>NC_141693.1:862213955-863427705 GCF_964263255.1 Lissotriton vulgaris | reverse complement strand
GATATTTATCGCCGGTCCTTGTTAATATGCCTCTCCATTCTTTTTGTCTGTATTTGCCTTTTTCTCTTTGAGTGAGTGGGTAGATCCCTAGAACTGCAACAGCACTTTTCCTAAAAATAATGAACGTCGTATTAAAATGCACGGGGCTCCCAAAATAGTGCTCTCAGATTGAAGACAGAATCTAGTCTTGTCCCTGCCAAGTGCTGCCCGCGGCTCCTCTCCTTCCATGCAGTGTCTTCCCAGGGATGATTCTAGTTTGGTTGTAAACACCACCACACCCAGCATGAAATGTGAGGTTCACAGGGTATAACACAGGGCAGATGCAGGAGGATCCATAGTCACTCTAGCCACGTTTCTCGAATCGAGCAGAGAAAGGTGACATGGCTGCTCCAATAGCGCCCTGGGCAAAAAGAAATCTACCACCATAGCTACTGTTGGTGAAGAAAAAAAAATGCAGCAGCCTTCCCTTTTCACAGATAAGGCCTTCCCTGGCTACATGAAGACTATGACTTGCCTCTGCACACACATCCCTGCACCACCCCCAGCTCACCTTAATCACCCTCAACTTACCTCCCTCAGACTGGTTCCAAGTTGTTTGTTGGGGAGGAGAAGGGGCGTTGATCTATTTTTCTCCAAACATCATCTTATGAGCGCTGAAAGTACACACATTTTCATCTTGAATACACACTTTTCAATTTTGGTATAACTCTGTAAACTCATCCAAGCAATAGCCTCTAATTTAGTCAGATTTAGAAGGAGGCCATGTTTTTTTTTAACCTTTTTGTTTTATTACATCTCATATTTACCCCCCACCCCACACCCTAATACTATTCTGCCCCACGTATATGTTGGCAGAGTGGCAGATGAGTTGAGGAGTTAGGAGATATAACCCAAAATTAAATGACGAATAGAAAAATGTGACTACCTGGGATGTTATTAACTCCGAGGTTTTTTGAGTGACATCACAGATAAATAACTCAAACTTCGCACTCGTCTGCTTGACCGTCAACCTGACCCCTTGGTGAATAACATCCCCAGTTAGCCCTCTGTAATCCCATATGTCATTGACAGCCTTCCCCGTCTCACCACTATACAGTTCCCAAGAAATTGGAGTGAACAATACATAGAACAAAAATAGTGTATTCTGGGAAACCGTGTAGCAACGCTTTTGAAACGCTTCTGTTATAGTAAGGAAATATCAAAGTTTTAGTTTTATACCGCAAATTTAACGAATCATCTTCATCAATTCTGGAATGGTCATTGGTTTCATAACTTGTATAATAAGAGTTGTGAGCGTTGTTCTGAAACTATGACGCAGAGAAAATGTCATGTAACACTGCGTGTCTGTGTGATTTGTCACTTCTGACCAGGACGAGACACACGAGGATAACAAGGGTGACTTGCAGTATAATTGTGAAACAAACCCAGCAACATTTCTGAACTGTGACGTAATGTAAGTCTCCAGCCTGCTGCATGCTCCAACGAATACGGGTTTTCATATATGCAGGCTGGCTTTTATAAATACAAGTTTGCTCATATCATAACCTATTCTGATGAAATGCCCGCCATAGGCAATGCAAATTGTCATTTTTATCTTCAGGTGGCTGTCAACTGAGACATATGGATCAACTGAAGCCAGATTTGTTATGTGGCCAGGCGGACCAGCGAGTTACAGCCTGCTGGACAGAACAGATGTGTGTGCATTTGAGCCTGAACGTCAAAAGGCCCAAAGCCAGCAATGTCAAATAAACAACTCAACAATCCAAAGACACTAAAACGAGCACCATTAAGTTACATAAATATTAAACCGAATGCTAGTTAATTGTTGCTAAGCAATAAGGCTGATAGATGGTCGCAGTGTCAGACTAGGACAAAAAAGCAACGAAAAAAGTGCAAGACATTACCACATAGTGATTCACATTTCTGAGTGATACACTGTAGGGTAGCTTTTTGGCATATTTTTGGAAATATTTATACCAAAAGGAGCTTTCTTACGCACACCTGGCAAGCTACATTAGTCCGAATTGTAAAGAATCTGAAAGGCAATGCTTCAACGTGGGTTTATGGGTTCTACCCCAGGGACCTTTTATTGAACAAATGTGAGAAAAGGCATATATTCTTAAGCACACTGGACCAGTAACAATAATCGGGATCAAATGTAAAGATATCTTTACTAGAGGTTTTGAGTACTTTTATCTAATTTAAAAAAAAAACTCATTACGAATGGCGCATTTACAAGCACATTGGGCAGGTAAACCTGGTTAACATTGGTAGGATTTCAAGACAACTTGATAATGGTGTGGGTTACCAAAGATTCTCTTAGTGACCAAGGTGGAGAATGGTTCATTGAGTAGCTTCTTTGGACAGTAACTTAAGTCAAGGATTTAAATGATTAGGCATGTGAGAATACAAAAATGCGCATGTCGAATTGTCAAAAATGAGAACATTTCTGCTACGAACAGTAGCTGGAAATTTCCCTAATAAATGAGGTGTGGCCAGTTCTGATCACTTTTTGCTCCGGATGTCCTAGGCCGGACATAATCCACACTGCAGAAGGAAGTACCATCATATGGCCTCCTGCACCCTGACATGGAAACCAGGATTTGCCAGGGATTGTGGCCTGGATTGTGCATGTAGGTAGGAGTATGTTAGGGTGGTTCAGGGTGGGTTGGACAGGTGGAATACTACAGGAGGGGCAGTCAAAGTGGGCAGACAAACACACAATGAGCAGGTTGGGAATGTTTTTTTTATCAGTGCCTCGCAGGCTCGGAATTTTTGTGTAGGCGGCGGAGGTTCATAGCAGATGGACAGCTGCTGAGTTGCACCAGTTTCCCATGACACCCTGAAACAGCAATATGTATATATTTTAAATATTGGAACAACTACTCACTTTACATAATCGTTAGTTTTTAAAAAATTACGCAAAGTTGCAATCTGTGAGTAACTTTGTATACCCATATAGACGGTTGTAAATTAACAGGTCACTTACCTTCAGAAACACTCTTTCTCGTGAATACTCTATCTAATAACAGATTACTCACCCTGTGAATACCCAAAGTGCCAGAATGAATCAGGAGTTTTTTCTCAGCATTGCTCATGCACGCTGGTAAGGATTCATGTGGTTCTGCGTTGACTTCACCCGCCGCATGAAATTATGCTGTAGCCACTTATATGCACCACCACTACAAGTGGACGTCAGTTTCTGTATTGTCTGTGTCCACACCTTTGGATATGTAGCTAACTAACTGATCAGATGTGACAGTGTGAAGATCTCTAAATTGGGATCTTTTACAGTATGGCGAAAAGACTCAATTTCACAGAACAAAGAGAAAGGATGGTAGTGAAAAATCTGCAGCTAGAACATTTATTTACCAGGAAGACTGTTATGACGGTAGATAACTTGTTCTTCTGTTGGATATTTCTAACCACAAAATGATCACCTTGTGAACAGACACCAAAGCAGAACCTCCCAAAGTGGTGGCTCAAACATGAAAATCCTGCAGGATTGAACAAGCAAAATGCCCTTCACTCTGGACCAGGTTGCTTGGGCAGAGTGATTCCCACATCACAGCCTGATATATATCCAGACCAAGCACTCAGCTCCTGTTGAATGAACCCTAAGGGCCCTCGGGGGGCTGCTTCTTGGCCAAAAAGTAGTATATCTTTATACAGATGACTTTGATAAAGTCCTTTTCTGCACTGCCTTACACTTCTTCACCCCAACAAATCATATGAAGAGCTGATCGTCCGCTTAATGTCTTTGGTACTATCAATGTAAAACTTCAAAGCTCATTTGGGGTCCAAATGTTGGCGTGTCTCCTTTTCTATCAACAGGTGAGGCAGAGCAAAGAATGCCAAACGGGTGAAGGATTGTCCGACATGAAAGGGTGCATCTACCACTTTGTCTGTAAAAAAGGCGGTGTATGGTGACTGAATGGACAGAGCTTGCAGCTCACTCACCCAACAAGTTGAGGATATTGTTATGAGGAAGACTATTTTAAAAGTCAGAATGTGCAAAGGCAGCTGTGCATCAGCTTTAATGGATTACACATCAGAAAACTGAGGATCAAATTAAAGTCCCACTTCGGCATTACCAAATGTTTCGGTGGGAAGATGTGGACTAGACATTTAAGGAAATATATCACAACAGGTGATTTAAATAAAGATGGTTAGGACAGTAAACATAAAAAGGTTGAAAGGGCCTTCAAGTAACATTTACCTGTGCCCATGGCAGGTACTTGCTAGCCCAACAATAGCATAAAAAGTAGGGCATCTTGCTTGAAATGTGTCTCTGTGGTGGGAATTGCACCAGGCAACAAACGTGTACAAGCTTAAACAGAATTTGTAGATTGACGCCTTGCCACTAGAATGATATCCACTACTTCAGAAGGAGCAAATCAAAGACAGTTAACTGTTACTGTTCAATCCCTAGATAGGGAGGTGAAGATTGTGCAGGCTCAGGTGCAGGACCCTTCGCCGCAACAGAAGATCCTCCCGAATCAGCAGCCTGATCAGAGAGCAGATGCTCATGGACAGACGTTCTGGATAACACAGTCTCCTGGCCCAATTGTGAACCACTGGAATGATGTGGGCCTGGTCATTCCTGATCTTCAGAACTAGGGTTTAGGGAGGTAAGAGTGGGGAGGCATATAGGAGTTCCATGATCCACTCTAGGTGAAATGCATCTCTGCGAGAGAGCCTTCTCGGGAACTCAAAGGTGCAAAAGTGTTGCCAGTGCGTGTTCTTGGCAGTGACTATCATTTGTGATCTGCAATGCAACACTAGCTGAGTTTGTGTGCCCTGGTTTTTAAGGATCCCATCAGGAGGTGCACAGCAATGTAAGCGCCCTGCCGGTGCAGCCAAATCCAGAGGTACAGAGGGTCTGAGCACAGGACCCAGAACTCGTCTCTGCCCTGCTTGTTGCAGTTCCACAAGGCAGTGGAGCTGTCCGTAAGCACCTGGATCAGTCTCCTTTCTTGAAAAGTAGGAATGCCTTCAATGCAAAGGCCCACTAGTCCAACAGACTGATGTGGAAGCAGGTTGCTGACAGAGACCAGAGACCTCATATCTCATCCACTCCCAGATGACCCTAAACTCAATAGCAACATGTTGGTCACCACCATCGGTTCTGGGTCTGGTAGGGAGAGGGGTATGCTGTAGGTCCAATTGAGACACAGCAATCACCACTGCAGGTTTTTTGCAGTCTCCTGTGATATCTGGATGAAATCCAACAGGTTCCCTGAGTGTTGGGCCCACAGAGACTTCAGATCCTACTGCAGAGCCTGCAAATGCATTTGGCAGGATGAAGAAGGTCAGTAAGCCTCTGAGACAATAGCACTGAAAACCAGGATCGAGGCTGAAACATTGGGCTTATAGCCCGCATATCCTGGATCTTTGATCCGGAGGAAATTTTCAAACTGACCTGTATCTAGAACAGCTCAGATAAACATGAGCCTCTATGAAGGAGTCAGTTGTTACTTCGGCACGTAGATTGAAAGCCCCAAAAATGTTAAGAGGTTTGCCGTCGTCTGGAGATGTTTTACAACTGATTGTGCAGAGAATGCCTTCAACATCCAGTCTTTGAGGTAGAGGAAGCCTGGTATGCTCAACCTGCAAAGATGCGTTGCAAACAGAGGAGTACCTGTAAGGCAGAAGGGAACAAAGAAAACTGTAATTGTTCCTGGCCCATCTTAATCCACAGGCAATGACCGAGGGCTGTAGGAAGGGAATGAGTAAACAGCATCTTGCAGGCCCAGCGTGAACCTCCAGTCTTCTGGATTCAGGGCAGATAGCACTCGGGATTATGTGAGCATCTTGAATTTGCTCTATTTCAGGGAAAAATTGGAAGGTCTAAAATAGAACGGAGGCGTCCATCCTTCTTCAACACCAGAAAATAAAGGGAGTAACACCCAGTTCTTATTTGTGGTGCTGGGACACTCTGTGACTCTTTTATCCTAAAGAACTTTGATCTACTGCTGTAAAGTGGACAAATAGTCACCTACATCACATCGACAGCCGGTTTGATGTGGGTAGAATATTTGCTCCACCTGAAAGGCACAAACCTGCTGGGCTAATTGAAATACTCAGCTGTTGGATATGATGCTCTGCAGCACGTGTAGGTAATATCTTATTCTGCCTACACCAGAATAGTCAAGTGCCACAGAGAGCAAGCTAAAGTGGTTTGTGTTGGTAGCGGCGGGGATGGGCAATTGAACGGTGTGTTGTCCCTAAGTTCCTGGTCACTCTCGGCTGGATCCCCTACCTCGGCCTCAAATGAACTGCATAGTCTGCTGCTGTGAAGGGGGATCTTGGCATTGTCTTAGTGCCACACTCCTTATGAAACCTCAAAAGGGTAAAACTGTTGGGGATACTGCCACACAGGCAAGGAAAGGCAGAGGGAGCACATTGTAGTCCTGCTTTCCTCCAGGGTCGAGTCTGCCTTATCTCCAAAGAGATGGGTACCATCAATTGACATGTCCATTAGTGATGCCTGAACATAATTTCAGAAGCCCATGCATTTAATTTATAGCAGGTGCTGAAACACCACACCGGTAATGAGTGCCCTGCCCAGTCAGTGGTGTCCAGTCCAGAACAGATGATGTACTTCACTGCTTCTTCACCGTCTTGGATAATCTGCCCATGGTTGGCGCGGAATCCAATAAGGACTGTTGGAGAGATCTTTTTAACCACATACCAGATTGCTGTATCAACACAGGAGGAAAATGTATATACTGAACAGAGGGCGAACCAGGCTGAGGAGAACATCTGCTTTCCAAATGCCTCCATAGGTTTTGATTCCCTATCGGAAGGCATAGTAGGGAATCAGTTAGATTTGAGTCTACTTGTCAACACCTGGACAGCCATGCTTTCAGGTGTAATGTGTTGCATAAAGATGGGAAGAACACTAGGGATAGGCCTATGTCTTCTGGAAACATGTCTGTAGTCTAGTGGGTAGAGCCAGGCAGGCCGAAGTAACCATCACTGTGTCAATCAGGGATTCATTAAAAGGAAGAAGTGGTTCTGTGGATGTCTTCCCAGATTGTTAAACTTTTGTCTGGACATTAGTCTTTACTTCAATAGATGAAAGTTGCAGGTCTAAAACTTCAGCAGTCTGTCTGACCCTCTGTGGAGGGGCCAACTGGAGAGTTCAATACAGCATCCGAGTAAGTGTCTATCCCAAGAGTCTGAAGAGAAAGAAATGTGGAGCCTTTTAGGTAAAAAGCCAGGTTTTTACACAGTTAGGGTGAGGTTGGGCCAGCTGTGCTTAAGGCTGTGGAGGGGGCGACTTCAGTCGAGAGTCCACTGACGAGTCTGATAAGACAATAGCTTCTTCCTTTGGAATCGTTAAAGGACCGGCAAAGATTGCGCGGCTGGATACAAAGTTGGGTTGGGCATTGCCACAGGGATTGTGGCAGGCCTTGCAGTGGAGTCAAGAGCTGCAGATAGCGTTGAGGACGGATCCACTGACAGTATCCCACCTAGAATCCTCCTCAGGTACTTGGGGCCCGATGGCAAGGTAGCCGGAAGGATCCCAAAGATGTACGACATAGCTTCCTTGAAGACCTCAACTTGTTCCAGCATTACCGATGGACCTGGAAATGTGGGTTTCCCTTGGAATAAGCTGTGGAACTAGTTCTTCAGTAGGAGACCAGAACTGAGATTGGGAGACACTTGACACCCACATGACTTCTCTTGACGAGAGCAGCAGGAAAAAGAGGAGTCCTATTTTGACAACTTGTGTTTCTTTTTAATGCTGTGGACTGACCTGACGACTTTCAATCAATCAATCAGGGATTTATAGAGCGCACTACTCACCCTTGAGGGTCTCAATGCGCTAGGGGGGGGGGGGGGGCTTTGGGCAGCTCCGGTCATCCTAAGAGCCAGGTCTTGAGGCTCTTACCAGATGCTTGCAGTGTGGCGCTTCGTCTAATGCTGAGGGGGAGTTCGTTTCAGGTCTTGGCTGTGATGTAGGAGAAGGATCTGCCTCCCGTTGTTGCTCTGTCGGTGCAGGGGATTTTAACAAAGGCTAGGTCAGCGAAGCAGAGGTTTCTCTTGGGGCTGTAGAAGGAGATTCTTTTGTTGAGGTATTGGGATCCTGTGTTGTGGAGGCGTGTGTGAGCAGCTTGAATGTCACTCTTTTTTCGACGGGGAGTCAGTGGAGGTCTGGTAGGTGCTGGGTGATGTGGTCTTGGTGTGGGATGCTCAGGATGCGTCTGTCTGCGGCGTTATGGATGGTCTTGAGTTTGTGGAGTAGAGATTTGTTGACTCCAGCATAGAGGGCGTTCTCATAGTCCAGCCTGCTGGTGATGAGTGCCTAGGTGACGGTCTTCCTGGATTCGGGTGGGATCCATTTGAAAGTCTTGCAGAGTATGTAGAGGGTGTTAAGTATGTAGAGGATACAGCGTTGATCTGCCGGTTCATGGTGAGGGAGGAGCCGAGTATGATGCCGAGGTTGCGGGTGTGGTCCACAGGGGTGAGAGGGTTCCAGAGGAAAGGGGGGCCACCAGGTGTCATCCCATGCAGAGGGGGTGGCTCTGAGGATGAGGACTGCTGTTCCTCCGGGTTGCAACGTCTTTCATTCCTTCCGGGAAGTTGTGTCTGGTGATGTTGGGTTCCTTGGCGAGGGAGAGGATGAGCTGGGTGTTGTCGGCATAGGATACTATGCTGAGTCTGTATTTTCTGACGATGGTTGCGAGGGGGGCCATGAAGATGTTGAAGAGCGTGGGGCTGAGGGAGGATCCTTGGAGAACTCCATATCTGATCTCTGTCGGTTCAGAGAGGAAGGGCAGTAGTCTTTGAGTTTGGCCAGCAAGGAAGAAGTGGATCCAGTCTAGGGTAGTTCCCTGTATGCCAGCGTCGTGGAGTCTGGTGGCTAATGTGCGGAGGAAGACGGTGTCGAAAGCTGCTGAGAGGTCTAGTAGAATGAGGGCTGCAGTATGGTCTTGGTCGAGGAGTGTGCAGATGTCATTCGTGGTGGCTAGGGGAGCGGTCTCGTGCTGTGGTTGCTGCAGAAGCCAGATTGAGAAGTGTAGAGGATACCGTTAGATTCTATGAAGTTCGTTAGCTGGATGTTGAAGATATTCCCGGTGACTTTGGCAGTGAAGGGGAGGAGAGAGATGGGCCTGTAGTTCTTGAGGTCTGTCGGGTCTGCGGAGGGCTTCTTGAGGAGGGGTTTGACTTCTGCTCATTTCCAGTCGTCAGGTAACGTGCCTGGGTTGAGTGTGCAGTTGATTGTCCATCGTAGTTCTGGTGCGATGGTGGAGACGGCCCGGTGGAAGATGTGCAGCGGGCAGGGGTCTGTGGGTGCTCCGGAGTGTATGCTCCTCATAGTGTTTGTGGTGTCTTCTGTGGTGACAGGGGTCCAGGCGAGAATGGTCGGCAGGGTAGAGTTGCTGGTGGAGGTGTTAGGTTGGTGTCTTGGTTCTGTACGTCGAAGTTGTTGTAGAGTGTCCTGATCTTGTGGTGGAAGAAGGATCTGAGTTTGTTGCAGAGGTCCTGGGAGTGAGGAACGTCAGAGGTTTCGAGGGGGTTTGGTGAATTCTTTTATGATGTTGAATAGTACCTTGGAGTTGCGGGAGTTGGAGAGGATTCTGTCCTGGATGAAGTTCCTCTTCGTAGATCTGATGAGGTAATGGTGTGCTGTAGAGGCAGTCCTGTAGGCGGTCCTTGCTTCCGGGGTTTTGCTTGTCCTCCACACTGTCCCTAATCGCCGGCACGAGTGCATGGATTCTGGAGGTCTGTGGTGAACCAGGTGGCTTTCGTGGAGTGTTGTCTGTTGGTGTTCTGGAGGGGTGCGAGCATGTTGGCGCAGTCGGTGATCCATTTGTGGAGTTCGTTGGCTGCAGAGTTGGCGTCGGTCCTGGTGGGGAGAGAAGTGTGGCTAAGGGCGGAGGCGAGGTGCTCTTCGGGAATCTTGCTCCAATTTCTGCACGGGGATGTGACATTGCCTTGTGTGCAGTGGGTTTCGAGAAGGAGAAGTGAACGCAGTGGGGGTCCATCCAGAGGGGTTGAGTGGTGTGACAGAAGTGAATGTTGGTTCCTCCGGTGAAGATGGGGTAGAGGGTGTGTCCCGCCTTGTGGGTCAGGTGGTAATGAGTTGCTTCAATCCGATGTTGCGAGGTTGTCTATGAGGGCAGTGGAGTTGGGGGTCGCTGAGGTTGTCAAAGTGGAAGTTCAGGTCTCCGAGCAGTACGTAGTCCGAGGAGGCAAGGGCATGGATCGCAATGTAGTCTGCAATGGTGTTGGTGAACGGGGTGCTGGGTCCAGGTGGTCTGTAGGCGAGGGTTCCGCCTAGAGTTGTTCTGAGGTTGACCTGGATCTGGAAGTATATGTGTTCCATATGGGGTGAGGAGTCATTCGAGATGGAGGTAGTCAGTCGGAGGGAGTTTTTGTGGACGATGGCGAGGCCTCCTCCATGGTGGTTGGGTCGGACTTTCCCCTGGATCTTGTACCAGTCAAGAATGGCGGTTGCGATGTCGGCTGCGGAGCTGGTGTTGGTCCAGGTCTCTGTGAGGAAGGCGAACTCTGGCGAGAGGGTGTTGAGGAGGCCCAAGATTTCTACTGTGTGTCTGTGCAGGGAGCGTACGTTGAGGAGGATGCAGCTCAGGGGATTGGGTGCATTGGCATCCGGTGGGGTTGCGGTAGCTGTCTCGGTCCAGAGGTGTGAAGGTGCAGAGGCAGTGTCAGCTGGAGAACTGTCCTTGGGAGTGGGAGTTGCTTGGCGTTGAGAGCTGGAGGTTGTTGTTGTGTCCAGGGTTGAATGTGTGCAGAGTGCTAGAGTCGTAGCGATGGGTGGGGTGGAGGACCAGGGTTCCTGGCACTGGTCGCAGTCAGGTCGTGGACGCCTTTGGCGAGCCACCGGTGCAGCAGCCATTAAATAGGGGTCAGGGGGAGGGAGAGCAGCTGAAAGAGGGCACCGGGAACATGTGCGGGCAGCAGCGGCAGGAGAGGGAACGAAAAGGCAGCTGTAAAAACTGAGAAAACAGTGTAAAGGACACAGACAGACAAAAGAGGCGCTAACAGTCAACAAGACACAGACAGACAAAAAGGGCCACAAACAGTCAAAAAGGCACAGACAGACAATGGAGGCATAGACAGACAAAAACAGAAAAAAATGAAAGGCTGGCAGAGCGGACCAGCACAAGAGCAAGGCTCTCCCCCTGGACCACCAGGGATGAGGGGCAGGCAGGAACCTGCGGGTGGAGGATGGCCTTGAACACCTATCTGAACCAGAGAGGTGCTGGGGATAGAGGGGCAACGATGGAGCTACATTAAGGGTGAGCAGTTACCCTGCCTAGGAGGTCAGAGGTCTTGCTCACCCTCTTGCGCAGCAGCTGCCATTAAGTAGGAGTCGGGGAAGGGGAGCAGCTCGGAGGCTGGAGCTGGAATACGAATGTGGAGGGGCCGTGAGGGCAGCAGCGGCAGGAGAGAGAACAAAAAGGCAGCAGGAAAAACTGTGAAAACAGTGTAAATGGCACATACCGACAAAAGAGGCCCTAACAGTAAAGAAGGCACAGACAGACAAAAATAGAAAACACAGAAAGGCTGGCAGATCGAACAGCAGAAGAGCAAGGCTCTCCCACTGGACCACCAGGGATGAGTTTGAGGGAGAAGAGGTCCTTTGTCAGGGACGGCCTTGAGAATAGGAATAATAGTGAGGTACCTACATGCACATTTTTTAAAACAAAGATGGTAAGTAAGATATTTAGAAGCACGTCTGACGAAAAATATCATTGGCATTAAAATTGGGTTTAAGGCAGCTGTTTTAACAAAAGAGAGGGGGGACCAAGGAGCCTTTTTAAGGTCCAGTGTCCAAGCTCCTTAATTATAAATGTATACCAAAAAAGGGGACACTGTTCCTAATGCAAGGTGCAAAAGTCACACATGCAACAGGCTGCAAAAAGTCACCGATTTAAAAACAGGGAATGAAAAGGGAAAAGGAACAGAAATCCTAGGTAACAGCCCCCACCAGTGATAGGAAAACCATATTGTTGTCATCTGTTGCCCTCACACACCCCGAAAGGTGTCATGCTTCATCATCGGGTAGTTGCTCCTCGTAGGGCCGGCGCTGCAATTCCCTATGGGTCCCCCGAAGGGTCTCTTTAGCGGAGATCTTTTTATAGGACTGCTGGTTGGTGCATGTGGGTGTGTGGGGGTGTGTGGGGGATAAGTTTATCGTGTATAATTGAGGGTAGTAAAGTGATGTGCAAGTGTGATATAAAAATAGGGTCACCGTGCAGCGAAGGTAAACTGGTGTGTCCAGAGCAGACTCAACTGCTGATTAAAATCTAGCCCCAATGGCACACTATGCCCGGGTGTACAAAGACATAGGTCAACATGTTTCGCGCCTGTATTGCCATAAGGATTGTTGGCGCTTCTTCAGGACCAGAGCTATAGTGTATAAAGTGCACGTGAAAGACAAGTAAAAATACCCTCAAATAGATCAGGGCGGAAGAGTAACCTGTATGCCCAGCTTCTGGCTACAACTGCATAGTGGAACCGCTCCTGATCAGTACCTCCGCGTCTTGCCTTCCCAGGGCACTTCAGTGCTCGGCCGTTCCTCCAGCCCCGTCAGTGGGCCCTCGGTAACACTACCGCAATAGCCTTCTCAGCCACGTCCTTGCCGGTGTTGTGTAATATCTGGTATCCCATTGGGATTGTGTAAGGCAGCTGTAACATCGGGTTAACTTTGAATCCAAATCAATATTTGTAATTAGTACATATCAGATCCATCTCTCTACAAAGGTCCCATGATCAGGGCAACTGATCATGAAGAGCTGTGCGAGAACCCAAAAAAGGCCAACAAGTCTCAACTCTTCAGTGACCCCCCCCCCCCCCCCACCCCCACAAACAGTTTCATTTACGCTATTCAGTGTCACACAGTGCCCAATGTTAGGACATAGGTACCCCATATCATTAGCTCAATTGAGGTCCAAACGTCAGCACATGATTTCCTAGATAATATTAATGTTTATAGTGGTTCCAGCTGTGAGTATTCACCTGTTTGTATATGGCATTCCTGACCACCCTTCTAAAACACACCTGCTTTTACCAACTAGTGTTCAGTATGCAAAAAAATACACGTGTATCTGTCTGTACGTTGCACAGACTTGAGTGCATTATGCACACATTTCACACACTTAAGCTCGAACTTCCGCTTTTGAGAAAAACAAATCCTACATGGGGCCCCTAATGCTGCGGAGGATGATTTTATTAACAAGTACAAGGAAATTTAAAAGGACAGTTGGGCGTTAAGGTGTGGTGCTGATGGTGTATAGTGATTCTTAAAATCATTGACTACTACATGTATCACTTTTGCAATAACACTTTATTTAGTCTGCCAGGTATCACTAATAGATGACGCTAGTTTAATAGGTCTATATATAGAGTGCTGGCAAGGAAGGCAATGTTGTACAGCGGAAATTACACAACGCAGCCCCAGCCAATATGCAAATGACCATAGCACCCTCTCCTTGAATGTACAGTCATCATACACACTTCGTTCACGTTACCCAGCTCGGCCAGTTGAGGTGATTAAAATGCCTCTGACTTGCTTCAAGTTTCATAACCTCTGTGATGAATCTGAAAGGAACTAAACATAAGCGGGGAATTCAACAATGTTGTTACATCAGGCTAAAATTTACCTCGTAGATAATGTACTCATAAAAAGTTCTTTAGAGTTTATTATGTGTTCATACTCAATGCAATGCTATGATTGTTACATTGTGCACTGTTGCATCCGTTGTCAATTTGTTGACAACGTCACAACGGAAATAATTTGGTAGGTGATGGCAGAATATATTATTGGCAGACTTGGAGAGAACAAGTGATGAAAAAGGAAAGACTATTTGTCTGAAAGCATTGGCAAAGCCAATAGGTTTCATCTCTGTGAAATCTATTGGTTTTGTGAATGTGGTTTTAAGACGTTGCCCAGCGGCAGTAGTTGTTGTACAACGTGGTTTAAAGGTTTTTTAAAAAATGCTATGACGTGGCTAAAGTTGACCACGTCATAGCGCTTTTTTTGTTTTTAACTTTCAGCCATGTGCATAACAAGCTACACCGGGGAAGGTGCGGGAAAGGAGGGAGGGAGCGAAACGGACAGCGGGGGAGGTGGGCGGCAGGGTTGTTGATCACGAAGAAGCAAAAATAAACAGGGGGTAATCAAGAGGATAAGGCGTAATGGCTAGAGCAGTCGACTTTGAAGCTGGGGAACAGGGTTCAAGTCTCGGTCGAGGCTCAACATCCTGTGATTCTGGGCAAACCACTTAATCTCTCTGTGCCTAAAAGTGAATGAGTCCATCTATAATGCAACTGGTGCTCATGTAAAGCACTCCGATACCTTTGGGTCGAGTTTGCACTATCCAAAACTGCAAAAACAAAAAGATGAGAAGAATGAGTGCAAACACATGCACTCGTATGGATGAAGGAGAAAAAGTAAAAAAAAAAAATGTACCTCGGAAGCAAGTGGCCAGTGGAAGGTCACTGGCTGCCAGTCACTAGCCGCCCGCCGGAAACAGTACTTGTTAAAGTTCCATGGACCAGCCAAAGAAAGAGGAAGTGAAATCTGATGACATGACCCTAATACTGACCAGTGAAAGGCCAGAAAATGAGAGTAACCGCAAAGCGTGCGAATGGTAACTAATGGGTGGGCTGCAAGCCCCTTTTAAGTTTTTGTTTATTATAATTGCAAGTTATTTTGACGGCACAGCGCAAGCATTATGAAGGCAAAACCTAGCAAGCATTGGCAAAGCCAATAGGTCTTGGCAATGCACAAGCTCCGAGCTATTGGCAGCATCAGTGGGAATCTCTTTTAGCTGTATTTGGTCCCCTAACTGATTTTACTGTGACTGTGTTAATGTTAGTGTGCTAGTGTTAATGTTAGGGTGACAACGCCCACAAGCAAAAACAAAAGAAAACGTAGGTGTGAAGTGAGAAAAGAAGACTTGGCAAAATACAAGAAAGTTAACTAAAGAAAATAAGGGCCAAATGTCCAAAGCATTTTACTATGTACAAACTCTATTTTGCGATTCAGAAACCTACTACGACTCGCAAAATAGGGTTCGGGAGTTCTTATTAGGAACAGGTGTGCTAATGGCGTCCCTTCCTAAAAGCGAGTCGCAGGGGCATGTACAATTGTTTTGCAACCAGAATACAGTCGCAAAACTATTGCACTTTACTGCCAACTTCAGTAGGTGGTAGGCCAGTCGCAAGCGCAAAGGGGTCCCCAAGGGAAAACTTTCTCTTTGTGTCTGGCAGCGAAACCTTTTTTATAAGCAGGCAGTAGTCTCACGGACCACTGCCAACTCTTGAAAAATGAAACAGAAACATTTAATTTTCGGTTTGCATTTTAAAAAAAAGTTTATTTAATTAAAAGCAAACACAGAGATGGTGGTCTGCTGTGCCCAGCAGGCCACCATCTCTGTGTTATTGCCAATTACCAATGAGTCGCAAATTGCGACCTGCCTAATGAATATTGATGAGGCAGGTCCATTGCAACCCCATTGGGAATCACTAATGTGTCTTAGACAGATTTATAGATTTAATTTTGTGAGTTTCTGAGTCGCAAATAGTTGCAATTAGAGACTTGCAAAATGCAATGGTCGTACATGTGGCCCTAGAGCATTGCAATTTTGTTTGTCCTGCTGGGTAAATTTTTGACAGTTACATGCCTTCTGTTGGCATGGCACTAAAAGTTTAAAAGAACAAAATAGTACCTCTATCACGTAGGGAGCTGCAAATGGGCACTGATTAAGTTGATTCAATAAGTGCTGGGTCCCTACTCCACAGAGAGGACCAGAAGTGATGCTAAACCTGCAATTATGAATTACGAGGCTGTAAAGAAGAGTGCCAGGCAAGCCAACAAATTGTAAAAAAATAAGTCAGTCTCCAATCATGGCTGCCTGTGGCAAAATGGGTAACTTAATATGATGTGCACGGCTAAAATAAATAAACAAATACAGAATTTAAATGTACACCAATCCAAAATATGAGCCTAAACATTGAAATAGAGTTCATGATACATAGCGCATTAGGAGGTTTAAAATCTGCAACACCATTATGCCAAAAAGGCTTTCTTTCACTGCAATGCTATTCTGGTGGAATTTAACACTCCTTTTCATTTGACACCAACTATTCCCTGACACCAAATACACCCATCCTTCTTGGAACAAAGGTAAAAAGTGCTTAATGCAGATCTTTTCTTCTTACTATCGGCTATAATATTACCTATATCTGAGCTTGGATTAACATGTTTCTAAATTTAAATACTACTCTTAGTAAATATATATCTCATATATTTAATTTCAGGTTCAATAGATAACCTTATTAAAGAAGAGTGCAATCTTGAAAGCTAGTTCACAATTTCAACAACATGCCCATTGTGTTTGTCTACCAGGAAGGATTACAACTTAGGAAATAGGTAATTCATACAACAACTTCTGTGTTGGCAAGTTACTTTTTTTGTCAAACTGGATTTCTAACTTCACAGATAACATGAATCCTACAAAAACTGGACGCCTAGTGTCACTGTTACTCTTTTGTACGTATTAATATGTATGAATAAAACAATGACACTCTTAAAAAGCATAACTCTTTCTTTAAGCCAGCAGATTCCTTTTCTGTTTGGTAATGCTTGATGCCAATGCCATTGCTCTGCCAATAAAATAACAAGCAGTGATGAGGGAAGGGGTGTGTGGACGGGCGCTGGGACATTAATCAAAATGTACCAATCTTCTCACAGAAACAGAGCTTGGAGTGAAAACATGAGCACTCATGTGAAGTGCTCTTAACCAAATAAACATGCAGCGATGAGAGATGGGTGGGGGCACGGACAAATCCCTCAGAAAACAGCATCTGACATTGTATCTTGGTCTTTGAATGCTCAGCAAATGTGACCAAATAAGAGCAAGATTTACAGGCCTGTTTACAGAAACGGAGCAGAGCTCGGAAAAAAGTGAAAACAGGACTGATAGTGTGAATTGCTTTTCAACAAAGGAAAAAAGAGGGCCTAAAACAGATGCTAAAATGGGACCAGTGAATTGATATGGTAATTGGTCCATGCTCTTGGGAAGGGATAAACACAGGAAGAGATATGACGCAAGCATGTCAAAGACAAATGGGAAGAAAGAATTGGAGAGCGACGATTGAGCAATGGGAAGCCTAGGTGCGGGCTGAATCCCACAAAGTATATACAACATGTCACAAAGAGACTGCCCAAGCGCTGTCTAGCCAAGACCTAAAATTGGTTCTCCATCACTGGATCTTGCTCGCCATTGACAGGCACTGCTCACTGCTGCGTCCAAGAGAAAGCTAGGAGGCATCAAGGGTTAATTAAACAGATTATTAATTCCAGCCTACCCTAATTGGGTTCCCTGTCTTCATAATAAATAGAATGATGTTTCTAAAATAATATAATTGACTTTCTATATGGTGCCAGAATATCATTGCCTAAATATCGATAACGAAGATATTGCTGTATTGGACTTAAAAACAGAAAACTTAAACCCAACAAAGCAATATTTTTTGAATGATATTTTGCCCACAATATTTTTGTTAGAAAACATTTGAGCAACAATATTCTGACATGTAACTGAGTATTGGATAGTACTAAAACTAGGATATTTCCTCCTAAGCATCTTAAGATCTTGAAAAGCTGTGAGAGACCTGTTGTTGCCTCGAAGAACAGCCCTGAAATTGCAGAAAACATTTGGTGCAAAGACCCCAAAAGACCCTATAAAAGCTTTAGAAATCATAAAACATAAGTTCAAAGGCTTCCGAGAGGTAATGAGGAAATTAGTGGACATAAGAATATGCCTTGTCGCAGGAAAAGTGCAGTATAATGGAAATCATGTCCTATCAGCTGGGTGGAGACAAAGGACTTGATCCTTGGAAAGCCAGTGGTCCGGTTAGATGGGTCTAGGTGGTTAGGATACACGCCAAGATGCCCCTGTGCCCAGACTTCCAAACCTGAAAAAAGGCGCTGCTGCCCACAAGTGGTCTGAACCACCCAAACACCACAAATGACGTTCCTGGGTTAAGGGGAGGATGTCAGTGGCATAAAAACGTGAGGTTACCAGTGTTGTCCTATGCCCCACTTGCAATCTTAGGATAGTCACTTGAGTGTAATCTACCGTAAGGTAGTGAAGCAGGAGAATGTTTTTAGCTCTCTTGGGACCGTTATCAAGAACGTCGACATATTTGTTCAACCATGGCCAAGTTTGTGCTCCAGGAAGTGGTGGAAGCTAAATAATATTATAAAACGCAGAGCCAGTGCTTCATTTTGGCCAGTGGTTTCCAGTGCTCAGCACTCGCACTTAATTGTCAGCACCGGCACTTTTGACAGTCTGCTACATGGTGGCGCTGTAAGTCTCATTTAGAAATCAGGGCAAGAACAGTTGTTTTGTTCATTCACTACAACATAAAACAAGCATTGGAAATACAATAGGTCTCGCAGTAGTAAAGTTTGAGCTATAGGTGTTATTTATTTTTTTGTTTTTTATTTATGTGTTGTTTTTTCTAAATAGCTAAATTAATAGCTTTCTTCTTTACAAAGCCAATAGTTATAATTTTTGTAAATGTGACACCTCTAGCATTTGTAAAGCAACATGTTTTGTATTAACGGGACTTATATGTGACTTATATGTATTGATATAAAAAAAATCAATGGCTTTAAAAAAAAATTAATAATTAATACGTAAATAAAATGGATTTTATTTTATATTGCCAATAGCTTAAAGTTTATTAAATATATTTAGTGAAGATGCTGTGGTTGCGCTGAGTGAGGGTGAGTGAGGGTGAGGGTGAGTGAGGGTGAGGGTGAGTGAGGGTTTGAGGGTGAGTGAGGGTGAGGGGTTGAGGGTGAGTGAGGGTGGGTGAGGGGTTGAGGGTGAGTGAGGGTGGGTGAGTGAGGGTGAGTGAGGGTGAGTGAGGGTGAGTGAGGGTGAGGGTGGGTGAGGGTGAGTGAGGGTGAGTGAGGGTGAGGGTGAGTGAGGGGTTGAGGGTGAGTGAGGGTGAGGGGTTGAGGGTGAGTGAGGGTGGGTGAGGGGTTGAGGGTGAGTGAGGGTGGGTGAGGGTGAGTGAGGGTGAGTAAGGGTGAGTGAGGGTGAGTGAGGGTGAGTGAGGGTGAGTGAGGGTGAGGGGTTGAGGGTGAGTGAGGGTGAGGGTGGGTGAGAGCTTTACAAAACAATCAGCGAACTCAAACCAATGCAATAACAAGAGAAACACCGAGCACGGCGTCAGTGTTGGCATTGCTGGGGAGTAGGGGGTAAGTGGTGATTTTAAAAAAAATGCGACACGGCGGGCAGGGGAGGGGGCGGAGCGGGGAGAGGGAACAGACGGAGGGAAGGCCAGATAAGGGGAGGGGGGAGGAGAAATGCGACACGGCGGGCAGGGGAGGGGGCGGAGCAGGGAGAGGGAACAGACAGAGGGAAGGCCAGATAAGGGGAGGGGGGAGGAGAAATGCGACACGGCGGGCAGGGGCTCAACACTTGACTGTCCCCAATTTTCAGAGTCAGAGCATGTAACAGCTTTTTTGGCTTCGAAAACAAGTTTGGGTTGACGGCCATTTGGCTTACCCATGATCGTAGGAGCAGTTAGTACTGGGGACAAAGTGTCCAACAGGAGTGGGAAGCGCACACGCGCTGGCTCCTCAAACAGAAGGTGGAATGGCGTCCGAGTATCAGCAGCAGCGGTGGTGCATCTCACAAGCCCAACAAGTGAAGGGTGCTTATGTATCTGCGTCCTTACTATGGGTGGAAGGTGGGGCCCTCACCTGCAAGAAGGGTGATTCGCACAATGACGTTAAGGATCAAAGTACGAACCACTCAAACAAAGGGAGTACATGCCCCACCATGTCCAGCAGGTACATTAAATTTATGCACAACCACTGTAGAGTTCACAGGAGATGAGCAGTGCAGGGATGCCAGCCTAGAATGAGAGCAGCTAAGCACAAGGTAGTGCAGTATCGCAGGCCCTGGAGCAATGATCAGACGTCTCAATTCAACAAGTTATTACCCATGCGTTGTGGATACGATGCATCCGCTACTGCGCTTGGAAAACGTGCGAACGAGTGCCAATGGCGTAGGGGCAAGGTCTAATATCTTACAGCAGCCACAATGCAGAGGGCCCAGGGCGTCAAGCTCAGAGGAAAGTGGCACTGTGCTGGTGAAATGCCCTACATGCAGTGTAACTGCTGCATCCAGCCCCCTCCGCAGTAGAGGAAACGACTCCATGGGCATTCAGCACCAAACTTTGCCCGCCAGACTGCAGAGTTCAGGGTAGCGGAATAGTTCTCAGCGCCACAATTGCGATGGTGTCGGAGCGGCCTAGATAGCCCAGAGTGACAGGAAAAGTGCGCTTCAGGCAAGGATGCAGGCAGAGTAGCTCGGGGTATGAAAGAGGTGGATTTATAAGCGTACTTGAGGTAACCCTGATGTAGCGTGGGGCGCAGTATGCTCAGCGGGGGTTGCTTGGGCCAGACAGCGTCACTTTATGCAAGGCTTTGCCTGCTCTCGATCCCCGCAATCTGGTAGGGCACGAGCCGGCGAGCAGGTAGTGAGCGATCCGCTCCAGAGGTACCAAGCCCGGCTTGCAGGGTGAAGTAACTTACTGTGGAGACCCGCCAGGGGCCGGTGACGTGAGGATTTCCCGGGGCCAACATTTTGGAAGTTGCGAGGTCGGGCCTCTGTCGCAGAGTTTCCTTCACCACGTGTGCACAAGGCTCTTGCTAGGAGATCCCTGCTCGTTACAGGAATGCGTACGCCAGTGTTTGGCAGGATATGTGGGCACTAGCGGAGTAGGCATATTGGCTGACAGGGAGGTTCAGACTGAAGAGTAAGTCCATTGAGGCCTATCGCCATGTGGAATCCCTGGGGCTCACGGCGGGCAGGGGAGGGGGCGGAGCGGGGAGAGGGAACAGACGGAGGGAAGGCCAGATAAGGGGAGGGGGGAGGAGAAATGCGACACGGCGGGCAGGGGAGGGGGCGGAGCGGGGAGAGGGAACAGACAGGGAAGGCAGATAAGGGGAGGGGGGAGGAGAAATGCGACACGGCGGGCAGGGGAGGGGGCGAGGGGGGAGGAGAAATGCGACGTGCGGATGAGGGAACTGATGTGCACGCGCTTTTAAGCTCAATGCGCATGCGCATTGAGCTTAAAAGTCACGGGCACTGCAAGGAATCGCCACGATTCCTTGCAAGTTGGATAAAGAGTGGATAAGCCCCCATAGTCTCGCTTGCTCGATGCGCATGCGCATCGACAGGCGAGACCTAAAAATGGCTAATACCTGCCGTCCAAGCCGTTCTTATAGCACTGGGTGCATGAAATAGTCTGATTTGTCACAGGTGTAGCAGTGTGATGGTTATCAGTTATATTGGTAGTGTTATTGAAAGTGCTGGCAAGGGCAGTAGGTGTTGCAAGCTGCAGTTGCCTCTTGTCTAGGCCCTGGCACTTTTTTTTTTTTTTTTTTACAAATTAAGCTCTGTTTAACCCTCGGTATTTACTCAGTGCCGTTGGAAGGTGGGTGTGGGTCGCCCTGGGTGTCATCAATGAGGGGTGGGGGTCCGCACCGGGTACCACCTGAGCTTGGTATGCCACTGGATTTACTAACTCATATAGCAAACCCTGAATTTAAAGGAAGGCTTTCTTGATTATAAAGAAACCGAACTCTGCATTCTTAAAACAACTTACTTTTGGAATCTGGACCTATTTATAAACTTTAGAATTAGCACTAAATCACCTATTCTGTATTTTCTATCACAGTTTATCAGGCGGGAAGAGGGATGGCCCTATATACCAGCTGAAACTGGCTGCTTGCCAGAATCTTGCGGCTACAGGTTCCTAGGAAATTAATTATGATATTTTTGTCTGGCACGTCACCCCTCGGGCGCTTCTCTGATAGGAAAAATGTAAACTCTTTTTGAGAAATCAGGTATCGCAATCCTTGGCAGTGTTTCTTCCTGCACTTGGAAGTGTGCCTTATTTAAAGGCGTGTAATTCCACCGTCCCCCTTAAGAGAGTGACTGTTAAACGCGCCCATGGGGCCAACCGATGGTTCACTCCCGCCCTCAGGGGGAAAAAACTGGCGACCCGTAGAGCGGAACGCGCCTGGCGGCGCACCTACTGCCCCCTCCTTAAGGCTAGTTACTGCCTGTCCCTAAAAGAGTACAAACACGACATTCTAAAAGCAAAAACGGAGTACTTCTCTGGCAGAATCTTGGCAGCAGAAAACCAACCGAAGGAGATATTCAATACTATTCATGAATTGGCGGCCTCTGACAGGGTGGTCTCTAAAATCCCCCCGTCCCAAACACTTTGTAACTCCCTTAATTCTTTTTTCTTTGAGAAGATTTCCCTCATTAGGGCCAACATTCCTCCCCCACCCATGGTACCCTCTGCTGTTCCCTCCCCCCCCCCTCCCCCCTCCTTTACTCAGTTCCCTCCCCTCACCCGAGACTCTCTGCTCCCTCTTCTAGCGCGGATCAAATCAGGCTCCCCTCGGGACATTGGTCCTGCTTTTGCTCTTAAAGAGCTTTTTTCTAACTGCTACTCCCCACCACTTACTTTCATCAATCACTCCCTTAACTCTGGCACTGTCCCCCTTGCTCATAAATCAGCAGTCATCATTCCCATTTTGAAAAAGCCTGGCTCCGATCCCTCTGCGCCCGCCAATTACCGCCCGATCTCTCTCCTCCCTTACCTTGCTAAGGTCTCAGAGGCTCATATCACCAGGTCCCTGAGCTCCTTTGTGGAATCCACAGGCTGCTTGGCCGCTCGCCAAGCGGGCTTTCGCCCGCTGCACTCTACCGAGAAGGTAGTTGTGTCGGTGATGGACCAGTTAAGAGAGGGCATTGACATTGGCCGGCCACAGGCTCTAGTCCTGTTAGACCTGTCCGCCGCGTTCGACACGGTGGACCATGACATCTTGTTGACCCGTGTCGAAGCGGCAGGCATTGGGGGCTCGGCCTATGCCTGGCTCCGCTCTTTTTTGACGGACAGGGAACAGGCTGTCCATCTTGCTAACTTCTCTGCTCCTCCTAGGAGGGTGACTTGCGGAGTTCCCCAAGGCTCTTCCCTGTCCCCCTTGCTTTTCAATTTGTACATTTCACCCCTCATTTTTTCTTTACAGCAGATGGAGGTCTCGGTGTTTAATTACGCCGACGACCTCCAACTTGTTTTCAACCTTTCCTCTTCTCCTTCCTCAGCTTCTAATTTCCAGAAGGTTATGCTTTTTATCCAAGGGTGGATGAACTGCAACCACCTCAAACTGAATCCGGACAAGACCGAACTGGTCCTGACGGGGGGTGGTTGCAGTCCCTGGTCCCCTTCCTTCTGGCCCCCTGCCCTTGGCCCTCCCCCTACTCCTGTTCCCAAGGTTAAAACCTTGGGTATTTTCATCAATCCCATGCTTACCCTTCACACGCAGATCAATGCAGTTGTATCTGCCTGTTTCCTTTCCCTGCGGATCATCCGAAAGGTTGCCCGCTTCTTCTCAACTGCTGCACTCAAGCTCATCCTCATGGCCATGGTGCTTTCGCGCCTTGACTATGGGAACGTCATCTACAATGGGGCGCCGGCTTATCTGCTCCGCCGGCTCCAACAAATTCAGAATCAGGCGGCTCGCCTGATCTACGGACTCCCCAGGTTCAACCATACGACCCCTCTGTTGCAGTCTCTCCATTGGCTCCCAGTGAGGGAGAGGGCCCTTTTTAAGCTTGGATGTATCACCTACCAGACTAGAGCAGGGACCGCTCCCGTTTTCCTGTGTGAAGCCATCTCCCCTTACCTTCCTTCCCGAGAACTCCGTTCCACTCATTTGGCCCTTTTGTCAGTCCCTCGTTTTAGGAAACAGAAGTCCGGTGGGGCCAGATTTGCAGTGCTGGCTCCTTCCTTCTGGAACTCACTCCCTTTTTCTCTTAGGTCGTCATCTTCCTACCTGGAATTTCGCAGACATCTGAAAACCCTCCTGTTCTCCAGACCTGTAGCCGTATAACCCTTTCCTCTGCACCCACTGGTCTTCTGCCTTTAGCGCCATGAAACCGATTTCGGTATAAGAGCGCTTTATAAATATTTTAAAATTCAAAATTCAAATTCAAATTATTTGGTTTCAGTGCCACGGGGTGTAACTGGGTGTAGCACGAATAGTTATTCTGCGTGTGTTTCACAACTGTTCCTTGAAGTCGAACAAGTTTAAAACGTAAACTTTCTGAGGAAGAGGCGGAATACTTAAAAGGACCTATAACGTCTGAGAGAGCGCAATTTGAATGAAAATCATGTCTGCATCATATTTACAAGCCTATGGCGTAACGTTAGCCTAGGTAGCTTAAGGAGTGAGAAAATGTATCTGTATTTACTCTAGAGTGTTTATTAGAATTAGAAAGCCCGTATACATAGTGGGCTAATGTAGAAATGTGTGAAAATGCTTAGGAACATTAGACGCGTTAAACAGAATTCATGTATGTAGTTACTAAACGGAGAAAGAGATGAAATGTAAAATGAAGAAACGTGCAGACCACATGGCACTGTTTAAGAACGAAAATATACCATTGTATCTTTCATATAGCATGTATTCGATATCATTCAATGATTTGCTTACTTATATATATGTGTGTTAAAGGCAATATTTTTATAGAAGTGTACTGTATAATCTTAGAGTGGTGTGTTAACATATTATTTTAAAACTGAAGAAATAAGAGTTCACCGAGTGCAGACCACTGCATATAATTTAGTGGGCTTGGAGAGATAGTGGGATAGCTTTGATCTGCACGTGCGAGCCAAGAGTCAAAAGTCTCGTTAAATTAAATTGCCAATGCTGGTCGAAGTTTTACGGCCTAATGAGATAAGGGAAGCTTGGAATTTGGGGCCCTGTTTCGAAGTGTCTGTTTCCAGGTGCGAGGGGGGTACCAATCACAATTGTAATGAATAGAGCTCTGTTTGAGGAGATAGGCTCTGGTCCGGAGGAGTCGACCGGAATGTCATGGGGGTACCAGCACGATGGAGACGGCGCCTGGGAAGCAAGGTCAACTTAACAGACGATTCAAAGAAACGAAACTATGGAAAAAAACAGAAGCAGGACCACGTGAAATGTGTACGTGGTGGGCGTCTCAAAGGGGCGTTCCACCCATACTGAGATTTTGTATTAGGGACAGCACCCCGGGGAGAAGGCAGAGCAGATGGCCTGAGGACCCTTAGAGAGCGGATGGGTAGGCAGAAAGGGTACTGCTACGCGACATAGGTTTTCATCAGAGTCTAAGAGAGTTTGAGCTTCTTCGGAAGTCAAACTGCTGACACCTTTTTAGGTAAAGATTTGCTAAGTAGGGATGTCACCTAGCATAGTGTAGGGACAGTTTAACCTGTTTCATTTTCTTTCTGTAAATGACGCTTCAGATTCACCTTGCGTCAATGATATTCAACTTATTGATTTTTGAATTGGTTTTGATTGTTTTCTTTTGTCGATTGAGGTTTCTTAGAGAGTTCATGTTCCTTCTTGTACCTGTGTACCTGTTGAACATTATATTGAGGTGTTTGTATTTGCAACTGATTTTGGTTTTATAATAAACCTTTTAAACTTTTCCAGTCGTAAGTGATTCTTCAGAGTTGCGTCAGTCTATGGGGTTGATTTAACCTATGTTGGTCTGCCTTTTACTCAATGACAGTCAATAACCGATCCAAAAAGGGACAAATGAGATAGGTATCAAGGAGATCCGATAATCGATCAAAATCTCATTTCCCGCAGTTGGTAGCAGAGAAAGATGGTTGGCTTCTTGAGGAAGGCAACCTAGGTTAGGTCTAGATTACCCCAAGGCCCCTAGTCATCGACGACCAGAAGAAGAGCTACCTGCCGAAGAAGGTGCTGACGGCGCGAGAAAGAAAAAGCAGCAGAGTCGGTCGAGAGTGAGTATAAGGGTCATGCGTTGCCAGATTGCGGTGTTTTGTGTTGTACCTGTGTTGTAATGTCAAGCGGAGTTTAATGCCTGTAGTATGATTGTGAGACGGTTATGAGCGCGCGCAACCGGTGAAAATCTTAAGTCCAGAGAAGGGCTTAAGTGGTTCGGGTGTATCGGACATCCAGAGTAATTGTCTACCATTGTGAAGGGGGTCATGAGGTACCATTGATCGCCCGCAGGACCGTGATAGGGGGAACGTAAGAGTGAGTGTATGAGTAACGGACGCTGGTCGGACGTTTACTGTGTGTAAGTAACCTATCAGTTAAGGCGATCGTCTGAACGTTTGTGAAAGACGTTTCGTCAAAAGAGGTGACAATTACAGTTAGACTGTGGACGTACAGTCAAGAAAAGTGACCGCTTGGTCGGAAGTAGTAATTTTTCGGTGTATGAATGGGACGCATGCAAGACCGGGAGACGAGCTGAGAAAGGAGGGGAACTGCTGCAAAGGGGACGAGTGACGTCAGAGCGAGCCGCGCTGAGATAGGCTGGTTGCTGTAGAACCGCGCTGGGATAGGCTGGTCAGCGAGAGCCGCGCAGGGATTGGTGGTTCGCCATCGGGAAGTAAATAAGGAAGAGAATTAAGGAAAATCGTAGATTCTTGAAAATGAAGTGTTTTAAATGTCTAAGGGCGATCTTTAAGAGAGACAGGGGAAATGCGTATGCTGGGGAAGAAGCCCCGCCGGAGGGTACACCAGCTCATTATATGGCCGTGAATGTTGGGTTGCACACGATACTGTGGATCTCCGAGTGGAGCAAGATAACAGAGGGAAATGAGGAACTGACGTTCCCGAGATACGGGACGTTTAGGTTAGAAGCATTGAATCAGCTGAAAGCGGTAATGCTCGCAACGAGACCTCTACCCAGGCCAACACAGTTCGAAGCCCTCAATGCATGGTTCAGGGCGGCGTACGATCGGAGCCTGAACAGGCGCCAAGAAAGAGTGAGACGATCGGTAAGAGCAGTGCAAGATGCTAAATGGGATGATGAAGCTAAAAAGTGGAGGGTGCAGAGAATAGAGGCAGACAAACTGTACCCAGTGATGGAAGTCACAGGAGAAAGGAAGCCTCCAGAGGAGGATGATGAGAGCGAGACGGATGATAGTCTGATAGATAGGTTATTATCAGACAGACCACCTCCGTACAATAGAGAGGCCGAACGTCCTGAACTACAACAGGTGGACGGGGCCGGGAAGGGGGAATATAGACCGCTCCCCATATCAGATTGGGAACCTAAGAAAGGCGAGGAAATACCTCAACCTAGTCCAGTGCAGAGAGTAGTCGGAAGGTTTGTGGTACAGAAAGTGCCGGAAACGGAGTGTGCAAGGTCGTATCAACTGCCGGACGCTCTACAAGTACCTGTTACCATAGGCCCTGTAGTGTCAATCTACAACCCAGAGAGAGCACAGGAGGAGGAACAGGCACGTTGGGACAGGGAAAGGGCAGAGATGGAGAGTAGGAACAATACGATTAATTCTCAAAGGCAGTTGCTAGGACCAAGGAGTCGGAGTACCCCATTGGATTCAGTAACGGATCCCTTAATAGAGCAGGGGGGTCAGAGAGGACAGATGGATCTGAGGGGACCGCGACCGAAATCCTTTAAGGAGTTAAGGGAGTACCTGAAAGAATGGGACGCTGCCGTAGAGACTCAGAATAAAAGAATAGAAACAGAAGCCGAATGGAGAGACCAAGATAACAGGATCCTCTCTCACTGCGGAGCTGGCGAACGTAGTCCGGAGTGGGAGGGAGGGAGTCAAGGAAGCAAAGGAGATACTTGCCATACCATCGGTGGCAATAGACAAATGTGTGAAGACAAGAGTACAGGATGTGGGGGGGTGCCGCGCCCCATCCTTAGTGAGCGAGAACGAAGGACACAGGAGTACAGAAACAGTTACAGGTGCACTCACCATACACCGGGCGAAAATGTGCAACATTGGAGTCACGGGAGTGTGGGGAGTCGCGAAGGGTCTCACCATGTGTCCAGTGATCACGGACGGGATCGCGGAAACATGGAGAGCTGTGAGGGACCTTATCGTTTACTGAGTGACACCAGACAGCAAGGGACTTGCGGTGACCTAGAACGTAACGGGGGATCCTACCTCGCATCTAGAGAGGCAGAGCCCAAGGGACAGAATGGAGTGGTGGGAAATAGAACATTGTTCCACCATACACCTAGGGAAGATGGAAAAGCTTGGGACTTAGAGAGGTGGGAACAAAGGGAATCAAGGAGGACTCCTCATAGCTCACCTGTGCCTAGACGTAGGACTCGGAGTTGGGGTGAGAGGGATGTAAACGGACCACCTAGGAGTGAGGTACTGAGAGCTGAGGTAAAGGCAAAACGACTCGATGTAACCAGTCTAAAATCAGATCTAGACGAAATAATAGACGGCACATTGCCAATGGAAAGAATCGACCTGTATGAACAAGATGAGGTACTGTTTATGGCAAAGGATGTTACTCGGAAGGCGAGGTCAGCACATGAAAGATTATCTGAGTTGGCAACCAGGTATATGATAGACTTATCAAGAACAAAAGCCTTACAGGGTAACCATAGGCTGAATTGCACAGATCAGGACCTAGACGAGCGGAGAACGATTGGGTTGAAAATACACATAAAGGAACTGATCTTGGGTATAAGAACGTGGAGGGATTTGGATAAATGGGAGGAAAGATGGTCCAAGAGGGGAACTGTCAGAAGGAGTGCGATTGGGATGTCCCCAGGAGGAGGGCTAATGCGAATGGAAGCTTTCCCTTTGCGAGAAATCGCGAATGGAAACTACGTGCATGTGCCCTGGAGTAGGGGGGATTTAGCGGCATTTACCAATTCCTTTCCTAAGCTGAGGGAAAATCCCGTGGAGTGGTACAAACAGGTAGAGAGGTTCGTGAAGATCTCTAAAGTGCTGTGGGTCGATTTGAACACCCTGTTTGACATTGTAGTACCAGGGGATTTGTGGACGGCATGTAAGCTTAGTGTTGAGTGGCCCATCTCTGAACCGGATAGAGATGCCCAGACGAATGGGCCATCAGAGAAAGTCATGGAAAAGTATGAGAGGGTAATGGCATGGTTGAAAGAGAAGGTGCCGTTGCAGGACATAGACTGGGTTAAAATAGATCGAACCACTCAGGAACCTAAAGAGACGGTCCACGAGTATTACGAGAGATTGTTGAAAGCATTCAAACAGTACAGTGGGTTGGATGTGATGGACCCTAAAGACATAGGGCAATTTGTGTCAAAGTTCGTTCTGGGGTTGAGACCTGACATTAGCTTGATGATCCAACAGCATTTGATTTGTTGGCAAAACAAACCCTTAGATGAAATCCTGAGGTATGCAAGGTACTGCAGCTATGAAATAGACTCGAAAGCAAAGAAACTTAAGGAGAAATTGATGTTGGTACAGATGCAGTCAGCCGGAAAGGGTGGACAGCGGCAGCAGGGAAACGGAACCCTAGGGAAAAAGCAGAATAACCAAAGTAAAGACGATGAGGAAAAACAGAGACCTAGGATAGATATTGCAGCACTGAAAAAGACGACTAGGTGCCACCAGTGTAACGAGGTGGGACATTGGAAACGCGAGTGTCCCTATAATGTTGAGACTGGGGAATTAGAACCAGAGGAAGACGATGTGCAGAGCAGTCTAGTGAAGGGAACAACGATACCGAAGGGAAAGTTTATCAAAGGGGGGACTCAGACTCCTCGAGCCCAGTACCCTCAACCACCTCGTATCGCAAATGGGGGAAAAACCTATAGACAACTGCCACTGTTCGTAGGAGGAGAGGAATGTTACTACGTTGATCCCCTTACGGGACAGCGAGTGAATAGAGAAGAAGACTGTACTCTAGGGGCAGCCTTAGAGGTAGACCAGAGGGGACCATACGTGGAGGCTGAAGTGGCAGGATGTCCTACGACCTTTTTGGTGGACACGGGGGCCACTCGATCCACTCTGAGATCGGCGGTGGTCCCAGGTCTGCCAATGTCGGGAGAGACGATCCAGGTGGTAGGAGTCGCGAATAGGAGAATGACGAATCCTCTGACAGAACCAGTGTCGGTAAAAATAGGGAAGTACAGTGATGAGCACCAGTTTGTGATTTGTGATTCCAGTCCTGTGTGTCTGTTGGGAAGAGATCTGTTATGTAAACTAAATTGTACAATATATTGCACACCTCAAGGAGTAGAAGTGCAAACTAATGATGATGATGCCGATTTTAAGGTTGCAAACTCACAGGTATGCGAGGAACTATACCCTACCTTGACGGTGGAGGAGCTTCCATGGGACTTGAGAGATGCGGTGTCAGCTGAGGGGTGGGATGTTACTGGAGAAGAAATAGGACTGATCAAAGGGGTAGAGCCGGTAAAGATCATGGTAAAAGCAAATGCTGAGTATCCAAGAACGCCTCAATACAAGTTAACACCGGAGACGATTGCAGGAATAAAGCCCGTGATCGAATCCATGATCAAACAGGGAATACTGAAGGAAATCGTGGGAAGCCCATGTAACTCCCCGATTATGGGTCTGCAGAAGCCTAGTGGGAAATACAGAATAGTGCAGGATCTTCGAAAAATTAATAATATAGTTGTTTCATGTTGTCCAGTGGTACCGAATCCATCAGTGATACTGTTTCAGATACCGTTCCAAGCTGAATGGTTCACGGTGATAGACCTGTGCCAGGCCTTCTTTTCAATCCCCTTAGATGAGGAAAGCCAATATCTTTTCGCTTTTAAGCTGGAAAATCGCGTTTTAACATGGTGTTGTATTCCCCAGGGGTATACAGAAAGCCCATCGATTTTTAACCAGCTGCTGAAGAAAAATCTTGAAAGTCTAGTACTGCCCATGAACTCGGTTCTGGTCCAGTACATAGACGACCTACTTGTGGCGTCTGAAACTGAGGAAGCTTGCAAAATAGGCACCATCACCTTATTGAATCACTTGGCCGAGAACGGACACAAGGTGTCTCCAAGTAAATTGCAGTATTGTCTGACAGAAGTGCAATACTTGGGCCACAGGATTGAAAAGGGAAAACGGAAGGTGTCTCCAGACAGAATAGAGGCGATCATGAAAATGAGTGCGCCCACAACACAAAGAGAGGTCAGGATGTTCCTAGGAATGGTCGGTTATTGTCGACAGTGGATAGCTAACTTTTTACTGAAGGCAAAACCTTTGCAAAAACTGACGCACAAGGGGGTGAGCGATCCGGTACCATGGGACAAAGATTGTTTGATGGCGTTTCTGCAGCTGAGGGAGGATTTGTGTTGTGCCCCGGCTTTAGGAATGCCTGATTATGAAAAACCATTCTTACTTTACTGTTGTGAGAGGGAATGTTGTGCTTTGTCAGTTTTGGCCCAGATACACGGAAATGCCCGTAGACCAGTTGCATACTTTTCGGCTACCATAGATCCAGTAGCCACAGCGTTGCCCAGATGTCTCAAATCCGTTGCTGCAACGGGTGTCAGCATTGAAAGGTGTGAAAATGTAGTTATGGGACATCAGTTAGTGGTGTATGTACCGCATTCTGTAGAATTGTTAATGACCAGGACCAAGACACAGCATCTGACGAATAGCAGGCTCACTCGCTATGAGCAAGTCATTTTGGCTGCCGAGAACGTGACCCTAAAAAGATGCTCTGTTTTGAATCCTGCTACTTTAATGCCACTTCCAAATGATGATGATGTATGTACAGATCATGACTGCCTTGATGTAACTGAACTATGCACCAAACCAAGACCAGATATCGTAGATGAGCCATTGACCGACCCTGATGAAATATTCTTTGTTGATGGCTCATGCGTAAGAGACGATATTGGTCAGCTGAGAGCAGCTTATGCAGTTTGTACCATTACCGGAGTTGTGGAAGCCGCCTGCCTGGAAGGAGTACATTCCGCTCAGGTAGCTGAAATCATTGCTTTGACCCGTGCCTGTTTAGCAGGCAATAAAATTCGAGTCACCATTTACACCGATAGCCAGTATGGTTTCGGGGTAGTTCATGACTATGGGCAGTTATGGTCTCAAAGAGGTTACATGACCTCCTCAGGTTCTCCCATTAGGAATGGAGAGTTCGTGAGATTATTGTTAGAAGCACTACAAGGTCCAGCAGCTATTGCAGTTGTTAAATGTACCGCTCATACAAAAAATATTGACTTTGTGTCGCAAGGCAACAGGTATGCAGATGAAGTCGCACGTTACTGTGCGGAACAAGGGTATTCCTTCACTGAGGTAGAAGTGGGGGGAATACAGGAAAGGACTGAATTAACTATGTTGTTGGAAACTGTAGACACTTGGGATGAGTTGAAGTGTATCCAAGAGAATGCACCTGATTTTGAGAAAAAGGCATGGGAGACAGCAGGTTGTACCAAGAGTGAGATGGATTTTTGGATCTCTGCAGATGGGAGGGCAGTGTTACCAAACGAACTCGTTAGTCCAATGGCAAGGAGATTGCATGGACCAGCACACATAGGTAGAGATGCCATGGTGAGGGTATTCAGACAAACGTGGTACAACCCGAAGTTTAGAGTAGCGGCAGAAGCAGTGTGTCAGCGTTGTGTGATCTGTCAGCAACTGAATGTAGGAAAGAGAACACCAGTCACATTGAGCCACATAGGGAGGTCTGGGGGGCCATTCAATAGAATGCAACTAGATTTTATTGAAATGCCCAAGTGCAATCGCCTCAGATACGTCCTAGTGATTGTCTGTATATTTTCCAGATGGGTTGAGGCTTACCCCACACGTAGGTGCGACACACTTACAGTAGCAAAGCTATTGCTTAGAGAACTGATACCGCGGTTCGGGGTGCCGGCCTCTTTGGAATCAGATAGAGGAACACATTTCAACAGCGAAATAGTAAAAATGCTGTGTTCAGCCCTAAGTATAGACCAGAAGCTCCACTGTAGCTATCGACCAGAAGCTTCAGGGATTGTGGAGCAGATCAACAGCACCATTAAATCCCGACTTGCCAAAGTTTGTTCCTCGACATCCTTGAGCTGGCCTGATGCACTTCCACTCGTCCTTATGAGCATACGTAGCACACCAGATAGAAGGACAGGTCTCTCCCCACATGAGGTGCTAATGGGGAGGGCTATGAGACTGCCATCGGTTCCAACTGCAGCACTGTTGAACATCACAGATGATTTGATCCTGGACTATTGCAAGGGACTATCTGACGCCATTCATTCTGTGTCTCTTCAGGTGCAGGCTGCAGAGGTTCCATCAGCTCAGGACCTGTGCCATGACCTGTGTCCGGGGGACTGGGTCCTGGTGAAGAAACACGTCAGGAAGAACTATCTAGACGTGCGCTGGCGTGGACCATTCCAAGTCATATTGGTCACGAACACTGCAGTAAAGTGTGGAGGCTTGCCCAACTGGATCCACGCCTCACACACCCGAAGAGTTCCAGCACCTCTGGAAGAAACAGCTCCTCTCTCGGATGAAAATCCAGCTGAAAGCGGAGAAGCCACAGAGGGGAAAAGTCAAGCTGTAGAGGTGATTGAAGAGGCTGAGAGCGTGTCTGACCAGGCTGAGGACGGTCAATACACCAGTGAAACTGAAGTCGCCTCAGAGGGAGAAAGCAGCTGGGAGTTCGAGTCAGACACTGACCAAGCTGTAAGTGGTCAAGAGTCAAGTGCAAGAACAAGGAGCAGGAGGACAAGGAGTGGAGAAGCTAGCTGGCCGGAAAGAAGGAGAAGGTCAAGCCTGAGAGCAAATCCAGAAAGAACCCTTGTCCCGATTTCTGAAGACTCAGATCTAGACGAAGGTGCAACGGACTCAGGCTCCGAGAGTCCGAGAAGATCAAGGAGGGTACGTGTGCCCTGCAGAAGATACGCCACTCCTGAGTGGACCTACCTAGCAGCAGATGTCTTGGGGACAGAGATCCGGGAGGGTGAGGGAAGTGCAGGTGACCAATCTCGATCCAATTGTAACGGTGGAAGTACGGCTGTTGACACCTGGAATCGAAACTGAAGGGTTACTGACATTCACACTCCCCGTCCCCCTGTACTTAAGTCGGATCAAGGACCTGGTGCTGAATAGATTAGAATTTCCAACCTTGGGTCATCCAGTACCAGCACACGAAGAAACCATCCTTCGCTTAGAACTGTTGGAATATGCCATTAGAGCTGCTGGCACCAGAATCATTGTAGATACCTAAAGACTTTGTAATTAAGCCAGTAAAAAAAAAAAGAAGATAACCTAGTGCCTAGTGGAAAGAAGAAGAAAATTAGGGATTTCATTTAGAGGACGGAGAAGGGTTAGGGCTGTCTGTCGCTGAGGAAAAAGACTTTGTTGAAAAGAGACTTTGTTGGTTAAGAGTGCTTCACAGACTGAGAAATCAATGTGAGCCGAGTGAAGACCTCAAAAGGACTTTGTTTTAAAAAGAAAAAGCTACGCTGTCTGATGCCATGGAGACCGGCAGTCCAAACCGTAGAGCCAAATGCATAATAGGCACACTTATAGCAGTAGTAATTTCTCTCATAATCATAGTAGTTACTGTATCATACATAGTGGGACATGCAAGTGTAACTGAGACAACAGATGTAAAGCCTGTAACGACTTTGAAACCTGCTCTTGTTGGAAAGAAGGAGGAGAGCAATGTGATACGTGAAAAGGCGTTACTGGCAGAAGAAGCCCTGTAGGTTACACATAGATGAGTCGCAGGGAAATTTCAGGACAAACGCATATGCCAAGTTATTGTACGAGTATATTGATGCCATGGAGGCCAAAGATTGTTATGTCTGCATGCAATTGCCGGCTTCCGTTGATGAAGGCATCAGATATCATCACATTCCACTGACATATGGGATAACATGTAGTTTATTGCTCAATATATTTTATGGTCGAGAGGGGTTTGAGTACTACTTTTCAAATTATGATTCGGTACTGCCTGAAGTCCCGAATTATAAGCAAATGAATAAGTGGGACTATTACAAGAAGGAAGATAGATTGGCAAAATTCTTTCTTCCTTGGGATACATTAGATACTTCATATGCACGCCGAAATAATCTGACTTGCAAAGTGTCAGAGATCGAGAAAAAGTTCATTGGACAAGTTGATGACCGTTACAGGAGGCAGAAGATTTTAAAGATGTCAGGACAATGGAAAACAGATTGGACCGAAGAGGAAAAGGCACACAAAAAGAAGGGCAGTAATGGTCCAATAGCTTCAGATAGAACACAGAAAGGAAAGTTATGCTTGACCCGAAGCAAAACATATTATGAGAGTGTATTTGTAGGTGAAGTTAGTTGTGAGCATGCTTTTCGGTTAGAATATTACACGAAAGATTTCATGAAAGGGATGCAGGTGATTCCTAATGTATATTTTGTATGTGGAAGAAATGCCTATGTAAAATTGCCTGACAATTGGTATGGTTTGTGTTATTTGGCAATTGTCTTCCCCAAAATATACCATGCAAAGGATTTAGAGATCATAGAAGGAAAGGCGTCGGCAAGAGGGAAAAGGAATGTAGGAGATGCTGAGGTAGTTGGGGACGTATTTGGAGCCATGTTTCCTCTTTTAGGTTTGATACTTAATGATGTTAAGATCAGGAGATTAGCTACAGTTGTAGATAGATTGTCTGCCAGTACTGCAAGGTCATTGATGCTGGTGGAAGGAGAGATGCAATCGATTAGGGCAATGGTTCTTCAGAACCGTCTTGCTTTAGATGTTCTGTTAGCAAAAGAGGGCGGAGTCTGCAAGGCTTTGAAGGTCCAGGAATGTTGCACTTATATTCCAGACAATTCAAAGCCTCTTGAGAAGGTTATACAAAATATTACCAAGATACATCAAGAAATGGAAGACTTAACAAAGATAAATGTGTGGGAAAAAGTAGGTCATGGAATGGGTAAAGTTGGAGGTTGGTTTGCAAATCTCGGAAAAAGCTTTGTTTGGTACATCTTGAAGCCTATCTTCATAGTATTAATTTGCATAATTATATTGTGGGGTTTAGTGAGGCTGTATAAATGGTATAGATCAAGAAGGTTGCAAAGGTCCATGAGAGAGCAAGAAAGGAGGTTAGCTGCTATGCAAGATCATCAATATAGAAGTCTGAGAGCTCTAGAAACGATAAAAAGGGGGAGCCTTGCAACCAGTTCTGTGTAAAATATTCAAATTGAGGTGTTAGTGATGACCCCTAGAGGTCATCAAAGGGGGGAACTGAGAGAGCGCAATTTGAATGAAAATCATGTCTGCATCATATTTACAAGCCTATGGCGTAACGTTAGCCTAGGTAGCTTAAGGAGTGAGAAAATGTATCTGTATTTACTCTAGAGTGTTTATTAGAATTAGAAAGCCCGTATACATAGTGGGCTAATGTAGAAATGTGTGAAAATGCTTAGGAACATTAGACGCGTTAAACAGAATTCATGTATGTAGTTACTAAACGGAGAAAGAGATGAAATGTAAAATGAAGAAACGTGCAGACCACATGGCACTGTTTAAGAAGGAAAATATACCATTGTATCTTTCATATAGCATGTATTCGATATCATTCAATGATTTGCTTACTTATATATATGTGTGTTAAAGGCAATATTTTTATAGAAGTGTACTGTATAATCTTAGAGTGGTGTGTTAACATATTATTTTAAAACTGAAGAAATAAGAGTTCACCGAGTGCAGACCACTGCATATAATTTAGTGGGCTTGGAGAGATAGTGGGATAGCTTTGATCTGCACGTGCGAGCCAAGAGTCAAAAGTCTCGTTAAATTAAATTGCCAATGCTGGTCGAAGTTTTACGGCCTAATGAGATAAGGGAAGCTTGGAATTTGGGGCCCTGTTTCGAAGTGTCTGTTTCCAGGTGCGAGGGGGGTACCAATCACAATTGTAATGAATAGAGCTCTGTTTGAGGAGATAGGCTCTGGTCCGGAGGAGTCGACCGGAATGTCATGGGGGTACCAGCACGATGGAGACGGCGCCTGGGAAGCAAGGTCAACTTAACAGACGATTCAAAGAAACGAAACTATGGAAAAAAACAGAAGCAGGACCACGTGAAATGTGTACGTGGTGGGCGTCTCAAAGGGGCGTTCCACCCATACTGAGATTTTGTATTAGGGACAGCACCCCGGGGAGAAGGCAGAGCAGATGGCCTGAGGACCCTTAGAGAGCGGATGGGTAGGCAGAAAGGGTACTGCTACGCGACATAGGTTTCCATCAGAGTCTAAGAGAGTTTGAGCTTCTTCGGAAGTCAAACTGCTGACACCTTTTTAGGTAAAGATTTGCTAAGTAGGGATGTCACCTAGCATAGTGTAGGGACAGTTTAACCTGTTTCATTTTCTTTCTGTAAATGACGCTTCAGATTCACCTTGCGTCAATGATATTCAACTTATGAATTTTTGAATTGGTTTTGATTGTTTTCTTTTGTCGATTGAGGTTTTTTAGAGAGTTCATGTTCCTTCTTGTACCTGTGTACCTGTTGAACATTATATTGAGGTGTTTGTATTTGCAACTGATTTTGGTTTTATAATAAACCTTTTAAACTTTTCCAGTCGTAAGTGATTCTTCAGAGTTGCGTCAGTCTATGGGGTTGATTTAACCTATGTTGGTCTGCCTTTTACTCAATGACAGTCAATAACCGATCCAAAAAGGGACAAATGAGATAGGTATGTTATGTTATGTTATGTTATGTTATGTTATGCAGGGGTTTTGTATAGCGTGCGGCTACTCGGAAGAGTGTCCCGACGCTTTGGATTGCACACTAATCTCATAACACAACAGGGAAAATAAGAAACAGAGATAAAAGAAACCTAATAGGGACCGAAACTAAGAGGAAAAGAGCCAGGTTTTAAGCCCTTTCCGAAAGGCCAACAAATTAGGAATGCTGCGCAGGGACACAGGCAGTTTATTCCATAACTGAGGCGCTAGTAGTTTAAAAGAGCGGCCTCCGATGCGGGCTCTCTTCACACGAGGAACCGCCGCAAGAAGCAAGGCTTCAGACCTGAGCGACCTGGCAGGCAAATAAAAGGCCAGCGTCTTCTGCAGGTATTTTGCTCCGGAGGCGTGCAAGGCTTTGTGCGCCAGAGTAAGAGTTTTAAAAATTATCCGCTTCCGGACAGGGAGCCAGTGCAGAGCCTCCAGAAGACCCGAGGCTCTGGCACGGCGAGATAGTCCAAAGATGGCCCGTGCTGCCGAATTCTGGACAACCTGTAACCGTTGGAGCAGATACTCTGGCAAGCCGAGATAAAGGACGTTGGAATAGTCAATTCTCGAGTTTATAATCGCCTGCACCGTGATCTTCCTATGTTCCTCCGATAACAGGGGAAGGAACTTACGTAGCATCCGGAGTAGGCCAAAGCAGGTACCAGTGAGACCGATTACCTGTGAACGTAGTGTGAGGCCATTATCGATCTTAATCCCAAGGTTTTTAGCCACCTGGGACGAACTTGCTGGTGGAAACATGTTCTCAGGCCACCACACTTTCCAGTCCGGATCAGAACTGCACCCAAAGAAGAGGACCTCAGATTTATCCGAGTTGCACTTGAGGCTGTTGTGATGGAACCATTGAAACACAGCCTCAAGGCAACCCTGGATCCTACCTCCATCGAAGTCCGCACCCCTCTCACAGGTGAAGAGGAGCTGGGTGTCATCGGCATAAGAAACGATCTGGGCCCCGAAAGACTCCGCCAATGCCGCCAGAGGGGTCATGAAGATGTTGAATAGAGTTGGACTCAGGACAGAGCCCTGAGGAACTCCGACACCCAATGGCGACATCTCGGCGGAGCAAGCAGAAGCCCAGACCGTTTGTCGACGGCCTGCCAGGAAAGATCGAAACCACTGGAGCACCGTCCCTCGGAGACCAACCTCTGAGAGTCTTGCAAGAAGACCCTCATGAGGGACGGTGTCGAAGGCCGCCGACAGATCTAGCATCACCAGCATCGCTCTCCCGCCCGAATCCAGCACCTCCTTAATCGCCTCCGAGACTTCCAGGAGGGCTGTTTCGGTGCTAAGATTGGCGCGGAAACCCGACTGGGTAGGGTGCAGTAGGTCGTGGGACTCCAGGTAATCGGCAAGCACCTTATGGACATGCTTTTCAATGACCTTCGCAAAAGCCGGCAGGAGCGAAATAGGTCTATAATTCGCCAACACCTCCACATCCAGGCCAGGCTTTTTAAGCAGGGGAATGATCATGGCCTGCTTCCAGGCCTGGGGAACCACACCCTGTGCAAGAGAACAATTCAACAGGGGGTTCACGAGGGGATTAATGACAGCTGCCATTTTAGCCAAAAATTTTGCCGGACAGGCATCCCGAGGGGAACCTGATTTAAGCCCAGCCATCAGGTCAAATGAGGCGGTCAGCGAGAGAGGAGGGAAAGCTGCCAAGGCCACACCTGCGTTAAGTCGGGTAGCAGCGGTATTCTCCACCCGACCCGGTATCTCAGGCTCCAGCACATGGAAGGAGTCCTGGATCCGCTGGATCTTAGAGGTGAAAAAGTCCGCAATCGCCCTGACCCAAGGCGCAGGAGGGGGAGTCTGGGTTGGTACTGCGCGAGACGTAGTAAACTCCCGCACAAGGAGATCCGATAATCGATCAAAATCTCATTTCCCGCACGTCAAACAGCAAAGCGAGTGGTCGAAGGCTGTAACAAGATGTTTAGAAACCTTAGTCGGCGACACAAAACAAGCATTGGTCATGCCACTAGGTCTCGCCTGCAAACGAGCTATTTTTGGCTTAGCCAATAGGGTGGGTAGTGGAAGGGGGGGGGGGATATTTGTGGACGAATTGGTGGAGGTGCATATATGACCAGATGATGAGATTTAGAGCCCTGTTTACGGCGGAGCTGGGTAAGCATTTCAAATGCTCCAAGCCAGATTATAGATTAAATATGAGTACACACAAAGGGGTCAAATCAACATTGCTGCAGCACGCCACACACTCAGGTAGCAGAGGGCAATGTAAAAGTCACAGTCAGGCAGTCAAAGTGTCAATCACTGCACGTTAGAGCAACACATTTTATTGGAATTTCAAAACTGTAGCAGGGATCTGCAGTCACACACTAGAGACCCCCCACTTAGGCTCTCCGTGTGTGTTCCTGTCTTGTGCTTGTGGCACCAGAGGAGCAGGAGTACACGGTCACTGACGGAATTAAGGGGCATATTATCAAGAACAGGCGATAACATTATCGCCGCTTTATCGGCAGGAAACTGCTGCTAAAGCGGCGATAATGGGCTTGATAATATGCCCTTATGAATTTCCATAGCAGCCCAGGTTCTGGTGTTAACCTGGGCTGCTATGGGAATCCACAAGGACATATTATCAAGCCCATTATCGCTGATTGTTCCAAACATAAAGCGAGCTGTGCCTGCATCACCCGCGCAAGGCCGGAACCTTTTAAAACTGTAATTCCCCTATAAAGGTTGGGGTCATGCCACAATCATCAACTATATCTTTGTTTCGGCCACGCTGGGAGGGTCACCACTCTGCTTTAAGATCTTTCATAGTCCATATAGTGATCACAACCCCTGACACTAGTAGTACTCGAAGGGGCGGGTAACCAGCCGACGCATTCTAGCATATCTGCAGGCTCATTATTTTGATCTGATCAGGGGAGACCCTAAGGTTTTTAATTGTTCTCTTTTTAAACCCCGACAACAGAAGATCCGAACCTGTTTAGAGCCATCAGCATCTGATGAGGAGACTATTACATTTATCGCCATCACGCAGACAATAGCAGTTTGTTATCAGCTCCTGTAGCTTAGCTCCTCCCTGAGCACCTGAAATGGTTTGATGTTAAGTGCTCTCGGACGTGAAAAGTGCTGAAAAAAAGAATCTACTTGATGTGCTCGGTATTGTTCGTAAGCCAATGAAGGGAGCAGAAAGAAGGTAGGGTAGCAGAGACAGTAGAAGTCAGTAAAGGCAGAGGCCAACGAAGTGCTGACAGTGATGGACGAAGGTCTATATTTTTGTTATACCAAATAAACGACTGAGAAGCTCAAGTCAGCTTCAGGTGACAAGATTTTTTTTTTTTAATTGATTTATTTATTTATATATTTATATAGCGCATTACTACCCGGAGGCGTCTAGGCGCTGATTTACAGATTTAAGGGAAGAATACTGGGGTGTGCACAGGTGAAAACGTCATGTTTTTTAAGTTTCTTTCTCTGTCTTGAGTGCATGAGTATTTTTTATTTTCTTTGGTCCTGAATGAAGAACATGTGGGATAAATATTCAGCTTTTTTTTGCTGTAATGCTTTTGCATCCAATAAAAAGTGACTGAGTTGAACGTTAAAAAAAAAAATAAAAACAGCATCTGTTAGCACCAGCGGATATAGATACCTACATGTTCCATACCTAGGCAAGAAGGCAGAGAGGTAAGAAACCTGGTTAATGGGAAGAAAGAGGTCCTTTATGGTTCTGACGTGAGAGAAGGCAGGGAAATCGCAGTGTGCCGCAGCGTAAACATGAAGTATACTGGATTGTATATCAAGGTAAACCATAAGCAAACCCTCATGGAATGTCAGTAGAGGGTCAGAGGCAATCAGAAAGAGATGCTCCAGACTGTGTCATGGAACTAGAAAGAGGACATACAGTATTGAATGTTTAGAAACATTGGACACTCCCACTACGTATTACAAGCAGACAGAGGTCAGAACATTAGAAAAGGAGGCACGTTTTGTAATTATACATTGCCGACTAGTTTACAAAAGTGTAATTATTTATGGATTATTTTAGAGAGGAAGTATGTATTTAACGGTCACTGGTGATTTTGAGACCTTAAAAAATACACACAAGGCATTCTCGCAAAGGGGTGCGGCCTGCCAAAGCAAAAAGATAGACAACGAGAAGGAATCCTGAGACTGCGTGCCCAGTCGGGAGGAGGGGCTATTGCGCACTGTGCCAGGAGGAAGCGTGCCGATGGCCAACAAAAAACAATCACTTAGTGAAATCGCCTCAGCTGAAACAAGCATGCACAGGAGGGACAATTGAGAGCAATAGAGCAATAGAAAGCCAGCATTTTGGAATGACACAATAAAGAACCAATGACAATTGGTGGATTGCCAAAAGTCCACGGAAGAGATACACCAGGTCTTGCAGACAGCGCAAGCGCTGTCGAGTGTGAGAACATGGGCTGTAGGAAGGGGAGAATGACAGGCAACTCCTAATTCAGGAAATAACCATGTAAAGCTCTTTAAGTCATTTTCAGAGCTGGCAAACGAAATGGGTTCCCAGACATCAACATGGAGTTCATCGCTGGGACTGATCACCTGTTGCCTTTCCATGTAAATCTCAACTCCTAATCCATATCTCTCCAGTTTCAGAGCTATTTCCCACAGTAGCGTAGCAAGAATGCCATGGGCCTTGGGGCAAGCAGCGCAAAAGACCACTTAGACAGCTGTTGGGTTGTAAAATACAGCATTGTCAGGGTTCACAGGGCACCTCTGGACTCCGTTGCTACTGCACCTGCTGCACAAACCGTAGATACAGCCCTGATTTCCCTCTGAACCTTGGGATCTTTAAAATGGGTACCCATGGAAAAACTCACAAAACATGTATTCCTCTACCCACAAGGACTAATAATAGTCTCAGAGTTGGGTGGCAACTGGCAAAGCAAGCGGGTGGAGGATTGTCTGTTGGTGGAGAACCCTTTGACGTAATAAACGCACCATAGGAACAGCACGGCAGACGTTACTTCACTGGGTGTTTTTCTGCCTTTAGAGAATCATCCACTGGGATATTTACAATTGCCTCCACAAACTGGAGGGCTCTCCATTACCATCAACCTCTAAACCTGGGGCCTCATTTTTGAAGGCCTTGCGCCACCGGTGCGTCACTTTTTCCCATTTTAAAAGTGACGCAAAAGTGGCGCAAGACCTTCATAAATAAGGCCCCAGGTGTCTCCAACTAGAAGCAGTAGCTCTCCAGTTACCTGTGAGTAGCTCGCCTTTGCGCATCTCAGACTACTAACATGAAAGCCTTTGCTTGGTTATATGATTATTTGTTTCACAACATTAAAAAGCACATATTTGAGACAAAAACGTGTGTATTTTCAGAACTAATAAGCTGATGTTTGGGGAAAAATGGTTCAATTTCCAAAATAAATGTAAAGCTATTATTTGAGTTGCAGACATTTATTGCTCAAATTATTACCTTGGTGTCGGGGAATAGAAGCTATTGCTGTAATGTCTTACCCATGTAGATGGATACCAAATTGATAGTGTTTTTTATACTTTACTGCCAACATCCCTGCCTAATGCACTGATGTGATCACTGCTGGCAGTCTTGAATGGACTATCACATCACTTACAGTAGCGCTGGATCATTTTAATTGAACATAAGTAGCTCTTACTACAGAAAATTATGAAACCGCTGTTCTATACTGTAAATGATGCACTTAGTTTTGAAAAGATCAACCCCTAATGAGTCTCAATCATCTGTGGGTTCAAATATGTACTTTACAAAGCTCCGTGAGCGATTTAGCAAGGTTTAGGCTTAATAAAAAATCTAAATTAAAACAAATGAAGACAACTTTAAAATAAGTTGTAATTTAAATGCCTGTGATCCCTAGTTGAACAAAATCTTCCCTACTTCTTTGTCTAGGAAACCAGTAAGAAACACGAATGGACAGTCAGGTAAAAATGCCCTTTGTGAATGTCATCTGAGCATGAAACAGGGTCTTAACATGGACTCTTTCCTTTAAAATAGGCTCTTCCTCTTAAATTGGAACACTTCCTTGTGCCCTTAGGACACCTCTGTACCAAACCTGCACATAAAATAAGCCGCCATAAAAACTAGGCTAAGACTCAAAGATAAGCCATTTAAAAAGAGTTGGAAACTGAAGATGGTAAATTAGATTGTTATTGTTAAAAGCCCTCGGAGAGGCGAGGGAGTACCTTCTTGAAGTGGGAGGCTGGTGCAGGCGGCTGCGGCAAGCCCATCTTATAATGCCCTGTGAAAGAACAGCGTGTGTCACGTGCACACTGCGTAAGTGTGATAAGTGGAGCCAGGGGGCGCGTGGGGTCTAGCGTGCTACGCAGACGCGCTGCACAAATAGCTGGACACCTATACTAAGCTTGTGCTTGCGGCAGACTGCCTAACGCGGTCACGCCCCATTTATTTATCTACGTGTTTCGCCTTGCGGTGCGAGCGCTGGGGCCAGACATTTCCAGCGTGTTCGTCAGTACCAGGAGCTGGCACGCTAACTCACCACATCCCATCTCAACTCAGTCCTTGACTGGATTCCAAGTGTCTCATAGTTCACTTACTTGGTAGGCAAAGTCCCTCAGGTGAGTGCTCGGCTGGGGGTCGCTCCTCAGAGCATACCTGTGCTCGCCACGGCTGAACCTGGGTTCCGCGGCTGATTCGCTGGGCTGGGGTGGTGTCTCTGGAGGCCTTTGGGTTGCTTCTGGGGCTCTTGGTGGGGAGGAAGGCTCTGGATTGCAGCCCTTTGCTTCTCCCGGCTCTGCTTGTGTTGCCCTCGGCTCTCCAGGATCGCTGGTTGCTTCAGCAGAGTGTTCGGGGTGGACCACCTGTTTGAACCATGAGATGTTGCGGGTTGCGACTTCTCCTTCCTTGTTGACTGCCACCATGGTTCCTTTCACGTCAGTCACAGTCCAATAGCCCTGTTCATAGCGGGTTCGGAACTTCCCCCCGGGCCTCTGGTCCCTCATGATGACGGTGTCCCCTCGTTTCAGCTGACGAGACACAGCTCTTCTGGCTTGGCTGGCCGTGATGTTGTGTTGTTTCCTCTTCTGAAGGGTGCCTTCTTCATCAAAGGGAGGGGTGTCCACCCTGTGGCGATAGGGAGGCCATAGCGGCAGGCCCCATTAAACATCAGCACCCATGGTGCCTGACTCGTGAAACTTTGAGGGGCGCTATGGTGTTCCTGCAAGAATTTCTGTAGGTGTTGTTCCGGATCGGCATGCCCAGGCACAAGATGCATAGGGCTTTGTTGATTGTCCTCATAAATTGTTCGATTTCGCCGTTGGCTTGGGACCATTGCGGGGTGATTCGCCTGGGCTGGATGCCATGGCGTTGCAGAAACTCCTGGAACTTATGCCCTTGAAATGGGGTTCCGTTGTCACTTTGGAGTTCTTCTGGGCATCCAAACATGGTGAATATCTTTTCCAGCACTGGGCCAACATGTGAAAAGGCCGTTAATGTGACAACTTCCATGATTGGGTACTTCGAGTAGCTGTAGATCAGAGCCAGAGTGACTCTCCCATCCGGGAAGCTCCCGAAGTCCACAGTCAACTTCTCCAATTGACTTTTCCCGTGCTCTTCGGTGTGGATGGGTGCGGGTCTTTCAGGGCCACTTGTCACCTGACAGGAGGGGCACCTCCAGGCTGTCTCATCGACACGAGTGTCCAAACCTTGGAATCAGACTTTCTCCCGCATGCAGGCCTTCATTATCTCAACACCTTGGCGTCCCCCTTGGGTGAGTTGATTCACTCCTGACTGTAGTGAAGTTGGGATCACAATCTGAGAGCCTCTCAGCAGAATTCCCTATTGGGTAACGCTCAGTTCATTCCTGACCTTCCACATGTGTATTAGATTCTGCTTCTCTGGGCCCTCCCATGAGTTGGCTGATTGTAGGAACTGGTGCCAGTGCCCTCCTTGGACGGCTGCTTGGACCTTGGCAATAACTGGGTCTGCTTCTGCTGCAGCTACCACCTCCTCAAGGGTCAGTGCTCGAGGGCACGTAAGTGCTGAGACCATGTTCAGGTGGGCCTCCGTGGGGTCAGCACCCTGTTCTTCACATCTGTCTTCTACTGGCCCTGGGTGTCTCGAGAGGAAATCAGCAGGGTTTTTGACACCCGGACGGTATGCTACGTCCATCTTGTACTGCTGGAGCCCAATGGCCCATCATTTGATGCGTGGCGGGGGGTGGGGCGCCCACCGTTTAAATAACAGTACTAGGGGCTGATGGTCCATAATGATCTTGAATGGGTGCCACATATGTACAAATGAAAATGCAGGCATGCCCAGCTAGGGCTTCCCTCTCAGTCTGGGCATATCACTTCTCGTTGGGGAGAGTGCTTTGCTGGAGTATGCCAGGGCAGCCCACCTTCCAGCTCTTGCTCCTGGGTAAGGATGGCCCCTAGGCTGACGGGGCTGACGTCTACTAGTATTTCGGTCCGTTTAGTGAGATTGAAAAACACCAGCGTGGTGTGGTCGAGGAGAGCACTCTTGACTGCTTGAAATGCGGCTTCTTCAGGTGGGCCCCATTACCACATGGCACCGGCTCGTGTTCGGAGTGGCTCCGTGATGGCGGTTAGATCCGGGATGAAGGGCCCACAGTATGTGTCAGTCCCAAGGAAACTGCGAACTTCAGCTACTGTGAGGGGTGCAGGCGAGCTTTCGATGGCCTGGGATTTCCGTGGGTCGACCTGGATTCCATCTTGCGTGAACATGTAGCAGAATAATTCTATCCATTGTTGGAACGGCAGACACTTCTCTCGATGTAAGGTGACCCCATGGTCCTGGAGCCTCTGCAGCATGGTCCTCAGGTGCCTGTAGTGTTCCTCGGCTGTCTGTGAGTGGATGAGGATGTCGTCACTCATGTTTAGTACGCCAGGCCATGATCTATTTGACTGCATTCTGGAAGATCTCGGCGGCTAAAAATGTGCCGAAATTCAGGCTCTTGGACCTTCTGAGTCCTAGGTGCATGCTGAATGTGGTTATGTACCGGCTTTCTTTCACAAACGCCAGCTGGTGATAGCCTGCTTTCAGGTCCAGTTTCAAAAACAACCTGGACCCATTTAGGTCGGCCACAATGTCGTCCATGGTCGGCGTGATGTGGCGTTCATGCTGAATGGCCTTGTTGGGGAGGCGCGTATCAAAGCAGAGTGCAGAGTCTTATTTTACCTGGTTGGCGAGGCTTTTCAGCGATCACCATGGGGGACACCCATGGTGTGGGCCCTGAGACCTCTTTTATGACCCCTTGATCTTCTAGCTTCTGCAGCTTTCCTTCCACTAGCAGTCGGAGGTGGAAGGGAATCCTCCTGTGCCTCAGTGCCATCGGCACGACGGTTGAGTCTATGTGTAGTTTGATTGGAGCCTTTTTTATCTGTCCCAGCCCTTTGAACAGATCCTTAAATTGGCTGAGCAGTTCTTTGGTCTGGTCATCTTGCACTTTTCTGGCAAACTTCACTAGTCCCAGGTCTTCTGCGGCTTGGCTGCTCAGCAGCGTGTCTGCCTCTTGGTTGATGACATGGATGTCAACTCTGATTTTGGTGTCCTAGGCGAAGATCTTTGTCTTTGAGGGTCGAAGTTCTGGCTTGGGCTTCAATTTGTTGTATTGTTGGATTCCCATGATGGTGACGGACGCTCCCGTGTCTATCACTGCATTGACTTCTGACCCTGCTATCTGCACAGTGCACCGGGGTTGGGGACGTCTCCGTCTTTTGAGGGCTTGGATGAAAGAGACTAGGTATGTCTCCCCTTCCTCATCTGAAGAGGTGTTGTCTGCTTGGTAGACGGCTGTGCCCGTCGTCTTTCTTCCTGGTGTGGATGATAGTGAGACGCTCGATAGTTGACGGACCAGTCTCCTCATTTGCCTGGGTCGTTTGTGTTCTTTGTGTGGTGCTATCTTTCTGCACACCGAGGTAAAATGGTTCGCAATCCCGCAGTTGGTGCATGTCTTCCCTTGTGCTGGGCATGAATGCGGGGGATGATCCTCATAACCACGGTACCAACATTGGCCTTTTGGTGTTGGTGGTGGGCGGTCTCCTGGTTTGTTGGTCTTGTCCCGCATCCTAACAGCATCAACATGTTCAGTATTAACTGCAACGCCCTTTTCTGTGTTGCGCATGAGCGCAAGGTCCATCTCGTCTGCCCGCGCGGCTGAAAGATCATGGGACCGTGTGTGCACCAGTATGTCATTCATTGGTATGTTCGGCTGTCTTAGGATAAGGAATGCAGCACTTTACTATGGATCCCCAGAATCAGTTACGCCCTGATTTCTTCTGCGGCTCTGTCCCCTACGAGGTGAGTGCTAGTGAGCTCCCTCAGCTTTGTGTGAAAAGAGTCCACTGATTCTCTGTCAAGAACCTTTACCAGAACTTCAAGCTTCCGCGGGAGCAGATGAAAACTCCGCAATTCTCAAACTCTGATACTGCGAACAATAGGCTTGCAAGCAGCAAAGAGGGGGAAAGGGGATTGGGAAGAAAAGTCAGACCGCCGCTGCTTCACTTCTTCTGGACTGGACTGCAAACGATAATCCTTGCATTCGTCCTGTAAATAGAAAACCATGTAAACACTATAATTGTAATTCCTAATCTATAACATTTACCATACCCTCTAGTTACCTGTCCTAGTTTAGTGGCTAGCTGCTCTCTTGTATTACATTTGTACAAGTTTTTTTCTTGCACAGATGCTTCTCCCTACAAGAGTGTAGCATTGCTGGTCAGTATCTGCAAAAGAGTTATATGTCACTAATGAGAATCACTCACTGAATATTTCTAATTTGCTTAATTTTCTTCACTGTTCCCTGCTTACAACCTTGTGAACCCTACAATGAATACTGTAGAATGACTTTCTTATCTTTTCTCTTTAGATAGTATTGGATGACTGTTACCAAACTCCGGACTGCATTCCGCTGGTTGCAAGGATATGAAAGATGCTCTGTCAATGTCGGTAAGTACGATTTTATTGCGGCATACGGAAATCTGTACAATTACGAGCACCAGCTGCATGCTGATTGGCTGTCACCAATCCTAACCAGGAAGTGTTAGCAGTCATCTTGTTTGTCGCGAAAACCGAGTCACAAGAAAACAGTAAAACAAAGTTGAGAAATTAGGAAAGGGGGCAGGGTAGAAACATTCTAACCCTATAGGCTTGCTCAGGGGGTGGTAGATGGATCTTTAGGCTCAATTTTTATTTATTTTCAAATAAAAAATCGCGGGGTACTCGTGCAGTACTGGTAAGCGGTGGAAAAGGTGAAAAAAAACTAGAAGTCCGTTTTATTCATTAGGTCCCCGGGGGGCAAAATATGGGGGCATTTTCTTTCCATAATGGGGGGCTTGTAAGGTGCCCCGAGCACTGGGGAACGCCACTAGTCTGGTTTTATTTTGAAGTATGCGGGGTTTACGGTTCTACTCCCCGCAGTCTCAGGGAGAGGCACCCCTCGGAGCTTTTTAAAATAAAATATGTTTTGAGCTCTCCCTCCCTCTCTCCCTGTACACGTGGCGGGGAACGCTACCTTTCTGGGGCAGTAATATGTAAAATGACCTACCAGCTCAGGGTACCTGCACTGTCTGGGTTTTTTATATTAATGTTAGGAGGTTGTCGCGCGGCCCCTAAAGTGGAACCATTGATGGTCCTGGGGAGCACCATTTCTCAGCGCCGGCTCTTGCAGTGTGTCGGGGTGCGTACTCCCGGGACACTGCTACTGGTATTGTAGGGCGGTACCGTCGCCGCTCCCACTTTACCACAGCAAACCGTGTTTCTATTTGAAAGAGAGAGCAAGTTAATCTGCTCTCTCTTTGAAGTAGGAAAGGAGATTGGTAGGACGTAGGGAGCCGTTTGGGATCGTGGGGGCATTGGGACTAAAAGAAAAAAAAAAGAGGGCTATATTACCAAGCAAGGGTGATACATTATCGCCAGGAAACTGCCGCTAAAGCGGCGATAATGGGCTTGATAATATGGCCTTGTGAATTCCCATAGAAGCCCATTTTAACACCATAACCTGGGCTTCTATGGGAATTCACAAGGGCATATTATCAAGCCCATTATCGCCGCTTTATCAGCAGTTTCCTGCCGATAAAAGCGGCGATAATGTATCGCCTTTGCTTGATAATATGGCTCATGGGCATATTATCAAGGACCAGTGATAAAATTATCGCTGTTTTATCGGCATGAAACTGCAGATAAAACGACGATAATGGGCTTGATAATACGTCCTTGTTAATTCCCATAGAAGCTTGTGTTCTGGTGTTAACATGGGCTTCTATGGGAAATAACACGGCCGTATTATCAAGCTCATTATCGCCGTTTTATCTGCAGTTTCCTGCCACAGACACCACAGTGTTTGTCCTTGGCCTCTGATGTTATACTCCGTCCACTGTTTAATTCTGGGCTAGGGAGCACTCCTGTTCTTCAATTATCTTTAAATTTCGCAAAATGGTGCTGCGGTTCTGAGGGGTTGTCAGTCCCTGAAGTATGAAACGCTGGTTATGTTGGGAGCGTTGGCCCAACGAACCGTGCACTATCCACTTAGTGCTATGCACCTAAACAGTTTATATTTTCTTAACAAACAATGGATTCTCTGTTTTGTCTAATTGCTTCTATTTATTTTTAGATATTTTTATCTTGTTTTCATCTATATCTTACCACATTATAACATTGTATTTCTATGAATTGAATTTCATTCATAAAACCAAAACATTGGTATTACATTTCATGTTACATTCAACAATATTATGTGCTGTACATTTTCTGTAAAATGCCCAGTGCCCAATGCATTTCGGCACTACCAAGGTGCCTTCATCAGGGGAAAAAATCTGTAAAAAATAAAAAAATAACCATGTAATTTCACATTTAAGATGCCCATGGGTGGTGATATGTATGTGCCCTGTATGTTGTCATACCTGTTCTCGTGTTGCTCAATTCTTAAATCCTGTTATGACATTTTTTTTTAAATTAATTTAATCTCTCAGTCAAACCCAGCATAACAATGCGTCCTGAAAATAAACCAAGTCTGGATTGCAAACATGAGTTTACCACAAATCTCGAGTCTTCAAAGTTACCCTAAACGACAAACAAGGAATATATTCAGTTTCCTCCTCACTACTCGTAAACATTTCCGTATAGCTAGAGGCCACTCCTGTATATAGACAGGCATACCTGTTATTCCAGCACTGTTCTGTTTCTGCAAAACATAATGAAAAAATCGCGTATGCTCTATCAGTACCCCAATATTCTGAACCGTAAGTTATATTTCCTGTCAATTCCACTCCCGCATACCTGTTGAATGCGTCTGTGTGATGTTCACTACGAAACATAAACAAACAAAATCACCGTCAATACTCAAACCCATCGCAAACTGCTACTCCTCATCTACATAACTCTCGGTACAACCGAAGACCCCTTACCTTGTATCCAAACAATTCTCTCCGTATCACAACGACCTGCTCTCCAGTCAAAGAATGTTTCAACCATTACTGATCGTTCCGCGTCTCATAACAAACTCTTGCGCGCCTGAACATCAAAACATAAACAACGGACTAGTGCGCTATCATTGATCGTAAATCGGCCGCCATGTTTCAATGGTTTGTGTTTGGCGTAAATGCTGGTCGTGTCACCTGCGCTCGTTTTTCAAACCACGTCCTGCCTAATATCTATAATTTGATATGTAAATTATAAATGTCACATTGCAGTGACCCAGCAATTCTCTTGTTATTGCCAACATAAGTTCCAACTTAAGTACTACCATCATGCTTCGGACGCCATATTACTAGAGGTTATTATCACGATCATACCGTACGCTGACCCACCATATTTTACAAACCCTCTTCCTGGCTGATGTACTGTGTATTTTGTTAATGTGTTCACTCAATGATAGATATTTTGTGATACCTTCAAGTTTATGTTCAAAAGAATGTATTATGGGCAATGATGGTGCGTATTGTAAATTGTACAATATAAACCAATGTATACAAATGCACAGTAAGTTCTCAATGGGTACTCTTGTATCTTGATTACATTTCTTAATATACATTGTGATTAAACCTCAAAAACTCTTTACTATTTATATTAGTGCTATATTGTGATAAAGTTAGTTGAACTTATGCAACTGCTTGGGTGTTTGATATTCTTACTTTTTCAGTTTATTTGCGCTGACCCGTAGGGGCTCTGGTTTTAATATCTGCAACGAGATGCTTTGTCTGCTCATAGGAAGCAGGATAAATCATATTTATCGTTAAGACCAATAGGAGCCATCGCGTGTAAATTTTTAATCCAAAATAGTTCTCTTTGCAACAATCTTTGGTGGTTATTGATTCCTGCCTTTAAGGTTACTTGTTCAATGATAAAGAACCGCAATTGAGAGATTGTCTGTCCTGTGTCTCTCCAGTGAACAGCTAAAGGTGACGTTAGGTTTCAGTTGCGTATTCTGCTCTTATGCTCCGTGATGCGAGTCTTAATCTTACGTTCCGTTTTGCCCATGTAGAGCTTGCCACATGGGCACTTGATTCCATACACTACGTTTGCTGTATTACAGTCACTAGTGTGTCTCAAATCTATAACTTTTCCTGTAGTGGGATGGCTGATGGTGTTCCCCATTATCACATTATTGCAATTTGTGCAATTTAGACATTTACTCATTCCTTTGTGAGATACTGTGGGCGATGTCGGTGGTCTCGGCTTCAATCTTTCACGCAAATTTTGCCCCCTTGTGTATGCATGTACTGGTAAGTCTTTGAATAATCCTTTGAAATCTGGTTCATTCATTAAAAGTTCCCTACTGGTATTAATTATCTTTTTGATTTCTTTCGATTGGGTCGTGTATTTCATTACAAAAACCATTTTTTCTTGGGTGCTTCTCTGCTTGGGCTTCAGTAAATCCGTTCTGTCTAGTGCCAGTACATTCGATATACTCTCATCAAGTTCCTTCCGTGGATATCCTCTTGCTTCATATTTGGTTGCCTGTTGATGGATTGTTTTTGTTGCCTCTTGGTTATCAGAACATATTCTTTTAATCCTTATGAATTGGGACTTTGGAAGGTTTTTAATTAGACTCCTAGGGTGAAAACTTGTGTATCCTAGTGCATTGTTCTTATCCGTTGGTTTAGTATACACAACTATATACTAAACCAACGGATAAGAACAATGCACTAGACAGAACGGATTTACTGAAGCCCAAGCAGAGAAGCACCCAAGAAAAATGGTTTTTGTAACGAAATACACGACCCAATCGAAAGAAATCAAAAAGATAATTAATACCAGATGGGAACTTTTAATGAACGAACCAGATTTCAAAGGATTATTCAAAGGCTTACCAGTACACGCATACACAAGGGGACAAAATTTGCTTGAGAGATTGAAGCCGAGACCACCGACATCGCCCACAGTATCTCACAAAGGAATGAGTAAATGTCTAAATTGCACAAATTGCAATAATGTGATAATGGGGAACACCATCAGCCATACCACTACAGGAAAAGTGATAGATTTGAGACACACTAGTGACTGTAATACAGCAAACGTAGTGTATGGAATCAAGTGCCCATGTGGCAAGCTCTACGTGGGCAAAACAGAACGTAAGATTAGGACTCGCATCACGGAGCATAAGAGCAGAATACGCAACTTAAACCTAACGTCACCTTTAGCTGTTCACTGGAGAGACACAGGACATACAATCTCTCAATTGCGGTTCTTTATCATTGAACAAGTACCCTTAAAGGCAGGAATCAATAACCACCAAAGATTGTTGCAAAGAGAACTATTTTGGATTAAAAATTTACACGCGATGGCTCCTATTGGTCTTAACGATAAATATGATTTATCCTGCTTCCTATGAGCAGACAAAGCATCTCGTTGCAGATATTAAAACCAGAGCCCCTACGGGTCAGCGCAAATAAACTGAAAAACTAAGAATATCAAACACCCAAGCAATTGCATAAGTTCAACTAACTTTATCACAATATAGCACTAATATAAATAGTAAAGAGTTTTTGAGGTTTAATCACAATGTATATTAAGAAATGTAATCAAGATACAAGAGTACCCATTGAGAACTTACTGTGCATTTGTATACATTGGTTTATATTGTACAATTTACAATACGCACCATCATTGCCCATAATACATTCTTTTGAACATAAACTTGAAGGTATCACAAAATATCTATCATTGAGTGAACACATTAACAAAATACATAGTACATCAGCCAGGAAGAGGGTTTGTAAAATATGGTGGGTTAGCGTACGGTATGATCGTGATAATAACCTCTAGTAATATGGTGTCCGAAGCATGATGGTAGTGCTTAAGTTGGAACTTATGTTGGCAATAACAAGAGAATTGCTGGGTCACTGCAATGTGACATTTATAATTTACATATCAAATTATAGATATTAGGCAGGACGTGGTTTGAAAAACGAGCGCAGGTGACACGACCAGCATTTACGCCAAAGACAAACCATTGAAACATGGCGGGCGAGTTACGATCAATGATAGCGCACTAGTCCGTTGTTTATGTTTTGATGTTCAGGCACGCGAGAGTTTGTTATGAGACGCGGAACGATCAGTAATGGTTGAAACATTCTTTGACTGGAGAGCAGGTCGTTGTGATACGGAGAGAATTGTTTGGATACAAGGTAAGGGGTCTTCGGTTGTACCGAGAGTTATGTAGATGAGGAGTAGCAATTCGCGATGGGTTTGAGTATTGACGGCGATTTTGTTTGTTTATGTTTCGTAGTGAACATCACACGGACGCATTCAACAGGTATGCGGGAGTGGAATTGACAGGAAATATAACTTACGGTTCAGAATATTGGAGTACTGATAGAGCATACGCAATTTTTTTATTATGTTTTGCAGAAACAGAACAGTGCTGGAATAACAGGTATGCCTGTCTATATACAGGAGTGGCCTCTAGCTATACGGAAATGTTTACGAGTAGTGAGGAGGAAACTGAATATATTCCTTGTTTGTCGTTTAGGGTAACTTTGAAGACTCGAGATTTGTGGTAAGCTCATGTTTGCAATCCAGACTTGGTTTATTTTCAGGACGCATTGTTATGCTGGGTTTGACTGAGAGATTAAATTAATTTAAAACATTTTTCATAACAGGATTTAAGAATTGAGCAACACGAGAACAGGTATGACAACATACAGGGCACATACATATCACCACCCATGGGCATCTTAAATGTGAAATTACATGGTTATTTTTTTATTTTTTACAGATTCGTCCCTGATGAAGGCACCTTGGTAGTGCCGAAATGCATTGGGCACTGGGCATTTTACAGAAAATGTACAGCACGTAATATTGTTGAATGTAACATGAAATGTAATACCAATGTTTTGGTTTTATGAATGAAATTTAATTCATAGAAATACAATGTTATAATGTGGTAAGATATAGATGAAAACAAGATAAAAATATCTAAAAATAAATAGAAGCAATTAGACAAAACAGAGAATCCATTGTTTGTTAAGAAAATATAAACTGTTTAGGTGCATAGCACCAAGTGGATAGTGCACGGTTCGTTGGGCCAACGCACCCAACTTAACCAGCATACTCCGTCCACTGCCATTTTAATGGTTTTCCTCCGTTCTTTTTATTATATCTGTTACTTTCATTTTACAGTCCTCCTATTTTGTCTGTGATCGATGAGAGTTCCTGCCACAGACACCATGGTGTTTGTCCTTGGCCTCTGATGTTATCAGACTTGGTCACACGTATACGTAAAAACTAATTTGAAGGACGTAAGCCACAGCCATTACAACGCGTGTCCGTCAACACAAAGACAATATTAAGATTATGTGTTTATCATGTGTGGTAAATGCATAGCAGTTTTAAAATCATGCGTGATAAAGGCATGCGTGGTAAAGCTATCTGCATGCTAATGGCTTCATGGTGACGATCACGCGTGCTTATGACCGCATTGTAATGGCAGTTTCCCCCCAGGACACTGCAGCAACCGGGTCTGGGCGTCGTGGTCTCCAGGGCAGTAGGTGGAGGGCCACACAGCTCCTCATACAATATAGAAATCTTTGTGAGGTGATTATTCCCGTGGTTTGAGGGGCGTGATTGATGTCCACACATTTAGTTTCGAAGTGGGGTAAGTTTTGCACGGGAAAATGTGGCATGAGGTTTGTAAATGTGGTACACATTGTTTCGTATTATTTTGATTTCTTTTGTAAGTTGTACCCTATCCAGAGGAAATATAACTCAGTAGTTTTCAATCCTAGTCTTGAACATCTTACTATAGTATTTCAACATTATTTTTATTGTGGACCGCCATACCCCCCCCAAAAAAAAGAAGTATGTAGTTTTTCAATTAACTTTTATTAAAACAATAACTGTAAACGAAACTTAATTATAACTATTAGAAGCAACAGGAAAAATAACTTTAAAAAATAATAATGTAAACAAATTGTGAAATGGACTCCAAAAGATGTCCGGTTGGTAATCTGCAAAACAAAAAAGAAAATTAGAGTTTCAAATTATGTAGATGTTAGTAAATGAGCTGAAGCATTACAAGTCAAGGTAACTCTACGGTTTTACGTGTGCAGTGTGCCAGGAACAATTCACTTCTGTTATAATGCCGCCTTTAAGTGGTGTCTATATGAAAGTGCCTACTGCGTTACTGACAGAAAAGTGGCACAACGGGATTGTAAAGATGCAGACTTATTTCTAATGCATTGCAATGTAGGCTTTGTAGATCTAGGCCTCTGTGCTTACCGTTGTATAAACACTGCCGGCAAACACATCGGCCAGTTGAATTCACAACTTCTTTTGAATAATTCTTCTACACGTCCAAGCAGGCAGCAGTGTCTATAAGTTTAATAGAGAGAGAGAAATTATGTCACAGAGAGTGAGAGAGAGAAAAAGAGAAAACAACATTAAAACTTTCTCGCAAAGTCTGGAGTTTACATTTTTTCTTGAAAAGTCAAACGTAGATTTACAAGCTCCTTGCGTCACTTTCGCCATGTTAAAAGTGACAGAAAAGTGGCGTAATAAGTTTGTAGATCTGTTTGTCAGGCTGTTGTAACCTATCTGTTGTCACTGCTCGGAGGAAATTATTCATTTTAGACAGAGAAGTTGCTGCACACTACGCATTCTCTGCTTTCAGAAATAAAGGTAACACTACGGTTTTACGTGTGCAGTGTGCCTGGTACATTTCACTTGTTATAGTGGCGTGTTCAAGTGGTGTCTATATGGAAGTGCCAACTGCGTTACTGACGCAAAAATGGCACAACGGGATTGTAAAAATGCATACTTACTTCTAATGGTTTGCAATGAAGGCTTTGTAGATCTAGGCCTCTGTGCTTACCGTTGTATAAACACTGCGGCCACACGCTTCGGCCAGTTGAATTCACAACTTGAGTTGGGCTGTTCTTCTACATGTGCAAGTAGACAGCAGTGTCTATAAGTTTAAGAGAGAAAGAGAAATTATGTCACTGAGAGTGAGAGAGAGAAAAAGAGAGAAAAGAACATTAAAACTGTCTCGCAGAGTTTGGAGTTGAGATTTTTTCTTGAAAAGTGAGAGGTAGATTTACAAGCTCCTTGTGTCACTTTACCCATGTTAAAAGTGACTCAAAAGTGGTGTAATAAGCTTGTAGATCTGTTTGTCAGACTGTTGTAACCTATCTGTTGTCACTGCTCGGAGGTAATTATAGGTTTTACAGAGAGAAGCTGCTGCACACTACGCATTCTCTCCTTTCACAAATAAAGGTAATACTACGGTTTTACGAGTGCAGTGTGCCTGGTACATTTCAGTTGTTATAGTGCCGCGTTCAAATGGTGTCTATATGGAAGTGCCTACTGCGTTACTGACACAAAAGTGGCACAACGGGATTGTAAATATTGTGACTTATTTCTAATGCATTGCTATGAAGGCATTGTATATGTAGGCTACTGTGCTTACCTTGTATAAACAGTGCGGCCATCGGACTTCACAACTTGACTTGATCTCTTCTTCTATACGTCAAAGTATATTCAATACGTTGCAGAGAATTCCATTGCTGCTGCTCGGTAGGCCGTGATTGCTTCTAAATGATGTTTGGTGAAGGAAACAAAAGGACATTTTCATTAATCATCGTAAACTGAGTTGCGAAACTACAGTCAAGAGTGAATTTTAATGTGGGTTCTTAATATTCCGTACTTAGACTGTTGCAGCCCATTGAGTCGCAGAGTTTGGAGTTGAGAGTTTTTCTTGAAAAGTCAGACGCAGATTTACAAGCTCCTTGCGTCACTTTCCCCATGTTAAAAGTGACAGAAAAGTGGCATAATAAGCTTGTAGATCTGTTAGTCAGACTGTTGTAACCTATCTGTTGTCACTTGTCGGAGGTAATTATACATTTCTACACTGTAAAGCTGTTGCAGACTACCTAGTGTTTCCTTTTACAAATAATTTGTTGTTGTTTTGGAAAGAAAGGGCCATATTATCAAGCAAGGGCGATACATTATCGCCTCTTTTATCGGGAGGAAACTGTCGATAAAGCGGCGATAATGTTCTTGGTGATATGCCCTTGTGAATTCCCATAGCAGCCCAGGTTAACACGAGAACCTGGGCTGCTATGGGAATTCACAAGGGCATAATATCAAGCCCATTATCGCCGCTTTATCTGTAGTTTCCTGACGATAAAAGCGGCAATAATGTATTGCCATTGCTTGATAATATGGCCCTCAATTCTTTGTCACTTAGTGCCCTCGGGGTGATTGAAGGATGGTGCTGCACGTGTGGAAGAAGTATTCACTGTAATCAAGATAGTTAACTACTTGAATTCAGATAAGGTTGTATACAGCAGAGTGGAGATAGTATTGTCGAAAACTTTAAAAAAGGAAGAGAAACAATGTGAGAGAGTAAGAAAGAGAAAGAGAAAAAAAAGGACTTTAAAAGGTGGGAGAAACACACACACGACAGGGGGGGTGTACGTGAAGCCAGAGGCGCAACCACAGTCTAAATTTACGGGGGGGGCTTAAGTTGAAACAAAAAGAAGAGTGGAGCTGCAGGGGCTGTAAGCGGGGGGATCATCAAAGCCTCATTAACAAGCAAAATGTCTTTAAAAGACCTGTGACGTACTCGGTGCGACTGTGTGTGGGCGCAGGAAGGTATGTTATCCTAGCTGAAGCCTTGTTAGCCCAATGTGTGTTTTGCGCGCCTGCTGCATACTATAGATTGTTTCTTTTTACAGATAAGTTGTTGTTTCAGAAACAAGCTTCTTTGCTCACCTTGTGCTATTGCCGTCGTCATTGTTACATGATCCATTGTGAAGTTGTACATCTAAAAGGAATTAAAAGAAAGATGTTATGATTGATAATTGTTGCTATATTAATTTGGAGTTAGATAATATTCGGTTTTATAGACTTTCATTGTCATATTTGTACGTACCAAGGGGGATATTATCAAGGACCGGTGATAAAATTAATTCCTTGTTAATTCCCATATAAGCCCATGTTCTGGTGTTAACATGGGCTTCTATGGGAATTAACAAGGGCGAATTATCAAGCCGATTATCGCCGTTTTATCTCAGTTTCCTGCCAATAAAACAGCAATAATTTTAACACCGGCTCTTGATAATATGTCCCTGTTTGTATTGTCAATATATTCCGGACATTTCAGCGATTATAAAAACGTTAGTGCTATTGCGAAAAAAAAATTATACATGTAAATTAATACATGCTATAGGAGTGCGTTCGTCTAAAATATTAAGTCGCATTTTTTTATGTAGTCAGCTACAACCCTTTGACTCCTTATGATGTGTACTCAAGTGTCACTGCTCACCTTTTGGGGAAACGACAGTTTCTTCATGATGTAGTCACGATCTCCAACAAAGAAGTCTCATATATGGTGCAGTCTTGATATCTCTATGGCTAACGACATACTTGTGCTCCCATCATCATCATCATCCCAGGTTCTTGACCCGCTCAGTGCTTCGGGCACTACTAACTCAGTGACCAAAGAGGCCACGCATGTAGTAGTGGGCCCCTTGTTCGGTGCTTTGGGAACAACTCTAAAATGGCGTACAACACGTGCGCTCCGTCATTTTTATAGATAGGTTCACGTGTGTAGTGATGAATGCGCTGGATGGGTGTGGTGTGGGTGTATACCAGCCATGAGGGAGTGTGTGTCGATCTGACAACTAGACCTGCAACTAAGAAATCACTACAATGAAAGTTTGGGACTTGTACTTTTGTTCTGTTTTCCTAGTAGCGTAAGAGTGGCCTTCTTTTTTCTATTTGACGTTATAGAGTCAGCATGTATGTAGCCTATTTTGTAACACATTTTATTGTACAATGCGTTTCAAAAACTAATTGTGGTAGGGTGCTTTTAAATTAAACTGTGTACTCTGCTTACGAGTTTGTTGAGTGTAGAAGTATATATATTTTTTCTATTTTGCATTCTATCATAATTGTGCGGACTTTTCTGCTTTAGCGTGCAGTACTATATTATTTTATGAATAAGAAACTGTTGAAATCATGTTTGAAATTAGAATGGCAGCATGTAAGCTGCTCTCTGTGAGGAATAGCAATGCTGGCTCTCGCAGAAAGTGGGGAGCCGGCTGGGATCATGCAGGCCTTGGGGCTGTTTCCACGGTCCGCAACGTTAGATTTGAGCCCCGGGAGATGGGGTCCTCGGGAATTATAGAAAATTTGTGATAAAGGCTATTTTTTTATATGGTAGATTTATCGAACGCGTACCAAGCACGTATGGACGATGTGCAGCTGGAATACTGGAATTTGTCCAGTAAGCGTACGTAAGCAAGAAAAATAATATATATTTTTTTATATTTATGAAGTGTATTTCCTTATGTGTTGTGTGGCTCTAAAAAGAGCCCTTGTGTTTATTGGGGGATTTTAGTACCTACAAGTAAGTACCGATGCAGAGTCTTACGTTTATAAGGAAGACTCTGTTCCCCTCATCTGTAAAATGTACACCATCTCTCCTATAGATGTCATGCATATTGAAACACAGATTGTTGTGGTAGATGGACCCCATTCGATAGTATCAGAGAAAGGCAGAAACAGATTTATTCACATGTTTCCTAGCTTTTTCAATCTGTTGAAAACAGTGGTTGGACCAGTTCCATTTCTGCCTTTGGCATATATTAGAATAGACAAAGGCAGTTTGGGGGGAAAGTGCCATCAATTCTCTAAAGGTGTCCTTCATAAGCATTTCCAGATCAACCCCTGTCAAAGTGCCTAGGTCATTGCCACCACAGTGCACAATTATGAGGTCAGGGTTTTAGAGATATAAAAAGGATGTAAAAAGGATTTCACCAATGGCATCAATTGATGCTACTTTAATTCTCTCTGTCCAATCCATTTAATGTCTACATTTGGTAAACGTAGGTCTTTGTGAATTATTTTTCTGTTGTGCGTACCTTTGACTCCAGAAAATATAGCTGTGTCCCACAATCCACACTGTAAGCATTTTGAAGAGAGGTCTGGATGCACTCTGATGGTCTCTGTAAATGAAATGGCAGTTTGAAAAGTAACATTTTTCAAAAAGGGTGGACAACATGCAGTTTTGAAAAAAGAAAATAAATGATTGGTTGTTTGACAACATTTTACAGAAAACTAGGGTGCATGTTTCTGTTTTTTAAAAGCCTTATTTTAATTGGTTAATAAAAACTGATAGAACAGAACGTTACATAAGATAGGCTGGTATATTCTCAAGACAAGAGAACACAACATCTGGTGGAATCACCACTAGTATGCCAAACGCACAACAATGTAAAGTATATCAATAGAAAAACAGTAAACCATGCTTTGATCAGAAACACCAGTAATCAATTAGGTAAAGAAAAAATTATCAATATACACTTTGTGTAAGATTGTCAATTAATTTTATATGTTCATATACTTTGCAGATAATCAACAGTCACTAGTAAATTCAATGTTAATTCTTACAAAAACCACAGTTAATATAACATTGCTAATAGAGCTGGTTGACTTTTTCACAACTAACAGAAGGCCCAATGCATTTCGGGAAACTCCCTTCTTCAGGGGCACTGTGGAAAAATAAATATGAAACACTATGTCAACACTCTGCGTGCGTAACTTGAGAATTAAACATTTGCTAAATGCTCGAATAAACAGAAATTCATATTGGGGATTTACTAAATAGCTGTTCAAAATACATTATTGTGAACAGGATATCACGAAGCAAGAATTACATGATGGACTTATTGGTAGGTCAAACAGTGCTCAAATGTGTGACTAATCACGCAAGAAAAGACCGCGTAAAGAAAACCTCCAACATGAATGTAACGTGTGTCTAGTAAAGACCGCATGAAGAAACCTCCACCATGAATATAACATGCTGAAGTATAAGGTTATTTTGTGAATACTGGTTCTAAATTATGTCTATCCCACCGCTGTGGAAGTTAAAACCCTAAGAACAACAATGGGATAATCTTGTCGTTACAAGTGCACTTACTTCTATCAAAATGTTATGTTCCTATGGACAACTGAGTGTCCATGTTGGGAATCTGAGAAACAGCATCTGTGCGTACATGAGCGAACAATAATGCTGTCAACCTGTAGTGGAACAAATACCACTGGTTAAGTGATAAGCTATCCTGGTGGTCCACTCACTAATCTATCCATGAGATTGCGATAGTTGGGTAACCTCTCTATAAAAAATGTTGTGACTGGAATCCCCAACTTGACGTATTATTATCGGTACAATGTAGGACCTCTAAATGCAAAAACATTGTTGGGTATTTAATAACGTGTGCCAGTTGGTAAAAATAAGTAAATGAATAAAGGAAAGGTAGAGTATACTCCCAAACTCACCAAGCAAGAAACGAGTCACTTGCTACTGTGGTACCCCTGATGCTTTTCTGCTCGAAACAGTCAAAAAGTTTTGAAGTATCTCGTAATCTGTGATAAATAAATTTACCCCTATGAAGGTGCTGGAAGCACGCTATGTGTTATAAGAACACCGGTTTCTCTTAGTTAAGGTAAACAGTCGATAAACAACTCACCGGAACTTCTCCGAGTAAGTCCACCTGAAGCTCTGAACTTGTGTGGTTGCAAAATGCGCTCTGAAAAGAAGAGTCGCAATAAGTAGCTGAACTCCCTGAATAAGCGATCTCTCTAAATTGTGCCTATACTGTTAATAATTATCTACGAATGCTGGACTTACCCTGCGTGCACAATGTAACTCCTCGATAACCAAGTTTTCACGAACGGGATGCGCGAAGGAAACGCGAGCCCGTATAAGAAGGGGCGCGTTCTTCCAGTACGCGAGACAGAAAGAGAAGGAGGACTACACAAAGTCGCCATGTTGGAATGGTGAAATGTAGTGTTTGTGGGATTAAAGTTGGACCGCAAATTAGAATTGGAAAAATATTGATGTAATCCCACAAACACGACATTTCACCATTCCAGCATGGCGACTTTGGTATTTGTTCCACTACAGATTGACAACATTATTGTTCGCTCATGTACGCACAGATGCTGTTTCTCAGATTCCCAACATGGACACTCAGTTGTCCATAGGAACATAACATTTTGATAGAAGTAAGTACACTTGTAACGACAAGATTATCCCATTGTTGTTCTTAGGGTTTTAACTTCCACAGCGGTGGGATAGACATAATTTAGAACCGGTATTCACAAAATAACCTTATACTTCAGCATGTTATATTCATGGTGGAGGTTTCTTCATGCGGTCTTTACTAGACACACGTTACATTCATGGTGGAGGTTTCTTTACGCGGTCTTTTCCTGCGTGATTAGTCACACATTTGAGCACTGTTTGACCTACCAATAAGTCCATCACGTAATTCTTGCTATGTGATATCCTGTTCACAAGAATGTATTTTGAACTGCTATTTAGTAAATCCCCAATATGAATTTCTGTTTATTCGAGCATTTAGCAAATGTTTAATTCTCAAGTTACGCATGCAGAGTGTTGACATAGTGTTTCGTATTTATTTTTCCACAGTGCCCCTGAAGAAGGGAGTTTCCCGAAATGCATTGGGCCTTCTGTTAGTTGTGAAAAAGTCAACCAGCTCTTTTAGCAATGTTATATTAACTGTGGTTTTTGTAAGAATTAACATTAAATTTACTAGTGACTGTTGATTATCTGCAAAGTATATGAACATATAAAATTAATTGACAATCTTACACAAAGTGTATATTGATAATTGTTCTTTACCTAATTGATTATTGGTGTTTCTGATCAAAGCACGGTTTACTGTTTTTCTATTGATATACTTTACATTGTTGTGCGTTTGGCATACTAGTGGCGATTCCACCAGACGTTGTTCTCTCAATAGGCTGGCTGCCTTCCAACCAAACAGCACTCACACTTCCGTTTAAAAAGTTTTAATTTTAGAGTAATTTAGTACACAATAAGAAGTGCGCAGGCAATTTCTTTATAATATATTCTCAAGACAAGCATACTTGCTGTTTTAATTTGCAACAATGTATGATGAACTTTTCACCTGCATGCTGTGTTAGGTGTTCGCTGAAGTGTTTCTATGGTAACTGGCAGATTGTGGAATGGGGGAAGGGTTAAAAGTTTTGTCAGTTGGAAAGGGAGCAAAAGTTCAAGCAATATAAGTGTGTTTCTTTTTGAATTTATTGTGGGAATAAATGTGATTTTTTTTTTATTTGTATATGTGTGTAGATTGAGTGTGTAGGTTGAAAAGTTTGCTATTTGCTATAGGACTTCCTGGTCCCGTAGGACTGCTTAGGGGGATTTACAATGATCCCCAAGGTCAAAATCTTTGATGGCTTTGTTGAGCCTTTGATGCAGGGCACGGAACAAAATTGCTTTTAATAATTTAACTGTTTACTTACCTGCAATCATCCAGATTCTGTTGTTAATCACCCCCCACCCTGCCCCTCCCCCGCCTGCCTGCCCCACCGCAACTCCCTCCACGGGCCGCGGTTGAAAGACGCAGTAGCGATGTAGTAATTTACCACAGACTTGTGGGGAATCCTTGGTGAGGCGCGAGCTCACTAACGAGTGCACACTTCACCGAAGACGTTCCGGAGTTCAGACTCGTTTTCAATTGCCCCTTAGACATTCCTGAAGAGAAAGTGCAAATATTTCTGAGAGTGTTAAAGAACGTTGTATGACAAGCTAGTGAGTCAGTAAACTTACCTGACATTATAGAAAATACTGAATGTATTCAGTCAATGTATTTTCTATAACTTAAAACAAGAAGCAATAACATTCGTGTAAGCAAGGTCTTAAGGGAAAAGAACACATTGAGTAAGGAATATTAGACAGACTTTTGAATTAAGAAGGAACATTAGTGAAAAACACAAGATATTCAAGGATTGATAGAATAGATAACAAGCAACTGCATAAAGAAAGGTTAGTAGAAGAACACAAGGAAATTAATAGTATACAAATTAGACAATAAACTGAGAGGGCTAGGTTAATACATGTTAGGTAATTATAGGTTATAAGCAGTGAGAAAAAAAAGAACACCAAGCTACAAGGTTGCAGATAAATACTAGAGGGGAGGCTAGTTCGAAAGTCGAAGGGGTAGGTAATTAGTAGGGTTAGACTAAGTTATAGATGAGGAATAGAGATAGAGTAAACACATGAACTATTCACAAAGTAGTGTGATAATGATGTCTAAATATACACAGATACACAGTGTTATTCTGGAAATGTAATGTTTAAAAATAATAAAAGTTTGAGCATTATCTACTAATGTATTTATTGTACTAAAAGTGAAGTACCTATAGATTCAGTAATATTTTATTTAAAATGTTTGTATTGATTTAAAATATGCAAAGTGGGTCTAAGGGAATGGATTGCTTAAAATCCGTATGGAGTATACATGCAGTCTTATATGCAACCGCAAACTTGTTTTTTATGCCTTTAATTCCCCAGTCTGTATCCTTAGACTTCCTCCAAACACTCTGACACTGCTGTTTTAGTATTGTAGTGAGCCAGTCAGCAGTATGTTCTTTTCCATTGTACCGTGGTAAAACTGAAGCTGTAATAAATTTAGTGAGGAACTTTCTTTGCAGAAGTGTAATGATCCAGTTAGTTTCTAGATACTCATGGATTAAAAGAGGCTTTAGTCCATAGGTTGTTTCAAACCTCTATAGACTGTGCATGCACTGTTCTATGCACCAGGAAACTTATGTTTCATATGTTCAATTCCTCAATGTGTATCCTTATACTTGCCGCAAACATTCTCACACTACTGTTTGAATATTGTAGTGAGCCATTCAGCAGTATGTGTTTATCTGTATACTGTGGTAAAACTGAGGCCATTATAAATTCAATCAGGTTCTTTACTTGCAGAACTGTAATCATCCACTCACTACCTAAGTACTCATGCATTAAAATAGGCCTTAGGGCATAGACTGCTTCAAACCCTTATAGACGATGTATGCAGTCTTCTATGTACTTGCAAATTTGTCTTTTACACATTCAATTTACCAGTATGTGTCTTTACACTTCCACCAAACACTCAGTGTTGTAGTGACTCATTCATCGGTGTGTAGTAATCTATTCACTATATTAAAACACTAATGGGCACATATACAATAACTGGCATATCCCCCGGAATATGTCAGTTATTATGCTCCGTGACACCACCACCATGGATGTTCCGAATTTACAATGCGGTGTACCATGGGACAAAAATGGCACATATATGTGATGTATCTGTGCTGTAAAGGTGGTGCATTGTTTGAGTTATCTTGCAAGTGCAATGCATCTGCAGCAATGCTCCGAGGGCCCTATGCTCAGACTGTGTGTCAATCATTACAGCTGCTTCAAGGTAGTGCAGGGTTTTGACACAGCATGAGCCCAAAAGTGACAAAGTGAAATCCTGTAGATTTCAGTCAGCCACTTTTAGGAGGTGTTCCTGCGCAGGAACAACCCCCCTTCCCATGTAGGAATGTCTTCTTCTGGTACAGGGATTTACAATGTGACCAACCTCCCAGATACGTGACATTCTAAATACCACATACCATGGCGCATCTTTTGCACCACCACTTCATCCGAAAAGTGATGCAACGGCGGTGTAAAAGAGGCACAAGGGTGTTGTAAATCTGCCTCTAACAAAAACTTAGAAATTCACCCAGGCAGTTTCACTAGCAGTGCATTCTTTTTGAATGTAGTTTTGTTATTATTTTACCTTAAAAATATGAAATGTAACTTTAAAAATAAAATAAATATAAGTATTTATAATAAAAATGTAGGAAATTACTATAAAAAGAAAGACATACAATAATTAGTACATTTTAAAATTATCATTTACAAAACCTTAGAAATTCACTGAAAAAAACATAGGTTTCAGCCACGTTATAGTTAGGAATTAGCATTTAAAAAACCTTAGAAATTCACTGAAAGAACCATAGGTTTCACACACGTTATAGTTAGGAATTAGCATTTAAAAAACCTTAGAAATGCACAAAAAAAACATAGGTTTCACACATGTAATAGTTAGCTGGACATTTCACTCATACAATACCATTGAAATTCCCCCGTTATAGTTAGTTCAGCTAACTATAACTCACGCGCCCGCAATGCACTGCTGATGACGTCACATATTACATCACTCATGACATGGTCAGTGACATCACTGATGACATCACTGATGACATCTCAAATGACATCACTGGCGAAACGCGTCGGTAGGCAACCTTCATTTTTTTTGCCAATAAATTAAATCAAGCATCCAGAGGTGTCCTGTGCTGTTTTCCTTGAAGGAGGAGTAACGCTGGAATAATTTTGGGGTTTACCGGTACCCGCACAGGACCGCCGCGCAACGAAGCTGAGAGCAACCGGGAACAAAGTGGTTGGATATATATATATATATTTTATATATATATATATATATGTATATATATATATATATGTATATATATATATATATATATATATTATATATATATATATATTTATATATATATATATATATATATTTTCTCTCCGCACGGTAAGGTATGCAATGCACTCCTTCCAATAATTATCACAAGTCCGATATGCTTGAAAAAGATTTAATTAAACATCAAGCCAACGCAAACCCTATGCGTTTCAGCGATAAACCCATGACCAAGGCGATTTATCACTGAAACGTGTAGGGCTTGCGTTGGCTTGATGTTTAATTAAATCTTTTTCAAGCATCTTGTACTCAGGATAATTATTGGAAGGAGTGCATTGCGTACCTGACCGTGCGGAGAGAAAGTAGTTGATGCAGGGTAACCTCAGACCCTGGAATGCACCGACGTACAAATGTCTCGGTAGATCGAGGAGGTGGAAAGGAGATATATATATAACTACACCTACTTGGTGTACTTCTCATTAATAGCTTTGTACCCTTGGTCAAGAGTTTCCATATGTAAATGCCCAACTAAGTATCAGTAATAGGGTATTTTGTCTGTGATATAATTCTCACACTCTTACTTATGCTGTGAAATAAGTCTCCTTGTCTCTCAAGAAATGTGAGCAATAAACTAGAAAGGTATATCTTAAATAAGTCTCTAACGATATAAATGTGTCTCTGGAATTCCGGGAAAAAAGGTTCTTAAAAAATAAAACAAATTTGGTAGCTCTCTGTATTCAGTCTCTAATCCAGTTGGCCAACTGAAACTATGGTTTCTCTGGATTCTCCTCTCAGAAATACACTTGAAAAATCATATGGCCAAACTGACGATTTATCGCTGCTGTGGAAACCCTCTAAGTTATTCGTCACAAATTGCTGCTTTTATTCTCACTAAATAGATTTGCCTTACAAAACTGCAGTCCAATGAGGAAATGCGACTGCTCTGAAAAATTCTCCAGTTGAAGTGCGCGCTTTGCTGTGCGAGGAAGCGCAAGGACAGCTGCGCTTGCAGAAGATTCAACAACTAGACCTGCAACCTGATGAACTTCCACCGGCGGCCATCTTGGAATTCCGCCACGAGGAAGTCAACAGGCAATTCAGCCAAAAGGAAACCCATCTGCAGGGTATGACTCTATGGGGTTGTAAATAGTAAATCTGGACCTTTCTACTGACAGCAGTGAGTAGTTTAAGAACAGGAGAAGGTCTACACTGTCCAGCCCTGACATTCTCCTTCCCTTTGCCTCACTTGCCTCAACTTAAAATGCTCAAAGTCTGGATTTAGTTGCGGGTCAAAGTGTGCGTTTAATGCAGCCACGGCTGCTGCATCGTCCTCGGGGGTTCCGGTGGTGGGGAGGTGTTTGAAGAGCAGGTATATTTCCTCTCCCATGTAGTGGAGAAGTAGTGAGCATTTGACGGCACCATCCGTCTCCCTGGTGGTGATGAAGTAATTCTGCAGGCGGCTGAGCCAGACGTGCCACCACAGCGAGGCCGTAGGGGGGTCTGCCAATTCACTAAAAGAAGGTAGAACTTCTAAGGGAGGGTGTTGTGGCTCCTACTCCCATGATGCTGGCTAATGTGATGCCTGTACGTCCTAGCGAGGGTGCAGTGCCCAAAGGAATGGATCCAGCGTTGTGGCCAGTAAGACTGGCGCTAGTGGGGTCTTACTGGGTCAGCGACTGTGAGCGTGGCCTTGTGGCACTTGGGTACTCTCTGCTAAGTGGGAAAATGCCTGGGCGCTTCCACTCCGCGTTATGCGAAACTCACCAGTGTTGGTGTGAGCGTGTCCTGCTGTACCACTGTCCGGTACTGGTGGGAGTACTCTGTCCAATTGTGCAAATACCCGGTACTTCCTGAGGACTAGCGCGAGGCATCCTTCCTCATGGTGCCATATGTGACGTGTGGCCAGCTTCAAAGGCGGTCCACTGTATAGACTACACACTGTGGGGGCGTGTTGCAGCTACCCTCTGCAGGGCGCCCTGGAGCGTGGCCGTTCTGCTCCACGTCGCCAGTGTGATAAGTGGAGCCGAGGGCCGCGTTGGGTCTGGCGCGCTACGCAGACGCACCACAGAAATAACTGGACACCCACACTCAGTTCATGCTTGCGGCAGACTGCCTAATGCGGTCATGCCTGTATATTTTTCTATGTGCCCCGCTTTTGGGTGCAAGAGCTGGGGCTGGACATTTCCGGTGCGTGTGTCAGCACCAGGAGCTGGCACGCTAACTCACCACAGTAAGAATGGAGGGATTCAACCTACAGAATGATGATGAGCGACTGTGGTCATTTGCATAGCGTGCACCGGAGTGAAAACCATCTCTAGGCTGTAAACCATTTTTTTAAGAACTTGAGCAATTCCCATTGGTGAACTATTTTTAACCTGTTAATTTCCAAAGTGTTTTTTCAGATGAGTCCCTTCACGTTGAAAATATGTAGTGGCAATTTTAGGCTCCAGCACTAGCCAAAAAGTAGGCACTTGACCCAATATCATATCCCCTAATCAATATGAATATAAGACAGATGCCTGACATTTAAACAAATACTCAGTATTCTCCAGGGACCAGTGGTGATCTTGCCCAGCAAAGATTGCCGGTGGCTTCGAATAACTCTCCTATGACACTTAGGGTTGATTTAGGTTTGCATGCTACAAAAAACCTTCGCTTGCTAGGAGTGCAAAATTCTGAGGTGCATCCACTAGTGGAATTCCTTCCACCCTTTTTCTAGCTTTTTTTTCATCTCTTGTTCAGGTCACAAAATGCTTTCTCAATGGTCCAATAAGTAATTAGTTAATCTGTTGTGCGAGGATGGGAGATGGGTTTTGGGAGTAGCCAGATATATTAGTATTGAGTTTTGGTGTCATTAGCTGGGTGTGAAGAGTGTGCTCCAAACCTAGCACAAGAATCCATGCCTGGTAGCTTATACTTGTGGTTGAGGGCAAAGACGTGAGAGGATTGTATTGCAAGCAGCATATGCAAACCAGACAAATGGTTGGGGCGTGGGCGTTTTCCCGGGTCCAGCATTTGGGAAAAGCCAAAGCATCTGTCCTGTGATGACTACAAGGGTGCCTGCAGTAGACACAACTCTTTATTCTGGGCTTCAGGCTTAAGGTTGAGGTCCTCCAGATCTGGTGCAGCAGCATGTATACACAGCATACTCTTGAGAGCAAAAGAGAGAGAGGATAACAAAGAACATATACAAACCATTCAATAATTGCAGGATGAGCTTCAGTTGGGGCCAGTGTTTGGGAATAGACAGGTTTTTATTTCCTTTGTGAAATATCAAAGATTGTTGAAGGATCTGGTTCTCTTTTGGCGTATGTTCCAGCGCTTGTAGCAACCACCCAAACAAGTTTTTGTTGAATGTGGATTAATATGTGTGAACCATACGTAATTCAAGCATTCTCCTTCGATTGAATGACCTGAGTTTGGACTGTACGTCCTAACCCATGAATCACTTAATGTGCAACACAAAGGGCTTTGAAGGGTACTCTTCATGCAACTGCTAACCACTGAAAAGCTCTGAGGTATGCTTGATGGGGGGGGGGGGGTCATCTGAGGTAGTCTACTCGAGAATTAACACTTTCCCCGGAAAATACAGGTTCTCTAATTACCACCCAACTCTAAATGTGGCCATAGTTTGACAAGGACAACGTTAATATGTTGCAAAGAGGGATATTTTAGGATCAGATGGATGACAAATTTTAATTCCACTTTTGAAATGCATTTAGTAACTAGTTAGATACGTGGGGCGGGCAAGTCCAGATGTGATCTCAAAATTCCACATCTCTTTCTGGGCAGGCAAATATACACAGATGTTGCAGCTCTTTCCTGATTTAAAGCATTGCTATTAATGCAATTTAGATACACACAGCCCATCCTGCCTCTCTTGTTTAATCTATATACTTCCCTAAAACACATAATTCTGAAAAGTGCACTGTGCATCTCAAAATACATTTGAGACATTCCAACAATGTCAGCTAGAAGTACCCCCTCTCCTAAAAATATAAAGTACGTTTTCATAAAGGGCATTACAAAAATACACATAATTCTTTTTACGGAGTTATAGCGTGAACTTGACCCGAGGTTTTCGGGTATCAGAGCGTTTTACAGGAGTACCAGTTGCGTTACATGAGGAAACATTATTATTATTTTTTTTAGGCACGGGGAGATTAAGTGATTTGCCCAGATTCACAGGATGTTGTGCGTCCTTGCCGAGGCTCAAACCCGGTTCCCCAGATTTGAAGTCAACAGCCCTTGACATTAGGCCAACTCCTCTTCCCCGTATACCTGTATATTTAGGTTTCACAATCGTTCACCCACTTATTGCACTGCTCTGTATTTAGAGTGCTTAAGTACATGTAACTTTATCAAACATACTGTTCTGAACAGTGCATTGTCCTCCTCGAAATACATCTGAGATAATCCATCAATGTCAGCAAGGAGAAGTACCTCCTTTATAAAGTGCTATGTCATAAAGTGCAATACAATATTACACGTACACATGTATACATAAGTTTCACAACCATTCACCCATTTATTGTACTGCTCTGTATTTAAAGAGCTTAAGTACATATGACTTTATCAAACAAACAGTACAATACAAAAGTGACCCTGTGCTTCTTTGGCAGCCTCTTGCTCCCCTGATCTTTCAATATTCGTCATTTGCGAAAGTGCTTGCCTTGTTTCTGTTTCTATTGGATAATGGTGTTTTCCATTTATCAAAGTATGAACTCTTCAATTTTTTAACTGCAGTGATCCATCAACCCCAGCCCCTTAAAGTCCACCCTGCCCTTTGGAGGTCGTTCCCAAAAGTTCCCTCACCAAAGCTAGGGGGAGAGCAGCCCATTGGGCCCCCGAGAATCCAATTACTTACTGGGGACCTATATTTGTGCCAAGATAAAACCCACCCGTATGATGTGAGTGGAGAGGTGTACACGACCCACGAAGAATGCCGCGTTGTAAGCTGAGGATACTCGGACGTTAAGGGCTCTGAAAGAAGGGACAGATGTATAACAAACCTAAAGTATAGCAGCCCTTTCACATGTGAGATAACAAATACCTTTCGGGTTTGTATTAATGTGACCACGAGGCATTGAAGAAGAAAATACAAACCGGATTGAGACAGTAGCTGGGATCAGCATCTCCTTGCCTTGTTAGACAGTGGTGCAAGGTGTCATTCGAATAAATCCATGGACACAGATGCTACATGAAATAGTCGTGGTAGAAAGAGCAACATAACAGGACAAAGAACGTATGAACCTTTATCCCACACCTCAGAACGGAAGGAAAGGTGTATCTCCTTCTAATATGTTGAATTTTATTCTATTTTGAATCCAGTCACCATTTTGGTGGTTATTTTCCCCGGGCTGAGTAGACACTTCTTTTTGTTTTCTGGCTGGTCCTGAAGAAGGTGGCATCTCACCCTGTTTAGCCACCGAAACGCGTCGACTAGAGCCTGATCAAGATCCTGCCTTGTGCAGTTGTTGGATATAGTCTATGGAAACTACTATGTCACTCTGTAGCAGATCCTCCCAGATTGATTGAATGTGTGTTTGGGGAAAGTGGTTACATGGTATGAAAGTGTTTGTGTGAGTTTGTTGAGTGTTTCCTCTCTCGGGGTCAATATGTGCTGTGTACATTATGTCTTTTTGACTTCTGTTTATATACATCTTGATTTTGAATAATTTATGTATTGCTTTTCTGTCATTGTAAAAAAGAGAAAATATTATATATGTTTAAAAAAAGAGAATAAGATGACAAAAATATTTTTGATAAAAGAAATTAAAAAGATATTTTTATGAATTGGCTTGTGTTTTGAATAGTTTCACATATTAAAAGGGAAATAATATCAATGTAAAATAACTGTAGGTCAGAGGGAGACTTTTTGCTTTGATGGTTTTGTATTTCCCCTCTTCTCCCTGACCTTTTATTGCTCTTCCAGAGGGGGTCCCTCCTTTTTCTGCGCAGTGGAGAGGTGTACCTCCACTCTGCACCCTCCAACTTATCGTATTCTCATGTGCAGTCAACATATGTATCCTTAAACTTTGTTCCCTTCATGGGACGCAACAGTTGAGTTAGGAACAGTTATCAGCATTTTACATGCCTCGTGAGCAGTTAGTTAATATAAGAAATTAACCTTTATAAATAATTCTCAGCTTTGATTGCTGAAATATCGAAGCCTGAGAACCCCCTGATCTGAACTGTCTCCCAAGACCCAGAAACTCTTTTCTTCGTCAGTCTTCTGTTATTGACATGCCCGAGGGATTGTCCTGCAAAACCTGCCTCACCTTAACGGACCAGCGGACCAGCGGACCAGCGCACTTGGGAGGGTGCTGTGAGAGCCTGCTGTTGCCGCCACGCCTCGCCGGACCCGCTTCGCGGCCAGCTCTACATTCTGAGGGGTTTGTCCTTCTCTGACCGGCAGGGCTGCGAGCTTGGAGCGGTGGACTCCAAGCACCAGGAGTCCCCGCGCGCCCGTGTCCACCTGGGCTGCTCTCCCTGCCGGCCCCGCCCCCACCCGGAAGGCTAAAGCGGTGTTCTGAACTCCATCCTGTGGATTGTCCTGCAAAACCTGCCTCACCTTAACGGACCAGCGGACCAGCGCACTTGGGAGGGTGCTGTGAGAGCCTGCTGTTGCCGCCACGCCTGACCCGCTTCGCGGGTCCCGCTTCGCAGCTAACAGCGGCCAGCTCTACATTCTGAGGGGTTTGTCCTTCTCTGACCGGCAGGGCTGCGAGCTTGGAGCGGTGGACTCCAAGCACCAGGAGTCCCCGCGCGCCCGTGTCCACCTGGGCTGCTCTCCCTGCCGGCCCCGCCCCCACCCGGAAGGCTAAAGCGGTGTTCTGAACTCCATCCTGTGGATTGTCCTGCAAAACCTGCCTCACCTTAACGGACCAGCGGACCAGCGCACTTGGGAGGGTGCTGTGAGAGCCTGCTGTTGCTGCCACGCCTCGCCGGACCCGCTTCGCGGGTCCCGCTTCGCGGCTAACAGCGGCCAGCTCTACATTCTGAGGGGTTTGTCCTTCTCTGGCCGGCAGGGCTGCGAGCTTGGAGCGGTGGACTCCAAGCACCAGGAGTCCCCGCGCGCCTGTGTCCACCTGGGCTGCTCTCCCTGCCAGCCCCGCCCCCACCCGGAAGGCTAAAGCGGTGTTCTGAACTCCATCCTGTGGATTGTCCTGCAAAACCTGCCTCACCTTAACGGACCAGCGGACCAGCGCACTTGGGAGGGTGCTGTGAGAGCCTGCTGTTGCCGCCACGCCGGACCCGCTTCGCGGGTCCCGCTTCGCGGCTAACAGCGGCCAGCTCTACATTCTGAGGGGTTTGTCCTTCTCTGACCGGCAGGGCTGCGAGCTTGGAGCGGTGGACTCCAAGCACCAGGAGTCCCCGCGCGCCCGTGTCCACCTGGGCTGCTCTCCCTGCCGGCCCCGCCCCCCCAGTAACCAATCCCATAGCAATAAAAGTGAAGCATCATCCCCGCTGCGCGGGAGCGCGCGGGAGGGCGCCAGGAGAAGCCCGGGACAAGGGCGGGACCGTTTGTGGCCGTTCGTGACCCGGAGTGACCGGACCGGGCCACCCCTCTAACCTGTGTGGGTCTTTTCCTATCAGGGGCAATGGCCGGTAGAGATAACAGGATTAAATCCTCGTTAACTGGAAGCCTCTCAACCGCAGGAGGCATGGAGAAATTCCTCATAAGGGCCAACAATATCATAGACAAGGAGATAGTCATCCTGGAAAAGCGTTTGTCAACCGAACTCACCTCTCTCAAACGCTCATCCATAGGACCCCTTGCCAACGCCAAAACGCCCAACAGAAATAGCGAACAGTCTGCTATTATGGAGGTAACATCCCCGCCAAGAGAAGACCCAGGCACCTTGGCTACCCTGGCTACCACAATTGTCACTGTGGCGGACATTAATTGTGTTACCGAAAGTAATAATGTTTCTCTTTCATCCCACCTTGAAGTGAGCATTGTTGAAAATAAGAATCAAGGGGAGAGAGAGGGCGAAATTAGGAAACGGAAAAGAGTGTATAACAAGAAAGAAACTAAAACGGGAAGGTCTGTAAAATCAGCCAAAGTGCGGGGGAAGCCACCCCAGACTACTAACCCCCATGATGTCTCCCCTCCGGGTAGAGAAATATCCATGGAATGGGCCGTGGCTTTACTTAAATCAATTATATCCCCATTAGAGGCTAAATTGGATAGGTTATATTCCAGAATATCCAACGTAGAGAAAACAACTGCCTCTATTCTAGCCACCCTTAGTAACCCCCAACGTCAAAACATCCCTCCTAGTATTCCAACTCCCCCGATCCCTGCACCTCCTAACCCGAACCAACCTATTATCCCCTCACTGAATAACTGTTTACCAACTCCCTTCCTGCCCAGCAACACAACCGCCGAGAATGTGGCGAGTCATCAACCCAGTCAATCTAACCCACCAGTCCACATGGTTGAGGGAAACCAGGGATCCCCGGTTAAGGTACATAATACCCCTAGACCTAGACGGCCTGATCTTCCACCAGAGGCTAACCGGTATACAGTCATCCTAGCTGGAGTACCACCACTAGAAAAAGGGGAGACCGAAACCTTCAGTTCCCTGAAAAGCAAGATAATCAAATGGCTTAACTGGAACAGACCCCTCCCGACCCACCTACACAACGAAATTATCATGGTCAGGAGGGTTCCCTGGATAGGCAAGACCCCTAAAAACATCAATGGGGACTGTTTAACCGTTAGCTTCAGAGACCCCCGTACAGTATCCCACATATGTGCAGGCTTTAACAGATCCTTCGATTCAACCATCCAGACCCTCCCAGTTTCCTATTTTTTCCCACCAACTGACATTCACCACAATACGAGAAGAGGGGACTGGACTGTTGTGGAACGTAGGGGCAGGCAACGAGCATATGATACCAGACCACCTAGACAACCCCAATATGTACCCCAATTTCATCCCTTTACGGATTACAACCGCTTTGGTTGCCTAGAAGGTTTAGAGGGAGTCGATTGACTACACCCCGTCTCCTCCCCCCCGGAGCTGATTCATGCCCCAGCTAACATTGAAGTTCTACCTACTGTTAAACCATCAACCCAATGCATGGAAGTTGACCCCAACCTGACATCTTTTCCACCGATTGTCCCGAAGGCAACTCTTCCTGTAGTTCATGTGATGGCACCTACCCATGTGGGTTATGTACCTCCTCCCATCATAGCTACCATCATAGATCTGGTTAAGGCTCCCACTATTGTGGGTCATGCCACCTTCCCTACCCCAGTTATCTCCACTGATTCGGTTCAGATTCCTTCCGATGTGGCCCATACTACTTCTCCCACTCCATCTATCCTCACCCATACAGTACAGGCTCCTGGGCTAAAGGGATATTCAATGGCGAGTTGGAACATTGCAGGGTGGCGGCAAAAAGCTTCAGCCCTGGGATGGAGGGAGCACATTAGGGATTTTGACATTCTATGCCTGCAAGAAACGTGGTCAGTGGATGATATTCATTATGATGGTTTTGTTTCATACAATTGTAATGCTGTAGAATCCGTAATGGGGAGGGCCAAAGGTGGATTACTGATCCTATTATCTGTACACCTCCCTATACATGTAAGGGAAAGTCATTTAGTGGGGTCTCATTCACAAATACTGGAAATACTGGTCGGCAGGGATAGAAACCTTCTATTGATTAACCACTACAATAACATCTTTGACCCTTCCAGTACCACTGTTGTAGATGAACTAGAAACTGTTATGGACTCAATTCTCTGTAAATCGGCCATATCCTATGATATTGTTTGGGGGGGAGACTTTAACATCAAAACTTGCCCTCTCTCCTATATAACTACATGTGGATACAATGGGGACAATGGGGAGTATTTATTACACTTTCTACACTCTCCCTACGGTACTTCGCTTAACAACTTGATGCTAAAGTATGATGTGTCCATTCACCAACATGCCCCTGACAACGAGGGTAACTTGGCCCCCACTTTTACGGGGAGAAATACTACCTCTATTATTGATTTTCTGCTCATCTCCAACCGGTTAGTTCCGCATTGTTCGGTCCCACAGATCTTGGACCTAGGTCTGAGCGACCACAATGCACTAACTATGACCATATTCTGTGAGATCTCTAGGAAAGTATTTTCCGGTAGGGTTGTTGATGACATTACCCCATGCAGGCCAAATGGGATACGCATTAAGTGGTGCGGGGAAAAATCTGAGAATCTACACCGTAGTGTTGTGAAAGCTGGCCTAAACACGATACTTAGCTGCCTTCATACTGAAGCCCCACCAGAACTCCCCGTAAATAACTTTGAGAAACTGGGTGCCATAATTAAGCAAACCCTTACCATCAAGAAGGTCCAAAATAAACGGGATCCACAGGGTTGGTTCAACCAAGCATGCACAAGGGCACTAAAAGCCCTTAAACTTGCCCTCTCCACTACCCCCAGAGATAGGGAAGCAGTTATATCCCTGAGGGCTAATTACAAAAATGAGCTGAAACTCAGGAAACAAGAACTAAGAGAAATAGCCTGGGAAGACCTGAATAAAGCTGCAGCCCTCCGGGACAGCAAGCTGTTTTGGAGTACCATCAACAGCCCATTCCTCCAAAAGGAGGAATTTCCAGTTCTTACCGCCCAAGTAAGCGAAGATGGCTGGGTGTTACACTTCACAGGGATTTTCGATCCAACTGGAGAACCTAATGATAATTCTTATAATAATCTTATCACCCCAGTTGAATCCCCGAGAATCACGATCCACGAGGTGGGCATGGCAATAATGAATAGTAAAGGGGGAAAGGCACCGGGCCCAGATGGGGTGCCAATCGACCTATATAAATACGATCCGGCCCTCTGGAGTCCATTATTAACCATAGCATTTAATGCTGCTATGGACAATAGGGCTCCCTCTACCTGGGGTGAATCCATTATAATTCCAATCTACAAGAAGGGGGATAGAGGAGAGGCTAAGAACTACCGCCCTATCTCCCTTCTGGATTCCTCATTAAAAATTTTGAGCAGGGTCTTGTTAGCACGTTTGGAAGACTGGGCCATAGATAATCATATTCTTGCCCCATCCCAATACGGCTTTAGAAAGGGCCTTGGTACTATAGAACAATGTATCAATTTGAACCTTTTAATTGGGAAATATACCAAGGCCAAACCGGGATCACTATTTTTGTGTTTTGGGGATCTTTCTAGCGCATTTGATCTGGTTGACCATGCCTGGTTATGGTCAACTTTATTGGGTATGGGAGCCCCCCCTGATATTATTCATTTTTTAGCCACACTTTATTCTAATTTATCGGCCCAAATCCGTTATGGCCCAGCGGGGGAGTGTACACGAAAGATCAAGGTAAGATCTGGTATCCGGCAGGGATGTGTTTTGGCCCCGTTGCTTTTCTCACTCTTCATTAACTCGGTTGAGCAAGATTTAAAGCAAATCCATGCTGATGCCCCACAAGTAGGAGGCACTCCCATACCGGTATTACTTTATGCCGATGATACTGTTTTACTTTCCAGGACTCCTATAGGCCTCCAAAAATTGATGGATGGGTTTTATGATTTTATACAGAGAAGGAAACTTAAAATCAATAATTCCAAAACCTTTGTTATGGTGTGTGGTAAAAAGCTGAAACTTTTTAAACCTTTTTATTTTAAGGAAAACCATATTGAGACTGTTACCAATTTTTGTTATCTGGGTGTTACTTTTAATAACAGAGGCTCGTGGGCCCCTGAAGAGATAAATGTTAAAGCTAGAATGGGGAAAGCATCCCTAGGCGTCTTCCGCTTTGCCTCTAAAGTAGGAAGCCGCCGTATTGTAGACATGCTGACTATATACAAGCACAGATGTACATCAATAGCATTGTATGGTTCTGGGGTGTGGGGACACTGCAACGTAAGGGCCTTGCAAATTATGGAAAACAAGTTCCTCAAACGGTTGCTATGCCTCCCATCTTCGGCATCCACTGTTTTAACACACTCGGAACTAGACTTAGATTACCTATCCGATCTAACAGGACTAAGGCCATTGCTGGTATGGAAATCCATTTTTACCAAGACGGAAACTGTCTTTACCAAAGACATTATTAAGGACTGTTTACTCCTGGAAAAAGCTTCAAATATTCCTTGGTTAAAATATGTGATCTCAACTGTTAAGGATTTGTTTGATATGGATATATGCAACGACCCCACTTGTCTGAATTCCCTGAGTAAACAGGAATTAAAAAACGATTATCTGAGGGCCAAATCTGATTTACGAAGTAACGCAACCAGAGAATACTCTACACATATCTTTCATTATCCATTGAAAGAAGATAGACGTGGTATACCCATGTACCTCAATGTTATCCATAGACAGTCTCATCAATTTGTACTCTCAAGATTGAGACTAGGTATAGCACATAATTTGGTTGCCTTCCCCACAATGAAATGTCACCCGACCACCCCTTGTCCATGCGACGGCTCTACCAAACAAAGCACACCGCACTTTTTTCTACTCTGCCCTTTGTACAAAGTTCAGCGTATTTGTTATCTTAAGCCTATGTTCTTGAAATATTCCATGTATACTACAGGAAATGCCATGAGGCTTTTATTCTCAGATATATGTTTTTTTACTGCAACTTTCATTTTGAAATCTATTAGAGCAAGACTTAGTATGGTTTTCCCATAATTTCATGTACAGTAATCCCCACATCATATGTCAAAAGTTCCCTGCTCATCAATTTTGTTTGTAGTCCCCTTTACCCAGGGGTTGTATTTTTTAACATAATCACGCATATGTAATGTTTTAAGTTGTATACTTTTATGATGTTTTTTAAACAATCGAATAAAGTTTATAAACTGAAACTGACATGCCCGAGAATATTCAGATTTTCACCTTCTCAGCAATAGAGCATTCTTTGTGCTTAATGGCGGCTGATAGGAACCGCTCTTTAATCCTATAATCATTGAAATTCACTAAGATGGTTCGTGGAAATTTCCTGTTGGAGGTACATTGAGCCAAGACTGAATATCTCCTCGCTCCCAGAGGCCCCCCATGAAGCATAGATTAGAGAGTCTACTCTGATTTTCAAGATCATCTATCTTGATTGACAACTATCGGATTTCTTTCTGAGCTATCGTTAAGTCAGCTTCCCAGGCTCGCATCTCATCTTCGAGTGTGGAGACTTTTTGTTCTGCCTCTCGGAGTCTCCCAGGAATTTGAGTCAAGGCCTCTTCAATTTTAGTTAGTCGGTGACCCAGAGCGGCAATTGCTTTCCTCTGAACCTGGTTCTGTTCTCTTATCTCGTTGAAGATACTTTCCAGTAAATCTGTCATGTATTCAGGATCGCCGGAACGGCTAGGAGTGTAAGTTTGTATCTGAGCTAACCCTTGGCTTTATACATGTTCCTGCTCTGGCCCTAAAGCATTAACGCTTTATGTGTACTGGTAACCTTCAAGTTAAGGCTTGGGCGCATTGGAGCAGAGTGAGTTACTTGGTCCCAGATCCCTCACTGGGAATGTTGTTCATTTATTTGCATTGAGTCAGCTGTGCGATTGTCCTCCACCTGGCTTCACCCTACGGCTGAGCTTGATGATTTTGAGAGGAGAGGATATTTTCTTATTCTACCCTCCTTCCATATTGCAGCCATGTTTACATCAGTTTCTTTCTTTGGGTCCTTACTTATGAAGTCCTGATTCATGTGCTCTTTTGGTGGAACATCTAATGTTGAAGCACCTTGGGTAAATGTAAATGTAAATGTGTAAATGTGGCGTATTTGTATAGCGCGAACAGTGACCCGGAGGCATCCCGGCGCTTGTAGACTTGTCTGGATCAAGATCTTGCCCGTTTCCTTCGATCATGCGCCCCCCTTAGGCATAACCCTTAATTCATCAACTGAATATCACCATTGGCACTTCTGTGTAAATAAAGGACGGGTTGGAGCCAGTTGGATTTTTGTCGCTTTCCACACTTTCACTGTCTCTGGAGAGATTGGCTCTAATTAAGGCAGTTTTCGTGAGACCAGTATTAAATAGGGAGAGTTTTGCGCCTTTTGCAGCCGATAACTTTTCCTGGATTCCTAGCATTTTCCCCTTTTGTAAGGCTGTTTATATTTGCATGCCTAGAAAGAGATGTGGAAATTTGAGATCACATCAGTACCTGCCCGCCCCCTATATCCAACTAGTTCTTCAGGATTTTATCCTGTCACAGTACTATGGGGCATATTTACAAAGGGATAACGCCATAGGCATGGCACTTTTAGTGATGTTCTGGTGGCATTAGCCCCTTCTCTTTGTTTATAAGGTGGTGTTAAGTCAATTAACGCCGCCTTCAAATAAGGCCCTATGTTTTTTCATGGTGCAGGTCTGATTTTGGAAGGGATGAAACACATTTTGATCACTTGAAAGTGATCTCCTTCAATGCTAATGGCCTCAATAATAAGCGAATAGTCAGAGCAATTGAAGATTGCCTGAAAGGACATTCTCCAGATATTGTGCCAGTTCAGGAAGCACACTTTTGGGAAAAAAGGGAGCTGAATTTTAATCAATGGGTGGGAAATGAATGAATCTCAAGTGCAAGGGCAGCTCAATATATATAAACAGATATCTTCAATATAACATTAGTTCTTCCCAAACAGACAAAGAAGGGAGATGGGCCTTGGTTAGTGGCCTAATTAACAATGTTAGAATAACTGTCTCCACAATGTACACTCCGATTCTAGAAGGCCCAGCCCCATTGGTAGAGCTTTATCAGACACTGTTAACTATCCCGGGGAAATTAATTTTGGGCAGAGATTTTAAGTTTGTCTTAAATCCAGAACTTGACTTGTCATCAAATACCCGCAAACAGAGCAAGCCCCGAATGGCTAGAGCCATGTCAGAGTATATGAAGATTCTGTATCTTGTTGATCTTGGCGACATAAATTCCCAGCAAGGCATGAATACTCTTGCATCTTGGAAAGGAATAAATCTGCAACAAGATTAGATTATTTTCTCCCCTCCCCAGACCTGCGCATAAGTAGTTATAGTCATGGTGCAAACATTTTTTCAGTCCATTTTCTGGTCGAGATGAAAGGGACAGGGATTAAGTTAGATAGGCCTGTTGGGAGACGCAGTAATTCTTTACCAGATACCATGTGATGCGGACTGATTCACTGTAATTGATTTATGGCAAGAATTTTTCTCGATACCTTTGCATCCGGGTAGTCAATATTTGTTTACATTCCGGTTTGGAGACCGTGTTTTGGCATGGGGCTGAGTTCCTCAAGGGTATACAGAGAGCCCCTCAATCTTTAATCAGATTTTGAAGAAATGTTTAGAGTTACTGGTGTTGCCAGGTAGACTCCGTTTTGGTGCAATACATGGATGATTTGCTAGTTGCATCCAACACAAGAGAAGCTTATGGGACAGATACTATTGCTCTACTGAACCATTTGGCGGTAGGAGGGCATAAAGTGTCACCTGCACAACTACAATTCTATCAAAATAAGTTCCATATCTGGGACACAAGATTGAGAAAGGAGTCAGGAAAGTATCACAAGATCGAGTAACTTTGATCTTGCAAATTAATCCATCCAAAACACAGATAGAAATTTGAATATTTTTGGTGTATGGTTGGATTTTACAGACAATGGATCAGTGGGTTTTCACTGACAGTCAAACCATTACAGAGATTGATACATAAAGATGTTACCGGTCAAATTGAACTTGATGGAGAAAGCATGAGAGCATTCAAGGAGTTGCGAGACAGCCTTTGTCGAGCACCCGCATTAGGAATGCCGGATTACAGGAAGGATTTTGCTTTATTCTGTTGTGGAGGAATGGTTGTGCACTTTAGGTTCTAACACAAAAGCATTGCACAGCACGTCGTCCAGTGGCATATTTTTCTGCAACACTAGATTCAGTGGCTGCAGCATCACCAGGACGTTTTAAAGCAGTTGCTGTTACTTGTGTGAGTTTGGAACAGAGTGAATCGATTGTAATGGGACATTCATTGAGAGTGTATGTGCCACATTCTGTTGAAATCTTGTTGACAAGAACTCGAACACAGCACCTTACAAGCAGCTGATTGACAAATTATGAAAGAGTAATTCTGGGAGCAGAAAATGTGACTGTTAGAAGATACACAAATTTGAATCCAGATACTTTGCTACCGAGTCCGAGTTGTGAGGAGGTGGTGGATGAAGCTGAACATGATTGTCTGGATGTGACTGAGCTCTGTACAAAACCAAGGCCTGCTATAAAAGACACACCATTGCCTGAATCAGAATGTGTAATGTTTGTGGATGGATCATGCCTGGGAGATGAGAAAGGTACCTTGCGTGCTTCATATGCAGTCTGTACAGTGGCTATGGTCCTCGAAGCTTCATGCTTGAAGGGAATAAGCACTGCTCAAATTTCTGAGCTGGTCGCATTGACCAGAGCATGCATAATTGGAAAAAAATTGAGAATATCCATATTCACCGATAGTCAATATTGTTTAGGGGTTGTCCATGACTTCGGACAGTTGTGGTTGCAACGTGGATTTTTAACTTCATCTGGTTCACCAATTCGGAATGGAAACTTTGTCAAAGGATTATTAGTTGCACTACGATTGCCCAAAGAAATTGGAGTTGTGAAATGCTTAGCACATAAATCAGCTAATGACTATGTGACTAATGGAAACTGCTATGCAAGTTGTACAATTTTGTGCTCAAAATTCAATTTCGATTAACAAAGGTACACAGAAATCTGATACAAATTTCCATCTGATGTTTTCATCTGTGGAGACAGGGGAAGAGATCAGACGATTACAAGAAGAAGCTAGTGAAGAAGAAAAAGAAATCTGGATCAAGGCAGGTTGTTTACGTAGGGCTGAAGATGAAGTGTGGGTTTACACAGATGGGAGACCAATAATGCCAGACAGCCTGTTATCACAAATGGCAAGGATGACCCATGGTCTATCACATGTAAGGAGCGATGCAATTATTAGGCTATTTAGGCAGACATGGTACAACCCAAAATTCAGGGTCATTGCAGAAAGTCTTTGCTAGAGGTGCATTACATGTCTGCAGCAAAACGTAGGGAGAAAAACTTGTCAGTTGGGGACGAATTGGTAAAGCAGAAGGTCCATTTACTAGTTTGCAAGCAGATTTTATTGAGCTTCCTCCTTGTAATGGACTGAAATATGTGTTAGTTGTGGTCTGTCTGTTCTCTCGTTGGGTTGAAGCTTACCCGACGAGATGAAGTGATAGTCTAACAGCTGCTAAATTGCTGCTAAGAGAGATTATACCATATTTTGGGTTTCCAGTCTCTTTAGAAACAGAAAGAGGTACACATTTTAATAATGAAATAATTAAGATGATTTGTGCAGCATTGCAAATTGAACAAAAATTACACTGTGCCTATCGACCAGAAGCCTCAGGTGTGGCCGGGCAGATTAAGAGCACAATTAAGTCAAGACTTTCAAAAGTGTTTGCATCCACAGCACTAAAATGGTCAGATGCTTTACCTATAGTTCTGATGAGTCTAAGAAGCATCCCTGATAAAAAAAGTCATTATGGGTCGAGCAATGAGACAACCAATAGTTCCAGCAAATCAACTAATGAATATAACTGATGATCTAGTGCTCAATTATTATAATGGATTGGCTGATGTGGTGCATTCTGTGTTTCATCAGGTTGGAAAGTTGCAACCACAACACAGCAAGAACAAGCACACAACCTGAGTCATGGTGAGTGGGTCGTAGTGAAGAAACACATGAGGAAGTTGTTTTTGGAACCACGCTGGCATGGGCCATATCAAGTGATAGTGGTGACAACAACAGCAGTGAACTGTGGTGGCTCACCAAACTGGATACACGCAAGTCACACAAGAAGAGTCCCAAGTCCACTTGAAAGAGCAGAAGAAGAAACAAAAGAGAGAGATCAAGGTCAGACTGAAAGTCAAGAAGAGTCTGAACAAGATCGAGTAAAGTGGGCACCAGCTACTAGGTCTCGTGAGACTGTTGTCAATGCTGAAAAAGAAAACAGTTTGATTCGAGAACAAGAGCAAACAAAAAAGGAAGAAAGAAAATAATCAAACAAAAGAAGTTTTGAATCCAGTCTCGAATCTGTTGACGCTGTGCAAGTGAAGAAAGCAAGGACAAAAGATATATGGCCTAAAGGAGTGAAAACACTGAAATATACTCTGAAAAAGAAAGTTCCAAATACAATAGTCGAAGTATCGAGTAACCCCGGGCGGAGCAGGCGGAGTGCCTCTACGCAGAGTTCCACAGAGTTGGAAAAAACTCTGTGGAACTCCGCTCTCTATTTATAAAGTAAAAAAAAAGGCACTTACCTGCCGTGGCTGCCTCCTCCTCGCCATGACCGCTTTCCTTCCTCATCGTAAGTGCCCTTTTTCTTACTTTCTAATTATTATAGGATGAGGAGGGGGCGGCTAACTACCCTCCACCAAGGAGTTGTAGTTTTGCCTAAACTCCGCGTCTGCAACGGAACGCGGAGTATGCAAAACTACATAAACTCCGCTGGCGGAGCATAGTTACCCACCCAGGCTTAGTATTGATCCAATCAGAGCAGAGCGACACTGAAGAAGATACAATTCGGAGAACAAAGACAGCAAGAATTCCGAATAAAAAGTATGCAGCACCTGAATGGACTTACTTAATGGTTGAACCTACAGACCTTTGTGAGAAAAACACAGCTGCAGAAGAAAGACAGGACAACAGTTACAACCCACCCTAAATAAACTGTGTCAAAATGTTGGGTGCAAAAGACTCAAAAACTGTTTTGAAAAGTACAGATTAAAGCTGGAACCAAGTATAAGGTTGTATCAAAAAAAAAAGAGAGGGGAAAGCAAGAGGGGAAGGCTAAAGATGTGCTTGGATACACTTCATTTTTATATTTTTACTTAGTTTGTTTTAGTTTCTAGTTTAGTTTTTGATTTTTATTTAGTTCCTAGGGGAAATGGCAAGAGAAAAAATTCAAGAGACTGGATATCCAAATCAAAGTTTAAAACGTAGATGTATTAACCGCTTAACTGTGGCGGCAATTTTGCCGCGGTGTGGTGGTTTGATTGAGTGGGCGGGGCCGCGTCGGCCAATGGACTTGCACAGCACTACGGACGTAGTGATCGTGACGGCCGTTGGCCGACGGGCGCAGCGAAAGGGTTAATGCTTGCTTTATAAGTGTTTTACTAATGATGTTTGTTTGGCTAACCTTAATTGTTGTTGGGCCTTACTTTATATATCCTACTAAGAATAACATTACTAATAGTTTGGTGAGTAAGAAAATTGATGGGGACAATCATAAAGAAGATCCACAAACTAACCTTAAGAAATTAACTGGTGGAGGAGGAGCTACGACACCAACCAAGATGGCCGCATAGTCTCCCGGCTCCACTGACCTCCGTCCTACGCTTTACTATCCTGTCATCTATCCTGATCTCCTGCCCCGGATCCATGTGTGTGACCCGATTTGCACTCCGATGATGTGATCCCGGAGTTTCTCTGACATCGTGGAGCGGAGTAACGTCGAGGACTGATTTGAGGCCTAACCCAGCCGAGAAGCCGGGGTCTCGAGTGCTGGCCTAGCCGGGTCCGAGTTGAACAACAACGGACTGTTGAACGCGGTTGGGTCCGGTCTCTGGAAAATTCGGAATTTTGGGATTGCTCTGCTACCATCTGCTGCCTGGTGTTCTATAGGAGGTGAGGTGACGAGTGACGTGCGGCGCTGTGTTGCGGGGATCCCGGACCGGGGGTCCGGCATTCATATTGCCGATGCCCCTTGGGTTGGAATCACACTACGCGCTACTGCACGCTACCAGTCTGTCCCTCATGGCTTATTCCTGCTCCGCCTCATCTTCCCCCGGAGAAGGCGCCTCTAATGTGGGGAACACCATGCCTGAAGAAAAATGGAGGCTGATGGAGCAGGCTCAAAGTGGCCCGTCATTGCGGACGGTGCTGGAGGCCCTTGTGGCACTTCAGGAGACTGTTAAAGCCCTGACCTGCAGCCTGTTGGCGGCGGATGGAATTAAAGAATTGAGACCGGATCCTGACTTGACGCCCGAGACCCGGCGGCCAGCCCGCCTTTCGATTGACGCCCCGGTGGCGTACTTAGACCCGGCGCTGGAAGCTGTATTTGCCCATATCGCAGTGGAGCTACCCGAAAGTACTGTGCTTGGTGACTCAATTAATCCGTTGGAATCCCCGGTTTTGCAATTGTCAGAACATTTACATGCTGTCCCCACTTCGGATCCTTTCAATTGATACCGTGAACTGTTTTGGACTGTGTCGACCCCCCTCCCCAGTCGCTCTATCAAGATGGCGGACGGGATAAAGCCTGGCTTCGAAGACGGGGAGGGACATCGTTGGTACCAGCCGGCTAATTTGGTACCTGCCGTTCTTTTCTCATCTGTGGCCCCCTGTTCTGCTAACTTCTGTGTGCCTTTTGACATTTTGAGGACGGGGCTTTCTTCCCCTGAAGGACTCAGCGAATTTAATCGACGGGGCCAAGGCTGAGATTGCTGTCTGGGTTGTTCATTGTGGTATTATGGTTAACGGGATTGTTTTATTGACTTAACGGAGTCCGGGGCGGGGTTGGTTAGGACGAGGGTGAGAGACCGGGAGTGTGTTGAATAAAGCCCTCCTCCATTTCCCCTCTTCAGGTGGGATTTAATTTCTTTTCCTTTTTTCCCTCTTTCTTCTATATTTCGGGTTTCGGATTTTGGGCGACAGGCACGCTGCTAAGGGGGTAGGCCGTAGTCATCTGCAGGGGTGCAGGGTGGGGGGCTGGGGATGGGAGTTTTGTTTTTTCTTTGTTTCTATGGCCTTTTTTCTCTTCTTATCTTCTTTGGCCTTTTCTTTCTCTTTTTCCGGGTCAGCGTAGTGGGTTCATTGTTTGGTCCATCTCTGCTTTCACATCTGTGCCTCAACTCTCGCGATGTTTCGGGGCCACGGGGCGGGCATAAATGTTGGCGCGAACCGTAATAGTATGCTTGTTTATCCGGGTGTCGTCGTCTTTAACGCCACTGACCTACATGAAAACAAATTAACTGTGGACACATTGCTATTTCGCTCGCCCCCCTCTTTATAGCTTGAGATATTGTACGGCACCTGATCCTTCTATTTTATATTATAAAAATGAAACCTTTTGTATCCTGTTTCCAATTTGATATGTCTTCCAACCAGTGCGCATTGTGGATGTAGCGACTATGCTCCCCGGGAGGCTGGGTCTGAAGTTCTGATCGTAATATTGTGTTGCAATTGCTTAGCGGCCAGCCCTGGGGGTTGTAGGCCCATGTTTGTATCTGGTTGAAATTGTCAAATAAAGGTTTAAAAAAAAAAGATATTAACTGGTGTTATTTTGTATTTTGATAACTCAATTAATGATTTTCAGTTAAAAAATTGTTACCAAATTATTGTACGAGTATGTGAAAACAATGGATGCAAGAGATTGTTATGTGTGCATGCAATTACTGTTGCCTTTGCCAGAGGAGGTGACTTATCATCACCTACCTTTAACATATGGAATTTCCTATTGCGTACTAACAAGTCTATTCTATGAGAAGAAAAGCTTGCAGTATTATTATTCAAATTATGAGTTAGTCTTTCCTGAAGTGCCTACTAGAAAAAATATGAATTAGGTGGGTAGTGCCAGAAATAAAGAGTATTTTGGTGAGTTTTTCCATACTACTAAAACAATAGATAGGGTGTATGCACATCCTAATAATTTAACTTGTAGTCGGCGTCAGGAAGAGATTGATTTCATCAATTTAGTGGAAGATAGGAGACAGAATCTCAAGAAAAAGGCTGCTGAACAGAAATCCCATGTACTTCCTTGGGTTTCGAGAGAAGAAAATTACAAAAAGGGTGAAACATATGCTGCAATCACTCTGGATTGGCATCATAAGGGAAATCTTTGCTTGCTTAGGCAGAAGACTGATAATAATAAATATTTCATTGGTTCTAGTGAATGTGACCATACTTTCCTGATTACAAGGGGTTGAGGAATAAAAGGTGGTCCGGATCCTGTTTTCCCAGGTATATATTATGTGTGTGGTAAGAATGCCTATTACAAGTTGCCCGCATGTTGGTATGGGTGTTGCTATATGTGAACAGTCTTTTCCAAAATATATCATATGGAAAAAAGTCATGGAACCAATGAAAAGAAGAGAGGATTAACACAAAATAAAATGGGAATTAGTGCTGTGGAAATAGTGGGTGATATGTTTGCAGCATTGATACCTTCAGTTGGAGTAATCTTGAATTTGCATAAAATTAGGAAATTGTCTACAGTGGTTGATCGTTTATCATCAGACAATGCTGGTGGGTTTTCAATGATTGATACTGAAATGGTGGCCATGAGATCTATGGACTTACAAAATAGACTTGCTCTTGATGTATCATTAGCAAAGGAGGGCCGAGTCTGTAGTATGTTGAAAATTCAACAGTGTTGCAGACAGATCCCTGACAAAAGTAAACATCTAGAGGGATATATTACTAATAGTAGGCATTTACAGGAAGATTTAACTGAATTGAAGGTTGACGGTGCTTGGGAGAAACTTGGTAAGGGGTTCTCTTCAGTGGGTAATTGGTTTTCAGCTTTTGGTAATAGCTTGCTGACAAAAATACTAACGCCAATAATTGCTGTCGCTACAGGAATAACATAACATGTGTATTTGTAAAGCGCACGTTCACCCAGAGGTATCTTGGCGCAGAATAACAGATGTTTATTGTTACCCAACTCAATGGTACTCATTTTATCGTCCTCAGATTCATCAAAGGCTGTGTGGACCCGCCAGGATTTGAACTTGTGACCATGAGGTCGAACACAGGCCCCTGAAGTAGACGCATTAGTCCACTGAGCCACCAAACCCGGCTATAGGAATACTAATGCTAGTATTAATAGTATGAAGCAAACACCACAGACTAAAAGGAGAGCAAAAAAAAGAAAGAAAGAGGAAATAGAGTTGGAAGACAGAAGAGGTAATTACTATGAAATACTGAAAGATATAGACGGGGTTAGGTTGAAACAGAAGAAAACTACTACTTTCTAAGTAGTAAAATTCAGATAACAGTCAGACCTTTGGGTTTATGATGGCTTAGTCACCATCAAAGGGGGGATTGATGGAGCAGGGTTTTGTGAAAATAAAGCCTGCGCGGATTAAACCTCTCCTTGTATGAAATATTAACAGAATTGTGTGAAATTAACAGTGTTAAACGAGAAACGGGGAGAATAAGTTGCACAAATACGTGCTGGAAAGAAAAGAAGTATTTCCAGTGCTTTTCTAGTAGGGTGCATATGCTTAATGATTAGGGTAGAAATAATAGCTAGAGAAAAATAATGGTGAAAGTATTTAGTGTGCTAATAATGCAAAACATTATTAGAGAATTAATAATAAAATCTTTTCATGACCTAACATAATTAACACGTGCTGTTTTTTCCCGGAAGCACATTTTACTGTGCTACAGCGAAGGCCTCAAGAGTCTTTTTGGGTTTCGTTTATTTTCTGAAAATGTAGGCAGTGGAGAAAATGAACTGTTCTTCGCAAGTTCCTGACGATGGTCAAAGTTTGGTGGAGGAAGCTGTAAAAGATTAAGAACGAAATGCCGACCGGAGTCTGTGAACGTTTGTATCAAGAGATGAAACATGTTGCAAGACAGAGAAGCGCAAAGCCGCGGAAATAAAATAAGAAGCTTCCTCGGCTGAAGGATAATGACGACAGTTTTTCTGAAACACAAAGGAACTTTTGAAAGTTAGGTATATTGAGAGTGTTACGATTAGACACCCCCTGGTTGAGTCCAATCAGGTGGCAGGATTTGGAGGGAGTGATACTTTGGGGGTTGGATTTTTAGCAGCATTAGGGTATAACTATTAGTGTTAGAATTGTTAGTTAGGCGAGGCAGGTTTGGAGAGAGACGTGAGGAGAGAGCTGTGTTCCTGTTTTTCTTACTTACTGGCCGTGCGTTGTTCTGTTGAATCCTGACTCTTTTGACTTTGCTTCTCATACCTTCTTGAGGGTGCCCAGCTTCCCCTTCCGGCCGGAGGACAGCTTTTCAGACTATTAGCATTCCGTGCTATAGTATTTTCCATAGGTGCGTATGATATTCAGAATTTGCAAATGTTCTTTGTCACTTCTCCTATCCCCTCTCTTTGACACTGTTATGAGATGATAATTGAATTACTGTATTGCTGTTTCTTTGTGTGATGATTCATGATTCAAGCTGTATTGTACTTGATGAGCATTCATAATATTAGAAAAAAGCATATTGATAAGTAATCAGTGTCTGTCATTATTAATGCCAAGTGATTTGTTGAATGTTTTATTATTTTGTTTAGGTCCTCATAAGATAAGTTTCTGTTAAATATTTTGATAAATCCTGTCCACCCCATAAAGGTCCAACCCATGAAGAGGACCATCTAGATGGTAAATTTTGGTAAACTTATGTTATAATTCATGCTGTGGGAGAGGGTTTGTAAAGTATAAAATTGGGCCCTGATGAGAAATTCTGGCAGAGACCCTTTCCGCTGCACCACCAACTAAGCCAAATTTCCATTCCAAAGCTAAAACAGAGACAATCACGGGCTCTGCTGGCTGCATTCCACCTAGATGAAGTCGAGGAGGCCATTAAGTCCTTGGCCAATAGGAAGGCAGTGGTGAAGATGGCTTACCGGCCGAGTTATATAAGAAATTTGCTCCTGTTTTGAATCCTGAGATATTAAAGCTTCCTGAACATATTATGGGTGGAGGTGAAATTCCATCATCATTTTAAACAGCAATTGTGGTTAGCTTTTTGAAGAAGGATAAGTGCAGAGAAAATGTGAAATCTTATAAGCCGATTAGCCTTCTAAATGTTGATTATAAGATCGTGATGAAATTCCTACCAAATCGCATGAGTAAAGTTGTTGGAACAATTGTCCAAGCTGACCAATGTGATTTTGTTTTGGGCTGACAGTTGTCCTCTATCATGAATTGTCTGGTTGAGGCTCTAGATTACTTTAAACACCAGCAGGTTCCTGTTCAACTATTGTTGCTAGATGCCAAGAACGGTACAAAAGGGGGTGGTGATGGACGGAGTGTTTGATTGATTCAGATGCTCCGTCCATCACCACCCCCTTTTGTACCTCTTAGCGACCAGACCTGCAGGTTCCAAGACAAAAATCAATGAGCGCACATGAATATTTTAAAAAGTGCCACCGCTCCACTCCACAACAATAAAATCAAGAGCCTGCCAACAGAATAGATTTTGAACAAGAAGAAAAAAAAGAAAATCGTACAAACGTAAACAAAATATGTGCCTGAAATTCTGAATTGTCATGCCGATGAGGGGCAGCACGGAAAGATATATGGAGGTCTCTAAGCAGCACATTTCTTACTTCCTCCTTCAAAAGAACAAGCATTTGCAATCCAATAGGTCTTGCATTTATGCAAGTTTGAACTATTGGCATTGTAAATGACAATGCCTTTTATGTTTTGGGTTTTAAAACATAAATAAAAGGTATTACCATTTACAATACCAATAGCTTAAACTCTTGCAAATGCGAGATCTATTGCATTGCAAATGCTTGTTCTTCCAACCTCATCCTGATGAGGCCCAAATCAATGGGCTGAAATGCATCGACTTTACGGAATGGAGGAGTCTGACTGATCATTACAACATACATAAAATTTGGATACACACCCTGGACTTGGTTGAGGACCTGGTTTGTCTCTCTAGTGTGCATCGGACTACCTCTAGTGTGGATTACTTTTAGACTATTGATTTTTGTAGCAACGGATATGTAGAAATTATTGGGTATGAAAGAAAAATGTGTTTCTATATGTGATGTGATATTTATGTTTTGAACATTTGTTTGTAGGATAAACAACTTTTGATACTTTGATTCTGAGTTGGCTCATGAGTTTAGAACCACTTGAATATACACAATTTGGGATTATCATACCCACGAACGGGATTAATTCATGTTTTCGCTACTAAGAAATTCTCCATAATCTGTTCCCACACATTATTATGTCTTTTTGCCCCTCTGGCTGTGGTTGCACTGTGTTCATATCTACAAGTCAGGTGAAAAGTACACTTGCCTTCACCGAACAATAATCAGTTCTACAGCACAGATGTCAAATGCCATATAGAGTACGAGTACTGCCTATATTGCTCCCACAGACACTAACATCCAACAGAACTCACTGGACAGAGCATACCTATTACATCCAGCACAGGCAAAGTTAACATATGGTCAGCTATCATGAAGGTAACAACAGCAATAACCACTATGAATCAACAGACACTTAAGACGGGTCCTCTTTCATAAACCTAAAACAGCACAGAACACCTAATATACAGCCAGCAAAACGTATTTATGCCAAAAAGCTGGTTACCACCATACTCACAAAATTCCCACCTTGGTATGCTCTGTGTTAATATTAATATTCAACAGAACAAACATCAATATCCAAAAGAATACCTTAGACAGAACTCCTATTGTACATACAACACAGGCCAAGGCTTGCTCTACAGTCCGTTATAATGGTACCTAACAGCAAACACCACCAAACACACTGCTCCATCTCCATAACTAGAAAATCTTTAAACAATTGCAGACCTCACATTGTAGAAAATCCTCCACTGGAGGCTGCACCCCTCGTAATGTAAAAAGCCTTTACTCAATACTACAACACCTATCCTCCTAATGTACAAAAACACTGCATCTGAGGTGAGAAGGCCCACCCCTCGCCCTACATGAGACAATGTGTCTAGCAACAACATACACCTTCCATGCATACTGAACATGCTGCAGACCCAAAAAAGTTTACTAACAGTTATCAGTGGACAGGGTCGGATTGGTAACGTGGGCACTTGGGCAATGCCCTAGGGGCCGGTAGCCGAATTCCAGCTGTGGGCTGCTTTATTGAGCAGCTTGGGTGTGATCTGGGCGGTTTCTGTGTTGTTCAGATGCCGCCAGCGGCCCAGTGGGTACCTGAGTGGCCTTTCTGGAAGCAGATGGGCATCCATACCTCCCTTTGATCAAGGGGCAGAGGTGTCACTCCTTTTCTCTCGCTGGGCCGGCCCATTCATGTATGCATAGTGAGGGGGGGAAAGGGGGCCTGAGCAGAAGTGGCCTCACTTGTTTTCAAGTGTGTTTCACCAGTGTAAACTAATTAGTGCATTTTTTTTACCACCCCCCACACACTTTTTTAATAAAAGTTTGCCGTAGTGGAACTGCTGGGAAGACTATGGGGCATATTAGCAAGAACCTCGTTAAAATTATCTCCGTTTTAGCGTCAGGAAAAAGGTGATAATGGGATTGCTAATATGCGTTATAGAATTCCAATATTAGCCCAGGTTAGATGTCCTGCACATCAAGCCCATTATCGCTGTATTAGTGGCAGTTTCCTGCCACTAAAACGGCGATAATTTTAACAAGGTTCTTGCTAATATGCCCCTATTTTGTTTCATGCGTCCCGGACAGTGACACCACTATTCTTCAATGGGTACAAACAAAAACTGCATAGCATGTGATCGTCAACAGTTAGAAAAGTGTACCGGAGGGGCTGCCACGTCTGTGCCCGAGGAGCCGAACTCACTGCGCATGCTCCTTGATGGATCTGTAGGAATCCCATGACAAGCACTTAAAGTTACCTGTAATTTGTTGTTTCTGTCAGAAACCAGCTAATGGAGACGGATGCGGTAACAGCAGTACTTAATGGCCGATAGCCTGCTAGAAATTACAGTGTTTTACAAACACTTAGACATAATTGGGCATCAACAACGCCATCTTCTGCTGGTAAATACGCACAATGGCTGGGTGGACAGCCAGTTATGCACCCCGAAATGTTCGGTGCATTTCACTTCAAGCCCTTCAATTGGACACAGGCCCTTCAACCCGCTTGAGATCCGAGTTCTTAAATTTCAGCGCCTGAAGGCAATCCGTCCTAAGTGGCAGAATTGGAGGTTACAAGCATGATCCTAAAAGGCATAAAAGCTTGGGAGACAAGCATGTGCAATGCAATAGGTATTGCATTTACGCAAGTTTAAGCTATTGGCGTTGTAAATGCCAATGCCTAATATTTTTGTTTTGTTTTTTAAAACATAAATAAAAGGCATTGTCATTTACAATGCCAATAGCTTAAACTCGCGTAAATGTGAGATCCATTGCATTGCAAATGGTTGTTTAAGTTTAGAACAGAGGACAGCGTCGCTTCTAGGACACCACGCTCGATTTCTTTTGATTTTTTTTAACTTTAACACTGAGCACAGTATCCTTGAAGCAGGCGCCACACTCCGTGTTAAAGTAAAAAATAAAGAAAGAAACTGAGGGCGGTGTCATTGAAGCGGCGCTGCCCTCAGTTTTAAAGTTAAAATAAAAAACAAACAAACAGAGAGTGGTGTCCTTGAAGCGGGCACCGCGCTCACTATGCAAGTTAAAAAAATTAAAAAATTAAATGATCACGGGGTCCCTAAAGCGGGCTCCGTTTGCTCATTATGGAAATACCAAAAAAGCAGCCGCCATTGTCCCCATCAGTGCCAATAACAAAAATAGTGCTCACCCCTAGATAAAGCAGGCCGTGTAACGAGCCAAGTAAAAGGTCCAGTCGTTATGCAACAAATGGAGGCAAGGCGGTACCAAGGCGGGACTAACAAGCTCATTTATGAATAAGAAGCCACCATTTAAGAAGGACAATGACACAAACCCAATGAGAAATATGGGCGGAGAGTGGGCAGGGCTGCTAGTGCATACCCTCATACAACATGCCTCGCAGAGCATGCACACTGCCGCTAGGCTAGACCTAAAAATGAAAGGAGGGTCATTGTGTTTTTGTCCTGCTCACCAGCTCTGCTTCTCCTCCCTCTCCTAAAATGGAAAAAAACAGAAAATGCTGAACAGACAACTACAGATTCTTCCAGGAACAGCTTCTCTTCTGCTGTTGCTTAGCCGCCATCGGTAGGGTGTTAGATAGAGGCTTCCCATCCCCTGCTCTGTCTCTGTGTGTGAAGGGGGCAGAGGCTGGTCAAAGGAACACTTCAGAATTTCAGGAGGACATGCACTTCGTGTCTCAGTTGCTGCTGATAGCAGGTGAAGCCTGACACAGACCTTGTCACATGAAATTGACATCCCAAGACCATATTTCCAACTCCTAGATTTCTTTCTTTTTTTTAAATCTGGGGTGGGGGATTGGCACCCCATACATTCCTTGAGGACATGAACACAAATATTAGTGTTTGTTCACCATTTGAAAATATGTACCTAAATATTTCTAAGTGCTTTTGATCAGGCCTGTATTTGCTGTCTCTTACATACATTTTGTATGAGCTACTGATGGTTCGCTGAAAGAACCTACGTATTGGCATGTAGGTCCAATGAGTGTACCACAGCCTGAAATTATAGGGCCCCCAGGTGCATTATTAAGATCCTTGTGTATTTTAGGTAAAACATATCACAGGAGTGTGTGCTTTGGTTCTATTGTATTGAGGAAAGCACATTCCTTGGGCCGTATTAGATAAAGTGCCGGGGGGGGGGGGGGGGGGGGGTGCAACGGGCATTCGCGCCCACTTTGCACGCCCCCGGGGCACTTTGGCATTACAGAAGGGGCAGCAGATGCTTGTACAGTCCCTTCTGTAATACCGATAGCTCTGGTGCACATAAAGTGCCAAAGCTATCTTCAGGGGGCGTTCCCTCATTTGCATGGGGGCTTCCACCATGTAAATGAGGGAATCCCTTTGCCTCTGCTCCCACGCCATATTAGAGGTGCGGGTGCAGAGGCAAAGAAGCTCTCAGGAGGTACTCTGACTGTGTGCCCTCTGAGAGCAGCCCTCTGAAGGGGGTGAAGAGGGTCCTTTGGACCCCCCAGACATCCCCCTTTAAAAGTGCAGGCGGCTGCCGCCTGCACTGTGAAATTACAGAGTGGCTTTAAAGCAGCCACTCTGTTTTCCATTTGAATGAGCTGCCCCCAGCACAGCACAGGGTCGCGGCTGCCCTGGGGGCAGCGCATTCTATGTAATAGGGTGCACTTTCCCTGTTTGTGTCGGGTGCACCTGTTTTAACTTGCACCAGGCGCAAACAGTGAAAGTGCTCCCTTTACATACAGAGATCTTAATCACTTACCTGTGAGGATTATCATCATGAAGAACACATTACTTACCGTTGGTAACGCTCTTTCTGATGGAGGCTCTATCTAACTACAGATACTCAACTTTAGAATACTTACCAGGCTCCAGACTGAATCTGGAAGTGTTCAAAGCAGTGCTCCTGCGTGCTGCTTGTGGCACTGTGAGACTCCATTTTGGCCTAAGAGTGGAGCCAGATAGAAGTGCCACCCCTGTGAGTCAGTTTCTTGCCAGACTCTTTCCTCATCCACAGACACAGAACACAAAACTAGAATCTATACCAGTGTGCAGATCTCTAATTTCGGATCTTTTAGATCATAAAAAGAGACAACTGCACAGAACAGGGAGGTGGGAGGGCCGTGAGCAATCAGGTGTAAAATATAGTATTTGCTGGAAACAACCTTACGAAACGTAACTTGTTCTTCTGATGCACACTTCTAACTGCAGATTTCTCACCATTAGAAAGCCATACTTCCCAAAGGTGGAGGGTGTGAGGAGTAGGCTTAGATCACAATGCCCTGCTGACGGAACCGGTGAAATGCCTTACCTGTTGGACCCTGCTGTTAAGGCACTGTTGTTTCCTGAATGTGTGCACTGATGCTCCTGTCACAGCCTGACAGATATCGAGTATAAGCACTCCCCGTACCAGCACAGTCATCGCAGCCTTGGCCCTGGTGGCCTTGGTCCTCCGGAAGCTGCTTCTTGGCCAGTGCACAGCGGATCTTGACGTAGAGGACTATCTACATTGACAAATATCTTTTCTGCACTGCATTGCATTTCTTTGCTCAATATAATCCCACAAAGAGTTGATTGTCCACATGAGGGTTTGTCATCCAATCAATGTAGAAACTTGAAGCTCTTTTAAAGTACAGTTGATAAAGTCTCTCCTCTCCTCCTCTTTTGAGGGATGGAGGAGTGCAAAGAACATTGGAAAGGTGATAGATTGTCCCATGCAAAAAGCAATAACTATCTTATGTAAAAAGGGCGTGTTGGCTTGCAGTACCAGTATGTCTGAGAAAAAGGTTGTAAAAGGAGGCTGCAATAGGAGAGCATGGAGTTCGCTCTTGCAAAAAGCCAAAGTCACTGCGACCAGACACACAATCCTCAGAATCAGGAGACATAGTGAACAGGTGTGCATTGGTTTGAATGGTGTGCAGATTAGGAAAGTGAGGACCAAATTAAAATCCCACTGTGGTATCACATAGGGTTTTGGAGGAAATACATGAGTGAAACCTTTAAAAAGATCTCATCACAATGGGTGATTTGAACAGGTACGGTTGGTCCGGTAAATGTAAAAAGGTTGAAAGGGCCCAAAGGTAACCTTTAACCCCTCCACGCTCATGACGAGCTGGGCTCGTCATGGCGTAGCCTCCTCGCACGCTGATGCCGAGCCCAGCTCGTCATGAAGCATGGGATTTTGAAAATCTCAGCGCAGGAGCAGAATTCTCTGAGCGCGGATGCGGTTAACAGGGCCCAATGCAAGTCCTTGCTGGGCCAGAGATAGAACAGACAACAGGACATCCAAAAGTATGGTCTGCAATGGATCGGTATTGCAGGTGCCACATCAGGCTACAAACTTGTCCCAGTTCCCAGTGTAAAAAGTCTTAGTATAAGGATGCCTGCCAGCCAGGATAACTTCAGCAGCTTCTGGGAGAAGAAGGAATGCTGTTGATAAATATCCTTGCATGCAGTGGAGAGTTTGCAGGTTTGGGTGGAAGACACTGCCCTGCTGCTGTGACAGAAAGTCCTCCTGAAGTGGTAGCCTGATCAGAGGACAGATGCACATGCCAAGAAGTTCTGGGTACCACACTCACCTTGCCCAATCTGAAGCCACTACATGTGCTGGGCCCTGTCATTTCAGATCATCTTCAGAAGTCAGGGCATGAGAGGTAGCAGTGGACAGGCGTACAGGAGTCCTGAGTTCCACTCTTTCTGGAATATGTATCTGAGAGACAGCATTCTTGGAAGCTCCAGCAAGCAAAGGTTTTTACATTGCGTGTTCTCTGTAGTGGCAAAAAGATCTAGCCACGGTGCCCCTCATTGCTGGAGCTGCCCTGTGCCACCTCAGACTGTATCTGCTATTTGTGATACACCAGGTGCCACAGCCTGAGCTCTTCCACCTTGGCATTCAAAGATCCTGCCAGGTACGTCAGAGTCAGGGAAATTAGTTGGTGCTCCAGTCAAATCCAGGGGCACAGTGCAAAATTCAACATGCAGCCCTGCTTGTTGCACTACTACATGGTGGTGGTGGTTTCTGTGAGAACCTGAACCTGATGGATGGTAGGAAGGCTTTCAGCACCGGGGGAATAGCCTACAATTCCAACAGATTGATGTGAAACGGGTCTCTAATGGACACCAGAGTCCTCTGATCTCCTCCTCTCCAGGATGGCCACCCCTCCCTACCAGTGACATATCTGCCACCCCCACCTTCAGGGTGGGGTAAGAATAGGAAGTTTGCCACTGGTCCATTGTGGCCTAGCAACCACTGCAGGTCTTGTGCAGTCTCCTCCAAAACCTGGATGGAATCTGACTCGTTCCCCTGGTGCTGGGCCTACTAAAAGTTCAGATTTCACTGCAGTGCCCACATATGCCACCTGACACAGTTGATAGCAGGTTGCCAAGAGGCACAGAAGCCTGTAAGCCACTCGCAATGAGATCCAGGAACGAGGTTGAAACATCAGGATAATATGCTGTACAGAAGTACGCATCAAAAGCCCCTCAGTGCCAGGGCGGCCACCGCGCCCAGTGGTGGCTAGACTCTTGCATTATAAGGACAGAGACCTGCTACTCCAGAGGGCGCGGACTGGAGGTCCCTACGAGGTGGACAATAGCAGGGTAAATATATTTCCGGATTACACTTTGGAGATTCAGCGTCGTCGAACGTCCTTCTTATCAGTGAAGAGGGGGTTGCGGGGGGAAGGCATTCAGTACTCATTAATGTTCCCTGCGAAAATGAAAATCATGCTGGATGGTAACACTATGTTTCATGATACGCAGGAGGTTGCATGGGTATGGCTGGAAATATATAGAGCTGGTAAGGATCGACCGGAGGCGCAGTTACAGGAACTCAAGGAGGGGCTGCCCCAGCGCAAGTCCCAGCGCCTTCGATGTAAGCAACAGAAGATTAAGAAACCGTCTCGAGCTCAAACGGACTTGGGAAAGCAAGGTGCGCTGGAGGCGGTGTCGGCAATGTTTGCCAGTCAAGTTGTACAATCACCAGAAGGCACGGACAATGAAGAGGATAAATCACGATCGGACACAGAAGTGTCGGAAGCTGGGAGTGTTCGAATGCCGCAGATTACCCCAGCTACAGCTGATGGACTCATAGATGAGTGACAATATTTGTACGGGACAGCCGGAATCGGTATATGGCGGTGGGAGGTCATAAATGCATACGAATGATAGACGGCGGAGGGGATGTTACCGAGAACAATCACACTGCCGGTGGGGGGTTGACACCGGGTGGCGACCCTGGGGCGGGGGACTGGACATGGACTAGGGTGGCTTACTAGGGATGAGTCTGGTGTGAAGGGGGGATAAGAGGTGGCGATGATCAAGGGGGCTTCAGCGGAGTACACGAGCAGGAGCGGGAGAGCAGCCATCGGTGCCGAACCCCCCCCCCCCATTAGCCCTTAAGGCAAACCTGCGGTGACTACCGCGGGGCTTAGAAGTGTGGTGTGTGTGGGACTTGTTTGGATGGAGACTAACAGTTTGGTTTTAGGTCCTGTTCTTGGGGGGTTGGGGAGTTAGGGATGTTGGGGTTTGGGATGGGTATCGGGGTTCGCCAGTGTGTTCAACGTTAATGGTCGAATGGAGAAGCAGGTGACTTGTGATAATGGGGACGATCCATGATTTGAAATGTAGAACTTGAAATGTGAGGGGGCTCCATACTATGAATAGACGTCACAAGGTCCACGCATACTTAATCAGGAGGGGAGTGCACATAGCATTGCTACAGGAGACACATCTCACTAAGTCAGAAGGACTAGCACTACAACGTAGATGGAGGGGAAAGGTTTTTAGCACAGCTTTTTCAGTGTTTGCGAGGGGTGCATTGGTGTGGATCGGAGCGGGGGTTCCTTTTCAGATGCTTAAACACACTATTGCTAGCGAGGGCAGATTTGTGGCAGTTACGAGACGTCTGTACGGTAGGGAACTAACCCTATGCAGTGTTTATGCGCCCAATGTAGAGCAAGCGTGCTTTCTGGATAGAATGTCAGGGGCACTGGCGCAGTTCCTAGCGGGCGCAATAATGGTGGGGGGAGATTTTAACTCTATAGCAGATGCGACTTTAGACAGGCCACACCCTCCATTGCAAGAGTCACCAGTGCAGAGGTTATCCAAGTATAGGCTTGCATTGCAGGACAAGTGGCAACTGGTGGATGTATGGAGATCACATCACCACCAGGATAGGGATTATTCCTATTTCTCGGCCCTACATGAGCTACATGTTCGGCTGGACACTGTATTGTGCTCCCCGGGGGTGGCAGCTGCTGTAGTTAATTCGGAGTATCTCACTAGGACTCTGTCCGATCACAACCCGCTGCTGCTCACTTTGCACTGGATGAAGGAAAGGGTTGACATTCCGGCGTGGCGATTGAGACCGGAAATGTTGGAAGATCCCACGTTCCGGAGAGAAGTGGAGGAAGGGATAATGCATTACTTCTTGGAGAATGCGGGCACTGCTACTATAAGGGCAATAGAATGGGACGCCTTCAAGGTTGTAACGTGGGAGCTTTGTATTAGCAAATATGCAGGAGTCTGGAAGACCTTGTTGCATGATGTTGAGACAGAGAAGGGAAAGTTAAGGGAGGCAGAGAAGGCAAGACCGGAACATCCAGAGCTTCAGCAGGAGGTACTGGAAGCCAAGGAGAGTTTGGCTACTGAAGTAGAGAGATTACCTTGTTTTGACTATAGGTAATATGTCGAGAAGGCGCACGAGGAGGGCGATAAGTCGGGAACACTATTAGCGTGGTTAGCGAATCCTGCGCCTCGGGGCTCCCCGATACTGGCCCTGGCGGCTGAGGGGGGTGGCCTGATTTACACCCAGAGGGGAATCCTGAATGAGTTCCGAAACTACTATGAGAAGCTTTATAAGAGCACTTTGACCATAGATGAGAATGATACAGGCTTGTATCTGGAAGATTTAAGGCTTCCGCAGCTGGACGAGGAACAGGCGCAACATCTGGCCCGGAATATTACACTGGAGGAGATTCGAAGTGCCATTAGACAAATGGCACGGAACAAGACTCTGGGCATAGATGGCTTGCCGGTTGAATTTTATTCGCAATTTATTGACATACTGGCACCAAGACTGCTGGAGGTCTATGATGAGGCAAGGGAACTGGGCCAGTTGCCGGGAACGATGCGCGAGGCCCTCATTGTCCCGCTGCTGAAGGCGGGCGCGATGCCACGGATGTGGCGGCTTACCGCCCACTATCAATGCTGACTGCCGATTATAAAATTCTTACTCGGATTCTGGCATCACGCCTAATGCAGCATATGACTGCACTGGTGCATGGGGACCAGGCGGGATTCATCCCTACCAGGAACACAGCCACCAATATCAGGAGACTGTTGAGGGTCCTGAAGGACACGCCTGTGTGCTCGCCCGAGGCAGCAGTGCTGTCAGTAGACATTGAAAAGGCCTTTGATAGCCTAGAATGGAAATATTTGTATGATGTCATGGGAGGCTTCGGGTTGGGTGAAGGGTTTATGAGATGCACGGCGGTGCTGTATTCCTCGGCGGGGGCGCGGGTGAGGGTCGGGCAACTGGTTTCCCCCCGTTATGAGGTGGCCAGGGGGACGAGACAGGGTTGCTCACTTTCCCCATTGCTGTTCACTTTGGCGGTGGAACCGTTGGCGGTGCGAGCTCGATTAGAGTGGTGGTACGAGGGGCTGCCCTTTAGGGGATACAGCAATATATATCGCTGTATGCGGACAACTTGTTGATTATCCTGGCGAACACGGATGATGCAATGGTAGGAGCCGAACGACTGTTATCGGACTTCGGGAAGGTGTCAGGTTTGCGGGTCTATTGGTCTAAAACATGTTTATTCCCTGCGCTCCCGGGGAGGGCAGCGCCTGAGCTGCCTCAGAGGGTGAGGTGGGAACCGGCATGCCTGGCATATCTTGAAGTTCACATCTATCATGGAGTCAGTGACATCCTAGAAGGAAATGTAGGACGGTGCATACGGGCTTTGAAGGGGAGTATGACTTTCTGGAGCGCCCTCCAGCTGTCAGTGATGGGGAGGATCGCTTTACTTAAGATGGTGGCATTGCCTCGGCTACTATACTATTTCAGAACACTGTCTGTATGGGTGCCAAGTTCAGTGTTTGGGACCTTGAGATCCATGATAGTGGGGTTCATTTGGGGATCAGGAAGATGCAGGGTTGCTCTTAAGACATTAATGAGACAATGAGCGGAAGGTGGGTTAGCGATTCCGGACTTGGAATTGTATTACATAGCTGCGCAGTTACAGGTTCTCACGCAGGCGGTAGCAGTGGAGTTTAGAGGACCTGAGTCAGCGCAAGGTAATGGGATCCCGAGACATGTTCTGTCCTTTACAGTAATGCAACAGCGTATAACTCTTGGTGATTTCACCCTGGAAGAGAAGACACTGCGGCAGGCTTGGAACAGGAGCCAAAGGAGAGCAGGAGTGCGACATCCTTATGCACCAGAAATACCATTGGGGATGCTCACTGCGTTACCACATGGGGGGGACTGGACGTCGTTATGGGACTGGGAACAAGCAGGGATACAAGTCCTGGGAGACTTATATGAAGATGGAGTGCTCTTAGAGTACCAGGTGTTGCAGGAAAGGTTTGATCTCCCCAGAGGAAGCTTTCTGGTGCATGCAGTCCTAGTGAGAGCGATACAGATGCATTGGAAGGAAGGATTAGTAGAGCCTAAAACGACAATTTCATGCCAGTATGTGATGATGGCAAGCGGCACATTTCAAGTGGTCACATGTTTATACTCCAGGATGCTGAATGAAGGATTACTTCCACTAGATGCTCTGCGCTTGAAATGGGAGGGAAGTATAGGGAAAACCATACCGGAACCCACATGGGGGCACATCCTACGCAGCGCCTGGAAGGGAACTAGAAATGCGCGATTCCAACTGGTACACTTCTTTATTTTCCATAGAGCATACTTGACCCCTGGTAAGATCATAGAATGTTACGAAAACAGCAATGCGATGTGTCCTAGATGTGCTGCTGTGGGAGCTGATTTGGAGCATATGTTATGGGGATGCCCGAGCATGGGAACCTATTGGATGGAGGTGGGAGATCTATTGAACTCGATCACAGACCGCAATTTGACGTTCGATATGGCAGTATGCGTGCTGCACTGGTTTCCCTCCACCTCTAAGACGAAGATAACAAGCAAGTTCATAGATGTGGGATTGGTGTTAGCCAAAAGGGAAATTACGATGCGCTGGAAGACGTAAGACGGTCCTAGCGTTAAGAGGTGGAAAGCTGAACTGTTTAAGTGGGCTAGCAGTGAGGGGGCAGTCCGACTGCGACAGGCGCGTAGGCAGAACAATGAAAAGGCGCTGGCCTTGTTTTTGTGAATAATTGTTGTGCTTTTAGGTGATTGTTGTGTCTGCCCGCTCTCCGTTTTCCGCCGTCATCCTCGCGGCCACGCCCCTTTTTCGTGTCCTCCCCGCTCCCGCCTCCCAGTTGCTCCTCCCTCCCACTTGTCCATAAATGGCAACCGCGCGGCGCAGGTGAGTGTGACCTGTTCTCAGGACACCCCCGCTCCACACGGCCCCCAGCTGTGTGTGCCCCCTCGTGTGCCCTAGCTGCTGCTCGCAGCCTCGTTTTGCCCTCTGCCTGCCTCCCTAGCTGCCGCCTCTCTGCACTGTCCCCCAGCTGTGTTATATTTCTTTTTCTGTTATCTCTGCATTTTGTACTTGTTTTTGTGAATAATTGTTGTGCTTTTAGGTGATTGTTGTGTCTGCCCCGCTCTCCGTTTTCCGCCGTCGTCCTCGCGGCCACGCCCCTTTTTCGTGTCCTCCCCGCTCCCGCCTCCCAGCTGCTCCTCCCTCCCACTTAGCCATAAATGGCGACCGCGCAGACGCGCAGCGGGCGCGCCGTTTGTGCGCCGAAGGCGCGCCAACGGCAAGCCCATCTGCGCCCGTCCGCGCCTGGACTGCGCCCAGTGCCGGAACCCCTGGCCCCCGCCGATGCAAGACTACCCGACGGACCTACGACGCCGCCACTATCTACGCACTCAATGCCGGCCAGAACCCTGCCTGCTACCGAGCCACCCAGAGACGCACCCACGGACCCTTCGCCTGCCAAGCCTGCCGATTCACCTGCTACCGGACCTGCACCGCCAAGTCGAGCACCAGCAGCAACCACCTGAAGTGCATCCTGCTCAACACCCGCTCCGTCCACAGGCACGCCGTGGAACTCTGGGACCTGCTCGACGCGACAGCACCTGACGTCGCCTTCTTCACCGAAACCTGGATGAACGCCTCCTCAGCGCCCGACATCGCCATAGCCATCCCGGACGGATACAAGATCACCCGGAAGGACCGCATCAACCAGACGGGAGGAGGCATCGCCATCGTACACAAGAACACCATCCGCATCTCGACTAACTCCGACAAAACCTTCACCTTCACCTCCGCCGAACACCTGCACTTCCAGATGCACACTGACCCCAAGACCACCCTCGGAGGCACCCTCATCTACAGACCCCCGGGACCACGCAGACAATTCAGCGAAGACATCGCAGACTTCATCAGCCCGTACGCCCTCCCCTCCGCTGACTACATCCTCCTAGGAGACCTCAACTTCCACCTGGAGAACAACAACGACAGAAACACCACCACCCTGCTGGACAACCTCGCCAACCTCGGACTCAAGCAACTGGTGAACACCCCCACCCACTACGCCGGCCACACGCTTGACCCCGACTTCTCATCCAGCAAGCACATCTCCTTCAGCCACGCCACCGGACTCCACTGTTAAAAGCGCGCTGATCTGCTAGCGCGTCAGATAACTCGAACCCTCCTGAGGCTCTGCCGGGAGTAGCTTAGGTTGCGTATTTGCACATTGTTCTTTAAAAACTTGCTGTTGTTTGTAAAAATTAAGACCATTTACCTAGCACTCCTTGCACTCGATTCTGCCTGCAAGCACTCCTACCCAGCGGATCTAGCGCTGAGAGGGAGATCTTGTGAACCAGCTTCCAGCCGCCATCACCCACGCTGAAAAGGAGGGACACACCCACCTTGAGGCCACGCCCCCTCCAGTCGAGTTAAAAGCGCGCTGATCTGCTAGCCCGTCAGATAACTCGAACCCTCCTGAGGCTCTGCCGGGAGTAGCTTAGGTTGCGTATTTGCACATTGTTCTTTAAAAACTTGCTGTTGTTTGTAAAAATTAAGACCATTTACCTAGCACTCCTTGCACTCGATTCTGCCTGCAAGCACTCCTACCCAGCGGATCTAGCGCTGAGAGGGAGATCTTGTGAACCAGCTTCCAGCCGCCATCACCCACGCTGAAAAGGAGGGACACACCCACCTTGAGGCCACGCCCCCTCCAGTCGAGTTAAAAGCGCGCTGATCTGCTAGCGCGTCAGATAACTCAAACCCTCCTGAGGCTCAGCCGGGAGTAGCTTAGATTGCGTATTTGCACATTGTTCTTTAAAACTTGCTGTTGTTTGTAAAAATTAAGACCATTTACCTAGCACACCTTGCACTCGATTCTGCCTGCAAGCACTCCTACCCAGCGGATCTAGCGCTGAGCGGGAGATCTTGTGGGCCAGCTTCCAGCCGCCATCACCCACGCTGAAACGAGGGACACGCCCACCTTGAGGCCACGCCCCCTCCAGTCGAGTTAAAAGCGTGCTGATCTGCTAGCGCGTCAGATAACTCGAACCCTCCTGAGGCTCAGCCGGGAGTAGCTTAGATTGCGTATTTGCACATTGTTCTTTTTAAACTTGCTGTTGTTTGTAAAAATTAAGACCATTTACCTAGCACTCCTTGCACTTGATTCTGCCTGCAAGCACTCCTACCCAGCGGATCTAGCGCTGAGAGGGAGATCTCGTGGGCCAGCTTCCAGCCGCCATCACCCACGCTGAAACGAGGGACACGCCCACCTTGAGGCCACGCCCCCTCCCTGTTCCATAAACATGTGCATCTACCGGAAGCGCAGCGGACGAGCGCAGCGGGCGCGACGATTGCTCGCCGAAGGCGCGCATAAGGCAAGCTTGTCTGCGCTCTTCCGCGCCGAGTCCGGGCCTAGGGCCAGCCCCCCTGCAATTCGGTCATCAGAACCCAGATATTACAGCGCTGAAACCCTCCACAGCCTTAGGCCACCTGCCAGTATCTGCATTCGGCATATTTATCAAGCCTACGGCATGCCACAAGTCTGCCCCAAATGCTATCGCCCCCTTAAACCCAAACTAACCGCTGAACTCACGCACGACTTTCGCATGTTCTTATTGAACTGTCGCTCCCTGCCGAAACACAGGGCCGAAATTGCTCTCTTAATAGAGGAACACACGTCAGACATATTGTTTCTAACGGAAACCTGGCTTACCTCTGAGTCCGACCCCGCTGTTCTAGACGCACTTCCGTCAGGCTTCCAAATCATTCGGCAAGACCGACCTAAAGGGAGAGGGGGAGGCCTGGCAATTATTCATAAGGAACAGTTTTACTGCCGAGCTGCCCCTGAAACCATCCCGGACTGTGAGAGCCTTGCCTTTAACATTGAACTCTCACCTAACAGTTGCCTCTCAGGCACTCTTATCTACCGCCCCCCTGGCCCCCCGAAGCAGTTCCACGAAAGCCTACCCTCAAGGGTAGCCGAACGAGTCAGCACCACATCCAATTTTATCTTGCTAGGCGATTTTAATCTTCACTTCGATTCTTTTTCAGACCACACAGCCTCCACTTTGGCAGACGATCTAGCAGCACTGCAACTCACCCAACGTGTTACAACTTCCACCCACGTCAAGGGCCATTTGCTGGACCCTGTTTTCTGCAACTGCTCTGATCTTCTAGCCGGTCCACCAATCCCACTGCCTTGGACGGACCACTTCCTGGTTCCCATCAGCTGGACATCGCTTAAGCCTTCACCGACTGTACCTACCACGAGGTTTATGCGAGCCTGGTCCCGCCTCGCAGTTGACAACTGGTCTATCAAACTTGCCAGCAATCTACCCCTTGATAACGAGGATCCTGGCCTAGCCAACCAGGCATACGTTAACTGGATTACACAAACCCTAGATGCTACACTTCCAAAAAGAAAAATCATGCTGAAGCGCCCCCACAAAACTGCCCCCTGGTACACGGAGGCTCTCAGGGATAAGAAAAGCCTATGCAGGAAATCGGAAAGACGATGGCGTTCAGATTACTCGGTAGACAATAAAACCTGTTACCGAGAATCCATCAGCGAATATAAAGCTCAAGTAAAAGCGGCCCAGGCTACATATTTTTCCAATAGAATACTGCTTGCAAAGTCAAAGCCTAAGGACATTTTTCAAATCGTGAAAAAATTAATGAAACCCTCCCCCAGCCTGCAGGCCGAAAAATCCACCACCCACTGTAATAGCGTTGCTGAGTTCTTTCACCAGAAAGTAAACACTATTTACTCAGCCTTCCCCCCCAGAAATATCACTCCCTCAGCCCAATTCAATAAACCCACAGCTCCCCCCCTTTTCAACATCAATCCACTTTGACTCACTTTCCCCCTCTAGACCTTGCAACTCTTGAATCCTTAGCGCGAAAACTCAAATCCGGATCCCCTGACGACCCAGCCCCGCCAGATATAATAATGGCAGCCTCTCAGTTTACTCTGCCTATAATTAGGGAGGTATTAAATGCATCCATCACCTCCAGCATTGTCCCGACCGTCTGGAAGCAGGCCATGGTCAGATCATTATTGAAAAAACCTAATTTAGACCCGACTGACCTGGGTAACTACCAACCCATCTCCCTGCTCCCATGGGTGAGCAAGATCCTGGAAAAATATATAAATCAACAGCTGGTAAACTTCTTAGAAGACCACCACTTACTAGACCCCACCCAGACGGGCTTTAGACCAAAACACGGGACTGAGACCGCCCTCCTCATGGTCACCGAGGAAGCCAGAAAAATCCTGGATCAAGGAGGATCAGTGGCAGTGATCCTCCTTGACCTCAGCGTGGCATCTGACACGGTCAGCCACGACACCTTGCTACACCGTATGTCCAGGGCCGGGATCAAGGACAAAGCCCGGTCGTGGTTTAAGTCCTTTCTAGAGGACAGATCCTTTTGAGTCTTCGAGGGTGAGTCCGTGCCCACCAGCAGACCTCTGAAGTGCGGAGTCCCCCAGGGCTCCTCTCTAAGCCCCGCACTTTTTAACTTGTACATGAGGCCACTGGCTGAGGTCGTCCGTCCATTTGGGGTTAAGATCATCTCTTATGCGGACGACACGCAGCTGGTGGTCTCACTGGCGCAGGAAGCCAACCTGCTTGCGCCAGGTGGGCTTAGAGAATGCTTGAAGAGGTGAAGATCTGGATGTCCTTATCATCCCTCAAACTGAACGGGGACAAAACGGAGCTGATGCTCCTAGGCCCCCCAGATCTCTGCCTTCCCACCTCTCTGTGGCCGCCCTGTCTGGGTCTCCCTCCAACCCCCAAAAACAATATCAAGAGCCTTGGATTTTGGTTGGACAGATCCCTGTCTTTCAACGTTCAGGCCACAAAACTTTCAGCCACCTGTTTCGGCATCTTGAGGATGTTAAAGAAAATCTTCCCCCTCCTCCCCATGGAAGCCAAACAGGTGGCTATACAGGGGTTAATACAGTCACGCCTTGATTTCAACAATGTGCTCTACCTCGGCGCCCCAGAGTACACTCTGCGCAGGCTCCAGACTGTGCAGAACTGCGCAGCCCGCATAATGCTCGATCTCCCTCGCAGACAATCAGTGAGGGCCGGGCTGGTCAGCCTTCATTGGCTACCGGTGCGCCAGAGAGTTCTGTTCAAGGCAATGTGTATAGCCCATCAGGCCTTCTGGGACACAGGCCCTAGGATTACCCGTGACCTAATCACCCATTACACTCCCAGCAGAAGCCTCCGCTCCAGTCAGACCTTCCTAGCAGTAGTCCCTAGAATAAAAAGGACCAGATCTGGTGGCAGGACGTTCTCCCATAATGCATCTAGGACTTGGAACACCCTCCCACTGCATCTCAGAGCCAACTCCAATCTTTCTGCCTTTGCAAACAGCTAAAAACCTTACTTTTTAACCTACCCTATTAACTTCAACCTAGCCTCCCTTACAGGCTCTCTCGTTGGTTCTGGTTACTTTTTAGCACTTGGACGCCTCCGGGCAGCAATTCGCGCTTTATAAATCTACATCCAAATCCAAATCCACTGGACTGACCACAGCTGCGTCCACTTCAGCTTCAGAAAAACTACGACCCACCACCACCCGCAACATGCCCCCCGCCGGAGCTGGAGCAAGATCACCGCCGAGCAGCTCACCGCCTCCCTCAGCCAGAACACTCCCACCAGCACAACGGACCCCAACGAAGCAGCCAGCAACCTCACCAAGTGGCTGACCGCCTGCGCCGATGACCTCGCACCACTAAAGAACCCTCCCAGCAGACCCGGCAGCAAGAAAACCCCCTGGTTCACCGACGAACTCAAGGAATCCAAGAACAACTGCCACACCCTCGAGAAAGCCTGGCGGCATGACCAGACCACAGACAACAGGACCGCCCTCAAGCACGCCACCCGAAAACACCATCAGCTGATCCGCGCCACCAAGAAGTCGGCACTCAAAGAACAACTAGACAACAACGCCCACGACAGCAAGGAACTCTTCAGCATCGTCAAAGAGTTCTCCAACCCCAGGGCCGGAAACAACAACATCACTCCCTCGCAAGACCTCTGCAACTCACTCGCCTGGTTCTTCCACCTCAAGATCGCCGACATACAAAACAGCTTCGACGCACAGACAACGCACCCTATCACGGAACCAACGCCCGCCACCACCACCCTCTGCAACTGGACCCCGATCAGCACCGAAGACACCACCCGCACGATGAACGCCATCCACTACGGATCTCCAACCGACCCCAGCCCACACCACATCTTCAACAAAGCCGACGCCATCATCGCACCCCATCTCCGGTACATCAACTCCTCCTTCCACACCACCACCTTCCCGGAGAGCTGGAAGCACGCCGAGCTGACCGCCCTCCTGAAGAAACCAACGGCAGACCCCACCGACCTCAATAACTACCGTCCCATCTCGCTCCTTCCTTTTCCAGCCAAAGTCATTGAGAAGACCGTCAACAGACAGCTTGCCACCTTCCTCGAGACAAACGGTTCCCTTGACCCCTCGCAGTCCGGGTTTCGGGCCAACCACAGCACCAAGACCGCCCTAATCGTAGCCACCGACGACATCAGAACCCTGATCAACAACGGGGAAACAGCGGCCCTCATCCTCCTGGACCTCTCTGCGGCGTTCGACACTGTCTGCCACCGCACCCTAGTGAAGCGCCTCAGCAACATCGGAATCCGAGAGAAAGCACTGGAGTGGATCATCTCGTTCCTCGCCGGAAGAACCCAGAGAGTCCACCTCCCCCCCTTCAGATCCGAGGCCACCGAAGTCATCTGCTGCGTACCACAAGGATCTTCACTCAGTCCAACCCTCTTCAACGTCTACATGAGCCCCCTCGCAGCCATTGCACGCCAACACAACCTCAACATCATCTCCTACGCCGACGACACCCATCTGATCCTCTCCCTCACCAACGACCCCACCACCGCCAGAGCCAACCTACAGGAAGGGATGTAAGACGTCGCCGACTGGATGAGGAACAGCCGCCTCAAACTGAACTCAGACAAGACGGAAGTCCTCATCCTGGGATCATCACCCTCCGCCTGGGACGACTCCTGGTGGCCCCCGGCCCTGGGCACCGCTCCCAAACCAACGTAATACGCACGCAACCTGGGCTTCATCCTAGACTCCTCCCTGCCGATGACCAGACAAGTCAATGCCGTCACATCTTCGTGCTTCAACACCCTGCGCATGCTCCGTAAGATCTTCAGATGGATCCCCACCGAAACCAGGAAGACCGTCACCCAAGCACTCGTCACCAGCCGACTGGACTACAGGAACACCCTCTACGCCGGAACCACAGCCAAACTTCAAAAAAAACTCCAACGCATCCAGAACGCCTCCGCACGACTCATCCTGGACATCCCCCGACACAGCCACATCACCGGACACCTGAGAGACCTGCACTGGCTCCCCGTCAGCAAGAGAATCACGTTCAGACTCCTCACCCACGCACACAAGGCTCTCCACGACCTGGGCCCCAAGTACCTCAACGACCGCATGACCTTCTACACGCCCACCCGCCAGCTACGATCGACCAGCCACGCCCTCGCCACCGTACCACGCATCTGCAGAGCCACCGCCGGAGGAAGATCCTTCTCCAACCTGGCAGCCAAGACTTGGAACTCCCTCCCCACCCACCTTCGGAGAACCCAAGACCATCTCTCCTTCAGGAAGCAGCTCAAGACCTGGCTGTTCGAGCAGTAACATTTCCCTTTCCCCCAGCGCCTTGAGACCCTCCCGGGTGAGTAGCGCGCTTTACAAATGCCGTGATTGATTGATTGATTGATTGAGTCAGCGAGAGCGTGGGAGGAGTTGGTGCAGGAGCTGATTAACCGGGAGAATGCAGAGGACACAGAATAAATGATCAGAGGAGGGACTATCACCAAGTATAGACGCTCTAATTGGAAGGACACATGCACTTTATTTGCTAGGAGGAACTGATTGTAGAACACACCGGTGAGAGGGAGGGCGGAGGAGGGGGGGGGGTTTAGTTGAATGGTTTAGGAATACTATGTAATGCTGTGATTAAGTATCATACTGGATGAATCAGAACGGACCGTGATGTACTGCTGTTTGAAACTGCAGCAACAGAAGGGGAACTTGATTCAGTAAAATGCAGCTGATGCATGTAATTGGAAGATCAATACGGGGGAGGGGGAAGAATTAGTACTATTTGTTAGGATACCTGTATGTTGATTGTGGAAAAAAACAATAAAAATATGTTTTAAAAAAAAAATCAAATGCCCCTCAGGACCTCTAGGAACAATGCAGGTCCAATTGCAGGATAAGCCTCTTGCAGTTTGTTGTTTTGCTGCATCTCAAATAGGAGGTCAGTCAACTGACCATTGGTGCCCCTTTCTTGTCCTGGGTACAAGTTCAATCCTTCAAGGGTCCTCTCAGACCACAGACAGCAGGTCCAGTCCTCTGCTGTTCATGCCGGAAGGTGCCAGTTATTCCTGGCACACATTATTGGGTCACTCCTGGGCACGTCCTAACTAATGAGGTTAAGGTTCCTGGGGCAAACCATACCCATGTTGGGCAGTTTCAAGATGGCAAAAGTCTTCTGTCACACTAAACGTTGACTTTGAAGGCTGTGTGTGGATGGGGGGTTGAGTGTACTACATTAATCCTAGTGTTCTCCCACATTGAACACTAAAATCTAATTTGAGGCACCCACACTACCCTCAATGATACCAGAGATAAATATCTGGTATGCCAACAGCAGGGTTTTCTAGCAAACCAGACAGTGAATATACACGAATGGTCTAGGCATCCTGTTGCCTTCCTTTAAAGTGTGCCTCAAGTGTTATATGTACATGCAGACAGAGGTTTGGTGGGACAAAAGCAGGGGCTTCTAGCAACCAGAGTGGATCCACAAGAATTGTATTGACATTCTGTTTTTTTCCTTACAAGAGCAACCCAAGAGACGTTTGTAACCCCCAGCAGACCTGTAAAGCAGGATGTGACTCACCAGCCGGATTTAACATTGTAATGTCTAAAAGGACGCCCACAGCCTCCACCCTGAATATTCAGTGAGGTTCTGCTGAATCATCGCTACCCATTTGGGACAGCCTTTTCTTTTCTACTTGGAGGTATTCTATACTTTTTCACACCTATTCAAATGCTAATCACTGGTTTGGAGGAGTTGGAAAGCAAATGAAAATTAGCTACCAGGTAAAGCAGGCAGGGAAAAGGTAATTTTTGAAAAGTAACTTTTCTTTTATATTTATTAAAAATCCTATTTGACAATTCAACTGAATCTTTAATAACAATTTAAAATAGTTGTTTATTATTTTTTTCTAGCTACTCCCATTTTCAAGATATAATATTATGATTTTAATCTGTACTTTTATATTGGACAGCTAGGTCTACCACAGTGAATTAAATTGCTTTTGGGTGCTAGTCATGCAAGGACACGTTAATATTACATTTCTACATGCCATACTTTTTAAATGCAATGCTATTTGCCTACTGGCCTCAATGGCCGGCATGGGAGTGACTTACTATTTAAAATGGAGGTTTAAACCAGTTAAGTGGGTTTATTTTGACAGGTCCAATTGCAGTTTTTACACTACTAGAGTCATGCTACACAGGCAGACTTTCAGCCATGTTTACACTACCACTGAAGTGTGTGGCACAAGAGGTGCTGCAGTCCCAGGTCCTGGATACATTCTGTACCACATACTGGTATTTGTAGGTCAGCTAAATAGGCCAATAAGGAGTATACCAATGTAATCATGTTGAAAGGAGAAGCACACCAATGGTTGGCAGGGGTAAAGTACACAGAGTTCTACAACCAGTAAAAACAGTAAAATCTGGGGGGTACACCATACAAAACATGGTCATTTACCACACACCCCAATTGGATAAAGTACATATGATACTCTACTTAGAGAGTGAAGGAACAAGTAACTGTGTAGGGGGGCATATAATAACTCTAGTGAATAACTCTTAAGGGACACACTTTATGTTGCCCTAACTGCTGAAACTATTATTGCTATCACCCCGAAAGAACGACTGTTGCTTGTATTACACCACTAAAATACATCATGGTTTGTATTTCAATTTTCACTCAGGAAACTCTTAACTCCAAAAGCCTATGGCACATTTTCCAGCATACAGATTATATAGTGGAATAGTTACAGCAACTAAAAAGAACATAACAGCTGTCTGATAAAGTGTCCGAATTTAAGGGAAAATGCTTGTCATTTACTTTCCACAAGACCCAGAACTAAATACTCTAGTCACTTGATGCTCTGTAGTAACCCGTAGAGGAAACTCATGACCCACCGGGAGAGGAGGCATCTTTCCAGTCACTATAAGTTACCGTCTATGTCTATGTGTGTGCATCATCCTACTCCTCCATAAATGCTTCCTGGGGTTTCATGCAACATTTGGAAGTCAGGGGATAAAAGAAAACCAACACAAAGGCTGCTTTTTACTGAGACCTGGTAAAATATACCTTTTGCTGTTCTTTTACAGATGAGATGATAGGTGTGGGGCGCAACACGAAGAGTGCAGGTTATGGATTTGAGTGGAGGGAAGCAGCACCATTGCAGAGAGAGCAGTAGAACATATGCACTCCCATGAGTGCTCGAAAAAAGTAGAAAAATGTAATGTCATGATACAAGCCATAGAAGGATGGGACAAGCTGGGGGGGGGGGGGGGAAATCTCACTAGGAGAGATTCGAATGGCGATTAAGCACATGGCTCGATGGAAAACACCAGGAGCAGACTGTCTCCCTGTTGAGTTTTATGTGGCGTATGTAGACCTACTTGCACCGCACTTACAGTCTCTATACAGGGAGGCGTGGGAACTGGGTAGGTTGCCCTCAACTGCCAGAGAAGCGATCATAATACCCTTGTTGAAGAGAGGGGGGATGCTTATTCTAAATCAGCTTATCGGCCGCTCTCAATGCTTACAGTGTATTTCAAAAGTCTGAGTAAGATTCTTGCAACTCGACTCTTGGAGCATATGGGCACTCTGATACACCCAGATCAGGCGGGCTTCATTCCCAACAGGAGTACGGCGACGTGTGTACGTCAGCTTATTAGGATTATGGGGGAAGGACACGATAGGGCGCCGGGCGCAGTGGTGCTCTCGGTCGACATTGAAAAGGCCTTCGATAGCGTGGTGTGGCTGTATTTGTTTCAAGTATTGAAGGAATTTGGCCTTGGGGACCAGTTTGTGCGGTGGACTGAACTATTATACGACTCTGCTACAGCTAGGGTTCGAACGGGGCCTACCATATCAGCGGCGTATCAGGTGGGGAGAGGTACTCGCCAGGGCTGTTCCTTGTCCCCCTTACTGTTTGCCTTGGTCATTGAACCGCTGGCGTTGCATGCTCGGTTGGGACAATCCTATGAAGGTCTGTCACTGAGGGGTGCTGATCCACTATATTTCTTTATATTCAGATGATTTATTGCTGTTTTTGGCTGATGTAGATGACTCTCTGCAAGGAGCCAAATCCCTGCTTTGGGAGTTTGGTTGTTTTTCTGGGTTAAAAGTGAACTGGGGTAAGACTTGTTTGTTCCCGTTGACCCCTGGTGACTGTGCGCCTCTATCTGTGGGAGATTTGCGAAGGGAACCTCATTGTCTGCCCTACCTGGGCACTAACATCTATCACACTCAACCCGACCTACTAGAGGGTAATATGGGCAGGGCGGTGAGGGGACTTCAGAGCAGCATGGGGTTCTGGCGAACCCTGCCACTATCAGTGGCAGGGAGGGTGGCACTGTTGAAAATGGTGGCACTCCCACGTCTGCTTTACTTTTTTCGAACTCTGCCTGTATGTGTCCCGGCGTCAGTCTTTCGGAGGCTTAGGACCTTGACTACAGGGTTCATCTGGGGATCGGGTAGAAGGCGGGTTGCGTTAACCACGCTGATGCGGCCTAGGGCAGTGGGGGGACTGGCGGTCCCTGACTTTGAGTGGTACAACCTGGCGGCGCAATTACAGTGGCACACTCAGGCGGTGGCTCGGGAGTTTACAGGCCTGGAAGGACCGCAAGGTAGAGTGATTCCCCGGCATGTGTTATCATTTATAGTTCTCCAGCAGAGGATCAGTTTCGATCAGCTCACCCTTGAGGAACGCACACTCCGCTTATGCTGGAATCGGAGCCAAAGGCGTGCGGGGTTTCCTCGCCCATATGCTCCAGAGATCCCTTTGGGCATGTGCACAGCCCTTCCACATGGTGGGAACTGGTCCGCGTTGGCTATTTGGGAGGAGCTCGGGGTACATATGTTGGCAGATTTATACAGAGACAGGGTTCTGCTATCCTTTCAGGACTTAGCAGAATACTTTTGGGATACCGCTGGGAGATCATTTACTGCATGCTGCCCTAATAACGGGGATTTAACGGCAATGGAGGATGGGACTATTGGAACCTCCGACCTCACTGAGTTGCCAGTATGTTGTCATGGCGGCAGTACGTTCAAGGCTACCACGTGCCTATACGGGCGCTTGTCGACCGAGCAATTGCCACCCCTAGATGCTTTGAAAGGCAAGTGGGAAGCGGATATTGGGAAGCTCATACCCGAGACGACATGGCCTCAACTGGTGCGACGTGCCTGGAAGGGTACACGAAACGCCAGGTTCCAATTGGTTCAGTTCTTCACATTACATAGGGCCTATTTGATGCTGGTTAAAATCCTACAGTATTTTGGTGGCTCCCTATCACAGTGTCCGAGATGTATTGCAGATCGGACCGATTTCCGTCACATGTTCTGGTCTTGTACGGGGTTGGGGTGCTACTGAGAAGAGGTGATAGCATGTTTGAATCAGGCGACGGGTCGCACGATAGAGGCAGAGATGGGGACTTGCTTGTTACTTTGGTTCCCACATACCCCCACATGAAAATTACTAGTAAATTTTATGACTTGGGATTAATTATGGCGAAAAGGGAGCTTACCATGCACTGGAAGTCGAAGATAGGGCCTAATTATCTGGGGTGGAGAGCAAATTATTTAAGTTGGGCAAGTAGGGAGGGGACACTTCGATTACAGCTGGCTAGGCGCACTGCTAATGATAACACACTAGAGGTGGCCAGGGCGTGGGGGCTTTGGTGGCTGAACTCCAAACTCCTGCTGTGGATGCTGAAGAGGAGGAGGAAGATGTGGATCAGGTTGAGAGGGCAATATTGTCGAATTAGTAGGGTGGAAGGCATGAGTTGATGTACCAAGTTGTAGCATGAGGGAGGGCCACCTTGCATATTCCGGGCATGGCAACACTAGTGAACTATAGTGGTGACACCAGGGAACGTATCTCTTACCAACAAAGTTTTTTTACCTCAGTTCTTTTCTAGGAAGTTTTGTGCTGATCGTTCAGCTGGAGGACAGACAGTTGGGTGGTTCCAAAACTGAGAGCTGAATAGGATGGGCATACTGACAATGGGTGGGGGTAGAGGGGAGGGGGTATTAGGATTGTTGGAGAGTGGGGGGATAATTGAGTAACCTTGATTGCAATGAGAGTATTGGATGTGTTACTTGTATAATGGCTTTGTATATGGCTATCATTTCAGAGGTTCTGAGGGGAGTTGGTAATAATAAAAAATCTTTTTACAAATAAGTCATAGACGGATACAAGCCATCCAAATAAAAGGATGGCTTAGAAGGCCAGGGTAGGGACAAACACAAGAAGAGGATGGAAAGTCATCTAATAGAAAGAAAGCCACCAAATAATAAATGAATTGGCTGACTCAAAGCCCACCCTAAGTATTGGTTTTTCTACACAATAGGCAGCTAAAACCATTTGGCGAAGAGACCTAAAAGGCTCATAGTGAGTCCACCTTGGACATCTATACTTGGTGAGGAGCAGGACCCCATGATTAACATGCCAACTTGTGTGAGTGAGGGCTCACGGTCCTTTTTTCTGAAGAGCTTCCAGTTATTTGTTCCCAGGCACCAATCTAGATTTTAGACTGGACAATATTCCCTGGTCTGTCCAAAACCTACTTCACTTTTTTGTTATGAAACATCCATTGCCCAATCTTACTTTCCCAATCAAGGAAGGATCCAAAAATTAGGGAAGTGTATCAGCCTTAAAACTTTGAAATCCACCTAAATATCCAAATCTACAACCTGATCTGTTTCAATTAGAACCATGAATCAATTTTCATTTAATACTTAAACAGTGATATAAAACACCAAGGGCCAAATGTACAAAGCTTTATTGAGGTCACAAATGGCCTGATTCCCAGAATCGGGCCATTTGCGACTGCAAAAGAGCTTTTCTTTATGCACAAACATGATATGCGATTTGAGAACACGTTCCTGAACTGCAATTTGTGTTTGCTACCAAATACCAATTGGGTATCTGGAACGGGCATCCTCTCCACATACCGAATCGGGATTAGGTTTGTTAATGTTTCGCAACTAAATCCCAACTGCAAACATTAATCTGTTATTGACTACAAACTTGTAGTGGGAACCCCTTCGCAAATGTAATGCGAAGCAAAATGTGAATGTAAAAGAAAAGTTTAAGAGGAGGCAGTAGTCCATGGGACCACCATATCTTCTTAAAAAAAAAAAAAAAACCTTTTCTTTTTAAATATAGTCCCGTTAAAATCTTTAAAACAATCCTTTGCTCATATAAGTATTCCATAAACAAACCAATTGATCAAAACATTTATATTCCATTTTCAACGTAAGCTGGCATAAATACCTGCCTCTCAAACGTGGATAAATTTATAAACACACGTAACACAAAACAAATGGCCATGCTCTCAAATCTCTATGCTATCTGCTTTATGCACAGCTCTTTCTTTTACTTGTCTTACTCAATAAATTTCTCATACTGATTTACCAATTATTTGATTGCTTTCCAGGAGGAAATACACCTTTCAGTTGTTTCCATTATGCCTGCAAAAAAGCTTCAATCAGTTATACATCCTGTCTCATTTGCTTGCAGTATCTCTCTGTTAATTAATGTTCCTTAAATTTAAACAGCCATACTGATTTCATAGCTTAAGACTTAAACAAGTTATCGAATCCTCCATACTAATAGAATTTAATAAAGTATTTTTTAATGATACCTTCTAAATTTCCAATTGTTTTTTTGCATAAACAGAATTCTTTGTCTTAGTGCCTCCATGATTACCTTCTTGTATTTCACATCTATGATCTACAACACCTTTGGAACATGCAGTGATGTAAGCGAGGGTCCCAGGGCATTCAAACCTTATATATCATTTATGAACAAGGAAAATAACATGCTCATTCAAAGCTCTGTTTGGTTTATACAATGGGGCATATTTACAAGGAGTAAACGCCACCAGAATGTCACTTTTTCTGACTTTCTGGTGGTGTCAACTCCTTCGCCTTATTTACAAGGTGGCGTTATGCCACTTAACATGGTTTAACACCGCCTTGTAACTGAATGAATGAATGAACAGGCATTTATAACGCGCCCGGCTACTCAAAAGAGTGTCCCGTTGCAGTCCTGTAACTCTCCACTATCACCCAGAACAGGCTTAGTGGCAAAATAGCTATGCTTTTAGTAGCTTCTGTAGATGGAAAGTTCCACTGTGGCTCTCAGGGCAACCAGAAGTAGGTTCCAAGATTGGGCTTCCAGAAACATGAAGGATCTACCTTCAGTTCCGACCCGGCGGATTCTAGATATGGTAGCCAGATGATTAAATGAAGACGTCAGAGTTCTAGAGGGGGGTGTAATGAAGTATTCTCTTCCTGATGTAACTGGCACCAGTGCCCGTAGGGCTTAATGTGTTAGGACCAGAGGCTTGAATGTGATCCTGTTTCTCACTGGCAACCAGTGCTGAGCTCGGAGATGTGGGGACAAATGAGTCCTGGGGTTCAAATTAAGGACTAATCTTGCTGCTGTATTTTGAACCACCTTCAGGCGGTTCAAAAGATACTCAGGTAAACCCAAGTATAGTACATTCCTGTAGTCCAGCCTAGAGGTAATTAAGGACTGGACCACTGTTTTCCTAGTGCAAGTAGACAGAAGAGGTAGAAATGTCCTCAGAAGTCGTAATAGCATGAAACAGGTGCCTACCACCACTTGGATCTGATGTTTCATAGATAAAGAGTTATCAATATGGATGCCCAGATTTTTTACTGTGTTTTGGGAAGAGTAGGTGGAGGTGTGTCTTGGGGCCCCAGGATCTCCAGTCCTCGAAGGTGGAGTGCCAAAAAAGATAATCTCTGATTTATCAGGATTACATTTAAATTGGTTAATTGTCAGCCAATTAAACACCTTTGAGAGGCATATTGTGATCTTCTCCCCCTCAAAGTCTGCACCTTTTTCTCAAGTGAAGAGACGCCGGGTGTCATCCTGTGAAATTATTTTAGTCGCACAAGATGCGTCCAAAACTGCCAATGGGGTCAAGTACAAATTAAAGAGTGTAGTGCGCAAAGCTGAGCCCTGGGAGAAGCCCACATTCAGATTCCAAATAGAGGCAGTATAGGGAGGGGTCCAAACTTCCTGACTTCTATTCTTCAGAAAATAGGTTAGCCACTTTAGGGCTAAATAGTGCTCCTATTCACACAGCACTTAGCGTGAAAGGGGCGTGCAATGGGTGTGGCAGTGGGCATTCCGCCCCAACACCAATTGCTTTTTTAAGCTGCCCTATATTTACACGGTATGGGGCAGCACCAAAAATATTGCCAGGGAATGCAGGAAAGTCTTAAGCAGGCTATATGTGGAGAAATGTTTTAGATCTTCTTGAATCTTGCTCTTTACACTTGTGCTGCATTCTTCAGTACACATAGATGACCCAAATCACCTGTAAAGATTGCTTATGTGCAGGAGGTTGTTCCTTCCTGCACTTAAACAATTGCCCCTGCAACGCAGGCACCCTAGCAAAATGGCGCTAAGGTGCCTGAGCTAACTTTTTTTAGTGCCAGTGCTAGGGGTAACGCAGGGGTGCGCCACATTGTTGTGAATACGGCGCATTCCAACTTTTTGTTACTGTCGAAGCATGGCATTACCAATTTTGTCATAGCACCGCTGTCCGTCAGTTTCATGTAAATAAGCCCCAGTATGTCATACCTATGTTGGTGTTTGAATTGAAGGAAATGAACGATGGTCATATATATAGCACAGTAAAAGAGCATTACTGTTAGCATGAAATATTAGGTATTAATGACTACGTACCTTGATGGTACTCATTGTATCAGAGTGATACAGTGATCCGGGACTAATACATTTTCACAGACAAGGCCCAAATTCATTACCCAACAAGTCCCTTCACGCTGGGTGAGTGAAATACCATACTTACCGATATCCAATTTGTAGCATTGTCTCAGCATGCAATTTGTGGCGATACAATCTTTATTTACGTTGACATGGTTTAGCAAATTAATACCTGACTATATTATTCTTATAAATCTAGAATAAGCACCTCTAATAAAGACAAACTCATTTTTATATTTATAATGCGTTATCTAAATAATGTGAAATGCTCATCAATACCAAATACAGTATGAATCATAGACCATCAAGAGAAACAATAATAGAGATATAACAATAACTGTACATACAGGAGTGGAAAGGCAAAGAGACAAAAGGTTCAGAGACAAAATACTTTTGTAAATGGTTATGCAAATTCAGTTTTCTGTCTATATTAACCCAGTAGAAATTTGGAAACCTACTCTCTGGCCATGAGAGCAGTAAAAAGCCCCTCAAGAAGGTTTGAAGAGGCAAAGACTAAGTCAGGAATCAGCAGACAGGGACAGCCAGCTCAAAAATAGGAGACAGCAACACAGGCCTCTCCTCACGCAAGTATGAATCACGCAACTCTCCTCCAGCAACGCCAAAAACAACAACGCCTAAACCCTCCCACCAGGAGCCTCAATTATACCCTAAAACCCAAAAAAACAACCCACAATTGTGTCAGAACAGACAATTTCTCCTCATTCGATTGGTTAAGGAAGGGGGTGTACTGTCCCACCACTCTTGTCATGTGACTTTAGCTCAGGGACTTCATTGTTCTTTCATTCATCTTATCAACTTCCAGCCCAGGAAATTCAAATAAATTCAAGCCGCTGTCTAGTACACATTTCCTCCATCTCGGTCATGTAACAAACTCTGTATCACGTTTGGCCATTTGTGCCGCTTTTGAAGGAAGTGTTCCTTCTCTCGAAGATTATTTTGTTTCTTCATGCAAACTCTTGGCAGGCACATAGGACTCGTGAAGGACAATTGTTTTCCTCCTTCCCCTTCTCGCTCACTGCACACAGTTAATAAGTGTTGCTGAGGGTTCAATTCGAGTAGGTTTCATTTTGCAAAAACCCTGCTTCATCAATCCCTCCTTTGATGGCGTCTTTGAGCCATCACCAAAATACTCACCAATACGAATTATCACTTTTAGAAAGCAGTTGTTCTCTGTTGTTTCCTCATAATTCCATCTAAATCCTTAATCATTTCATAACCCCTTCGATGCTTGTGACAAGGTCAACTCGTCATGGGTGTTACCTGCGCGTTTGACGAGTTGACCTTGTCACATAACAAGGGATTTTTAAAATTGCAGCACAGCACGGGAATTGCTGTAGCAATGATGCGGTTAATAACTTCCTTTCTTGTCCTCAAACTCTATCTCTTCTCTCTTTCTCTTTCTCTTTCTTGCTCTTCGTTTAACATCAGGTGACTCCTTCTAGCACCTACAACACTTATACATCAGAAAAATCATTAGTATCACTGTAGCCACTGCAATGATTGCTGTTAGTATTCTCCCCAATACACTATTCCCAAAGGTAGCAAACCAATTACCCATAGAGGAGAAACCCTTACCAAGTTTCTCCCAAGCACCATCAACCTTCAGTTCAGCCAAATATTCTCTTGTAATATTTTTGATATAACCCCCTAGACTCTTACTCTTGTCAGGGATATTTGTGCAATAATGTTGTATTTTCAACGTTTTGCACACTCTACCCTCTTTAGCCAATAAAGGGCAAGTCGATTTTGTAAAACCATAGACCTAATTGCAAACATTTCAATATCAATCATCAAAAACGCACCAGCAGTGTCTGTTGATAAACGATCAATCACAGTGGACAATTTTCTAGTTTTATGTGAACTTAGAATAACTCCAACTGAAGGTATCAATGCTCCAAAAATATCTCCCACAATTTCTGAAAAACTTGCTCCCCTTTTATCACGTGGTAATCCATTCTTTACTTCATTGATTCCATCATTCTTGTTCAGGTGATACACTTTAGGGAAAACAATTCCCATACCACATCCATACCAATCTGCAGGAAAACTATAGTAGGCATTCTTACCACACACATAATAGATTACTGGAAAGACAGGATGAGTTCCTCTGCTTATTCCCCATCCTCTCGTAATTAGGAAAACATGATTACACTCACTAAAACCAATGAAATAGTTGTTAAATTCAGTTTTTAAGCTAAGCAAGCAAAGCTTCCCTCTATGATGCGAATCCAGAGTCATGGCAGCGTATGTCTCACCCTTTTTAGGTTGGGCCTAGCGGGGAGGCTTCTTGTAAGCACTCCAAACTTCCCAGAGACTTCTCCCTGTGGGTTGGACTCCTCCCACACACTCCATTGGCCTTTGCGTGTGGCTTTAAATAATGAATGCAAAAAGAAAAATTGATGGACAGAATGCAGAACAATGTCCTACATTCACCCCAATACAGAGATCTGGGCCAAAACCCATTGTTTTTTTCCTCACCTTGCCATTCCAGTTTGGACCCAGCCATATGCAAATCAGTCTTGACCCTGTGCCCAATGGCAACAGTCCAGTATGAACTGCCAGGCCAGGTCATCCCTGAACTGGAAAGAAGCATCCTAGGACTGGTTTCGGGCTTTCAGCCTTCATCAGCCAGGATAGCTTGACTCCAGTGGCATGGAGAGCACGGGACCCTTGTCTGGGCATACCCGTCCCACTCGGGTGACAAATGCAAAAAGATACAATTGATGGATTTAACCCAGATCTCTTGACTGGGGGTGAATGTATGATTCATTCAGCATTCCGTTCATCATTTGTTTGCGTAGCACTTATCGCCCTACGTGGGCTAGGTATGCCCAGAAGTTGGTTCTGTTGCTCACTGTGCCACTAAAATCAAGCTAGCCTGGCTGAAGAAGGGTGAAATACCCTGAAACAGGTCCCAGGATGCTTGTTTCCGGTCCAGGGAGGACCTGGATTGGCAGTTCGGTCTGGACTGTACCCATGAGGCACAGGGTCAAGACTGATTTGCATATGGTTGGGTCTAAACTGGGGTGGCATGGTCAGCAAAAAAATGATGGATTAACCTAGATCTCTTGGCTGGGGGTGAATGTATGATTCATTCAGCATTCCTTCCATCATTTGTTTGTGTAGCACTTTCAGTAATGAAAGCACGCAAATGGGCAAAAACGGACATGTCCCGGCTGTCCGTTAAACGTTCACTCCCAAGGCCTTTGGGTCTCAGGAGCGAGCCGCGGCGCTTAGGCTGGCAGCTGGTCGTGGTTCAGGTTAATAATTTAACATAGCGCAGTCGCTTTCATTTTCGCTGCCGCGCTTGTTGTGTGCTTGTTTCAATATGTCACTTTTACCGTTTAGCACTGCTCTCCGCATATTATTCTGTGTATAAATGTTAGGTAAAACTCAGTTTTCGTTTTAATGAGGTGATTAGTAGGTCGTTAAATACACTACTGAACCATTCCAGTGCTGCCACCTAAGGAGCCATTGGCGCGGGGAGATGAACGGTTTGCCCAATATCACACAATGAGAGAGAGCAAAGATCGTAACCCTAGTCGGGGTCCAGATTCCATCTTTTCAGCGCTCGACTGCGTTCCCTTTATGCAGTTTTTCAGCCTCTGATTGTCACTTCTTTGGGTGGTGCTAATAGTGTGAAAGTGAGTTGTGCAGTGCGTTTACAGTTACAGAGGTGTGTACTCGATTCAAGGATTTTTAGCCTCTCTTTCTTAATTTGTGGCTCTTGTCTGGAGCACTTAATTTCATCCCATGAAGGCGCGCAGCAGTGCTCGTATCGGCCCGTTAATATAGTCCTTGACAGTCGCTGCTTCTAAAGTGATTAACTACATGTGCTCAGTGCGAGGCCGAGGCAGAGTCTTGTGGGTGAGTGTCTATGTATTTTCCAATATAAAGCGCAATGTTGCGTTGAGCCCGCTTCTAAGCACATCCAGTTAATTTGGGGAAGATTAGGGAACTGGAGAGGTGGGAGATCATAGGTGGTCTAAATTCACACAAGGTTGGGGTTCAGGGTTACAACTGAAACCGGCCCCCATTCACACAGTTGTGAGATCAGTGGCTCACTTGTTGCTGATTAAGCACAGTAGGTTAACGCGCTTGCTGCTAAAGTTATCTGGAATGTGTGCGCTGTAGGTGTGACACGTTTGCCTCACAGCAGAGCCTTTGCGTCTTCCGATGTCTATACATTTTTTTTTCAGCTACACAACCCATACCAAACGGGTCGGGTGGGCATTGGGCCAACCCCCCCCCCCTGGTGCGAATCGAGATGCCCTTTAGTGTCCGATGACTCACTCGCCCTGGCGCAAACACACGCCTCTAACTCCGCTTAGACATGGGTGTTCATTCAAAGCAATGAGTTGCCACTCCGCACTTCATTGAAAACATCGCTCCACACACGTATATACTCCGTGATCCCCCACCGCCAGGTCTGCAGTCGGAGTGCTGCAGCGCTGCAAGCCAGAGGAAACAGCAGAAAGGCGCTTCATGAGTGATCGTAACATGACACAAAGGAGCACGAACCCGCCCATTCTCGGAAGCATCTGTTCTAGCGGAGCACACTTGGTCTGTGCAGGTTTTGTTAAAGGGCATTTATTATGTTACCGAGCACCTGTCCATTTGTACTGTATTAAAGAGCGAAGTGTTGAGATGCCATGGGGTCTGCGGTCACCACACTTGAGCAATAATAAAGACAGATTGATTCAGCAGGGCAAGGCTGGTCAGATTTTACCCATGAGTAATGCCACAAATGAATCAATTAATGTTGCATTTTGATGAGAGCAACAGCGTGAAGTGCATTCCATCTGGCACCCAGGGCTGGCGCTAGGCATGGACAGTGTGGGAGGCTGCCCAGGGCCCAGCGCTCAGCTCAATAAAATGGGACCCCGCTTTCACAGTCAGCCCACCTACCCCCCAACCCGATCACATTGCTAATGTATTTATAAGCGAGGTGCTTGACCTCCCTGGTCAGGGCATGGTGGCGTTTCTGGGTGTGAAAGATAGAGGGAGGGTAAACAAGGGGTAGAGTATGTGAGAGCAGAAAAGTCAGCAATTATGTTGGCTGTCAGGGACAAGGACGGGGAAGCACCTATGTTAAAAACCTGTGATGAAGTACTTGTCTTCCCTTTGTGTATTCCGTTTTCAGGCGACAGACCGCTCTTTTGTTTTCATGATGAGCCGGTCATTAACAGGTAAGGAGAGATTGATGAGGGGAGGATGGAGCATCCAGCTCAGACTGGCATAATCCACCACATTCAGTCCACCCCACTCCAATCCACCCCACTTCACTGCAGTTCAATCCACCCCATTTTACTCCAATCTACCCAACTCTACCCCAATATAATCCGCCTCAGTTCAGACCACACCACTCAGTCAAATCCCTCCAGCCCACCACACTCCAATCTACCCATCCAAATCAATCTAATACACCTTACTCCAATCCACCTAACTCCATTTCAATCCATCCCACTCCAATCCAATCCACTTCACCCACCCACTCCACCTCAATCCACTCACTTAATTCTTTCTATCGCAATTCAACCCAATCCACCCCAATCTACTCCAATCTAATCCACCCACTACCTCAGTCCACCCAACCCACTCCACCTGATTCCACCCCACTCCAATCTACGACACTCCACTCTACGACTCTGCACTTGATAACACTGCACTCTATGACACTCTCTGCCACTAAACCACTGAACTATACTCCCCTCTACTCAACTGTATGACACTCTACACTCCCTATTCCACTCTACGACGACTACTGCAACAAATCCAGCCTGACACTCTACTCCTACCAATCCACTCAAGGATAATCCATATCACTAACTTTTAACCATGAGGAACAACAGCCACACTGGTGTACAACACGGCAACTCAACATTGGCGAAGACAATATTTCTCATTGGCGAGACCGATTGGCTTTGCCAATGTTTGTTATAATTTCCTTCTCTGTAAGCCCATGGAGGTACATGAGAAATTTGCTCAGCAGATTTTTCTTAAAATGTGCCTTCTATCCTTTACCATGTCAATGAATTCTTTTTCTTCAAACCGCAAACAATAAGTTAGGTTATTCCTGTAGGTGTATACTGTTTCTATTGACTTTGTTGAATGAAAGAATTTCCCCATAAACTCTGCATCTTTAGCACTACTTACCCTATTCATGTGCTTTCTAATTGGAATGTCTGAAAATCCTAAATCCATGTTAGAATAATAACATTGTAAACTACCCTTCTCATAGAAAAGCCTGGTTAGAATACTACAAGACACTCCATTTGTTAAAGGTAGGTGATGGCAAGTCAACTCCTCTGAGACAGACAATGGTAATTGCATGCACACATAGCAGTCTCTCGCATCCATCGTGTCCACATATTCATACAACTTACTAAAAACATTTAACGCAAAGTCATTAATTGATTTATCCACCATCCTCTCTATATTAGTGTGTGAGACTTCTTTAAGACCATTAGAAACTACTTTCTCACTCATCACATGTAGTATTATTATTTCCATTGGTTAACATGAATACAGGTACAATAACAATTTGTGTTAACCACACCAACATTAGTAATAGAATACTAAAGAAGCAAGCATTAATACATCTATGTTTAAAACTACGATGTTGATATCCAGTCTCTGTTGTATCTGCCATTTCTAGAATTTTTTTGTATCAATTCAAAAAAACGAAGAAAAAGCTATTAAACTATCCAAAGTAGTGTATCCATAAACTTTAAGCCCTCTTTCTTCACCCCCTCTTCTTTTTTTTGTCTTCACAATCCTTTAATTACATTTCTGCTTCAGTTCTCTGCCCTTCTTCGAATGAACTTTCAAATTTCTGTACTCTAATTTACACAGTTCTTTTACGGTGGCGTGTAACCGCGTGTCACTCAGTTCTGTACTAGTCTTTTCTTTACTCTGATCTGTGTGCTCAATTTCTTCCAACACGACATATGTCCATTCTGGTGCTGTGTATTTCTTGTTCAGAACACTTGCTCTTTTTGTTTTCCGAACTGTATCCTCTTCGACTCACTCTGTTCAGTCTGACTTGATACTTCTACTATTGTAACTGATGTTTTCTTCTTCAGAGTATATTTCAGTCTTTTCACTCCTTTTTGCCACACATCACCTTTTCTTACTTACTTAACTTGCACAGTTTCCTCTATTTCAGTGTCAAGTCTGCAAGTCCTTTTAGTCGTTTCTTTTCTCTGTTGCGCTTGCTCTTCATTTTCGTTCAACACTTCTCCATCATGGACTTCAACAGCAGTCTTACCAGACCCAGTAGCTGGTGCCCACTTTATTCAACTTTGTTCAGGTTCATCCACATATTCAACAGCTTCAGGATATGCCGCTTCAGCCTCTGTGGCCTCAGGCTCTGCAGCTTCTGGCTCTACTTGACTCTCTGCCAGTTGCTGTTCTTCCTCGTCCAGTCTTTCAAGTGGACTTGCGACTCTTCTTGTATGGCTTGTGTGTATCTAGTTTGGCAAACCATCACTCTTCACTGCTGTCGTTGTTACCAGTATCACCTGGTTTGGCCCATGCCAACGAGGCTCCAGACATTACTTTCTTACATGCTTCTTCACCAGGATCCACTCTCCTGGACTTAGATCATGTGCTTGCTCTTGCTGTGTTGTGGTTGCAATTTCTACAACGTGATGAGACACAGAATGCACCACATCAGCCAATCCTGTGCAATAATCGAGCACTAGATCATCAGTAATATCATCAGTTGATTTGCTGGGAAAATCGTCTGTTTCATTGCTTTCCCCATTATGACTTTGTGGGGGGATAATCCAGTCTTTTTTATCAGGAATGCTTCTCAGACTCATTAATACCAGGGGTAAAGTATCAGGACATTTCAGTGCTGAGGATGAACACACCTTTGATACTCTGGATTTACTAGCGCTATTAATTTGCTCGACCACACCTGAGGCTTCTGGTCGATAGGCACAATGCAGCTTTTGCTCAATTTGTAATGCTGCGCAAATCATTCAAATTATTTAAATATTAAAATGTGTACCTCTATTCATTTTTAAAGAGACTGCAAATCCAAATCTAGGAATTATCTCTCTCAAAAACAATTTATCAACTGTTAAACTATCATTTCTTCTTGTTGGGTATGCTTCCACCCAACGAGAATAAAGACAAACCACAACAAATACATATTTCAGTACATTACAAGGAAAGAGATCTATGAAGTCAGCCTGTAACCACATAAATGGTTCTGCTGCTTTTCCAATTCGTCCCCAACTAATAACAGTCTTTTTCCCTGGATTCTGCTGCTGGCCAACTATGCGTCTCTGGCAAAGACTCTCTGCAAAAACCCTGAACTTAGGGTTATACCATGACTGCTTGAGGAGTTTAATCATGGCATCTCTTCCCACATGTGTCAATCCATGGTATATCCTAGCCATCTGAGAAAGTAGACAGTCTGGCGATATTGGCCTTCCATCTGTACACATCTTCAGCTCTTCGTATACAACATGATTTAATCCAAATTTATTTTTCTTCCTCACTGGCTTCTTCCTGCAACTGTCTAATTTCCTCCCAAGTCTCTACAGAAGAGAACAACAAGTGACAATTTGTATTCTTTTTCTCTGTCCCTTTGTTGATTGAAATGTACTTTTGTGCACAGAAACGAGCCACTTGGTATGCGTATCTGTTCACATTGGACACATAATCATGTCCTAATTTATGTGACAGACATTTGAACACTGCATTTTCTTTAGGCAACTGGTATGCATTCAGCAAATCTTTACCGTCTTTGCTGTTTCTAATCAGAAATCCTGAAGAAGTCAGGAACCCACGTTGCCTCCACAATTGTCCAAAATCATGCACCACCCCAAAACCATATTGACTATCCGTAAATATGGTTACTCATGGTCATTCCCGAAATTTGTGCTGAATTTAGCCCTCTTAAACAAGATGCTTCAAGAACCTATGGCCACTGTACACACAGCATAAGAAGCATGCAAAGTACCTCTTTCGTCCCTCAAACAAGAACCATCTACAAACATCACACAATCTGATTCTGGCAATGGTGTATCTTTTATATCAGGCCATAACTGATAATTACATTAACTTTTTATAACATATACATATAAGCCATACATTGATTTATTAAAAAAGGACTTTGGATTAATTCTGCATCGATTGTTAGAGTGAGGTCTAATTTTGCTTCACCTCCCTCTTACAGATTCACTCAAATATTTTTGTCACCTAAGTGTTCAGGCTAGTCCTTTGGAAGCAACTGTTTATGTTGCCACTCCAGAAACCAAAACCAGTGACCCGAGGGCAGAGGCCCTTCAGATGGCACAAGAGGTGGGGGAGCCCAGTCGTGTGCACCGGCGTGGCAGCGAAGTGACAAGCACCACTACCCACAAAAATGGTAACAAGGGCACTGAATAACACAGGATCTTCTTTTTTTATCTGGCAGGAACAACAAAGTTAAAATGCCCTAGTTCCAAAATGTCGAATTAGTGCTACAACGGTCTTCAAGAGGACCTGCGATGGATGCCGCTTCTGCCTCCTGCACCCTGGAGGCGGCACATGGGTCACGCAGCAGCAGTAAATTACCTCCTGTAGATAGTGAAGCACGGTACAGTCATACTCCGGTGGGACGCACACTCGTTGAACTCTCATGGTACTGCTCCACACTTCGTGGAAAACGCTTCCCATTAGCCATGTTTTCTAATAGCGTGTCGTGCCAGCGCCGTCCAACAACAAAACTCCTTTAGATCCAAACAGACTCTTCCACTGTCTCACAGGAAGTGAAACCAGGCCGCACGGACACTTTCACAATACAACAGCCGGGAATGCACTTTTCGGTAAAAAAAAACCACATTACTTCCTCCTAATTTATCAAATAAAAGACTCACTAAAGAACAGGGGCCAGCTTCAATCGGTGAGCAGCCGTTACAACGACTTTTTTACTTTGCAATACCATTACAGTGCATGCATTACCACGCATGCGTTGTACATCGTGAAGTCATTAATATGCATTTTTTTAGAATGCATAGTCATTTACCACGCATGCCTTTACAACAAATTTCGTTGTAAAGGTATGTATGGAAAATTGACCATGTGTTCTAAAAAAATGTAGACGATCCACGTTGTTGTGAGGAAATAGAGGCTGTTCCGTTTCCTCACAACGGCGTGTACCGCCCCTCAGGAATGACGTGAAGCCGGAGCCACGAGGAGAGAGGAACCAAGAGGAGTGAGAGGTAAGAGGGATTGGGCATGGGGCGGGTTTACTTTTCTAGGGTTTAGGGTAGTGCAGTGGTGTTTGGGTAGTGTAGGGGTTGTGCTGTGGTAGTGTTTTAGGGTTTAGGGAAGTGCAGTACTGTTTGGGTAGTATAGGGGTCATTCTGGGGGTAGTGTTTTAGGATTTAGGGTAGTGCAGTGGTGTTTGGGTAGTTTAGGGGGTCGTGCTGGGGGTAGTGTATTAGGGTTTAGGGTAGTGCAGTGGAGTTTGTGTAGTGTAGGAGATCGTGCTGGGGTAGAGTTAGGGTTTAGGGTAGTGCAGTGGTGTTTGGGTAGTGTAGGGGGTAGTGTTTTAGGGTTTAGGGTAGTGCAGTGGTGTTTGTGTAGTTTAGGGGGTTGTACTGGGGGTAAAGTTGTAGGGTTTAGGGCAGTGCAGTGGTGTTTGTGTAGTGTATGGGGTCGTGCTGGGGGTAGTGTTTTAGGGTTTAGGGCAGTGCAGTGGTGTTTGTGTAGTGTAGGGGGTCGTGCTGGGGGTAGTGTTTAAGGGTTTAGGGTAGTGCAGTTGTGTTTGTGTAGTGTAGGGTAGTGTTTTAAGGTTTAGAATAGTGTAGGGGTAGTGCTGGGTAGTGTAAATGTAGTGAGAGGACTGTCACTTACCTTAGAAACTTTTACCACGACTATACCTTTACCACGCATGTTTTTGCGTTGTAGTTGTGTTTTGTAGTGTAGGGGGTTGTACTGGGGGTAGTGTTTTAGGATTTAGGGTAGTGCGGTGGTGTTTGGGTAGTGTAGGGGGTCGTGCTGGGGGTAGTCTATTAGGGTTTAGGGTAGGATAGTGGTGTTTGGGTAGTGTAGGGGGTCGTGCTGGGGGTAGTGTTTTAGGATTTAGGGTAGTGCAGTGGTATTTGTGTAGTGTAGGGGGCCGAGCTGGGGGTATTGTTTTAGGCTTTAGCACAGTGCAGTGGTGTTTTTGTAGTGTAGGGGGGTCCTAGCTGGGGGTAGTGTTTTAGGGTTTAGGGCAATGCAGTGATGTTTGTGTAGTGTAGGGGGTCGTTCTGGGGGCAGATTTAGGGTTTAGGGTAGTGCAGTTGTGTTTGTGTAGTGTAGGTGGTTGGGCTGGGGTAGTTTTTAGGGTTTAGGGTAGTGCAGTAGTGTTTGGGTAGTATAGTCAGTCATGCTGGTGGTAGTGTTTTAGGGTTTAGGGTAGTGCAGTGGTTGTTTGTGTAGGGTAGTGTTTTAAGGTTTAGAATAGTGTAGGGGGTCGTGCTGGGTAGTGTAAATGTAGTGAGAGGACTGTCACTTACCTTAGAAACTTTTACCACGACTATACCTTTACCACCCTTGTTTCAATAGTGCCGTTGTGCGGAGGGCGGACAGGCAAGAGCCAGGCAGACAGCACTTCCGGTTTCCCGGAGTTGAGGTCAGCGCTCTAGTGGCTGCCTCACTCCGGGCTATTTAGGCCGTCCTGACCCCCGGGCCATCGCGGTAGGGAGACGGTGGCAGCATCTCCCAGACCCGCTGCTGTGCTTGAGAGTGTCCTTCAGTCCTAATAAGATCTGGCAAACATAGGGGGCTGCGAGAAGCGCTAAAACGAGCGCTAAAACGAGCGGACCGGTTCTACAGTCAGTACCATTTTTAATGTGTATTAATGTATTTTTAACCTGGACAGACTAGTGTGGTCCATAGAAAAATAGTATCTCTCCCTCTAAATCACCTGGGCTCGATCTTACCGCCTGCCCGTCTCGGTCCGACCCGGCAATAGTGCCGTTGTGCGGAGGGCGGACAGGCAAGAGCCAGGCAGACAGCACTTCCGGTTTCCCGGAGTTGAGGTCAGCGCTCTAGTGGCTGCCTCACTCCAGGCTATTTAGCCACGCCCTTCCCATAAGCGCGCAGCGGTTGCGCGCAGGGGGCGCCTTCGAGCGCTCCTAAGAAGCGCCGAAGAAAAGCCCGTCTGCGCCCGTCCGCGACAGGACGGGGCGAGAGGCGATGGACCCTGGTCCTTCTCCACAAACCTTCACCGGTAAGGGTACCCAATCCCTCTGTTATTCATCCCTCACTTTACGCAGTCTTAGACCATCTATATGTTGTAGTACAGTCATACCTTGGCATCGCATTGAGGTTGCCTACTCCTGTCCTCAATGCAGACGCCTATCTAACAACAACGCGTCCCCCCCAGACTCTCATACTTCTGTCAAGGGTTTGAAAAGCTTTCTCCTAAATGTACGTTCCTTACCTAAACACCAACATCAGGTCTGGGACTTAATATACTCCATCCAACCGGACATATGTTTCCTTGTGGAAACCTGGCTAAAACCCCATACAATCACAGCCATTGCAATGGGGATTCCCTCTGGGTATAAGATTAAACATCTAGACAGAGATATTAAAACCGGAGGCGGATTGGCAATTATATATAGGGACCATATACAATGTACTATTATTGAACAACACTCAAACGCACAACTAGAAACTCTGCTTTTTAAAATTCACTTAACTAATCACTTCACCTGGAAAGGTGCCTTGGTTTATCGACCCCCGGGAGCAGATCTTAATTTTGCACTCACTCTTCAAGAACTTTTAGCCCCACATATAAAATCCAAAGAAGATTTTCTGCTTCTAGGTGATTTTAATATACACGTAGACCAGCCAATGTTGACCGAATCCACGGCCCTAATCACAGATCTATTGAATCTGGGCTTGGAATTAAAAAATCATGGACCTACTCATATAGGAGGACACATGCTTGACCTCATTTTCTCTAATTCTACCAAAATAAACTGCTCCCCGGCTACAAGCATATCGTGGACTGACCACTCTTTGTTGGAATTCACACTACCAATCCCTGCGAGACCCATAAAGAATGCCCCTTCCCTCCCTTCCTGGAGACGGCAATGGCACAAAGTTAATGCCAATACAGCTCAAGAGGCATGGACAGATCCAAACTTTTTGGAATCTGATACAGCAGACACTGCTTTAGCCAAGCTGAATGAATCTATCAAAAAAGCCATCGACACTATTGCTCCCCTAAAAAGACATAAACAACATCCAGTGTCAAAACAAGAAAAATGGTATACAAAAGAATTGAGAGCAGAGAAACAAAAATGTAGACGTACGGAGAAAGCCTGGAGAAAAACTAAAACTGAAAACAGCCGATTGATCTTTCTAAAAGCTCAATCAGAATACTACAAAAATATAAAGTTAGCGAGAAAACAACAATTGACACAACAAATAGCAGAAGCAGGCAACAGCCCCAAAGAACTCTTTAATATTCTGCAAAACTTTATAAAGCCCACGGCTTGTGAAAGTTCAGATGACTTCTCACAGGACTTGTGCGACAAAGTCTCGCTGTTTTTCGAGGACAAAATTAACATCATCTATGAAAAAATAGTAGCTGCCAACAACTCCAGCAAAAATAAAATTAAAATCTGCCCTACCATAATTCCCACCTTAGACAACAAACCATCTTTGACGTCTTTCCCCTCCATTACTCACACAGAGCTTCTCACTCTATGTAACCATATAAAACAGGATCCCCTAATGACCTTGTACCAGCTAAAATGGTTGGTCCTTTGATCCCTTTATTAGGTCCCCATATACTTGAAATGGTAAACATCTCCCTTAGAACAGGCCAGGTCCCGGCAGATTGGAAAAAGGCAGTGGTGAACCCGATAAGAAAGAAGGCATCATCTCCCTGGACAGACCTATCCAACCTACGTCCTATCTCTCTCCTACCTTACTTGGGCAAGATCACGGAGAAGCACGTGAACACCTATCTCTCCCAACATCTTGAAGCGACGGAAGGCCTGGACCATTCTCAATCTGGGTTCAGGCCGAACCACAGCACAGAATCAGCACTTCAAACAGTGACCAATAACATCAAAATGGCACTGGATGATGAGTGCTCTATGATTCTGGTGCTGTTGGACCTCTCCGCCGCTTTTGATACGGTGTCTCACAAGGTGCTTCTCCATCGTCTAAAGGAGGTGGGAATAGAGGGAGAGGCTTTGGCATGGTTGGAGAGTTTCCTGTCCGGGCGCTCCCAAGAGGTTAGGCTGGGCTCCCATAAATCCACCCACAGGGAGCTCAACAAGGGGGTGCCACAGGGCTCCTGTCTGAGCCCTACACTTTTCAACATATATGTGGCCCCCCTTGCCAACCTAGCAAGATCTTTCGGGTTCACCCCCGTATCGTACGCTGACGACACCCAACTCCTTTTTCCCTTTAAAAATTTTACACCTGCAATAAAAAGATCTTTTGCAGATGGCATGAGAGCCATTGCAGACTGGATGTCATCAAACTGTCTGCAGTGTAACGTCGGGAAAACCGAAGTTATGTTGTTCGGTCAAGCGATGACACACTGGTCATCAGACTGGTGGCCTCAAGAACTGGGTCATGTTCCCACCCCCAAAAGTAAGGTCAAGAACTTGGGAGTATTATTTGACCAACAACTTACTTTCAAGGACCACGTCAATCAAGTAGCTGGCACCTGTTTCCGGGCTATAGGGATGCTAAGACGTGTTTTCCCCTATCTCCCGGATCACCATAGAAAAACTCTGGTGCAGGCCCTTGTTATCAGTAGGGTTGACTACTGTAACGGATTGCTCCACGGAGCCAATGAGGAGCAACTTAAGAAACTGCAGGTCATTCAAAACACTGCCGCAAGGATCGTCATGAATGTTCCACCCAGGACACCATCCTGCCCCCTACTGTCTCAGCTTCACTGGCTTCCAGTGAAGAAGCGAGTTCAGTTCAAGATCCTGTGTATTATACACAAGAGCCTAATGGGGATGGGCCCTAAGTATTTCATAGACATCTTTCAGCCCTACATCCCAGGACGCTCTTTGCGTTCCAGTAACTAGCAATTACTGAAAATACCCAGAATTAAGAAAACCAGACAAGGTGGCCGTGCACTAGCCCACACAGGACCTACTCTATGGAATTCACTGCCGCTTGAACTGAGGTCAATCACCAACCATATGATGTTTAGAAAAAACTTAAAAACCTACCTGTTTCCCAGCTATTAATGTCATTTTATCTTTGGACACAATTTTACTCTCACCTCCATCTGCAGTTATAGCGCGGAGATACCCCTTCGGGGGTCTAGTCTGGCGCTTTATAAGCATATAAAATAAATTTTAAAAAAATAAAATAAATAAATTTTTGCGTTGTAATGGCATGCATGGCAAAGGCATTGTTGTTGTAAAAGTTTGTGTTGTAATGGTATCTCATTGCAATTGACAACGCATACTTATACCCGTGTTGTAATGGTACACTTTGTATTAGTAAACATTGTAACGAGTGCTACTTCACAACGCAAGGTTTTTGTTTTTTATTTCAACCAGAGCTTCTCCCACAATTACAGATATTCCCAAGCTGACACAGTTTTATTTCACTTGTATCTCAATTTGGCACTAGCATGTTAAACTCTGATATTATGTTAATAATTGTCTCTAAAATGTTTATACACATTGCTCTCACCAATGTACTGCTCTCTCAGTAAAAGGAGAGTTTTTAAGCAGTCCAGCTATCACATGGTCTCACCACTCTGTCAAAAACCAGCAGCTGAGAAGAGACGCTGTGCATGTGAACATTTGCTGCCCAGGCGGGTGCACGTCTCCTGTTCCCCTTCCGCCAAAAAAATCGACAACAGATCTCGCCAAGGCGTGCAGCACATGTGCTGCGTCGCTAGGTGAGACCTAAAAACACAACAGGCATCGGGAAACAACTGGTCACAACCACACCATATTCTGCAGAGGGATCCGAGGAGTATGATGCACAGAAAATGAAGCCAAACATTCCTGTGTCTCGAAGACTATGGTTTCTATCCTGTCCTCTGGGAGGAGGAGGGAAGCTACACTGATGGGTGCGAAACATGAAGGTACCATCATGAAGCGATTGCTTTGTGTTTCGCCCGAAAGGCTTTACAAATAGTATGTACCATGTGCCTCCTCAAATTTCACTATATCACATTTAGAAGTTCTCAGAAAGCTGTACGTTCTGTTTAGGACACAAACATGTAACCTGCAGGTTACATCCTGTGCTTTGCAAAAGGCACAATAAACCTTCAAGATAAGGTATAATTATTCTAAGCATAGTACATCAGATGTGCTGTACTGTGCAGCAAGTGCATTAGCCATCTGAGCTACATTGGCTGCATTATATCCTGACGTCCTCATTTAGAGATCTTCAAGAGGTGGACAAAAACATACTTATTGTGAGGGACGGAGTTGTCTGTGCATTGAAGATGATTTCGCGGTTTTTAAAAAGCAGTATTAACGAATGAAAAAATGTGGTAATAGCACTTCACTGTGACAATAAGAGCCAGACCAAATCTGGTGTTCTTTTCACACTGGTAAATGCAGAAAACGTGGAAATGTTGTTCTGGAAAGCTATTCTTAATTGGGTTCTAAACTTGTAGTAAACGTGCACTTTTTTGGTTGCGCTAACACAATTAGCAGAAAATTTGCCTTACTTTGAATTCCCTGACAATCTCTAAAAGGGAGATTAAGAGATATTGAATACAAATAGCATTGTATAAGTTAGCGGCATCAGACAACTTGTCCCAACGTTCCTTCAAAACTTCATTTCTCCTATTATTGGTTGCCACCTTATAATCGTTTCTTGCCTGTCTAACCGTTGTGGGGCATCTCGGAATAGAAGCTAAAGCCCTACGAAGATTCCTATTTGCTTTAGAGCAATCTTGGTTAAACCAGCTAGGGACGGGTGCCGCCTTTTTAGGAGGTTTGTATATCAGGCTTTTGACAGTCTGACATATCATGCCAAAGTCCTCAATTATCTGATCTAGTGTTGAATCAAGGGAGAGGCAGGACTCAATCAGGGGCATATTAATTTTTGCCAGCGTCTTAAATAGACCTAATTAAATGGAATCCGGCTTTTTGGGCCCCCTTGCTTCTGTATATATTTTTAATAATCTGACCCTGGCAAAAATTCCAGATACTTGGGCCAAAAGTATTATAGTACCGATCTTCAAAAAGGCGATAGGTCACTTCCATGTAACTATCGCCCCATCTCCCTAATAGATAACACCCTCAAAATTCTAGGGAGAGTTCTTTACAACAAAATTGTAGATTGGACAGAGGCAACTAACATCTTAGACCCTTGCCAGCTGGGTTTCAGGAGTAAGGTGGGAATAAGGGAGCAATGCCTCAATCTGAATTTAATTATTAGTAAATATGTCATTGCCAAGAAATCCCCGGTTTACATGGCCTTCATGGATTTGTCCACAGCTTTTGACCTAGTCAATAGGTCAAAGCTGTCAGCTATTCTTTTATCCAAGGGTCTGGATGAAACCCTGGTCAATTTTCTGTCCTACCTGCATAGAGACCTCAAGGCCCAAGTAAGAACAGGGGTGGGAGGCGAGGTCTCAGGACACATTGACATTGGCAGGGGGTCAGACAAGGTTGAGTCTTGGCCCCCCTTCTTTTTAACATATATATTAATGACCTGAATTGGCTACCCAAGATGTCCCACATAATAACAAAGTACCCATCCCTGCATTGCTCTATGCCGATGATGCGGTTTTAATAGGTCGTACACCTAACTCATTGGGCCTCCTTGTCCAAGATTTTAATATGTTTATGAAAAACTTAGACCTGCCAGTTAATTTAAAAAAATCTTTTCTAATGAGCAGTGGCCAAGGTAAACAGGATATACGCCGATTGTAATAGATGGTCATAAAATGACCTCGGTAAAATCATTTGTATACTTGGGTTTGGCCTTTGCTGCGAACAGCTCCTGGAGTGAGCACTTAGCTCACGCCAGGAGCAAGTTCTCAAAGGCCAACAATTCAATGTTAAGCATCCCTCGCCCTAAGACGACGGGCGCAGTATTAGCTGTACAAAGGATTTACAAATTCCAGTGTATCCCGGTAGCAATTTATGGCGCCGAGATATGGGGTCGGCCAACTGTTCTGGTATACAGCAGGAGGAGAATAGGTTTTGCAGAAAACTACTAAATGTTCCTATCTCAACCTCCCATTACATATCCCACAAGGAGCTCAATATCAATTTTATTACTGATTTTATTAAGGCGCGCCCGGCACTTATGTGGATTGCAGTGTGGAAGAACGAAGCAGCCTCCTTGACTCAGTCAATCATTAAGGATTGTCTAGGCTGTGCTAAGGGGCTAGATATCCCATGGTTGGGTAGAGTGCTGAGTAGTTTGCGCAGTATAAACATGGAAAGTATTTTCTGGGACCCTACACTTGTTGCCACAGTCGCAAAAAAGGACATGTTATGTTATGTTATGTTACGTTATGTTATGTTATGTTATGTTATGTTATGTTATGTTATGTTAAAAAGATTTCTACCGCGCACGGTCACCAGTCGGTTTCATGGCGCTCATAGACAAAAGCAGGGAGGATAGGAGGCGAGGATTATTCGTAAGCTAGCTGGAAGAGATACGTTTTAAGAAGTTTACGAAAGCAGGTGTAATCGGGGCAAAGTCGTATAGTTGTGGGGAGGGAGTTCCAGGTTGAGGGGGTGAGAAATGAGAAGCAGGAGCCACCATTTTATTTCCGCTTGAACCTGGGGACGGTTAGAAGGCTGTGTGTAGAAGACCGAAGATTCCTCGGAGGAATGTGACGCTTGAGGCTGAGGGAGGTGAAGGCTGGGGCAAGGGCAAAGAGTGACTTAAAAACAGTGCAGCCCAGTTTAAAAATGCATCGAGAGGCTACTGGGAGCCAAAGCAGTCTCCTCAGCAGGGGCGAGACGTGTTGGTGCTTAGGCTGTTAAAAGACCAGTCTGGCTGCCTGGTTTTGCACCAGCTGAAGCTGATGAAGGTGGTAGGCAGGGATCCCCACATACAGGGAGTTGGCATAGTCAATACGGGAGGTGACAAGGGCCATGATGACAAGTGTGAGAGCCTCGGTAGTGAGAAACCTTCGAATTTTGCAAATCCTGCGCAGATGGTAGAAGCAGGCAGAAGTAACGGCATTGATTTGAGGTCTCATTGATAAATCACTAGAGATGATAACGCCAAGGCTCTTCACAGTATTGACAGAACAGGGAGGGGGGCCAAGAGAGTGGGGCCAGAAACTGGAGCTCCAGGGGTTGGAGGACCCTCCTGTCAGTACCAACTCCGTCTTGCTGGGATTGAGCTTCAGCTTGCTGAAATGCATCCACTCAGAGCTGGCAAGCATAGTGGATTGGAAATTGGTACAGGAATAAGGGGAGGAGTCGATGGGGAAGATTAACTGTAAGTCATCCGCGTAATTGAAAATGGTGACGGGGGTGTGACGGAGAGAAGCTAAAAGGGGTTGCATGTAGAGATTAAATAAGAGGGGCGAAAGAGCAGAACCTTGAGGGACACCACAGGAAAGTGAGGAATAGGGGGCAGAGAAGGTGGATAGATGAACCGATTGGGAATGTTGGTGCAGGAAGGAACTGATCCATGTTAAGGCCAAGCCCATAATGCCCGCGTTTCTGACACGGTCGATAAGGATAGCGTGATCGACAGTGTCAAAAGCAGCCGACAGATCTAATAGAACAAGGGCCTGGGCCTGGTTTTTATCGGCACCTTGTCTCAGCACATCCATTACGGCCACGGTGACAGCTTCCGTGGAGTGGGCCGGTCTAAACCCGGCTTGCTGGTCATCTAAAAAGGAAGATTTTTCAATGAAAGCGCTGAGGCAGCGGGTGACATAGGTCTCCAGAACCTTCCCCAAGTAGGGGAGGAGGGAGATCGGCCGATAATTACTCAGGACAGATGGGTCAGCACCAAGTTTTTTGAGTATGGGTACAACAACTGCCTGTTTGAAAGCGTCGGGGACAAGGCCTGTAGCATGTGAGTTGTTAAGGAGTGCTAACGGGGGGCCCGGACAGGCCAAGAAGGCGGCTTTTAAGATTTGAGGGGGACAACAGTCATTAGGGGAGCCTGAGCTGACCGCATGTAATAGGGAAGTGAACTCAGACTGGGAAATGAGGGGGGGGGAATTCGTAAAAGCAGCAGGGTCTTCATCAGGACGGGAAGGTGAAGGGAAAGAGCTAAGTTAAATTACAATCATGTAACCCCAGTAGTGTGGGCTGACACCCTTTAATGGTGTGCCATTATGCGAAAGGATCAATTCGGTTTATGAAAGCCGTCCAAAACGTGCTCTTGAGTACCTCGCTGTGTTGGGCGACGGATGGTGATTGATTAATCGGTCGAACAGTATACACGCTGTGTCTCCTCAGTAGAACTGCGCGGCCTATCAGTGGGGCTCTGTCTGTTGGTGACTGCTGGACAGAGCCCCACTGATAGGCCGCGCAGTTCTACTGAGGAGACACAGCGTGTATACTGTTCGACCGATTAATCAATCACCATCCGTCGCCCAACACAGCTAGGTACTCGAGAGCACGTTTTGGACGGCTTTCATAAACCGAATTGATCCTTTCGCATAATGGCACACCATTAAAGGGTGTCAGCCCACACTACTGGGGTTACATGATTGTAATGTAACTTAGCTCTTTCCCTTCACCTTCCCGTCCTGATGAAGACCCGTCTATGAGGATATAAACTGCCCTTCGTATCCTTGGGACGAAACGTCGACAATCTCCCCTACATTGAGCCTGCATCTCCTATGCCCCTGCCCACTAACCCCCTCTGAAGATACAAAGCTCCGAGCGAATTGACCGCCGCAAAGACAAAAAAGATTGATATTTTCTTTGCAAAAACCACTGAGGGCAGGCTCTTGCTGAACAAAACCAAGGACTACCTTAGCCTTGGACTCAAAGACAATTGTGAAACTCGCTATCCCCCGACCTCTTGGTCCTTTCTCTCTTTCACACGAGCACAAAACCTCTCACTCTATGCACCTCACTTTTTCTTGGTAAACCCCTTTTTGGTTTGAAATAACTGCATATTTTTGTATTGTAATGTTGAGGAGGAATTTTATTGAAAATAAACAGTAGAGTCTTCTCTCCTCTACTTTTAAAACGAGTGAACAATCCTTCTGTGTGTTTACTGGACACCTGTTTATTTTTGGGCTATTGTGTTTTTCTTTTTGTTTCCAAAATTCTTCAATACAGGATTGATTTTGCAACATGGAATAAGAATTGAGAAAGTTTCTTAGGAATAATATCAAACATTGTGTGTGAAATTTGTGTCTAGGACCACCATATCTGTAACACTTGATACCCAGGTCCTAGGACCTTCTTTGGGTTACCCCGTATATAATAACGACGGGCTTAACTTAGGCGCAACTTCGGCACGAAGTCGGCGCTCCCGCTGCGCTCGTCCGCTGCGCTTCCGCCAGGCCGCCATATTATACAGGCAGTGAAGTGAGCCACTAGACCGCTAACCTGCAAGGTGGAGAGGCAGGGCGGAAGTGGTGTTAGGGGCAGGAAGAGGCGCTTGGTTGAACGACCCTCCGCACAAACGGCACAATGCCGGGGCGGAACGGGGTCAAGAGCATGAGGAAGCAGGTAGGAAAGTTGCCAAGTCTGGTGCCCAGAAACACATAACAAATAAACACTTTGTGCTAGTACAGTTAATTTTAAAACACAGCTAGTAAATCAGCTTAATGAGGTAGTCGATAAAATCAGCAGCGAGACGAGCACTCACCCGCAGCCTGAATCGCCGCGTTTGTCTAAATGAAGGTGCAGTTGTCGCGCTAGAAATAGAGAAGGTACTGCAGCCACTAGACCGCTAACCTGCAAGGTGGAGAGGCAGGGCAGAAGTGGTGTTAGGGGCAGGAAGTGGCGCTCGGTTGAAAGACCCTCCGCACAAACGGCACAATGCCGGGGCGGAACGGGGTCAAGAGCGTGAGGAAGCAGGTAGGAAAGTTGCCAAGCCCGGTGCCCAGAAACACATAACAAATAAACACTTTGCGCTAGTAAAGTTAATTTTAAAACACAGCTAGTAAATCAGCTTAATGAGGTAATCGATAAAATCAGCAGCGAGACGAGCACACACCCGCAGCCTGAATCACCGCGTTTTTTAATGCAGAATGCTCTGTACCCCTTACATAAGATCGAGCGGGTGGCAGCAGAGGCCAGAAAAAATACTGTGCTCAATTACATGACCATTGAACGTTTTAGCTATCCACTCCACCTCTACTTGTTACTACCAATGACCCGATGGGAGGCAAGCTTACTGTTCCGTTTAAAAGCTGGCACGATTCGCTTTGCATTCTCTTTTCCACTTGGTTACAGTCCCAACTTAAATCCGTCTTTGTGCCCTTGCGATGGGAGGAGTGAGTAAACTATTAAGCACTTTATTTTCTCCTGTAAATTTTATACAAAATATTTTAAACAGTTTTTATGTCCCTATTTTACTAAGAGAAGACCAATTAGCTTAGAGGCAGCATTTGATTCCATATTAGCTTTAGATGATGTGGACCTTATTTTTCGCACTTGCACTTTTCTAAAATCGGCAGGAAGAGCACGCAGATCTATGTTTGAAGTCTGACATTAATATAAATAGTCCTGTACTGTCTTTTTATTGCTTTTGTAGTTTAAGAATTTATCTGCACTGTGGCGATGTTAAACTTTGCACTAAGCCACTTTTTTGACTTGTATAATGTATATTTTTAGATTACTTGAACGGTCTATTTTAAAATGTATTGTTGTTTTCAGTGCTTTTATGGGTACTGCTGTATCCGAATAAAGATGAACTGACTGACTGACTGAATACAAATATATTTCTGTTATGAGTTTAAAAAAAGAGTTTGAGTTTAAAAAGTTTTGTAGAGCGCTCATACACCTAGCGGTTTCTTGGCGCTACCTGGCTACTGCTACTCAGGGGGCAGGAAGGTAGGGGAGTCTGACCATTTAAGATGGGAAGGATTGGGTGAAGAGAAAGGTCTTGAGGCCTTTACGGAACAAAGGGTACTGGGTGCACGTTCTCAAGAAGGTTGGGAGGGAATTCCAAAAAGCTGGGCCAGTGGTCGAAAACTTGGAGCCCCCCCACTTCTTCCGTTTGAAGCGGGGGACCACTAGAAGGTGGTGGGAAGAAGATCGGAGATCTCTCGAAGGAGTGTAGTTTTGAATGGCTGAGTTGATGAAAGAAGGGGCAGAGCCTGTCCGGGCTTTAAAGATGGTACAGCCCAGCTTGAATAAGGCACGTTGCCGGACAGGGAGCCAATGCAGGGAAAGGAGGAGAGGTGTGACGTGATGTGATTTTGGTAAGTTGAAAACCAGCCGGGCGGCTTGGTTTTGGACCAATTGCAGACGCCTCTTGAGGTAGTCAGGCATGCCATGATAGAGGGCATTGCCGTAATCTAGGCGAGATGTTACCATGGCCAGAAGTATTAGCTTGAGCGCCTCGGAGGAGAAGAATCGTGAGACTCTGCGTATTGTCCTGAGGGAGTGGAAGGCTGAAGATACCACGGCGGAGACTTGAGAGTGTAGGGAAAGTTGGTTGTTAATTTTGAACCCAAGAGCTTTAAAGGAAGATACAGGAGTAGGTGGGGAGCCTAGGGAAGGGGGCCAAAAAGAAGGGGACCAGGGACTGGAGCAACCACCTGTCAACACCAACTCCGTTTTATTGGGATTGAGTTTCAGGTGGTTGAAATTCATCCAGTCCTGGATGAAGGTCATGATGAACTGAAAATTAGTTATTGAGTCGGGGGAAGAAGAGAGGGAAAAAATGAGCTGGAGATCGTCTGCGTAATTATACACAGAGACCTCCAGTTGCTGTAAAGCAAAAATAAGGGGGGCAATGTAAAGGTTAAATAAAAGGGGGGACAAAGAGGATCCTTGGGGAACCCCACACTGGATGGGTCGAAATTCAGCTGAGTACTCTCCCAGGCGAACTGCCTGAGTCCGACCGCTCAAGAAGGAGGATAGCCATAGCAGGGCTGACCCTCCGATTCCCGCCGCCTCGACACGTGAAAGTAAGATGGTATGGTCCACTGTGTCGAATGCGGCGGAAAGATCCAAAAGGATCAGGGCCTGAGGTTGATTGGTGTCCATTCCTTGTCGCAGGTTGTCCAGAACGAATATTATTACGGACTCAGTTGAATGAGCCGGGCGGAAACCGGCCTGTCTCGGGGCCAAGACACCATGTCTTTCCACAAACTCACTCAGAGTTTTTACTACATGCCGTTCCAATACCTTTGCCAAGAAAGGCAGAAGAGAGATGGGGCGGTAATTGGCTGGATCCAAAGGATCCGCCCCTGATTTTTTTAGGATCGGAACGATCACTGCCGACTTTAATGCTGGGGTGACAATACCCTGGGACAGCGAACTATTGAGAAGGGTTAGGGGTGGTCAGGGGCAGTGAGAGTAGATCTGCCTCAAGATATGAGCAGGGAAAAGGTCCAGCGGGGAGCCGGATTTAACCAGTGGAAGGATGGAGGAGAGTGAATCGGTGGTGAGGGGCGGAATTGAGTCGAGAAGTGCTGTAGCTGGTGGGCAGCAGGGATCGGTGAAGGCCGGGGAAGGCGGGGGGATTTTGGCTTTAATCTTACTGATTTTGTCTAGGAAGAAGGAATTGAGAGAATCGCATAGTGGTTGTGAAGGGGAAGGTTTGAGTGAGGCTCTGTCAGAGTATGCGAGATTTTGGACGATGGAGAATATTTCTCTTGGCCGGTTCTCCGCGAACTGGATTTTGGATGAAAAGTAGGCTTTTTTGGTTTCCAGAATGGATTTCTTGTATTGTACAAGAAGATCAGTGTAGCGGGTTTTGGAAACAGGACAATAGTTCCGTCTCCACTGTCGTTCCGCTCGGCGGAGATTAAGTTTCTGGGTCTTCAGATCGTCCGAAAACCAACGGTTAGCATCTTTGGGGCGTTTGGACGAAATGCGCCTTAAAGGGGCGATGGTGTCGCAGCCCGCTCTCAGCCAGCTGCTGATAGCTTTGCTTGTCCAGAGGAGGGCAGTCCAATAAGGTCAGGGCTGGAAGAGGAGAGGGTGGCAGATAGGGCCTCAATATCAACGCGGTTCCATGATCGTGCCCAGACATTTCTCGCAGGGGTGGGTTTAGGTAATGAAAAGGGGGATAGGGAGAAGGCGATCAGAGAATGATCTGACCAAAGGCAAGGGGAAATGGATAGTGAGGTGACCGGGCAATCACGGTGCCAAATTTGGGCAAGGATGTGTCCCAACCTATGCGTGGGGGCATTAACGACTGAGGTGAAGTTGAGCGACTGAAGCGAGTCTGAAAACTCTTTGGAAGTAGCACATTCTGCTGGGTCAGAGGGCCAGAAGTTAAAGTCTCCCAAGACTATAATGGAAGAATGGTTGACTACCAGAGTCGCCATTAGGTCTTGGAAGCTGGGGAGAAACGTCTGAGGGGGTGATGGAGGTCGATAAATAAGAACGCACATGAGTGGGGGGGTAAGAGAAGTTGAACGCACAACTAAACAGTCTGATGTCTTGGAAGCTGGGGAGAAACGTCTGAGGGGGTGATGGAGGTCGATAAATAAGAACGCACGTGAGTAGGGGGGGTAAGAGAAGTTGAACGCACAACTAAACAGTCTGATGTTCCCATGGAAGGGGAGACTAAGGGATGGAACGTGAGTTCTTTACGGGCGATCAGAGTGACCCCTCCCCCTGGCCTGCCGGAGGAGCGGTCGGCTCGAATGGCGTAGTAGGGTGGAGGAAGTATAGCCAGCAGGGAGGGGAGAGAACTGTCCGAGAACCAAGTCTCGGTGAGGAATAATACGTCGGGTTTCTGGGATTCGAGTAACGTGAAGAGGTCAAGCTGGTGTTTGACTGCCGATCTAGTATTGAGGTACATTGCAGTTACTACTGTGGGGGAAGAGCCGGCTGGAGACACGGTTGGGGAGTGGTTAGTCGGAGACGAGGACGTGGTGTAGGTGTGGACTTGATTATGAGAAGACAAGAGTCCAAGATTGGAGATTCGGGCTATGGTGGTAGCAGGTAGAGACCACTTGCCTTGCAGATCGATGAGTTGCAACCGGGAATATTGCTTGGGAGAGGCAGAATGGGTGGCCTCTGGCCTCTGGCCTCTGGCCTCGGTCGGTCGCGGACGGGCGCAGACAGGCTTTCCTTAGGCGCGCCTTGGGCGCGCAATCGGCGCGCCCGCTGCGCTCGTCCGCTGCGCTTCCTGGGGAGGCACATTCTTATGGAAAGGTTGGTGGATGGGCGGTGGGCGTGGCCTCCAAGGGGGGCGTGGCCTATCGTTTGTTTGATGCGCTAGGTAGCGTTTGCACGCCGGTTTCTGCTTAGCGGAGGGTCCGCTTGCCAACACAAAAGACTGGGGTGAGTGAAGGTTTTTAAAAGCACAGCACAAGTAAAAAAATTTTAAAAAGCACTCTCCCGGCTTTCCGCCTCAGGAGCAGCGTGGTGACAGGTGGAGACGCTAGTGATCAGCGTCCCTTTTAAGCTGTGGGCGGTGGGCGTGGCCTCCAAGGGGGGCGTGGCCTATCGTTTGTTCGATGCGCTAGGTAGCGTTTGCACGCCGGTTTCTGTGATGTTAGAGGATTTGTAGAGCGTGGCTTGTCACCCTTCAGGGTATTCGGGCACTAGGAGGGTGTTGTCTGAATCTGGCTGAGGACGATGGAGTGACAAGTGTACTAGTCAAAGAGTCAGGTCTTCCTTTTTTGGAATTCCATCAGTGATGAAGAGGTCCTGATGTGGAGTGGGAAGTCATTCTAGGACTGCGCTGCAAGGAGTGAGAAGGATCGGCCCCCAGCCCTGCTTCTGCACACGTGGGGTACGTCAGCGAGTGAGAGAGACGCAAAGCGAAGGTGCCTGGAGGGTTGGTGGAAATGGAGACGTGGTTGAGCTATGACGGTTCGGGGGTTAGGCAGTGTCTTGAATGAGTGTGTGAGGATCTTTAACTGGAATAGTTTCCAAACTGAGAGCCAGGACAGGTGCCTGAGGTGAGGTGTGATGAGGGTGCAAAGAGGGTGCAAAGAGGAAGTTTAAGGATGAGTCTGGTGGAAGCATTCTGGATGGTCTTGAGTCTTTGAAGAAGGTGGTCTGGTTCCTACAGAGTGTGTTACCGTAATCCAGACACTCATGATGATGATCTGGGTGACGATGCTCCTTGAGTCCTGGGGAGAACTACTTGAAATTCTTGTGCAGCAGGTGCAGGATGAAGAAGCAGGAGGGCATGATGGCACTGATTTGTGATACCACAGAGAGTTAGCTGTTGAGAATGACTCTTAGGTTTTTGGCACGCTCAGTCGGGGGGTCAGTGCTGAATCGAGCTCTGAGGGCCACAATGAAGAGTCCCATGGGGAGCACTTGCATCCGAAGATCAGCACCACTACCTTTTACAATAGACCTGTGCACACATATAATCAAAATTATACTGTATGTAATCGTATTTGCCTTACACTTCCTGATGAGTAGATTCTGGCCAAGACGCGGGGGATCCATGATAGCACCGGGCCTATTGGCACACACACACGTGTCTCCTAACACCGGACCGTCTTACTTTTTGGTCTTTTTAACGTCTTATCCTGTCGAACACACTCATATGACCCCCTATTGGCCTTCTTTGAATTTCAGACTGATATTTGCTATTGTTTTTTGCCTCTTGATTTTTGCATTACTGGCTTTTGAATTTGGATTTTGGAACCCAACCGGGTTGGAATTATCACTGGTTAAAGGATTATATTTACAGTCTATTGAGACTTGAGCCCTGAAGAGTCGGAGATTATCTGTCTCAGACGAAACACGTGTCGGCTGGCTGTTTTCTTTGCCAACACACATTAAAAGAACAGAGGAATTCACAACCAGATTATGTTTTCATTGTCTCAAATAAGATTTCATACTGTATAATTTTGATTATATGTGTGTACAGGTCTATTGTAAATTGTTATGTGTGGTAAGTGCTAATCACAATTAAGGGGTTTATAGGGTCACCCCTTTCCTGTTTGCACCATTAGAATTTAGAACTGTGTCGGACTGACTACCGGAACTCTTGCTGAGTGCCACCACCTCCTCTATACTAAAACCCTTAAATGCTAGATACTAGCACCACTACCTAGTCAGTGCTTGTGCTTCAGGCAGTTCTCATCCAGTCTGTGATGCTGGTCATGCAGTTGTGGAAGTTGTTCCTAGTGTTATTGGAGTCTTCATTTCTGTAACATGCTTGTTAACCTTCTTCACAATTTTACCAGTAGATACACTTGGACAGCAGGTGTCGAAAGTAAGACAGACCTTCAGTGATCTTACTATGGTAAACTGAGGACATCCTGAAAGTTACACATTTTAATGTTTGTGTGGTCAACTAAGACATACATTCTTGTGTGGTGACAAAACAAGTCCTAGTAAGGCAGGTAAATAAAAAATTGATTAATGATTGCCACACAACTGTTGGAATGAGAGGCTTGTATAAACACAAGTAGTAAGGATTGGAAAAGACAGTACTTCTGACATTTGTTACTAACCTTTTCTGTTTGTCAACACCTGTTTTGTTTTATCTTAATGTTTTTAACTTCATTTTTGGAATGCTGGCAAGACCTCACCAATATATACATACATACATGGCTAAAACTACAAATATTTTTTGATCATACATTGTCATCACATTAGTCCCTAGCACTGTAGGGAACTATTTTGTTTGATGTTGATGTTTGTTGGTTTTTGTATAGCGCACATACACTCCATGGAGCATCTTGGCGCTGCTGATTTCACTGCAAAGATTAAATATTTGGGGATGGTAGCTGAGTGTGGATGTGGTCATGTTAGACTGCTAAATGTCATCACTCACAGATCAGTTAGCCAGTGGCTGAAAACTGTGACAATTGAGTTTATATATACACACACACATACACACTACATATATATTTAAATATATATATATATATATATATATATATATATATATATATATATACACACACAAGAAAACGCTACAGGGACGTTATAGTTTGGCTCAGATTCCCTCGTACAAAACAGTTAAATTCAGCAGTTATAGTTACCTGAGGTAACTATAACTTATGTTCCCACAATGCACTGCTTATGACCTCACTTATTACATCACTCATGACATGCTCAGTAACATCAGTAATGACCTTATTAAAATGTGGGATGGGCCACATGGCTCCTCTCCCTTCTCCGATTTTGGGTCTGGGAACCCCATCCCCCGGTGCCTGGACAAAGTCAATAAGGGAAGGAGGCACACAGCCCCCCTAACCAGGCCGATATCTCCCCCAAGGCCCAGCAAAATAGTAAAAGGAGGAGGGGGCATGCGCCCTGGACGGATTTCAACCCTGGGGACCCCTTCCCCTGGGATCCGGCCAACAAAGCTATATATATTTTTTCTTTAATAACTCAAAATCGTGAATGGATTTACACCAACTTACAAAAAGAGATATTTCTGGACCAAGATCTATCTTTCTGCAAAATTTGGTGTAAATCCGTTCAGCGGTTCAAGCTGTAGCTGTGTCTAAAATCCCTGTGAGAAATTGTAATGGAAAAAAACTTAAGGGACCAGCAGCTGAAGTGAGTGACAAACTGGGTTTGAAAATTTAGTGACGATTTGTCAAACGACACAAAATTAATTATCAAAACAAAAAACGCTTTTTCTATGGAAACTAGGTCCTAATTTATACATGAATGTAGGTCTTTGCTAAATCGGACAGGAACAAATGAGGGGATACGTCTACTACTTTTGACAAATAAAACGTGTTACAAAGTGAGGGGGTCACTATCATGTCACCCGGAGTTTGCTTCATGCATAGGTAGCCTTCAATCAGACATGATCAGGGGTCATTTTCAAGCTGTCTGCGCTTTTGGCACTGAGAGAGCGCAATTTGAATAAAACGTATATCCGAGCCATATTTACAAGCATATCGTATAACGGAAGAATGAAATGTATACTGTAACGTGAAGTTAACACCTATAGCATATAATCAACCGATGTTACCAAAGTAATATAGGAAATGTAACTGTATTTACTCTTGAACATGCATTAGATTTAGAAGGCCCGTATACATAGTGGGCTAATGTAGAAATGTGTAGAAATGCTTACGAACTGAAGAACGTGCAAAGTAGAATTCATGTACATGTGTAACTTTAAATGGAGAAACGGCGAGAAATGTAACATGGAGAGATGTGCAGAGAACATACATAACGATGTAACGAATGAGAATATAAAGTTATATTCTATGTAATTTGTATCCTATGTAATTTATATTCTATGTAGAATGTATTCATTTAAGCAAACGATTTACTAAATGCGATTATATATAAATGTGTGTTAAAGGTTATACTGTGTAGAAAGCTTCTTGTAAGAATGTTAGAAGGGTTTAGGTCATGTGTGATTTTAACCTAGCTGACCAAGGGTTCGCAGGAGTGTAGTCCGCTGTTTGTAATTTAGTGGGCTCACAGGAGTCGTGAATAGCCTTGATGTGAACGTGCGAGCCAAGGAGTCTAGTTCTTGCTAGATTTAAGGTGACAATGCCGGACGAAGTTTATGGCCTAAACGTGATAAGGGGCGCTTGGAATTTGAGTCTTGTTTTGAAATGACAATTCACAGGACCAAGAAAGGTTATGCATATAGTTGTAAAGAGTAAAGTTCCGCTGAGGTGATAGACTTTTGCTCCGAAAGGACAACTGATATGTCAATGAAGTCACCAGCAAGAAGACGAAGATGGCGCCTAAGGAGAAGGGTCAACTTAACGGACGACGGAAAGAGATGAAGCCATGGAAAAGAGCAAAGAATGAGATCATGGGGAAAGTCCGTGGTGGGCGTCGAAGGGGCGTTCCACCCATACTGTGATTGTGTATTTTAGGGACAGCACCCCAGGGAGAAGATAGAGAAGAGAGCGAAAGGCGAAGCGAATTGCGAGAGCGAAGGCGAAGGCGAAGAGCTCAGAGTAGATGACTTGAGCAGATGCGCTGAGAGAGATCAGAGCGCAAGAGAGCAGTAGGCCGAGGACCCTTAGAGAGCGGATGGGTAGGCAGAGAGGGTACTGCTTCTCGATAGAAATTACCTTTAGAGGCTAAGAGAGTTTGTACTTCTTTGGAAGTCAAACTGCTGACACCTTTTTAGGTTAGGAACTTGCGAAGTAGGGATGTCACTTAGTATAGAGTAGGGACAGATTAACTTGATTATTTTTCTCTTTCTTTAGATGACGCAACGGAACCACATCATATCTATGCTTTTTAATTTGTTGATTCTCGAGCTGACTTTAATTGTATTCGTTTGTAGACTGAGGTTCTTTAGGGAATATATGTTCCTTCTAGTTCCTGTATATTTAAAGAATCTTATCCTGAGAGGATTGTATTTGCAACTTTTCTTAATTTTATATTAAAACTTTTAAACTTTATCAGTTGTAAGTGGTTCTTCAGAGTTGCGTCAGTTTATGGGTTTTATCTAACCTATGCGGGGTTTGTCTTTTACTCAATGACAGAAAACAAGCGATCCAAAATTGACGAATGAGATAAGTTATTAAATTGATCATAAAAAGATATTAAAATCTCATTCCCCGCAGTTGGTAGCAGAGAAAGATGGTTTTCTTCTTGAGGAAGACAACCTAGGTCAGGTCTAGATTACCCCAAGGTCCCTAGTCATCGACGACCAGAAGAAGAATCCCTGCCGAAGACGGTGCTGACGGTGCGTCGAGAGAAAAGCAGCAGAGTCGGTCGAGAGTGAGTATAAGTGTCATGCGTTGTAAGATTGCGGTATTTTATGTTGTACCTGTGTTGTAATGTCAAGCGGAGTTGAATGCCTGTAGTGTGATTGAGGGAAGGTTGTGAGCGCGCGCAACCGGATAAATCTTAAGTTCAAAGAGAGCTTAAGTGGTTCGGGTGTATCGAACACCCAGAGTAATTTGTCTACCATTGAAAGGGGGTCATGAGGTACCATTGATCGCCCGACGGACCGATGATAGGGGGAGCGTAAGAGTGAGTGTATGAGTAACGGACGCTGGTCGTACGTTTACTGTGTGTAAGTAACCTATCAGTGAGGCAAGCGTCTGACCGTAAGAGGGAAGACGTTTCGCCAGTAGAGGTGACAATTACAGTTAGACTGTGGCCGTACAGTCAGAGAAAAGTGATCGCTTGGACGGAAGTAGTCATTTTTCGGTGTATGAATGAAACGCATGCAAGATCGTGAGACGAATTGAGAACGGAAGGGAATTGCTGCAAAGAGAACGAGTGACGTCAACGTAGAGCCGCGCTGAGATTGGTCGGTCAGCGTAGAATCGCGCTGGGATAGGCCGATTAGCAAGAGCCGCGTAGGGATTGGTTGGTTTGTCATCGGGACGTAAACAAGGAAGAGAGTAAAGGAAATTTGTAGATTATCAAAAATGAGGTGCTTTAAACGTTTAAGGGCGATCTTTAAGAGAGATAGAGGAAACTTGTATGCCGGAGAAGAAGCTCCACCAGAAGGCACACCAGCTTATCATATGGCAGTGAATGTAGGCTTACACTCGATATTATGGATCTCCGAGTGGAATAAGCTAACAGAAGAGAATAAGGAACTGACGTTTCCGAGATACGGGACGTTTAAGCTAGAAGTATTGAACCAACTGAAAGCGGTAATGCTTGCAACAAGACCTCTACCGAGGCCAACACAGTTCGAAGCCCTTAGTGCGTGGTTTAGAGCAGCACATGAAAAGAGCTTAAAGAGGCGCCAGGAAAGAGTGAGGCGATCGGTAAAAGCAGTGCAGGATGCTAAATGGGACGATGAAGCCAAAAAGTGGAGGATACAAAAGATAGAGGCAGACAAACTGTTCACAATGCTAGAAGCTACGGGAGAAAAGAAACCTCTAGAAGAAGATGAGGATAGCGAGCCAGATGAGGATCTAATAGAAAGACTATTAACAGATAGACCACCTCCGTACAGTGGAGAAGCCAAAAATCCTGTACTACAACAAGGGGACGGAGCTAGATGGGGGGAATATAAATCGCTTCCAGTAACAGAGTGGGATGCCAAGAAGGGTGAGGAAGTACCTCAATCTAGTTCCGAACAGAGAGTAGTAGGAAGATTCGTGGTCCAGAAGGTGCCAGAAACGCAGTATGCAAGGTCGTATCAAATGCCAGATGCTCTACAAGTACCTGTTACCATAGGGCCTATAGTGTCAATCTACAACCCAGAAGGGGTCCAGCAGGAGGAACAGGCACGATGGGACAGAGAAAGGGCAGAGACAGGGGGAAGGAATAACACGACCAATTCCCAAAGGCAGTTGTCAGGACCAATGAGTCGGAGTACCCCACTAGATTCTGCAACGGGTCCCTGGGTAGAACAAGGGGGCCAAAGAGGACAGATGGATTTAAGGGGACCGAAACCGAAATCCTATAAGGAATTAAGGGAATATTTGAGAGAATGGGATACTGCCGAAGAAACTGAGAATAAGAAATTAGAAACAGGAGCAGAATGGAGTGATCAGGATAACAGGATCCTCTCTCATTGTGGAGCTGGCGAAAGCAGCCCAGAGTGGGAGAGAGGGAGTCAAGGAAGCAGAGGAGATACTTGCCCTACTACCAGTGGCAATAGGCAAATGTACGACGACAGGAGTGCAGGGTGTGGGGAAGTGCCTCGCGTCACCTTTAGTGAGGGAGAACGAAGGATGCAGGAGTATCGAAATAGTTTCAGATGCACTCACCATGCCCCAGATGAAAATGCGCGACATTGGAATCACGGGAACATGGAGAGCCGCGAAGGGTCTCGCCATGCATCCGGTGAACACGAACGAAGTCATGAGAATATAGGGAGTCGCGAAACGTCTCGCCATGCATCCGGTGATCACGAACGAGATCGCGGGAGCATGGAGGGCCATGAAGGATCTTATCGGTTGTTGAGCGACACCAGACAGCAAGCGAGTTACAATGGTTTAGAACAGCACGGTAGATCCTATATCGTATCTGGAGACACCGAGCCAGAAAGACGGAATGTAGTGATGGGGAATGGAGCAATGTTCCACCACACCCCAAGGGAAGATGGAAAGGCTTGGGATCTAGAGAGGTGGGAACAAAGAGATGGAAGAAAAACTCCTCATAACTCACCTGTGCTTAGGCGTAGGGCGCATAGTGGAGGTGAGAGGGATGTAAGAGAACAACCTAGGACTGATGTACTGAGAGCTGAAATAAAAGCAAGACGGATTGATGTAATGAGTCTAAAATCAGACTTGGATGAGATAATTGATGGCACGGTGGCAATAGAAAGATTAGAGCTGTACGACCCAGATGAAATACTGTTTTTATCTAAGGATGTTACTCGGAAAGCAAGGGCAGCTCATGAAAAATTATCCGAATTGGCAGACAAGTATATGATAGACATGTCACGGACTAAAGCCTTACAGGCCAACCATAGGCTGAATTGCACGGATCGGGATCTAGATGAGCGTAGGACGATTGGGCTAAGAGTACACATAAGGGAACTGATCATGTGTATCAGGATATGGAGAGATCTGGATAGATGGGAGGAAAAATGGTCCAAGAGGGGATCTGTCAGAAGGAGGGCACTTGTGAAGTCCCAGGATGGAGACCTAATGCGAATGGAAGCTTTCCCTTTGCGAGAAATCGAGAACGGAAACTACGTTCATGTACCTTGGAGTAGGGGGGATTTAGCGGCATTCACTAATTCTTTCCCCAAGCTTAGAGAGAACCCCGTAGAGTGGTACAAGCAGGTAGAGAGGTTCGTGAAGATCTCTAAGGTGCTATGGATCGATTTGAACACTCTGTTTGATATCGTAGTACCCGGAGATTTGTGGACGGCATGCAAACTTAGTATCGAATGGCCCACTTGTGAGCCTCCGAGAGATGCCCAGACAAACGGCCCATCCGATAGAGTCATGGAAAAGTACGAAAGAGTAATTGCATGGTTAAAAGAGAAAGTACCGGTGCAAGACATAGACTGGGTTAAGATAGATCGAACAACTCAGGAACCTAAAGAGACAGTTCACGAATTCTACGAGAGATTGCTGAAAGCATTTAAACAGTATAGCGGGTTGGATGTCATGGATCCTAAAGACATAGGACAGTTTGTGTCGAAGTTTGTTCTAGGATTAAGACCAGACATAAGCCTAATGATACAACAGCATTTGATTTGTTGGCAGAACAAACCGTTAGATGAGATTCTGAGATATGCAAGGTACTGTAGCGACGAAATAGACTCAAAAGCAAAGAAACTTAAAGAAAAGCTGATGTTGGTGCAGATGCAATCAGCTGGAAAGGGTGGACAGCGGCAACAGGGAACAGGAACACCAGTAAAGAAACAGAATAATCAGAGCAGAGATGAGGAAGAAAGACCGAGACCGAGAATGGATATCGCGACACTGAAAAAGACAACGAGGTGTCATCAGTGTAACGAGGTGGGACATTGGAGACGCGAGTGTCCATATAATGTCGAGACGGGGGAATTAGAACAGGAGGAGGATGAGGTTCAACCCAGCATGGTAAAGGGAACAGCAGTCCCGAAGGGAAAGTTTATCAAAGGGGGGAATCAGACTCCCCGAGCCCCGTTTCCTCAACCGCCTCGCATTACAAATGGAGGAAAAACCTATAGACAAATGCCATTGTTCGTAGGAGGAGAAGAATGCTACTACGTTGATCCTCTTACAGGGCAACGAGTGAATAGGGAAGAAGACTGTACTCTAGGTGCAGCCCTGGAAGTAGATCAGAGAGGGCCATACGTAGAAGCTGAAGTAGCTGGATGTCCTACGACCTTTTTGGTGGACACGGGGGCCACTCGATCCACGTTGAGATCAGCGGTAGTCCCAGGTTTGCCAATGTCGGGAGAGACGATACAGGTGGTAGGAGTCGCAAACAGGAGGATGACGAATCCCCTGACAGAACCAGTGTCAGTAAAAATAGGGAATTACAGTGATGAACATCAGTTTGTAATCTGTGATTCTAGCCCTGTGTGTTTGCTAGGAAGAGATCTGTTGTGTAAATTGAATTGCACAATACATTGCACACCTGAAGGAGTAGAAGTGCAGACCAACGACGAGGATGCCGATTTTAAAGTTGTAAACTCGCAGGAATGTGTGGAACTATATCCTACCTTGACAGTGGAGGAGCTTCCACGGGATTTGAGGGAGAAAGTGTCAGCTGAGGTGTGGGATTTTACTGGAGAAGAAATAGGATTGATCAAAGGGGTAGAACCAGTAAAGATCATGGTAAGACCCAACGCCGAGTATCCGAGAATACCACAATATAAGTTGACACCGGAGACGATTGCAGGAATAAAGCCTGTGATCGAGTCCATGATTAAGCAGGGAATACTGAAGGAGATCGTGGGAAGTCCATGTAACTCCCCGATTATGGGTTTACAGAAGCCTAGTGGAAAATACAGAATAGTGCAGGATCTTCGAAAGATTAATAATATTGTTGTCTCATGTTGTCCAGTGGTACCGAATCCATCAGTGATATTATTTCAGATACCGTTCCAAGCTGAATGGTTCACCGTAATAGATTTGTGCCAGGCTTTCTTTTCGATTCCTTTAGATGAAGAGAGCCAGTATCTTTTCGCTTTTAAGCTGGAAGATCGCGTTTTAACATGGTGTCGTATCCCTCAGGGGTATACAGAAAGCCCATCGATTTTTAACCAGCTACTGAAGAAGAATCTTGAAAGTCTAGTACTGCCCAAGAATTCGGTTCTAGTCCAGTACATAGACGACCTCCTAGTTGCGTCAGAAACTGAGGAAGCTTGCAAAGTAGACACCATTACCTTACTAAATCACTTGGCCGAGAACGGACACAAGGTGTCTCCAAGTAAATTGCAGTATTGTAAGACTGAAGTGCAATACTTGGGCCACAGGATTGAAAAGGGAAAGCGGAAGGTGTCTCCAGACAGAATAGAGGCGATCATGAAAATGAACGCGCCTACAACACAAAGAGAAGTCAGGATGTTTCTAGGCATGGTCGGTTATTGTCGGCAGTGGATAGCCAACTTCTCACTGAAGGCAAAACCGTTATTACAACTGACGCACAAGGGAGTAAGTGATCCGGTACCATGGGACAAAGATTGTTTGATGGCGTTTTTGCAGCTGAGGGAGGACTTATGTCGTGCCCCGGCTTTAGGAATGCCTGATTACACAAAACCATTCTTGCTTTACTGCTGCGAAAGAGAGGGATGCGCCTTAGCAGTTTTGGCCCAGATACACGGAGATGCGCGTAGGCCAGTGGCGTATTTTTCGGCTACCTTAGACCCAGTAGCCGCAGCGTTGCCCGGATGTCTCAAATCCGTTGCTGCAACGGGTGTCAGCATTGAACGTTGTGAAAGTGTGGTAATGGGACATCAGTTAGTGGTGTACGTACCGCATTCTGTAGAATTGTTAATGACCAGGACTAAGACTTAGCATCTGACAAATAGCAGGCTCACACGCTACGAGCAAGTCATACTGGCTGCCGAGAATGTGACCCTAAAGAGATGCTCCGTCTTGAATCCTGCAACTTTGATGCCACTTCCAAATGAGATTGATGATGAAATTTGTACAGATCATGACTGCCTTGATGTGACTGAACTATGCACCAAACCGAGACCAGATATCGTAGATGAGCCATTGACTGACCCCGATGAAATATTCTTCGTTGATGGTTCATGTGTAAGAGACGATATTGGTCAGCTGAGAGCAGCATATGCAGTTTGTACTATTACCAGAGTTGTGGAAGCCGCCTGCCTGGAAGGAGTACATTCCGCTCAGGTGGCTGAAATTATTGCTTTGACCCGTGCCTGTTTAGCAGGTAACAAAATTCGAGTCACCATATACACCGATAGCCAGTATGGTTTCGGGGTAGTTCACGATTACGGGCAGTTATGGTCTCAAAGAGGTTACATGACCTCCTCGGGTTCCCCAATTAGGAATGGAGAATTCGTGAGATTATTGTTAGAGGCATTGCAAGGTCCGTCAGCCATAGCAGTTGTCAAATGTGCCGCGCACACGAAGAACGTAGACTTTGTGTCGCAAGGCAACCGTTATGCTGACGAGGTAGCGCGTTATTGCGCAGAACAAGGTTATTCTCACACCAATGTAGAAGTGGGGGGAATACAGGAAAGAACTGAATTGACAATGTTGTTAGACACTGTAGATACGTGGGATGAGCTAAAGAGTGTTCAGGAAAATGCACCAGAGGATGAGAAAAAGGGTTGGGAGACAGCTGGATGTACTAGAAGTGAAATGAATTTTTGGATCTCTGCAGATGGGAGAGCAGTTTTACCGAACGAACTTGTTAGTCCAATGGCAAGGAAATTGCATGGATCAGCACACATAGGTAGAGATGCTATGGTGAGAGTATTCAGACAAACGTGGTTTAACCCGAAGTTTAGAGTAGCAGCAGAAGCAGTATGTCAGCGATGTGCGATCTGTCAGCAACTAAACGTAGGAAAGAGAACACCAGTCACATTGAGTCACATTGGGAGGTCTGGGGGGCCTTTCAATAGAATGCAGCTGGACTTTATTGAAATGCCCAAGTGCAATCGACTCAGATATGTGTTAGTGATTGTCTGTATATTTTCTAGATGGGTTGAAGCTTACCCGACACGTAGGTGCGATACACTCACAGTAGCGAAATTGTTACTTAGAGAGTTGATACCGAGGTTTGGGGTGCCATCCTCTTTGGAATCGGACAGAGGAACTCATTTTAACAGCGAAATAGTGAAGATGTTGTGCTCAGCTTTGGGTATCGATCAGAAGCTCCATTGCAGTTATCGACCAGAAGCTTCAGGGATTGTAGAACAAATCAACAGCACGATAAAGTCCAGACTCGCCAAAGTTTGTTCATCAACATCTCTGAGTTGGCCAGACGCACTTCCATTGGTTCTTATGAGCATACGTAGCATACCCGATAGGAAAACAGGCCTCTCTCCACATGAAGTGCTAATGGGGAGAGCTATGAGATTGCCATCGGTTCCGACTGCAGCGTTGTTGAACATCACAGACGATTTGATCTTGGACTACTGCAAGGGACTATCTGATGCCATTAATTCTGTGTCCCTCCAGGTCCAGGCTGCAGAGGTTCCATCAGCACAAGACTTGTGCCATGACCTGTGTCCGGGGGACTGGGTCCTGGTGAAGAAGCACGTTAGAAAGAACTGTCTAGACGTGCGCTGGCGAGGACCGTTCCAAGTCATACTAGTTACGAACACTGCAGTAAAGTGTGGAGGTTTGCCCAACTGGATACATGCTTCACACACCCGAAGAGTACCAACACCTCTGGAAGAAACAGCTCCTCTCTCGAATGAGAATCCAGCGGAAAGCGGAGAAGCCACAGAGGGGGAAAGCCAAGCTGTAGAGGTGATCGAAGAGGTTGAGCCGGTGTCGGAACAGGTTGACGACGGTCAGGACACCAGTGGGACCGAAGTCGCCTCAGGAGAAGAAAGTAATTGGGAGTCCGAATCAGATACCGAACAAGCTGAGAGTGACCAAGAGATAAGTCCAAGAACAAGGAGTAGGAGGACAAGGAGTGACGAAGCTAGTTGGCCGGAGAGAAGGAGAAGGCCAAGCTTAAAAGCAGACCAAGAAAGAACCCTTGTCCCGATCGCTGAAGAGTCGGACCAAGAAGAAGAAACTACAGACTCAGGCACTGAGAGTCCAAGGAGATCAAGAAGGGTACGTGTGCCCTGCAGAAGGTACGCCACCCCAGAGTGGACCTATCTAGCAGATGTCTTGGGGACAGAAATCTGGGAGAGTGAAAGAAGTGAAGGTAATCGATCTCGATCCATTTGTGGCAGTGGAGATATGGATGTTGACGCCTGGACTCGAGACTGAGGGGTTACTGACGTTCACACTTCCCATACCCCCATACCTAAGTCGGATCAAAGATCTAGTGCTAAATCGATTACAGTTTCCAACTTTTGGTCATCAAATTCCAGAAGAAGAAGAAAAAGTTGTTCGTTTTGAACTATTGGAACTTGTTGTTAAAGCTGCAGGTACGAGAATAATTGTTGATGCATAAAGACTTTTGTATATAAGCTATAAAGAAGAAGATAACCTAGAGCCGAGTGGAAAGAAGAATACATTTAGGGATTACATTTAGAGGACGGAGAAGGGTTAGGGTTGTCTGTTGCTAAAGAGAAAAAGACATTGTTGTGAAAAGAGACTTTTGTTGATAAAGAGCACTTTATAAACTGAGAGATCGAATAAGGCAATTAAAGCAAAGACTGAAAAGAAAAACTTTCCTCGCAAAGGAAGGAGTTACGCTGTTTTGATAACATGGAGAACGGCAACCCAAACCGAAAAGCTAGATGCATAGTAGGTACACTAATAGCAGTAGTAATTTTTCTCATAATTACGGTAGTGACCATATCATACATGGTAGGACATGAAAGTGATAAAGAAACAGAAGATGTAAAGCCTGTAACGACTTTGAAACCTGCTCTTGTTGGGAAGAGGGAGGAGAGCAATGTCATCCGTGAAAAGGCGTTACTGGCGAAGGAAGCTCGTAGGTTACACGTAGACGAGTCACAGGGAAACTTTAGGTCAAATGCATATGCCAAATTGTTGTACGAGTATATCGATGCCATGGAGGCCAAAGAATGTTACGTTTGTATGCAATTGCCGGCTTCCGTAGACGAAGGCATCCGATATCATCATCTCCCACTGACTTATGGGATAACATGTAGTTTACTGCTTAGTATATTTTATGGTAGGGAAGGATTTGAGTACTACTTTTCAAATTATGATTCGGTACTGCCTGAAGTTCCGAATTATAAACAAATGAATAAGTGGGACTATTATAAAAAGGAGGATAGACTAGCTAAATTCTTTCTTCCTTGGGATACATTAGATACATCATACGCACGCAGAAATAATCTGACTTGCAAAGTGTCAGAAGTAGAGAAAAAGTTCATAGGACAAGTAGACGACAGATACAGAAGGCAGAAGATTCTGAAAATGTCAGGACAGTGGAAAACAGATAGGACTGAAGAAGAAAAGGCACACAAGAAGAAAGGTAGCAATGGTCCAATAGCTTTGGATAGAACGCAGAAAGGGAAGTTATGTTTAACTCGAAGCAAGACGTATTATGAGAGTGTATTTGTAGGTGAAGTAAATTGCGAACATGCTTTTAGGTTAGAGTACTACACGAAAGATTTTATGAAAGGGATGCAAGCGATTCCAAATGTATATTTTGTATGTGGAAGAAATGCCTATGTAAAACTGCCTGACAATTGGTATGGTTCATGTTACTTGGCAATTGTCTTCCCCAAAATATATCATGCAAAGGATTTAGCGATCATAGAAGGAAAGGCTTCGACAAGAACAAAAAGGGAAGTAAGAGATGCAGAAGTAGTTGGAGACATATTTGGAGCAATGTTTCCTATGTTAGGTTTGATACTTAACGATGTTAAGATCAGGAGACTAGCTACAGTCGTAGATAGATTATCTGCAAGTACTGCAAGGTCATTAATGCTAGTAGAAGGAGAGATGCAGTCGATTAGGGCAATGGTTCTTCAGAACCGACTTGCTTTAGATGTACTGCTAGCAAAAGAGGGCGGAGTTTGCAAGGCTTTGAAGGTCCAAGAATGTTGTACTTACATTCCTGACAATTCAAAACCACTTGAGAAAGTCATACAGAACATTACACAGATACATAAAGAAATTGAAGATTTATCAAAAATAAATGTTTGGGAAAAAGTAGGTCATGGAGTAGGAAAGGTTGGAAGTTGGTTTGCCAACCTTGGTAAAAGCATAATATGGGATATATTAAAACCTGTATTGATAGTATTGATTTGCATAATCACAATATTAGGGTTAGTGAAATTGTATAAATGGTATAGGTCGAACCGGTTACAAAGATCCATGAGAGAGCAAGAAAGGAGATTAGCTGCTTTACAAGATCAACAGTACAAAAGTTTAAGAGCTCTCGAAACGATAAAAAGGGGGAATATTGTAACTAGTTCTGTGTAAGGGTGCTATTCAAATTGCTTTTAGTGATGACTCCCAGAAGTCATCAAAGGGGGGAACTGAGAGAGCGCAATTTGAATAAAACGTATATCCGAGCCATATTTACAAGCATATCGTATAACGGAAGAATGAAATGTATACTGTAACGTGAAGTTAACACCTATAGCATATAATCAACCGATGTTACCAAAGTAATATAGGAAATGTAACTGTATTTACTCTTGAACATGCATTAGATTTAGAAGGCCCGTATTCATAGTGGGCTAATGTAGAAATGTGTAGAAATGCTTACGAACTGAAGAACGTGCAAAGTAGAATTCATGTACATGTGTAACTTTAAATGGAGAAACGGCGAGAAATGTAACATGGAGAGATGTGCAGAGAACATACATAACGATGTAACGAATGAGAATATAAAGTTATATTCTATGTAATTTGTATCCTATGTAATTTATATTCTATGTAGAATGTATTCATTTAAGCAAACGATTTACTAAATGCGATTATATATAAATGTGTGTTAAAGGTTATACTGTGTAGAAAGCTTCTTGTAAGAATGTTAGAAGGGTTTAGGTCATGTGTGATTTTAACCTAGCTGACCAAGGGTTCGCAGGAGTGTAGTCCGCTGTTTGTAATTTAGTGGGCTCACAGGAGTCGTGAATAGCCTTGATGTGAACGTGCGAGCCAAGGAGTCTAGTTCTTGCTAGATTTAAGGTGACAATGCCGGACGAAGTTTATGGCCTAAACGTGATAAGGGGCGCTTGGAATTTGAGTCTTGTTTTGAAATGACCATTCACAGGACCAAGAAAGGTTATGCATATAGTTGTAAAGAGTAAAGTTCCGCTGAGGTGATAGACTTTTGCTCCGAAAGGACAACTGATATGTCAATGAAGTCACCAGCAAGAAGACGAAGATGGCGCCTAAGGAGAAGGGTCAACTTAACGGACGACGGAAAGAGATGAAGCCATGGAAAAGAGCAAAGAATGAGATCATGGGGAAAGTCTGTGGTGGGCGTCGAAGGGGCGTTCCACCCATACTGTGATTGTGTATTTTAGGGACAGCACCCCCGGGGAGAAGATAGAGAAGAGAGCGAAAGGCGAAGCGAATTGCGAGAGCGAAGGCGAAGGCGAAGAGCTCAGAGTAGATGACTTGAGCAGATGCGCTGAGAGAGATCAGAGCGCAAGAGAGCAGTAGGCCGAGGACCCTTAGAGAGCGGATGGGTAGGCAGAGAGGGTACTGCTTCTTGATAGAAATTACCTTTAGAGGCTAAGAGAGTTTGTACTTCTTTGGAAGTCAAACTGCTGACACCTTTTTAGGTTAGGAACTTGCGAAGTAGGGATGTCACTTAGTATAGAGTAGGGACAGATTAACTTGATTATTTTTCTCTTTCTTTAGATGACGCAACGGAACCACATCATATCTATGCTTTTTAATTTGTTGATTCTCGAGCTGACTTTAATTGTATTCGTTTGTAGACTGAGGTTCTTTAGGGAATATATGTTCCTTCTAGTTCCTGTATATTTAAAGAATCTTATCCTGAGAGGATTGTATTTGCAACTTTTCTTAATTTTATATTAAAACTTTTAAACTTTATCAGTTGTAAGTGGTTCTTCAGAGTTGCGTCAGTTTATGGGTTTTATCTAACCTATGCGGGGTTTGTCTTTTACTCAATGACAGAAAACAAGCGATCCAAAATTGACGAATGAGATAAGTTATTAAATTGATCATAAAAAGATATTAAAATCTCATTCCCCGCAGCACGACGCCTGTTTTGAAAGTTATGCCACTCCCGACTCAGACTACTGCCAATTTACAGCTATACCACGACTGTACGTAATGCACCATTATGCAAAACTACTTTACATTCTAAAGCAACATTTCGTGAACAAGTCTATTTTAAGAAAACCATGCACCCCATGGCATAACCTCACACTGCAATGTTTTGTGTTGCGCAGTATTTGTAAATCAGCGCACATTTCATAATGTCTCGTCGCAATATTTTGTGTTGCGCTGCATTTGATGCCAACCTTCAAACTTAACAGCTCTATGATTGTGGGTACCTCCGCACAAAAAAAGCAAAATAACATTATTTTTGTAACGTATATTATTAGATATTAAACGGACACAATATATATTCCTTGTTAATTTTAAAACAGTATGGCCATCTGTATGTGCTTCGGACTGGATTTGGGTGCTATATTTGGATAATTTCCAGTCTACAACTAAACAATTCGCCTTAAAAAACAGTTACCAAATTTAAGCTATCACCGGTGCTTTGAGAGGAATCCCGTGACAGGGAGGAGCCTCCGATTCGAACGTGTCCAGCCATGTGCTCCAGTGTGCACGGGCCTCTTTTCTTTAGATCCGGAAGTGTGTTTATCACTGGGACGTGTGCTGCTAGCGTGCCCTGTCTGATTGGCCCACAGCTGCCTGTAGATGTCACTGTGCCGGCCTGATATAAAAGGCGCCCGGTCGTTGCGAACATAACATAAGTCGACCGACGCTCGTCATGGTCCCGCTCAGCCTGGCTCGCGTGCTGCTGCTGCCCTGCCGGGCCGTCGTCTCTGCGCCCCGGAGTCGCGGCTGCAGCCAGTACAAGGAGGGAAACAACGGCGCGGACAGCGACGGCGAGCACGGAAACGAGCGACGCAGAAACCCCGTGGTGTTCATGGACGTGGAGGCAGACCAGCAGCCGCTGGGGCGGATCACCTTCGAGGTAAATATTGAACCTGCAGCGGCGAGAGCGGCGCGGAGAGCAGCGCCTGTCACGCGCACCCATCCAGCTGTCACGCGCACCCTCTCCTGTGCGACCTTTAGAAGAGCTCATGGCGGGCCCTGGAGGCGGGGGGCGCTGTCTCCCAGAAGCCCCTCCGCTGTCGCGGGTTCCCCCCTCGCAACCTTTCTCATCTAACTGTGTGCATAACAGGTAGTCCTTGAAGTCAGACAGTATTTGTGAGTTGGGGTTAGTTACTGCAGCCTTAAATTATGACATTCGCAGCGGTGGTGAAACTAACTCGCATCTCACACCACCGGGAGAGGATGTGGTGTTGCGGCCAGAGCTGCCGATTTCATAATTTTCCCAAGCCTAAAAATATGAACCTGGCCTTGTAGAGTTTGTGTTAATGCAAAGTGCTTCGATGCCCTTGGGCTGAATTTGCGACATATAAAACTGTAAACATAAAATATGTACACAGTAGAGCGCGGTCAACGTATCTAGATAGTCAATAAGTGATGTACCATGCCAAAGTAATATGTAATGTACTGGCGCAGAGCAACACTTCATATAAAATTAATATTTAAAAACTATTGGATTAACGCCAGGGAGGTGTGTTTCTTCCGACAATCATGAGTTTTTGCGAAAGAAATGTCACTTTTAGTTTAAGATGACTTCCTTATTATTTTTCTGGTTCTAAATAGTTTAACTCTGCGTTATTTCTTTTCTTTTAATTCCATTATGTCCCCTTCCCAGCGCCCACGACGTGCATTGTTTTTTCTGATAACGGTTGAAAAAGCAGGTGTTCTAGGCATGCCAGCGTCACTCAAGTTTAACTATTTTAGGGAGATGACAGAATATTGCTAAAATCGAAAAGAAAGCCTTCAGTGGTAGGGGCTGACCCTTTATTCAGAATAAACAAAATGCATCTGCGGCAGTGAAGTTCAACATTTTGATCCAATCTAATAATGTTAGGACGTTCAAAGTACCTCAGAAGGCTACTGAATCGCAATTGAGGCAAGTTTTTTTGTTCCCTAAATTCACATTTCCTTCTTTTTACTGTTAATGAATTTGTTGCGTCCGGTTATCGCTTTATTGAAAAATAACCACCTCACAGCTTTTCAGAATTTATTTGTATGAAGTTTGGGTCGGCTTCGGGGAACTCTTACAGGCGGAGAGCAAGTAAGGATGGGTGTCCTGGCTACCAGTTGGGCTTCGGTTTTGTGCAAAGGTCTTCAAGTTTTCCAACATTAGGGCAGGTTTGAACTTGTATAGGTATTTTGGAAGGTATCGGAAACTATGCATTTGTCCTTGCTGCAGGCACTGTTTGTGTTAATATTTGGGAAAATAATAATAAAAACCAAGCCCACCGTACCATCAAGCAGGCCCACAAATGTCCCAAAAAACACACTTCTGGAACTGCCACGTTGCTCTGTAGGCAAGTGTGACCCGGCATATGGCCACAAAGACAGAATTCTAGGTGGGTTACTGAATAACAAATGTTTTTAATTCAATTGTTCTGAATGATAGCCAGTAGACAACAAGAACGAAGCTCAGGTTGCCTGTGTCACTCAGAACTATGGCTGTCACCTTTGTCAGAGAAATACCGGCCATTTGCTTGTGTTTCAGATTCTGCAAAGTACCGGATATGACACCTAAATAGAACTTTATAGAAAATTGTCTGTTTTCATTTTTAACATGGCCTTTCTGTCTTTGTTTACTTTAATTATTAGTCAGGAATCATTGACTCCTCAATAGTACTTTTTGAAGTGCTTTATTTGTATGTTTACTGTTTAAAGTATGTTATGATAAGGGGGGAAATATCACATTTAAGTGATATATCTGTTACTTAAATGTTGTATTTTTCCCCCTTATCATAACATACTTTAAACAGTAAACTTAAGAAAATATATATTTTCACAAAGGTTACAGGGACGTTATATTTAGGCTGACATTTCACTCGTTCAAAACCAGAGAAATTCAGTTGTTAGTTACCTGAGTTAACTATTACTCGCGCCCAGCAATTCACTCCTTATGACCACATATTGCATCACTCATGACATGGTCAGTGACGTCACCAGTTACATCACTCATAACATCTGAAATTACATCACTCATGACATCATCCAGTGACTGAGTGTTTTTAAAAAGTTTGAGTGTTAAATATATATACACCAGGGTGTATTTGTGAATCGGTTGGTGTATGAGTGACTGTTTGGATGACTGAGTGGCTGCCACACTGACTGTATAAGTGAGTGATTAAATGTCTGTATGGATGAGTGACTGGCTGTGTGAATGTATCTGCTGATGTCTAACTGGGTGTATGAGTGTGTTAGTGGGTACGTGAATGGCTATATGTGTGATTAGTTAACTATCTCTATGTTTGTCTGTGTGTGTGAGGAGGTGTGTGACTGCCTGTTTGGATGCGTGAGTCAGTGCATATATGGGGTGGTGAGTGCATATGTGAGAAGCTGTATAGGTGAGTGAGTATCTGTATGGCTGTGTCGGTGATTGAGTGCTTGTGTCAGTATGGGTGATAATTGTGTATGTGAAGGGCAGTATAGGTGAGTATTATCTCCAGTAATCCCCAAACAGCTGGATTGCTGAGAGGTGGTCAGAGCCCACGCCCCCTTTTGCCACACCTCTGCAAACGCCCCTCCTGGTGCACTGGAGAAGGGGGAAGGCCTCTGCTAATTGCCAGCTTCGTTTTCTTTTTACGAAGGGGGGCTGTGTGTCCCCCTTCCCTTGATCCTATGTCAAGGGAAGGTAAACATAGCCCGAGGAGGTGGCGGATCTCCTGTATTTTATATAATTAGCCCCGGGAATGTGATGGTCCCTGCAGCTGTGTGGGGGAGCTTGAGCCAGGGATCCCGGGAAAGTGGAATAGTTGATGCAGAGTGCAAATTGGATAATAAACATCAAGAACAAGTTAGAAATCAAACTGCATCAAGAATCCATTCAGTAATTCTGTGAGAAAGCCATTCGTTTTTTAAAAAGAACCCTCACCCACCAACGTAGTTGGTGGCATGCTTCCTAATTGGGTTCCCACCTAGGGTGCACAATGTATCCTAGGTGTGCTACAACTCCTGATTACAGCAGAGCTGGATTTTCTTTTTGTGTCAATTTGTGAAATAGGTGAGTTAAAACTGTCTTCAGGATAACCCTTCTGGCCAGGAGAATTTTAATAGCGGGTTGCTGTGGCAGGATGACATACGAAATGTGGATGTGAAGGAGATAAAAAATGGTCTTGCACAATGGTCTTGTGCAAGACCATTTTTTATCTCCTTCACATCCACATTTCGTATGCAATCCTGCCACAGCAACCCGCTATTAAAATTCTGCTGGCTAGGTCTACATGTTTCAGCCAATTTAATTAATTTGAATGACTTTCTTCAGGACCAAAAGTGGCGGCCAGCAAATGGCCTTTAAAGTGTGTGTGTGCACTTGCTCGAAGGTGTGCATCAAAAAAGGGGGTGATATTGTGACTTAAGGTTTTCACCCGGAATAATATACCTGCAACTTTTTGCTGCAGCACTTTCTGGGTCCTCTGCCTGGACCCGAGGTGCACATTATTACTATTTTGAGGGTAAGGACATATCTTTGCCCTCATTTCTGGTCCACTGCTTTGTCTTGTACATGTGTGTACCTGGTTTTTACTATGTATCATCATTTTTAATGTATAGTCACTCACCTTATTTTATGGGATGTGTGACACATTGCACCATAGGAGCTTTGCATTGCGCTCCTAGCACGCTCTGTTTTTAACAAAATATTACTGCCATCATGCAACCCCTGTTGCTTTATACTGGGGGTGGCACGCACAATTGATTACAATTGAGTATTTCTATATCTTTTCTTGAAGGTTGAATGTTGAGACCCTATCTTTGGCCAATTGATAAGTAGATACTTAAGTGACTCACCTCCATTATAGACTTTTTTTTTCTGTGATATTTATTAACTACCACTTTTTAAATGTTGCTTTGGGGAATAGACAAACATCACTTTTGACAGTAATTGATCTGTTATGCTGGATTAGTTACTTTCAGGACATGTAAGTGACTATGACAGAGCAGTCGAAGAGCTAGCATGCAAGTGTGCAGAGTAGTTTGTGCTGTACAGCAAGAGAGTACCAGTAACAAAGTATATTCCTCAAGCACAAATGCCCTACAATGCTTCAGCTTCAAAGCTGTGTTCTGTTGAGGGGCTCAGGATGATTGAGTTATGTCCTCCGTATACGAATCCTCAAACTGTCTGTCAACCCCATACCCTGGCCACTTCACATACCCAGAGCCCCTCACCCTGACATGTCAAACCTAGTTTATCCCACTGTCATGATACTAATACTGTTTTTGTATGTGCTTGAAGCAACTTACACTCTTCTACCCATCCATTATCTAGCATTGACCGTGATCTAACTTCCGAATTGTGAGTGTCTCACTTCACTGTTAAACAGCCTAGCTTTATTGAAAGGGGCTGTGTTTTTGATTAGCACTGCTTGAGTCAATACTGGTGGATTCATTGACGGACTAACTTTTTGGAGCTTGCTGTTGGCCTGAGCACTGTGAAAGAGGCAATAAAGGATGGAAAGAGATGCCCAGGCTCATGAGTTGCTGCTCTATTGGGTAACCTAGGAAAAAGCAGATTATTTTGTTTGGAAATTTGAGTTGACTTTACGTTGTTCAGAGTAATCCCAACAGTCTAGAATGAAAGGTATGTCATTCAGCTCTCAGGATAGGGGCGGCCTTTACATGAACAAGCTAGGTGAAATAATGTATAAAAAGGTATTTGTCTTTGAAACCCTAAAATAAGCCTTATCCCTAAATATTGAATAATGGAAATTTTTCAGATTTTAAACACGTTCGTACTCGAAAATTAAACACTCACAATAAATATTTTCCCAATTGCACTAATCCTGTGTGGTGGGTAACGGTAACGATTTAGACCAGCTCTTCAAAAATGTATGCAATGACACGAAACTAAATACAGTGCAAACCAGCAATTGCTTAACAGTGGACTTCTGGAAGTGCCTGCTGACGTAATCATTCAGGCAAGCAATAGATGATACTGCTGAGGAGCCGAACTATGCGATGGAGAAGCACCTCTCTCATTCACACAATGCCTGATACTTCCACAAGTGGTGCCGGATACCCATACAATGTAACCTGGCAATACCAGTTACAGATTGCGACTGCCAGAGCTGAACGGAAACACTCCTCTTGTGCACCTTCTTTAACACTGCCCCAAGCTAACAGAATTTTGGTACCTTGTATGGGAAATTATGCAGTAGGTAAATTCCAGGAAAAGTCAAAATAGAGGATAAACCGAAGATCAACTAGTGTGCAGAGATTTGTAGCTGCTGCCATGTGAAAACAATGCATTTAAAACAAGTGGAAACACCAATAGGGCCCTCTTTCATGCTTGGATTTGGAACTGTCCAAAATAGCTACATAAGAAGTGTATTGCAGGTTCAATCACAGAGGCTTGATTCTCAGAAATATTAAAGTTTAATTATGCTGCTTCAGCAAGTACCCAAAATGCACACTGCTCACCTCACCGGCATGCCTTTTTTTTCACATCTACTGCTGCGGCAAAGGTAGCCACACAGTTAACACTTTCAATAACGCTGCTTGACTCATGGTAGGCACATCACAGAGCTAAAGGCCAACCAGTTGTACAAAAGGGGTTGGTGATGGACGGAGCATCTGAACCAATCAAACACTCACACCCAGGCAAAAGATCTGGGTTTGATCCATCACCGTTCTTTAGCCCACTCTGCCACCCCAGTTCAGACATGGCTATATGCAAATTAGTCTGACCCTGTTCCTCACATTCGGTCCATCACCTGTTTTGTTTGCAAATTCCTCATGGGAACAGTCCAGCCCGAACTGCTAAGCCATGCCTTCCCTGGACCGGAAACAAGCTTCTGAGGGCCTAAGAAGTGTTTTGCAGGTTCAATCACAGAGGCTTGATTCTCAGAAATATTAAAGTTTAATTATGCTGCTTCCGCAAGTACCCAAAATGCACACTGCTCACCTCACCGGCATGCCTTTTTTTTCACATCTACTGCTGCGGCAAAGGTGGCCACACAGTTAACACTTTCAATAACGCTGCTTGACTCATGGCAGGCACATCACAGTGCTAAAGGCCAACCAGTTGGCGACATGTTGCCCGTAAAACATTTATAGGCCTCCTAGCCAGAGGTATGCACCCTCCCCGCAGCTTTACATTCACTTAGTAGAACTTGTGTTCAATCACCTCTATGTAACAGCATGTACATGTTTTGCATGTTTCATAGCTGCCATCTCAATTTGGTCCCAGCCGAGATATGCTCAGCCACTCACAAATTTGTGTAAGAGGCCCTTGTTAACTGAATACTCGTAACATAATGGTAGGGTATCTTTCAGCTGGGTTTGACTAAAGAGGTGAACAGAAGAAAACTGTCAACAACCTTGTATCCCTAGAGCAATGTGGCAGGTAAGACCACTGGTTATTTCTCCGGAAAATCTGAAAACAGGAGGCCGCTTGGCGCGCTTGGTCTTGCTGTGTACCAGATTAGGACTGAAAGACCATTTTCTAGGATATAAAATTAGGAAAATGTTAGTACAGCAAAGGTGAGGCGAGGGTGGTGACTGCTACATCACAAAAGGCCAGGCAGTGGGGCTGGCTGTCTCCAGCCAGTCATCTGCTCCAGTGGAAACGACCAGCAGTGATGGATAAAAGTGCCCAAGCACCTGAGTGATGTGGAGCCAGGGCTTATGGCAGGGTACGCGATGGTACAGAAAGCTGCATCATGCCTAAAAGATGCCCTAAAGCCACATGCTAGGGGATCCAAGTTCTCAACAGTAGTGGAATACCCTTAAAAAGATTACTGGGAAAGTGGCTTAAAATCACAAGACTGGCAAAAATACGAACATTTCAAGTGAAAAACTCAAAAAAAAAATGGAACACTCCATGTACATCTGGATGTCAAGAGTCGCTGGAAAAGCCACTCCCTCACAAGCTGCCTCCAATCCCAGGTGGCCTCCTAAACTGAATCTTCAAAAGGTTTGAATGGCCTTTCAATTTGTCTGAGAATCAGCTATTCGCAATCAGTATGCTTTCTTACACCCTCCATCCCTCTGTTAATGACTGTTCTGCAAGGCAGATCGCAGAGGGGGCAAAAGTCTCCAGCAAACTTGTGGCTTCCTTGAGGAATGTCTGCACCTTCCTGTGCTGTCGGTGTGATTGTCATCCACACTTGAATCTCAGACCCAGCGTCTGACCCCTCTGCAGTTACACTGTAAGGACACCATGTTCCCTTCCTTTAGAGCACTGTAACAGACTGCCTCCCTGACTCACCTTGGTGCCTGATCCTGCAGACAGACAGTGGGACTTTTACTAGACCGTTGAAGTCCACGTGCGGCATCATGTCAACATTATCAACGGATTGCAGATAGCAGGGCTGCCAGCCGGGCTTGTAATATGTCTCCCCTTTATTTAAGATTGATTTATTTACACAGACCAGGCAAATAACGCAGGAGACTGGCTTCTCGGGTTCTGTTCCAAGTCTGATAGCAATTGGGTGGTGAGATACCAATTCCCGCCGGATTCATCCATCTCAGGTACTGGCCATGCCTAGTTACCAGGCCTGTAACAGAGAATACTTTGAGCTCTGCAGCACGAATCCCAGCTCCTGCAAGCATTCCTGAGCAGTTCTCTGCCTCAGAAGAGGTCTAGAGTCAGAGCTTGCATGACTTCTTTTCAGTTCTCAACATAGAAGGTTCTAGAAGACTGCATGAGTATCTTTAGAGGCACAACTATGAGTCCAGCTTGCCTGGGCTCCAGGACGACTTGTTTCGAAGCATTCTATACCCAATGTATGGGATATGCTAGTACCAAGGCCAGCGTGTACCAAGGCCAGCGTGCCCATGGTACTGAGGCCTGCTGGGCGAATGGATATGATCTTTGTGTTATAATTGTCAAAGTTGTCTTCTAGTGCACCTGCTTACAGGCCGTGCTGCGGAAATGCATGCAAGCTTTTGTTTAGGCTGCCCCAGGGCTTCAGATAAAGTTTGGAAGTGAGGAGTATTGCCACTTGCCTTTGGCAAATGAGAGTAAATTGATTTCTACTAGAGTTAAAAACAGATGTTTAAATCCGTGTTAAGTACTTTTGAAATGGGAGGTGGAAAATAAATGTAATTTGAAACTTTCCATGTTCTCTTGCTGCTGCACTGCATCATTTCATTGTAGATGAAAAATCATAAAAATGAAATAGAAATTCTCATTCAAAGATGGTCTTCTGACAGGGAAACGATATAAACGTGCCTTTCTTTGTGTAGCAGGCCACAGACATGGACGTGTCAACAGGGCACTATAGCTTCATGTTAATGCATACGTCTGTGCACCCAATACTCGCTTTTTCTTTTCGCTGCTTGCAGTATTTGGGTGATTATAGATTATAACAGGCTGGGGCACTTTTGCCGTTGTGTGACTCGTTGGCCATATCCGATTGTGGCCTCATTCTTAACATGGGCAGGCTGCGTTCGGTTAAAGTGAACTATTATTCAAGGCAGGCCATTCCTAGTTTATTTGTAGACAGGCTTTGAATACACAGTGAACCTTTGTTATGGTCAAGGCCTGCCAGTTAATGGCAACAGATTATGGCTGAGGAAAACCAGAAAATATTTGTGAAAAAGCACCCTCGTTCTTTCCACCTAATCTGTGCGTTAGGACAAGCCCTCTTGTGTAACTCGGCTGTGACACTGACTGAAGTTCATCTGAAAGGTATCATGTGCCAGCATTTTCATGTACCAATATGTGACAAACATTGCTGGTGACCCGTGTAAGCCAACTGGTTAGGTAAACACGGAGGTCCAAGATCCATGGATCTTTTCATGTGACTGCCAAGGATTGAACTCGCCAGTTCAGGTTGTTGTGGGAAGGACTTTAAACTCAAACTCGTTAGTCCCACAACATTCTGGTTGATCACTTCTAATGTAGGAGTAACCAGTCTAGTTTGCGATGTCAGACTCGCCTTTAAAAAACATCAACCATGTTTTTGCGTTCATTGATTTTGAAATGTAAGTGGGTAGAGTAATGACAGCATCTTAGAAGAACAAATCTTGGTCCAGTTTTTATGGTTCAAAATTGAAAAACCCAGCCACTCAACTGATTCCTTTTCAGTTCTTATGGAATGATGAACCAGGAACCCTTGTGATCTGAGCTCCTGTTTCTCATAAATGCTGAATGTGGATATTTACAGGTGGAAATCATTGGTATGATTTGGCCTAGTACGTACTTTTGTTCCTCTGTGACAAAATAAGTTTATCTGTATAGAGGAAGTAGATGGATCCATAAGCAGTCTTGCTCTGCAAACCGAGTGCTTCTGCTGAATTGTACGTATGGCAAACTGCCTGTTTGGTGCACTTGTGGAATATCTGTGCTCTGTACAAACGCATTTATTTCCATTTTGGAACAGTAGCAAGTTCATGACCTAACTCTAGTGATGCACCTGGCGTTCCCATTGAAGAGCCAAAAGAATGCATCTTTGTTTGCTCCAAAATCCGTGTTCCAAAGGATGAAGAAAATCTTATTCTTGCATGGATGGAGAAAAAAGCGAAGTTCTGATGTCGGCTATCATGATACAATCACTCATCTGAGTCACAGTGGTTATAACACCTCTGCCAGTGCCACCAAAAGTAATGAATCTTTCATTCTCTCGCATGCCAACTCTAAAGCTACAAAGTAATGCTGTGGTCAAGGTAGACCGTTTGCAGCTCTTTCCTTCATTACCAAAAACCCCCAAAAACTTCCACTTCTCCAAGCTGACCTCTGTGTGCAACTTAGGCTATTACAACATCATAAACAAAATTCTCCCTTGATACTGCTCGATAGGCTACAACAGCGTAAAATCTGGCAGCTCAGATCTGTCCGCAGCTCCCAAAATATAGCCTCATGAAGCCACAAAATACAGCTTCAAGAAGGCAGTGTTCTCTGTTACCTGAAGGGAGGGTTATGTTTAGGATCCTTTGGCATCATGCAGAAGATCCACAGAAAAAAAGATCACTTACTACTTGCATTCATTGGTCAGTCAGTGTCCAAAGCGGGAACCTAAGTCCATGAGGAACCTAAGCCCCTTCAAATGTCTGAGACCCAGAGTGAAATGCTTGGTAGTCAAGGACCCTGGGGTTACAACTTTCTGTACCTAAAACCAAGATCCAAATCAAAGAGTGATCTTTTCAGGAAACATTTCTGAAGACTAAACATTCTAAGCTTACTTGAACTTAAAATCATTAATGAAAATGGATTGTAGTAAAGAACATCTAGGCAACCACTTCACCCATCGGACCATGCTTGCTTACAACAAATTTTCCTGTACAGACAGTGCTTTAGGTACTCAAAAGGGGACATGCATCTCTCTGATACTTAAAGAAAAATAAATACTTTTGCTTTTTGTTCTGTGATTCTCAGTGAGGTGTTCCCACATGATTAGAACACATTTAGGGCCTCATTACGATGTCGGGTGGAAAGCCTCCTCCCGACAGTCAGAATCTCCTTGACTGTGTCGGAAACCGAGTCGGTGTATAATCCGCCCGACAGATTACGATGTTCGGATTGTAACCCACATGGTTTTTCCGAACCTGTTCCGACTGACTCTCAGAGAATTTTTGTCGGTCAGAACCGCATCGGACAGCGTTTTTCAACCGAGCGATTACGATGCCGATTTCCAACAGTCTTTCCGAGTCGGCCTGTCCGAGCTAAAAGACTGTCGGAAACTGACTTTGGGGCCCCTGGCAGGCCCCTCCCCCCCCCCTTTATCCTGTGGCCTCCGGTATGGCCCCAAGGGATACCTAAGGGACCCCTCTGTAAAACCCTGCACTGTGTGGCAGGCACTATTGGGTGCCTGCAACAGGGTGCAAGGTTTTCCACACACACACACACACCCCGTTTCCCCTTAGGAGCCTGTGACAGGCATAACACGGGCTCCCATAGAAGTCAATGGGAGTCCGACCAAACAGTGTTCAATTGCATCATAATTTGTTAGGCGGAACCGGCGACCACGAGTCGGTCACCCCCAATTCCAAGACTGTGTTGGGCGGAAACTTTCCGCCCGACATTATAACGAGGCCCTATATTCTGTTGGCTGGTCTACTAAGTGATACATTCATAAACTATGATTATAACCTTATGATTTGTTTGTACGCTAATTGACATAAATATAGGAACAACTAGACCGAGCCAGCAGCGCAACACTGAAAATTGAACTACTCTAGTTGGTCGACACCCGCTGTCCAGCAGTAGTAGATTAACAGTTTAGTAATCTAACGCGCAAACATTTGTTTATGTTTGAACTTTCAGGTTTGCATGTCCAGCATTTACTAAGCTGCTGATCTAAGAATTGCATATGAGTATATAGTAAGATTCCCTCCCTAAGATGCCAGATTGCAAACACACTAGTTTGAATGCACCATTAACCAGTGCCGTCTTAACCTGAGACCAGAACTTTTTTCCTTCAAGTCAAACACAAGCTAAGCTTGCTGCATCTTGAACTGCAAACATTGCAGCTGACATGATGGCAACTTGGCATGTAGGATATTTCAATTGTCAATATTTGAATGTATTAAAGCTCTTCTGATGAAAGTTGGAAATTGAAAAGGAGGGCATGGGGTCCCTTCGGACAACAGATTTTTTCAGCTTTTTATGTGATCAGTGAGGACTGTCTGCAGAGGACTGGGACAAAGCAGCATTGCCTCTTATAGAATGGTGTTACACCTAAATGTCTCGTAGTCCCGCTCTCATATACAGGAATTGTTGGGACACTGTGGAATAAATGCTTGTGATGGGCAGAAACCTCTGCATGTTATAGGCACATTAGTGAAAGCCAAGCCTATGCCCCCTCAGTATGTTTATGAGCGACCAAAGCTGAAAGTTAAATCGCAGTAATCCTATGTAGACCAGAGACGATGAATGGTCCCTGTCAGAACTGCTAAATTTGATCATCCAGGAACGGCCTAAACTACAACAGGGTTGCTCTTGCACAGCTATCTCAGTAGTAGCCATGCACTCAAACATGCTCACTGACACGGAAGCAAAAGTCGCTACTCGATGCAACATGACCAGATGCGATAATTCTCTTATGTATGTGTTTTTAAAATGAATTCATCTTTTGAAAAATCAGTCACTTAATTAAAATATTGTCAAAATGCAGTTGGAAAAATCACAGCGGAAGGAAACATTTCTTGAAATATAAGTACTATGAAACTCAGATCCTTGGTATATAACAAGTAATGTAACACAAAGTATTCATACTGCCCAGTACTTCATTCTTATCATGTCATGTTTGGTGATATTTTCAATGTATTCAACGTTTGGTCTCATTTTGGTAAGTCACTTGAAGCACTTCTTGGAGCGGGAACGCCGCAGTAGTTACCCCTTCAGAACATGTGCTCTTGAATTACTCTGCACCGTGTTATGGTTTAACTTTTCATCTACCATACTGTAGTTACCTGGGGAAGGGCACTAGGACCCTGCCACGGACAAAAGGGGCAGGGGGAACCGGACACCACATCCGGTCAGGAGGGTGTGGAGACGGGCATTCCAGGACAGAGGGGATAGGAAGTAGATGTGCAGGGGACAAGCTAGACACAGAGAAGCAAGAATAAAGAAACTAAAAAATATCATACCGGTGTCCCGTGTCCTTTGTGGTTTCGAGGGATGTGACAACTGGCGACGAGGCAGGGTCCTCATTTGGCGAGTACCACCGAGTGACGAGATCGTGTGCACCGGAATCCAGAAACGCCAAACGACAGAGCCAGGAGCCCACCCTGGTCCGCTGGCCAGAGGAGAAAGAAGTGGAAAACTAGCCGACCGGCACTGGAAAACGGAGCCAGGAGCCCACCCTGGTCTGACGTGGAAACCCATCCGATCCGCCGGGAAAGCTGTAAGATATGAGGCCAAACGTGGTGACCGAGCAGTAAAAGTGCCTGAAGATAGCACCAAACAGAGATCAAAGTGAGGACAAGCGCCTACAAGCGTTCTGACCTGCAGCCCTAATACAAAAGACGCACAAAGGAACTCTTGTGAGAGCATGGCAGCCATCTTTGAAACAGGCAGATTGGACCAATCAGGAGCTAGGAAGGAGCGACGGCCATTTTAAAGGGTCAGGCACATAGAATACAGAAACATCGTGAGACTACGGCGGCCATCTTTGGGTCAGGCAATTGAGCCAATGAGAATCAAGAGAGCGGGGGCCATTTTAAAGTCAGGCACCCATTGAAATACACTGAGGCAGTGAAAGAGAAAAAAAAACAAAGCATGAAATAAGGAAAAAATGCACCAGAAGGAGAACAAAAGTAAGAATTGAAGAAACAAAATAAATATGAGGTAGAAGGAAAAAGAGTGCCAAGGGAGAAGATGAGCGACTAGATGAGAAGCAAAGCACGCAAGCAATCTGGCACAGGCCACTAACATTCAGCCTATCAGAGCCACAAGCTGGCATCCGGTGCGAAAGGTGGATAAGAATTTGAACGCTACATGAGTGCGACGGATGTCCCTGACAGCAAGCATTTGCACCTGCTTCTAAATCTCGCAGGGGATGAAATAGAAGATCTATTGTTAACCTTCCCCGCCGATCAAACAGCGGATTACAAGGGAGTGATCAAGTGTCTTACACAGAAATTCGACCCTCAACGCGATGTTGATTTGGGAGGTACACATTCAACACGGCATGCCAACAAGGAGAAGAGAACCTAGACGGCTTCGCGGCGAGACTGAGAACTGGTCGCATACTGTGAGTTTGAAAGATTTGACAATGAGCAGGCAATAAGGCTGTGCATCATTGAAGGTTGTCAATCAGTGGAGTTCCGCAGACGCATCCTGAAGGAACCAACGACGTTGGAAAAGATATTGACTATGACCCGCACCGAAGCAGGAGCCACAGCACATGCTAAACTGACGGAGATAGGAAAAGAAAAGAGAGCAGCTGTAGCACATCGCGTCACTGGGAATACATTTTAAAAAAAGAATTCCAGGTGCAGGTCCCACCATAAAAGGGTGAACAAACATGTTACAGATGTGGCCTCGAGTTCCCACACATTGGTGCCTACCCAGCAATGGGCCAGAAGTGTAGGAAATGCAACAGGGACAATCACTTCTCCATTACGTGCATGACCAGACAGTTTAGAAGTGAGAGAGGCAGGACAATGAGACCACGGATGACCAGCAACAGGTATGCACGTTACATAGAAACAGCAAATCACAGCTCCTCTGTCCGAAGAGACGGCAGCACCGGCGGGAGAAGAGACTATCTGATGACAGACGCACCCTAAGAAGAAAAAAAGGACCGAGCACATTCATCTCGTGGAGAAGCAGCAAATAAAGAAAACCGCCACTGTGGACACTGAGGTGGGGAGTCACCAAGCTAAGTTCGTTCTTGACAGTGGAGCCACATGCAATATCATGTGCATGTCAGAATAATAGAAAATGAAAGTTAAACAAAAGCTATCGCCATCGACTGTGGAGGTGTTCACTTGGGGCTCCAAGAGGCCAGTGGAAAACTTTGGAAAATTCACTGAGAAATTGTCATACAAAGGTAAGTCGCACCAAGAAGAAATAAATGTACTCCAAGGCGACATCCCAGCACCATTTCTGCTGAGCAATGTGACGGCATAGGTGATGGGGCTACTAGCAATGACGTACCACATGTCAAACTGAGAACATTCTACAAGAATACCCAGCCATAATAAAGGGTCTCGGGAGGCTAAAAGGAAAACAGATAACTCTACACATAGATGAATCAATTAAGCCAGTGGCCCAACATCATAGACTAGTGCTGATCCACCTACAACAACAGGTGGAAGAAGATATAACAAACTTACTCGCACAAGACATCATTGAACCTGCTGAAGGGCCAACGCCTTGGGTGTCTCCGATTGTGGCAGTTCCGAAGAAGACCACCTCAAAGATCCACATCTGTGTGGATATGAAAATCCCAAACACTGCAATCGCAAGGGAACGTCACCCAGGGCCACACCTAAATTACATGATCAGCTGTCTCACTGGGGCCTGCCGATTTTTCAAATCTGGCTCTGTGCAAAGGGTACCATCAATTGGAACTAGATCACCAGTCCCGGTACATCACAACATTCTCCACACATCTGGGTCTGTTCAGATACAAGCGGTTGAGTTTCGGAATATCATCAGCTTCGGAGATATTCCAGGAGACAATAAGGCAGGTGATAAGGCCGGTACAGAACAGCCTAAACTACAGCGATGACATTTTGGTGTTGGGACAAACAGATAAAGAACATGACACCGCTCTGTGTCAAGTGTGCTCCCTGCTGGAGCAAGCAGGTCTAACATTGAATGGAGACAAATGCGAGCTGGGGAAAAGGAATTGGTGTTTTTCGGACACATTTTCTCCAAGAAAGGTATGCGGCCAGACCCCAGCAAAGTAGAAACGCTGAAGAGCGCAAAACCTCCGGATGTTGCAGAAGTGAGATCATTTCTAGGTCCTGCCAGCTACTGTCCTCGATATATACAGGATTTCGCCAAGGTAAGTACACCGCTAAGAGAGCTGACCAAACAACGACAGAAATTCATCTGGTCTCAGGAATGCAGCGAGTCATTCGAGGAATCGGAAGAGCAGTGATGACGGTGGAACATCTCGCTTACTTTGACCCACAGCTGTGCACTGAACTGTCAGTAGACGCCAGTCTAGTAGGGTTAGGGGCAATACTAGCGCAACACCTGCCAGGAAGAGACTCACCAAGGAGAGTTGTCGCATATGCAAGTAAAAGTTTAACAGATATTGAGAAGGCATACTGGCAACCAGAAACAAAGCCTGGCAGTGGTATGGGTGTGTGAACACTATCACATGTTCATCTACGGGAAAGCATTCACCATCATAACTGACCACAAGGCCCTGGTAACTCTCTATGGCAGCCCGGCAGCCAAAATGCCACCACGGATTGAGCGCTGGGGCATAAGGCTGATGGACTATGACTTCACGATTGTACTCAAGCCAGGGAAAGAGCACAACCCCGCTGACTACATATCGAGACACCCGTTGCCTCAGGCGCAAGAGACCACATCAATGGCGGAAGAATACCTACATTTCATACTGAAGCAGACACCCCATCACCAATAATACTGACAGATGGCAAAGGAAACCAAGGAAGATGCCACTGGCCGTGGAGACAATGAGGAGGCAGAGATGGAGACACGTCAACAATAACTGCACGTGGGGCTAAAGAGTATACAAGGAAGAAGTATTGGCTCTAAAAAAGATACATGAAGAACTGTCTGAACGGATAAAGGAATACTGATACGAGGGACAAGAATAGTGATACCAAGTTCACTCAGGCGGCACCTGGTCAGGTTGGCTCATGAATCACACTGAAGCATAGTAGCAAGGAAGAAACATCTATGGGAAAAAGTATGGTTCCCTGGCCTGGACCGCATGGTGGAAAGCACCATTGCAACTTGCCACCTCTGCTAAGTGACCGGGTCACCAGCCAGGCATGAACCATTGCAGATGTCCTAACTGCCGAGCGGTGTGGACAACATTAGCAGCTGATTTCTTCGGGCCGCTAGACACCGGCACTTATCTGTTCGTAGTCGTGGATGAGTACTCGCGATTTCCTATAGTATGACAGGTGTCATCAACATCAACATCAGCAACAGCAACCCTACCAATTTGACAGTAACGAAAGTAAAAGGCCCAATGATCACGGCAGAGTCAGAACATCAGAGGATAACATGGAACAGCTCACACTTCAAAGAAATGAAGGAGAGGTATGAAGAATACCATGGTGAGGAAACAGCAGAACAAAAAGGGTCGGAGAGTGACTGATTGGAAACACACAAGAGTGGGGGACCAGCAGGAGAACAACAGATGGGGGCCGGCCCCAGAAGAGTCTGTCGACAGCCCAAAAGACTAATAGAGGGGATGTAATGGTCAGAATAACACCGGCATGTGCCCAGACAGATATGCACCTAGTTACATCTCTGGGTTTGTTTGGTACATCATTTGTTGTGACGAAAGGGGGAGATGTAGTGACCTGGGGAAGGGCACTAGGACCCTGCAAACGGACAAAAAGGGTTGTGGGAACCGGACACCACATCCGGTCAGGAGGGTGTGGAGACTGGCATCCCAGGACAGAAGGGATAGGAAGCAGATGTGCAGGGGACCAGCTAGACACGGAGAAGCAAGAATAAAGAAGCTATAAAATATCATACCCGTGTGCTTTGTGGTTTCGAGGGATGTGACACATACTGTCTGATCGCTAGGCATTTTTCATAAACGTCACATTTGTGTCAGCATATCCACTAGCACAGGATTTTTTTCACTTTTCTATGCCTCGGTTTCAAATAAGTTTGTAATTTTGAAAATTCTTTAAAGTTTACCAGGCAAGAAATTTGCTTATTGCTTTATTAAACCGCTCTGGGACCCTCATTCACTGCTGCATAACCCTGCATTTTATTTATTTATTTTGAGATTTATAGAGCGCCTGGTGACCCGAGGGCATCCCCGCGCTATAACGAAGGCTCGTGAGATTTTTCTTCTCATTGCATGAAAGGGAGTAATACAAGTGTATACAGAGGGAATGGTTTCTGCCTGTGTTTGAAATCGGTTTTTGCATAGTTAAAAACCGTCTTAATGCTGGTTATGGACTGAAGCAGCTGGCTGTGCACCACAACCTTCTCCCATCTAGAGTGGCGTGACATGGTAGAGTGTGTGTCTCTGTGTTAGCCTTTAAATGTGTTTTACTCTTCAGTGGTGGTTAATTTTATTGACCTCCGAAGTTTGATAGACCCATTCTGGATTCAAACTTGCAGTTGCACATTAGAGCCAATCCACGCAGGGCGCGTCCCATCTTGTTGAGCAAACCACTCTATGTTTATAACTCTTCAAAACCACTGCTGTTCACCCATATTTATAGCACCCCAAACAACCTCCAGCCCAACCCACGAGCCTGTTGTGGACTATCATTCCAGTTCACCAGCATTCTGCGCTAGCTCAGGTGTAATCGCTTCTGAAATTGGGCTGTGGGAACCATGCCAGTTGGTCCCAGGAGGAGGACGGAGTGATCAGAGAGTTTATTCACTGTGCATTTACCTGCCACTGCATTGTACCCGTAAGTATTGAAAAAAACATGTACACATTGGCATGTCATGCCTAGAAGAACCCACCTTGCAACCGTTTTTTATTTTTGTCGTTCGTTTTTTTTTTTTTAATTAAGCTATGTAATTAAAATCAACTCTCCTACATTATCCTATTCCATATTATCGCTATGATGCTTTGTTCAAAATGCAAAGGGTGGAACTCGGTGGATAATATTGTAGCATTGCCAGATCAATGCTTGTTTCTGGCCACTGTTAGACTGTCATCCCTGTTTAGCTCTAGCATGGCTTTTACTATTACACCAGGATTACTGTGTCCGTATCAAGGCTGATGCCTATCTTTTTCTTGAATACTGCTACCTACCCCTCTTATTGGAGGAAAAGTTGGAGTAAAGCACAGGTTTCTGAAATTGGGTAATGACGACCAGGTTGGAGGAATGGAAATCTAAAGCCAGCTGTCAAAAGCCCAGAACCGTGTAATGAACTGGTGAGAGCGTTGGCAGTCCAACGGTGAGATAGATGTTCGGATTTTGTTAGTACGCTAGATTAAAGACTAGATAGTCGCTTTAGGTCTTTTTGACCTTCCAGTCTTGGTCAGCTGGAAACTGGCTTATTAATGGTCTCAGTCAAAAATAGTTTCTGAATTCACATTCATATGTTCAGTCATTTATGAAAGCCTTCTAGTGAAGAAATTTGGTGCAGGTGGATCTTTGCCATATGGGTGTGTGGACATCCCCCGACAGATGCCTGGCTAGTTGAGCCAAAGCTGCCTCGATTTTCGTTAAATACAGCAGAATATAGTCCAAGTACGATTCTAAATCCGACTCTCCCCCGCCTGGAATTTACTCGAGCAGCATCTTGGGAACTTGGTGCTGTCCTCGAACATAACACACATAAAGATGCTTGGTAAAAGACCCACACACAAACACACATTAGACGCTGCAGCTTCATATCGCACTAGAGCCATCAATGTAATAAATCAATGTCTTTCAAAAAGCACCTCTCCTGCCTCCTAATACAGAGGCACCAAACTAACTAAGCACATGTTTCTTAACGCCTTAATGCGGCACTGTATTCACACAAATTACAACCAGATGACCCCCACCCCAACAATACAAAATGCTCCTCGCTCACTCATGCACGCAATGTTGGAACGCATTATGTAGCCCACTTTAAAGTTCTTGTGCACAACAAAGTATTCTAGTTTGCACAGTGATGCCACCACAACAGTATAACCGTGTTACCTCACATACCTGTGCCTACAATAACAAAACACTTTACAGTCCTGTGCACGTCCTCGTGTGGAAAGCCTGACTCATACTTGCCAAAGTGATACTACCACAACAGGAATATGCATTGCCTGAAAATACTATCTGCCACAGTAAAAACCCAATACATGAGACAGCCCACTGGTCCTCCCACATGCAAAACAGGGCAACAGATTTAGTAAGAAAATAAATTCCACCCTAACAACACTTCTCACCCCTCTAATCGTACAATAAGCAACCAGCTAATCCTTCATTCCAAACCATGTACACTGTAAAATATTCTGTACACCACATCATTAATTGACCTCGCTGTTCGCCATTGGTAGAATGCTCCTCTCACCTGCAGACCTTCATACTAACACATTGTACTGTGCTCCCACATCCCCTTGGGCGCAACACAGTACCAAAGCCATTTAAGTGACCAGGAGATGCTAACCTGAATGCACCTCACAAAACAAACAGACCATGACAACCCCTCACCGTCGTGATAGTCAGCAAGAACGTTCTTCTCACTCTCCCTCAAACGTTTCCTTCAAAACTCCAAACTAGAAGTTCTTCCATTTGACATGATCCTTAAGGAATTTATTGGACAACATTTTCCATTTTGTACACACCAGGCAAAATGATACTTTGCTACAGTGATTACGGCAATCCAGAGACGCAAACTCCATTGGCATGCCTTGGCTACCTTAGCACCATGAATCCATAAGTGCCAGCTGAGCACCACAGAATTGCAGATAACGTATTCAGATTTTCCCCTAAGCAGAGTACAGTGAAGGGTCCATCTAGAAAATAGCCATTCCAGAGGCCAAATCTTGGCCTGAGAAGTACATGGAAGGGTAATACTGCTTGATGGGTCAAATAGGATCAAGGTATGGACTGAAACTGTGGGGTTCAGGAGGGTATTACCACTATTCGCCAAAAGAAACCTGCTTGGGATTGCTGTGTCCTTGCTATTTGGGCTTGACTGTTCCCATTGGGCGCAGGTTCAAGCGTGATTTGCATATGGCTGGGTTCAACCTGGAATGGCATGGTGAGCAAAAAAATGATGGATTTAGGCCCAAATGTATGGGGGTGAATGTATGATCTTGTTCTGCATTCTGTCCATCAACTTTTCTTTTTGCATTTGTCACCCCGGGTGGGACGGGTATGCTCAGACTTGAGACCTGTGCTCTCCATGCCACTGGAATCCAGCTATCTTTGCTGATGAGGGGTGAAAGCCCGAAACCGGTCCTAGGATGCTTGTTTCCAGTCCAAGGAGGGCCTGGCTTGGCAGTTCGGGCTGGACTGTTCCCATGGGGCACAGGGTCAAGACTAATTTGCATATGGCTGTGTTCAAACTGGAATGGCATGGGGAGCAAAAAAGAATGGATTTAAGCCCAGATCTCTGTACTGGGGTAAATGTATGACATTGTTCTGCATTCTCTTCATCAATCTTTTTACATTTTTAAATATCATTATAACTTTATTCAGAACTTTTGTGGGGGGAAAAACAGATCTTTTTTTGAACCACCTGCTCACCATACAGGATTGGAAAAATATTTACTTTGCTGTTAGTACAAATAAAAATGTAGGCCAATTCAACAGTCTCAAACTTCAAGGTATACCATCGCCAGATTAAATTTAAGCAATCTCATGAATTCATGAACCTTTGGAGCCCAGGAGTCCTTTAGAGGCAAGTGTCGCACTGCACAGGCAAATTCAGCCGGATTCAGCGCATGTAATTCAAAGCTGTGGTGGTGATTATCCTTCTTCATATATGCGAGAAGTCAACAGGGAAGGAGTGGACAACCCCAAAGGGGAAGGTTCATATGTAAGCGCCTCAAAAATAGCTTAAACTGTGAAGTAATAAAATATGCCAAGAATTGGGTCCTGGTATTTTTTTTTCAACTCTTTTTATTGAGGTGTTTTTCCGTTTTAATAAAGCATGACAATCATCATAACCTAAAAATCACAATTGTTACATGTCAGCATGGACGTGTCGGTCTTGGGGCAAGCTTGCAGCGGAGTGCGGGGTAGGTTTGGATTGGGGGCCAGAATTAGTCATTCCAAACACAGTGGTTGGGTAGAACTTGCGCTTACTGGGCAGTTTGTGCTGAGTGTTAGGAGGAGAATGCTGCTCTAGTAACGTTGTACTGGAGTATGGGTACCGGTGGAACAGTGAATGTGGGGTAGGACTGAGGTTACATAACAGCATAAGCATAGGAGACCAAGGTGCCGGGAAGGGGGTGTTAGCGGACGTGAGCGAAACAGGGTGCCCCAGATATGGTTCTCCTTGTGTAGCTAAATTTCAAGAAGGGTGGTATATATCCCCTTCCTGCTGCTAAAGACAATTGAGTTTCTGGTGTGCACTCTATAAATGTTATATTATTTAATGGTTAATAATTAAAACTACAGCCTTGACCGGTCCAAACTTGTCTGGTTTCTCAATTTATTTAAGCATGTTTTAAGGTCTACGGGGTGCGTATTCAAAGTAACTGGCCAAACATTTATACACAAGACTGCCTCCTCCCGCTGGTTGAATATCATTGAAAGGAATCCCTCATTTAAGATGTTTGAGGTATAGGTACTGTCGATTTGGATTTCATGAATCAGTAGTAGTTTAAAAAAAGACTCATTCAGATTTTTTTTTTTTTTAACTTTTTCAGCTGAAATCCGATGTGGTTCCCAAGACGGCAGGTAAGAGGTGGTCATTATATTTGTAGAGTTTTACACAGAGTAGATGCCGAAATTGAAAGATTGATTCGTCTGTTGCCTCTTTCTGCTTCATGTAACTTTTATCAATGTCATTTTCATGTCTTCATTCGATACTACACCTTAAATCTCAAACCGTCTGTGTGCAATAATAGGAGAGGCACCCAATACTCTAAAACAAAGGTTTTGATTCAGTCATTGAAACAAATTTCTCATGTTTATCCAAGTGTGAAACCACCATGAATATAAACGTGATTGAAGGGTGCTCCAGGGCAGGATTAGAATTGTTATGCACCACTTTTTTTTTATTTTGAGTTCAGGTTAATGTAGTAAGAGATTATTCAACATGTAAACAAACGCATTAAACAATACGACTCGGAACACAAGTGATTTGTGTTAAAATCCAAAGAAAAACACATGGAAATAATGCACATAAGTTGTAAGAGAAACAATTCACTGAAGGGAAAGGAAAAGACTGTCAGTGGAGTCCAAATTCCTTCAACATGGACTGTTTCAGGTCTTGTTTTAAATGTGTGGTCATCAGGCGGACTGAAACATAACTGCTAGAAAGTCATGCACCATGTACAGTCCTAGTGTGTTATGGTGTAATCAAAGTGGTATTTTGTTACATAGGGTCAAGCAGTTGTGATTTCTTAGGGCTGGTATTTAGCGTGGTAAGCTATAGCTATAGCTGTAGCTAGAGTATGCGCTTTCTTGAAAGGAGCAGGAGACGTTGTATGGCCGGGACACTTTCTTGTACCGTGTAACCTCCTCATCTGTGATCATCTGTTCGTTCCTGGTGATCCTGGAAGCCTCCTTTACACTTAAGCTATCTGATTCTGGAACCCAATGCAATTTTGTATGGAGATTTCAGAAATGGGTATATATCCCCCATAACTGTTTAATTCTGCAGTTAAAGCAGAGACAAAGTTTAGACGATATTCTATTTTTTTCTAGTGATATCCATGGGACAGTAATTTAGATGTGCACTGAAGATAGTTTAAAGGACTTTTACATCGCAGTTTTCGGCCGTGAGGGTTCATCTTTTCACAATGTATGAAAGTATTTCATTGCACAATATACTGCACTGACTCGAAATTCATTTTAGGTTGAGATGTGACACACTTTGTAAACGGTCAGATTTGTATATAAACCGGTTTGAACAGGATTGTTTGGTAACTGAAGAGGCAGTGTGTTAGATGGAAGCTGTTTGAGCGTGATCTCTGATGGGGACTTTAAGATGTGTCCTCTAGATTTCTTTCTGCCATTGACTTTATCTGATTAAGCCAGTTAGCTGGATTTTCACCAGTTTAACTAGGAAAAAATAGATACTACTAGCTTTTCAGTGTGTGTGTGTGTGTATACACACCAACCCAAATCCACTCTGTTTTTCCATAGTAGTGAAATTAGCGGGGTTCATTTTTAACATTGTAAATAAAGAAAATGTCTGGATTGCTGGTACTATTAAATTGTTTTCCTGTGACAGTGTATGTTACCGGATTGTTACTGTATAGTTTTCTTTTTTAAACTGTGATAAATATAATGCGTCTAAAATGCCTGCTTTCCATCTGTAATCGTGCACTTATTGAGTCTGATTACGATTAGTTTCAAGAGTGATTATTTTCACCTTAACTTTGGACGTTTATGTCCCTAAACATTGGCTGGCCAACAAACCTCACGGTGTCCTGCTTTCAAAAGGGCCAACAACGTTCTACTAGTGACATTTGGAAAGAGCAGAAGAACTGAAACTTTTCTCATACACTTTTGGGTGAAAATAAATCCTTTGCCTTGGGTAACAGTTATGCCCCCCTCCCCCAACCCATTGTAGCTCCATCTGAGTGAACTGCCATTTTCTGGGCAATGTCAATTTCTGCCAAATTCTGAGTATATTTACAGTGAGTTTCATACCTGGTTGGGTATCGATTTCTACCGAGGTGCATAGGTGCATAGTGAATGGTGTAACCAATACCAGATAAGGGATTTTGAAAGACAATCCTGGGGCGAGGTGATCCTCTAGTTATTTCATGAGCTCCTTGTTTCCTTCACCTCATCCCTCACCTTTATATACATGTATACTGACTGACTGGGCTAGTGACAGGAACATGGACATTTCAAGCACACCCATGCATAGTAAAGGAATCACTCCTCCATTTCCAACCGGAGTCCAGTAGCAAAAATGTTATGTCCTCTAATAAAGCTGCACCAGAACACATACAGGTTACTAGTTTGTGCACATTGCAGTTAGCATATCGTGTTGAAAACGTTTATTTGACTTCGGTAGTAGAGTTGTAGCTCTGCATCTGGCGACCACTAACCCTGGGTCTCCATCGCCCAAGGAAAGAGGGCAACTGTGATAAGAAGTGGAGGGCATGATCTGACCCGAGTCAACGTACAGAGCGGTCCTCTCCTATGATCCTGCATTTAACTCCGTATAATGGCAATGGAGAACTCTGGGGTAGGCATGCTGTCTTAATCCCTCGTTGCAAGTGCAGGACTAGTTTACAAGCTCTGAGCATCTGGAGTTTGCATAGGAATTGGAAATAGGAGTTCTGTGATAAATGTCACAGCCTTGTGGTTTTCCACCGATATAGTCCGGCAGGTCAGACCACCAAGAATTTGAGAAAAAAGACCTTGAAAGAAGTTGGGGTGTGTGTAATTTAGTATTTGTTTTTTAAATATTATGTGAAATTTCGCCAGTTACACATAATTAGGCAAACCTGTAAATCCTTGATTTAGCAAGGACTACAACTTTTCCCTCATTTTTGATTCGAAGACGCATCTTGCACCAAAAAACAGTAGCAGACATCAGCTGCTCATGGTCTGGTTGTTCCCGTGTTTCAACTCTACAATTTTGCAGCGAACTGTGCCCTAATTACGTGGCGTAATTACACAATGTGGTGTAATTTCAGGAATTTTGCATAACCAGCCTAACATGAAATTCTAAAAATGGCGCTGATTACATCAGCGTAATTAACATTCTACCCGGGCTAAGAAAACGAAGGCAATACGTGCGGAATTCGCGGTGGTTAAATACCGATTCTGCACGTTAACTCAGTTCAAGGGTAAACTCTGAATAGGAGGTATTTACCACATCCAGCAAGTATGTCACTTTGAGGCAATGTCGTTTTTCAGGTCGTGTTAGTATCTCTCCTATTCGCAATACTTGTAATGAGAACCATGTTGATGCAAGGAGTGTGTCCTTATTTCAGCCCAGGCACTGAAGGACTGGCGAGGGCATTCTTCAGTCAGCAGCTAAAGATCGGTGTCAGATGCCCCTGCCAGCAGAATGGCCAAGCAGGCCAGGCTACAAGACTGGATGAGCTAGTACCATCCCATGACTCTAGTCTTCATGATAAGCAGTCTTTTTTGGTGCACCTCAGTGGAGCAGTAAGGAGTGCAAAGTTTAGAAAGAGCTAGAGTCCGCAGAAAGGTCTTGGGCCACATGTGTGAGCCTGGTGGCATGTATGCAGGCTGGAGTTGGCTTAGATTGATGTTGCATACTCCTGCAGGCAAGGAAAGTGGTTGCAGCTGGCTGGCACACTTCTGTTGGCATCCAGTCGAGGAATTCAAACTAAAGTGGATGGGCACTTAGACTTTCCACAAGGTCGTTTGATAAGAGCCAGGCTTCGAGGGAAGTAATTCTTTGAAAAGGTCATAGTGTTTAATAATAGCAGGCTGGTTGAAGATTTTGCACTCGGCAGATGATAGGAAACTGGTTCACGTATTTGTAGTTTATTATTTTTTTTACATCATAGGCACCCTTTGGTGGATTTAGCACAATATCGTCAGAGGCGTAAAGTTTGCAGTAGAGCCAGTGGGAGGACATGGGGTTGGTTAGCCAGAGCTAGATTTTGAATTGGGGAGGGAGCTCTGTAGACATCCTCACGACTCGCAGGAAAAGGCCAGAAGTAATGAACAGGGAGCAAAGTAAGTAATGTAAGGGAGGGGCGTTAAAGGATGTAATGCACGCCTGTGTCAGGTACCCCACAAGACTCACCTGGGCTTGTGAAGCAATCCCGCAGAGACGACACTAACCACCGCCCCTGGCCCCAACAAACCCCCGCGGGAAGTGATACCCGACAAGGATGAGATGGATCCAGGGAAGGGGGCCAAAGGAAACAGGGAGTGGCTTTGGTGGTAGAGACGTAAAGATGGGTCTTGGTACAGCTGAGGGAACAAGAATGTCTGATTAGGACTTGAGACTACGTTTGTGCTGAAATACACCCCACAAGACACATGCAGACAGGAGTCCCTGTCTCTGACACTCACCCCTGGTTGTTGTGCAGGTTGACCCAAGGAAGAGGTCTGTGAAATGTCGTCCAGGAGCCTTCCATCCGTGACAAGGAAAACGCCAGGACCACCAAAGAACCAAAAAGAACTCAAAGAAGGGCGCTTCTGCACTAAGAAGTCATGAACCAGAACTCCAGGGTAAGCGCTATAGCGCAGCCCAATTGTACGTTGCTCCTACGCTATATGCGTGTAGGAACCAAGCAGTAGCGTCTCTGCGCCACCACCAAAGCAGAGTAATTTCAATGAAAAAAGAAAGCGCTCCTGCGCTACGGGCCAAACAACTGAGGAACCAGGGTGTAGAAAAGGTTAAGCGCACCTGCGCTTCAAATTACAAACAGGCAGTAGCGCTCCTGCGCCACTGCGAACCAAAGCAAAAAAGGCAGGAAAGCAGCTGCTAGCCTTCGCAGCTGCTACGTCGTAGAGTTATCAGCAGCGCTCCTGCGCGGCTGACTTCCGATAGTTAGAACGGCAAGCAGTCTCGTAACGCTTTTGGAAAGGCAGCGTTACCGTGTCTTCAAAATCCCCTCCGGCGTCTGTTAGGCGGAAGCGCAGCTACAGGGAAGTATCAGAAGCACTAATCCGGCGGGCTTCACGCATTTTTAGCGTGTTCCCCCGGAAGTGCCTGTTGATGACGTGAATGTGGAGGACTAGACCGGGACACCACTTCCGGCCGGAAGTGAGTCTCCCGATGCCTGCATGCATCCTGTGGCGTCCGGGACGGCGGAAAACCACCACATGACACCTGTACCAAATGCGAGCAGCTGAGATCTGCTACAGAACTTGAGGTAGGAACTGCTGTTACAGAGTGGAAAAAACAATTTGAAATGGAAGGAAGATATAACCTGCATGGACAGTCACTTGGTCTTGCCATTTCTCCTTGCCGATGCACACCTATTTGCTTTGGCCATGCTTTTTAATGATTCTGTTCCACATTGGCAAAAAAACAAAAAATACTTGTCTCCTAATGCCGAACTTCAACAGTAAAAAAGCCTGATGAAAACTATCATGATTCTACAGCGGTCCCCTTGACTCGTGCACATGCATAGTGCATGGCAGTCATTCTTTGTTTTTATATACCATTAGAAGCAGGACTACCATCTTAAAGTGGTAAAAAAAATATTTGTGTAATTTAAGATAGAAACGTCCTGTATTTAAAAAACAAAATGATGGGTGAGGGAGCAATGGAGAAGCAGATGGGTGGAAAAATCAGCTGGGAATGGAGCATAACAATGGGAGGGAGGTGATGAATTGAAAGTAGAATAAAAAAAAAAGCTGGACAGGGATAATTGGAGTGGAGCAACCCACAGAGGGCGGGGGTTTAAGGGGGGGTGGGAGCAGCACATGAGGGTGAAAGTTAGAAAACAGATGCACTCTCATGGGTTGTTTAAAGGCAAAAGAAAAAAGTAATTCCCTGAATGTGAGCAGTACAAGTCCTCCAATTAAAATGATGGTAACGAGGCTATGCTCCAGGATAGGGGCAAGCCTAAGTAGAGCAGAAAAATCCTAGAATTAGATGCAAGCAAATGAATGACCGAGCCAACCAATAAGCAGTGGGCTGACTAACAGCACACCAAGTATTGGTATTGTCCTCAATATGCCTTCAAAAAGCGAGACCTAAAAAGGCAGTGGGATGGGCCAAGACTGGGAAGGAGATGAAAAAGTGGAAAGTAAAGCCGGCTAGAACTGGAAACCTGTCTACTAAGGATTAGTGAGATTGGGATAAGCATGCACCCTTCTCTAAAACCTGGAGAAATGGTCATATACTGCTTCTTCTCCGGTAGTCCTGATTAAATTTGACACCCTAGGTGTGGAATGAGTGCTGTTATCCACATTCTTTGATCTGTCAGGCTGAAATCTCACGCAAACTGTGTTTTATATTCGTGTATCCTCTATTTTGAACAGGACTCAAATGTATATTTAAGATGTATTCTTTTTATCAAACACCAACAAGGTGGGGGCAACTGTGGTAAGGGAGAGCCACAGTGCTTAGTGCATGTCTATTTTGCTCTGGGATGCTGTCCAAGGTTTTTCTTTTAGCAAGCGGCCCCCTGCAATGATGTGGTGACCTCCAGTGCCAACCACGAGGCTATTAAATCAATAATTATGGAGACCACTTTTCGCTGTAGTGTTAATTTTTGATGGCACACACTGTAAAGTGAATTGCTATAGATTCTCATGTTTGCTGTTGCTAAGATATGACAGATTGCTTATATTGAACCGTAAAGTCGTGCACCAGCGTGCTTCAGTTCTGCCCAGGTTTTCTTGAGATGCTTTTTGGGTGTTCCTACAATTTGATGCGCGTGCTTTAGATTTTCTGCAATGCTTGATAAGTGTTCTTTCCAGACTCATTAATCCCTTTATTTTTTCATTTTAGAGAACTTTAGGGCACTTTGCACGGGCGAGAAAGGCTTTGGCTACAAAGGGTCCACGTTCCACCGAGTTATCCCTCAGTTCATGTGTCAGGTGAGCATGTGCTGGCTGCTGGGACTCTGATTATTATGCTCATTGCTTATTGGGTGTCAGAGCCCATTATGCTAACTGTACTACCAGTCAATTTATTTTTCCTATATTCTGTTTCTTTTGGTGCTTTACTTTCGGTTTAGAGCACAGGCGATAACATTGGTGCATCGATGCGCGTTATTTAACGTAATTATTCGCCTCTGCTTTACGGGGTACTGTACTGAAACTGGAAAGAATCACCATAGGAACAGCACATGATGTGGGCAAGGGTATAAGGTGGAGTTAGTGGATCATGGTAAAGGCTGCATTTCCAAAACCCACTATGTCGTCGCAGCCTTTGTAACTAGCACATGCTGTGTTGTCGACCAATTTCAGAGATGTTGCTTTACCTGTGAATGACCGTACCAGCACTTCTAAGCAGGGTGATTATATTTTTTTTATTTGGACAGTGCGACATGCCTTGTCAGGGGTGTCATTCTTTAAGTTGGAGAGTTGCAGTGTTTCTCTGTGAGATTGTCCTGCAAAATGGACAGCACCTGCACCTCTCTTCAGTAGCGCTTTTCTTTATAAGAAACAATAGAATTACTTCATTTGCAGAGGACAAATGTTTGACTAAATACAGTTGTCCCTCACTTCTGTCACTTGGAAAATTCAATCTGGTACATATATTTCAAGGACTCCAATATTGCTTTGCCACAATTAAAATGATGAGAGCAGAAGCAGACTCTTTTTAGGTTTTGCCTGTAGAGTGTTTGCGCTGTGCTCGAAGTCTATTGTTAATCAAAACTTAAAAGGGACTTGCATCCTGCCTCCTCTCTTTCCTGGCTTCTCATTGGTTCCCGTGCATGCCACTTGCCATTCCTCCATTTCTATTGGTCGTAGCATATCTTCCTGCATTTACCAATGCTTGTTCCTTGTCTACTTCTCTTATCCGTTTCGCGCTGCCGAAATACTGTTAACATCCGCTTTGGTGGAACAATATTTTTATAAAGTTTTGCCGTTTACTATTGCATGATATTTCTATAACAATTTATCACCCGGAACGATTAAGTGATTTGCATAGAATCACAGGATGTTGTGTGGATCCACCGAGACTCTAACTGGGATCCCCAGCTCTCAAATTAGCAGCTCTGGCCACTGCGCCAGATAATCTATACTCCTGTGTTATCTGTCGGCGAGCTCTTTCCTTCTGGGCATTGATTGACGACAACAGCTCATTCATGACATAGGCTAAACTGATATATTGCCAATGCTTGTTTACATTCCAACTGCGTTTGTACTTGGTTCCTATTCTACTCAGAAACATTGCCAACTTTTTAGTCACCTGCATGTTTGGCTTAATCTCTATGATTATATCTCTGAAAACTGCCCACAACTCATATCAAAGATCACAACCTCTTCTTCTTTCAGCATCATACCCCTGCACACTAAAAATAGCTGAAATTCTCAAACTCCTCTACTAATCTTATGACCATCTGCACGAACTGACATACCACGGATCCCACCTAACTCCTGTTAATGTAATCAATCACAAAGAAACAAGTACATGCAAAGGGTGGTTTACTGAGCATGTAAAACTAAGAACTGAAAATAACCAGTACCCTTGGGTTCTGGAGCAGTCTGCTGCCCAGCGTAAATCGCTTCAATGCCTCTCAAGGGGTAGTAAGCCCTATATAAATGCAATTACCATCGCAGTGTAGAGACCTAGAGCCCACCCCAACTAACACCTCCATCATTTCACTCCGTTCCTGTTGCTTTGTGCCCTCATTAGGATAGTTTTTTTTGTTTGTTTTTAAAAAAAAAACCTTTATTGACAGTTATGATTATACAGTAGCAAGCGTACAACCGCCAGGGCCGGCTGTCACCAATATTGACAAGTGCATAGGATAATTCAGTTACACAGCGCTTCAGCCGGCAACCCGAGGGTCCTGCGGCGATTGAGCAAACATGTCACATCTATGCATTTTGGTCACAGGAGAAAGAAGGTTTTTGCTTTTTATGTTTTATAAAAGGAAACAAAGTAAAAAGGAAAGAAAAATGCAATTAACTGCGAGGCAAAACAGGAATTATACACACGAGTGATCCCTCCAGGAGGGGGAGCACCGCATCTAAAAGGATCTTGTGTATCAGTAGATGAAGCTTGAAAGCTATAAAGAAGGGGGGGGGAGAAGGGGGAATGAGCAAGCAATCAGTGCACTAACGAAAATCTAGACGAGAAGGAATATCTGGCTAAGGGGAATGCAGCACCTCCGGTGGATTCACAAAGGGGGGGGGAGTACAGATCTCTCCGATACTGATTCCACTGGTTCCATATCCTCCCCCACTTTTTGGGTCTACCTCGTGCGACGTACACAGTTTTTTCTCGAAACATGCACCAATCCATGTTCTTTGACCAGGCGGACAGACTGGGTGCCCTCGGGGATCCCCACAGTTGTGCAATGTCACTTTTGGCGACCATATTCCCTAAAGTGGCCCATTGTGTCTGAGCCACATTGTAGTCGTTGGATTCCCACACATTCAGCAGACACCTACAGGCCTCAGGCAAAATCGAAACTCCCGTTACCTCTTTCATGACGTCATGCACACGGCTCCAAAAGGATACTCCCTCGGGGCATTCCCACAGAATATGGAGGAAGGCACCCATCATTCCACACCCACGCTTACACAGTCCATCCACAGAGCATCCCATATGTAACAATCGGGGGCCTATCACATACACGCGGTGTAGAATTTTTAGTTGCACCATTCGCAGACGGGCCGGGATTGCCACCTCCTACGGAGAGGATATCGCCGCCTGCCAATCCTCATCATCTAATTTCAGTCCATCGCTGGTCCAGGCCTCCCGCAGTTGTAGAAGGTCTGTCCGGTCGTTTATCAGTTTCTTATATATGAGAGAGATGGTACTATCCGGGACGTGACCGTCAAGCACTCTGTCTTCCAGGGGTGAGGGTGCCGGTCGGGAAGACCGAACCAATAGCGTGCCGGACCTGTAAGTACCGGAGTATTCCCTATCGCTGAGTGCATATTCAATTTTCAACTCATCAAAGGTCTTTACCCTATCCTTAATCCAAAGGTCCCCCACCTTGCTAATACCGATGAGGTCCCATTTCTCAAAGCCTTTGGTGGTCCATAAATTGCCTAACCTCTCAGACATATAGTGGAGCCGCTCGAGTCTGACCAGCCCATAGCTGCGTTCGCACTATATCCGATCCGCACCGCCACCTTGGTGGGTCCCGTTAACGTCCTATCCGACCGCCTGGAATAGAGTGCCCTGTAGAAGTTCCCACCTGGGAGCAACCATTTATCCATGGTGAAGGCCGGGTTGGACACCGAGCCAAACAGTGCGTGATTGACCGCGCTTAATTGGGAGGCCCAATGGTAACGCCTGATGTCAGGCAGCGCTATACCTCCATCGTACCAAGGCAGTGTGAGCCGAGCCAGGGCGATTCGGGGTCGTCCGATCCACAGTAACTTCCTCTGAAGGCATTCGATCTCATGGAAATAGCTGGAGGGCACAAGGTCAAGAGTGTTTTGGAGTGCATACAAAAATCTAGGCAGGGACATCATTTTGAAGAGCGCTGCCCTGCCCACAAGACACAGCGGCAGCCTACACCAAGCTTTCACATTGGCTTTCAACCGGAGAAGCGGGGGAGCAAATTACGCTGGTACCTAATGACAGGGTCTCGCGAGATATATATACCCAAATACTTGAAGCCGGAGTGCAAGATCTGTATCTGGCAATTACGCGGCACAAGAGGTGTATCATCAGTGAGCGAGTAGACACTGGATTTACTCCAGTTGATCACCAGACCCGAGTTCTTACTAAAAGAGCTGAGGACATCAAATGGCATCCCCAGTGATTTCTGAGGGGAATTAAAATAAAGGAGAATGTCGTCCGTATATAATAATATGCGGTCTTCAAAGTCGGGGGGCCCACCTGATACCCTTAAGTGATGGTTCCCACCGCAACCATGCGGCCAGAGGTTCCAAAGCAAAAAGCAGCGGAGACAGGGGGCACCCTTGTCGCGTGCCTCTCCCAAGAACAAAGGGAGCCGAGACCCTACCATTAACGACAACCTGAGCCAGAGGCTCCCCGTAGAGTAGCCTGACCCAGCTAATGAACACCGGCCCGAAGCCAAACTTCGCAAGGGCCGCCCACAAGTATGGCCATTCCACTGTATCAAAGGCCATAGTGGCGTCTAGAGAAACCAAAATGGCCGGCTCACGCAACGTCTCCGCCCTCGCAAGAACGCCGTGCAGACGGCGTAGGTTCAACGCATTGTTGGCTGGGTGGAATAAAGCCAGATTGATCTGGATGTATCAGGTCCCCAATCACTTTAATCCATCGATTCGCTATCAATTTCGCCAGGATCTTAGGTTCGGCATTAAGAAGCGAGATGGGTCTATAAGAGGTACACCACTCACGGGGCTTCCCCTCTTTATGAATTATGACGATAGACTCCAATCTCTGATCTCGGGGAAGCGAGCCACTCTCCCTGGACTCCAAGAACATCGAACAAATATAAGGCGCCATAAAGTTCGGACACAACTTGTACAACTCAATGGGTATACCATTCGGGCCTGTAGCTTTCCCCGAGCGAATGGAGCGAATAGCGAGCGCTACTTCATCGATGGAAAATTCCGCCTCCATAAGCTCTCTATCAGAGTCAGACAAGCTAGGCAATGCGATATCTCTGAGCAAAAGATGCGAGGAGTCCTCCGGCCTATCGGAGACTGGCGCATACACCGTTCGGAAATGACAGGCGAACTCATCCTCGATCTCCAGTGGATCTACCACACGCACACCATCCACACGTTCAATAACCGGCACCACTCGATTCAGTCTTTCTCTCTTGTCCAACCATGCAATCAATTTCCCTGCCTTGTCGCCCACATCATACAAACGACCCTGTTGCTCACGACTCATGGCTTTAGCAGCATTCGTCACCAAGGCTTTATAGTCAGACTGTTGCAAATTCAAAACATGCACCTTATCTTGCGTGATCCCGGATTCAAGATCGGCCTCTAAAGCAGTGATTTCAGATTAGAGTTGCACAACCTCCTCATTATGGCGTTTCCTAGAACCGGCAATCAGCGACAGTGTCTGGCCCGAATAACAGTTTTGAAAGCCTCCCACAAGGACACAGACGAGGACACCGATCCCACATTTTCGGCAAAGTAATTGTCGATAGCCTTAACCACACCAGCCCTGGTTTCCGGGAGACGGAGATGCCAAGGATTGATCGGGGCGATCCGACCCCCGGCTCCCAGATGGAGATCTATAAGTAGCCATAGCGGGGAGTGATCCGAGATGCCTCTGGCCAAATGTCGGACCTCTGTAACCGATACGGCCTGTGCCGCAGGCATGAGGATGTAATCAAGCCTGGCAAGGCTCCCATGTGCCCCAGAGTGGAAGGTGTATTGAGCTTGCCCAGGGTGAAACATCCGCCAGCAATCGACCAGACCAAATGTGTCCAAGAAGCCACCCAGATAGGACTGCGATCGCGTGAGAGCTCTGGGAGGGTTACGATCTTCCATGCCACTAACAACTGAGTTAAAAATCTCCTCCCACCACCAAGATCCCCCTCGGGGAGCTCCAACACCAGTTTTCCCAGGTTGGCAAAAGTGGTGGTTTGTAAACCCGGGGGAACGTATACTGAGAGGATGGAGATCGCCTTCCCCTCCCACCTACCAATAATGGCCGCATACCGTCCCCTATCATCCAGGACAGTATCCTCAACTTTCAAGGGGAGGGAATTTCGAACCAGAACACCAGTCCCTCTGGATCCAGAGGTGAACCCCGAATGTGCAACCAACCGATAGCCCCTCCGATTCATAGCGTGAAACGTGTTCCCCACCAAGTGTGTTTCTTGCAATAATACAATATCAGGGGAGTGGCGTTTCAAGTATTTAAGTACTATCCCCCACTTTATCCTGTCCCCAAGCCATTAACATTCCAACTCAAAACTCTCAACCCCCTATCCCCCATCCTATAAACACTGGCGGGGTCCCCCAAACCCCCGAGAAGGAAACACAGATCAAGATGTACAACAATGCGTAGCCTCTAAAACGATTCAAACAGAAGAAGGAAACCCCCCCTCCCCCAAAAAGCCCCACACACACATCCCACCTCCCTGCACCCCTGCGATAGTACAGAAAACCACCCCAATTTGCAGTGTGCCTGTCGCCCTACCCTAGAAAACTAATCTACAAGAAGAAAAAGGAACACCCCCAGGAGGAGGAAAAGTCCCATCCCCCCGCCGCCTCAGGGTTTACATCGTGAAAGTGTAATTGACCCAAAGATAAGACGAACCACCGCAACGCGGTATGGTAGTTGCTCACGCCGGTCTCCTCACTCCTCCTGGTCCTTCTGGCCTCCCTCCGCGCCTCTGGATTGCTCCGTACTGTCCCGTTGCGATGACAAAGTGTCCAACCAGTCACTAACCACCTCCGGCATATCAAAAAATAGCACACGTTCATTCTGTTCAATCCGTAGTCGGGCCGGAAAGAGCATGGCATACTTCAGGCCCAGGTCTCTCAGTCTACGCTTCACCCCGGTAAATCCTAGTCTCTGTTTCTGCACCTATTGGGTAAAGTCGGGGTAAAAGCTGATGGATGCATTATCAAATTTAGTGGGCCCGTTGGTCCTCGAGGCCTGTAAGATGGCGTCCCTGTCCCTGAAGTTGAAGATCCTAGCAATTATGGGCCTAGGTGTGGCACCCTGCTTGCGTCTTCCACCCGGAACTCTATGGGCACGCTTCACCGCAAAAAAGTTACTAAGGCCCTTAGGAGCGAGATGGTTTAGAATCCGATCTTCCACAAGGAGATCCGTCGATTGATCAGCTGAAGTCTCCGGAACTCCGACGATGCGAACGTTGTTGCGCCTTGCGCGGCTTTCAAAATCTTCGAGCCGGCGGGCAAACTGTTCACTCGAGGTTCGTAAGGTCCGGACCTCGGTCTGGAGGTCAGACACGTCGGTGGTGAGACTGGCAGTTTTGATATCCAGCGACTTGACTCTCTCGTTGGTTTTGGCCAAGTCCGCTCTAAGCAAACTGACATCAACAGCCACTGTGTCGATCTTGGCAGCCAAGGTTTCATACTGTTGGCCCATGGATGACTTCATGCTCGCTATGCCGCCCATTACATCTCGCAGCGTCAACTCTTCCGTTTCTGGGGGGCCACCTCCGAGGTCCTCCGGAGTCTTGCGAGTTCCGCTGGGAGAACCCTTGGGGCGCGTAAATCGATCCATAATGGTGGATTGAGTGATGCCACCCCGAGACGTGTTCTTGGTCGTCGGTTTGTCGCTGTCAAGTTTGCCTGCCATGTTGAGCTGTGCGCCCCGAACGGGCTTTTGGGACCTGGTGTGAATGGCTCCCCACGGAGAGAAACAGCAAAAAATCAAAATGCAGGGCGCCGGCGAGGAGCAATTGAGCAAGTTGGCTCATGAACCGGCAAGATCAAAGGACAACCGTCTTTCAGCGGACGTGAGCAGGCAAATCGAAACAGAAATTAGACCAGGGGTAGCGATCTCCTTTTTTCCGCCGTTGTTGTTCAACTACCCACGGGGTATTGCGGATGCTCGAGTCCCTGGTTTTCTCACGGTGTAGGCCTTCAGGCTTCAGGACGGAGTATTTCAGGTGTCCGGTGTCCGAGCCAAATTTTGAAAAATGCCATGTGGATCAGGAGAGTTACAGCTACAATAACCCGTTGTTAAAAACAGGATCCGTGGCAGGATAGATGTAGGAGGCGGCGAGGGTTTCGTGAGCTCTCAGCTCACGCGCCCATCTTGGATGCGCGCGAATTCCCCCCCCCCTCCTCTCATTAGGATAGTTAAAAGTTGATGATGATTGCTTAAAGGTCCCATCCCAGTCTCAGTTTCTCGAAGGGCATTATCCCCTGAGGGTGCAGCTTCAGAGTCCGTATAGCTTTGAACAGAGACTTTATTTATCTTTTGGAAAGGCTCTGGGTGCTCCTGGTCACTCCATATGCCTGTGCAATGGAGTGTAGACCTTTCCAGGATCGGTCAGAGGTGCTGTTTGTGCAGATATTCGTGTGCCTCTGGAGGCAAGGCAACTCTGCCTTCCACACTCATTTCTCCATCCTTTCAGGTTTTTAGGTCTCGCCTTTTCCATTCCGAAGGAATGGGAAATGGCGAGAATTCAAGTGCTCAAAATACTCGTGAAACCAAGGGTTTTTTCGTGCGGTTTTCTTTGAGTTCACGTGACCAAACAAGCATGCGCATCAACCTCCCTCCTAATTGCATTTTTTTAATGGCCGTCACCACATCAAAGGGCTTCTCCCAGCGTGTGCTCTGCGGCTTCTCCTCCCCTAATTATTCATGGCTGGCCGGTGGCCGGCCGTACTTTCAGTTTCCCGGCCGCTCTTGTTAGGTCTGGGTGTCTACAGCACGGCTACCAATTCCCTCTGCTCTTCACTACTCTCCCTCCCTTCTCCGTCCTTGCCCCCTCGCTTTGCCTCCACTCTTCCATTTCCCAGGTTTCTTTACTTTGTTTCTATGTAGCAGGTTAAATTTAGTTTCTGTATACACTCTCACGCCCTCCGTATTCAGCTTTGCCACTGCACTCAAGTTGCAACAAACACTGACCCCTTTCCAACACCACGCTTTTTTCCTTCAAGCCGATATCATTTTTTGACCAGTTCCGTTTGTATGTCTCATGCTTCTTATAACAGGCCGTGTTTGGTTGAGATCTGCTTGTCCTTGTTGTTCTCTCTGGCGATAGTTTGTGTCATCTTTGAGCACGCAGCCTTCGGCTGTGGAATGCAGAATTGCATCGAAAAACATTCCTGCAGAGCTGGCCGCCCCCGGACCAGGGCTTCTGCCTTTCTTCACCACTGGCTCATGTTATGAGCAGGGGTTCCCGTGGTACTACCGCCACTTTACATTTCCCCCCCCCCCCCTTCTCCCCCATCTGGTCACATGTATGCACTACCCTTGCCCCCTTTAGCTCACGCTTTCCCTCTTTTCTGCCCTTCCTTCTCGGAGCTGCCGCCCTTTGCTTGTGAATAATTGAGGACCAGGCTTTTATTTCAGTTACTTTGGTGTATGCAGTTTCATGACGCACCAGTGTATTTACATGTAGACCATGCATGTGCGCTCTGGACAGGCCCAGCCGCCTGGAGCATTGTCGCATCCCTTGTGCACGCTCCCTGTGACGACAACATTATTGGAGGAGGGACCGCATCCTCCTTTCCAGGCGTAGCCTGGTCCGCCATCTTGGATGTGATGTTCTGGAACACTGTGACTTTCAGGTCCTGGTCAGGAGTATGTGGCCCTTCTAGTTTCCCAGGGTGACATCCGTATCCTAAAGGCTTGCTGGGAGTGAATAGGAATAAAATCATTGCCCTTTGTGGAGCTACTCTCGATGCCGTATGGTTCGGAGAAGGGCCCAAGGTAGGGATGATGCTTGACATGCCTTTAAGGGAGGGGTTGATCCAGTCCACCACACTTCCTTTGACACCCGTGTCCTTTAATCTGCCCACTAACATTTGATGGTGTCCAATGTTTAATACCTCTGAGAGGTCCAAGCAAATGCTTGCTGCAACTCCTTTATGGACTCTAGTTTTCAGGCCACCCCAAATGGAGGTACGCGGCCCATGCCATCTCATGCCACTTCAGTGCCACGGAACTCAGGGACGTCATGATTCGGAGCCTCTTGCCTCAAGCCTCTTGATATCATGCCAGAACTAAGTGACCTGGGACGGCTCATAGATATCAAAGATGTCTGTGTGGTCCTCAGTGACACGATGGGGCTCAAAGACCTCATAATGTAGGGGTGGGGGACAGTCAAATGACAACATAAGGCACAGTGACCGCACAACGTACAGCATAGGGCCTTAATGTATTCTGCTTTGTGACATCCACGTACAATTCAGTGACACAGTAGGGTGTACTGACACCACTGTATAGTCTTAATGACACCGCAATACAGGCCTCTGTGATGTCACAGCAGGGTTCAGCTGAACAACGGGGCTTGGTCACACCACACTGAACATGTCAGTGGTATTAAAACCTACATCTCAGTTACATCTCATTAGGATTCAGTGACCTGGCAGGAATCTGTGACATCACAGCAGAATTCAGTGGCTGTAGAGGTAGTCAGTGACTCAACAGGACTGGGTAACGTCTCAAGATTGAGCTTCTTTACAGGACAAAATAGCTGAGTGATGTCACAGTTGAGGACTCTGTGGTGCCCTAGCAGGATTAAGTGATGTAGGGTTCAAACACCACAACACTGGGCTCTGTGACATCATAGCAGAATTCTTTGACAGCTCAGCGCAGATGTCACAAAGTAGGTCAGTGACACTAGCAGAATTTTCTGACCCATCGGGGCTCAGTAGTATTTCTTTGGAATTCCTTGACAAAGGCAGGCACGATGACATCACAACATGAAGCTCAGTGGCATCAGATCTGTGTTACCAAATAGTGTGCACCAGTCTCGAGTTTTGTTGATTTATAATATATGGTTTATGAGCCGTAGATAAAAAATATTCTAGGGGTATGAACGTTCCTAATAACAATTCTGCAGCACAGGTTGTTCTGTGCAGTAATAGAACATATGTCTATAAAAAGTAACACAGTGTTTTGTGAAGTTTGCCTCTTCACCTCAGTCTTGTTTTTGTCTTGCCAAGGATTTCAGAATAAACACCTGCTTCATTGAGGAGGGAAGTGTGTGTCTACGTGTCTTCTCCATGGTTCCCGAGTGACCGCCACATGGGTTCAAAGTCGTCTTAATGGTCTTCCCGGCATCAGCAATGCACAGAGGGAAGGTGCACAAGTAGCACAAAAAGGGGCTATTGCTGCTGCTAGCAGCCCTGAAAACGCAAAGCATCTTCTTTTAGCACCATTTCATGATTGCTAAATTGCTCCCATGTCTACCACTCTTTGCCTCACTGCTTGCCCTTATCTGAAGTATTGTGTTTGTTTCTGAAAGCCACCACATATGTGCTTGCGACCCGTTTCACAGATGTAATCAGGAGCACGGTATTAAGCGCCAGAGGCTTCATCTGGGACTTTATACCGAATTCTTGAATCCACATGTGGCATTGCTTCCAGTTTAGGTGAAAGTGGAGTTGGAGGCACTGCACCAGCAAAGATAAATACTGGGGGTATAAAAAAGATGGCACACTGGCAACCAAAATGATGACTGTTTTAAACCGAGCATCCCACGAAATGGATGCTAAAAAAATCAAGGCTTTACGTGGAAGAAAAAGCCGGTAAATGAACAGGAAATTAATTAGGAGAAGGTAATGAATTATTGTTAATAAACTGATTGGATTGTGATGTAACATTGTTCGCCCTGTACTTTGTTGGTTTCATCATAACTTGCAAAGAGACTCTTAAAGACCATGATCTGTAGGAAATATTATTGGAAGAGTAATTCCTAACTTATAGGTCCTGATACATGATTAGTTGGGGAGTGAGTGATAAGGACTAATATAAGAAATTATATTCTGAGAACATTCTCTAACTAGTGGCATAAAAACTGTTATCCTCTGAGTGCGGTACGATACCGCTGCATGCTTGTTGAGAGGTGCCTGTTTGTTAGTTCCTCTGGATTGCTCTGTAGCATTTTGATACTATTGATCATGGTACCAGATCTGAACAGATTTAGGTAGCTGGATCCTCCGCTGATTCCCCTCCTCTTTTAGAAATTGCTTTCAGAAATTGTGAGAGGTGGAAATATAAATCTGGCCTTGTGGGAACCCCCCCTCCCCCTTTGTTTGCCCCAGGAAATCCATCTTGGCCTCCACGCCATTTACATTGCCCCTGCAGCACTAATGAATTAACTGGGACACTGTATTCATTTGTATAATGATAGACTTTAATTCTATTTATTTTTGTCACTGATTTAGTACACCCAGCACCTTTTTAACAAAGCCTTCAGATTATTGAAAGTTTTTCTCCACACTAAAGGACCATGGCTTTCTCCTGGCGGGTGAGCTTAGGATGGTGGTACATGCTTTAGCCCCCTCCTAGCAAGACTCTGGTGATGCAGTTTGGTGACGGGCCAGCTAAGATCTCTCACTCTTCAAAGGCAGCGCTACATACCCCAGCCAGGCTGATTGCCCGGGCTAGGAAGTTTGATTTTATTTTACTTCCACTCCAGCACCGGATTGAATCATATTAGAGGCCAGCTTAAACGGCCGCCGCAAGCACTACCTCGGTAGTGCTGTGCTTGTCCGTTGGCTGATGCGGCCCCGCCCACTCTTTTAAACCGCAGCGGAATTCGCGCCACGGTTAAGTGGTTATAATGGTCAGTCGGGCATGTAATGTGGTTTGTCCGAGAACTCCAGCATCATCATCAGATAAGGTAAAATTTAAACATGAGGTGAAGCATAAGAAGTGGTTGTTGTTCAGGACTGGGGATTTCGAGATTCCAATTGTCTAAAGCTAGTGGCCAGCCTCTGTGACCAGAAATGTGTGATTTAATTTTTTGCCAATGTAAGCATTCCCTGATCATTTCCCCCGCTAAAATTGACACCTTTTCTTGTTTTGGTTTCTTTTTGTTGTAGTTTTCAAATTGTGGAGGGTCTAGCAACATTTTCGTTATTTTTATATATATATATATATATCGTTGGTTGGTATTCGTTTTTAGACATCTTTTTTTTCTTGTGTTCCCCTTATTATTTGATTCTACACCACAACAGTGGCTTTACAGTGATGGTCTGCTTTAAGCCTCGCAGTAGATGTAGTTGTTGCAAAGAGTAGCTGAATGATTCAAAACTTGATTCCACCTGAGTCATCAAGAAAATATGGAGACCAAATACGATATGCGTCGAGCAAAACAGGCTAAGAAACTTAACTTGTGGGTGATACTAAAGGTCCGTTTGTTGATCACATTGTATGCTCGTTTCTACGTAACCATAATGTAAACACACTTTCTGGCAAGTATATGCACAGTGAAGTCATGACATTGCCAAAACAAAACTGGTTAGGTTAGGTTGTGGTTAATTATCACCTTCCCACAGCGGTTGCTTGTTTTTATAAATAGCTTATATGGTGACTCAGCAATAATGCTTATGCACCCTGGTTCACCCAGAATATGAATTGGATATTGCCCAAGTGGCTCCTGTTTGGCAACTTTTCACAAACTATTATGCTAACTAAGTAGGTTGAGTACCTGCAGGAGAAATTCAGTGTTGTGCCAGCGCCAGACTGGAATCCCGTCAAGGCCAGCTTCGCTTTTCTTCTGAGTACTGAGACCGAGACCTATAAAGCTCATTCACTACTCTTAAAGTCGTTTTCCACATTGGCATTCTGGATAGGGTGACAAGATTCTCAAAACAAAAAATCGGGACTGGTGTCATAGAAGTAGGACTGACAGAAGTAGCTATGGCTTTAAGTGGGATGAAAAACGGGGGGGGGGGGGCTGGTCTCTCAAGGGGCTTGGACGATGTAATTGAAGATGTGGCTTAAAATACAAGCTAAAAACATCTGTACTAGCATAGCTTCCCGCCCCAAAAAAGTGCTGCTTCTGTGTTTGTATCCAGATAAATAATATAACGAGTAACATCACACCTAGAACAAGCCTGGACCATTGACTTTGTCAACGGTTGTTAGCTGCATGAGAGAAATAAGCAACAACTTTGGCTTCGCTGTACATAACATTGAAAATGCCTCAGTTCTGGAATGAAGAGGCAGACTGTGAAAGAACTATAATAGGTCTCTTTAAAAGCAGTGAAGGGTGGTGCTGCAGCAATAAGCTTTTTTTTCTTTTCTCAGTGAGGGCAAAAATGGAGAGCCCAATAGAGACCCGTCTCGGCACCTGTGAGAAGTAAAGCAGGCGCACTGAGCAAGAGACTATTTAAACAAGCATTTGCAATGCAATAGGTCTCGTATTGGGAAAGTTTGAGCTATTGGTCTTGTAAATGAATTTTTTTTAATATTTATGTGTTGGTTTTGAAAATAGCTAAATTAATAGCTTTGTCATTTACAAAGCCAATAGTTATAACTTTCGCAAATTGACACCTATAGCAATTGTAATGCAACATGTTTTGTATTTACGTGACTTAGATGTATTGATTACAAATAACAATGGCTTTTAATTTTTTTAAATAATTAATACTTAAATAAATGATTTATAATGGCAATAGCTTAAACTTTTGTGAAGATTTTTGTTCAGTGTATTTTATTGTATTTTTATTGAGACAAAGTGGTGCTGTGGTGGTGCTGAGGGATAATTTGCTGGTGCTGATTGATAATGTCGTGGTGCTGATTGATAATGTCGTGGTGCTGAGTGATGATATGGTGATGCTGGGGTGGCGCTGAGTGATGCTGGGGTGGCGCTGAGTGATGCTGGGGTGGCGCTGAGTGATGGTGGGGTGGCGCTGAGTGATGCTGGGGTGGCGCTGAGTGATGCTGGGGTGGCCCTTAGTGATGCTGGGGTGGCCCTTAGTGATGCTGGGGTGGTGCTGAGTGGTGCTGTGGTGGTGCTGAGTGACTTATACTGTTGTAGCTTCAAGGCAAGCATAGAAGCATCTTCTTTAATGGGGGCGGGGCATCAAGTCAGAGGAGTGTTTGAAAAGATCATTCAATAAAAATAAAGGAGACACCACATCATAGAGTAACCAAAATCCTAAATGCTCAGGAGGTTCCTAATCAACTCTACTAATGAATTGGAAAATTGTGGCTAGGAGGGGAGGGGTACATAGACCAAGAACTAGACGGAAGGCCTTGTAAGGTGAAGGAAGCTCACCACTGCAAAGCAGAGGCCCATCCGTGTTTACAGACAGCTAAGGTTAGGAAAAACGTTGAAGCGGGTAATGTACACCTCATGAGAGATCAACAGATTTTACTTAAGGAGTGGTGACTGTTTGAATGGGAGGCCAAAAAAACACTAGGGTTAAATAAACCAGCGCAAAAGACACGCAGGGTACTGAAAAGCGGCTGTGAAATTAAATGAAAAGCGGCCGCGAAATTAAATTAAAAGCGGCCGGGAAATGCTCTCGGCATTGCGGGAGCGCATTCCTTTGAAGTGTGAAGCAGGGTGCGGGGGAGCAGATCCCTTTGAAGTGAAGCTCTCGGCATTGCTGTGGTGGGTCTGATGCAATGATGCGAGACAGGCGGCTAGGAGAGCAAATGGATAGCGCGTGCGCGGGCACATGCACTCGGCGCAATCCGCCTGGTTTAGCTTTCGTGGATCCAACTCTATAAGTCTCGACATCTGCAATGCGCAAGCGCATTGGCAGAGGTCGAGACCTAAAAACGGGACATTTATCTGTTTAACCCGGGCATTATGCTGCAAATTAAAGAAATGTCCTGTTTTTTGCAAAGTGTCATGACACCGGTTCAAAAAACGGGACCGTCCGGGGAAAACCGGGACGTCTGGTCACCCTTATTCTGGAGAACCATTCATAAGAAGGCCCAGTTTAACAAATCAAATGCATAAGCAATGTCCAGGGTATAAATCACTAATAGTATCTCACAGGCCTCTGGAAAGTCACTGAAACCTAAATGCAGAGGTTGCTAATGCAGGCATCACTGTGGCATGAAGCCTTTCTGAACCTCGAACAGTTTTCCCGCTACCTTCCTGAATCTCCTAACATTCCAGAAAAATCTTATAGTGGCAGTTCAGCAGGAGTTTCATCTATATAACACACTTCTTCGGATCTTAAAAATCCATGAGCTTATGGCCTCATCCCAAGAGTCTGGAGTTCTGACATCCCTTTACGTGTTGAATACAACCGATCTTGCCAAATTGGAATAGTCTTCTCACAAATAGTTTGATATACTATGGCTCATAACGCATCCAGGCCCAAAGCCATTCCTATCTAACAGAAGATGGCGTCATAAACTTCTGCTGCAACATATGAATTAAGCTCAGCCAGTTGCTGAATTCGGGTAACTACAGACCGGTGAACCAATTCCAATTAGAAAATGCCTATTTCTTTTATAAAGCTCGGACAAAAACACAAAGTAGCCTCCTTGTTTACCTGCCAAATACAATGCTTTTGGATCAAATACCTCCTTATGCTTTTCAGTCCTGTCCATACTAGACCTAGAGGGTTTCAATAGTTTACTCCTATTCAAGATGTTGTTCACTTCCCCGTGTAAATATGAAACACATTACTCGTCCAACAATCTACATTTAGTTATTTGTATCAAAATTCCCAGCAAAAGCCTTGTATAAATCCACATATAGCTGAGAGTACATTGAATTTAAGAAATATTTGTCTTAATTTCGTGTACCACTTCAGGATCCAATAGGAGCTGAGCTTGCTGCCCATGGTATGTTATTTTGTATGGAACAAGAGACCGACTACCCAACGATCTAAAACGGATTCCACCTCAAATTCAACTAATGCTGAGCTGGCTATTACAAACCAGTCTATCCAGGAAAACTGGTCAAATTTCATTTGAATGGCCACATTTCTTTTGAATGGCACTATAACATCTTTGTACCAAGTGCCCGCTCCCTCCAGATGTCACATAATACTACATGGTATGATTCCTTCCTATTTATCAACAGTATGCTCCGTTCCCCCTCCTTATGGTCTGAATCCGCTCTTCTACTTCCTCCATATGTCTTTGATTATGCATGTTTTTCTAAATATGAGATGCACTGCTAGAAATGTCATATGGACCTTTGACACCAAACTTTTCAGTTTGTCCTTTCTTTTCTCTAACTCCTACTACTGAACCTCCGCCAGGGAGGGAAATGTAAAAATAAAGCACCTAAAAAGGCTTGTAAGGCAACCTCTAGGACCTACTTTTTAATGAAGAAGAAAAAAAATAACTGGATCGTCACCTGATTCTTTCTCTTATGTTTCAACTAATAGGGATCTTTATGTATGTCATGAGAGAGGAACCTGCTGTTAGGATTCATTTTCTGTTTCCCTCTAAAATCTCAAATCATTTCAAAGCTTATTTATGTTTTTTGCAGAAATATTTTTTTCAAAAACTGCATGAACTCTCTAACATTTTGGGTCTATTAGGTATCTTAATTTTCTACGTCCTGCTCAATCCACGTCTATTCCCTTTCCAAATGTCTCACTTTAGTGCAGCTTAGCTAGAGGTAAAAATTTGCGGTGGGAATTGCAACAACGCTTGTTGGGGATACTGAAAGCGTAGATGATCTCTCAACAGGCAATATTGTGAAGCTTCAACTGTACCTAAAGTCTAGATGTTGCCTACCGTATTCTTAGGTCTATCACCTATTTGTAAATAAATGTAATCAGTCTAAAGTTGTTTATTTGTCAAATTACTGTCTAGTGACACTTCATGCTTCAAATTGATGTTCTCTAAATAGTTTCGCTGGATGGAACTATGTGGTTGAGCATACATTATTCATTATGAATGCAAAGGGTAAGTTCGAGAAATGCTTAATTAAAACACATATGAAAAATACTGCCATCTCCTAAACCTGCTATAGCCATGGAGTAATATCTTGAGGGCGGATGGTGTATTTTTGGTAACTTGTTTAGCAATTGCTCTTGTACTATCACTGTTTTGTCCACTGCTCTTCCTCAAACTTTGTATTGATTCTTTCTCTAATAGAGAGCCTTCTTCCTTTTCTATAACCAGTTCTCTGCTTCCTCTTTTTTTGCGGAAGCAGTTCCCCCGTAGCGGTTTCCCTCGCTATATAAACATTGTGAACTAATTTCTTAATCTCTCCACTCCTAACATATGCTTTACTTCTTGTCCGGTATCATGGACTGCAAAACTGGTCCTCTTTACCTCCTAATTTTAGTGTGCAGGACGTTCTAGCCTTCCCAAAAAAATACCGGTCTGTCTTATGTGAGTCAGTGGTATCACATCCTCCTACACCCTTGCACAGATCCTGAACCCTTGTCTACATGTGATTTACGTGGCTGCCTTAGAGATTACTGCACTAGTATTCCACTCGCTGTCTTCAGCAAGAATGCAGTTATTTTCCTGCTGCATGACTCTCCGTCATGCTGAGCATTTGCAAACCTCCACAGACCAAGGGGACTATTCCATGGATGTTCTGTTTCGCTGACAGATTTTCTGTTCCCTCACATAAGCTGTCTGTCTGCAGCAGCCCCAACATGCCACCAACAGGAATATCACAGGCCTGCCAAGTGACTTGGCTGGAATCGTTCTATGGCACACTCACATTCCAGTAGAGCAGGATAGACTGCTGCTGCAGTGACCTACTCTTCTCATGGGGACATGCACCATAAACTGCTGACCCAGGGATGCCTCCCCAGATCAGGTTAGTTTAAGGAAATGTTTGAAATCTCATTTTTGGGAGGTTGCATGGGAAATATGCTGCAGGGCTCCCATCCAGTCTGAAAGGTTATCCCTCCCTATCCTTTCCAAAAAAATCTCCTGTAATATTCATCAGTCACCGTCTGCAGTTCCGACTGTAGGTGACCGTGATCAAGCCAGTGAGTGGAACACAGCTGTACTAAATATGAGCAATTCACAGGCAAAGCTGAAGCATTGGCCCCTGGGCAAATAATCATTTCTGGGCAGACTACCAGCCCCTTCATTTTTAGAGCACTGCTGCCGCCGGATGGAAAATGTGGAAGTTGAACAACTAATTCAAGGCTCCATGTGAGACACATATTGTGATCAAAAGCTCCTTCTTACTGCATTATGCTTGTGAAGATATTCAAGCTATTATTTGGCATACCAAATACAGGTGATTACATAAGCTTTGAGGCTGAAGTAGCAGGGTTAGAAGCCTACTTTATTCCACAAATAAATCCTGACTGACCGTTATGTCCTCTCACAGGGGCAACAGAACGAGGGCAATTCAGTAGATCGCTTTGGTGCCCACCTGCACGAACTGTACAGATAACAAGGTAAAGGAAGTAGGGGAGCAACTGATGCATGGCCACCCATTGTCAGTACTGCGACAGAGGGTCCTGAATGATGCATGAGCAATCGGCATGCTGGGACATTCCATTAAACATGTGAATTTAAGTGATGGACTGAGCCTTGGCTCATATGGCCATCAAAGAACGTGATCAACAACGGCCTATCAAAACAGGCAGTTGATTTATTAAGGAGAAAATCCAAGATGAAGGGTGTGAAGCTGGAATATATATGACTCGAAGAAGTGACAGACAAGTGGCTACAATAGGCTGTAGTGGTCCTGTAGTGGTCCTGCTTGCTGCAAGTGCATGTTCTGCATATGGTAAAGACTGCTCCAATGGCATACATTCAAATTACTTTGCTAATGTGTGAAATGGAAACAGAAGAGTAAGAGCCATGTTGGGAAGAAATGACATGAATTGAACCCTTGGGATGCTTTAATAGGATCAGCAGTGGACATGCTCCTCCTGAAGTCCAGAATCTCAAGCAGATCCAGTGGTTTGTAGATAGGTGAGCAGAGGACACTCGTTTTCTGATTATCTCTCATGTGACAACACGCGGCTTAAAGGTAACTGCTTTGATCATTTTTGCGGTGTCTATTAAAGTCATGGAGAGGAGGCAATATAAACAACACTGAGACCACACTTAACTTTCACCAAGGCAAGACTATATGCTTAAGGAGGGCACTCCTGTTGAAATTTTCAGAAACATTTGTGATCAAACGGCATCATAATAACCAATCTGAGCAAGTCAGATTCTTTGTGACCGAAGGCGGCCCGACGCCTTGCTGAGTTTTGGAACTGATCTTTTTTGACCGATCTGTAAACACACCTGGGATATCGAACCACTGAAAGAATTCTACAACTGCGTTGAGGTACTCGGCTGTCTATAGCAAAAGAATATAGCACTTCCTATTGATCCAATAATAAAACCAATTTGACCTCAGTATAGACAAATAAGCTTCCACGTGAGGCCCCCAGAATAATCTAAACTGATCAAGTTGAAACAGGAAGTCATAGAAAATTATCTGGCCAATACCCTGGGTATCCGCCATGTTGGTGACAACAAAGCCAAAGTAATGATGTGCAGTAAGAATTTGCATTAACCTGTGTTTGCCCCCTCAGAGTATTAAGAGGTAAGGTTCCATCATGACAGCAATTAATCTACTCTCTGACCTAAATGGTGTGCGCTGATTTTGAAAATGCAATTTGAATGCAGGATATCACCAGCTGAATTGTAAGATGAGAAGCCGGTCTATCGCTATGTTTGTGTGTTTCATTAACAGGTGAAGTTTTTAGAACCCAATATCAGCAGCAATTTCCATATTAGTATTGGTTCTGAATGATGGTGTGATAGTCTTATCAGTGCAAACATGAATTGTTGACAATCGGTCTCTGCTAAGAGCTACACTTCAACTCACCCAAGGATTTTGCATGATCCTTGACCTGGTAAAGTGTGAATTTCTTAGACAAAATGCACTTTTTTGAGTGGTGGTGTTAGCATAGACCTGGAGAAGGCCAGTGACCTACTCAAATGGAGAATGTGACAGAACTTAAACGTTTTCTGGACATGGCAACGTACTGCAGGTATATAAATCCTGGCATTGCGCCCGTAACTACTGTTGCACCAGCTAACATCAATTGTTCCCAGGGTATGGTTATTGCTTGATTAGGTATTCCATGAAACTAAGAGTGCTGAAGGAAGCTGTAAGGAAGTACTTTGATTCAAAGATAAGGACTGACTTAGTGGTGGATGCCAGCTTTGTGGAAATAAAGCTGTGTTGCAGCAACAAAAAACGCAATTAGGATGACTGAAGTGTATGCAAGCAATCTATTCAAGAATTGAACGGAAACCTAGGTATTCTGATTGGGCTCTGTCCATTTTCATTTATGTACTTATGGAAATGGAGTTCAAACTAGTGACAGGACTTGAACGCTAGAATGAGCATTTATGGTCCCTCATCTCAACCATGTAAACATTTGAAAAATGGGCACTGTAGATCCAAAAATACCTCTTCACAATTCTCTACAGACCAGACATCAACAACCTGCTTATTTCTGGAACATCTTCAGCTTGAATGCATGAAGCCCACTCTTTTATGTGCAACACAGAGGAACCTGTGTTTCTAGTATTCAAGTCCCCTGCTCTAATGCGATCGACTGGGTAGTTATTTTGGTAGTGGTCAAGGAACCCGAATTCTACAGAGAGCCCTCTCAGCTATTAAAGAAAACCAGTGGAAGACATTTTTAGCCAATCTCCAGTCCAAAGATGCAGCCAGTCGAGCAGTATTGTTCGCTCTCTGTCGGGGGCGCCCAGAGTTAAGTGTCACAGTGGATTGAATGTACTGAAATGAAACAACATTGTAGTGCTATGGACCAAAGTGGTCCAATTGGCACACCAAGTTCACTAGAGCATAACAAAAACTATGGCTCCCAGGTATGGCTACCATGTTCATGGAGACCTGTCAATAGTTGCGAGCTGTGTAATGTGACTGGTGTAGAATATAAGTCTGATCTCGAATTGATGGAAGATGACATAACACCCAATGGTCATCTGTTGGTGTGGATGTCAGCATTTTGGCCAATTGACTTACCTATTAGTCCTGATGGAGCAACATAATGAATCCCTAGTAGCTGAATCTGTATGTACACTTTCTTCCACCATGTGAAACCATAAACTAGTGCAAATCCTGAATTCCACTGCCTACTGCAAGTGATTAAAACAGTCAATTTGCCACCTTTCAAGGCTGCGAAATCCAGATTGATCTGAAAAGCCTGGAGATATGTTATTGCAACATAGCACCTCGATGTTCTAGGGAAAGTATCCGTTCATGAGAACTCCAAAGGTTCTGCAGATCAACTAAGTAGAATAAAATGAAAATTGAGTGGGTTATCCACAACTTTTTGTGCACTTACAGGAATACGCATCATAGAAATATATCAATTACGCAGCCACCAGTCTTGTGTTTGGGGAACAATCAGATGTTGTTCCAGTAGTAACATCCAGTCCTAGTTACTCAGGCCACTTGACGACGTCGGTTTAAGAACAACCAATATGCTATCCAGAAGAGTGGCTAGCCAGTGTGACTGACAGTATTCATAGGGTGCTCATCGGAAATTGCCATCCTGTAGGCAAGTTTTCGCCACTATTGTAGTGTGGCTCTTAGACTGTGGCTCAAATTAAAGGAACTCTGGTTACAGCTACCCGTATTGCTGAACAGCGCAATCTTAATGTATCTTTCTTCAACGGGCTAAAATCACGCACCAACGAACTAGGAGGAGTAGTAAATAGAAATTAGTGAATGCCAGAGGAACCAGCACCGCACTGGAGAACACTTCCACCCCATTCTCACTGGAATCTTTGGTCGATGCTATACCCAAAATGGCAATAGAGCGTTTTGCTCCATTCCCATGTTGGGTATAGCATCGACCAGTGTGGTAGGTCCAGGGAAACTCCATAAGGATCTAGATGTAACCCAAGGCCTCTGCCATCTATATGGTTGACAGTCTGTGTGGTGAATGAGCGGTTCATATAAAGTCTGAACTCCTGTTTTAGTACATTATTTATATCCACATAGTGCAGGAATGTGGTGTCACCGGGTCCCTGTTATGCACGTCACACGAAGGCTTGCATACACCAACGTTGCAGGGCTCGAGTGTATTATCAGTAAAGGGTAATCTTTGAACGCATGCAGCCAGAAAGTTCCTCTGCAAGGTTTGAGCAGTGATTGGCTCTTCTATCTGTACTTGCCCCAAATTGCTGTGCCTATGAATAAGAATGTGACGTCATTTGATGTACTAATTTTCAGTGACCGAAACCACCATACTCTTGTTGCTTAATAGTAACAACTGATCAGGAAAGGTTGTCCGTGCCCTGAAACCCTCTCCCTGTATAAACACGCCTGATGGCATGTTGAAATTAGTCTTTTTCTGGGAGGGGGGGGGGGGGGGAGGATTTATTCCACCTCTCTGCCAGAATTCGTATAAATTGTTTCCTGATAATATTTGTTGCCTCCCACTAATCTCCTACAAACTAGCATCTATTGGCGAGGCCTGTTCTGCAGTTCACACTTAAAACTGTAAGACCTGTCATTTTGGTGAAACAGCTACTCCATTTATGGGAGCGAGAGAGGAGACACTTGAGCATTCCAAGAGCACGAGGCATTGACGTGGCCGACTCCTCATTCATAATTGAAGTTAATTAGTACTTGTACGTCAATGGCCGTGTACAGTATTTCACAGTACAACATTTGAATGTAAGATGAAGCAATGACGTTCCCTGAATAGCGCATAGAGCCCCTTTTTTCCGTGCATTCCTTTTAGTCCTGTTTATTATATAATACACTCGGGACGACAAATGCCGGGAGAAAAAAAGGAACTGATAGTTGCACGGCACAGGGGAATCAAACAATAACTCTTCTTACTGCTCTTTAAACCATTGTTCATCTGCTACATACTCTGACATTTTGGGCAGACCTATTTTCGTTCAAACAGTGAAGCTTGTATTCAAAATCTTTACTTTCGCAAAAAGCGTCAAAAAGAGATTTCACTTTACATTGCTTTCATTAGTCCCAATTCGTCACCAGAACTTGGGCTGGGGGTGATTGACTGTGTCTAGGCTGGAACAGTAAACCACAGCACGCAGAGCACTATATCCGTCCGCCACCTGCCCTTGGGAATGCGAGCTTCATAGAAACCCAGGCAATAAAACTAAATATGGCGCTCGTTTTCCTGACTTCGCTAATTTGTGCTCTCGCCCCTTGTCTGTAGTAGATGTTCTTTGTTAGCACGTTCTACTCGCGTAGTGTGCTGCAATTTGCAGTTTGTGCCGCAGAAGTATTTGAGTAGGGTATCGAAACATCCACAGTTGCTCTCATTTTTACTTGTGAGCTGAACATGGTCATTGATGTACATACAGTAACTCGCCAGCCCTTTTCGACCAATCCTGTGGTCTGCAAGAGATCTGAGCAGATTTTTCACCCCAAAAGGCCATTTAAAGAGTACCGCACTGCGATTAATCTAGTCGCATCAAACGCTAAAATAATAGTCTGGAAATCTCAAAGTATCAAGAGATGCCCTTCTTAGGTAGCCTGATAGGTTAATGTGTGGGTCGGAAGCGCTACCGACCAACACAATGTTTCAGAAATTCTGCATTGAGTTTCATTTTGCAAATATATAACATTTTGTTTGTTATTTTAAATGTTAACCCTTATGACATAAATGCAATGTGCATTATACATGTGGTGATGTGAGGGCCCTGGGCCAGCATCGCTAAGAATGGACACACAGGACACAGTAGTGGGGTGGTACAACTGGTCATAAGCACGTGCGGTCAGCCCCTTTTATTAGCAGGGTCATCTGACTGATGACGCCTGTGGTGGGTGGGTGTTCAGTGTGGGTTACACCATACTGTAACACTAGAATGCTGACTCTACGTCACTACAATACAAACACGCTCAGTCTTACCTACACACGAAAGTGTCACATTTGTTGTAAACACCAACAATAAAGTGTAGGACATATAGTTCCATTGCGATGTTCCCTTCATTGGCCCATGTTTTCCGGTGTTCCTTGGACAAACTCTAGACAGCTGTGATCGCTTTAGTGCAATCGCAATAATCCATGCCCCAACACCATCACTCTGAGCATTTACATTTTTTTTGTGCTCGACAAGCAAACTGACTCTGTTATGATTGAAAACCTTAATTGTTGCCATGCTTATTTGCAAGAAAATGTAAATTTTTAGGGGTGGTACTTATGCTGAGTATATCTGAAAATCAATTTATATGGCCTCCTTTTTAGATCGAGCCTGGGCAGCGCATGAGCTGCTCTGCGAGGCAGGCTGTATTCATGTATGGACTTGAAGCTCCGCCCATTTTTTTCAATTGGTTCCTGTTACTGTCCTTTCTAAGTGGCTGCTTTTGATTCATGAATAGGCTTAGTAGCCCCCCGCCCACCTTAGTACGCCATGTCTGCATTTGAAATCTCCGATGAGGACTGAACTTTTTACTTTTCGTGTTACAGGGTCTATTTTATCTACAGTCTGTGAGCACTATAATCTTTAATGATTTTCTCCTATTGCAGGCATAATGTGTTTTCTTGCAAGGGTGCCTGCTTGATCACTTGGTTAATTTAGTGTAATATTAAATATGCACAGACGCCATGCTTGATCATGGCGTCCGCTTAATTTACTATGCACGGGCACTGCGCATGATGTTGAAGCACAGTGCCCATTTGCTCATAATTGTATTTTTTATAAATCCTCAAACGTGGCCCTCCCAGTGCCCCATCTGAGGGTGGGCCTGGCGCCAATGTTTTAATAAATAAAAATAAAAATGGAGGCCGCTTTTTTTAATTTGCCATCACCGCAAAACACGTTAACAAAAGGCATTGTCATTCACAATGCCAATCCCCAGGTCTCTCAAATGCGAGACCTATTGCATTGCAAATACTGGTTTCCTTAATGTCCGCGCCAACTTTCCTTTCAACCACTTGTCAAAAAGAGGTGTTTTGAGTACTGATCTGTGCCAACAATTCTAATGTATGGTATCCACACTGAGCACGTGTTGCAGTGAGGACCGAAACCAGAGGAGAGGTAATTACATTCACAAAGCTTCAGTTAGACTACAACATATTGGTCCCTCCTTTCATTGTCAAGTAGTAAAAATCTATGGATGTGGCATCCAGCAACTCTCTGGATGTGGCATCCAAAGAGGTGCTTAATGTGTTATCACAGTTTGGATCAAGTGCCATTTGTTATTGGCCTAGCATTTTTTTACCTTATTAGTGTTGTCATTTTTTAAAGAATTAGATTCCTGATGGGTTTTATTGAAGGGTTTTTCCGGTCAATATTTTTAGTTGGATCCTCCCTTTTGCTGGCTCCCATGCACCATTTATCCGCAAGACTGAACTAGACATTGGGGTGTGTGCATCTCTGTGATTAGATTTAATTTGTGGTAGGCTTGAGTAATACCAAAAAATGATAGGCACCTGCTTTTAGCCACCTATGACAGATACGATGTGTTTCTGCAGTGAATCGCCTCACAGAGGTGTTAAAAAAAACACTCATTCTGTTGGCTTTACCTGCCACCTCAGGTACAGAAAAGGAAATGCATCCTATCATTAAAACCTTTCGTATATTTTAGGGTGGGGACTTCACCAACCACAATGGTACTGGCGGAAAATCCATCTATGGCAGCAGATTTCCAGATGAGAACTTCATCCTAAAACACACTGGCTCTGGTAAGTATATGGAGGCGCCTCGCCTACCTCTTGCTTTGTGTGTCTCTTATATTTTTTCTTTAGTGAGGACAGCTTGAGTCTCATTTTAAATCTACAGTGATCAGGATTATGTTGGCACTTTTAAGTGGCTTCTTTGCAATCTGTAGTGATTAGACCTGCATGGTGATTGCTTTGTGCCTTTTTGAATCTGCACTGATAGGCCAACATGGCAGTTGTTTGGTGTCGACTAAAATAAGCACCACCCCAAACAAATCTCTGCATACTTGACCCCCGGTTACTAGCCTCTTTCTCTGATTTGTGTGTTGTCCTAAATTAAATGCTGCTCACTTTTAAAAATAAACACATTTATTTGGCCTGTACAACTGATTTCTTGTATTAAAATAAGTTGGCACTGTTGTACATGGCTATCTGACTTGCTTTATGGCACTTATGGTGTGTATTCTGCTTCGGAAACTCTTGACTACTAACGGTTACCACCACCGTTAATACATTCGTTTGCATCCGAGTCTACATTACCTGGAGGCCAACGTTTGTAAGGGCCTAGACACTTAACCATGCTCTACAATGTTTTCTGCCAGTATTTTGACTCCGAAGATTGCAGGAATTGTGATGGGGCTCACATAAGTATGACGGGTGTTTCTTTTGTTGTAGGTGTCCTTTCGATGGCCAATGCTGGCCCAAACACCAACGGGTCTCAGTTTTTCATCTGCACAGTCGAGACTGAGTGGTAAGTACTCCTGAATTGGAGATAGTACGTAGGTTGGTCGCATTGTAAGTCTTGAATCGCCCAAAAACTGTGTAGCTGTCCACTCTATTCCTTTACCATTAGTAGACCTGCATTTTGCAGCCTTACGCGTGTATCGCGTAGGAATCTGAGCTGTCGTCACTGTTTTGTGAGGGCATGGAGGCTGAAGGCTCTTTGCAAAGCCACCCGGCTTTATTGAAGAAGGGTTTCTCCCCGGCATAAAATACCCATCTCTTTAAACTGTACATCACCACATGGCAGAACAAGGACCGAACAGCCCACTGCCAGTCAATACAGGGAATGCAGCAATCCATCCCTTTTCAGAGGGCCCTGTTCAAGCACCAGTAATGTCAACCTAAAGAAATTGCCTTCAGTGTAGAGGCTGTTGATAGCAAGTAAATTGGCAACCTCTACAAATGGTCATAATTGTTTATGAATATGGATTGTGTATGCATTAGCATAATTTTTTTTTTTTTTTTAAAGTGAAGGCATGTCTCATCAGATGTAGTTCATGTGCTACCACAGCAGACTGGCCATCCAAGGAGCGCTAACCTGACTCATCTGTTTCCATTTGTCTCTTTCCTCACAGGTTGGACAATAAACATGTTGTGTTCGGGTATGTCAAAGATGGCATGAACGTAGTAAAGAAAATGGAGAACTTAGGCAGCAAGAACGGCAGGACCTCCAAAAGGATTGTCGTAGCAGATTGCGGGCAGTTGCCAGAGTCGCAAGACCGGTCCATGTGATTGGAGGGAATCTGGACTGTAGATGTTTGGGACTTGTAATTTATAGAACATTAGAAGCTGTGAAGAATGGGGTACGGTTGTCGGTGGGCCAGGTGTGAGATGTGAACTGTCTTTATTATGCCACTCTGGTGACTGGTCATCGTATTATTCTGTGGGAAAGGGAAAGCATGCTGCAATGTTTACACAGTTTTGCCCATTATATGTGCCTCTCTCCTGTGAAGGTGAAGATGTTTTGGGAGCCATTTGCCTTCTCGTAGGATCTACTACTGCTTTGCCACAGAATGTTCACCTTGTGCCTGCGTGTGGGACTTCAGTTTTTTTCTTTCTTTCAGTGAATTTCTTGTAAATTTTACAGAGGTGGTAATGTGTAGTTGTTTTTATATAACCTGTGGCCATTAATGATTACCTGGATAGACAAGATATATTTAACCATACATACGTATTTATTCTCCGGGTAAAACCAATTTTACCTCCTACCATGCTGTCAGATTGTAGAAGAAGCATGTACGCCTGCTGATTACTTCTATTTTGAGTTCTTTTTGGAGAACGTCTCTTTTTCTGAAAACATTGTGAATCCCTCTCGAGTTGGGCAGACTTGAACAAAGAAAATCCTGATATTACTGTGAAGCTAATTTAAAATTAATCTGAGAACTCTGTGCATTAAAATATACGTTTTAGAACCGAGCATATTAACTTCGCAAGAAATGTTTTTGGAACTTTGTAATGTAGGCGTTGACAACGTATGCCCATACATGACATGGAGCCATGCTTGTAAATAACTGCATACCTGTAATGTAAAGGTTCATACAGGTGGCGTGCTCTGGTTGGCATTGGCAGATTAGGAGATTAAGTATATTTTAAATCTGATATCCTGCATGGATATTTTATGGGCTTCTTGTGATAATAAACCTGATTTAAGATGGAGCTTAAAGCAATGTCAAATGGGCCCCTCTCTTGCTACATGTACTCGTATGCTACACATGCTTATGACCGCTTGGCTGCTGTGTTTTGCCTGTTGGTCCTAATACACAGACGATCTGTACCTAAAAAACAGCCCTTCCACCATGTTGACTTTCATCACGGCCTGTTTTCCAAAGCGGCTGATTTGATAAGCTATTTTAGTTGATTTGCATATTCGATAACAGACCTACTCCTCAGGGATAAAAAGTAATGATTTAGGTTATCTTAAAATTAGTGTTCACCATTATTGATGGTGCAAGTGGGCATTCTATTCGTGCTGCATTTTCAAAGTTTGAGTGGATTGTAAAATATAAATCTGTATGTTCATTGAAGTATGTTTTTGCAAATTCAGAGCAACGCCTCCCACATTCCCTCCTCTCGGCAGCAGGAGATAAGACCATTGCAGTATACCAGTTTCAGTCTCATGTCTGCTAATTACGTATTTGTATGAGACCAATTAATGATTCTATGAAGTAAATAGGTTTAATTTTGTTTGGGCAGCATGAGGTGTAAGAATACTGCTGTATCACCATTTTACAGAGTGCACATTTTTATCCATGTTTTACTGTACACGGATGCACAAGGAGACCTTTAACCTTCAAAGTGACTTAATAACACGTGTTGTCTGGTGCTTATTTTCAATAATAAACAATATTTTGTTAGTAACTCCTCACTTGTCTTCATTGCGAACCTGGTCCTCTCCTGACGTGCTTTCATCTTTGTTTATGTCCTCGAAATTCCAGGTTGCGGAAAAATATAGCTGAAAACTACTGATTTTGACAAGGTGTAAAATATTCTAAATTCCATTTTTTTATATATAATCTTAATTTAAGTATCCCTGGGCCTGGCTGGTCAATGCAAGAGTGAACCCTTGCACACGGATCATTTAATGCTCTCTCAGAACTCCCGCTTTACAGGTATTTGTGGGCTTGGACCTCTAACGTGCAGAAATATAAGACCAGATTAGGGTAGTGCAGAAATGATCTCTTCTGGTGGAATTTGTGGTACAAAGCTTGGAAACGTGTGTTGGACTGGGAGACGAAGTGTACAAATACGAGTGTGACCACTTTCTAGCCAAGAGCTAGGTACAATCATCAATAAAAAAAAAAAAACAGTCTTGGCATTTCAATATCCACTGCTTTTTGCGAATCAAATCAAACCATAAAATGTCACCAGTACTGAAAAGAAACACCAAGGGGATGTATTTATCTATATCATTTTTGTATTGAATGAAAACATCAGAATGTACATTACTTTATTTTTTTTAAACTTATACCAGACAATTACAAAATATTATTAAAAACATCAGAGAGAAATAGGAACAGATATAAAAATTATTCGTTGTCTAAGGGTATTCCATCTGAATCATTAACAGTATTGACAATGTTTAATTTCTTTATAATCGATGCTATTCGTTCATTGGATGTAACCTCTTAAAAACCAGCATTGACTCGTTTCTGTGGTACCCAACCTGCATAAGACCAGCTTCTTCAGGACAACATATATTCTATCTCTCAAATTCATAGCCTATATTATTAAGGTGATATTCCCTTAGGTGAACCGTTCTTTCTGTATATCCTTGTCAATAGGACCACTCTTATCTGGTGTCTTTTGATCTTGAACTCAAGATTTGAGTTGATCGCACAGGATGAATAAGAGCCATATGAATGATCTAATGTATTCCGGGAATTGAAGTACAGTACATTTGGAAATGGATTCAACTGAATTGTGATGCAACAATTCTAATAAAAAATTTTTTTGATGGACAAAGAACTTTTTCTATGTCAAAATATTTGATTGAATAAGGAAACCTTCATTGCAAGGACTTCAGTTTCAGTGCCCGGGGGATGGGGGATGCACCCAGATTGTCTTTTGATCTTGCCCAGCTCTTATTTCCGATGTGTGAGTGACATCATATTAAAAACAAACGGGTATCGCTCGGCAGTCGGTCCTTATGTTCGATGTTTTTCATTAATAATATTCTTAGCCCAGCTCCAGCCAATGAGACGTGAGGGAGGTACACTGTGAGCGCGACCTGAGGAACTGCTTAATAGTCGGTCCTACATGCACTTTTCACCTTATGGGCGCCCTTCGAGACGTGGAGCTTTTTCGCTACGTAACTAAAAAGGAATAGCGGTAATACACCGAGCTTTACTGCCCTGAACAAAGTATTTTAATAAAGACGTATGAAACAGAAGCTGGTGCCTCGTTCTACCTATAGATAAGGGAATACATTGAGCCTTATTGCTGTGAACAAATGATTTTTTATAGGATATATGAAGTTGAAGCCGGTCTCGCTCTGCCTATAGATAAGGTGAGAAGTGCATGTAGGACCGACTATTAAGCAATTCCTCAGGTCGAATTTGAAAGTGCAGGAGTCCAAACTTTTACTCTAGGAATCACGCCTACTACTTCCACCTCCCTACACTTCTGTCTACCTCACTCTTCAAAGTTCTTTTTTATCCCTGTGTTACTGTTTTCTTATCTTTTTACTTTTTTTCATTTTCTGCTTTTTTTCTACCTTGCTCTGGATCAAACTGGTGAAAAAAAAAGACGTGTGCCTCAAATGAGTGGTGTGGCCTACCACCTGCAGCTACTGGCACAAATTGGCTGCTGGTATTAAGTGACCAAGTTTCCTGCCTTTATGGGTGTGGGACAATAGACGCACCCCAGAAAGATATTTTGCAGATCCTTCAGGCTGAAATAAGCAATGGAATGCATGCAGATGAGTGTGCTATACATGCGCTAGCCTGGAGAACCTAATGATCCAACACACCCTATATATGAATATAGTCCCGCGGGTGTTGCTCGAGGCAGCAGGATCTGGGATTGTGTGTCCCTTTACGGAGGAAGGCTGTGGAGGGGCTTTGAAGGGCAGAGACCTTGTCAGCAGTGGCCGGGCGGGACTGCGAGTCCCAGGTTTCCAAGCGGCTGCCTGAGACGCCGCACCTGGAGACTCTTCCCGGCTGGCCATGCCCCCTTGCCCTGGGCGGTCAAAACCCCGACTCGCGGCCCCCGCTTTGCGGGAGCCGCTCGAGGCAGCAGGATCCAGGATTGTGTGTCCCTTTACGGAGGAAGGCTGCGGAGGGGCTTTGAAGGGCAGAGACTTTGTCAGCAGCGGCCGAGCGGGACTGCGAGTCCCAGGTTTCCAAGCGGCTGCCTGAGACTCCGCACCTGGAGACTCTTCCCGGCTGGCCACGCCCCCTTGCCCTGGGCAGTCAAAACCGCGACTCGCGGGTGCCGCTCGAGGCAGCAGGATCCAGGATTGTGTGTCCCTTTACGGAGGAAGGCTGCGGAGGGGCATTGAAGGGCAGAGACTTTGTCAGCAGCGGCTGAGCGGGACTGCGAGTCCCAGGTTTCCAAGCGGCTGCCTGAGACGCCGCACCTGGAGACTCTTCCCGGCTGGCCACGCCCCCTTGCCCTGGGCGGTCAAAACCGCGGCTCACGGGTGCCGCTCGAGGCAGCAGGATCCAGGATTGTGTGTCCCTTTACGGAGGAAGGCTGCGGAGGGGCTTTGAAGGGCAGAGACTTTGTCAGCAGCGGCCGAGCGGGACTGCGAGTCCCAGGTTTCCAAGCGGCTGCCTGAGACGCCGCACCTGGAGACTCCCCGGCTGGCCACGCCCCCTTACCCTGAGCATCTATATCATCACGCCCACAGACGCGCATCGCGGGACGCGCGCGGGCGGGCGCCGGGCAAAGGGTGGGCCGTTTTAGGCCGTTAGAGGCAGGAATAGACCGGACCGGGCCATCCCTCTGACGCCCTGCCTCTCTCACCACTCTTCTCCTCTTGGTTGTGGTTCTCGTCCTCCAGTCGCCCCATATAACATGGCCACCAGAGTATCCAGAAGCAAGGCTGCCCAACAGTTTACTGGCACTATGGAAACATTTCTCACCAAGGTTAACGCTGTGGTCAATAAAGGACTAACTGCTAGAAAGTCAATCTGAGGAGGGTATAGATAACCTGTCGCTGGCTTCTCCGGGTTCCTCAATTAATGCTAGTACACCATTATTGCTTGATGCCACCCATCTGTCGCTTATGGACAGCATTGATCAGACTATTGAGTCAGTCCTACAACAACTGAGGACACCCTCAACTTCACATAGGGATTGAGACTCATTACGCCTCTCTGGGGTTGTAGAACCCTCCCCTAACGCTGATTGTGTAGAAATAGAGACGCAGGAGGGGGCACCGGATGTAGCTCCAACAGAACATGTAAGCAGTAGAGGGGACCATCCGTCCAAAAGGAAGAGGTCAAGGAAGCCAAAAGGCGCCAAAAGGGCTAAAGTTGATTTAATAACGCCCACTCAAGATAACATAGATATTGTGGCCTCGCCTGGGGCTACATCCCCGAGGAATAGGACGGAACTTCCCAGCCCCCCACTAGCCTCATCCCTACCGGTGTGTACTGGACCATTTATTTTCGGTGGGGCCCCCTCTAACACCACAGATTTGCTCATTAGCTCACTTACGGACATTTTTAGAAATCTTCTGAATCCTTTGTCTGTTAAATTGGACTCCATAGAGGCCAGATTGATGACCATAGAAAACATCTACACGAACAATGGTGCTGACCCTGGGTTGGGCGCAAATGCACATAGGGCCCCTAGGGATAGTGCTAGGATCAGTCTTCTGGCCCCCGTAAAAACTACCCAGGTCCCAAATGCTCCACTAGCTCAGTCGGGGGAAGCCTCTAGTAACAACACTGCATCTGTCCCCCAACCGGTCCCATCAACATCCCAAACGATGAGGCCCCCGGTACCTGCTCCCAGAAGGTCAAAACAACCTGCCCCGTCTCAGCAACCGAGACAGGAGAGACCAGTCAATGGGCAAACTGGCCGTCCTACTAGCCCTAACACCAGGCGCAGGACAGTTAATTTGCCCCCTGAGGCAGTAGCTTATACTGCGATCATGGTGGGAGTACCAGAGCTTACCGGTGGCGCAATGGAACCGCAGGACTCCCTGCGCAACAAGGTAATCAGTTGGCTAAACATCCATAAACCACTCCCACCCAATTTAAAAGGAGACGTTCTGATGGTTAGAAGGGTCCCATGGATTGGGTTTACCTCTAAGAATAGTGTGGGGGATTGTATAATCGTCAGTTTTAAAAGTCTGCAGGTTGCCCCATATATTTGCAACTGGCTTGGCAGTGCTGGTAATACCTCTATTGAACTGGTGTCTCTTTCACATTTTTATCCAAATGCATGCAACTCAGCTATGAGGAGGGAAGAGGGCTGGACTAGAGTCGGCTTTGCAGTGGATGGCTCACGATATAGGCCTAAGCACAATGCATTCCCCATTCATGGTAATTTCATCCACCCGAATTAATTTTCCTGCCTTGACCAGGTAGACTGACCACAAAAGGGTGCTACCCAACAGGTCCCGGAAAAAACTGTCAACGGGTATGCAGGTAGGGGGGAGGCGAGAGCGGCTTGCAAGATTACCACCTGGTTGCAGGATTCCCCCAAGGGGAGAAGGGTATCACCTGGAAGTACTAGGGGCCAAGTACAGAATTCACCTAAAGGTTTGACGGGCAACAATTTGACATCGGTAGCCGTGTGTGTCCCACCCCCCACACCAGTTGCCCTAATTGTCCCGGAAAATCCTGACCCTTCCATAGTCCACTGCATCAACTACATCTGACGGGGCAGGACCACCACGCAGTCTAGGTATGAGGGTCCTCTCTTGGAATGTGGCGGGGATTACAAATAAGATGGATACAGCAGATTGGGATCTCCTGATAGATGGCAGTGATGTCTGCCTCTTTCAGGAGACATGGGCGAGGGAACCCCAGAGCAGAACGGGGTATGAAATCTTTGAAATTCCGGCTAAGTGGAATGGCATGGGGAGGCCCTCGGGTGGCTTGGCGATCTGGGTAGCAAGTCATATTGGGTGTCAGGCGGAAAATATGGCTACGTTTTCGCAGGACGTCCAGTGTGTGCTGCTCAGATGGCCCGGCACAACAACATGGGCAATTATCAACGTTTACTCGCGCCCAGTTGCTGTGGCCAAGGAATCATCCACTCTAGATGACTTATCATCCTTTTTGGGACAACTGCCAGGCGACTACAAGATAGTGATGGGTGGGGACTTCAATTGCCATTTTGAACCCCTAGAAGGATTAAAGGAGGGCGCTCTCACCACCGAGGACGATTACTGGGGAGTTCCACCATCTTCATCCCCCCCACCCCAAAACCTGGTCCCCGTTGGCAGTACAGATTATGTCCCTCACTTTGAATTTCGCAATAAGGGCATGCAATGGGCGTACCCCGTCCGATGCCCCCTCACTGTGCACTTTTAACAGAAAAGACCATGAGTCAAGGCTAGACTATATTTTTATAGATATTAGCATGTGGCCCAAAGTCCAGGATTTCAGGGTGGTACCCAGAATAGATAGCGACCACAATGCCCTCCTACTGGAGATGCAACACCCCGCACCTGTAGACGGGTCTTCTACTTCTTCTACTGGTGACGACCCCGGGAACCTGGTTCTCACCACAAATAGGCGTCGTGTAAAATGGGGAAAGTTGCTAAATACAGAAGATGGCTTAAATAAGTTATACGAAATAGCACTCCCCAGGTTCAAGGAAGTGGATGATCTTATAGATCAACCGAGACCCATTGATTACAATAAGAAACTAGCTCAAATTCACGCGGAACTTGTGAGTGGTCTCGCCGAGGTTTTCTATCCAGTGGTACCGCTACGTAGGAAAAAAACACGAACCCCGACCTGGTATAACTCTTCCTGTAGGAAGATCAAGTCTGAGTCAATTGCTACCATAAAAGATGGTTCCAATAAGGGTAAGGTTGCAGAACTCAGGAGGGATTACAAAGTGGCAATGAATAATGCAAGGGTTGAGTGGGATTGGGACCGTTGGCATGATTTATCTGGCGCCTTAGACGCCAAAGACTCTAGGAAATTCTGGGCCCTGGTGAATACTGGGACAGGGGAACTCAAATCAGCAGTGGAGCCTAATATTGCCTCCTCTGTCTGGGAGGCCCACTTCGGGACACTCTATCAAGATACTACCTTACTGTCCGATGGTGTGGCGCTTGAGGTCTCTGCTTCCTCGGAAACGGGCCTGGAATTCACCCTAGGTGAGGTGGTGATCGTAATGGAGCGATTAGCGGCGGGAAAGGCCCCTGGATTAGATAGACTACCGGGGGATCTCTTCAGACACCATCCTGAAATCTGGGGCCCGTACCTCCTTATTCTTTTTAATGCCATCCTAGGAGGTATGGCGATCCCCTGTTCTTGGCTGGGGGCAGAGATTGTACCCATATACAAGAAGGGTTCTCCTCTGCTCCCGGCCAACTACAGGCCGATCAGCCTTATAGATGTCCCCCAAAAGCTATTCGCGCGCCTCATCCTGAACCACTTGTTAGACTGGGTGGAGGCCAATGATATCCTGAGTCCCCTCCAGGCTGGCTTCAGGAAAAATACGTCCACCATGGATCAGATTTTCCGCCTCGTCCTGCTTTACTGGAAGACGGTAAGGATAGAGGGGGGGGAGGCTGTACATGGTGTTCGTGGACCTGAAGTCAGCATTTGACCTAGTCCCACGTAAGAAACTGTGGGAGGTCTTGAAAAAGTTAGGGGTACCCGCTCAGATACTCAGCATTATAATTAGGCTACACGATAACAACTATGCGCAGGTTAGGTGTGGGAGGGATGGTAGCCTGTCATCAAGGTTCCCTGTCCATAGAGGGGTGAGGCAGGGTTGCGTCCTGGCACCGACCCTGTTTTGTCTCTTTATTAATAATGTTATATCCCACCTAGAAAACGTTAAGGACAATGACGCCCCACGTCTGGCTGGCAGGCGGGTTCCGGCAATCATGTTTGCCGACGACACCCTCCTGCTCTCCAAATCCCCGATGGGGATCCAGAGGATTCTGGATGGATTTGGTCTTTTCTGCAGACAACATGGTCTAGAGATAAACACAGAAAAGACCAAATTCATGATATTTAATCCACCAAAAAAAGCCAGACCTAATCCCACCTTGGGTACTGCCAGTCTTGAGAGGGTAACCACCTTTATGTATCTGGGTGTAACACTGCAGGAAAATCTATCATGGGACCCCCAGATAGTAAGATCACAGCTCAAATTGTCTCAGTTATCGGGTGCAATCCTGAAGGTGGCAAATACTTCAACTTATAAGCCCATCAGTCCGGCACTTGAAATGTACCAAACCAAAGCTAAGGCAGCCGCTACATATGGGAGTGAATTATGGGGGCACAAAGCAGGCCAAGAACTGGCAAGAGTGGGAAAATAACTTTCTTAGACGCCTTCTGGCTCTCCCTCGAGGCACACCACTCCTGCCACTGAGATTAGACATGGGCCGGTGAGGTTCTGGCATAGGCTATGGTCTACTAATGAACTGCATCATTACAGGTAGGACCTTATCCATGTCATGAACCTGAACCAAAGCAACAAAATCCCTTGGCTCGCTTTTGTAAAAAAAAGAACTGCACTCCATGAACTTATCCGAGCTATGGGAGGACCCCGAACAGGGCTGCCGAAGGGTTTCACGTAAAAGCCTGGTCCGAATGTATAAAGACAATAGACTATTACTCTTGCTGAATGCACAAAACAGCGGCACTCTTACAGATCGGTTCCTGGAATCCAAAAATTCCTATGTATTTGAAAGTTTTATGGATTTTATTTTTCCCATCCTCGCGAGGAAACTGTTTGTACAATGGAGGTTAGGTACACTGCCCACTAGAAAATTCACTCATAAATGGATCAAGGGTGGTGACAAAATGTGTCCATGCTGCAACACACATGAGGAAGACAAACTCCATATTATGTTTGTCTGCCCTGCCTACCACAGATCTAGAAAATATTGGATAGCGCCTCTCTGCAGAAATTTGGGGTTTAGAAATTACTCACAGGCATATAGAGTCATGAAAACCAGCACTCTTGGTCATATTGTGTTTGCAATAGCCAAATTTCTAAGGGCAGTTTGGCTGATTAGGAAGAAAAAAAACCTCTAATGTGTGGACACTGCTATGATCTGGTTTTAACCTCCTTCGCCTTGATTAGGTGGGAAATTAAATCAAAGAACTGTATGAATTATGTTTTTAAAATGTATGTTTACTGTGTCTTGTATTGTATCTTTTATGGTCTATACGACTGAAATAAAGAAATATTGGATTGGAATATAGTACATACAGTGGCAAGAAAACTGGTGTATCATCACTTTAGATATTGAGTCACTGTACACCTGCATTGAGCATACGCAAGGTATAGAGGCGATCAGACATTTCTTGGGACGTAAATCCTGTGCATATTATAGTCATAACAAAATGATATGTGACTTGGTGCAATGGTGCCTCAATAACAATAATTTTTTGTTTGGTAAAGACATTTGGAGACAGATACGCGGTGTTGCCATGGGATCCTGCTTCTCCCCCAGCTACGCGTGCTTGCACGTGGGGCTGTGGGAGGAGCAGGACCTGATTGGCGTCCCTGGTTTTGAGCACATCAAGCACTGGATGCGTTTTATTGACGATGTTTTTTGTGTATGGGAGGGTGATACAAACAGTGCACAACTATTTGTCAATGCGCTTAATACCAACCATTCTAATTTATTTTTCACATCCAACATCAGCACTACATCTGCTGAATTTCTTGATGTTTGCATCAACATCAATGGTGCTATGATTGGTACATCCCTACACAGGAAACCCACTGCTGGTAATAGTATTTTACATGCCAGTAGTGGTCTCCCCAAACACGTCATAACTAGTATTCCTCTGGGCGAATTGTTGCGTTTAAAAAGAATTTGCAACACACAGGACAAGTTTGAGGAAGGTGCAGTTGTGATGAAGGCTAGACTCCAGGCAAGGGGGTATAGTAAAAGCTGCCTATCCAACGCACTAGAAAAGAGCAGAGAAAGGTCAAGAGTCTCTTTGCTAGCACCCAAACCTCGACGTCAATGCCAGTGCAGACACGACCAGACTAATAACAACATACAGTAGGCAACACCGCCAAATCAAGTCTATTGTCAGCAAACACTGAGCAGTACTTAAGACTGATGGTGTTTTACGCGACATGACTTCAGACAGACCGGGGGCGTGGCTAGCAGCCGATGCGGACGGTCGCAGCCTAGCGAGGCTCCCGACCCTCTGCCCTAAGATCCGCCGAAGAATCCTGTCTACGACCCGGGATCCCCGTGAAATCGGGTCGATCCCGATTACGACACCCAGGCCTGCTCCGGTTCGGGTGGCGAACCAAGGAATCTCCCGCAGCGAGCGCACCTTGCCGTCAGGTTCCCGAGACTCCAGTGCGCAAGATGGCGGCACCCTACACAGCGGCTGCCGGAGAGTAGCGGCGGACCCACCCCCGGCGCCCAGCAGAGCGGAGAACTGAGGTACCTGGTGGCCGGGGGGCAGCTAAGACCGTCTGGCACACCGGCAGGGCCCGATCTCGGTGAGACCAGCGGGGAACTCGGGAGCGGCTCCGACGAAGCTCCGCCCCGCCCGGGAGAAGGATAATTTATACCCCGGCTTGGCGGCCTGCTATCCCTGCGGGCGCAGCCCTTCCCCGAGGCCCGGTTGGAAGAGGGAAACAGTTCGGAGGGGGCCTCGGGAGAGTGCTGGGCCCGACTGCCGCTCCACTGGCCTGGACCTTTATGTGAGCCAAACGGGAGGCTGAATGAGTCCCCACAAGCCCTAGGGGACGTTAAATTTACGCCCCGGCTCCGGGGCCTGGTGTTTCGGTGGATGCTGCTCTGCCCCTGCCATATTACTGCACGGAGGAGGTGGGCCTGTGAGGAGCTAGCAGAGGGTAACGGGGACCAACACCTACATTACTGACCCCCGAGCCCGGAGTGACTGGCGTGGGGCCCGGGGCACAGGCGAACCAGGGAAGGGCCCGCTCTGTTGGTGGGCGGAATATCGTCGCCTCGGCACTGGACTCCATCACCCCTGCACGCATCGTGGGGCAACCGGAGGGTTCGCCTGCCGGCCCCGGACGGTGAGGCTCTGCAGTGACTGGCCCCTGGGGGGGGGGGTGGAAAGGGCACGTGCAATTGTGCAATCCTGGAGCCCTGAGGGCCCGGCCCGCTGCGAGGGGCGTGGAGAAGGTAGCTGGACCTTTGCAGCGGCCGGATTGGGGCCTGAGGGGGTGGAGCGGCTGAGGAAGCCCAGCAGCCTCCACAAGATTGATCGTAGACTCCCCCCGCGAGCTGAGGCCGGGACGGAATTGAGCCCGGATAGGTGAACGTGCGACACTGCGCTGGCTGTGCGCCGGGAGCCGTGAGTCGGCTGCAGACAACATTCCTTTGGCGGGTGCCGCCGGAGTGGAAAGCGGAGAGTACCGAGTGGCGAGACCAACCCTCATGACACCGGGGCCTATGGAGACGGGGAGGACTGATTGACCACGCGGAGTGGAGTACCCGGGAAGAGGACTTGACCTGACCTCCCCCAAATTCGTGCATGCCGGATTGCTTGCTGCAGGGAGCACGACAACGATCGACCATTTCTGGGGGCCTGGATCTACATCGCGGGAGCGAGATGGAAAAGCCCAGGAGCGTAAAAGGGGATGGGAGCCCAACCACAGAACCGCCGGACAATGCTTCACAGACCACCACGGATCTGCAACAGATGCAGGACCGGATCCTAGCAGCTATTGCGGCCACAAAGGATGCCCTACACCAAGACATTGTGCAGGTATCGACCGGACTGGGGCTCCTGCGGGCTGACCACGCAAAGTTAACGGATAGGGTCAAGGATGCGGAAGACGCCCTAAAAGACATCGTACCAGAGCATAAGTCAATGGATGGGAAGCTCACGGAAGCGATAGAGCGGATACAAGCCCTGGAAAGGAGGGCGGAGGATGCTGAAAACCGCAGTCGGAGGAACAACGTGCGCCTGGTGGGTCTTCCCGAAAAAAAAGAGGGCACAGACATGGTGGGCTACCTGCACGGCTGGCTAAAGACTGTGGTGGCCCCGGAGGGTCTTTCCTTTCCCCCGTCTTCACTCTAGAGCGGGCGCACCGAGTTCCGTCCCGACCCCCGAAACCGGGCCTACCACCTCGCCCAGTGGTCATCAAATTGCTTCACTACAAAGACAGGGATTGGCTTTTGCAGCGGGCCAGGGACACAGGCCCATTCCAAGTGGACAATAGCAAGGTTACGCTATTCCCGGACTACACGTTCGAGACCCAAAAACTGCGTGCCTCATTCCTCTCTATCAAAAAAGAACTGCGCACAGAAGGCTTACAGTACTCGCTGCTGTTCCCGGCCAAACTCCGAGTAGTGGTAGACGAAAAGGCGCTGTTCTTCACAACTTCGGCGGAGGCATGGGCCTGGTGGGACACTTACAAAGCGGGCACGGATGGAGCTCGATACAGGGCCGAGGAGGAACGCCAGAAACATACAGTCAGGCACTCACGGAGGCTCCGCGGGCGCAGACAGGGGTCCAGAAAACCGTTGACCTCCCAAACAGAGGGTGAACGAAGAGCAGCGCTGCAGGCAGTAAAGGAAGTGTCGGGATCGGTGCTGGTCCAATCGGCGAGGGAATCGGGCTCGGAGGGCCAAAGAACGAGCTCGGACACTGAGCTATCGGAGCTGGGCGGCGCCAGGGGCCCGAAGGTCACGCCACAAACCTCAGGAGAAATCGTCGAATGCTGAATCCTGACCACAGTACCTGACAAGGTTGGAAACTAATGGTGTAGCCTTCACGGACTGTTCGAGCAGGCCACTGTAAGACTGGCATACCGTGAGTCATAATGAGTACTGTGGGGCGGGATATGGGGACAACACTGGAAGGGTTTTAGTAGCTAGCACACGCACCCCAGGGCCCATAAGGCCTCCGTGGTACAGACTACGGACTAGGGACAGTTGAGAGCGCGTTCGCTCAATGGTTTGGATGGGAGCGACTCTTCTGCTGTTGGGTCCTGTTCTGGGGGAGGGGGGACCTGGAGAAGTTGGGGCAACTCGAGGTGTAGGTTGGGGAATGTTGGGGATGGGCGGGGACGGTGTGATATCTGGTGTCTGGCTGCAACCTGTTATTGACTTACACCGCACAAGTTGGGACAATGGCTAATGCGGGCTCAATAAAATGTGTGTCCTGGAACGTGCAGGGTCTAACCACAATGGCGAGGAGACACAAAATCCACTCTTACTTTGTCCGTAGAGGAGTGCAAATAGCATTCCTACAAGAGACCCACTTAACGAGAAAGGAGGGTGTGGCGCTACAGCGTAGATGGAGGGTCCACCTGTTTTACACCACGTACTCTGCTTTTGCTAGGGGAGTGTTGATCTGGGTGAGAGCGGGAGTCCCTTTTCAGGTCACTAGGCATACGGAAGACCCTGAGGGGAGATTTGTAGCGGTTAAAGGGCTACTTAGAGGTCGACACATTGTGCTTAGTAGCATCTACGTGCCAAATGTAGATCAGGCAGCCTATTTTGCGAGGCTCTCCAGAGTACTGGCCACCTACTTTACAGGTAATATGCTGATGGGGGGGGACTTCAACTCCATAGAAGATACAACACTAGACAGATCACACCCTCCGCTACATACCTCCCCAGTACACAGGTTGGCGAGGTGCAGAACAGAATGGCAGGGGAAATGGGACCTAGCAGACAGCTGGCGCACACAAAATCCGATGGAGCGAGACTACTCGTTCTACTCTAGCATACACAACCTCCATGTCTGTCTTGATACCTTCCTTTGTTCCCAAACAATGCTCCCGGCAGTGGACCGAACTGAATACTTGACACGCACAATATCTGACCACAACCCTATCCTCCTAACCCTGGATTGGATGAACACACCGTCAAAGATTCCGACGTGGCGGCTTCGCCCAGACACGCTGGATGACCCACCCTTCCGCGAAGACCTAGAAAATCGGATCGCTAATTACTTCACAGAGAACTAGGGTACCGCTTCATCCAGGGCAGTGGAATGGGATGCGTTTAAAGTGGTAGTGCGCGGGCACTGCATAGGGAAATTTGCAGGGGCGCGCAGATCATTGGTAGAGGACTTAGACCAGGCTGAGCGTAAATTGAGAGAGGCAGAACAGGAACGCCCTGGCCGCCCTGAGTTGCAGGGGAGAGTGAGTGAGGCGCGTGAAGCAGTGGCTGCGGAAGTAGAGCGCCTTCGTAGCTTCGACTACAAAGCATACCTATCAAAGACCCTTGCTGAGGGGGACAAAACTGGAACACTCTTGGCCTGGCTAGCGAACCCCAATAGGAGCACTCAACCGATACTGACCCTAAAGGCAAGCGGAGGCAACACGCTTCAAACACAACCTGCAATTTTGGCCTGCTTTCGTACATATTACGAGAGGTTATATAGGAGCTAATTGGGGGACCAGGGTGAGGCAATAGAGGCTTTCCTGAGCGACCTGCAGATACCACAGTTAGAACCAGAACAGGCTACTTTACTAGGTGGCCCGATAGACTTGGCAGAAATAAGAGGGGCAATAAAGCGAATGGCGCGTAGCAAAACGCCGGGGATCGATGGATTACCCATAGAATTTTGCGGGAAATAAATAGATCAGCTGACCCAGAAGTTACAAGTGATATATAATGAAGCCAAGGAAAAGGGCAGACTTCCCCAGTCAATGCGCGAAGCCATTATGATACCTTTATTAAAACCACGAAGGGAAAGCACAGACCCCGCATCCTATAGGCCGTTGTCAATGTTGACGACAGACTACAAAATGTTGAGCACAGTGCTGGCCGCCAGGCTACTACCCCATATGCAAGACCTGATTCATAAAGATCAATCAGGTTTCATACCCACTAGGAACACGACCCACAATATCCGGAGGATGCTCAGACTAGTGGATGACCCACCGCCGGGAGCGAGAGCCCCCATGGTATTGGCGGTTGACATAGAAAAGGCCTTCGACACCCTGGAATGGGAATACCTATATAGAGTGATGCAGGGCTTTGGCCTGGGTGAGGGATATATCAGGTGGACGAAGGTGCTTTACGCTTCGGCGAAAGCTAGGGTGAAGGTCGGACCCTTAGTGTCGGACCATTATGAGGTGCATCGGGGAACAAGGCAGGGATGTGCACTTTCTCCCCTGCTGTTTGCGCTCGCAGTGGAGCCTCTGGCGACGATAGCTAGGCGGAGGACGCATTGCAACGGGTTGGGAATCAGAGGGACCCACCACTTCATCTCCCTGTACGCAGACGACCTACTCCTCTTCTTAGAAGATGCTGAGGGAGCTGTGGACGGCGCAAAGAGGCTGTTAGAGCGCTTCGGCAAAATATCAGGACTGCGGGTTAATTGGAGGAAAACCTGTCTCTTCCCGCTGAGGAAGGAGGAGGAGCGCCCCTTAACCAACCCAGAGATTAGATGGGAGCCTAGCTGTCTGAGCTACCTAGGAGTGTACATGTATCACAAGCCCGCGGACCTACTTGACGGTAATATAGGTCGCTGTATCCACGCGTTGCAGGGCAGTATGACCTTCTGGGCCACCCTGCCCCTCTCACTGGCGGGCCGGGTCTCACTCCTAAAAATGATAGCCCTACCGCGACTATTGTACTTTTTCCGGACCCTCCCTGTGTGGATACCTGGAGCGATCTTCAGACGGTTGAGATCAATGATTGTGTCCTTTTTATGGGGGACAGGCAGGCGTAGAATTGCTTTGACGACGCTGACCCGCCCGAAGGATGAGGGCGGCCTGGCGGTCCCAGACTTCGAGCTCTACTACCTGGCGGCCCAATTACAGTTCTTTACACAGGAAGTTGCGAGGGTCTACCACGGTCCAGAACAGGAGAGGGAAGACGGCACCCCCGCCACATACTGGCATATATTACCATGCAGCAAAAATGGAGGCTCGGAGGGCTGTCCCTAGAAGAATGAACAATGCAATTGTGTTGGAATCGCACGCAAAAGCGAATTGGACCCGGGCACCCGTATGCACCTGAGATCCCGCTGGGCATGGTGACAGCTCTCCCACACGGCGGAGACTGGTCGAGGCTAAGTCTATGGGAAGATGCAGGGCTACAGGTGGTGGGGGATCTTTATGATGACGGGGTATTGGCCCCGTTCCAGACACTGCAGGAAAGATACGACCTTCCGAGGGGAGATTACTTAATGCATGCGGCGGTGGTGAGGGCCATACAGGCGCACTTGGGGGAGGGACTGATGGAACCCACAACGACACTGGCATGTCAATACACCATGATGGCGGCAGGAACGTTTAAGGCAGTCACATGCCTTTATTCCAGAATGCACACAGACACCCTACAACCACTTACATCGCTGAAACATAAATGGGAAGCAGACCTACAGTTAGACATCCCAGACACGACGTGGTCCCAACTAGTGCTGAGAGCTAGGAAGAGCACCAGAAACGCGTGTTTCCAACTAATACACCTCTATATCCTCCACAGGCCCTACCTCACCCCGAGTAAAATAGCAGCGTACTTTGGCGCAGAGGACGCAGCATGCCCCAGATGTAACCAGTTAGGAGCAGACCTAGTACATATGCTGAGGGGCTGCCCCCGCTTACAAGAATATTGGAGGGACATAGGTGACAACCTGAATGAAGTGGCAGACAGGGAACTGCAGTATGATATTGCGGTCACTATCTTACACTGGTTCCCTCACACGCGTAAGAACAAACTATCTAGCAAATTCATCGACATGGGTCTAATTATCGCAAAGAGAGAGCTGACCAGAGGTTGGAAGTCGAAGGTAGGGCCAACACACCGGAGGTGGCTGAATGAATTCTTGAAGTGGGCAACGGCGGAGAGTACGATCAGATATCAACTGGCCCGCCGCAGCTCAGACGAGAAAGCACAGGACACAGCAATGGCATGGGAAATACTAGTGCAGGCGTTGAGGGATGGTGCAGTGGATGAAGAAGGAGACGAGGAAGCGGAGGGGCAGGAGACTCCAGTGGGGGTAGTTGTGACCCCGGCACCAACACCGGACACACACGCATTACAGAAACACAAAGATCCTTAGGCCCACAGCATAGGCACGTATCCTGGCGCCAGGCACAGATCTAGACACTAGGGGGGGAGGGGGGAGGGAGGGGAAGGGAAACATCCTGGGATCCTGTAGCGTGACATGTACGAACTCTGACGAACAATAGCGGGAGCGGGGCGAAAATACAAAAGCAGAGGGCAGAGGGCCCCATATTTCGACTGCAGCAGACAACCCAGTCAAGAGTGTAAACTGTAAAAGAGTGGCGCCGCCCGACCTCCGGGATGTGGGCTGAATGGCTGTGTAAGTGGCAACTGGGATGTGATGGGGGTACGACTCTGCACTCAGGGATCCTGCACTCAGTCAGTACACTGTGATTGACTCTGCAATAAAAATTGTTTAACAAAAAAAAAATGACTTCAGACAGACCAGTGGTTACATTCAGGCGTGCATTCAGTATGCACAGCAAGCTGGTCAAAACCAGCCCTGAACTACCCAGAGCTAATGAATGGTTTGGAGGTAAAGGCTTCCACAAATCTTTCTCATGTCGAGCATGTAAATTTGGGCAGAACATCATCCATTACAGCACTCCATTCTCCAATACAGAAACACCTATTCGTGGCAACTACAACTGCCGAACGGAATTTGCGGTTTACGTCCTGACATGCACCTGCGGTCTGCGCTATGTGGGCAGTACCGGTGCTCAGGTGCATGTCAGGATACTGCAGCACCTTCGTGCCATTGTTAACCACGATGGGATTTACCCAGTGGTGCGTCATTTTAACATCAGACATAACAGGGATCTGTCTTGTCTTACATATTATGTAATTGACGCTGTTGCCCCACTCAGACGCGGTGGCGACCGCAACAAACTACTACGCCGAATGGAAACGCGTTACATCATTAAGCTCGACAGCAAACAACCCAACGGGTTGAATGCGACAGAGGATCTGCACAATTTGTTGTAGAATTGTTGATCAATCACACACACACTGCAGTCAGGTCATTCAAACTCATTAATGGAGGTTCCAGCTATCATTTCATAGTGTACAGGATATTGAAGTACATATGATTTGAACATTATGAAATATACAATAATGCACTCAATTTTGGTGATCTGCAGTCCTACTACTGTTTTTAGATTGGTTGTTTATGTTTTTGAACAATGCAGTCTTTTAAATAATCATTGGTTAAAAAAATCTTTTTAGGTGGTTTATTTACACTGTGAATACATTTGAGCACTCTTTTCACTTTTGTACATATAATTTTTTGTAAATAGTTCTTAATATTTATGAAATATGAAATTTATTATGTATAAATTTTAAATAAATATATAGGACTGTAGCTCAATATCACGGTTGTACACTGAGGTGCATTTTGGTGGCATGCCCCCCTTTCTTTCACAAGTTCCAGTCGAGCTCTGGATCAGTTTTCAACAGTACTGTAGTTAGGCTCAACATTTAAATCTTTTTATAATGCCATTATACATGTATATACTTGATTGTTCCATTTGTTTGATTTCAACTGATCAAGTTATGAGTTATGCATTTAAGCATATCATTCAAGATTCAGTCTATGGACAATTTTCATGCATTTGTGCAGTAAAGATAAATAGTCTTCTAATGTATTTATACAGCAATATATATGAATTCCCATGCATTGGTGATCAGTACGATGAAATTGACATCAGAGGCATTATTTTTGCTATTTGAATTTAAATGTGTTTTATGAGATTGTATCCAACTTCTGTGATGTTAAATGTATACACAATAACGTACTGTTGCTTTAAAATGTTGAATCCAGGCCGTAGGCTGGACCATGTGATGCACGTGTGGTAGGTGTGGCCCATAGGTGGGGTCAGGACCAACAATATATAAGAAAATTCCAAACAAGAATGTGGTGTGTGAACAAGAGTACGTTAGTACTCGAAACGTTACATTTTGAAGGCTCGTGAATAAAGACAACTTGCCTGGAAAAAAAAGGTGTGTGAACAAGAGTACGTAAGTACTCGAAACGTTACATTTTGAAGGCTAGTGAATAAAGACAACTTGCCTGGATATCGTGGGGTCCGCCTCTTCTTTCGCCGCTTGTGTGGAGGTTTGAAGATTTCTCGCTATATATATATATATTACCTACTGGCGGTCGCCAGTAGGTAGTTATAGTTAGGATTGTTTTCCATAGGAAATCCTCAACATTCTATTTGGAATAACTTTGGCCCTGGTTGAAGAATCTTAGCGAATTTCTCAAAGAAGATGGCTCGGTCCGCTGCGCTCCTTCCCTGAAAGTTTGGGGGGGATTGGTCAAGTGGGGGCTGAGATATAAGGGGGGTCCCAAAACGTGTTTTCTGCATGTTATTTTCCATAGGACCTTTAGACTCGGCTACAGGTCGAACGGCTGAATGGATTTATAAGAAATTTGGCAAAACTGTAGAGTCCGGTTCGCAGATTACGCTTTTTTTGGAATGGTGTAAATCCGTTCAGTAGTTGTTGAGAAAATTAAAGTTAAAGTCAATTATATATCTATAGGCGCGCACGCGTGCGCGCACTCAAGCGGCTGCGCGTGAGCGGAATTTTTTTTTGCTGCGTGACGTCTGTTAACGTTCGATTCGAAGGAAATCAGGAAGTTTTGTTCGCCATTTTGTCACTGCGAGTAAATATATTGTTCATTTCAAAGCGTTGAAACATGGAAAGGGGAGAAGGTAGAGATTGTTTTGCTGCGTAGCTTTTCTCGGGGTGTGCAGTAAGGCCCTTAAACGCAAAAAGATATAATTTTTTCCCGAAAAAAAATACGGGGTGCGCGCACCCGGTAGCGCACACCTATTTACAAGAGTGTGAAAATGGAGATAAATCAGAAGTTTGAGTGCTTAGATATAAGGTGGCTCTGAAAAGAGCCATTGTGTTAATTGAGTGTTTTCTGCATTTATAAGTAAGTACCGATGCAGAGCCTGATGTTGCAGAGGAAGATTCTGTTTCCCTCATTCGTGAAATGAACACCGTCTCTCCTATAGACGTCTTGCATGTGGTATCGCAAGTTGTTGTGGTAAATAGAACCCATGCTATAATCTCTGAGGAACGCAGAAACAGATTTATTTACATGTCTCCTTGCTTTCTCAAATTGTGCACAATGTTGATTGGACCAATTCCATTTCTGTCTTTGGCATATATTGGAATATACCAAGGCAGATCGAGGTAAAAGTGTCATCAATTGTCGAAAGGTGTCTTTTAGAAGCATTTCCAGACCTACCCCAGTGATTGTGCCTAGATCGTTCCCACCACAGTGCACAATTATAAGGTCTGGTTCTGGGAGATGCATAAAAGTTTTCACCAATGGAATCAATTGGTGACATTTCAATCCTCTTTTGGCAATCCATGTTATGTGTACATTTGGTAAGCCGAGGTTTCAAATTCGTCTGCTTACTGCATATTTTTCACTCCAGTGAATATAACTGTGTCCTATTAGCCAGACCTTCATTTTCAAGGGATTTGTAGTCGTCCTCCGATCGGTTCTGGAAGTGGAATGGTAGTTAGAAGTTGAAATTCTAAATAAAGAAAAAGGAAGAGGCTGGGTGTGGTTAAAAAAATAAAAATGATTGGTTGATTGTAATAAGTGGAGATTGAACAGTACGTTGCATGTTAATGTTTATGTTAAACGAAAAGTACTATTGGGTGTGAAAAAACAAGACATGTAACAGAGCTGTGGATTGGCAGGTGTTTCTGGAGGGAAAATAGTCTTCTTAGTTTGTTGTAGAACGTTGAGACATGAACTTTTGACCTGTGCCTTCAGCAAGGTGCAGAATGAGGTGTAACCATGGAAACCGCCGGTGATGGCAGTTGGTGATGGGTTCACTCTTTGGTGCCTCTGCATCTGACTCTGTTCTGTGGTGGCAGGCGGAGAACTGTTTGTTATTGTGGAGATGAAAGGGTGATAAGGAGAGAAATACGACATAGCGTTTGGCCTGTAGAAGCGTGGGAGCAGTGATTAAGTCTGAGTGAAGCGGAACTGTGGCGGTGCTTGGTAACAGTAAAAAAATTTTTTTAACAGTGGTATAACTGTCTGTACGGTGCGCGACCTACTAAGAAAGAGTTCACGGGCCGTAATTGGCTTGCAGGTTCTAGTATCAGTAAGTGAGGTCGAGAAAAGAAAACATTCAGGACTTTATTTATGAAGGCCTTGCGCCACCGGTGCGTCACTTTTTCCCATTTTAAAAAATGAGGCACCGGCGGCGGAAGGTCTTCATAAATAAGGTCCTCAGTGTCTACAGTTAAGGTTATGTGGAACCCATGAATAGTTTTTCAATATGAAATCATTTCAGTTGAGATTATGGATTAAAAGAGAAACCGTGAATATTTGAAATGTTTATTTAGAAATGTACTGTTTTAAAGGCAAATCATTATGTAATATAAGTACAGAAATTGCAAAAAACACAGTAATTGGTATTGTCAGTAGTACATGGAATACAAACGCTATAGTTGAAGAAAAATGAATATAGTTGGAAAAAAACATTGTACACTCTTATAAGGAAGTATATTATATTTTAATAAATGGAAGAAGGTCTCTGGCCTTTCAGTTTAGGAACGATATATGAAAATGCAAGTGGTTATACATCATTACTTTATCAATCAGCTGTCTACATGCGAAGCACTATCAAGTTTGTGTTATGGTACTGTGTACGGGGAAAACAAGGCGCCAAAAGCGACAAAATGGCGAGAGGTGCATGTATGTAATCTGTTGGATGGTGCGCAAATCAGTATTGAGGAGAACTACTGTATTGAGATATCTTTTGAAGGTTGCAGTATTGCATTTGAAATACAGCACAAGTAACAATGGAAATATTGTTGAAAGAACATATTTTTCTGTAAAGTATTTTAAATTAATAATTTTATAGAAAATTAAAGGAGCAGAGGCGTGTGAGGCGGAAATAAGCATTTGAGATGCGAAATGGCGTTTACAGTTATAAAAAACTCGTTTAAAATTTACACATTAATTAGGGTACATGTAGCATATATTAGCGAGTTTTGCATCGAGTACGTTTGAAATAACCTTAGATAAGATATGCAATAGAATTGTTGAGATTAGACTGTAAAAAAATTAAGTTGAAAATCGAGTAGCTGAAGAAACAAATGTAGTCCACATAAAAGACCAAAATTTAAACAACACGAAATCATAATGTCCACTGTTAGTAAAGCCAATAGGTCTGTTCTTCAAAAGAAAATATGGAAAAGAACGTGAAGAATATAGGGAAGCAAAAGGAAATGAGGACGTCAATGGCTTGTATAAGAGTTATTGAAGCATTGTTTAGGCAAAATAGGTAGCTTCTGCTTGTAACAGGAAATCACTTTTATCATTTGAAAGTATGTCAGCTATCCAATGGAAAAGAGTAAAGCAGTACTCATGATCTGTTAAAATCGGAGCCTCTTTTATTATCAGAGGGCAGCTCGGTGGGTTTTCGATGTAGTTCTCTGTTAGGAAAGAGTTAACCGTCCATTGTGTAGGCAAAGTATGCAGCAAGTGCTTCTAACAGGAAATCACTGTTATCATCTGAAAACATGTCAGCCATCCAATTGAGAAGATGAAAGGAGCATTCATGATCTGTCATTATTGGAGCGTCTTTTACCATCAGAGGGCAGCTCGGTGGGTTTTCGATGTAGCTCTCTGTTAGGAAATCTTGCGCCGCTGCGAATATATTCCAATGACCCAGAACTCCTTGTATCGCTGCAAAGGCCATAAACCCTCCGTTGTAACAAAGCTGTTCATGATCAAGTAACGGATTCATGAGGTGATTGTAATTCGGTTCAGGAGGTACCAAATTGCAGAGACATAAATCCAGGGCCCACGTGAAATCACAGCTCAGGCAATGAAATACAGGCTGCACACAGGTGAAATACGAATATCGAAATGATAATCGATATGAAGTATTCAAAGTTGAGAGTGGTAAGGTGCCATAGTACAGAAGCATTCTCTGTCGAAATAGTTCTAAGTGGTCCGGCTCGTTTGCGAAGGCAGGAGGGACATCCATTTTGAATTTCCCAAGATGGTAAAGGAAACGGCGCAGCACTGCCGGTTGTATAGCAACTCCACAGAATTAGGTCGCCGGCTATGCAGTGGAGAGGAGCAGAATGACTTGATAAATTTTCTAGGAGTCTAGTCACTTATATATTGCTTAGTAGTTATCAAAAAATTAGCTTTTCTTGAAGTGGAGGATGCGTTAAAAAATAAGGGAGTCATTTGAGCAAGTTGTAAAGCAAGGTCAATTTTTTTTACATCAATGCTGTTTTCTGTGAATGTTAGCTAAGTGAAAGATATGTGTGTGAGCAGATGCAACGTTCAGTTTTAAATGTGACAATGGAGCTCTTGTTCATGTCTTCCGATTCAAGGTCGGTATTCGCTGCCAAATACAAAGATCAAGAAACGCATGCGTGGGGTAGATAGTCTGCATTCTTAAAGGAAAGCAAATGAAGGGTTATTTTTACCGCGTTAGCATTGTCGTTTAAAAAGTTACAGTGATTTTCATTATATGTTAAGAAAGTGTCACTGATGAAGACTGAAAATAAATCCTTATAAATAACAGGGACTGGTGTATTTTAGAAAAGGTGTGTAACATTACATGAATTGTAAAAAAAAAAATAATGTAATTGAAAGTGTATGGTTTGAAAATGAAAAGTAGAGGTTTATAGTTCACGTTTTGAAAGCGGTTCTAGAGGGTCAGATGCATGATAGATTTATAAAAAATAGAACATGTTTTTCAATAGTATTATGGAAAAAATATGTGCCTTTATGTACTATTTAGATTATCTGCCTGTTGCCTATTCTTTGAGTTTTAGTAATCCTGTGTCTTATAAGTTTTCCAGGGGCGGTTTGAGGTTCATGGTGGGCTTGGGCAGGGAGGGTAGGTTGGGGGTTTGTAATAGGGGGTCCGGGTGGGGTGGAGTGCGGAGTTTAGTGAAGAGTGAGGGGGGCGGGGGGTTAGGGTGTTTGGTAATGAAGCAGAGTCAGAGGACGCCAAATTTCTGTTATGGGGTGCCACGGAAATATGTTTTTATTCTCAGAGGTTTATTATATTAAGGATATATATTAACATGGTGGCTCTTGTCGTTTTGTGGTTCTGTGCATGTGTATAATGCTGGCCCTGTAGTTTTTGTCTATGGACCTCATTACGACACACAGGGGAGCCACGTTGCACAGTTGGAGATCAGAGACTTAGGAAATAAAACTTTATAATTGTAAGGGCTCTAAGCGATACAAATCGCCCGTTCTCGGTGTAAAAAATATCACCGCTATTGGTGGTATTTTCTACGGTGTTAGTGCTCGAAGGAGAATAGTAACATATATGTGAAAGAAAATTCTGTAACAGGCTCAGCATTTCACATTATCGCGTGAAAACAAAAGTTGTTCTCACATAGCAATAAGTCTCTTATAATTAAGGGACGGAGTGTATATAGTGCTATTTACTACTCTGCTATGTGAACGATGTCGAATATTTCATAAGAGGAGGCTTTAAAAGTTTTTCGATAAACTGGTTTTCCAGGGAAGTGGGTGGAGTGTTCCGTGTAAATTGCAGAATAGAAACTAGTAAGAACCAATTGGAAGTGTTGTTTTAAAGTCACATGACTGCACATGCGTGTCTCGACGCCTGTACGCGATAGGTGGGTGCGCGCACCCGGTCGCGCACTAAATGAAAGCGGCGAGCAAATATCAGCTAATATGCTCTTGGAGCTCGTTTTGGTACAAAGAGTTAGTTCTGAAAAGAACTTTTTTTTTTTTTTTTTTTTTTTGGAAACAAGTGTTATGATGCTTTTGATTTCTTAAAGTTGCTACGACATTTTTCAGTATGTCATACTATCCAAATAAAGTGAAGAAATTTAACTTTTCTTGGAGCATTTATGACTCTCAATTTTGTGTTTAATTAGAATAAAGCTTTGCTCTCCGTATACAAGAAGTTTTCCACAGTTCTTGCATTCCATGTGCACGTTCGCCAGATATGGTTTCAAGTCCATTTCAGCACTCGATGGACATACAGGTCGACCACCGGAAGATGTGCTGATTACTTCTGATGGTAATAGCGTGGCCTCCGTTTTTCTTGTCAAAGGTGGTCGCTCATTTCCTTCAGATTCGGAAGATGAATGCGGAACGGTAGCCATTGCAGCAAAGTCTTCGGGAAGATGTTCGACGTTGTTCTCTCTTGAGAGTAGAAAAGAAAGTGATGGAAGTGGGTGGAGTGCTGCGTGTAAATTCCAGAATAGAAACTACCAAGAACCAATTAGAAGTGTTGTTTTGAAGTCACATGACTTCACATGCAAGTGTCAGGTCCTGTACGCGATAGGAGGGTGCGCGCACCCGGTCTCGCACTAAAATAAAGCGGCGAAAAAACATCTCATAATATGCTCTTGGAGCACGTTTTGGTAGAAAGAGTTAGTTCTGAAAAGAACTTTTTTTTTTTTTTTTGGAAACAAGTGTTATGATGCTTTCGATTTTTTAAAGTTGCTACGTCATTTTTCAGTATGTAATACTATGAAAATGAAGTGAAGAAATTTATCTTTTCTTGGGGCATTTGTGACTTTCAATTTTCAGTTTAATAAGAACGAGGCTCTGCTCTCCATACAAAAGAATTTCTCCACACTCGTTGCATTTCATATGCACCTTCGCAAGATATGGTCTCAAGTCCATCTCAGCACTCGATGGAGATACAGGTCGTCCACCAGAAGATGTGCTGGCCACCTCTGATGGTAATAGCGTGGCCAGGGCTCTTGTCGATGCTTTTGCATAATGCTCAGGGTGCCTTTGTTTAACATGCCGCTGCATGGTGTGTATAGAAAAGGAATATTTTCTATCTGGATTTCCCCTTGAGAGCTCCGAATTGCATATCGTGCAGGTTACTTTTGGCGCATTCACTTTCTTTTGATCTTCAGGATAAGTAAAAAATTGCCAAATGAAAGATTCCTTTTTTCTTCTTAACGGTGGTCGCTCATTTCCTTCAGATTCGGAAGATGAATGCGGAAGGGCAGCCATTTCAGCAAAGTTTTCTGGAAGATGCTCGACGTTGTTGTCTCTTGAGAGTAGAAAAGATTGTGAGGAAAGTGGGTGGAGTGCTTCGTGTAAATTCCAGAACAGAAACTACTAAGAACCAATTGCAAGTGTTGTTTTCAAGTCACATGACTTTACATGCGCTTCTTAGGACGTGTAGGCGGTGACACTATCTAGTTACGAACGTGATTTCATACTTAGGAACTAGCATTCAAAAAACCTATGAAATTCACTGAAAAAAACATAGGTTTTACACACGTTATAGTTAGGAAGTAGCATTTAAAAAACCTATGAAATTCACTGAAAAAACCATAGGTTTGACACCAGTTATAGTTAGCTGGAAATTTTACTGACATAAAACCAATGAAATTCCACGTTATAGTTAGTTGGACTCACTATAACTTGCGCGTGTAATGCACTGCTGATGACATTACATATTACATCACTCATGACATGGTCAGTGACATCACTAATGACACCATCCAGTGAATGTGTGTCTTTCTAAAAAATAAATATGTTTTATATATGTATATGTAAAGGTCGAGGGAAGAATAAATGTTTAAATTATTGTCTTAATGAATGTTTTTTTTAAAAAGAAATGATTGGATAACTGGCTTATTAAGTGTATCTTAGTGAATACATATATTAGCGAGTAATGTTTAAATATTTAAATATATGTATCAGTGTTTCACTTTGTGAATAAGTGGCTGCATGGGTTGATGAGTACCTACATGTGTGTGTATATGGGTTATTAGATGTTTTTTTAGTATCAGTATGAGTGTCTCTATGGTTTGGTGGGGGTGTTACTTATCATATAGATCCATCAATGACTGACTCACTGTTTCTATGTTTTTTGAAGACAGCATATGTACAGGACTGTATGGGTGGATGAGTGTGTATATGTGTGTGTTAGTGAGTGAATGCCTGCCTCACGGATTTACTATTCTAACTCCAGTCCCCGTGGACACTAGGGAAGGTGTTGGATAGTAAATTATACTTATTCCCTATCCTAGAGCGCCCCCCAGCGCAATGCGTTGTAATGGTATGCGTTGTAAAAGTTGCGTTGTAATAGTAGGTAGTTGTAAAAGTTGCGTTGTAACAGGTGTATACCCTGCCTCACTAGTGTCTTTATCAGTAACGAGACATGTTTTAATTTAGTATATGTGAGTATTGATATATATAAGTCAGTATATGTGAGACTAAGAGATAGAAAGAGTTCCTGTTTAAATAAGTATGTGTTTCTATAAGTGATTGTTTAAGAGAGTAAGTATGTATAAGTTTCCTTAGAAGTAAGGTGGAAGTGTGTGTATAGTTGTATATGCAAATAAATGGATGTTCAATAGTTTATTTGCATGTGTGAGTATGTGTGTGAGTAACTTTTGGATGACTGTCGGTGTGTAACAGGATGTATAGGTGTATCACTACATATGATGAGTGAGTATATGTATGAGTGACTATATAGAACTGTTGGTGAATGAGAGAATGTGTATATAGATGGTGGAATTACTGAATTGGTTGTTGTAACTGGTATGGGTATCTCCATTTTTTTGAAAATGTTAATTTCTATTTTCCAATATGTGTTTTAAGGGTTACATTACACTTAAAGGAGGTCTGTCATCAGTGATGTCATGAGTGATGTCACTGACCATGTCATGAGTGATGTAATATGTAATGTCATCAGCAGTGCATTACACGCGCAAGTTATAGTGAGTCCAACTAACTATAACGTGGAATTTCATTGGTTTTATGTCAGTAAAATTTCCAGCTAACTATAACTGGTGTCAAACCTATGGTTTTTTCAGTGAATTTCATAGGTTTTTAAAATGCTACTTCCTAACTATAACGTGTGTAAAACCTAGGGTTTTTTCAGTGAATTTCATAGGTTTTTCAAATGCTATTTCCTAACTATAACGTGTGTAAAACCTATGATTTTTTCAGTGAATATATATATATATATATATATCCCTTTGTATATATATATATATCCCTTTGTTTGCCACCTGTGTCGTTGTAGACAAATGCTGGACAGAATGCAGAAAAATGTCATACAGTCACCCCAGTACAGAGATCAAGGCCTAAATTCATCTTTATTTTGCTCACCATGCCATTTCAGTTTGGACCCATCCATATGCAAATCAGTCTTGACCCTGCGCCAATGAGAACAGTCCAGCCCGAACTGCCAGGCCAGGTCCTCCCTGGACTGGAAACAAGCTTCCTAAGACCGGTTTTGGGATTTCAGCCCTCATCAGCCAGGATAGCTTGACTCCAGTGGCATGGAGAGCACGGGACCAACATCTGGGCATACCTGTCCCACTCTGGGTGACAAATGCAAAAAGAACAATTGATGAACAGAATGCAGAATAATGTCATACATTCACTCCAGTACCGAGATCTGGGCCTAAATCCATTGTTTTTTTGCTCACCATGCCATTCCAGTTTCGACCCAGCCGTATGCAAATCAGTCTTGACCCTACGCCCAATCGGAACAGTCCAGCCTGAACTGTACACTACATGCATATAGCTTCCATCTAGAGGTTAGGGTTAGTATTACCACATGTTTTTCCTCAAAGTTAAAGTATTTGGGAGTCAAACATGGCAGGGCCAGAGTTCAGCTCCCTCCTTGATATCCACCTACAGAGGTGCTGCTTCTTGTTCTTAGACTGCTTTTTTTTCTGATTCCAAATATACTTAAAAAGCTACAGAGATCTGTAATGAAAGAAATGATACCCCTGAGCAGTGTGAAGAAGGAACGCTGTTATGGTTATCTGCAGCTGACAAGATGTCATTGACATTTTGGATGAGGACCACACCATTTGGTACAGGAAAGGAATCCAGTTGTCTTTTTAATGCTTGACTGTAAATGCTAGGACTCTGTATAGTGCTGTGGAGCTCTACAGAACTGGAATGATCTATTTTTCAACGTAAATCTGAAAAGATAACGTCTGTCTTGGTGAATGAGTATTGAGAAAAATGCGTTCTTTAAGTCGATCACCGAAAATGTAGTGGCAGTGGGAGGGACCATAGTGAGAAGGGTCGTGATATCAGAAACTACCATATATTGGGGCACTACAATTTTATTAACCTCTCGCAAATCAATAATTAATCTGTAAATTTTAGTATCTGTCTTTTTTCAAAATAGGAAGGATAGGGCTATTGCAAGTAATATAGGGGGCTTCTTCCACTACCCCCACTGGGAACAAATCCTGAGCAATGTGTGCTAATGCTTCACCTTCTCAGGATATTTTGTGTTGTAGCAAACGAGGCAGTGTGACACCTTCCCTTACTTGAAAATGCACAGGTGGAAAAACCATTTGACCCACGTCAGTATCTGATGTGGCCCACAAAGTACAAGGTAGGGACGCCAGAGCGGCATCATAAGACAGGACCTCTCAACCATTAGATAATTGTCATTCACAATACCACCCACACCTTCCGAAGAACAACGTATTGTAGCACGAAAATATTTAAGCATTTCGATACCCACAATGTTGTTCGGCGTGTTAGGGGAAAGCAAAAATGGACATGCTGCAGTGAATTTGTCAAGTCCGAATTCAAGTGGCTGTGATAGCGGGCTAGGTGTAGGTGTTCCATCGAATCCTATCAATGTTATTGTTGTGCTGGACAGGGGAGCCCAAGAAACCAATCTTTTAGACAGAGCACTACAGGTCACCCTGTGTCAACCAGAAACCGATCAGTAGATCCCAAGACATTTGCATCAGCATAAGGACCCGTTTGATCTACTGGCAACTCAACCGGTCCCTAACCCCATTCTAGGCATCCCTATGTGTAATCAGAATCTGCAAGTGCATCAGCAGAATAATCAGACATTTGATATTGATTTCGTCTATCAAAAGTATTAGAGTAATTTGGTCCTTGTTCAACTGCCTCAAACCTGGGACGAGCTCCCCTGTTTCCTGACTTCCCTGGGTGTCCTCTCATGCTACCCCTTCCCCGCAGTACTGCTGACCTCGCAAAAGGGGGCACTCAGAACGCCAATGCCCAGTCTCTTTACAATAAGCACACTGATCAGGGGACAAATTTACTCGGAAGTGGGGGCACTCCAGATGTATACCGTACATTTCCTCCTCTTCCACCTCCCCTAAATGGTGGACCATATACTTGGGCCAACATAACTTTTGTCTTTAATTCTTTAACCTTCTTATCCTCCCTGCATTTTGCTTCCTGTTCCTGTCGCTCGTAATATTGGGCCATGGTCAAAAGAGAAACTGAGGAAGACGTGGTCCAAGAACTCTCACTAGCCTTTAAGCGACTAGCTATTTCCGGTAACATATTAGCAACAAATTTGTCGACAAACAAATGCTTACCCATATCATCGGCCAATGACTGCCCGCTAAAATCATGGAATGTCTCCTCAAATCTTGAAACAAAATCAAACTAACTCATCCTTTTTCTGTTTACAGGACGCTAATATAGTCCAGTCTATTTTCTTAGGGGTTATGAGAGTCTTCAACTTAGTCACAATAGCTTTAGGAAGATCTAAAATCTCCTGAGGTTTCTACGCAGACTCCCTTTCTGCATCTATTTCTTCTAAATGTTCCCAGGTATCACCAAATACCACATTGTCATCTATTTTACGTCTTCTTCACATATCAGGGGGCAGAATAAGCCAGAAGAACATATCAATATCTGGCAAGGTCATAGTGCAGGAGCTGATGGCTCCTTCCACCTCCTCATTGAAGGCGGCATGATTTTGCCAGGGATCGGGCAAAGCAGCGTTAAGAGCCATAACATCTGCTCTACTCTAAGGAGTGTAATCCCAATTATATATAAAATATCCTTTTGCATCATCCGAAGTTTTATCATCACTTGTTCCCGCACCTTTTGGAGGAACATACAGGGGTGAGGCTTCACGCATTGGCTTCATAGTACTTTCTCTACTACTGGGTTTGTTCGCATCCACCAAAACATCTGCTTCTCCAGTATTAGGGGTGTCTTTCATAGATTCACATGCTTGAATATTCCTGTCGTCGAAGTGGGAGTCCCACGGTACATAAAATAGCAATAAATTCTAAAAATATACATATGTGAGAACATAACAAGAAAAACTAGAAGTAAATACATAACTGAACCTCTAAAACAATTCCTCCATAGGAAGGCTTGATAGAGAAAGAAAACACTTGTAACATATCATTGTCATTATGTTAGTCCAAACTACAGCCAATCAGGCGCCAGCACCCTCTAGAACCTTCTCAGAAGCTCAAGCCCTCAGATTTTCGTAGCACCAAAGTGACCCAGAGTGCATGAGGAGAAGAGAGCCTCTGAGGGGAGGAGGGTGGGTCGCATGTGAATCTATGAAAGACACCAATACTGGAGAACCACCTGTTTACAGGTAAGTAACAATTGTTCTTCTCCAGTATTAGGGGTGTCTTTCATAGATTCACATGCTTGAATAGAATAGAGAGCAGTAACCTCCAATGAGATTGCTAAATACAGCATGGAAATGCATGAAGACAGTAGTAATACAGTCATGGAAGCTGAAATAGCATTCTTTGAAAAAATATATAAAGGAGGAGGGAACAGAGGCTCACCTTATATGAAAAGATGACGAAGTACTGCCTTTCCCACTGCGGAATCCGCCTCCTTGATGGCGTCCAAGCAGTAATGCTTGGTGAAGGTGTGCCTGCTGGACCATGTCGCTGCACGGCAGATCTGATGAAGTGGCACACCAGCAAACAGGGCGATGGATGAAGACATAGCCCTTGTAGAATGAGCCCTCACCGAAGACTGCAAAGGCTTGCCAGCCAATCAGGTGCCAGCACCCTCTAGAACCTTCTCCTCAGAAGCTCAAGCCCTCAGATTTTCTACCACACATCGTGTGAAGGGAGTCTCCCTGAGCTCTGCTCAGTTTTCTTTCCTCAACTGCTTCTTGTTTCCTGAACTTTCATCATGTCAAGTAAGAAGTCTTTATTCCGACCTTGCTCTTCTTGTGGGAAGTTGCGTCTTTTTAAAGAGGACCCCCACAAGAAATGTATTTATTGTCTCTACCCTGAGCATGAAGTTGGCAGCTGCAAGTTTTGTAGAACCTTTTTTAACAAGACTCTAAAGGACAGAGAGGGTCGTCTCCTCCTTTGGCTCCAATGTCTCAAAGACAAGGATTCTGCTCTGTCTGATGATGAGTTTTCAATCTGGACCTTACTCTTCAGCCTCTAAGAATGGTAGTGTGCAGGATTGCCTTCTCCTTTTCTAAAAAAGAAGAAACTGGCCCTGCCTTTGGCCTCTGTGGTGTCCCCACCAGCTCCTACTACTGCTGCGCCCACAAGACCTGGCTCTCAGGCATCTTCTGCTGCCTCACAGCGTATTTCCACACCTAAACATGCTTCGTCGTCGACGGGAGCGTCTACGAGTGTTCCGATGACGAGATCTGCAGTGTATACATCGACGACACTGATGACGACGTCAGCTTTTTGCTCGTCGACGGCCTCTACATCGACAAGAGTTTCTTTGGCTTTTCAGACTGTCTCGTTGACGATTGCTATCACCTCGTCAACGAAGAAACCAACATCGTCGACGAAACCCATCAAAAAGTCTTCGTCGTCGACAAAGCCTCCATCGACTAAAGCTTCGTCGGCGAGGGCTCCGTCTACAGGGGGTGTCTACTGCGTCGACTACTTCATAGCCGGCTTTGCCATCTAAGAAACTTCCGTCGACGACAGCTTCGTCGAGGAGCCTACCGTTGATGCTGGATTCATCGAAGTCATTTTCATCGACCATCATTTCAGCACTGTCAACGACAACGTTGACGGTGGCATCATCTTTTGCCTCGTTGCCTCTTGTACCTTTATCTACTTCAGTTTCTGCATCCGTTGGCACTGAACCGTCACACCATCGCCGTCCACTGCCATGCCACCAGTTGTCTGCTCCTGATCTGCAGCCTCCTTCACCTATGTTTGCCACTACCTCTGAGCCTGACTCGGACTCTGGTAATGATGTGGATGACACTTTTGGGGCGGCCCACAGTCCGTCTGATCTCATCATCAAATGTCAAGATTCCGGCAGTGATGACAAAGGTGGCGACCATGAGTCTCATGCTGAGGAACAGTTCGGGACCAAGTCTCTACGCTTGTCTCGACTGGCTCAGTCGATTTGGGATTGGGCTCTACATCATCCGATAACCTTGACGGCAGTCCACCTGCCGGGCGTTTCAAATATCCTGGCAGACTCCCTCAGCAGGTCCACATCGTCGACACACGAATGGGAGCAGCATCAGCCGACTCTGGATCTTGTGTTTCATCGATGGGGTAGCCCATCTCTAGACCTCTTTGCGACACCAGAGAATCGGAAATACCCATCTTACGCAAGTTGGCATCCCCACCTCAGATTGTGCGGGAATGCCCTTTTGATCAACTGGTGCGATCTATTCGCTTACGCCTTTCCGTCGATCCCGTTAGTACCACAGGTGCTGTGGAAGATGAGGAGGAAGCCCTGCCACATTCTATTGATCGCCCCTCGATGGCCCAGACAGGCGTGGTTCTCTGAGTTGCTCCTTCTGTCCCAGTGTGAGCCCATTCCTCTTCGTCCTCGTCCAGACCTCCTGACGATGGACAATGGCCAGGTTTGCCATCCGGATCCATCCACTATACAATTGTGGGCATGGAACCTGAGCACCTTGAGTTCGCAAACTTAAATATCTCGCAAGACTGCAGAGAGATCCTCGCTCATGCTAGGGCTCCATCTACCATCAACACTTACAAACTCAAGTGGAAGAGATTTTGTCATTGGTGCATGGCAGCAAATATCCATCCAATCCACTCTACTCCGGAGCAGCTTCTTCCGTTCTTTTTGAGTCTCGCCTAATCTGGACTCTCGCATGCTACCTTGAGAGTGTTCCTAGCTGCAATCTCTCGCTTCCGGCAGGATGGCTCCTCCTCCCTCTGCTCGTCCAGAATTATCTTCCAGTTTTTCAAAGGGCTTTTCCGGAAGTTCCCGCCTATTCGGCGCCCTCCTCCACCGTGGCATCTCAATGTTCTTCTGTCGCAACTTATGAACTCACCATTTGAGCCCATCCATAGGGCGGACATTAAGTTCCTCACCTGGAAGGTTGCTCTTCTTCTTGCTCTGACTTCATCTCGTCGTGTGAGTGACCTCCACGCCTTTACTATCAAACCGCCTGATCTTCAATTCAAACCTGACGGCGTGCCCTGAAATCATTCCAGGAGCTGAGGGACGAGTATAGTATGACCCAGACCCAGTTCTTTAAATACTTGCAGTTCCGACATGCCATCACTCCTGCCCTGGAGAGACTGGACTCCTTACCTGAATTCAGCCCCCTGGAAGCTAAGGTATTCATGGGTGAGTTGGAGGATAAGAAAATATCCCATATTTACCAATCTTTGGTTATACACTGCTCCTCCTCCCTAGATAAGCTGCGGACCACATGGGAGAGTGATGTGGGAGTTCTAGAAGAAGAAGATTGGAGGGAAGCCCTTGCCGCTCCTAGAGGTGCGGCCGTTGCAGTACGATTACGGTTCATCCAATTTAAATATCTACATAGAGCTTACTATACAAGAGAGAGGCTGTGGCGAGCGGGCTTGATTGTGTCCCCTGAATGTCTGAGATGTGGTCGGGAGGTGGGCACCTTCCTACATACAGTATGGTCCTGTGGACCACTGGAGAGATTCTGGACAGGTGTTCGGGACTGTTTGGCAGAAGTATTGGGTTGGGATCTCCCCCGTACACCGCATCTGGGCCTTCTCCATGTAATGGAACAAGTGGGTGGCAACATTTATAAATGACATCTACTGCTCCTTGGCCTTACCGTGGCCAAGAGGGATGTAGCCCGTGCCTGGAAGGACCCCAGGGCCCCCCCGGTGGGAGTGTGGAAAAATGGATTAGATTACTGTATGGGGTTGGAGCGTCCAGTGTTCGAGGCCCGAGGTTGCCCCAGGAAGCACTACAAAATATGGAAGAGATGGGCGGAGTACAGGGGATTGTGGCTGGAGCCGCCAGCACATCGTGATGTGAATGCAGAACAGATGCCTTAAGAACCTGGGTGGGGGAGGGTATGCACTACCTGTTTCATGACTATTTTCTTTCCTGGACCTGTGTGGACATCGTGCTAGGGGCAAGGAAGGGATACGGGAGGGGGTAGTTAATATGGGGCAGGGGATAGGAGAGTTGTAGTAATAATGCTTATTTGAACAACTGTATTGATTGCTATTCTGTGCATTTTGATTCTATTTTCAGAGCTCCTCTGGTGTTCGGAGTACTGTGGTCTACTTGCAATCTCTCTCAAGAAAACAATAAAAAAAAATTGTTTAAAAAAAAAAACCTGACGGCGTGGTGCTTCGCATCAACCCATCTTTCCTACCCAAGGTGCATACGGACTTTCATTTAAATGAACCTGTGTTCTTGAAAACTTTCTTCGCTGAGCCAAAGTCTCCGGCTGAGCAGCGATTGCATTCCTTGGACATCAAATGATGCCTTAAATTTTACATTAGCAGGACTGCCTCCTTCCGCAGGTCCGACCAACTGTTCATTGCTTATGAACGACTGCGTCAGGGGCATCCAGTTACCAAACCAACTATTGCACGTTGGATTTATTCGGCCATTGCCTTCTGCCATCAACAGGATGGCAAGCCTTTGCAGTCTTCAGTGAAGGCTCATTCTACAAGGGCTATGTCTTCATCCACCGCCCTGTTTGCTGGTGTGCCACTTCATCAGATCTTCCGTGCAGCGACATGGTCCAGCAGGCACACCTTCACCAAGCATTACTGCTTGGACGTCATCAAGGAGGCGGATTCCGCAGTGGGACAGGCAGTACTTCGTCATCTTTTCAAATAAGGTGAGCCTCTGTTCCCTCCTCCTTTATATATTTTTTCAAATATTGCTATTTCAGCTTCCATGACTATTACTACTGTCTTCATGCATTTCCATGCTGTGTTTAGCAATCTCATTGGAGGTTACTGCTCTCTATTCTATTCTAGCATGTGAATCTATGAAAGACAACCCTAATACTGGAGAAGAACAATTGTTACTTACCTGTAAACAGGTGGTTCTCCAGCATTGGTGTCGTTCATAGATTCACATGCGACCCACCCTCCTCCCCTCAGAGGCTCTCTTCTCCTCATGCACTCTGGGTCACTTTGGTGCTACGAAAGGGGCTTGAGCTTCTGAGGAGAAGGTTCTAGAGGGTGCTGGCGCCTGATTGGCTGTAGTTTGGACTAACATAATGACAATGATATGTTACAAGTGTTTTCTTTCTCTATCATGCATTCCTATGGAGGAATTGTTTTAGAGGTTCAGTTATGTATTTACTTCTAGTTTTTCTTATGTTATGTTCTCACACATATGTATATTTTTAACATTTATTGCTATTTTATGTACTGTGGGACTCCCACTTCGACGACGGGAATATTCAAGCATGTGAATCTATGAAAGACACCAATACTAGAGAACCACCTGTTTACAGGTAAGTAACAATTGTCTGAGACTTTTCGGTTTCTACAATTTTACTCTTTCTAGCTAATTCTTGCCCCTTTCGTAAATGCAATGTTTCATCTCGTAATATAACTATTTGTCTAATCGTATCAGATATATCTGAAAAAAGGTAAGACCCATCTGTTACCGCTAATAATCAACGTTCAGATCAGCTGGTTCTGTTTCGTCAAATATGCCGGCAACCATATATTACCTCTAAACAGAATTTTTCTACCAAATATAACTGGTCTATATCTTTCCAAAGTTGAACCATATTTCAATGATATTGATATAATGATCTCAATATATGATTTAAATATTTTATGAGGATCGTCGCTGTAGTAGTCTGACGGGCTTCCTCTTTAGCAGCAGTTTTAATGTATCTTTTTCTGCTTTAGTCACAGTAGAGCGGGTCTGTCGCCCACTTTGCTTGTCTTTATCTTCTGAAGAAGAATGCCTCATCCTCAGGGGAACTTGGAGTGGGAAATTTATATGGGGGTGGGAGTCTATCTAATAAAATAGAATCATCATGAGGCTTATTAAGTATCGGATAAATAGGCCGTCTAATAGGTTACTGGCCATTTACCTCTAATCAACATTCTCTATCTTCCTTTTCTATTCTTTCCTTCATTTCTTTGTCTTTTAATTCCACCGCTTTTTGATATATCATTTCTCGGTGCTCTTTCTCTGCTATAGCTTTCACTTTTCGCTTTCTCCTGTGCTTTATCACACATACGTACACAATCAAACATATCCTGTCTACTTTTTCTTTTAAATAAACACTGCTCTACATATTTATCCTTTTTAGAATCAAATGACCCATTCACTGGCCATTGTAAATCAGACTCTGTTTTTAGTATATTTGTTCCACAATGAACCATACATTATGGGAGAAATACCATATTTGATATATATCTCACTATTTGGGGTCCCTTCCGGAGGAGCCGGCTGACTTTTCTCTAAAACTTTCTTGGTAACACAAGAGCAGCAACACCACTTACGGAGTGTGCTGAGAACAGACATGTTTTTACAAGTATATGTAAAATATTACAAATGGCTGGGGGGAATTGGAAAAGTGCACAGAATATCTGAATTTAAGCCAGCGGCCCCGGTCATAGAAATGTATAAACTCCAGGCTAGAACGGCTTCCATGTATGGGGCAGAGCTATGGGGACATCAAAGTACAACCAGCCTCATGAAGGTTGAACATACCTTCATGAGAAATGTATTGGGTTTACCAGTCAGTACACCGCTTGTTCCCCTACGCATGGAATTGGGGCTAGATCCTATAGAGGAGGAAGTAGCACTACGGCCTTTGATGTATTGGAAAAGATTATGGTCAGTGCCCAAATTAGTCTCCTACAAAAAATAATTCTTGGAGGTTTGGGCTACATTAAGAATTAACAACATTTCGTGGCTCTCACACATTAAGGCACTTAGTATCAGGATTGGCTCACCTGAGCTGTGGGACAATCCAGAAGAGTTTTGTCCAGCGTTATCTAAGACAGTGTTGGTCCACCGTTTTAGGTACCATAATTTACTAGCCCTCCATAGATGTACCACAGTGGGAAGACTAACAGCAGAATTCCTCCAAGTAAAAATTGAACCTAAAAAGGAGGACTTTTTGGATTTAATTTATCCCCCTCTGGCGAGGAAGCTCTACATGCAATTTAGGATTGGCAGTCTCTCGCTCTGGGCATTCACCAGGAAATGGGTCATTACCGAGAATCCGGTGTGCCCGGCATGTAACTGCAATCTGGAAGATGAACTCTATGTCCTGTTGTTTTGCCCTGCCTACCATAAGGAAATGCTGGCTGATACCATTTTGTAAAAAATTAGGTTTCAGTCAATGTGCTCAAGCTCGCAGGGTTTTAAAGTATGACACCCATCCTCCAATTGTTTTTGCTGTTTCCCGGTTCCTAATTGGTATGTGGCACAGACGAAGGAAATTCTATAAAGATTTGTTTAATCGTAATATTGTATTTTATGTACATCTTGATTACTACTAAATGTTTAATTCGATTTTAGATGTTTGAATTTTATTGGATATGTATTTGTTTTATCTATTCTTCGTGTAATGTATGTATTTTATCTGCACTTTTATGGTCCATGGTGACCGAAATAAAGTTATTGATGATGATGAAAATATTACTACTCCAAACAAATTGTCCAAAAGGAGAAAAATCCCCACATTACCTGCCTTCTGTCTTTGCAAAGAATGAGTTCAAAACCAAAAAACCAAACCAAGCAAATCAAGAGTGCAGTTTCAGAGACCTTACCAAACAAAAGACTACAAGTCCCACCTGCCGATCTCTGGTCAACATAATGGTCTCTGCAAAATACGCCAAAGAAAGCCCCAGTCGAGACCGGTCACCACCTGGAGGGTCAATTTGGGACAACAGGAAAAGTCACATCGGCCTGCAAAGACAAGGGTCTCCTCATGCAGTGCGCATCCTCAGTAATATTTCGATCCTCCATCGAGACCACTCCTTCGGACGGCCACCTCCATGATGGGGCCCACGTGTCGGGCACCAACTGTGGAAATGTACCCAAAAGTGAGCACACTGGTGCAGGGTCACCGTCTCGTCCACGGATCCAAAGACCAATAAAATAGAGATCGGCACTGGAGCTGAAGTAAAATAAATCAAGTTTATTAATCACTCATGAGTGCGCCAACATCCACACAATACTCTCAAGTGCTGCAGGAGGTAGTACCCTGAACTCACAGACCATTGTCATTATATACTTTTTTTCTGCAATGTAAGCATGTGGACAGAAATGGAAAGAACAAGTTTACATATAGCTATCAGCAAACAAGGGCAGATGGACTACCACTTGGTCAGCAAATAGGGAAGGGGAGCTGGAAGGCTTCTGGCATATGACAGCAGTAAATAGTCAACATCTAAGACCAGGTGTACTGGCAGCTACAAACCCCCAGCACGTACATTTATTAGCCATGTCTGGTGGTCAAGTAAAATAGATGACACACGCAGAATGAAAAGGCAAACAACAGAGTACAAAAAAATTACGAAGGAAGCAAAATGGACACCACAGTCAAAATGGCTGTAGCTTATGCTAAGTAAAATATTACATGTTTCGACAGTACCCCAGTCACTTTTGACTGTCTTTTTTGCGTCTTTTGCCAACTTCTTTTCGAGTCTACATCGATTCCTGGTGCACGGTTTCAAGGCCTGCAGTTCCTGTTCTTGACTTATGTCAGTGACGGATCTGCACCGCGTGTGCCTCTACTGCCTGGAGCACGACTACGACCCCAAGTCATTCTCTGATTGCCGAACCATGGCCCTGAAGTCTTTGCGGGAGCGGTCCTGAAAGCTACTCGAGGCCCGGCAGTTGGCTCCGCGTCGTTCATGGTCCCGGTTGCGTGTGATGTCGAGGTACCGATCGCGGAGACTCCATCACTCCTCTTCCAAGTCTTCGCACTTGGGGTCAGGTAAGTCTAAGCACAAGAAGAAGTCGAAGAAGCATTGTCGCTCTTTGACTTCCCTACGTCTGTCGGTCGACGCGACAAATGGTGTGGGTGGTGCCCCTCCCACGACTCAGCGCGCAGAGCTTTCAGGATCGACTCAGGCCTTCCTGGGACCGGGAGTGACCCCTGCCCAGCTTTGTCAATTCTCCGAAGCGATGCATGCCATCTTTGGGTAGCCGGACTCCGCCGGTGCGTCTTCGGGCACTGTGGATTTGGCTGGGGGCACTTTGACGCCATCGGTTCCGGCCTCGGCTCCCCAGGGCCCCCTTGGATTCAAGCCTGGATCCGGATCAGCACCGGTCGACCTCGTAACACCTACACTGGCGCCAATTCCACCAACACCACGTCTGCAGCTGGCGCGGATTGGACCTCCAGCCGGCGCCGACCCCAGCTTCCACCCCAATGTGGATACAGAACAGGACCAGCGTCGATGGGTACTTTTGTGCCTGCATTCCACCCTGGCCATTTTCAGCCAGAGAACGGTGAGGAAGACTAGGAGGGTTCTGAGGACCCTCTCACTGCTCAGCTGGAGTACAGTCAGGGCTGGAGAGAGGACCTGGGGGATGCCAGTGGTCTGGACACCTCACTAGACCTTGGTATGTTGTCTCCTCCTACTGTGGCTACAGAGGAGGGAGCGTCTTACGCAGTGGTGTTGCGTAGGGCGGCCGAGGCCCTAAACCTCGAGCTACCTACTATGGCAGTCAGAACTAACCTCCTGACAGAGGTGCTTCAACCGGCAGCGAGCTCTTTGGAGCCCCTGCTGCCATTTAATGAAGCCCTCACGGACATCCTTTTGGGTTCCTGGTCCAGGTCCAACACAGAGGCTCATGTAGATAGGATGGTTGTCCAACGCCACCGCCCGGCCCGAGCGACCCCACTTTCCTCTCCCAATACCCCTCCCTAAGAGCTTGATAGTCCAAGCCTCAGCATCCCAGAGCGCATCCCCTACCGCACCACCGGACAGGGAATCCAAGAAGCTGGATCAGTTTGGGAAGAAGTTGTTTTCTTCCTCCAGCTTAGGGCTGTGGTCGGTAAACACTGCATGCCTCTTGGGCAGTTATTCCCACTCTGTGGGATACGGTGGCGTAAGTGCTGCCTCAGTGACCGGAGGAGGCCCAGGCCGTGCTCTTCCCGTGCTGTTGCAGAGGGGAGAGATGCAGCAAAGTTCGCCATACGGTGTGGACTGGACACTGACGACTCACTGGGTAGGACCATTTCAACATTGGTGGCGCTTCACCGTCACGCATGGTTGAGGATGACTGGTTTTTCTGGGGATGTCCAGAACACCTTGATGGACATGCCATTTGATGGCCATCACCTGTTCGGCGACAAGGCACACAGTGTGCAAGAGCGCTTCAAGGAGACTCGTGCTACAGCCAAGTCCTTGGACCTCTCCACTATGCACCCTGCACGGTATTCCTTTCGCCCCTTTTGTGGCCACGGAAGGGGTGCCCCAGCCCGTTCCTTTCAGAGCCACAGGCCAGCGCAAGCTGTTTAACCTCAGCGCGGTCAGAGACGTGGGAACCACCGATGTGGTTCTGGGGGCCAGAGGGCGGGCAGTCCACCACTGCCCCCTCTGCAGCAGCCTCCAAACCTTCCTAGTCCGATCTTTCAGGTCCATCAAATTCCAGTGGACGGCAGGATCCTTCACCCCTCGAGCCCTCCCCATCTCCTGCTTCCCTCCCTTCTACCCGCTTCGGTTTCCAGCCTCCCAGCTGAGTGTCCATCCTCTCCTCTATATAATGCAGATTGCTGCGGGGGAGCGCACATAAGACCTTGACCTCCGTCACAGGCATGCACTCTCCCCGACAGCTCCTGCTATCCGTCACAGTCGCTGAGCCCCCTGCCTTGGGTGTTCGAGGCTGCTGAGTATTGTCATTTTTGTTTTATTCTGCATGTTGCCTGCATTCGTCTGCTATTTCCTGTGTCATTATTAGGTGGTTTAATTTATTTCCTCGTCTATTATTCCTGTGCTGCCGCAAGTGTTATTTGCCCCCTCGCACCGTGCCCATCTTTTGCTTCCTGCCACTGCTGACCTGGCCCCTCCCCTCGATCCGCGCCCGTTTCCCGCCTCCCAGCTGAGTGTCCCTCCCCGATATAATGCAGACCGCTGCGGGGGAGCACTCGTAAGACCCTGACCTCGGTCTCAGACCTGCACCCTCCCCGACAGCTCCTGCTATCCGTCACCGCTGCTGAGCACTCTGCCTTGGGTGTTTGAGGCTGCTGAGTATTGTCATTTTTGTTTTATTCTGTGTGTTATTTCCTACTTTATCATTCCTGTGCTGCCGCAAGTGTTATTTGCACGCTTGCACCGTCCCCATCTTCTGCTACCCGCCACTGCTGACCAGGCCCGTCCCCTCTACCTGCTCCCGTTTCCCGGCTCCCAGCTGAGTGTCCCTCCCCTATATAATACAGACCACTGCGTGGTCACGACGCTGGGGTGCCGAAGGCAAGCCCATCTGCGCCTGTCTGTGACCCGAACACAACCAGCCCCAGGAACCCTGGCTCTCCTAGGCCCCACCTCTACGACTCTACCATCCTCAACGCATTCAATCCCGGAAAACACACCGTCTGCATAAGATCCTCGCCGAACACCACCCACAAAGAGTTCTCGTGCAGAGCCTGCCGCAGATCCTTCACCATCGACAATATCCCCACTACCGCCAAAGACCCGCCTGGCACATGCACCTCCAACACCCTGATATGCATCCTCCTCAACATGCACTCCCTACACCGACACACCGTAGAGATCTGGGACCTGATCGACACCATCTCGCCCGACGTCGCCTTCTTCACTGAAACCTGGACCAATGCCACCTCTGGCCCGATATCGTCCCTGTATGGGGTTGGAGCGTCCAGTGTTCGAGGCCCGAGGTTGCCCCAGGAAGCACTACAAAATATGGAAGAGATGGGCGGAGTACAGGGGATTGTGGCTGGAGCCGCCAGCACAGCGTGATGTGAATGCAGAACAGATGCCTTAAGAACCTGGGTGGGGGAGGGTATGCACTACCTGTTTCATGACTATTTTCTTTCCTGGACCTGTGTGGACATCGTGCTAGGGGCAAGGAAGGGATACGGGAGGGGGTAGTTAATATGGGGCAGGGGATAGGAGAGTTGTAGTAATAATGCTTATTTGAACAACTGTATTGATTGCTATTCTGTGCATTTTGATTCTATTTTCAGAGCTCCTCTGGTGTTCGGAGTTCTGTGGTCTACTTGCAATCTCTCTCAAGAAAACAATAAAAAAAAATTGTTTAAAAAAAAAAACCTGACGGCGTGGTGCTTCGCATCAACCCATCTTTCCTACCCAAGGTGCATACGGACTTTCATTTAAACGAACCTGTGTTCTTGAAAACTTTCTTCGCTGAGCCAAAGTCTCCGGCTGAGCAGCGATTGCATTCCTTGGACATCAAATGATGCCTTAAATTTTACATTAGCAGGACTGCCTCCTTCCGCAGGTCCGACCAACTGTTCATTGCTTATGAACGACTGCGTCAGGGGCATCCAGTTACCAAACCAACTATTGCACGTTGGATTTATTCGGCCATTGCCTTCTGCCATCAACAGGCTGGCAAGCCTTTGCAGTCTTCTGTGAAGGCTCATTCTACAAGGGCTATGTCTTCATCCACCGCCCTGTTTGCTGGTGTGCCACTTCATCAGATCTTCCGTGCAGCGACATGGTCCAGCAGGCACACCTTCACCAAGCATTACTGCTTGGACGTCATCAAGGAGGCGGATTCCGCAGTGGGACAGGCAGTACTTCGTCATCTTTTCAAATAAGGTGAGCCTCTGTTCCCTCCTCCTTTATATATTTTTTCAAATATTGCTATTTCAGCTTCCATGACTGTATTACTACTGTCTTCATGCATTTCCATGCTGTGTTTAGCAATCTCATTGGAGGTTACTGCTCTCTATTCTATTCTAGCATGTGAATCTATGAAAGACAACCCTAATACTGGAGAAGAACAATTGTTACTTACCTGTAAAGAGGTGGTTCTCCAGCATTGGTGTCTTTCATAGATTCACATGCGACCCACCCTCCTCCCCTCAGAGGCTCTCTTCTCCTCATGCACTCTGGGTCACTTTGGTGCTACGAAAGGGGCTTGAGCTTCTGAGGAGAAGGTTCTAGAGGGTGCTGGCGCCTGATTGGCTGTAGTTTGGACTAACATAATGACAATGATATGTTACAAGTGTTTTCTTTCTCTATCATGCATTCCTATGGAGGAATTGTTTTAGAGGTTCAGTTATGTATTTACTTCTAGTTTTTCTTATGTTATGTTCTCACACATATGTATATTTTTAACATTTATTGCTATTTTATGTACTGTGGGACTCCCACTTCGACGACGGGAATATTCAAGCATGTGAATCTATGAAAGACACCAATACTAGAGAACCACCTGTTTACAGGTAAGTAACAATTGTCTGAGACTTTTCGGTTTCTACAATTTTACTCTTTCTAGCTAATTCTTGCCCCTTTCGTAAATGCAATGTTTCATCTCGTAATATAACTATTTGTCTAATCGTATCAGATATATCTGAAAAAAGGTAAGACCCATCTGTTACCGCTAATAATCAACGTTCAGATCAGCTGGTTCTGTTTCGTCAAATATGCCGGCAACCATATATTACCTCTAAACAGAATTTTTCTACCAAATATAACTGGTCTATATCTTTCCAAAGTTGAACCATATTTCAATGATATTGATATAATGATCTCAATATATGATTTAAATATTTTATGAGGATCGTCGCTGTAGTAGTCTGACGGGCTTCCTCTTTAGCAGCAGTTTTAATGTATCTTTTTCTGCTTTAGTCACAGTAGAGCGGGTCTGTCGCCCACTTTGCTTGTCTTTATCTTCTGAAGAAGAATGCCTCATCCTCAGGTGAACTTGGAGTGGGAAATTGATATGGGGGTGGGAGTCTATCTAATAAAATAGAATCATCATGAGGCTTATTAAGTATCGGATAAATAGGCCGTCTAATAGGTTACTGGCCATTTACCTCTAATCAACATTCTCTATCTTCCTTTTCTATTCTTTCCTTCATTTCTTTGTCTTTTAATTCCACCGCTTTTTGATATATCATTTCTCGGTGCTCTTTCTCTGCTATAGCTTTCAATTTTCGCTCTCTCCTGTGCTTTATCACACATACGTACACAATCAAACATATCCTGTCTACTTTTTCTTTTAAATAAACACTGCTCTACATATTTATCCTTTTTAGAATCAAATGACCCATTCACTGGCCATTGTAAATCAGACTCTGTTTTTAGTATATTTGTTCCACAATGAACCATACATTATGGGAGAAATACCATATTTGATATATATCTCACTATTTGGGGTCCCTTCCGGAGGAGCCGGCTGACTTTTCTCTAAAACTTTCTTGGTAACACAAGAGCAGCAACACCACTTACGGAGTGTGCTGAGAACAGACATGTTTTTACAAGTATATGTAAAATATTACAAATGGCTGGGGGGAATTGGAAAAGTGCACAGAATATCTGAATTTAAGCCAGCGGCCCCGGTCACAGAAATGTATAAACTCCAGGCTAGAACGTCTTCCATGTATGGGGCAGAGCTATGGGGACATCAAAGTACAACCAGCCTCATGAAGGTTGAACATACCTTCATGAGAAATGTATTGGGTTTACCAGTCAGTACACCGCTTGTTCCCCTACGCATGGACTTGGGGCTAGATCCTATAGAGGAGGAAGTAGCACTACAGCCTTTGATGTATTGGAAAAGATTATGGTCAGTGCCCAAATTAGTCTCCTACAAAAAATAATTCTTGGAGGTTTGGGCTACATTAAGAATTAACAACATTTCGTGGCTCTCACACATTAAGGCACTTAGTATCAGGATTGGCTCACCTGAGCTGTGGGACAATCCAGAAGAGTTTTGTCCAGCGTTATCTAAGACAGTGTTGGTCCACCGTTTTAGGTACCATAATTTACTAGCCCTCCATAGATGTACCACAGTGGGAAGACTAACAGCAGAATTCCTCCAAGTAAAAATTGAACCTAAAAAGGAGGACTTTTTGGATTTAATTTATCCCCCTCTGGCGAGGAAGCTCTACATGCAATTTAGGATTGGCAGTCTCTCGCTCTGGGCATTCACCAGGAAATGGGTCATTACTGAGAATCCGGTGTGCCCGGCATGTAACTGCAATCTGGAAGATGAACTCTATGTCCTGTTGTTTTGCCCTGCCTACCATAAGGAAATGCTGGCTGATACCATTTTGTAAAAAATTAGGTTTCAGTCAATGTGCTCAAGCTCGCAGGGTTTTAAAGTATGACACCCATCCTCCAATTGTTTTTGCTGTTTCCCGGTTCCTAATTGGTATGTGGCACAGACGAAGGAAATTCTATAAAGATTTGTTTAATCGTAATATTGTATTTTATGTACATCTTGATTACTACTAAATGTTTAATTCGATTTTAGATGTTTGAATTTTATTGGATATGTATTTGTTTTATCTATTCTTCGTGTAATGTATGTATTTTATCTGCACTTTTATGGTCCATGGTGACCGAAATAAAGTTATTGATGATGATGAAAATATTACTACTCCAAACAAATTGTCCAAAAGGAGAAAAATCCCCACATTACCTGCCTTCTGTCTTTGCAAAGAATGAGTTCAAAACCAAAAAACCAAACCAAGCAAATCAAGAGTGCCGTTTCAGAGACCTTACCAAACAAAAGACTACAAGTCCCACCTGCCGATCTCTGGTCAACATAATGGTCTCTGCAAAATACGCCAAAGAAAGCCCCAGTCGAGACCGGTCACCACCTGGAGGGTCAATTTGGGACAACAGGAAAAGTCACATCGGCCTGCAAAGACAAGGGTCTCCTCATGCAGTGCGCATCCTCAGTAATATTTCGATCCTCCATCGAGACCACTCCTTCGGACGGCCACCTCCATGATGGGGCCCACGTGTCGGGCACCAACTGTGGAAATGTACCCAAAAGTGAGCACACTGGTGCAGGGTCACCGTCTCGTCCACGGATCCAAAGACCAATAAAATAGAGATCGGCACTGGAGCTGAAGTAAAATAAATCAAGTTTATTAATCACTCATGAGTGCGCCAACATCCACACAATACTCTCAAGTGCTGCAGGAGGTAGTACCCTGAACTCACAGACCATTGTCATTATATACTTTTTTTCTGCAATGTAAGCATGTGGACAGAAATGGAAAGAACAAGTTTACATATAGCTATCAGCAAACAAGGGCAGATGGACTACCACTTGGTCAGCAAATAGGGAAGGGGAGCTGGAAGGCTTCTGGCATATGACAGCAGTAAATAGTCAACATCTAAGACCAGGTGTACTGGCAGCTACAAACCCCCAGCACGTACATTTATTAGCCATGTCTGGTGGTCAAGTAAAATAGATGACACACGCAGAATGAAAAGGCAAACAGCAGAGTACAAAAAAATTACGAAGGAAGCAAAATGGACACCACAGTCAAAATGGCTGTAGCTTATGCTAAGTAAAATATTACATGTTTCGACAGTACCCCAGTCACTTTTGACTGTCTTTTTTGCGTCTTTTGCCAACTTCTTTTCGAGTCTACATCGATTCCTGGTGCACGGTTTCAAGGCCTGCAGTTCCTGTTCTCGACTTATGTCAGTGACGGATCTGCACCGCGTGTGCCTCTACTGCCTGGAGCACGACTACGACCCCAAGTCATTCTCTGATTGCCGAACCATGGCCCTGAAGTCTTTGCGGGAGCGGTCCTGAAAGCTATTTGAGGCCCGGCAGTTGGCTCCGCGTCGTTCATGGTCCCGGTTGCGTGTGATGTCGAGGTACCGATCGCGGAGACTCCATCACTCCTCTTCCAAGTCTTCGCACTTGGGGTCAGGTAAGTCTAAGCACAAGAAGAAGTCGAAGAAGCATTGTCGCTCTTTGACTTCCCTACGTCTGTCGGTCGACGCGACAAATGGTGTGGGTGGTGCCCCTCCCACGACTCAGCGCGCAGAGCTTTCAGGATCGACTCAGGCCTTCCTGGGACCGGGAGTGACCCCTGCCCAGCTTTGTCAATTCTCCGAAGCGATGCATGCCATCTTTGGGTAGCCGGACTCCGCCGGTGCGTCTTCGGGCACTGTGGATTTGGCTGGGGGCACTTCGACGCCATCGGTTCCGGCCTTGGCTCCCCAGGGCCCCCTTGGATTCAAGCCTGGATCCGGATCAGCACCGGTCGACCTCGTAACACCTACACTGGCGCCAATTCCACCAACACCACGTCCGCAGCTGGCGCGGATTGGACCTCCAGCCGGCGCCGACCCCAGCTTCCACCCCAATGTGGATACAGAACAGGACCAGCGTCGATGGGTACTTTTGTGCCTGCATTCCACCCTGGCCATTTTCAGCCAGAGAACGGTGAGGAAGACTAGGAGGGTTCTGAGGACCCTCTCACTGCTCAGCTGGAGTACAGTCAGGGCTGGAGAGAGGACCTGGGGGATGCCAGTGGTCTGGACACCTCACTAGACCTTGGTATGTTGTCTCCTCCTACTGTGGCTACAGAGGAGGGAGCGTCTTACGCAGTGGTGTTCCGTAGGGCGGCCGAGGCCCTAAACCTCGAGCTACCTACTATGGCAGTCAGAACTAACCTCCTGACAGAGGTGCTTCAACCGGCAGCGAGCTCTTTGGAGCCCCTGCTGCCATTTAATGAAGCCCTCACGGACATCCTTTTGGGTTCCTGGTCCAGGTCCAACACAGAGGCTCATGTAGATAGGATGGTTGTCCAACGCCACCGCCCGGCCCGAGCGACCCCACTTTCCTCTCCCAATACCCCTCCCTAAGAGCTTGATAGTCCAAGCCTCAGCATCCCAGAGCGCATCCCCTACCGCACCACCGGACAGGGAATCCAAGAAGCTGGATCAGTTTGGGAAGAAGTTGTTTTCTTCCTCCAGCTTAGGGCTGTGGTCGGTAAACACTGCATGCCTCTTGGGCAGTTATTCCCACTCTGTGGGATACGGTGGCGTAAGTGCTGCCTCAGTGACCGGAGGAGGCCCAGGCCGTGCTCTTCCCGTGCTGTTGCAGAGGGGAGAGATGCAGCAAAGTTCGCCATACGGTGTGGACTGGACACTGACGACTCACTGGGTAGGACCATTTCAACATTGGTGGCGCTTCACCGTCACGCATGGTTGAGGATGACTGGTTTTTCTGGGGATGTCCAGAACACCTTGATGGACATGCCATTTGATGGCCATCACCTGTTCGGCGACAAGGCACACAGTGCGCAAGAGCGCTTCAAGGAGACTCGTGCTACAGCCAAGTCCTTGGACCTCTCCACTATGCACCCTGCACGGTATTCCTTTCGCCCCTTTTGTGGCCACGGAAGGGGTGCCCCAGCCCGTTCCTTTCAGAGCCACAGGCCAGCGCAAGCTGTTTAACCTCAGCGCGGTCAGAGACGTGGGAACCACCGATGTGGTTCTGGGGGCCAGAGGGCGGGCAGTCCACCACTGCCCCCTCTGCAGCAGCCTCCAAACCTTCCTAGTCCGATCTTTCAGGTCCATCAAATTCCAGTGGACGGCAGGATCCTTCACCCCTCGAGCCCTCCCCATCTCCTGCTTCCCTCCCTTCTACCCGCTTCGGTTTCCAGCCTCCCAGCTGAGTGTCCATCCTCTCCTCTATATAATGCAGATTGCTGCGGGGGAGCGCACATAAGACCTTGACCTCCGTCACAGGCATGCACTCTCCCCGACAGCTCCTGCTATCCGTCACCGTCGCTGAGCCCCCTGCCTTGGGTGTTCGAGGCTGCTGAGTATTGTCATTTTTGTTTTATTCTGCATGTTGCCTGCATTCGTCTGCTATTTCCTGTGTCATTATTTGGTGGTTTAATTTATTTCCTCGTCTATTATTCCTGTGCTGCCGCAAGTGTTATTTGCCCCCTCACACCGTGCCCATCTTTTGCTTCCTGCCACTGCTGACCTGGCCCCTCCCCTCGATCCGCGCCCGTTTCCCGCCTCCCAGCTGAGTGTCCCTCCCCGATATAATGCAGACCGCTGCGGGGGAGCACTCGTAAGACCCTGACCTCGGTCTCAGACCTGCACCCTCCCCGACAGCTCCTGCTATCCGTCACCGCTGCTGAGCACTCTGCCTTGGGTGTTTGAGGCTGCTGAGTATTGTCATTTTTGTTTTATTCTGTGTGTTATTTCCTACTTTATCATTCCTGTGCTGCCGCAAGTGTTATTTGCACGCTTGCACCGTCCCCATCTTCTGCTACCCGCCACTGCTGACCAGGCCCGTCCCCTCTACCTGCTCCCGTTTCCCGGCTCCCAGCTGAGTGTCCCTCCCCTATATAATACAGACCACTGCGTGGTCACGACGCTGGGGTGCCGAAGGCAAGCCCATCTGCGCCTGTCTGTGACCCGAACACAACCAGCCCCAGGAACCCTGGCTCTCCTAGGCCCCACCTCTATGACTCTACCATCCTCAACGCATTCAATCCCGGAAAACACACCGTCTGCATAAGATCCTCGCCGAACACCACCCACAAAGAGTTCTCGTGCAGAGCCTGCCGCAGATCCTTCACCATCGACAATATCCCCACTACCGCCAAAGACCCGCCTGGCACATGCACCTCCAACACCCTGATATGCATCCTCCTCAACATGCACTCCCTACACCGACACACCGTAGAGATCTGGGACCTGATCAACACCATCTCGCCCGACGTCGCCTTCTTCACTGAAACCTGGACCAATGCCACCTCTGGCCCGATATCGTCCCTGCCATCCCTGATGGCTACAAGATCTAGAGCAAGGACTGCCCCCACCGCCCAGGAGGAGAACTCACCATCGCTCACAAGACCCCCCTCCGCCTCTCCACATCCAGCAGGAGTGACCCCCACTCCAACACAGAACACCTCCACTTCCAGATCCAGACCAGCCCCAGGACCACTCTACATGGCATCCTCCTCTACAGACCGCTGGGACCTCGCACCCAATCCGCAACCACCATCACCAAGCTCGCCGCACCCCACGCAATCACATCCATGGACTACATTTTACTTGGGGACCTGAACTGTCACCTCAATAACTATGACGACCCCGACACCACTATTCTCCTCGACAACCTCAGACTGAAGCAGCTGGTCAACACACCCACTCACAGAGCTGGACACATCCTCAACCCCATCTTCGCGGGAGGATTATTATTATTATTATTATGTTTGCACTTGTAAAGCATGCTGCTACCCGGAGGTTTCCTGGCGCTGTGCAAAGCTGGGAAACCCATCCTGGCTTTCCCTGTGGGATGGTCCCTGCTGGGAGTCCCCAGGGTGGAGCCAGGCATCCCCGGTGTTGGGGGGGGCGTTGTGGAGATTAGGCAAGCTGATGCCCAGAGTTGCCGAGTGGGACCCCCAGATTAGAGTAGGCACCGAAGCGAGAATTATCGAGTCCGCTGACCCAAGTCCACGACCCTGCCGCGTCGGGAATTGAACCCAGGTCCCGGCCGACTTCTGCTCCCGGGTCTGCCGCCTCTAACTGGTGAGCCACACCTCTCCACTCTCAAACATCCGGTTCAGTCACACCACAAAGCCTCTCTGGACGGACCACCACTGCCTCCATTTCACCTTCAACATCACCACCGCACCCAAGCATTCCCCGCGGCCGCCACAAAGAAACTGGAGCAAGGTCACAGAGGATCTCCTCATCACCACCCTCCAAGACCCCCCCCCCAAGAGCCACGACCAACACCAAGTTTGCAGGCACAGTACTTCACCGCTGGATCTCCTGCTGTGCCAACAAACTTGCACCCCTCTGACACTCCGCCAAACAACGCCTGGTTCACCACTGAACTACAGGAAGCCAGACGCTCTTCAGATAACTAGAGAAAAACAGGCAAAACCAGAAAAGCACGGAACAACCACAGGAGCGCCCTGAAGGAATACCACCAGCACATAAGGGATACCAAACGGGCGTTCATAAGAGACAAATTCCAGACCAACGCCAAGGAACTGTTCAACGTCATACAGCAGTTCACAAAACCCCCCAGCGAAGCCACAGACATCACCTCCCCCCAACACTGCCGACAAACCAACCATCATGATCTGGAACCCTGCTACCGTCGAACACCTCACCACCACCATGCAGAAAACCGACTCAGGAGCCCCTACTGACCTCTGCCCAACACACATATTCCACAGGGCTGCTGCCGCTGCCCCCTTGGCACCTGAACTTGGACGGACCGTCAACGCCTCTTTTATATCCGGCATCTTCCCAGAAAACTGGAAGCAGGCGGAGGTAAAACACCTCCTCAAGAAACCCACGGACGACCCGACGGACCTGAAAACTTCCAGCCAACCTCTCTCCCCCCTTTCGCGGGCCAAAGTCACTGAGAGACTCGTGAACGCCCAGCTGACCTACCTACATCATAGAGAACTTTATTCTAGATGCCTCCCAGTCTGGATTCCGCAGCAGCCATAGCACCGAGACCGCTCTCCTCGCTGCCACTGACTACATCCCCTTGCTACTCGACCAGGGACATACCGCGGCCCTCATCCTTCTAGACCTCTTCGCAGCCTTCAACACCATTTCTCAACGCACCCTTGAAGCCAAACTTCACTACGCAGGGATACAAGGAGCCGCCCTCAACTGGATCCGATCCTTTCTCTCCGGCAGAACCCAGAGGATCAGACTTCCTGCCTGCGGAGTCATCCAAGGCTCATCACTCAGCCCCTTACTTTTCAACATCTACATGGCCCCCCTCTCCGCCATCGTCAGCTAGCATGGGATCAGCATTGTATCATACGCCGATGACACCCAGCTCATCCTCTAACTCATGAAGAATCCCGAAGACAACAGACTCTGCTTCCAGCCTGGATGAAAGACAGCTGCTTGAAGCTTAGCTCAGAGAAGACCAAGATCCTCATCCTTGGTTCCTGCAAATCAGCCTGGGACAACACCTGATGGCCCCCCGCCCTCTGGAATCCACCCACTCCTACTTACCACGCACGAAACCTCGGAATCATCTTTGACTCTTCCCTCTCCATGAACTGCCAGATCAAAACCGTCCCCTCCACTAGCTTAAACTGCATGTGCATCCGCCGCAAGGCCTTCAAATGGACCCCCCTGACTGCAGAAAGACCGTCACCCACACACTCATAACCAGCAGACTGGACTACGGCAATGCCCTATACGCTGAAATCAACAGAACTTTACTACACAGACTCCAGACCATCCAGAACGCAGCTGCCAGACTCGTCCTCGGAACTCTGCGTCACGAACACATGACCCAACACCTGCGAGACCTCCACTGGCTCCCCATCAAGAAGAGGGTTACTTTCAAGCTCCTCACCCACGCCTACCAATCTCTCAACAACAATGGACCCAAATACCTCAACGAGAGAGTAGCCTACCACGTACCCAAGAGGAGCCTCTGCTCCGCTGACCTCGCCCTGGCAGAGGTCCCCTGCATCCGCAGAAATGGAACAGGCGGGAGAGCCTTCTCCTACATCGTAGCCAAGACCTAGACCGAGCTCCCCGTGAACATCAGACACTCACCAATCCTGCACACCTTCAGGAGGGACCTCAAGACCTGGCTCTTCGATTGATGTGGACCTCCCCCCCTAGCTCCTTGAGACCCTCACAGGTGAGTAGTGCACTTTATAAACCCATTGATTAATTGATTGAGGATTCGCCATCACCTCCCCCACTGGCGCACCATCACGTGGGACAGGTGGGTTTTGCAAACAGTCCGAAGCGGCTACTCCCTCCCCTTCGAGACTATCCCTCCAGCTATGCCTCCCCAGTACCATGTCGGGGATTATCTGGCCCTTCTCCAACAGGAAGTTATGGCTCTCTTGGCCAAGGGAGCGATTGAGCACGTTCCTGCCCCAGAAGTAGGTCGTGGTTGCTATTCCCACTACTTTCTGGTGCCCAAGAAGGACAAGGGCCTGCGTCCTACCTTGGATCTCAAGGACATCAACAGCTTCCTCTGGAAGGAGAAGTTCAAAAGGTTGACCCTGGCTCAGCTCTAGTCTGCTGTCGACCCTGGAGACTTGGACTTGCAGGACGCTCATTTCCACATCCCCGTCCTGCCGGCCCACTGGCGTTCCCTGCGGATCATGGTAGGTCATGAGCACTTTCAGTTTACCAGGCTCCCCTCTGGCCTTGCCAGTGCCCCTCAGGTGTTCACGAAAGTAATGTTGGTGGTCGCAGCTCATTTGCGCAGATAAGGTGTTCCAGTCTTCCCCTATCTTGACGACTGGTTGTTGAAGGCGGACTCACCCCAGGCAGTCGTCTCCCACCTCCAGACTACGGCCCACCTCCTGTATTCACTGGGGTTCTCCATCAATGCGCCAAAGTCACACCTGACCCCCTCTCAGAAACTCATCTTCATCGGAGCGGATCTGGACTCAACGCAGTTTTGGGTTTATCCTCCCGAACAGCGAGTCCGGCATTTTCAGGCTATGATTCCGATCTTTCAGCCTCTATCCCCCGTTTCGGTCAGGATGAACCTCATGACATCCTGCTGGTCGATCATGCTAGGTGTTGTATGCGGGCTCTGCAGTGGAACCTGAAGTTCCAGTGGACACATCATCAGGGGAATCTGTCTGATTGCATGGAGATCTCGGAGGGCACTGCACGACAATTGTAGTGGTGGCTCACAAACTAGGATTGAGTCAACTGCAGATCCCTCTCCCTTCCCCAACCAGAACACACAGTGGTGACAGACGTATCCCTTCTGATGGGTCGGCCACATGGGAGAGGCGGAGATCGGAGGCCTCTGGTCTCCAGCGTAGTCCGACCTCCACATCAACCATCTGTAACTTCAGGGGACCTGTCTTAAAAGCATTGCTTCCATCTGTCTGGTGAAGAGTAGTGCAGGTGTTCATGGACAACACCACTGCCATGTGGTACTGCAACAAACAAGGCGGGGTGGGGTCGTGGAGCCTATGTCAAAAGGCCCTCCGTCTCTGGACATGGCTGGAACATCAGGGCATATCCCTGGTGGTTCAAAACCTGGCAGGTTCACTGAACACCAGGGCAGATGAACTCAGCCGCAGGTGCATGATGGATCACGAATGGCATCTTCACTCGTAGGGGGTGCAAGGTCTCTTTCAACAGTGGGGCGAGCCTTGGTTAGATCTATTTGCCACCGAAGAGAACGTGCAATGTCAGCAACTCTGCACGTTGGAATTTCCAAGGCGGCACCCGCTTTTCGTCGCTAGTGCAGTTACGGTCTTCTATATGTCTTTCCGCCTATGCCACTTCTTCCCAGAGTGCTGAAGAAGATCAAGCGTGACCGGGCCCAAGTCATTCTTGTGGTTCCGAGTTGGGCACGAATAGTCTGGTATCCTGAGTTGCTCAACATGGCCATCGATCCCCGATCTGACTGCCTCTACGGGAGGATCTTCTGGCGCAGCAGCAGGGGATGGTCCTCCACCCAAACCTGTCCAGCCTCCACCTCCTTGCGTGGAGATTGAGCGGCGGCAGTTGACGTATTTGACTTGCCTCCCAAAGTCTGTGACGTAATCTTGGCAGCCAGGCGTCCCTCCACTAAGACGGTATATTTATTTATGCATTTTGTAGAGCGCACAACTACCCAAAGGTGTCTCGGCGCTGATAGACTGACAGACTGACAGAAGCAAAGAGGACAGGATGGATCATTGATTAAAAAGCCAGGTCTTTATCTGTTTCCTGAAAGTGAATAGGGAAGGGCTGATCTTGATGTTGTAGGGAAGCCTGTTCCTGAGTTTGGTGGTAGCACATAGGAACGATCTGTCGCCCCAGGAGGCTTTTTTGTGCGAGGGACAGTGATGAGATTTGTGTTGGAGGAACGCAGTTGTCTGGGGGGATTGTAGGGACAAAGAGACTGCTTGAGAAAATCGGGACCAGTGGTGTGCATGGCTTTGTATGCGATGCAGAGCGCCTTGAACTTGGCTCTGCTTCTGATTGGTAGCCAGTGAAGTTGGCGAACTACTTTGGAGATGGGTTTGAATTTGGGAGTGCTTATCAGGAGCCTGGCTGACGCATTTTGAATTAGCTGGAGTTTATTGAGAACTTTTTCTTGTGCATTGACAAATAGTTAAACAAGAAGAATCCTACTTCCAGTGTACACCACCAGGGTGGGGGACACTCAGTGTTGTGTAAAATACCCCTCACACACCAACAGGCCCCTTGGTGTCATGCTTCATCATCGGGGTCTTCGCACCCCGCTAGAGGGATGCGGCACGCTGCGACCTGCGACTACGCGGGAGCGTTGACAAGATTGACTATGTGTGGTGTGTGTTAAGTGCAAGTGAGGGGATATATGTGAGTGAAGGGTGTGGTGAAAATTTAAAAAGTACCTGGCTAGTGGGTGGTGTGAAAAAACTTTATTCAGGACCCCTAGCTGGTGCTATTAAAAAGATGTGCAAAAAGGCGAGGTCAGTTGTCTTAATTAGGGACAGAACCTCTGGTGTGCGTCGACATGTTTCGGAACTGGTGTTCCTTCTTCAGGACGGGGCACAACTTCCCAACCCTACTCACGTATTTCTATATAAAAGTGTTATCTTTAAAACTTTTTACTGAAAAGTGATAACGATCTCACGGAGGCTAACAATGTGCCTACAGCGGTATTTATCGGTTCATGCAATTGCATGCCCTGAAAAAAAGAAAAACCCAAAATAAGTTTGGTTATCACACAGGACTGGCTCAAACAGGTGCAGTCACCTGGAGCCCCAAACAGTTAAATTAACCTGTAAAAAAGGGGACACACATAACACACAACATAGAAGACACATTTATAGTTTTTGTATTTGTTCTGTAAGACATACTCGTAGTCATTGTTGTATATTGCATCATGAGCATATCCAGAACATCAAGGTAGGTAGGTGGATCCACAATCTGTGAGGGTAAAGAGGTGATTTCAGTGTTTTTACTCTTTTTACTCACAGTTCAACTCCACGTTAGAATCAGGATATCAGGGAGTTGTTTTTCTGTAATATACTCACGAAATCCGCCTGAATTGGCCTCCTTCTACCACCCTGTGCTGCTCCGCTGTCAATGCGTTAGCAAGCAACATCGTGCTATATATTGGCCCTTTTGGTGTTGTTTGATTAGTTAATTAGCGGAAATAGGAAGCGGGCCATATAAGGGATATCCGTATCCCTGCCTATCATGAACATGTTCACGGTCTCAATGTGACATGTATTTTCTCTGCCTCATCTCATTCGTTAATTACCGGGATTTTTGACAGCCCATATTAGGAGTATCCGTTTCGCTACCTATCGTGCGCCCGGACATTGGTTCCTCCTGACGTGTGTCCTACTGGGCATGCCCGGTCGATAAGCGTTCCTGTAAAGACCCGCGCATGCGCATATCGCATTCGTTCCAGTTTGCTAGTTCTCAGTACATGCGCAGTCGCATGGATCGTCACTCTGTGAAACACGTTGGGCCATACAAAAGATTTTTGGTTGCTACCGCGTACCTCCGTATTAAGAATACTGCTTATTTCCGGGGCATCCCATAAGGCGATCATGGAAAAAGTTATTGACATAATTCCAAGACTATACTTTTAAAGGGCATTTTGTGATTTCTTTATTTTTGCTATGGAAAAAACACAACCAGTTGGTTTCAGTTTATTAGTCCCTTCTTTTTCTGTAAACACACCAAAGGACGTTTTTGTGTTTCTGTTATTGTCCAGTAACTTGGCTCCATGGAATATCGTCATTAAGACCTACGATGTGGGTTCCTAAGCGAAACACCCATCGTTGTTCTTTTTGGAACAAGCCTGTTTCAGAGGTTAAACGTTCGATTACAGTCCAACGTAAGTCATTGATGCAGTGTTGGTGTTCCAAAAAGTGTGATGCCATCTTGGTGGTCGTTTTTTTACAGCGTATATTGCTTTTATGTTCCCCTATCCTCACTTTGACAGGGCGGGTGGTCATGCCTATATATTCTAGGCCACATGGGCACGTTATCATGTAGACCACGTTCTTCGTATTGCAATTAGAAAATTGACGTTGTTCCCATGACGTGCCATTCCTAAAGGTTAGGGTTTTGCTTTTCTGGGTTTGATGACAGCAACTGCAATCGCCACATGGGAAGTGTCCTTGGACCCCAATCACATTCTGTCTTCCAGCGGGGTTTTGTCGTGGTCTAGTATGTACCAGCATGTCTTTAATGTTTCTGCCCCTTCGGTGTGCATACATTGGTTTCTCAAAATCTAGGTCTCCACAGTTCAGTATTCCCCAGTGTTTGTTTATGACTTTCGATACCTGGTTTGATATGGATGTATATGTCGTAACACAAATTGGTCTTTTGCTTGCTCCTTTGTCTTGTGGATTATCCTCTAGGAGTGCCTCCCTGTGGTTGTTCCTTGCATGTTTCATTGCCTTGTCAATGGTTTTGACGGGGTATTGTCTCTGTATTAGTTTGGTTTTTAGATCTTTAGCCTGTGCATTGAATTGGTTCAATTCTGTGCAGTTTCTTCTGAGACGTAAGAACTGTCCATACGGTAGGTTCTCCCTTAAGTGTCTGGGATGGAAACTATCGTATCGTAGTAAACAGTTCCTGGAGGTGGGTTTAAAATGGGTGGTGCTTTTCAGCCTTCCATCCTCCGTGTATATATTCAAATCCAGAAAGACCATTGATGTGTTGGAGATCGTACTAGTGAATTTTAGGTATTCATTCTGGTTGTTGAGCCAAGCTACAAAATTTGTGGCACTGTTTACATCCCCATTCCATATAATGAAAATATCATCTATGTACCGTTTCCAGGTGTTAATCTGGGAACGGTAAGGATTGTCTTCATGTAGGATCTTGTGCTGTTCCAGGTGGTGAACGTATAGTCCCGCTGGACTTGGAGCAAAAGTACTACCCATGCTCGTTCCATGGGTCTGTAGGTACAGAGTCTCTTTATATTTGAAAAAATTGTCTTTTAAGGCCATGGTGATGCATTCCAGGACTAGGTTCCTTGGTGTCTGGTACTTCCATGTATTAGTGAAGAGCACTTCCTCTATGATTTGTAGTGTCTCCTCGTGAGGCAGGCTAGTATATAAGCTCTCCACGTCGAGGCTTAGTAGGAGCTGCATGGATGGATCAAATTCTTTGTCTTCCAGTAATTGTAAGACCGCTTTCGTGTCTTTCAAATATGTGTTTGTTGATTGTACCATCGGTCGGAGGAAAGCATCCGAGAATTTGGACAGTGGCTCCAGTATCGACCCAATCCCGGAGACGATGGGTCTTCCTGGTGGATTGTCGATGTTTTTATGGATCTTCGGGATGCAGTAGAAGTATGGTATCCTCGGAGTGGGTTGTTGTAGGAAGTCAGCTTCCTTTTTGCTAAGCCAATCATGGGCTAAACCTTCTTCTACCATGCCGCCAATCCGGATCCGAAGTCCTTCGGTTGGATCTCTTTCTAGAATTTTGTAGTTCCGTTCATCCGATAGTAAACGTTGGCACTCTTTATCATATGCCTCCAAGGTTTGCAATACTATCGCTCCCCCTTTGTCTGCTGGTTTTATAACGAGCTCACCGTTGTTTGTTAGCTCTCTTAGGGCTTGTTGTTCTTCACCACTTGTGTTGTAGAAAACGTTCTTCCCTTTTGTATTAAGTTGGTTGACCTCAGTGGTCACTGCCTTTTCAAAGGTTAGGATTTCCACAGGGATTGTGGAATCTGGTGGGGTGAAGGTTGACTTCAACTTTAAGCCAGTGTCTGTTTTATCCTCTGGTAATGGCTTGTCTTTGAAAAAAGCCTGTAGTTTTAGTTTCCGGAAGAAATCCTGTAACTCCATGTTGAGTTTGAAGATATCTGGTTTCTGTGTTGGTACAAACCCTAGGCCCTTGTTTAGAACATTCTTTTGTGTCGCTGTTAATGTCATAGGTGTGAGGTTCACAACTAGGTCCCTCTCTTGCTGGTTGACGGCTGGTTGGGTAGCGATCCCATCATGCTCCGGGTTGTCCGGGCGTTGGGCTGCTCCTGGTCTTCCCACGCAACAGTGTTGCCTTTCCGGTTTTTGCCTCGTGTGTTCTGGCGTGCCCCTAAAAAAGGTTGTTGTGGCCCTCCATATGGTTGTTGCTGGCCGTAGTAACCATCGCTGTATTCTTGATTCCATAGTGGTCCAAACTGGAAAGGGTTGAATTGTGGTGGGCCCATAAATTGCGGGAATTGATTTTGTGGTTGATAACCACGCCATCCCCTTTGTCCCTAGACAAAGGGGATGGCGTGGTTATCAACCACAAAATCAAAAAAGGTTGTTGTGGCCCTCCATATGGTTGTTGCTGGCCGTAGTAACCATCGCTGTATTCTTGATTCCATAGTGGTCCAAACTGGAAAGGGTTGAATTGTGGTGGGCCCATAAATTGCGGGAATTGATTTTGTGGTTGATAACCACGCCATCCCCTTTGTCCCTAGACAAAGGGGATGGCGTGGTTATCAACCACAAAATCAATTCCCGCAATTTATGGGCCCACCACAATTCAACCCTTTCCAGTTTGGACCACTATGGAATCAAGAATACAGCGATGGTTACTACGGCCAGCAACAACCATATGGAGGGCCACAACAACCTTTTTTAGGGGCGCGCCAGAACACACGAGGCAAAAACCGGAAAGGCAACACTGTTGCGTGGGAAGACCAGGAGCAGCCCAACGCCCGGACAACCCGGAGCATGACAGGATCGCTACCCAACCAGCCGTCAACCAGCAAGAGAGGGACCTAGTTGTGAACCTCACACCTATGACATTAACAGCGACACAAAAGAATGTTCTAAACAAGGGCCTAGGGTTTGTACCAACACAGAAACCAGATATCTTCAAACTCAACATGGAGTTACAGGATTTCTTCCGGAAACTAAAACTACAGGCTTTTTTCAAAGACAAGCCATTACCAGAGGATAAAACAGACACTGGCTTAAAGTTGAAGTCAACCTTCACCCCACCAGATTCCACAATCCCTGTGGAAATCCTAACCTTCGAAAAGGCAGTGACCACTGAGGTCAACCAACTTAATACAAAAGGGAAGAACGTTTTCTACAACACAAGTGGTGAAGAACAACAAGCCCTAAGAGAGCTAACAAACAACGGTGAGCTCGTTATAAAACCAGCAGACAAAGGGGGAGCCATAGTATTGCAAACCTTGGAGGCATATGATAAAGAGTGCCAACGTTTACTATCGGATGAACGGAACTACAAAATTCTAGAAAGAGATCCAACCGAAGGACTTCGGATCCGGATTGGCGGCATGGTAGAAGAAGGTTTAGCCCATGATTGGCTTAGCAAAAAGGAAGCTGACTTCCTACAACAACCCACTCCGAGGATACCATACTTCTACTGCATCCCGAAGATCCATAAAAACATCGACAATCCACCAGGAAGACCCATCGTCTCCGGGATTGGGTCGATACTGGAGCCACTGTCCAAATTCTCGGATGCTTTCCTCCGACCGATGGTACAATCAACAAACACATATTTGAAAGACACGAAAGCGGTCTTACAATTACTGGAAGACAAAGAATTTGATCCATCCATGCAGCTCCTACTAAGCCTCGACGTGGAGAGCTTATATACTAGCCTGCCTCACGAGGAGACACTACAAATCATAGAGGAAGTGCTCTTCAGTAATACATGGAAGTACCAGACACCAAGGAACCTAGTCCTGGAATGCATCACCATGGCCTAAAAAGACAATTTTTTCAAATATAAAGAGACTCTGTACCTACAGACCCATGGAACGAGCATGGGTAGTACTTTTGCTCCAAGTCTAGCGGGACTATACGTTCACCACCTGGAACAGCACAAGATCCTACATGAAGACAATCCTTACCGTTCCCAGATTAACACCTGGAAACGGTACATAGATGATATTTTCATTATATGGAATGGGGATGTAAACAGTGCCACGAATTTTGTAGCTTGGCTCAACAACCAGAATGAATACCTAAAATTCACTAGTACGATCTCCAACACATCAATGGTCTTTCTGGATTTGAATATATACACGGAGGATGGAAGGCTGAAAAGCACCACCCATTTTAAACCCACCTCCAGGAACTGTTTACTACGATACGATAGTTTCCATCCCAGACACTTAAGGGAGAACCTACCGTATGGACAGTTCTTACGTCTCAGAAGAAACTGCACAGAATTGAACCAATTCAATGCACAGGCTAAAGATCTAAAAACCAAACTAATACAGAGACAATACCCCGTCAAAACCATTGACAAGGCAATGAAACGTGCAAGGAACAACCACAGGGAGGCACTCCTAGAGGATAATCCACAAGACAAAGGAGCAAGCAAAAGACCAATTTGTGTTACGACATATACATCCATATCAAACCAGGTATCGAAAGTCATAAACAAACACTGGGGAATACTGAACTGTGGAGACCTAGATTTTGAGAAACCAATGTATGCACACCGAAGGGGCAGAAACATTAAAGACATGCTGGTACATACTAGACCACGACAAAACCCCGCTGGAAGACAGAATGTGACTGGGGTCCAAGGACACTTCCCATGTGGCGATTGCAGTTGCTGTCATCAAACCCAGAAAAGCAAAACCCTAACCTTTAGGAATGGCACGTCATGGGAACAACGTCAATTTTCTAATTGCAATACGAAGAACGTGGTCTACATGATAACGTGCCCATGTGGCCTAGAATATATAGGCATGACCACCCGCCCTGTCAAAGTGAGGATAGGGGAACATAAAAGCAATATACGCTGTAAAAAAACGACCACCAAGATGGCATCACACTTTTTGGAACACCAACACTGCATCAATGACTTACGTTGGACTGTAATCGAACGTTTAACCTCTGAAACAGGCTTGTTCCAAAAAGAACAACGATGGGTGTTTCGCTTAGGAACCCACATCGTAGGTCTTAATGACGATATTCCATGGAGCCAAGTTACTGGACAATAACAGAAACACAAAAACGTCCTTTGGTGTGTTTACAGAAAAAGAAGGGACTAATAAACTGAAACCAACTGGTTGTGTTTTTTCCATAGCAAAAATAAAGAAATCACAAAATGCCCTTTAAAAGTATAGTCTTGGAATTATGTCAATAACTTTTTCCATGATCGCCTTATGGGATGCCCTGGAAATAAGCAGTATTCTTAATACGGAGGTACGCGGTAGCAACCAAAAATCTTTTGGAATGCCCAACGTGTTTCACAGAGTGACGATCCATGCGACTGCGCATGTACTGAGAACTAGCAAACTGGAACGAATGCGATATGCGCATGCGCGGGTCTTTACAGGAACGCTTATCGACCGGGCATGCCCAGTAGGACACACGTCAGGAGGAACCAATGTCCGGGCGCACGATAGGTAGCGAAACGGATACTCCTAATATGGGCTGTCAAAAATCCCGGTAATTAACGAATGAGATGAGGCAGAGACAATACATGTCACATTGAGACCGTGAACATGTTCATGATAGGCGGGGATACGGATATCCCTTATATGGCCCACTTCCTATTTCCGCTAATTAACGAATCAAACAACACCAAAAGGGCCAATATATACCACAATGTTGCTTGCTAACGCATTGACAGCGGAGCAGCACAGGGTGGTAGAAGGAGGCCAATTCAGGCGGATTTCGTGAGTATATTACAGAAAAACAACTCCCTGATATCCTGATTCTAACGTGGAGTTGAACTGTGAGTAAAAAGAGTAAAAACACTGAAATCACCTCTTTACCCTCACAGATTGTGCATCCACCTACCTACCTTGATGTTCTGGATATGCTCATGATGCAATATACAACAATGACTACGAGTATGTCTTACAGAACAAATACAAAAACTATAAATGTGTCTTCTATGTTGTGTGTTATGTGTGTCCCCTTTTTTACAGGTTAATTTAACTGTTTGGGGCTCCAGGTGACTGCACCTGTTTGAGCCAGTCCTGTGTGATAACCAAACTTATTTTGGGTTTTTCTTTTTTTCAGGGCATGCAATTGCATGAACCGATAAATACCGCTGTAGGCACATTGTTAGCCTCCGTGAGATCGTTATCACTTTTCAGTAAAAAGTTTTAAAGATAACACTTTTATATAGAAATACGTGAGTAGGGTTGGGAAGTTGTGCCCCGTCCTGAAGAAGGAACACCAGTTCCGAAACATGTCGACGCACACCAGAGGTTCTGTCCCTAATTAAGACAACTGACCTCGCCTTTTTGCACATCTTTTTAATAGCACCAGCTAGGGGTCCTGAATAAAGTTTTTTCACACCACCCACTAGCCAGGTACTTTTTAAATTTTCACCACACCCTTCACTCACATATATCCCCTCACTTGCACTTAACACACACCACACATAGTCAATCTTGTCAACGCTCCCGCGTAGTCGCAGGTCGCAGCGTGCCGCATCCCTCTAGCGGGGTGCGAAGACCCCGATGATGAAGCATGACACCAAGGGGCCTGTTGGTGTGTGAGGGATATTTTACACAACACTGAGTGTCCCCCACCCTGGTGGTGTACACTGGAAGTAGGATTCTTCTTGTTTAATTATCAGTGCCTGTGGAGTAGGAATCCTATCTTTTTACTCTACCTCCCCTCGTTGTTATTTCAGCATTGACAAATAGTCCATTGCAGTAATCCACTTTGGACATAACAAGTGTACTGATCAGTGTTTTGGCGGCTGAGGCTGGGAGGTATGGGAGAAGTTTCTTTATGATTTTGATGGTATGGAATGCAGATGATACTACCGAATTTGCGTGGTACATGAAGGATAGTTTAGTGTCGAAGATGACTCATAGGTTTCTAACGTTAGTGACTGGGGAAGGAGGGTTCCCAGGTCCGCTGGCCACCAGAGAGTTGACCAGGCCGGGGTGAGGTTACCGAAGATCGGATGTATGATGTTACAACGCATACTATTACAACGCATGCTTTTACAACGCATTTTTTGCAACACAAATACCTTTACAACGCATACCATTACAACGCGAAATAGTAAAAGTAAAGGAAAAGTACCATTACATCGAAAACACATATAACGCATACCCTTACAATGCAAAAAAATAAACAAAAATGATTTTTTTTTTTGTAAAATAAAACCTGGCACGGGATGCAGGGAAAATAGGGGTTTTGGGTGGGGAAGTGTATTAAAATGTGGTAATAAACTGTACGTAAATTTTAGGAAAAGCAAAGCATTTTTAATAAATTAATACTAGAGTATTAAAATTAATACTCGAGCATTAAAAAAAATGTACTTGCATATTCTAAAATGTAATTTTTTTAACAAAATAAGCACAACTTAGAAATATCATTTCTAAAAAAAGAACGAGAAATAAAATTAACTATCCGAAACAACCAACAAATAACAAACACATATCAGCCTTTTTAATTAGTGAAGATTTAAAAATAGTCCTACAACTCTTTTCATGAATGTAACAGCAAAACACTGAAAACAAAATGGATGCCAAAACGGAATTAGAAACTTAAAACAACACTTTTAAAAAACGATGTTTTAAATTGCATGTTTACACAGCAAATAAAATGATTTTAAAAGCTTTTTAAAACGCAGGCTTTCTCAAAAATTAAGAACACACTGACACAAACCTATAAATACGAGCAAGACACCATTTTGAAAACAGTTGATTATCAACTACCAGAGAGAGCAGACGCCAAAAACTGACCCTCTGACCTTTTTACACAGTTACGACCCGGAGTCATTGAAAAAGCGATATTTTGACCCATACAAGTAATTTTAAAAAGAAATAGAAGTATAACAAAAATTAATCCATAATAACTAAGGATAAATACTAAATTATATCATTAATTAAATTACAGATTTTCCATAATTTGCTGAATCAAAAAAGCAATTTTTCGAAAGTAAAACGAATTTAGACAGATATGTAAGTACATATAAATATTATTCAAAAGTTTGCAAATTAAGTAAAATAGGAGAATAAGTCAATTTGTTTAAAAGTGGTAACATTTACAAAACATTTAAAAAGCCACAATGCATATTAATTCAAATTAATAAAAACAAGTTCGCTAAACGTGAAGGGACACAGTGTTAAACATTTTTTTGAGTATTAGAAATGTATTTAAATATTGTTAAGGAATAATCGATTATATAAAAATACGCAAATGTCCAATTTATATTTTCGACAGCCAAATAATTAAATTTGTGAAAGCCATAAAAGACACGAAAACAGAGTTTTCAAAAAGGAGCCAAAATGCCTATCAGCAATATCTGAAAGGTACTAATTTTCAAATATTTAAAAATATTTATAAATTTGTGAAACGTAAATAACCTTTACTGATGCAAAGAACATTATTACTATTTCCACACAGATAAATAAGGAAAGAAAATAACGAGAAGTTGCTTAATCGAAAATACCAAGGACGATATTTAAAAAGGTAAAATGTACAAATAAAGTGTATGGATAACATTCACTATTGTAACTCCAAAAAGGTGCAGCAGCAGTGAAAGTGAGGGATATTGAAGGGATGTAATTTCCTATTATAACTCCAAAAAGGTGCTACAGTAGGGTAAGCGAGGGATAGTGTAGGGGTTTAATTTACTATTCTAAGTCCAGGAAGGTATAACAGAAGGGAAAGTGTGGGATAGTGTAGGGGTACAATTTACTATTCTAACTCCAGGAAGATGCTGCAGTAGGGTAAGTGAGGGATAGTGTAGGGGTGCAATTTACTATTGTAACTCCAGGAAGGTGCTGCAGTAGGGTAAGTGAGGGATAGTGTAGGGGTGTAATTTACTATTCTAATTCCAGGAAGATGTAGTAGTAGGGAAAGTGAGGGATAGTGTAGAGGTGTAATTTACTATATTAACTCCATGAAGGTGCTGCAGTAAAGTAAGTGAGGGATAGTGTAGCGGTGTAATTTACTATTCTAACTCCAGGAAGGTACAACAGTAGGGAAAGTGAGGGATAGTGTAAGAGTGTAATTTACTATTCAAACTCCTGGTAGGTGCAACAGTAAGGAAAGTGAATGATAGTGTAGGGATGTAAAGTACTATTCTAACTCCAGGAAGATGTAGCAGTAGGGAAAGAGTGGGATAGTGTAGGGGTTCCAATTACTATTCTAACTCCAGGAAGGTGCAGCAGTAGGGTAAGTGTGGGATAGTGTAGGGGTACAATTTACTATTCTAACTCCAGGAAGGTGCAGCAGTAGGATAAATGTTGGATAGTGTAGGGGTTCCATTTACTATTCTAACTCCAGGAAAGTGCTACAGTAGGATAAGTAATGGATAGTGTAGGGGTGTAATTTACTATTCTAACTCCAGGAAGTTGTAGCAGTAGGGAAAGTGAGGGATAGTGTAGGGGTGCAATTTACTATTCTAACTCCAGGAAGTTGTAGCAGTAGGGAAAGTGAGGGATAGTGTAGAGGTATAATTTACGATTCTAACTCCAGGAAGGTGTAGCAGTAGGAAAAGAAAGGGATAGTGTAGAGGTGTAATTTGCTATTCTAACTCCAGGAAGATGCAGCAGTAGGGAATGTGTGGTATTGTGTAGGGGTGTAATATACAATTCTAAATCCAGTGAGTTGAATCTGTAGACAAAGAGATAGATAGTGCAGAGGAATACAGTCATGTAAACTTTTATAAAGAATAAAAACATTCTATAACATATTTTTTCTTTTCAATGTTTACAGATTCACAACTACCTTCAAAAGAAAAGCAAAACAAAGACAATTCAAAGAAAACAGCTTCATGAAAAAGGCAAAACACCAGACTGAAAAGGTAAAACAGATCAAAATGCAACAATATGAAACTAAACATAGAGCAATATTTTTGTATTGCAACTCCTGGAAAGTGCAGCAGTACTAAAAGTGAGGGATAGTCAAGAGGTGTAATTTCCTATTCAAACTATAGAATAGTGCAGCAGTAGACAAAAGGATAGATAGTGCAGAGAAATACAGTAATCTTAACTTTTTAAAAGAATGAAAAAATGCTATAACATATTCTTTATTTTCAATCTTTGCAGAATCTCAACTACCTCAAAGCAAAGACAAGACCAAAAACACAGCTTACAGAAAAAGGAAAAAAGACCAGACTAAAAAGGTAAAATAAATCAAAATGCAACAGTATAAAACTAAACATAGAGCAATACTTTAGTATTGTAACTTAAGGTAAGGTGCATCAGTAGGGAAAGTGAGGGATAGTGTAGGGGTGTAATGTACTATTCTAACTCCAGAAAGGTGTAGCAGAAGGGAAAGTGTGGGATAGTGTAGGGATGTAATGTACTATTCAAACTCCAGAAAGGTGTAACAGTAGGGAAAGTGTGGGATAGTGTAGGGGTGTAAATTACTATTCTAACTCCAACACAGTGTAGCAGTAGGGAAAGTGTGGGATAGTGTAAGGGTACCATTTACTATTCTAACTCCAGGAAGGTGCAACAGTAGGGTAAGTGAGAGATAGTATAGGGGTGTAATTTACTATTCTAACTCCAGGAAGGTGTAGCAGTAGAGAAAGTGAGGGATAGTGTAGGGTTGTAATTTACCATTCTAACTCCAGAAAGGTGTAGCAGTAGGGAAAGTGAGGGATAGTGTAGGGGTGTAATTTACTACTCTAACTCCAAGAAGGTGCAGCAGTAGTGAAAGTGAAGGATAGTGTAGGGGTGCAATTTACTATTCTAACTCCTTTGAATTTAATCTGTATTGAAAGGTATAGATAGTACAGAGGAATACAGTCATGTAAACTTTTTTAAAGAATAAAAATATCAAATAACATAATCTTTCTTTTCAATCTTTACAGATTCACAACTACCTTCCAGAGAAAAGCAAAGCCAAGCCAATACAAAGAAAACAGTTTCCAGAAAAAGGCAATACCCCAAACTAAAAAGGTAAAACAGATCAAAATGCAACAATATAAAAGTAAACAAAGAGCAATATTTTAGTATTGTAACTCCAGGAAGGTGCAGCAGTAGGGAAAGTGAGGAATAGTGAAGGGGTGTAAATTCCTAATCTAAATCTAGCATAGTGCAGCAGTAGGCAAAAAGATAGATAGAACACAGGAATACAGTCATCTAAACTTTTTTAAACAATTAAAACATGCTATAACATTTTTTTTGTTTTCAATCTTTGCAGAATCTCAACTACCTAACAAAGAAAAGCAAAGCAAAGCCAAGACGAAAAACACAGTTTACAGAAAAAGGAAAGAAGACCAGACTAAAAAGGTAAAACAAATCAAAATACAACAGTATAAAACTAAACATAGAGCAATACTTTAATAATGTAACTTAAGGAAGGTGCAGAAGTAGGGAAAGTGAGGGATACTTTAGGGGTGTAATTTACTATTCTAACTCCAGGAAGGTGCAACAGTAGGGAAAGTGAGGGATAGTGTAAGAGTAGAATTTACTATTCAAACTACTGTTAGGTGCAACAGTAAGGAAAATGAATGATAGTGTAGGGGTTGTAATTTACTATTCTAACTCCATAACGTTGTAGCAGTAGGGAAAGTATGGGATAGTGTAAGGGTACCATTTACTATTCTAACTCCAGGAAGGTGTAGCAGTAGGGGAAGTGTGAGATAGTGTAGGGGTACCAATTACTACTCTAACTCCAGGAAGGTGCAACAGTAAGGAAAGTATGGGATAGTGTAGGGGTACCATTTACTATTCTAACTCCAGGAAGGTGCAGCAGTGGGGAAAGTGTGAGATAGTATAGGGGTGTAACTTGCTATTCTAACTCCAGGAAGGTGTAGCAGAAGAGAAAGTGAGGGATAGTGCAGGGGTGTAATTTACTATTCTAACTCCAGGAAGGTGTAGCAGTAGGGAAAGTGAGGGATAGTGTAGGGGTGTAAAATTCTAATCAAACTTCTGGAAGATGCAGCAGTTAGAAAAGTGAGGGATAGTGTAGAGTTGTGAAATTTACTATTCTACCTCCACAAAGGTTCAGCAGTATGAAAAGTGTGTGATAGTGTAGTCTAAGAGTAACATGTAAAAATTCACATAATACATTTTTTATTTCATTTTTTTTAAAGATAATGTCAACTCAAGAAACTGCAACCTACATTAAATCTAAAAAGGGAAACCGCTTGTTAAAACATGCTGGATATATATATTGTAAAGAAAGGATAAGTGAACCACGTAGACATTGGAGGTGTGTGCAATATTACTCATCCCATTGCAGTGGCAGAGCGGTTACCCTTGTTGAAACTATTTTTAAAACAACAGATCATAACCACTCTGCCTCTGCAATGGAGATTGAAGTAAGGGAAACAATAAATGAAATGAAAGAAATTTCATGCGCCTCCAATGGCACTACTGGATCTATTTTAAGAGAGGTTGCACAGCATGTTCCCAGTCATGTTGCTAGTAATATGCCTATTATTCCCAATTTGCGAAGAATTATACAAAGACAAAAGCAGGCAAGTAATACACAGACTTCAACTCCTCATACTTTTTCTGACATTCAAATTCATGATGAACCCACTATTTCTTTTTCTAATGAACCTTTCCTCCTGCATGACAACCAAAACCCTCATAAACGTATCCTTATCTTTAGTACACCCCGCAACCTTGTTAAGTTAGAGAACAGTGAAATTTGGATGATGGACGGGACGTTTAAAAGTACACCCCATCCTTTCACCCAAATTTACACTATTCACGCAAAGATTAACCACAATGTAATTTCCTTAGTATATAGTTTGCTACCTGATAAGCAATCTGCAACCTACACTGAGCTTTTATCAGTGATTAAAAGCAAAACATCCAATAAAAGTCCTAGGAAGATAATTGTTGATTTTGAATTGGCTATGATCAATGTGATCACTAAAACGTACACGGATACCCAAAATCAGGGATGTTTTTTTCATTTTTCCCAGGCATTCTGGGGTGAACTACAAAAAACATCCCTGGTTGCAGAGTACTCAACTGATAGCAAACTACAGTTCGAATTAAAAAAACTTACAGCTCTTTGCTTTGTCCCTCCTGAAAGTGTAGACGAGTACTACACTGCAATTACAGAATCAGAATTTTTTAACGAAAATGAAGATAAATTGGCACCCTTAACAAAATTATTTTGAGGACACATGGATTGGGCATCTAAGCAGATCAGGTCGCAGGAGGAAGCCACGTTTCCATGTGGAGTGGTGGAACTGCTACACAAGCTGTTTAGAAGGAGAAGGCAAAACAAACAATGCCATAGAGGGATGGCATAACTCCTTCAACCATACAATTGGCAAACCACACCCTAACGTCTATTAATTTTTGGAAACTTTGAAGAAGGAGCAAAGTTTTCAAGAAATGAGAATCTCTCAAACATTAACTGGTAGCCTAAACCCACGCATTTCCAAAAAATCAAAGGAAATGTCGGAGAGACTATTGGCTATTCTACAACAGTTTTCATTGTGTATGGCTTTAGACTACCTTGATAATGTTGCTAACATTCTACATTTCTAAATATAATTTACATCTTACTTTCCTGCTTTTACCTAAATTATATAAACGTTTCAATTCAATTGGCATTCACATTTTTCTCAAAATATTTTTTAAAAATTAACGTCGGGTCAGCTTACCTTTAGTTGTCTTCTTTCTTTTTCTTCATCTTTTTGCCCCAAAATTAATCCATTTGGTGGCAAAATCCAATAACCCAAGCAATGTAAGGAAGTCATCCAAACTCAAAGAAATCCATGTTTTTCCCAAGTCCATCTGGAAAGGTTTCCAACGTCCATGTGCATCCTGATAGTAATCCAAAGTCCACGAAATCCATGATCTTTCCAACTCCATCCTGAAAATAATTCAAAGTCCACGAAATCTATGTTCTTTCCAAGTCCATTTGATAAGGTTTCCAAAGTCCATATACAACCTGAAAGTCATCCAAACTCCACGAAATCCATGTTTTTCCAAAGTCCATCAGGAAAGGTTTCCAAAGTCCATGTGCATCCTGATAGTATTCCAAAGTCAACGAAATCCAAGATCTTTCCATCTCCGTCCTGAAAATAATTCAAAGTCCACGAAATCCATGTTTTTTTCAAGTCCATTTGGAAAGGTTTCCAAAGTCCATATACATCCTAAAAGTCATCCAAAGTCCACGAAATCCATGTTATCTCCAAATCCATATGGATAGATTTCAAATTTCCATTTGCATCTTGATAGTAATCCAAAGTCCACGAAATCCATATTCTTTCAAAATCAATCTGGAAAGGTTTCCAAATTCCATATGCATCCTGAAAGTAAAACAACGTGCACAAAATCCCAAAAACTTTCTAACTCCATCCTGAAAATAATACTAACTCCTAGAAATCCATGTTTTTACTATGTCCATCTTGCAAGGTTTCATAACTTTCCGAAAGCCCATATGTTCAAAATTCTTAAACGGCATAAGAACCACAATTCCTGAAAACAAACTTCATTCCAACTAAATCACCAAAATAATCCAAAATCCACGAATCCAGCTATCTGTCAATCTTGATCTCCAATTTATTTCCAAATACATGTATTTGATGCACTTTTACATTTTTTTTTCAATGCATTTTAAATTATAACTTTTTTTAAAGCAATAAATAGTCTGACGTTCTAAAATAACATTACCATATACCTTTCTTAAACAAAATTAATCTATAAATAACATTAACGTATTATTTATAGCGACCCGACAAAGGCATACTCTGCTAACATGATCGGCGACATGCTGAAATTACAACGTAAACATTACATTTAACATATGCAACCTCTCCTTATCCTTTCTTTACAATATATATATCCTATTTAACATTCTTATGTTTATAAATAAAGTTTAAAGAGTTTCCTACTTGAGCGCAGATCAGCTTCCTGCTGCTTCCTCCATCGACACTGTTCTAAATGGCCGCTTGCATGGACGTTTACGCGTTGACGTCATCTGGAGCTACAAAGATGAAAAAAGGACTATTTCTTTTTTTTTATAAACATATTAAAACATTTATTTATTAATCTTTCTTTACATTTAAAATTTGTAAAAAATAATACAAAATTGAATAAAATTATTCTTATTCTATACGAATTTTTTAAATAAAAAATATAAAATGAAAACTATTGTGTCTCTGTTTTTATAATGTAAATATTCTAAATGTCAAATATTTATAGATGTTATATCATAGTTAATAATGATAAATATTACTTACCTCTATGCTTATTCAATTTCCATCCAAAACTTCTCTCTTGTGCCTTTTTAGCAGCTTGCAAAGTGGTTCTGTGGGATTCATAACTTCAACTATGGAAATAAATAAAGGACAAAAGTCTCCATTGAATTCAATAGAAAAGCGTGGGAAAATGTCATTTTTTAATGTTAAAACAACGTTTATTTAATTTTTTTAAATTTCTTAACAATATAGATGTTTTTTAATTCATTTGTTCATGTTCTACAAATATTTTTTTTTCTTAAATTTTTTTAACTAATTAATATTTATTTCAATTATCTTTTAATTAATCAATATTCTATTAATATTTTAAATGTTATTTGAATATTAATAAGATAAATTTAATAATTCATTTAAATTTACATTTTTTAAAAACATCCCATGACTTAATATACTTTTTTTTATAGATTAAAATATTATTTATGTAATACTCACTTTTTTTAATTTAATTTGATTTTTTTGTTTGTAAAAAAAAATCATATTTTTTCAAAAAATTCTAAAACTTAGTGATTAAAAATAAATCATTCATTTTTTTGTACTTCATTTTAATTAATAATCATAAACATTTTAAATAAAAATATTTTTGTAATTACTACATGATTAATTTAATTTAAATAATTTTTATTTTTTTAAAATAAATAATTATATAAAAATCTACTTAATTAATATATATATATATCATTATTTTAAATATAATAAAATAACTTAAAACTTAACTCATACTTCATTTAATAAATAAGTTACTTGAGTATTCATTTTATAAATAATTATATTTTAAATTAATCAAATTAATTAATATATACCTTCATTTTTTTTATTACTTGAGTATTTTATTTAAATACATACATATATTAAATCTATTAAAATAAATGTACTCATATTTTATTTTTAAAAAATGTAACTGGAGTAAAAATTAATCAAATTATTTATTAAATACCTTCAGTTATTAATTTATACTTAAGTATTCTTTATCCATTATTACTGAAACAGATTTTCCTTTTTTGTTAAATGTATCTTTTCATTTTATAAAAATGTTACTGGAGTATTAATTGTAATATAAAATTTAATGAAAAATAATCGAAATATTAAAAAAAAATTATTTGTTACTTGAGTATTAATTTGATATAAATCATTTTTTAATTTTAAATTAAAAAAATATACTTTAATAATTTTAAAAAATATAGAAAAATATAAAAAAATACATACGTTGTAAAGACTTGCGTTGTAATGACATCTGCGTTGTAATGGCATGCATTGTAAAGTCATGCATTGTAAAAGCACTTGCATTGTAAAAGTTGCGTTGTAATGGTAGTGCATTGTAAAAGTTGCATTGTAAAGGATATTCCCCCGGAGATCATGACTTCTGTTTTACTAGAGTTCAGTCTAAGGGAGTTGTCTGTCATCCAGGAACTTATGGCAAGCATTCCCTTCTGGAAGTTGGCTGCAACCCTGGCACCATCGTTGTGTATTGCTAACACTAGTTGGGTGTCGTTGGCGTATGAGGTAAGGCCCAGTTTATAGGATTTGATGACCTTCGCCAAGTCCGACACAAAGATGTTGAATTGTGTCAGGCTTAGCGAGGATCCTTGGGGCACCCCGCAAGGGAAGGAAAATGGGGGGAGGTGAAAGTGCTGAGTGTGACAGATTGTGAACGATTGGCTAGGAATGATGAGACAAGGGCCCTGGCCTTGTGACAGATACCTAGTGCAGTGACACGGTCGATCAAGGTAGCGTGATCGACCGTGTCAAATGCTGCTGAGAGGTCGAGCAGGACGAGGACCGCTGCTCCTCCAGTATCCATTATTTTTCTGATCTCATCCGAAGCTTTGATGAGGGCGGTTTCTGTGCCGTTTCCCTTTCTAAAACTGAATTGGATGTCATCAAGTAAGTGATGTTGCTCGTTGAACTGTGCCAGTTTTATGTTCATCACCTCTGCAATTTTTACTGGAAGGGGCAGAGATGCGATGGGTCTATAGCTAGCTGTGTCTGCTGGGTCTAGATTGACTTTTTTGAGGATGGGCCTGATGAATATCTTTTTCCATATGGCAGGGTAAAGTCCACTTTTGAACATTGAATTAAGTATGGTAGCCATATTGGATCCAATGATGTCGGGGTTAAGTTTCTGGGTAGCAGGAGGACAAGGATCTTCAGGGGATCCTGATTTTGAGGATGAGATGAGATGAGATTTGAGATGAGGTCGGGGAAGACTTGGTTGAATTCATCAAAGGTCGGGATTTGGAGAGCGTGTGGAGTAGTATGTTCTTGTTGAGCGGGGAGACCAATGGCTGTGCTGGGATCATTGTGGTCTGCTGGGGGTGCGGTCGAGGAATTGTTAGGTGCAAAGTTATTGTAAATGGTGCAAACTTTCTCTTGGAAATATGTTGCTAAAGTGTTATAGAGTTTCTGAGTGGCGGTGATAGGGGTTGTTGATCCCTGCCCCGCGACTTTAGATACCACTTGGTATAGTTGTTTGGCGGAGATATTTGCAGAGTTGATTTGGTTACAGTAAAAGCTACTTTTAGCTGCAATCAAGAGGCGTTTGTAAATAGCAAGGGATTGTTTGTAGATGGCTTTCTTGGAAGGATCATAGTGTAAGCGCCAGCTATATTCTAGGTGTTGACACTTTTGTTTTTCGCACCTTAGGGACTCATTGAAGCATGGCACAGAGGGCGTGCTTCTGTTATTGGACCTGCATTTGATGGGTACCGCCTTGTTAACCGAATCATTGATCCAGCGTGTGTATAGGATAGCTGCTAACTCAAGATCATTAGAGGGAAGGTCAGGCTGATTTGTGAGTAGCGAGGAATAGAATTCAAGGGGATCGATGTTACTCCATGCTTTGAACGGTGTGGGGAGAGAAGTGTTAGGAAGGGGGGGAAGGATTATTTTTGTAATGAATGTCAAAAAGGACTGCATGATGGTCCGTCTTCCCTCACAACAAACTGACAGAGTCAGCGGTGAACCGGGGAAGGGGAAACTGAGGTGAGAGCAGCGTGTTTTAAAAACGAATTAAAAAACACAATAAGCAGTGATCGCAATTGCCAATAATCTGATGAAGTCAAAGGGAGCCCATTGCTAGGCGCTCAAGCGTTCAGCGCTCTATCACATTCTACCTTTCTTTGGTGAGTCCAACAGATAGTGACCATGCCGGTCTTTTTTGGTTGGGTCGGGGCAGACCAACTAGCCTGCTGACCTGCGCGCCGCAATGAGGAGGAAGTAGTAATCACTTCCGGGGCGCGTTAAAGGTCCGTCTTCCCCCCACAACAAACTGACAGAATCAGCGGTGGACCGGGGAAGAGGAAAGTGAGGTGAGAGCAGCGTGAGTTTTATTTTATTTTTATTTTTTTAAACCTTTATTTGGAGAAAAACAGGTACAAGGGAAGTGTACATTCAAAACATACAGTTACATTCGGCCATTACAGTGGTACGTCAGTGCCTAGAGAGTATACAAAAATAAACAAAGAGAAACAAGGAAGTACGGGGCAGGACATCAGTCAATACAAGGAGCAATAACGAAATGTGCAGTAGAGGTTAGAATACAACGATCCAGCATGGGCAGGCGAGCCAATAAGACAATGCAAGATGAATACAGTACATTAGCGGAGAGCACGTGAGCCAGAGGGGACACAAATATGAGGAACACAGGAAACAAAGGTGCCGCACAGGGATACAATCTGAATTCCCGATAAAATACCAGTCCGAAGGGAGACTCCCACCCCCCAATAGATCGCAGGAAAAAGGAGACAGTCAGCCCCCCCCTCGATATCGGAAGGACAGCAGGTGTTATGTAAAACCCAGCCCATCACGTTGCCATCAACCTATCCCCTCGCGGTCCTCAGGTTCAGAATCAGAGTCCCGCTCAGCCCTGGTCAGGAGGTACACCTGGAGCGGACTCCAAAAATCCTTTGGTCTGCATCGAACAGGCATCAAGTCAGAATAAATATTGTACTGATCCTGACAATAAATGAGGTCAGTCACCCAGTCTTGAAAGCGCGGCACCCTACCACGACCCCAGCAACAAGCAACCCTACGCTTAGCCAGCAACAGGGCCACGTCAACAAATCTTCGGTGAGAGGCAGGTACGTCCTTAGAGAAGCCAAGCAACATCACTAAGGGGTCAAACGCCACCCCGTCCTCCGCCATAATCTGCAGGGCTTCATGAACCTGAGTCCAATATTCCAAAACCCCCGCACAGCTCCAAGCCAAATGCAAAAAGTCAGCGCCTTCCGCCCGACACCTAACACACCTGTCATCCTCCGCCAAATGAAACCGTAGTTTCCTCGCCGGGGTATAGTAGTACCTCTGAACAAACTTGTAATGGATAATTTTAAGGCGACAACTAGAAGAGACATTGGCCGTGAGCCCGCAACAATATTTCCACTGCTCGTCTGTAATAGGAGCACCCAATTCGGCAACCCACTGCTCGCGCACCCGATTGGTCGGGACCGATCGCTGTCGGCGAATAGCCCCATATAACTTCGACACCAGGTGTCGCCCATCTGAAACCAGCAGCACGTGGAGGGGGAGGGTAACCCCAGGCTCCGAAGGGTAGTCCGGTAGCAGAGCACGCATGCCCTGCCGCAGGCGGACAAAGTAGAACAGGTCTAGAGGGGAGCAAGCAGCCGAACCGAAGAAATGAGCCTGCGTACGGAAGGCACCTTCATGAAACAAGTCGCCCCACGTAAGGATACCCAGCCGCTTGCACATTCCCTGAAACCCCGTCTCCAACAACAGCGACAAATCCGGATGATAAGACAGAGGCAGGGCCGGCGAGTAGAGAAAGGAAACGCCTAGCAAATGAGTCATCCGCTTCCAAGCATCCACCGTGCACGTCACCGTCGTGCGAGGCGTTTCCACATCCGACACCTTGCCCAAAACCATCCCCTCCAGTGGGAGCGGGTGGGCGACCCAATGCTCAGCCGCAATCTGGGGCATGAACGGCGTGGGGCGCATCCAGTGATAGGCATAATGCGCCTGAGCGCTGAGATAATAAAGTTCAAAGTCAGGGACGTCGAAGCCGCCATCAGCATAAGGCAACGTAAGGGTAGCCCAGGCCACCCGTGGCTGCCTGCCCCCCCAGAACAATCGCAGAAGCTCGGAACGAAGTCTGCGAAAGAAATAAGCACCAGGATGATATGGGAGGTTTTGAAAGAGATAAAGAAAGCGGGGCAGGACTACCATCTTGATAAGAGACGCCCTGCCGGCCATGGAGAGAGGCAAAGACATCCACCTGGTGACATCATCCGTCAGTTTAGTAATGGCCACCCCATAGTTGAGCCGAACCGCGTCTCCCCTGTCCAAGGATATGACAATACCGAGATACCGCAACTCCGAATCACACCATTCCAGAGGGTAGTCAAGGGGAAACCTGGCCACCGCAGCTGTGAGGGGGAAAAATTGAGATTTCCGCCAGTTGATATGAACCCCGGAGACACCTCCAAAAGCGACCAGCTCCCGCAGGAGCGAATTAAGGTTGTTCTCAGGGTCCTTGACATAGAGTGTGACATCATCGGCGTATAAAGAAATGCCGACCTGCCGCTGAAGACAATTAAAGGCACTCTGCTGATGAAACTGACGAATCCTACAGGCTAGCGGCTCAATGGCGATAGCAAACAAGAGGGGTGAGAGGGGGCAACCCTGTCGGGTCCCTCTCGTGAGAGGGAGCGAGGGGGACAGCACCCCATTCACTACTACCCTCGCCATCGGATCAGTATATAAAAGCTTAACCCAAGAGATGAAAATCCTGGGGAAACCCATCCGACAAAGAACATCAATAAGGTAGCCCCACTCCACAGAGTCAAACGCCTTAGTGGCATCAAGAAAGATAGCGGCAACCGGAACAGTGGGATCAATGGTCGACACAAGCGAAAACAAAGTGCGAAGATTGTGAGAGGTAGCGCGGCCGGGCACAAATCCCGACTGATCAGGCAACACGATAACGGGCATGAGTTCGGCTAATCTCACCGCCAGGACCTTCGCGAGAATTTTAACATCGCAGTTGAGCAATGAGAGGGGCCTGTAGGAGCCCACATCCAGTGGATCCTTACCCGGCTTAAGCAACGACGTGATGGCGACCTCCCGCATGGAGCCCGGTAGGCGTCCCTCCTCCAGAGACTCCTCAAACACCTCACGGAGCACAGGGGCCATGATGTCAACATAACACTTATAAAATTCAGCAGGAAGGCCATCCAGCCCGGCGGCCTTCCCATTAGAAAGAGACATGATGGCATTCCTGATCTCCTCCACCTCTAGGGGCCTGCCTAAGAACTCCCGATGACCATCCGATAGCCAACAAAGCGCCAACTCATCGAGGAAGCCACCGTATCGAGTCTCACCCGTCTGCTGTGTCGTGTAAAGGTGTGCATAGTGATCAATAAAAGTGCGCTGAATCTCCGAAGTGTCTCGACAGCGAGTGCCATCCGGAGACACCAATTCCAACACGTCCGACCCATGCCTAGGATGCCTAGTAAGAGCAGCGAGGACCTTACCGGGTCGCTCTCCCTCGCAGTATCGCCTCGCCGTCCAGTATTTCCCCCTATGCTTAGCCTCTCGAGCAGCCGCCTCCTCGTACTCGGAGAGCGTAGTGCGGAACTGGGCCAAAAGAGCGGGGTCCGAATTCACCTGCATCCTGCGCTCCAAGTCTCGCAAATCAGCCTCCAAACTCTCGATGGTCCGAACAATCAAACGGAGTACTCCACAACTTTTAGAAATAGTGACACCCCGGATCGTAACCTTGAATGCCTCCCAAATGACCTCAATGCTCTCCACAGAGCCCTTATTTCTAGGGAAGAACGCCTCCACCTCCACACCGAGTTCCTCCTTGAACACCGGGTCAAGCAAAGCCGTCGGAAACAAACGCCAAGGCGGGCGCGGCCTATGTAACCCGGGGACGGATAAATCAACCTTCACCGGACAGTGATCTGAATACGTCCGAGCCAAATGTGTAGCCTCCCTTAGGCCAGCCATCAACCCTCTAGAGAGAAACACATAGTCCAGTCTTGCCCATGAGCGAGCATGTGTGGTGTAATGAGTGCCCTCCTTAGTGGCAGGGTGGGTGTACCTCCAGCTGTCAACCATCCCAGCCTCCTCCACTATCCCCCGCAGCACATCCCTAGCCTGTACATTGTACTGAGGGCTACCCTCCGACCTGTCCAACTGGGCCTGAAATGCAAAATTAAAATCACCCCCCCACACAATGTGAGTAGCATCCACTGCAAGGACATGACCCCACAGAGTGACAAAAAAGATTGGCGTATCAACATTGGGAGCATAGCAATTAACAAACAGTATAGTGTTCTGCCCAAGCCGTCCCCACAGCAGCACATAGCGCCCCTCAGGGTCCCCCATAGATCCAAGTTCCTGAAATGCAAGCGACCTTTTAACAAGGATGACAACCCCACGAGCATAAGAAGAATATGAAGCAAACCCCCTGGCCGCAGCCCACCTCCCGCCGAAAGTGGGGGAGGGAGCGGGGCGCAGATGCGTCTCCTGGAGAAAAGCAACATGAATAGCATGCCTGTCCAAATACTGGATCACACTGCGACACTTCCTGGCATCATTAAGGCCCCGTACATTCCAGGACAAAATCGAGATCTGATCTACAACAGCAGTCGACATCACACAGAGTCAGGGCCCCACGGGACCCAATAACCAAATACAGGGCATCCAACTACCAGCAACAGCCAGCGACGGGTCCACGCCCCCAGGGCACGGACAGACCCCCACATACACTCCACATATTACCCAGTCATCTCCGAAACAACCAAACAAGAACACAACAACACCCCCCCAACCGACCCATCCATGCAGCAAGCACTCAGAACAGACTGCGCGCCGCGCGCCACCAAGCCATCCCACGCGGCCCACACCTCTCACACGTGCTGCGCTCGCAAAGTGCGCCCCGTCACGTGGCAGCCTAAAATGGCGGCCGTCGCCCTCGGGCCCAAAATGGACGGGAGCACGGAACCCAGAACCAATCCCGTCAGATAGAAAAGTGGAACAGCCTGGATAGCGGGCGCCACGACATTTCCATGCACTCAAACAACAGTAGCAGCTCTCAGAGCGAACCAAAAGACCCAGGCAAACAGACATGGACAGCTTCACCCCCACCCCATCCACCCACCTGACATCACCCCAACTATCAGGCCACGCACACCCCCCCCCCCCATCCCCCAACACACATCCAGTCAACCAACATAGGACTAGAATCCAAACAAAAGGTAAACATGGGGCACACCCTCCGGGGAACCTTCCAGAGGTGCACGACGCCACTCCCTCACACCACGCCAGTGTCCGCGCCAACGAGTATCAGGCGGCCCCAGGCGCAGCGCGGGGGGGTGGGTGCCCAGAGCGCGACATCACACAGCACCATCCTGCGGTGCCACCCCAACCCCACACACATAGCAAAACTCACTCATTCATCACTATACAAACACGACCCACGCATCAGCAAAAAGTCAAAAAAGGACAATAGCTAGGCCGCAAACACTGAGAAGGAAGCCAGCAAGTCTCAATGCAAAAGATACACGTCCACAATACTCCAAAGATCGGGAAGAAGAGAGACAAAGTCCAAAGTCACCAGAATCAGGCGACCTCCTCCTCAGCCGCCGAATGTTCACCCTCAGGATCTCGATCGTCCCCTCGACCCGCAGCAGCTCGCTCGCGCTGGAGGCGCTTCGCAAAGTCCTCAGCATGCTGTGGGTTGGTGAAAAAATGTTGTTTAGCCTGATGCGTCACTCTAAGTTTAGCCGGATAAAGCAAGGCGTAGTCCACTTGGAGGTCCCGAAGCTTCCTTTTCACCCCCAAGAACTTCCGACGCTGGTCCTGCACCATCGGTGTGAAGTCGGGGTACATGGTGAAAGACACCCCTTCGAAGGAGAGAGCCCTGTTAGTGCGGGCAGCCTGAAGAGCAGCGTCTCGATCACGATAATTCAAAAGGCGCGCAATGATGGGACGCGGTGCTGCCCCAGAGGCCGGACGAGGTCCCAATGTCCGATGCGCCCTCTCGACGATGAACTGGGACGAGAAAACTTCCGTCCCAATGGCGCCCACCAGTAGCCTCTCCACATAAGTCTCCATTTTGCCCACATTCGTGGACTCCGGTACACCTACAATGCGCACGTTGTTGCGCCTACTCCTCGCTTCCAACTCTTCGTTCTTGGCGGCAATGACACGCAAGATATTGTCCATTCTCGCCAGTTGGGTGGTATGGGTGGCCGCCGTGTCATCATGGTCCGAAATGCGCTGTTCTGCCGCCGTCAAGCGCTCCTCATGCACGTCCAATTTCTGAACGACCGCATCCATGCGCGACGATATCTTGTCCACCTTGTCCACTATAGTGGCGAACCCCTGCCTCATCTCCTGCATCATTTGGGCGAAGTCCGGTGGAGGTGGGTGCGGGGCACTCTCAGCGACATTCGGGGGTGGGGACCGCGAAGGCCCAGCTTCCTGGAGCAAACGCGCCCCACGCCTGGCCCCTCCAGAATCAAAGGACAATTTGGACTGTTTAGTGTCCGGCTTCCCCATGACGGTGGTACAGTAGGGGAACGAGGCAGATGGGAGTCAGGATACAGGTCGGACAGGGGACCCGGCCAAGCAGAAAGCAGCTCGAATCGCGGGGGCACGAGCAGGCCAAAACGCCCCGCCACTCCCAACGACGAGTAATGGCCCTCAGAATCCAAGTAGAAAATCCGTTGCGCCTCCGTGGGCAATGGTATCTGGACAGGCAGATGGAAGAGCCGAGAAATAAGTCCGACAGCAGGGAAGAGCCAAGCGTCTCGCCCGGCCAGCGAACGAACCTGGCGGAAAAGGGCGGAGCTAGGCCTACTCCCCACGTGCAGAGCCCCGGACTGGCATGAACATTGACGCCGGGCAAGAGGGCATCAGACTTCCAGAGCGCGAGTCGGAGAAACTTGGGAACCACGTAACTTCGGCCAGCAACCTTCGAATGGCTCAGGAGTTGGACCGTGGGTGGACAGCCGATATCCCAACCGATCCGTGGGGTCAGTTCAGGGCGCAGCGATGGTAATCAGGATACCTAGGCGGATATTAGCTCCGGGCAGCGGGAGCCTCACGACAGTGCGGCCATTCCGCAGTGCGCCCTCTAGCGCCCCCGAGCAGCGTGAGTTTTAAAAACAAATTTAAAAACACAATAATCAGTGATCGCAATTGCCAATAATCTAATGAAGTCAAAAGGAGCCGTTCGCCAGGCGCTCCAGCATTCAGCACTCTATCACAGTCTACCTAGCTTTGCCTGCAGATGGAATACATTTGTGGCATGGTACACAGCAAAGGCTGTGAATCCACTTTCTGCCCCTCTTTCTGAGGTTCTCTTGTTCCTTCTGTCTTTGGCCCAGCAGGGCTCTGCTTTGGGCACTCTTAAAGGCTACTCCTTGGCCATTTTGGCCTTCCTCAGGCTTCCTGATCAGCTTTCTCTTTTCAAGTCCCCTGTTGTAAATGGATTTCTCAAGGGCATTACTCATCTTTTTCCTACTGTTCCCTTCGTAATGCCTCAGTGGGACTTGATTCTTACTTTTTTGATGTGCGCTCCCTTTGAGCCACTACATAACTGTCCTCTCAGACTCCTCAATCTGAAAACTGCTTTTCTGGTGGCCATCACCTCTGCGCGCAGGGTTAGTGAGATACAAGCTCTGTCTTCCAAGCCTCCTTTCCTGTCTGTTCGTCCAAACAAGGTCGTCCTCAGAACTCGACCTTCCTTTCTTCCAAAGGTGATCAGTTCTTTTCATATTGGCCAAAGCATTACTTTGCCCACCTTCTTTCAGTCTCCTTCAAAAGAGAAAGAGAGGCTCCACCATCTGGACCCAAAACGTGCGCATTCATTTTATTTGGATCGCACAAAGCAATTCCGGGTGGATGACTCGCTCTTTGTTGGCTACATGGGCGCCAAAAAATGACGGACCGCGCACAAACGAACCATCTCCAGGTGGGTCGTTCTGTGCATCAAGGCCTGCTATTCTTTGGCAAAGAAGGAGCCTCCAGTGGGGCTGCCTACCCATTCCACTAGGGCGACTGCAGCTACTACTGCTTTGGGATGAGGAGTTCCGCTAAATGACATCTGTCAGGCACCTACGTGGGCATCACTGCACACGTTCACCAAGCACTACTGCCTGTCCGGAGAGACTGCTTCTTTGGCCGTTCTGTTCGCCAGCACTTTCTGGTGTGAACTTGGTGTGCAGACCCACCTCCGGAGTTGGTATTGCTGGGGTATCTATTCTAAGGTAAGGAATCTATAACTAACTGTTTCTTTCAGATGAACAATTTACTTAACTTCGGTAACAATATATATCTGTAAGAAACATAGGTTAGTTGTAGATTCCTTACCGCCCCACCCATCCTCCTCGTCTGCAAACTGATTTCTATGGTTAAGGACATCCTTTCAGGGCCTTAGTTTTGTGCACCTGTGGTCAGTGTCGTACATGGCTCTGAGAACGGTGATGGATTAAACCCAGATCTTCTGACTGGGTGTGAGTGTTTGATTGATTCCAATGCTCCGTCCATCACCACCCCCTTTTGTACCTCTTTTGGCCGCCATAAGTGTAGCAGGGTATGCTCAGACGTGAGTCCCTTGCTCACTTTGCCACTGGATTCAAGCAAGCTGGGCTGAAGACGGCTGGAATGCCAGAAACCAGTCCTCGGAAGCTTGTTTCCGGTCCAGGGAAGACATGGCTTGGCAGTTCGGGCTGGACTGTTCCCATGAGGCACAGGATCAGACTGATTTGCATATAGTCATGTCTGAACTGTGGGTGCAGAGTGGGCTAAAGAACGGTGATGGATTAAACCCAGATCTTTTGACTGGGTGTGAGTGTTTGATTGATTCAGATACTCCGTCCATCACCACCCCCTACTGTACCGCTTTTGGCTGCCATAAGTGTGGCAGGGTATGCTCAGACGTGAGTCCCTTGCTCACTTTGCCACTGGATTCAAGCAAGCCGGGCTTAAGACGGCTGGAATGCCAGACAGCGGTCCTCGGAAGCTTGTTTCCGGTCCAGGGAAGACATGGCTTGGCAGTTCGGGCTGGACTGTTCCCATGAGGCACAGGGTCAGACTGATTTGCATATAGCCATGTCTGAACTGGGGTGGCAGAGTGGGCTATAGAACGGTTATGGATTAAACCCAGATCTTTTGACTGGGTGTGAGTGTTTGATTGATTCAGATGCTCTGTCCATCACCACCCCCTTTTGTACCGCTTTTGGCCGCCATAAGTGTGGCAGGGTATGCTCAGACGTGAGTCCCTTGCTCACTTTGCCACTGGATTCAAGCAAGCCGGACTGAAGACGGCTGGAATGCCAGAAACCGGTCCTCGGAAGCTTGTTTCCGGTCCAGGGAAGACATGGCTTGGCAGTTCGGGCTGGACTGTTCCCATGAAGTACAGGGTCAGACTGATTAGCATATAGCCATGTCTGAACTGGGGTGGAAGAGTGGGCTAAAGAACGGTGATGGATTAAACCCAGATCTTTTGACTAGGTGTGAGTGTTTGATTGATTCAGATGCTCCGGCCATCACCACCCCCTTTTGTACCGCTTTTGGCCGCCATAAGTGTGGCAGGGTATGCTCAGACGTGAGTCCCTTGCTCACTTTGCCACTGGATTCAAGCAAGCCGGACTGAAGACGGCTGGAATGCCAGAAACCGGTCCTCGGAAGCTTGTTTCCAGTCCAGGGAAGACATGGCTTGGCAGTTTGGGCTGGACTGTTCCCATGAGGCACAGGGTCAGACTGATTTGCATATAGCCATGTCTGAACTGGGGTGGCAGAGTGGGCTATAGAACGGTGATGGATTAAACCCAGATCTTTTGACTGGGTGTGAGTGTTTGATTGATTCAGATGCTCCGTCCATCACCACCCCCTTTTGTACCGCTTTTGGCCGCCATAAGTGTGGCAGGGTATGCTCAGACGTGAGTCCCTTGCTCACTTTGCCACTGGATTCAAGCAAGCCGGGCTGAAGACAGCTGGAATGCCAGAAACCGGTCCTCGGAAGCTTGTTTCCGGTCCAGGGAAGACATGGCTTGGCAGTTCGGGCTGGACTGTTCCCATGAGGCACAGGGTCAGACTGATTTGCATATAGCCATGTCTGAACTGGGGTGGCAGAGTGGGCTAAAGAACGGTGATGGATTAAACCCAGATCTTTTGACTGGGCGTGAGTGTTTGATTGATTCAGATGCTCCGTCCATCACCACCCCCTTTTGTACCGCTTTTGGCCACCACAAGTGTGGCAGGGTATGCTCAGACGTGAGTCCCTTGCTCACTTTGCCACTGGATTCAAGCAAGCCGGGCTAAAGACGGCTGGAATGCCAGAAACCGGTCCTCGGAAGCTTATTTCCGGTCCAGGGAAGACGTGGCTTGGCAGTTCGGGCTGGACTGTTCCCATGAGGCACAGGGTCAGACTGATTTGCATATAGCCATGTCTGAACTGGGGTGGCAGAGTGGGCTAAAGAACGGTGATGCATTAAACCCAGATCTTTTGACTGGGCGTGAGTGTTTGATTGATTCAGATGCTCCGTCCATCACCACCCCCTTTTGTACCGCTTTTGGCCGCCACAAGTGTGGCAGGGTATGCTCAGACGTGAGTCCCTTGCTCACTTTGCCACTGGATTCAAGCAAGCCGGGCTAAAGACGGCTGGAATGCCAGAAACCGGTCCTCGGAAGCTTATTTCTGATCCAGGGAAGACGTGGCTTGGCAGTTCGGGCTGGACTGTTCCCATGAGGCACAGGGTCAGACTGATTTGCATATAGCCATGTCTGAACTGGGGTGGCAGAGTGGGCTAAAGAACGGTGATGCATTAAACCCAGATCTTTTGACTGGATGTGAATGTTTGATTGATTCAGATGCTCCGTCCATCACCACCCCCTTTTGTACCGCTTTTGGCCGCCATAAGTGTGGCAGGGTATGCTCAGACGTGAGTCCCTTGCTCACTTTGCCACTGGATTCAAGCAAGCCTGGCTGAAGATGGCTGGAATGCCAGAAACCGGTCCTCGGAAGCTTGTTTCCAGTCCAGGGAAGACATGGCTTGGCAGTTTGGGCTGGACTGTTCCCATGAGGCACAGGGTCAGACTGATTTGCATATAGCCATGTCTGAACTGGGGTGGCAGAGTGGGCTAAAGAATGGTGATGGATTAAACCCAGATCTTTTGACTGGGTGTGAGTGTTTGATTGATTCATATGCTCCGGCCATCACCACCCCCTTTTGTACCGCTTTTGGCCGCCATAAGTGTGGCAGGGTATGCTCAGACGTGAGTCCCTTGCTCCCTTACCACTGGATTCAAGCAAGCCGGGCTGAAGACGGCTGGAATGCCAGAAACCGGTCCTCGGAAGCTTGTTTCCGGTCCAGGGAAGATATGGCTTGGCAGTTCGGGCTGGACCGTTCCCATAAGGCACAGGTTCAGACTGATTTGCATATAGCCATGTCTGAACTGGGGTGGCAGAGTGGGCTATAGAACGGTGATGGATTAAACCCAGATCTTTTGACTGGGTGTGAGTGTTTGATTGATTCAGATGCTCCATCCATCACCACCCCCTTTTGTACCGCTTTTGGCCGCCATAAGTGTGGCAGGGTATGCTCAGACGTGAGTCCCTTGCTCACTTTGCCACTGGATTCAAGCAAGCCGGGCTGAAGACAGCTGGAATGCCAGAAACCGGTCCTCGGAAACTTGTTTCCGGTCCAGGGAAGACATGGCTTGGCAGTTCGGGCTGGACTGTTCCCATGAGGCACAGGGTCAGACTGATTTGCATATAGCCATGTCTGAACTGGGGTGGCAGAGTGGGCTAAAGAACGGTGATGGATTAAACCCAGATCTTTTGACTGGGTGTGAGTGTTTGATTGATTCAGATGCTCCGTCCATCACCACCCCCTTTTGTACCGCTTTTGACCGCCATAAGTGTGGCAGGGTATGCTCAGACGTGAGTCCCTTGCTCACTTTGCCACTGGATTCAAGCAAGCCGGACTGAAGACGGCTGGAATGCCAGAAACCGGTCCTCGGAAGCTTGTTTCCAGTCCAGGGAAGACATGGCTTGGCAGTTTGGGCTGGACTGTTCCCATGAGGCACAGGGTCAGACTGATTTGCATATAGCCATGTCTGAACTGGGGTGGCAGAGTGGGCTATAGAACGGTGATGGATTAAACCCAGATCTTTTGACTGGGTGTGAGTGTTTGATTGATTCAGATGCTCCGTCCATCACCACCCCCTTTTGTACCGCTTTTGGCCGCCATAAGTGTGGCAGGGTATGCTCAGACGTGAGTCCCTTGCTCACTTTGCCACTGGATTCAAGCAAGCCGGGCTGAAGACAGCTGGAATGCCAGAAACCGGTCCTCGGAAGCTTGTTTCCGGTCCAGGGAAGACATGGCTTGGCAGTTCGGGCTGGACTGTTCCCATGAGGCACAGGGTCAGACTGATTTGCATATAGCCATGTCTGAACTGGGGTGGCAGAGTGGGCTAAAGAACGGTGATGGATTAAACCCAGATCTTTTGACTGGGCGTGAGTGTTTGATTGATTCAGATGCTCCGTCCATCACCACCCCCTTTTGTACCGCTTTTGGCCACCACAAGTGTGGCAGGGTATGCTCAGACGTGAGTCCCTTGCTCACTTTGCCACTGGATTCAAGCAAGCCGGGCTAAAGACGGCTGGAATGCCAGAAACCGGTCCTCGGAAGCTTATTTCCGGTCCAGGGAAGACGTGGCTTGGCAGTTCGGGCTGGACTGTTCCCATGAGGCACAGGGTCAGACTGATTTGCATATAGCCATGTCTGAACTGGGGTGGCAGAGTGGGCTAAAGAACGGTGATGCATTAAACCCAGATCTTTTGACTGGGCGTGAGTGTTTGATTGATTCAGATGCTCCGTCCATCACCACCCCCTTTTGTACCGCTTTTGGCCGCCACAAGTGTGGCAGGGTATGCTCAGACGTGAGTCCCTTGCTCACTTTGCCACTGGATTCAAGCAAGCCGGGCTAAAGACGGCTGGAATGCCAGAAACCGGTCCTCGGAAGCTTATTTCTGATCCAGGGAAGACGTGGCTTGGCAGTTCGGGCTGGACTGTTCCCATGAGGCACAGGGTCAGACTGATTTGCATATAGCCATGTCTGAACTGGGGTGGCAGAGTGGGCTAAAGAACGGTGATGCATTAAACCCAGATCTTTTGACTGGATGTGAATGTTTGATTGATTCAGATGCTCCGTCCATCACCACCCCCTTTTGTACCGCTTTTGGCCGCCATAAGTGTGGCAGGGTATGCTCAGACGTGAGTCCCTTGCTCACTTTGCCACTGGATTCAAGCAAGCCTGGCTGAAGATGGCTGGAATGCCAGAAACCGGTCCTCGGAAGCTTGTTTCCAGTCCAGGGAAGACATGGCTTGGCAGTTTGGGCTGGACTGTTCCCATGAGGCACAGGGTCAGACTGATTTGCATATAGCCATGTCTGAACTGGGGTGGCAGAGTGGGCTAAAGAATGGTGATGGATTAAACCCAGATCTTTTGACTGGGTGTGAGTGTTTGATTGATTCATATGCTCCGGCCATCACCACCCCCTTTTGTACCGCTTTTGGCCGCCATAAGTGTGGCAGGGTATGCTCAGACGTGAGTCCCTTGCTCCCTTACCACTGGATTCAAGCAAGCCGGGCTGAAGACGGCTGGAATGCCAGAAACCGGTCCTCGGAAGCTTGTTTCCGGTCCAGGGAAGATATGGCTTGGCAGTTCGGGCTGGACCGTTCCCATAAGGCACAGGTTCAGACTGATTTGCATATAGCCATGTCTGAACTGGGGTGGCAGAGTGGGCTATAGAACGGTGATGGATTAAACCCAGATCTTTTGACTGGGTGTGAGTGTTTGATTGATTCAGATGCTCCATCCATCACCACCCCCTTTTGTACCGCTTTTGGCCGCCATAAGTGTGGCAGGGTATGCTCAGACGTGAGTCCCTTGCTCACTTTGCCACTGGATTCAAGCAAGCCGGGCTGAAGACAGCTGGAATGCCAGAAACCGGTCCTCGGAAACTTGTTTCCGGTCCAGGGAAGACATGGCTTGGCAGTTCGGGCTGGACTGTTCCCATGAGGCACAGGGTCAGACTGATTTGCATATAGCCATGTCTGAACTGGGGTGGCAGAGTGGGCTAAAGAACGGTGATGGATTAAACCCAGATCTTTTGACTGGGTGTGAGTGTTTGATTGATTCAGATGCTCCGTCCATCACCACCCCCTTTTGTACCGCTTTTGACCGCCATAAGTGTGGCAGGGTATGCTCAGACGTGAGTCCCTTGCTCACTTTGCCACTGGATTCAAGCAAGCCGGGCTGAAGACGGCTGGAATGCCAGAAACTGGTCCTTGGAAGCTTGTTTCCGGTCCAGGGAAGACGTGGCTTGGCAGTTCGGGCTGGACTGTTCCCATGAGGCATAGGGTCAGACTGATTTGCATATAGCCATGTCTGAACTGGGGTGGCAGAGTGGGCTAAAGAACGGTGATGAATTAAACCCAGATCTTTTGACTGGTTGTGAGTGTTTGATTGATTCAGATGCTCCGTCCATCACCACCCCCTTTTGTACCACTTTTGGCCACCATAAGTGTGGCAGGGTATGCTCAGACGTGAGTCCCTTGCTCACTTTGCCACTGGATTCAAGCAAGCCGGGCTGAAGACGGCTGGAATGCCAGAAACCGGTCCTCGGAAGCTTGTTTCCAGTCCAGGGAAGACATGGCTTGGCAGTTTGGGCTGGACTGTTCCCATGAGGCACAGGGTCAGACTGATTTGCATATAGCCATGTCTGAACTGGGGTGGCAGAGTGGGCTAAAGAACAGTGATGGATTAAACCCAGATCTTTTGACTGGGTGTGAGTGTTTGATTGATTCATATGCTCCGGCCATCACCACCCCCTTTTGTACCGCTTTTGGCCGCCATAAGTGTGGCAGGGTATGCTCAGACGTGAGTCCCTTGCTCCCTTACCACTGGATTCAAGCAAGCTTGGCTGAAGACGGCTGGAATGCCAGAAACCGGTCCTCGGAAGCTTGTTTCCGGTCCAGGGAAGATATGGCTTGGCAGTTCGGGCTGGACTGTTCCCATAAGGCACAGGTTCAGACTGATTTGCATATAGCCATGTCTGAACTGGGGTGGCAGAGTGGGCTATAGAACGGTGATGGATTAAACCCAGATCTTTTGACTGGGTGTGAGTGTTTGATTGATTCAGATGCTCCATCCATCACCACCCCCTTTTGTACCGCTTTTGGCCGCCATAAGTGTGGCAGGGTATGCTCAGACGTGAGTCCCTTGCTCACTTTGCCACTGGATTCAAGCAAGCCGGACTGAAGACAGCTGGAATGCCAGAAACCGGTCCTCGGAAACTTGTTTCCGGTCCAGGGAAGACATGGCTTGGTAGTTCGGGCTGGACTGTTCCCATGAGGCACAGGGTCAGACTGATTTGCATATAGCCATGTCTGAACTGGGGTGGCAGAGTGGGCTAAAGAACGGTGATGGATTAAACCCAGATCTTTTGACTGGGTGTGAGTGTTTGATTGATTCAGATGCTCCGTCCATCACCACCCCCTTTTGTACCGCTTTTGACCGCCACAAGTGTGGCAGGGTATGCTATGACGTGAGTCCCTTGCTCACCTTGCCACTGGATTCAAGCAAGCCGGGCTGAAGACGGCTGGAATGCCAGAAACTGGTCCTCGGAAGCTTGTTTCCGGTCCAGGGAAGACGTGGCTTGGCAGTTCGGGCTGGACTGTTCCCATGAGGCACAGGGTCAGACTGATTTGCATATAGCCATGTCTGAACTGGGGTGGCAGAGTGGGCTAAAGAACGGTGATGAATTAAACCCAGATCTTTTGACTGGTTGTGAGTGTTTGATTGATTCAGATGCTCCGTCCATCACCACCCCCTTTTGTACCACTTTTGGCCGCCATAAGTGTGGCAGGGTATGCTCAGACGTGAGTCCCTTGCTCACTTTGCCACTGGATTCAAGCAAGCCGTGTTGAAGACGGCTGGAATGCCAGAAACCGGTCCTCAGAAGCTTGTTTCCAGTCCAGGGAAGACATGGCTTGGCAGTTTGGGCTGGACTGTTCCCATGAGGCACAGGGTCAGACTGATTTGCATATAGCCATGTCTGAACTGGGGTGGCAGAGTGGGCTAAAGAACAGTGATGGATTAAACCCAGATCTTTTGACTTAGTGTGAGTGTTTGATTGATTCAGATGCTCCGTCCATCACCACCCCCTTTTGTACCGCTTTTGGCTCTGAATTCCTGACGTGGAAAGTTGTGTACAGAACTGACGTCAGTGCACAAGGGCGGCATCTAAGTAACTTCAGCGATGTCATCACGGCGACTACTATGCCGATGACGGACGCAGAGTCAACCGACACCACCTACCGACGCGCAGGGGTACTGCTGACGAAAAACTTTCCGGATCCAGTCTGACGCCTGGAGGTAATTCTAAGGTAAGGAATCTATAACTAACCTATGTTTCTTACAGATATATAGTTACCGAAGGTAAGTAACTTGTTCATTAGGGAGCCTACACAACGCAAGGACCCACACAGAGCTGGAGAAAACTAGTTGCTCCGCAAGGTTAGATCCAAGGGAGGAGAGATCTTGAAGAAGGGAGTCTCAGCTTACAGGGGCCACCTAGGCTGGCTGGCCAGCAAAAGGAGAGAGACCCGGTGCAACCCTCCCCAACTCTAGCTCCGGAAGGAATCCCCTCAAATCATGAACTATTTTCTGAAGATGTGAGAATATCTACACAAGATGGATCCAAGGTGATCAATCAAGTTGGCACACAGGGGCGATGAGTCCCCCATCGCTCACATAGGCTTGTGATCCAATAAAGGTCCCTGCCTAATACAGAAACCTCTGCCCAGGAGGTACTGCTCAAATGAGGAAGCAACGGCCTACGGAGCTACACCACCCAGCCCAGAGGGGGACGACCAGTTAATACTATGGACTCTATGCCACCCAAAAAGACACAGTTCAAAAGAGTATTCAGCTATTTTGCTGCTACGGAGACGAGAGGGCAACCAACTGGAGACAGGCAGGAGGGAGAAATGGGGCTCACTAAAGAAGACCTGCTAACCTCCCTAAGAGACTTCAAGAAAGAACTCAGAGTGGAACTTAAGGTGGATCTAGAGGGCTCACTGTAGGACCTACGTTCTGACATCCAGGGCAAGCTAACATCGCTGCAGCAAGATGTTGACTTGGTCGGCAGTCACACGTTGGAAGTAGAATCTAAAGTGCAAGAAATGGAGCATAAAATGGAGGAGATGGAAAGCATAATGAAAGGGCTCTACGAACAGCTACTAGTCAATATCCTATAATGTGAGAATCTCGAGAACAGAGCTCAAAAAGACCATGTTCGCCTGAAGAACCTGGAGGAGGGAGCGGAAGGGACAGCCCTGGAAGCCTTTGTTTTAGGAGTATTTGGAGAATTTCTTGAATCAGGAGGCATGAAGATAAAAATTGATAGGGTGGGGCTGCCACTCTGTCCTGGCTAAACTACACTCTCACAAGATGAGGGAGGCGATCCTTCAGGCAGCAAGATCGAAAGGGGGGATATCCTTCCAAGAATTCAAGTGTGAACTATACCAGGATGTGGCACCAGCAACAAATGAGACCAGAAACGGACAGCCTGCGTCAAGACCATGTAAAATATAGATGGACCTACCTCTTTGGAATTGCTTTTTCACTACATAATGAGCAACACCACTGTACCTCCAATGTTGAAGCAGCAGAACTGTTGGGCCTGGTGAGTCCTGAAGATCGGGGACACGGATCCTCAGAAAGCGACACAGGGAGAAAGGCGGTGGAGAAAAATAGAGATGGAGAATGGCAGCAGCAGAAAAGGTTGAAATCCCTAAAAGAAAAATAACCTCAAAGGTGGAAGTAGACATCGACAGAAGGCGGAATGGATTAACTTCTGAACACTTTCTCGAGTGCGATGGATAAGGACAAGGGCCAACGCTACATGAATATTCTGGAGATTTGGAGCTATCCGGGGGGCAGCGAGAATACAATAAATAACTCTGACTTTAATTTTCAGGGGTGAGAGGTGAAATAGCTCTCAGGCTTAGAGGGAGGGGCTATACCTTCTCTTGGCCTTGCTATATTTATGAGGGACCGGACCAATTCCGGGAGATCACTCGTGGCACCACATGGTTACTGGACCTTGGAGGGGACTAGATATCGCCTTTATATAATGATAAATGAGAGAGGGGGTTGTGATGGCTCAAGGTTGGGAAGAGAAATAGAAAAGGTAACATACATACAGCCTACTGTCTTTTCTGACACTACACAAAAACTGGTGACTAGATCTCCACATTGCACAGCTCGCCAAACGCGGACATGAACCAATACGTCCATGTAAACACACAATAAATGTACTTTATCACTGTTTATTTTGGGGAGTTGGATCAAGTTGACCCCAAAAGTTCTGACTTAGAATGCATTTCTGATTATCGGGGCGGGGGGGTCACAGACGTTTTTTCATTCACAAGAAGCAGGTGAGGCTTGGACCATGGACCAGCTGTGGAGAACTCTAGTGGTGTGGTGAAACCAATAAAAGGCTAATTACACAGAATATAGGATGGCGCAGTATCCCAAACACTGACTATAAATGGTACTTACTTTGGAATGTGGAGGGGCTTAACTCCCCTGGCAAACACCAGAAATTGTGGAAGTATCTCCAAGACCAGAGGCATGATGTTGTTGCACTGCAGGAAACGCACATGAAAAGGGTGGAGGAACATCGATTAAGACACAGGACATATCCCATTATTTACAGTTCTTCAACCACGAGCGAGCACAACAGGGTTCTACTCCTCTTTCATAGAGTCCTGAAGTTTCAGCCGGAAAGAAGCAAAATGGATAAGGAGGGCAGGATAGTGATGGTTAAGGGGAAACTACAGGGTCGACTTTGCACATTTTCCTCTATCTATGAGCCTAACACCAATCAAACTGCATTCATATCTATGGTCCTATTATGGCTGGGGGGTTTGCTGAGGACGACCTTTTCCTATTAGGGGATTTCAATTTAACATGGGACGTAGGCCTGGACAGAATGCAATCCCAAAGGGCAGTCTCTAGCACCTTTACCAAAGTCTTGAAAGAAGATGTCTCCGCGTTGGGCTTAGTAGATACATGGCGCATAATAAACCCGCTAGAGTGGGATTACACTTTCTTTTCTCATACAGACAGGTCCGACTCTAGGATTGATGACATCTCAGTAAATAAAACGCAAATCCCAGCACTGCAGGCCACTTCCATACACCTGATCACTGTCTCGGACCATGCCCCATGCACACTGACACTGGCCTGGGATGGCCCTCCCCCAAAGTACAAGAGGTGGATTTTTGCGGTGGCCCTTACCAGGAATCGATTATTGTGCAACGAATTACGTAAAACCATCAAGGAATATTTCCTTTGAAATTACCCCAAGGATACCTCGCAAGCTACTAATTGGGATGCCTTCAAGGCAGTCCTTAGAGGTCAATGCATCACGCTTAATGCAGAATTTACCAAGCACCAGCCACAAGAAAGATTGGTACTGGAAGCAGAGCTGAAAGAAGTGGAAGGGGAACACAAGAAGCAGCCTACTTTGAACCGGCAAAGGAAAGTAACGGCCCTCAGGAGTAAACTGAACGCTATCCACAACAATAGGGCTGACTTAACTCTAAAGCTCTACTTAGGAGAAAAGCAATAAGGTGGGGACACACCTGGCCAGACAGTTGAGGATGAAAAGGAAGAGAGACTATTTAGGAGACATAAGGTCACAGGGGGATAGTGTGACCGCAGAGCCTGACAAGGATGTCGCTTTTGGCCAATTCTACCAAAATCTGTATCAGGCAGAGAGTTATGAGCTGAATGACCAGGAAAGATACCTGGGGGAGATGAAACTACCGAAGATGTCGGCTTCACCGAACGATGAACTGGGAGCACCTATAACCCCGGAGGAAGTGAGCAGTGCCATAGCTAACTTAAAACCACATAAATTGCTGAGCCGGGGTTTGATGGGCCAGTTCTATAAAACATTTGGGTCGGAGGTAATCCCACAATTTGTAAATCTATATAACTCCTTCATGGAGTTGGGGGGGGTGACAACATCTATGAGGGCGGAGCCCTTATCTCGGGGCTGGCCAAACCCAGGAAGGATCCTCAACTATGCAGCTCCTAACGTCCAATAGCACTCATCAATCTGGACGAAAAAATATACAGAAAGATACTGGCCAGTAGGCTAGAATCACTAATGCCAGAACTGATACACCTAGACCAGTTGTTCAGGGCAGGCAAACTCATGGCAATCTATGAAGGGTTTCCCATCTTGTAGGAAAGGCAAACAAAAAATCAGTTCCAGCTGTTCTTCTGGCGCTCAGCGAAGGAGAAGGCCTTTGATCGTGTGGACTGGTCCTTTCTTTTTCTGGGCCTTGAGGAAGTACGGGTTCTGTGATAGGTTTATTGCAATGATAAGAGTGAACTACGCATGCCCCAGCGCCAGGGTTCTGGTCAATGGAGTGAGCTCAGCTGTGTTTCCACCGACGAGGGGATGTCACCTATTCCCACTTCTTTTTGCCCTAATCATAGAAACCCTGGCTTCTAAAATTCATCTGTCGCCTGAGATACAGGGTATTACATTTGAGGGAGACGAACATAAGATTTCTCTGTTCGTGGATGACATGCTCTTATCAGTCACAGCCCTCGGAAACCTCATTAATAGGGGTAATGGAGGAGTTGAGGCATTTTAAACTTGTAGCTGGGTTACGGGTTAACCTTACTAAAACTTACCTGCTGAATCTCACTGTTGGAAAACGAGGCAGCCTCTGTGAGGCCTGCACAAATAGCATGACATATTTGTCCTTCACTGGGAACCAAACACCCTAGGGCAGCGCCTGACTCTCAGAGGGTAGCGTTGCAGATCAGTCTGAGGCTTACTCAAGGGATGGTGTGGGCTAGTAATCGCCATTTGCAGGTGCGCAAAAATAACACTCAATAATTGATTGTCCAGTCTGTACTTTGCTTTATAAAAGTAAGAGTACATTTATTAAACACACACACCACTCAATACTATACACCAATTTACAAATATACATAAGTTGATGGAATTACTTTGTGACATTGCATAACATCTCTACCCCTCCCGCGGGGGGTGGGGTCTAGTACCACCACTCCCATGTATGCACATCATCTTCCCCCAATGCAGTGAATTGGTCTTAACCTGGAGCGAGGGCCATGCGCACTGGCACCATCCCAGTGGCGACTCCCCCATTACCTCAACATGCATTACACAGGCTACACCTGCCTTGGTGACACATGACCCTGACTGAGCATCTCCTACTGACCATACAGTATGCACCTCTACATCTTAAGGGCTAATAGTCTGGGGTCTTCACCTAAGCACAGCAGCAAGAATACATGCTTACGCACACTTTAGAATGACAGTACATTTGGATATCATTAAAAATGCATTGCAATTACGGCCCCTAAAGGCATCACAGATGATCACAGGATTAAGCTGTACATACCATCAAACAACCTATCAAGAGTGTCTAGCCACTTAAATCCCCTTTGCTTATGACATCACCTTACACCAGTACTTCACATTGAACATCAGTCCCTCTAAAAGAAATAACCCCTAATAAATGCATTTCAGTGCAATTACCCTCTTCACCTCCAGGGGATGCCCTTCTCCAGACATCACTAACTCAGCCCTTCGCTCCTTGATGCAATTATCAAAACACCCTCAGCTGAAAAACAAAGTTCCAGCCCAGAAGGAGTTACATGCAGGTTGAGCCTTGGAGGGGTTGATTCCTTCAAATCCCCAAGACACTTGGGTTGGGACTTTTCATCTTCGCGCCGGGGAAGACTAAGTTGCTCCTGCAGCTCCCCCGGCACCTTTGCACTCATGTGGTGGTGACCCCATTCTCCTGGGGCCACCAAAAGCAAAGAACACGATGTTAGACCTTGCAGGCCGTCCTGGTCTGCAAGGCATTGTGGGCTTGGTTGCATACTTGATGAGTGGCTCTCCCGCTGCTCCGGAGAGAGCCACGAGGTGGGCCAGCGGCTGCTTCTAGGGCCTCGGTGGGGGGGCAGGTTCCACCAGGACCCCCCGGTGAGCCCAGATGGCTCAGGGAGCGCAACCCCTGCTGCTCCTCCTCTTTTCTGGGGCCCGGTCCCACCCGGGCCCCTCGCACTGCTGCAGGTCTTCCCTGGGGGCTCTGGTCCCACCCGGGACCTCCTTGGTTGGAGGGCAGCCTGGGGAACCCACCCCCAGCTGCCCCCGCCGGCTCCCCACGCGGCCAGCACTCTTCCGTGCTGCTGCGGGAGCCGGTCGATCCCTTCTGGTCCCGCAGTCCTCGGGGGAGTGCGACTGCACTCCCCCGGCCTCCTCCTCTTCACTGGGGCCCTGGGATGGGGTCCCAGGCCCCCGGACATCTTCAGGGGGGGCGCAACGGCGTTCTCCCCATCCTGGCACTAAGGGGCCCGCCTCCCGTCTTCTTCGCGTCATCACATGGGGCCCAGAGTTGGGCTCCCGGATCCCTCCTCCCGCACCTCTTCGCGCTCCCCGGCGCAGGTTTCAGCGGGGGCTAGGGTGGGCTCCTGGCACCCTGCGGGGGCAGCTTCACAGGGTGCGCGACGGCGCACCCCGGCTTTACTTCCTTCGGGGCAGCACCCGGGACCTGACCCACCCCGCGGGCATCTCTGAGTCCATCGGCAGAGCTCCACGTGCTTCGTCGTCGGTCTTCTTAGGGGTCAAAGGTCGCCTACCTTCCGGGGGCCATATCTCAGCCCCAGCGGGTCTGATCTGCCCCATTTTCGCGTCTTCTCGCTCCTGGTGACGTCCCCCAGCCACTGGGAGCACTCTCCTTTGCTTTCCAGGTCTCCAAGAGGGTGCATTCGGCAGGGAGCGGTCTTCTCTGGCTCCCTGCGCCAGCCTTTCGCCTGGCTCTCCTCTTGCGTCTCTCTTCTCCTTGCGCAGAGGCCACTTCTTCTGCGAACCGGTCATGGGATCTTCTTCTGGCGCTGTTAGTGCCCTGGGGGCAGTCAGGGGGTACCTCCTCCCAACTGCCCATTGCCAGGCTCCAGCACCTCTCGCCTCCGTAGACCACACCCCAGAGAGAGCTTCTCTTCCTGTGCAAGTACTTTTTAAAAGTTGAGTAGGGGGCTGGCAGGAAGTCTCTGGGTGTCCTATCAAACTGCGACACATCACTTCCCTGCCCCTGCTCCCTCTTTCTTGTCCAGCCGCTGGGTTTGGTCAAAATGGCGTCGTCCAGTGTCTCTGGCCACATGGCCTCTGAAACTCAACTTCTTCCACCCCTCACTGCCTTCAGTTCAGCTTGGTGCCTGGCACCCAGCGACAGCAGTTGATGGATTGGCTTATCTTTTCTCCTTGGAGGGAAGATCTTCGCTCTGGGAGGAAAGGTCGTTAATCTAACCTGCCATGGGTAGACCCCAACGAGGGACTCAGAGAAATATGACATTTCTGGACGACCCAGAAGCAGTACAAATATGACTTTGGACTCTGCAGAATACTCATTTTCACATCCGCTGCACTGGACTGTAGTGCGTGTCTGGAATCTATAGGCTTTGTGGAAGTCATTGTAGCCATGGGCTCCACATCCCCATAGGGGAATAATGAAGTGAAAACGCAGTAAAACACACTGAATTTCCCTGGCATGTTCCTTCCCAGGGTATAAAGCCTATTCCATGTCACCACCCAATTCTGCATAAGTCATGCCACACCATTCACTCTGTAGCTGCTCCTGGACTGCGCACGCTCGGAATCTCCCCTGCGCAGCCCCTATACGTGTGCACATGCATGTACACCTGTGTCTGAATGTAACCAGCACGGTGTCCCATACTCCAGCTGCTGTGCAGGGGCCTAGTCAAGCCAGGGGTACACCAGTAAAATCTCCATGCAGTCTCTTTCATTATGAGTTCACTGTGGGTGAGTCCCATATTATGAGGCTCCCCCACAGTAAAAGCTCAACAATTAGGTGCTCAAAAAGCGAAAAATCTGGGTGGCCCATAGTGTCAGAACCACCTTCTAACACTCACGATGCCACAGGGGGAGATGGCGGCGTTGGTCGATGCTACGCCCTTCCAATGGGCGAAAAAGGAAATCACATACTTGGGAATTAATATAACCCCTAAGATACTACACCCTTATAAGGCAAATTACCCCCCAATTCTTCAACAAGTGAAAGTGGACCTCTGTGGATGGGGTCTCATGTATCTCTCATGGTTGGGTCGCATTCAGGTGATCAAGATGATGATACTGCCTAGAGTCTTGTATCTTTTCCAAGGTCTCCCGATTGAAATTGAACAAGGGTTCTTCGCTACATTAAAATCGTTAATCATCCGCTTTATCTGGGGAGGGAACAGAGCACGATTGGCATTTCGACAACTCCGGCTTCTCAAATGCAGGGGGGTCTAGCATTTCCAGACATGAGTCTCTACTACAAAGCAGCCCAACTCAGAGTGATTACAGAATGGTCATCCCGGGTATCCGATAAACATTGGACAGGGCAGTGGAGGGTAGGAGTATATGGGACCTACTGTGGAAACCCAAAGTGGAGCGTCCGCCTAACGTTTACTCGAGTACACCTACCAAAACCTCTCTTAAGGTGGGGGACGATATACAGAGGTTAACTGACTTAACCACATTCCCATCACCCTTCACGCCCATACACTATAACTCAGCATTCCTGCCCGCACACGCACTGGGACCTTTGGATGCATGGAAAGAAGGAGGATGCCACGTGATTTCTGATTTGTTACACAACTGGGACATCCTTATATTCGAACACATCATTGTGTGAAGAGAACGAAGGGACGGAAATAGCAATATGTAATGATATGCTTTTGAAAAATTTCAATAATAAGATTGTTGAAAAAAAAATGGCTTTGAACCTAAGTGTGAATTGAAACAAAGCAAACCCTCTACCTGTTTATTATGTTTACTGATGAGTGAGACAAGTGTTTCCAGCACATTGACTTTCTTACAGTGACCTCGTGCAAGAACACTTTAAAACCAATGTTTCGGCTTCCCATATGTCGGAATTTGAAGTGTTTAGATTGGTAACAGAATAGGAGTTGTGTGTTCTCTAATAGTAAAAAATCAAATATAGTAACAAGGAATAACAAGCATTGGCATAGCCAATAGGTCTCGCCTTTGGGACCTTATAAGTGTTTAGCCATGCAACAGTTAATGTTGTTGCAGTAAGGATATTGTGCTGCATAACTAAATACTTATAAGGTCCCAAACGCGAGACCTATTGGCTATGCCAGTGCTTATCGCCAATCAAAAGACAGGTCACCACACCAATGCAGTAGAGAACAAGGTTTATTCTAGACTCACCGTTGCTTAATCGCCCGTGTAAACCGTACTGACTTCTATATTCTAATCACCGTGACAAAGGCATTCCACATAACTAGAGGCCCGAGATGAAGACACAATAGGAACTCTTATTTTGCAGAGAAAATGACAGCCTTACTTGTTGGACAAGATTAAACAGTCAATTGAAGACAAGCCTGCACCACAATAAAAAATAAATAATTACACCTCTGATGAAAAGGACACAGTGAAAACAAAATAGCATTAAAACAGTGGTATTCGTGAAGCAGAAACAAGGCACTAGGGGAAAGCTGCCAATACCATGAGTGCTGCATGGGTGTCTAGATAACAGATCCAGCTGAGTTGACGTCAGAGAATAAGTAATGGCAAGGGTTAAAAGCACTGGTAGGCAATCTAAGGTGTAGTGTGACATTATCAGCAAAGAGCTTCAGGAAGCTGGGGATCACGATCACGAGAAGGGCATTCACCTAACCTTCTCCTTTAATCTCTAATTAAACATCTAGTTGATGTAGAGGGCAGGGCTTTTTTACGAATAACAAGCTGCCCCAGCGATGTCGGGTGAGTCTTTTTGATCACAGATTCAAAAGACAGCTAGTATTGCCGCAGGTGCTTGGACCACTGCCAAGACCGTTCAGGGAGAGAAAATCCAAGGTGCTACGGAAACTAGTAATGAATAAATGTGTAGTTGTAGACAGGGCTATAATATAAGTACATTAACTTATAAGATAATCTGATGCAGCATCACAAATTTTATTATTTCCATAAATGTTATTGCTAGTCCCACGTTTTGCTTTTTACCGTGTTTCTTGTGAGAACAGTAACTCGTAAATTACTTTTAGTTTCTGTTTAGTAGAATAGGACAAACGGATTTGTAAATTTACATGCTTTTGGTAATGTTGATTGTGATGGCTACAGTGTTTATTGTCATGACAGCATCTAGGCACATAAATAGCACGTCCTTGTTCAGACCCTTTATTTTAAATAATTCTGCTGACTAATTATTGCCGAGGAATTACCTTTTAAAGATTCTCTCGAGCCACCTAACAATTTCGATGGTAGTACTTTGGATCATAAAGAAAAAACAGATGCCGCTTAAAAATAAGGTCAACCAAAAAATCTACCCGAAGTTTAATGACTAGGTTTCACACAATGATGCTTCACAGCCCTGTGAGGGGAAAACAAAATAGCCACCTTGCGAATGAACTGCAAAGGCACCCTTTACAAGCAGCTCTGGGCTTCCTCTGCTACAGTCCTTTTGTTGATGCATCGTAATTAAATAGGCCACAAAATCCTGTTGATACATTCTATAGCCATCACCAAAGATAGTGTCTAAAAGATTCCTTCAGATTCGGTCCCAATCTGCTCTAGAAGCATGTGGAGGCAGAAAGAAAGTGTGCAACTATATATTAGATTATTCAATGAACATAAAAGCATATATTATCTATATGAAGTAGGAACCATTTTTAATGGATCAACTGAATTTTCCAGTACAAAAAGCAATGAAGCTGAAAGACTGAAGTTATAAGGCGAAGAAGTCCTACTTACCCAGGTTGGCTTCTCAGATTAATAGCGTTGGAGAGAGCAAACTCCTTCATTCTGATGCAATTGGGAGAGAGGGAACCGTGACATGGAGGTGAAAATGTCAGCAAATGAAGTCACATCCAATTCCAGGGCTTCTAAGGTGGCATGAGTGTGCATTCGAGACTACTACATTGTAGTTTTGTATAACCAGCAACTAGTATGAACCATTCATACTAAGTGCACGCACGTTTGTATGTAGTTCACTTTAAGAAAGATGCATTCATTGCCAGCAGCATCCCCGTGATGACATGTCCAAGTCATGGCAGCCGCGTTCCAAATGGGTGACATCCCAGTCTCGAGCGGTGCAGCAGGGAGGGGTTCTGGCTCAGCACTTTTGTATTTTAAAGTCACAGTGCGAGGAATGTGCCATGTGCCAGCAGCACTAAAAAGTAAAAGTGATCGCGCAATTAATGTAATGTAAAAAAAAACAAGAGCGGCCGGGAAACTGAAAGTACGGCCGGCCACTGGCCAGCCATGAATAATTAGGGGAGGAGAAGCCGCAGAGCACACGCTGGGAGAAGCCCTTTGATGTGGTGGCGGCCGTGAAAAAATGCAATTAGGAGGGAGGGAGGAAGGCTGATGCGCGTGCTTGTTTGGTCACGTGATTCACGTGAACTCAAAGAAAACCGCATGAAAAAACCTGTGGTTTCACGAGTATTTTGAGCACTTGAATTCTCGCCATTTCCCATTCCTTCGGAATGGAAAAGGCGAGACCTAAAAAGAGTGATATTATGATCCATCTTCTAAGATAAGTGCCTCTCTGGGTTCAAGAACCTTTGGGATCACCAAAGATGTCTGCACCAAGCCCATTAACATAGACATCTTCAACGTCATGCTTCATAACTAATATCAACTTGTAAAAATTAGCATCAGGAATAGGGTGAAAAGGCTGGAAAGTAGAAGAAAGAAAGAAAGAGGACAAAACATGTTTTCTGGGAAAAGAAGTTGCAAAACTCAAGCAAAATGCATTAATCCCAGGAGAAGTGTACACAGCATCAGAGAATCCAAGAATGTTGAAGAAATAAATGATGCCAAGTAAGCAAAATCTTGGGTAATATCAGTAAAAAAAAACTCGTCATAATCGGGTGATCCTTGTACTGCTAGACTCGTAATCAGGCCCTAAGTATCCAAAACCTACCCTGAGTTAAGTTGTGTTGCATTGAGAATGGTTAATGTGGCCTCTTTAGTGCTCAGCACCTTCCCTGACTTAAGTTAGATGAGAGCGGGATGAACAAATGTAGCTCCTTTGGTGTGCATTACCTTACCTGAGTTATTTTATGTAGGAGTTTGGTGGGTTTGGCAGAGCAGCGGCAGGACGGATCTGCCGCCGCATCAATAAACTCGTAATCTTTGCCTGTAGTCTAAGGTTTTCATGGCAGTTCCTGTTCCATGAAAACCCTGGCATAGAGGAATCAAACTTGTGCCTCACACCCTGTGTATGCATCACGGGGGGCAAAACATGTGTCCCCCTGTGTGCATGCACACCTTTTTCTGCATGCCATGGACTTTCGAGTCCATGCCGTTCAGGAAATGTTTTTGGAATTCCCATTGTGATGCTTATTTTTAAAGGCACCGACGTGGGAACATCAAAAAAGCCTGCCAGACAAGAGTTGAACTCATAATCTGGCGGGCGGCCCGACCATGAGTTTGGGGAGGCAGCGGTGGATCAGACCTGCCGCCGTACCGTTAAACTCATAAGTGGGCCCCAATGTTTAACCCCTTCTGTGCCTATGACGAGCTGGACTCGTCATGGAGCACAGTGACCGTGTGCCCATGACGAGTCCAGCTCGTCATGACACCCACCCACGGGGAAAGTGCTGGCGCTCCCCCCGTGGGTGGTCGATCTGGGTATATTTACAGGGGAAGGCAGGGGAAGACCTTCCCCTGCCTCCCCCCGACCAACCCCCCCCCCCCCCCCCTCTGCGTCATCAATGGCATCAGCGCGCGAGCCGCGCTGAGGTCATTGGAGGTTTCCCTTTCTTCTCCGACGCGCAGGAAGCCATTTGCTTCCTGCGCATCGGAGAAGAAACAGGTACGTTTGAGGCTGGGGAGAGGGGGATTTCACTAAAAGAGGCATCGAGGGAAAGGAAAGGGTTTTCCTTTCCCCCGATGCCTCTTTTGTGCATTCCTGCTGCGCGATCGTGCAGCAGGAATGCCCCAATAGCGCCAGTGATTTTTTTTTTTGTGTGTGTTTATTGTGTTCGGGGGAGCGGCCCCTTGGGCAAGGGTCGCCCCCTTATGGGAATCATTTTTTTGGATTTGCCTGCTCCCTGGGGCTGGCAGATTTCTTATATTTTTTTAAAAAAATGCCCACTGGACCACCAGGGAGTGTTTGTTGGGGAGGGGCCCCTTGGGCAAGGGTCACTCCCCTAAGGAGGCCATGTTTGTTTTGTCCTTATGGGGCTATTAATGTAGGCTATGTCTGCCCCCCTGGGGGAACAGCAAAACAAACAAGATGATGGACGGAATGTTGCACACTGGCAAAACATTCACCCCCAGTCACAGATCTGGGTTTAATACATCGTTATTTTGCTCACCAAGCCACCCCAGTTAAGACATGGCATAATGCAAATCAGTCTTGACCCTGTGCCTCATGGGAACAGTCCAGACCAAACTGCCAAGCCATATCTTCCCAGGAGACCGAAAACAAGCATCCTAGGACAGGTTTCTGGCTATCAGCCGTCTTCAGCCAGGATAGCTTGACTCCAGTGGCGTAGTGAGCAAGGGACCTACGTCTGAGCATACCCTTCCCACATAGGGTGAACAGCAAAACACACAAGATGATAGACGGAATGTTGCACAATGGCAAAACATTCACCCCCAGTCACAGATGTGGGTTTAATCTATTGTTGATTTGCTCACCAAGCCACCCCAGTTCAGACATGGCCATATGCAAATCAGTCTTGACCCTGTGCCTCATGGGAACAGTCCAGACCGAACTGCCAAGCCATATCTTCCCCGGACCGGAAACAAGCATCCTAGGACTGGGAGGGGGGGCAGATTTCTTATATATATATTTTTTAAATGCCCACTGGACCACCAGTGAGTGTTTGTTGTGGAGTGGCCCCTTGGGCAAGGGTCACTCCCCTTAGGGGGCCATATTTGCTTTGTTTGGGGGAGCTTCCCCTTTGGCAAGGGTCGCTCCCCTTATGGGGTATTAAATTAGGCTTTGTCTGCCCCCCTGGAGGGGCAGATTTCATATACAATTTTTAAAAAAATGCCCACTGGACCACCAGGGAGTGTTTGTTGGGGAGTGGCCCCTTGGGCAAGGGTCACTCCCCTTAGGGGGCCATGTTTGTTTTGTTTCGGGGAGCGGCCCCTTTGGCAAGGGTCGCTCCCCTTATGGGGCTAATAATTTAGGCTGTGTCTGCCCCCCTGGGGGGCATTTTTGTTATATAATAAAAGAAAAGGCCCACTGGACCAACAGGGAGTGTTTGTTGGGGAGTGGCCCCTTGGGCAAGGGTCACTCTCCTTTGGGGGCTATGTTTTTGGCTGTCTGCCCCATGGGGGGGGCGATTTCACCATTTTTTAATCTAGGGCCCACTAGGCCTCCAGGGTGGTGAGTGACCACTTGGGCAAGGGTAGCCCTTGTTTGGGCTCAATATTTGTGGCTGTCTCTGGCCCCCAGGCTGCCAGATTGCCATGTTTTTTTTTATTAGGCCCACTAGACCACCAGGAATTTGTTTGCGAGGTGTGGCCCCTTGGGCAAGGGTTGCTCCCCTTTGGGAAGCATTCATTAATTTGTAGTGCCACTAGGCCACCAGGGTTTTTTTTATGTTTGGGAGCGGCCCTTTAGACATGGGTCGCTCCCCTTTGTGGGAGGATGATTGTGGCCATTTATGCTCTCTTTGGGTGGCAGAACAGCAGTGTGTGTTTAGGCCCATCTGCCCCCAAGGGGAGCAGAAGCCACTAGACCGCAGGGTTTTTTAAATTTTTGTGTTGAGGAGTGGCCTTAAGGGCAAGGGTTGCTCCCCTTTTACGGGCTGAATATTAATTTATACTCATAGGCCCACCTATCCCATAGCTTGCCTGCTGGATTGTGTATGGACTGGTGCATTATTTGCATATGTGATTGTAATGTTTTTTTCTCCTTTTTATTCTAGTATAAAGCTTTTGCTTCCTGTTTGCGGTTTCGATAGTGGTTGTTCTGCAGTTTTGCGTAGTTGCATGTTTTTGGTAAGAAAACATTTTTGTTGTATTTACTCCAAATGAGTAATATAGTAATGTATGAATGTATTTTTTTTGTAAGTGGTGTCATAATGGCAGCATATTTAGTTAATGTTTCGAGCAACAAATTCTTTGCGATGTGTTTTGCATGGTCTTATGTGTATTTCTTGTCTCTTTCTTTTTTAGGGGGATATTGTTGATCCATACTGTGTCTGTGCAGAGTAGGTGGGGGTGAGTTTAGCTGCCTCTGGCAAGTGAGTGGCATCGTTTTTGAGTATACATGTGTTTTTGATAAAGGTGCTTTTTGTTTATTACTTATTTTACAAAGTGTTTGTTGTTGTTGACTTTTTTGACAAGTTACCTTTATTTGTAAGCATTATGGCTAGCCGTAGAATGACTGCTCAGCAGGTGGTTGGTATGCTTCTTAAATCTTCCTCTGACCATGATTATGAGACTGACAGTGCGTCTGAGGGAGAGGAGGCAGGGGAAGATTCTGGCAGTGAGTTTTCTCTCCACGTGGAATCATCGGATGATGAAGGTTCTCTTAGTGCAGATGAAGGTACTCTTGGTGTGGATGAACAACTCTCAGTGCGGATGAAGTGCCTGTTTTATAGGAGGAAACTGCTGTTCCGATGGTGCAAGAGGCATCTGGATTGCAGCCTGAGGCTGCTAGGCTTTCTACTGGAAGTGCTGGACTCTGGGTTGATCCAAATATGGTGCAGCCGGTGTTGCCTGCCTTTAGCGGTGATGCAGGGTGTAGAGTGGATTGTGATTTTTTTTTGCCTATTCAGTTTTTTCAGTTGTTTATGGATGATGTATTTTTGGGTGAGATTGTTGACCAGACTAATTTGTATGCTGAACAGTTTTTGAGGGGCAAAAGTGACAAACTTAGGCCCCAGTCTAGGGCTAACCCGTGGACTCCTACAAATCTGGAAGAGATGAAGAAGTTTTTGGGTTTGACTTTATTGATGAGTGTGGTAAGGAAGCCGAACCTGGCTTCATATTGGTCTACTTGCCCCTTGTTTGCAACAGCCATATTTCCTGAAGTTATGACTCGTAATCGGTATTTACTTTTCCTACGTATGCTGCATTTTGTTGATAATTCTATGACGTTGCCACAAGATCACCCTGACTGTGACCGTCTTTTTAAGATTCAGCCAGTTCTTGATCACTTTGTAGATCGATTTTCTGAGATCTATACTCCTGAGAAAGAAATATCTATTGATGAGTCTTTGGTCTTGTTCAAGGGCCGTTTGGTTTTTAGGCAGTACATCCCTAGCAAGAGGGCCCGCTATGGAATTAAGCTGTATATGTTGTCTGAGAGTAGGACAGGATATGTTTTTAATTTTCCTGTGTACACTGGTAGAGATTCTACTATTGACCCTCCAGGTTGTCCGTCCACTTTTGGAGTTTCAGAGAAAATTGTGTGGGATCTTGCTAGAAGACTGTTTAACAGAGGCCACCATTTGTACCTTGATAACTTCTACACTGCTGTGCAATTATTTAAGGAATTGTTTAAAATGGACACTTTTGCATGTGGCACAATCCGCTCTAGCCATAAAGGTTATCCAAAAGAGCTTGTTTGCAAAAAACTTCAGAGGGGACAGGGCAGTTCTTTGCGTAGTGATGAACTACTAGCTGTGAAATTTGTGGACAGGAGGGATGTGTACATGCTGACTACCATCCATGATGAGAGTACTACACCGGTGGCTGTTTGGGGTCAGGTTGCTGAAGTGCGCAAACCTGTGTGCATTCTAGACTACAATAAGCACATGGGTGGTGTTGACAGAGTAGATCAGAGGTTGGAATCTTACACTGCTATTCAGAAGGCTTATGTTTGGTATCAGAAGTTGGCCATCCATGTCTTTGAATTAGCAAGTTTCAATGCTTTTATTGTGTTCAAGGAGTGTTCTCCTGCATAAAAGTTGTCATTTCTTCAGTTTCAGCATTCTGTGATAGCTAGCCTTGTTCTTGTGGAACAGGCAAGTGTTCCTAGATTTGGAGTGGTGGAGGATGTGGCTCGATTGAAAGATCGCCATTTTCCTGATTACATTCCTCCCACATCTTCAAAAGACTTTCCCACTAGGAGATGTAGAGTCTGTTGGCAAAGAGGTTTGCGGAAGGAGTCTAGTCTTTTCTGCCCCGGGTGTCCTTCTAAACCTGGGCTGTGTGTGCCTGCTTGTTTTAGAGTTACCACACGCAAAATACATTTTGGGAGCATCCATGAGTGGTAAAGTGAACTGCCTGGTCTGAATTGTTAAAAAAAAAATCTGTTTCAAGGTTGGCATTAGTGCAATGTATTTAGTTTCAGATTTTGTGTTAGTAGATTTGTATCTATTTGCAATTTGTTTGTGTTTTTTTGTATATAAAATCCTAAGAGTTATGGCGGTGTGCGTGGACTGGCGCTTGGCTGGTGGTGTCCGTGGAGTGGCGCTTGGCTGGCGGTGTGCGTGGAGTGGCGCTTGGCTGGCGGTGTGCGTGGAGTGGCGCTTGGCTGGCGGTGTGCGTGGAGTGGCGCTTGGCTAGCAGTGTGCGCGGAGTGGCGCTTGGCTGGCAGTGTGCATGGACTGGGGTTTGGCTAGCGGTGTGCATGGACTGGCACTTGGCTGGATGTGTGCATGGACTGGAGCTTGACTGGCGGTGTGGGTTGACTGGTGCTTGGCTGGTGGTATGCGTGGAGTGGCGTTTGGTTGACGGTGTGCATGGACTGGCGCTTAACTGGCGGTGTGCGTGGACTGGCGCTTGGCTGGATGTGTGTGTGGACTGGTGCTTGGCTGGAGGTGTGCATGGACTGGCACTTGGCTGGCGGTGTGCGTGGACTGGCGCTTGGCTGGATGTGTGCGTGGACTGGCACTTGGCTGGAGGTGTGCGTGCACTGGGGCTTGGATGGCGGTGTGCATGGAGTGGCGCTTGATTGGCGTTGTGCATGGACTGGTGCTTGGCTGGTGGTGTGCGTGGACTGGTGCTTTGCTGGAGGTGTGCGTGGACTGGCGCTTGGCTGGCGGTGTGCGTGGACTGGCGCTTGGCTGGCGATGTGTGAGTTGTGACTTGCTGCAGGTCACTACACACACTGCTAGCTGAGCGCCAATCCACGCAATCCATCAGTTTGTGTAGTTGCTGAGTCAGAAATGTTGGTTTGTGGAAGTGATGGGCCCTTGAATGGCGCTGTCTGCTGGTGTGAGTGTTGTAATATGATGGGCCCGCGGCTGGCGGTGTGAATGTTTTGTATGTGTGAATGGCCTGTAAAGAGGTTGGTGCCTTGTCATGGCTTTACAGCTCAGGAGCTGTGAGTCAATGGTTCAATTTCTCGTCCTTTTAATTATTAGCAGTGCATTTCATTTTTGTGAACTCACTTGCTAATACAATTGTATATACTGAACCATTACTCACCCTCGTGCAAAATCCAAACATTATGTGTGTGTGCTTTAGGATTAGATGGCTGTGCAGTAATATTTGTCTTTCTGAAACAGGGTGTACCTTGTCCCTTTTTGTGAATGTTGTGATGTGTTGGTTTTGTGCCTAGTGATGTGAATGGTCTTGTGTGTATCACGTATAAAAGGTGTAAGAATGGCCTGTAAAATGGTTGGTGTCTTGCTGTGGCTTTACAGCTCACGAGCTGCGAGTCACTGGTTCGGTTTTTAGTCCATTCAATTATTGACAGCGCATTTCATTTTTGTAAAATCTCTTTTTAACAAAATTTTATATACTGCACCATCACTCGCCTCGTGCCAAATCCAACCATTATGTGTGTGTGTTTAAGGAATAGATGGCTGTGCCGGAATCTTTCTTTTTAGTCTCTCTGCCAAGGTGTACATTCCATCTAAGATACACCTACCAACTGTAGATATTGTTGTTAACCCATGGGAGTACATGGTGATGTCTCTCTTGTGAATTCCAACAAATTATATAATCCTCAATGTCCTGCAAACTTAAAAATGTCTGTCTCATTTTCCTCTCAATATTGTCCTAAAATTCTCACACTGCAGAAACAAACAACGAATTATGTCAAAACGATTTGATTCTGCAAGGGGAGTTACCTGTTTTTTTTTTACCCATACTCGGCGGGCAAGTAGGGAAACCTACCAAACACACACATTTCTGAAAACTAGATACCTGGGGGCTTTCTGGGAGGTATAGCTTGCGTGGATCCCCAAACGTTTCCTTACCCAGAATCCCCTGCAAACTTCAATTTTAGCTGAAAAAAATCACTTTTTGCACACATTTTGGTCTGGGAAAGTTGTGGTATCACCGGGCTCACACAAATTTCCCACCACCCAGCCTTTCCCCAGGTCTCCCGATAAAAATGGTGCCTCACCCGTGTGGGTGGCCCAAGTACCCGTGACAGGCAAGGGCCCAAAACGTAGTGAGGCGGCATCAAAATTGCCTAGCTCAAAACCACCTGGTTTTGCAAGGGGGGTCACCTTCGTTTTCGGCCCCATGCTCGGCGGCCATCTAAGGAAACCTACCAAACTCACACATTTCTAGAAATTAGACTCCCAGGGGCTTCCAGGGAGGTATGGCTTGCGTGGATCCCCCAATGTTTCTTTACCCAGAATCCCCTGCAAACCTCAATTTTAGCTGATAAAAAAACTTTTTTCACAAATTTTGGTGTGGGAAAGTTGTGGCATCACCGGGCTAACACAAATTTCCCACTACCCAGCGTTTCCCCAGGTAACTCGATAAAAATGGTGCCTCACTCATATGGGAGGCCCAAGTACCCGCGACAGGCAAGGGCCCAAAACGTAGTGAGGCGGAATCAAAATTGCCTATCTCAAAACCACCTGGTCGCATCACTACGTTTTGGGCCCTTGCCTGTTGCGGGTACTTGGGCCTCCCGCATGAGTGAGGCACCATTTTTATCGGGAGACCTGGGGGAACACTGGGTGGTGGGGAATTTGTGTGAGCCCGGTGATGCCACCACTTTCTCACACCAAAATGTGTGAAAAAAGTGATTTTTTTCAGCTAAAATTGAGGTTTGCAGGGTATTCTGGGTAAGGACACGTTTGGGGATCCACGCAAGCCATACCTCCCTGGAAGGCCCCGGGTGTCTAGTTTTCAGAAATGTGTGGGTTTGGTAGGTTTCCTTAGATGGCCGCCGAGCACAGCGCCAAAAACCCAGGAGGACCCCCCTTCGCAAAATCAGATGGTTTTGAGATAGGCAATTTTGATGCCACCTCACTATGTTTTGGGCCTTTTTCTGTCACAGGTACCTGGACCTCCCACACGAGTGAGGCACCATTTTTATCGGGAGACCTGGGGGAACACTGGGTGGTGGGAAATTTTTGTGAGCCCGGTGATGCCACAACTTTCCCACACCAAAATGTGTGAAAAAAGTACATTTTTTCAGCTAAAATTTAGGTTTGCAGGGGATTCTGGGTAAGGAAACGTTGGGGGATCCAGATGGCCACTGAGCACGGGGCCAAAAACCCAGGTGACGTCCTTTGTAAAACCAGGTGGTTTTGAGATAGGCAATTCTGATGCCGCCCCAGTACGTTTTGGGCCCTTGTCTGTTGCGGGTACTTTGGTTTCCCACACGAGTGAGACACCATTTTTATCGGGAGACCTAGGGAAATGCTCGGTGGTGGGAAATTTGTGTGAGCTCGGTGATGCCACAACTTTCCCACACCAAAATGTGTGACAAAAGTGATTTTTTCAGCTAAAGTTGAGGTTTGCAGGGGATTCTGGGTAAGGAAAAGGTGGGGTATCCACGCAAGCCATACCTCCCTGGAAGCCCCCGGGTGTCTAGTTTGCAAAAATGTATAGGTTTGCTAGGTTTCCCTAGGTGCCGGTAGACCTATGGTTCAAAAACGACAGCTAGGCACTTTGCCAAAAAAGGGTCATTTTCACTGTGAAATTGAGGTGTGACCACGTTGTGTTTTGCGCCGTTTCCTGTTGCAGGCACTAGGCCGACCCACACAAGTGAGGTACCATTTTTCTCGGAAGACTTTTTGGAATGCAGGGTGGGTGGAAAATTGTGGATACACGCAGATTCTAGAACTTTCCACCACAGAAATATGGGGCAAATGTGTTTTTTTGGTCAATTGTTTTAGGTTTGAAAGGGATTCTGGGTAACAGAACCTGGTGGGAGGCAGCCAAGTCCCCCCATCCTGGATTCTCCAGGGTTTCTAGTTTAAAAAAAATATGTAGGTTTGCTAGGTTTCCATAGGTGCCGGCAAACCTGTGGTTCAAAAACGACAGCTAGGCCCTTTGCCAAAAAAGGGTAATTTTTCACTGCGACATTGAGGTGTGACCATGTTGTGTTTTGCGCCGTTTCCTGTCGCAGGCACTAGGCTGAACCACACAAGTGAAGTACCATTTTTCTTAGAAGACTTTGGGGTACGCGGGGTGGGTGGAAATATGTAGATCCACGCAGATTCCAGAACTTTCCACAACATAAATGTGGGGAACATGTGTTTTTTTGACAACTTTTTAGGATTGCAGGGGATTCTGGGTAACAGAACCTGGTGGTAGGCAGTCAAGTCACCCCGTACTGGATTCCCCTGGGTATCTAGTTTTCAAAAATGTATAGGTTTCCTAGGTTTCTCTAGGTGCCGGCAGTGCTATGGTTGAAAAACTACAGTTAAGCACTTTGCCAAAAAAGGGTCATTTTTCACTGCGAAATTGAGGTGTGTCCACGTTGTGTTTTGCACCGTTTTCTGTTGCAGGCACCAGACCGACCCACACAAGTGAGGTACCATTTTTCTCAGAAGATTTTGGGGAACACAGGGTGGGTGGAAATATGTGGATCCACGCAGATTCCAGAACTTTCCACCACAAAAAATGTGGTTTTATTAGGCAATTTGTTAGGTTTGCAAGGGATTCTGGGTAACAGAACCTGGTGGGAGGCAATCAATTCACCTCATCCTGTATTCTCCTGGGTGTCTAGTTTTCAAAAATGTATAGGTTTACTATGTTTACCTAGGTGCCGCCAGAGCTAGTGTTCAAAAACTACAGCTAGACACTTCACAAAAAAAGGGTAAATGTTACTATGTGGTGTGTTCACGTAGGGTTTTGAGACATTTCCTGCTGTGGACACTATGACTACCCACAAAAGTGAGGTACCATTTTTATTGAGAGACTTAGGGTAATTCAATTCTGTAAAGCAACTGTTATTACCTATTGATTTTTGATGTATTTCTGCCTTTCAAATGAAAGACATTGTGTAAAAAAGAAGTCATTTTGAAAAATGACCGATAATTCTCATGCTAATATGAGTATTCCCAATTTAGAAAATGTGCAAATATGTACTGTTTCTAAACTCTATAATTTGTTCCAGTTTTAGAAACACATAGGTGTCTTTCATACCGATTTTTCCATGTATTAATTTTTCCACAATAATTACTATATACCCGGAACATAATAAAAAACATAGCAAATTGCTGCTCAGTTTTTTACTCCGGGTTTGTCGGGTTCTTGGTGAACCTACAAGTCCTATATATCACCACAACCAGGAAGATCCATCGGATGTAGCGGTATATTGCTTTCAAAGAGCTGTCATAATGAGAAGAAGTTACAAGTGAAAACGTTGACACAAAAGGCTGATTTTTTCAACTAATTTAAAATTTTTCCTAAATTTAACTGTTAGTTTCTATAAAGAAACCGTGATAGATCTACACAAATGACCCCTTGCTGAATTCAGAATTTTGTCTACTTTTCTAAAATGTATAGCTTTTCAGGACCCATTATTACGTTCACACCCATTTCTACCTTTAACTAGAAGGAGGTTGAAAGCAAAAAAAATAACAAAAATAGGCTATGTCCCAGACAAATGCCAAAACTGTGTAAAAAATGTTGGTTTTCTAACAAACGTCTGCCATTCCCTAAAAGCTGGGGAAATGGTGATTTCAGCCCCACAAACCCTTTTTTGATAACATTTGCAGGGAAAAACCCAGACGCTTTCATTTCCAGACCGTTTTTCCCATTTTTCTCCCCAAAAACAAAATGTAGCTGTGTTTTGGCTCATTTCTGTGACCCCTCCAGGGGAATCCACAAACCCTGAGTACATTTCGAATCCCCATGATGTTGGAAGAAAAGGACGCAAATTTGGCATGGATACCTTATGTGGTCAAAAAGTTACAGGTGCCTCAGCACACACTACCCCAAATAGCCAAAAAAGGCTTGGCACAGGAGGGGGAAAAGGTCTGGCAGCGAAGGGGTTACCGGATGACCAGGGCTAAGCTAGCCTTCTGTGGATGTTGAGCCTTTGGGGGAGAACCCAGACAGTCCCTCCAAGAAAAGCTATGAGGTGCGCAGTTGTGAATTCCTGTTCTTCTGGACTAAGACCGAGTGGGGCAGGCAACACTGAGAGCTTATTTTGCACGTATAGAAAGACCTGTGGGTCAAACCATGTTACGAAATATGACATTTCCTCAATCCATTTTGAAGAGATCTATTACACATTTAGTTTGACCAAAACTATGAACAACTTCTTCCCTCCAGCTTACAATGTGTTCAGAAGCACACCTTTGGAGATTCATGCATGGAATTAGAACAAGATTGCCCAATTTTAACACATAAAACATACAAGTTTTCAACCTGATTGCAAAAAGAAAGTTCTCTAACCTTTTTACATTTTGGAGACTCTTGGTTCAGCATAATGAAAATCAATTGTGTAGTTCAAAACCATTGATTGTCTTTTTTTGTTTCCCTCGTCAGTTAGAGAAGCTCTTAGGGTAGGCAACACCCAGAGGGAAACCCTTCTCAGTGACAGAATGATCAAAGTAACTGTTAAAGTCAGTCAGTATAGACTTTGTTTGTTCACATTCAAATATGGTGATAGAAGATTCATTAACGAAGCTCAAATACCTTAATAGTTATTTTCAGGAAGTTCACTCAATTTCGGGCAAAATTATATTTTGAATAATATGTTGGGAACCAAGCTAATAACTGCCTATATGCAAATTTACTTCTGTAGGGAATAAGCAATGAATTTGGATCTTCATATATTGCACCCCTAGGGCGAATAAATGAAGGCTTCACTCTATCCTGCAGTGTTTTTTCTTTCATGAAGTTCTTCGATCAAGCAATTAATTCTGGACACAGTGGTCTTGAAGAGGTCTTCAGATGTTTTTAATGAATGGAGGAGCAAAGATGTTTGCATCTGTGTTGAGTCAAAAATCCAAATTCTTGGCATTTGTTAAAAATATGCCCTTGCTGCATGGTCATCCTGATATTTTTTGCCTTTTTGCTGAACGCTATTGCTGGCTATAGAACTCTCTGCACTTTACCCCTGCTAACCAGTGGTAGCGTGTTTGTACTTCTCCTTTCAATATGGTAAAATTGGTACAATCCTAATTGGCATTAACTGCACTATAAGTCCCTAATATATGGTACCAAGGTGTACACAGGATCTGTGTGCGTCACAAGTGGACTGCAGCACCCATTGCGCCATCTACTACAATGACAGTGTAAACATGACTGCAGGACTGCCACCAGTAGCCCGGCTGTGCAGGTTTTACTTGCAACTTCAACCTTGCCAATTGCTTGAATTAAGTACGCCTACTATGTATCAGTGCAAGAAGGTGAAATATGTTTTTGCTCCTCATTACTAACTCTTTTTTATGTATGATACATTCTATAAGATGCCTCTTTGAATTGTTTTTGTGCAGGGAGGTATACCTTACTGCACAAAACAATATTGCCCGTAATCAGACACCCTTGCAGTATGGCGCAAGGTTACCTGCATTGGTGCTACTCAGCCGCTTGTATGTCAACGCTAGGAGAGAGCTGACTAGCAACATATCTTTGTAAATGTGGCACACTACATCTGTCTCCCATTCACACAGTGCAGCAACTTGCCTTGCTGACTGCATGACCTTTTGAAAATTTCCAAAGTGGGTAGGGTAACCCCAGAAACCTTTACCCTATTGGTTAGAGTTTCCTCAGGCTTCATTCCTGGGCATAAACATAGCAGCTCCAGGTATCCACTTCCGAACACTTCAGAGCCTATGGAACTTTAGAAGAGGGCTGAATCTGCTGTTGGAGAAGAGTCGACTGTCTGTCTTGTACCCGAAAAGAAGTGGACTCGAAGGGTCATAAGGCTGACCTCCTGTTTAAGCTACAGGGACACAGCAACCTACAAGAGGACTTTTCCTGCAACGGCCTAGCTGACCAGTTCCGAAAGGACCCTCTTGTTGGCCTCTGTCTGCCACCCCGTGAGTCTGTAAGGGCCTCCCCATAGGTTCTGGGGGCCATACGTGTGTATTCCAGTGGTGGCTTGGAACTTTAAGGACTATAGTAGGAAGGTAAAATCTTTGACAAGGATGAACCTGGTTAGTGGATTTGACCCATGCTCCATCATGGTCAGCATCAAATTGTGCTTAGGTCCTGTTCTACCATGTCATTGGCTATTATTGGTACCCTGTACTTCATGGCACCATTTCTACTTAAACGTTACAAAAATATATCTCCAGTTCCCCCTCATTGGATTTTGGCATTTTTATGTAATTTTGTTTACTACATTTTAAAAAGTCGTTTTGGAATTCTTACTGTTTTGCACTTTTAATTTATTACTGTTTTTAATACTGCATAAATACTTTACATATTGCCTCTAAGTTAAGCCTGTCAGCTCTGCCATAGCTACCAGGGTGTTGAGCTCGGGTTAATTTAGTGACTTTAGTAGTTCACCCTAACGAGGACTGTGATTACTTCATGAGGTGAGCACTTACCCTGTTCAACTTATAACTCACGTTCTTACAGTTTTATTCAAGAGAATACATGTTTCCTGTTCTTTTCTTTCTTTCTACAATAGGTTAGAGTACCTCCTTTGGTCAGACTGTATTTGGTGTCTATATTAAGTGTTCTAGAAGGTGTGTTGTCAGATCTTTCATGAATTACAAGAATGATGGAGCAGTCCTATAGAACAAAGGGATGTTGTTTCAGTTCCTGAGTAAGTATATAAAGAATGTCTGTTTATGTATTTATTTATTTAATCTAGGTCTGGCCTAGAGAAAGATTTAGCTGTTTCCACAGCCTCATGGTTCCTAAAAATGCATAATAACAATACAAACCTTATACAGGGGTTTTTGGTCAGATCGATTGATCTGTTCAAGTGACATCCACCACAGAACGCAAAATGGGGCAAAGTGTCAGCCTACTTGATCCATTTGCCTCCTTGCTCTGTGACTGACAGTATTTTGCTTGATTGCAAGCGCACATCATCCTGCAGAGGAGTGCACCTTCACTGTTGGGTGGCATATCTTGCCAGCTTGCTTTTGGCCTGCTTTAGTTTTAGATCGTGGGCAATATTTTTTTGCATTTCTTGAAAAACCAAAGATTACAGGGACGTTTTAGTTAAGCTCAGATTCCACTTGTACAAAACCAGTTAAATTCAGCAGTTCTAGTTATCTGAGCTAACTATAACTTACGCCCTCGCAATGCACTGCTTATGACCTCACATATTACATCTTACATAGTACATCACCCATGACAAGGTCAGTTACATCATCCAGTGAGTGTAAGGGATTTCTAAGAGATTATGAGTGTTAAAGATATATTCATATATACTAACTTACAACAAAAGTTAGATTAGTATACTAGGTGCACTACAAATGAGTGATTCTACTTCTAACAAATACTATGTGCGTAACTGTGAGTGAGTGGGTCTGAGTGCTGTATGGGTGGGTGAGTGGATATGTGAGTGACTGTATGGGTGAGTGAGTGGGTGTTTGATTAAGTGAGTTGGCGTTTGAGTTTCTGTATTGAAGAGTGAGTATCTGTGAATGGTTGTTTGGAAGAGTGAGCGGATATGAGTGCTTGAATGGATGTGTGAATGTGTATGTAAGTGGTTGTATGAGTGCTTGTATGGGTGAGTGAGTGCTTGTATAGGTGAGTGAGTGTGTTGAGAGACTGTACGGGTGATTGAGTGGGTGTCTGAGAGACTGCATGGGTGAATAATTGGGTGTGTGAGTAGCTGTAAGGGTGAGTGTGGCTTTGTGAGTAGTTGTATGAGTGAGGGAGTAGTTGTGTGAGTAACTGTAGGACTAAGAGGGTGTGTGAGTGGCTCTATGTATAAATAAGTGGTTGTGTGAGTACTTGTCTGGGTCTGTGAATGGGTATGTGAGTAGTTGTGTGGGTGTGTGAATGGGTGTATGAGAGGTTGTATGGGTGTGAATGGGTGTGTAGTGCTTCTGTGGATGATGTCATGAGTGATGTCACTGACCATGTCATGACTGATGTAATATGTGAGGTCATAAGCAGTGCATTGCCGGGGTGTAATTTATAGGTAGATCAGCTAAATATAACTGTTGAATATCACTGGTTTTGTACAAGTGAAATCTGAGCCTAACTATAACATACCTTTGTTTTTTGTGAATTTCTAAGTTTTTTTAATGTTGTTTCCTAACTAGAACGGCCCTGTAACATTTGGTTTTTTAAGTGAATTTCTAAGTTTTTGGGGGGTTTTATTTCCTAAATGTAACCACTAACTGTTGACAGTGAGTGTGTGAGTGAGTGCATGGTTTTCTCAGTAAGTTTGTGAGTGTGTGTTAGTGTCGGAGTAGGTCTATCAGTTGGTGCATGAGTGTCTAAATGGGTCTGTGAGTGAGTACAGCAGTCTCTGAGTGGGTCTGTGAGTGAGTGCATGATTCTCTGAGTGGGTAAGTGAGTGGATGCATGAGTGTGTGAGTGGGTGTGTGAGTGAGCCTCTGAGTGGGTCTGTGAGTATGTGAGTCTCTCAGTGGGTTTGTGAGGGGGTGAATGAGTGCTTGAATGGATCTATGAGTGAGTGAATCCGTGTCTGAGTGTGTCAGTGGGTGCATGAAACTGAGTTGGTGTGTGAGTGCAAGTGGGTCTGTGAATGGGTATGTGGGTGTATAAATGGGTCTGGCAGAGGGTGTGCAGTAAGGTAAGTAAGGAGACGCAAGGGAGCAGATCCTCATGGCAGCTCCCCCTGTGACAGTCCTCCTGTCCAGCTTGCCTGCAGTCCACTACCCTTTGCTGCCTTTGATTTTGTGCCTCCTTCACTCATTTTCTGCTCATTTTCCTGACTCTTCTCTCCGTGCTCCTGTCCTCTATTTTGCCTCTTTCTGCTCGTTCTGCCTGTTATTTTGCCTCTCTCTGCTCATTCCTCACCTTTATTCTGCTTCTTGCTACTTGTTACTGACCTCTATTTTGCGTCTTGCTGATGGTTTCTGACCTCTATTCTGCCTTTTTTGGCTCCATTCTGACCTTTATCTTGTCTCTTTCTACTAGTTTTTTTTACCTTTATTCTGCCTCTTGCTGCTCTTTTCTGACCTCTATTTTTGCCTCCTTCTGCTAATTTCTGACCTTTTTTCTGCCTCTTACTGCTCGTTTTTCACCTTTATTTTAGCCTCTTTCTGCTAGTTTCTGACCTTTTTGTCCCTCTCTGCTCATTTCTGACCTTTATTCTGACTCTTTCTGCTCGTTTCTGACCTTTATTCTGCCCTTCTGCTAGTTTCTGGCCTTTATTCTTCCTCTCTTCTCATTTCTGACTTTTACTCTGCCTCTTGCTGCACGTCTTTTACCTCGATTTTGCCTCATTCTGCTCGTTTCTGACATTTTTCTGCCTCTTTCTAATACTTTGCGACCTTTATTTTGCATGTTTCTGCTCATTCCTGACCTTTATTTTGCCTCTTTCTGCTCGTACCGGACCTTTATTTTGCCTCTTTCTTCTTGTTTTTGCCCTTTATTCTGCTACTTTCTGCTTCCTTCTGACCTTTACTCTGCCTCTTTCTGCTCCCTTCTGACCTTTATTCTGCCTCTTTCTTCTCGTTTCTCACTTTTATTTTGCCTTTTCTGCTCGTTTCTGCCCTTTATTTTGCCTCTTTCTGCTCATTTTTTCACCTGCATTTTGAATCTTTCTCCTCGTTGCTGACCTTCATTTTGCATCCTTTTGCTCATTTCTCACCTGTATTTTGCCTCTTGGTGCTGGTTTCTGACCTTTATTTTTCCTCTTTCTGCTAGTTTTTCACCCTTATTTTGCCTCTTTCTGCTCATTCCTCATCTTTATTTAGCCTACTGCTGCTAGTTTCTGACCTTTATTCTGCCTCTTGCTAGATTTATTTAGCCTCTTTCTGGTTGTTTTTCACCTTTATTCTTCCTTTTGCTGCTTGTTTCTCACCTTTATTCTTCCTCTTTCTGCTTATTGCTGACCTTTATTGTTCCTCTTTCTGCTAGTTTCTCACCTTTATTTTGCCTCTTTCTCCTTGTTTCTCACCTTTATTCATCCTCTTTCTGCTTGTTTCGTACCTTTACTTTGCCTCTTTCTGATCTTTTCCCCGGAACAGCAGCCCCGCGTTCCCAGCTGGCTGGTTCAGAGGGAGCTGCTGGAAAGGTAGCTCCCTTCGTGCAGGAGAAATAGTTTCATCTCTTTTCCTGTGCTGCATTTCTGCGGCAGGAAAAGAAGTGAAACCTCCACTTCCAGGGGGTGGGGGCACTTTGACAGCTCCCGCTCGCTGGACCAGAGTGTTTGCTTTAGCTTGACCGGAGCTGTGAGCTCCCACCAAGCTAAACCAAACAGCTATGTCCTGGGGCAAGACACCCCGGGACATCGCAGGAGCCTGCCATGGTGGTTGGTGGTGCAAAGGGCCCCAGGAGGGGGACAGTGCAACCCCCATCCCTTGATTTTCAATGGCCTGCCCTGGGGAGGTGGTGGTCCTGGGGCACAGGGGTCAGTGTGGCCACGCCACTCCATATTTAACTTAGCCCATTTCTTTGTATTTCGCCCCAGGGAAGTTATGGTCCCTGGAGCATAATTAAGCCCAAGGAGGGGGTCCCCATGCAACCCCTCCTCTAAAATAAAAAAAAGCCTGCATGCCCGGGACCAGATCCACTCGGAGGCTATAATGTAAACATGCACAGGAGACCGCACTTTTTTTCCCCGCAGATTCACGGCTCTGTTGCATTCCCGCAGCAATTTTTTTAATGTTCTTTTTTACCCTGTCGGGTTCACAGGGTGACCCCAGGACCACAATTAGGGGTCAGGGTATTCCTACGTTGTCCACCTGAGGTTCTTCGGTTTCTGACTTCGTCCCGTATTCGGCCGCCATTTTGTGTCCCGTTGCCGTTTTGTGTTGCCCTCACTCAGGCTGAAAAAATAACAGGGGTTCTGCCCATATTACCCTCCCATACCTGGATAAGGAGCATCAAAAAGATGAAAAAGTAGCCCTCACTCAGGCAGCACGGCGAACAGAGTGTTTTTGCCTTTTCCCAGCTGCTACATGTCTCTTCTGTTAAAAAGTAACCCCCTGCCCTTGTTTACGAAACCGATGTCAGGGTCTGGCCGAGTTCACTAATCCATGTCTGGGTTGATTGATCCCCGTCTCGACTGACTATTTGGCTTCCCCTATTCTTTCCTTACTTTATCTGATCCGACTGTCCTTCGCTATTTTCTCCTTGTATTCTCTTGTTACATAACCATCCTTTGAGGCACACAAATACGTCCTGCCACCTGCAAATTGGATTGTAGGCACTAGCACTGATTGACTTGTGGGGAGGAGTGGCACACAGGGTCTGAAAGAAGTGCGTATTTGGGACACCTAATAGTTTGTTTTCCAACTCTTCCTATTGGCTAGCTTTGTATGTATTGGGAGTATACGTTGTAAATATGTGTGCTATAAAAGATTGTGCGCCACGGAATAAAGTGGCAGTCTCCTGAGAACCTACGCCTAACAGAGAGTCTTGTGTCTCTGTCTGACAAGGCAGGTGAACTCAGGGATTTAAGGCGTACCCTGCGCCGCTAGGCCCATAAGGCCCGGTTATCCAACTGGCGCCCAACGTGGGGCGGCTTCAGTGGTAGCGGTTCAGCCTACTTCTCCACAGAGTAAGTATCTTGACGAAGATCTCTTAATGTCCCATTTGTTGAGATTGCCTCCGCCTTATGCACCAGGTGCTAATGCACCCCCATTGTTGCCACTTGTCCAGCAACCTGCTGTTCAGCCAGTTGATCCAGCTCTTCCACAATTGCCCCTTCCAGTATTGCCACCCCGCCTCCTTTGCCACCAACTTCTGTACCTCAGTCTCCTTTACCCTCGGTTCCTCATGTAACGGTCAGCTCTTCTCCTCCTTTGCTTAATACCTTGTCTCTAGTTTTACTATCAGATTCTCCCACAGCTCGTAAACGGTTGGTCGATACTGTTTCAGGCCTTTTCTCCCCCTTCTTTGGGTCTTTTACTATGACTCCTGCTCTGTCCCGAAGGCAATCCCGTAGTCAAATCCCAGGTTCCGATGAGCGAATTGCGTTGGACTCTCTGGCTCACAAATGGATCATGAGTGGTCCACAGTATAGTGTGCCCGATATCCTGAGTACCTTTCTCCAGTGGAATGTGCCCATGCAGAGATATGTTTTTAATGTTATGTGTGACAATCTTGTCAAAGGATGGGAGGATATGGATTTGGGTTTAGCTCCTCAGGGTCTGTTAGACGTGCAGGCTAAATTCGATAAAGGTCTTATTGTGGATTCTGAAGTTGAAGATGCCGTTAGGACACTTGTCACTTTCAGGTCTTTATTTTCTTCTCAGACTATTCTTGAACCTGATCTTGCAGTTAGACAGAAAACGAAACATTATCCTATGAGGGAAGTTCCTCCAGTATGGAGAGAAGAGGCAATATTCGCGTCTCCCTGCTCGTTTCCAGCGTATATATGGGTACATGTCCCCTGGAAACGATCTGAAGTTTTGGCGCTCAAACAGTTTTTACCGGACCCTCGTAAAAATCCTGCTGGGTATTACAAGGAGCTGTCCCAGACTGTTGATGCGTGTATTATGAAGTTGGCCGATATTGATATGCTGATGGGGAATGTAGTCCCACAAGCGTTGTGGGCTCGGATTCGTAGTGAGGACCACGACCAAGCTTTAGGTGGTAATTGGGCTGCTACAACTGCCACAGATGCAGCACAAGTAGGTGGTGCTAAGCCAAATTATTTGATTGCACAATTGCCCGGTAGAATCATCACTTTAATGAAAACGATGATGCCTGCTTTACGTGTTAACTGGGATAAGTTAGCTGCGTGTAAGCAGAAGAAAGATGAGAGTGTCTCCGATTTCTTTACCCGTTTCGTGGAGACGTTCATCGACCACAGTGGTCAAGATATGAGTACTGAGGGTGGACAGCGATTATTCGTGGATAAATTTGTATTTAATTTACTTCCAGAATTATCGCATAAATTGAAAGACTCCGAAAGTTTGTGGGCTGTTTCTTCGTCTGCACAGATATTAGCTACTGCTCAGTATTACGAGAATAGGGATAAGAAGGAAAAGGATAAGATCGAGAAGAAGACTAAAGAATTAAAAATGAAGGTTCTTTTGCAACAGGCTTATCCCCCTCGTTCTGCTCAGCGCCAATTTCAACAGCCTTCCCAGCTTCAGAGGTTGTTACAAAAACCTGAACCTTTTGTTCCGCGACCTTTGCTAGGTCCTAATCAATGTGCCTATTGTGAAGAGGAAGGTAATTTTAAGAATAGCTGTCTGGTTTTATTGCAGCGTAATGGTGAATTCCCAGGGCCGCGAGGCCGTGGTGGTTTTCAATCAGCACCCAGAGGTAGAAGGCGAGGAGTGTTGTCTCAAGGACAGCGTTCCTTTCCCCCTCAGAAATCTATGAAATATTTTGATCAGCAGAACACTCAGTCTGTGCAATATTACAATGACGACTATTGTGTTGAAAGTGAGATTCAGGATTTTCACACTAGTTAGGACAGCCATGGACAAAGCAAGGGAGTCGTATCAGTTCCAGAGGATCAGAATGGGCCTTATGTTGAAGTTGTTGCATTGGGTGTTTTTGAGAGATATCTCTTTGATACTGGTGCAATGAGAAGTTCTATCATTCACTCCAAACTCCCTGGGGCACCTTTGTCTGGCTTAACTAACGTTTCTGTAGGATTCTCTGGCGCCCCAGTTAGTAACCCGGTTTCTTGCCCTTTGCCTATCTCGATTGGTCCTTATGATTTGGAGGCCCCGTTCATTTTAACGACTGGTTGTGGCGAGAATTTGTTGGGTTTGGACTTTTTGAAACGTCTTCATGCAACATTGTATTGTTCCCCCTCTGATGTACATCTTACTTTAGGTGAGAAGTTGGTTTCTCCTATGTATTTGTCTAAGGACCAACTCCCACCCGAATTGCATTCTTTTCCTGCTACGCTTTGGGCTACGGGTCCGAATGATGTTGGTCTGCTCCAGATTCCGCCTTACGTGGTTACTATCAAGCCTAATGTTCAATTGCCACACATTCCTCAGTATAAAATTTCCAACGATGGTGAATGAGCTTTGTTGGCTATCATTTATGATCTGGTTCAGAAGGGTGTGGTCGAAGAAACGAGAGGAAATGTTTGCTATAGTCCTGTTCTACCTGTCCTTAAACGCACTGATCCTTCTCAGCTTTGAGAAGTATACAATTGTACCAGACCATTTCACTAACCATACTACTTTCCTGAAGACGCTCTTGAGATAAGCTCTGTAGAAGTCTCTTTTTAGGGACGAAACGCTTCGGCTGTATGGTGTCTCAATGCTCCACTTTGAAATAAAAAGAAACCAAGCTGAAGAAACTCTGATCGTTTTTGATTCATTGTAATTGAAGTCTAAACTCTAATTTGTTTCATGTTAGATTTTTGTGGTGCATCTGTGCTGTTATCTTTAACTAAATTGCGTGTTCTTCACCAACAGGTTCAAAACGCTTTGCCGGAGGCCTCTGCAGATCCAGGTCATTCCATTCAACCCGTAGACTGGGTTTGCCTGAAGAATTTTCAGAGGAAAAAGAATTTGAAACCTCGTTGGGGGCCGCCTCGGCAAGTTCTACCGGCAACACGTACAGCAGTAAAGGTCGTCCGAAAGAAGAATTGGGTTCATGGCATGCACTGCAAAAGGGTACCTTTGCCTTTGCCTTTTGATAAGTGGGTCCGCAAGGGTATAGGTGATAGTGAAAGCGAAAGGGTCCCTTGGTTTGTACCTTTCAGTAGTGCACGTCTGGATCGAACGAGCTCTGAAAAAGAAGACGACGATGTGTTGCAAGAAGTTGTACCATCACATTTGCGATTGAACACAACAAATTCAGAGACTTTGTTTCGAGAGCATACGGTACCTGATAAGACTCGGTACAACTTAAGACCCAGATCGATTAAGAACAATTGAACTTTTTCTTTTTTTCTTTTTCTGGTTACACTTCTGAGAGACATTTCTTTTCAGTTTCCATCAAAGTTGCAGGGTCACAGTAGGAGTCTTAGGCTGTGACCTGAGTAGTGACAGTAGGTCTGCAGGACTTGCAGTGTCATAGGACGGCTAATAATCACAGCTAAGTGATCTAGGAAGATTGCCATGAGCAACGCTTTAGAGAATGGATATTAAAGTGGAAAAGAATGATAAAAAGCAAGAAATGAAAAGTAAATATAAGAAATTGTTGGTTAGTCCATGTGGTGTAACATTATGTATTTTAATATGTTCATGTATTTTATTGGCTTGTGTGAGTTGGCTTGTTCACACTATGCAGCAAGCACCTGTTCCAACTTCTGTTTCCTTGTCTTTTCCTACTACTGTCTCCCCGCATCAGTTACATACACTCCCAGAACATGAGCAAATAAGGGGAACAGAATACTTCAACAATTAATTTATCCAGTTGTTACATCAGCATCAACTGGTAGTCAATACTACTGACTGTTGGGTTTGTGGGCTCATGCCCCATAACACAGAGAGGGGGATGCTATATTTAGTCCTTCCATTCTCCTATGAAGGTTCCGCTTGGGCCTATTTGGCCATGTTTTCTAATGTATATCAGAACCAACTTCGATATTCTCCTGGTGGTCCATATGGTGGTGGAGCAGATTTTAGTCACAGTTCTTTGATAAAGGGAATAGTGGCCATGGCTAGAATTGCCGAAATTAGTAAGATTTCCGTTGATGAGAAACAAGCGTATGATGGTTGGAACGTGACTCGTTGGTATACAACGTTTACAACAAAGTTTTTACCACGCACTACCACTACAACGCAGGCATTAACACGCATACCATTACAACGCATTGCGCTGGGGGGCGCTCTAGGATAGGGAATAAGTATAATTTTATATCCAACACCTTCCCTAGTGTCCACGGGGACTGGAGTTGGAATATAAAATTATACTTACCACTATCCAGCACCTCTAAGCGCTATGCGTTGTAACGGTATGCGTTGTAAATACCGCGTTGTAATGGTATGCGTGGTAAAAGTATGCGTTGTAACGTCATACATCCGACTCGTTATGTTACTAGCCTCACAGATAAGGCTAGACGAAGGAGATCCCCTCCAATTTGGACCGTACCTCATCGAGATAATTTATGTCTGCAGATAAATGGCCAAAATATTAAAAACCAACAGGAAAAGAGTGTTTGTTCCCATACATACATTTATTCACCTCAGATTTCTTCATCCTTAGTGCCATCTCAAGGCACATATGTTGTCTGTCATGACAGAGCCTACACGTGGCTTCCTACCTACTTTTCAGGAACTTGTCATGTGGCTTTTCTTCTCCCTCCGACATATACTGCTCCTTCAGGTCATCACAGAAAAAGACATGGCAGAGGGGTTATTGATTCTGAGGACACAGCAGGAAAAGAAGGAGGTGACTTTATCAAAGGGTTACTTCCTTTCTGGGGCCCAATGGCCAAGGGCAGAGACATTAGACAGTTAGTTTGTGTTGTTGAGGCTACCATAAATGTAACTTCTGGAGCCTTGAGTAATCTAACAGCCGAACTTCAGGCAGACCGCCCTATGACTTTGCAGAATAGGATGGTTTTAGACATTGTCCTTGCAGATCGTGGAGGAATCTGTAAATTGATCGGGTCTAGTTGCTGCATTTATATTCCTGATAATGCCCCTACGGTATAAAAGCCATCTCTAAATTGCATGTAATTTCCGAGTCTATACACCAGGACACAGGAGATTGGACTGTGATAGGATGGTTTTGGGGACTACTGTCCACATGGGGATGGAAGGTATTAACCTTCCTTGGAATGGTTTTGGCCATCATTTTTTCTTGTTGTCTTTGTTTACAGTGTGGCCCTGCCATCTGTAGTCTTTGTGCCACCATGTGTGTCCCAAGGCCTGTGTCACAGAAAACAGAGAACATTAAAATGATGTTGTAGCAACAGCTTGACGACCTCATGGCCATTGAGTCTTTTGTGTTTTGCCTGAGTAATGGCAAAAGGAGGGTCTGAGGTTCTTCGGTTTCCGACTTCGTCCCGTATTCGGCCGCCATTTTGTGTCCCGTCGCCATTTTGTGTTGCCCTCACTCAGGCAGCACGGGGAACGGAGTGTTTTTGCCTTTTCCCAGCTGCTACGTGTCTCTTCTGTTAAAAAGTAATCCCCTGCCCTTGTTTACGAAACCGATGTCAGGGTCTGGCCGAGTTCACTAATCCATGTCTGGGTTGATTGATCCCCGTCTCGCCTGACTATTTGGCTTCCCCTATTCTTTCCTTACTTTATCTTATCCGACTGGCCTTCGCTATTCTCTCCTTGTATTCTCTTGTTACATAACCATCCTTTGAGGCACACAAATACGTCCTACCACCTGCAAATTGGATTGTAGGCACTAATATGATTGACTTGTGGGGAGGGGTGGCACACAGGGTCTGAAAGAAGGGCGTATTAGGGACACCTGATAGTTTGTTTTCCAACTTTTCCTATTGGCTACCTTTGTATGTATTGGGAGTATACGTTGTAAATATGTGTGCTATAAAAGATTGTGCGGCACGGAAAAAAGTGGCAGTCTCCTGAGAACCTACTCTGTACTTCTGGGAACACTGTGCTTAGCTGCAGCTAATAAACCTGGTTTTCTACGCCTACCAGATTGTCTCGTGGCTCTGTCCGTCAAGGCAGGTGAACCTTGCGCCGCCGGGCCCTTAAGGCCCGGTTCTTCACACCTTTTGTTTTTTATATATGTTTTGAGGGACTCAGCTGAAGTAGAATCCCAAGATGGCTGCCAACACTTCCAGGTTGAAGTGTTAGCAGCCAATCAGTTTTGAGCACGGGGACTGTCTCCTCTGGGAATCTGTGTCCATATATATACAAATTTGAATTTCTTTTAATATCTTAAAAACTACTAAATGAAAATACACTAATTCACAAAAAAGGTCGCTTTCTGAACCAAGAGCCATCTTTCTACCAAATATGGTGTAATTCGGTTTGTTTAGTTGGACTGTAGTAGTGTCTAAAATCCCTCTGGTAATTTGCATGTGGGGAAAACTCATTTTGGGACCGCCCCCTTTTTCTTGGCTTCCACTTGACAAATCACCCTGAAACTTTCAAGACAGCAGCTAAAGTGAGCATTTTACTAGTTTTGAAAATTTTGTGAGGATTCGTTAAATGGCACCAGAGTTATTGGCAAAACAAATACCCCTCTTTCTATGGAAATAACGTCCGAACTATAACTACATACTGCCATTAAAAAAATAGAGGTTAGAGATAAGTTATAGTTCATTTATTCTTTCCATATAAACTACACTAACATTAGAAATTCTAAAGTTATAGTTATAACTTAAATTTTAACTTAACACAAGTCCCTTCAAATTACTATAAGGCATGCACTTTCATACACAGTGTTTCACCTAATTCACCATACTACATTAACTATAACTCGCGACTCTACCATGCACTATGTTCTGAGAAATCGTCTCAATTGCGATGTCATAAGTGTTTCTTATGAAAGCTATAATTTGACTTGGTACAAATTATATTATATGCAAGAATTAAACTAGCACATTGCAAAGATGCATGTTATAAGTCAGTGCTTTCCAAACTGTGTGGCGCGACACGTTACTGTGTCGCGGCCCACACGTAGGTGTGTTGCGAGATGCGACGCGATGACGTAGGCCGGCCGATATTAGGCCGGGGAATGCGACTTGAGCCCTCTCACCTAAGGATTACGACGTGCACGCGACAAGGCGGAAGGCGGAGGGCAGAGCAGCTGCGGAGCGGAGCCTCGTGATCTGCAACTCGATACAGCAGGTAAGCTCGCCTCCATACACACACACACACGAACAGTGCCAGTGGACGTTCATTCTAGGAATTGTTGTTTTTATTATGCAAGGAACATCCAACAGATCTCAAAGGCCACTAGCTACTGGTGATTTGGGGGGTGGGTGGGTGGGGGGCGGCAGGCACTGATAGCAAAACAGATTATGTATGCCCAAAATACTTGTGTATAGTTGCGGATTTGTTACACTTTATATGGGCTTGCCCATCTCTACATAATTAGTGGTGTGCCGTTACAGCAGCCCTATCTACTTCACTGAGTGCGCAGACCTATGCTACTGGGAGACATGCCTGCTGGGACTATTATTATTATTGGGCATTTGTAAAGCGCCTGGTTACGCCACTGGCGTGTCCCCGCGCTATGGTAAGTGATGTGGCTGCCCCTACCCCCTCCCACTGAAGGCTACCTGTTGAAAAGGTGGGTTTTAAGCTTTTTTCTGAACAGGGCTTCAGAAGGTTCTAGCCGCAGTTCTAAAGGTAGGGCGTTCCAACATCTGGGAGCGAGGTATCTAAAAGATCTTCCTCCCATTCGCGCCTTCCTTACTCTGGGGACCTTTAGCAGCCCAATCTGCGAGGATCGCAGATTACGTGTGGGCTCATAGTAGGTCACCAGACTCTGGAGAGGAGCCGGGGCTGTACCGCTCAAAATGCGGTGGCATGTGGAGAGGGCTTTGAACTCTACCCTCTTCTCCACAGGGAGCCAGTGAAGGGCTTGTAGGGCTGGTTTGGAGGGTGACCTCCTAGGGAGCCTGAGGACAAGCCGCGCCGCGGCATTTTGGAGCACCTGCAGGCGGCCCATGACCTTGCCCGTGGCGCCCAGATATAGAAGGTTCCCATAATCAAGACGCGATGTGACCAGGGCGTGCACCAGCGTCCTTCGAGCAGAAATAGGAAGAAGATCAAGGACTTTCCTTAAGGCTCTCAGAACACCGAAACACACCCCCGTCACCCGGCTGATCTGGGGACCAAAGGCAAGGTCCTTATCCAGCCACACGCCAAGGTTCCTGGCCTCACGGCACGGAACGGGGACCTCTCCCAAGCAAGGCGGCCACCACGCCAACGTCCACGCAGATGGCCCTCCCCCCACCACGAGCACCTCAGTCTTGCTACCGTTCAGCTTTAAACAGTTTGCGGACATCCAGGCAGCAAGGTCTTTCATGCAGTTCCTGAAGATGTCCGCTGCAAGGTCGGGTGCCCGCGATAAGGAGATGACCAGCTGCGTGTCGTCGGCGTAGGACACCAGGCGAAGTCCGTGGCCCTCCACGATGGCTGCCAGGGGGGAGACATAGATATTGAATAAGGTCGGGCTCAGGGACGAGCCCTGAGGCACGCCCTGGCCCAACTCAATCTCCCTCGAATAGCAGTCACCCAGTCTGACCTGAAAACAACGGTCAGACAGGAAGGACTCGATCCAGCCTGTATCCCAGGAATAAAAAACACAGAGCGACCCTCCCCACCCCCCTCTTTCTGGATTTGGGGTTTATTATTGGCAAATGTCGCATTACTACAAGATGGATATCTCCCACATCCCCGGAATTTGAGACCAGGAAGCAGTCAATGAACAACTGGGCGCAGGCTGAAAGTGTGGCGCTTCACAGGGCGGACACACTTGGACTGCGGAAATATCCATTGGTGCATCCTTCTCACTTTACGTATGAACCATATAGATGGGGAAGTGCTGACAACCGCCACCATAGCTGAAAGCTTGACCCAATGATTTCTCGGTGTGCCTTTACCTTTCCTCTTTTATTACTCCCACGCTGACAAGTTATCCCCAATATTTCTCCAGCCCCTTCTAGACCCCCTCTCCCCCTTCTTTCTTCATATCTTATTACCATCAAACAGAACCCACGACTGGCATTTGAGATGGCACCAGTGCATTTTTAGTTTAGCATGTTTATGGTTCACGGTTGGTAGGAATCAAAGATCGGTATAATGCCTTCCTTGAGCCGTGCTTCTATTGGGAATTGCCTCGTTGTTAGAATCATCGTGAAAAATATCGACACCCAATGTCTGTTTGCTCTCCACACCGCAACTCCTCTTGTTCCTATCTCAGAGACTTCTCTGCGCAATTACATGAGCGACATGTATATCAACACTTGGGAGACATTTCCTGCCCTGTAGTCACATCACACAGCTGATGAACGCCCATCCAATACCTGGCCTCTCTGAAGAGCACGCAGCGATGGTTGTTATTTGCATAAGATAAATAAACAGCAAGATGGCTTGGGCTATAGCATGCAGCAAGGTTGTGTATAAAAATTTCTTTTTTTTCAAAAGAGGCCAAATTATGCGGTATAATGCAGCACATTTGGGTGCATGGGGGGACTAAACAGGAGCAAGCTGCAGAAAGATAGTGTGAACACAAGTCACTTGGGGGACATTATCTGCCTGTAGTCACATAACACGGCTGATGTATGCCCATCCAATACCTAGTCAAGTCAAGTCATACAATTTATATAGCGCACTACATACCCAGAGGGTATGGCAGAAGTCCTGAATTTATTAATCAATTAATCACCAGTTATGTTCCCCTTCGCAACCTTCGCTCTCTCCACCTAGGTCTTCTTCAGATCCCCCCGTTCAAGCTTAAACGTTCTGGTGGACGGAGGTTTGCAACACTTGCTCCCTATTTATGGAATACCTTTCCACTGGAAATACGGCTCTGTCAAGATCTTCTACCTTTTCGGAAGGCTCTGAAGACATGGCTTTTCAGACAAGCTTTTTAACCTATCTTTTCTTACCCCTGTTGTGTTACTGTCAAATTAGCGCCAAGAAACTAATCAGTGTTAGTGCGCTCAATAAATAATTTAATAACATAACATAACATAACAGAGGGTCTCAAGGCGCTTAGGGAGGGGAGGAGGATTACTTGTCAAATATCCACGTTTTAAGTTGCTTTCTGAAAGCTAGGTGGTTCTGGGTAAGGCGAAGGTAAGTGGGAAGTGAGTTCCATGTTTTCGCCGCCAGGTATGAGAAGGATCTACCTCCCATGGTGGTCTTGTTGATGCGGGGTACCGAGGCGAGGGCTTGGCTGGAGGATCGTAGTTGTCGGGGGGGGTGTAGAAGGACAGTCGTGAGTTGAGGCATTCTGGTCCGATTTCGTAGAGTGCCTTGTGTGCGTGGGTCATAAGTCGGAAAGTGATCCTCTTATTGACGGGTAGCCAGTGGAGGTTTTTCAGGTGACCAGAGATGTGTTCGTTACGCGGGATGTCTAATATGATCCTGGCTGAGGCGTTTTGGATTCGTTGGAGTTTTTTCTGGAGTTTAGCGGTAGTACCTGCGTAGAGGGTGTTTCCGTAGTCCAGACGGCTCGTGACCAGAGCGTGGGTGACTGTTTTTCTGGTTTCGGTGGGGATCCAGCGAAATGTTTTTTTGAGCATGCGAAGGATGTTGAAGCAGGATGATGAGACGGCGTTGACTTGTCTGGTCATTGAGAGTGAGGAGTCCAGGATGACGCCCAGGTTCCGTGCGTGGTTCGTCGGGATGGGTGCTTTTCCAAGGGCTTCCGGCCACCAAGAGTCGTCCCATGCAGAGGGGGAAGTACCTAAGATGAGGACTTCTGTTTTATCTGAGTTCAGTTTCAGACGGCTGTGTTTCATCCATTCGGCAACTTCTTTCATTCCTTCGTGTAGGTTAGTTTTGGCGGTGCTAGGGTCGTTGGTGAGTGAAAGGATCAGTTGAGTGTCATCCGCGTAGGAGATGATGTTGAGGTTGTGTTGGCGGGCGATGGTCGCAAGGGGGCTCATGTATACGTTGAAGAGGGTGGGACTGAGTGAGGATCCTTGTGGTATGCCACAGATGACTTCAGTGGCTTCGGACTTGAATGGTGGAAGGCGGACTCTCTGGGTTCTTCCGGTGAGGAACGAGGTGATCCATTCCAGTGCTTTTCCTTGGATTCCGATGTTTCTGAGGCGTTGTAGAAGGGTGCTGTGGCAGACTGTGTCGAAGGCTGCGGAGAGGTCGAGGAGGATGAGGGCGACTGTGTCTCCATTGTCCAGTAGAGTTCGAATGTCGTCTGTTGCTGCGATGAGGGCGGTCTCAGTGCTGTGTTTTGCTCGGAATCCGGACTGTGAGGGGTCGAGGGCTTTGTTGGCTTCGAGGAAAGTGGCGAGCTGGTTGTTGACAGCTTTCTCGATGACTTTGGCCGGGAAAGGAAGGAGCGAGATGGGGCGGTAATTTTTGAGTTCGGTGGGGTCCGCTGTGGGTTTTTTCAGAAGGGCGGTGAGTTCAGCGTGTTTCCAGCTTTCCGGGAAGGTGGTGGAGTTGAAGGAGCAGTTGATGACGTCTCGGAGGTGTGGAGCTATGATGGAGTCTGCTTTGTTGAAGATGTGGTGAGGACATGGGTCTGTGGGGGATCCTGAGTGGATGGAGTTCATCAGGCGGATGGTGTCCTCAGTGGAGATTGGGTTCCAGTCGTTAAGGGTGTTCAAGGGGGGAGAATGTTCATCATATGGTTGGGTGGGTTGGTCTCCGGGTTGGTTGTTGAAGCTGTTGTGGATGTCTGCAATTTTGTTGTGGAAGAATAAAGCCAGGGAGTCGCAGAGGGCTTGAGAGGGGGTGATGTCGTTGGAGTTGGCCGAGGGATTGGTAAATTCCTTGACGATGTTGAAAAGTTCCTTGCTGTTGTGGGCGTTGTTGTCTAGTCGATCCTTGAATGCTATTTTCTTGGCCTTTCGGATTAGTTGGTGGTGTATGCGGGTGGCGTTTTTGAAGGCGTCCTTGGTGCTAGTGGTTGGGTCTTTTTTCCAGGCCTTTTCAAGGGAGCGGCAGAGTTTCTTGGACTTCTTAAGATCATCGTTGAACCAGGAGGCCTTCTTGTTGCCAGGTTTGCTTTGACGTTTTTTCAGTGGTGCTAGGATGTCGGCGCTGTTGGATAACCATAGGGTGAAGTTGGCGGCGGCTTGGTCTGGGTTAGAAGAGTGGGATGGGGTGTTTTGAAGGAGAGATGAGGAGATCTGGTCGATGGTGATTTTGTTCCAGTTTCTTTGCAGAGTTGGTTGGGGGTGGTTGATGTGTTTAGGCTTGTTGTAGGTAAAGTGAACGCAGCTGTGGTCAGTCCAAAGGAGAGCCGTGGTGTGGCTGAAGGAGACGTGATTGCTGGAGGTGAAGATAGGGTCGAGAGTATGACCTGCTATGTGGGTGGGGGGAGTGACCAGTTGTTTAAGTCCGAGGTTGGCGAGGTTGTCCAAGAGGGTGGTGGTGTTGCGGTCGTTGTTCTTTTCAAGGTGAAAGTTGAGGTCTCCCAGGAGGATGCAATCTTTGGAGGGGAGCGCGTGTGGAGTGATGAAGTCCGTGATGTCTTCACTGAATTTTGCGCGGGGTCCTGGTGGTCTGTAGAGGAGGGTGCCTCTGAGTGTGGTCTTGGGGTCGATGTGAATCTGGAAGTGAAGGTGTTCAGAGTTGGCGAGATTGACGTCTGAGCTGGTTGAGATGTGGATGGATTTTTTATGGACGATAGCGATTCCTCCTCCTGTGTGGCCGGTACGGTCCTTGCGTGTGATCTTATAGTTTTCAGGGATGGCAATGGTGATGTCTGGGGCGGAGGAAGCGTTCATCCATGTTTCTGTAAGGAAGGCGACGTCCGGAGAGATGGTGTCTAGTAGATTCCATAGGTCAATGGCGTGCCTGTGGACCGATCGGGTGTTGAGCAAGATGCATTGTAGGTGGTTGGGGTCGGGAATCTGTGGTGTGGTCGTAGCGGAGATGTTGTCGGTGCCGATGAATTTGCAGGAGTAGCAAGAGAAAGGTCCATGGGTGTGTCCAGGAGCGGCTTGGATGCAGTTGGGGGCGCGACCGGGGTTAAGGGCTAGGAGGGTGGCGGCATCGTAGGTAATGCGGGAGGGCTGGGCAGCGCGAGGGGCAGGGGGTCTGGCGCTGGGCGCGGTCCAGGCGCGGACGGGCGTAGACGGGCTTACCTTTGGCGCACCTTCGGCGCGGATTGGGCGCGGTCGCTGCGCGTGGACGCTGCGCGCGGGAGTAACTGTCATATATGGATGGTGGAGGGGGAGGGGCGAGGGCGTCTCAGCTGGGAGGCGGGGCGGGCTGCAGACTACGACAACAACAAACAAAATGGAGGCGGAGGGGGGGGAGTACAGCAAACGCGCAAACAGAGTCTAAACAGCGTAAATAACACCCAGAATTGCAGGCAAAGCTAAGCGGCGATCAGGCAGGCAGCAGGCAGAAACAACAATGCAGATATGTATGCAGAGCGGCACAGTGCGCAAACAGGGTGAAATCGGCAATTTGATCTATTTAAGTGCAAGTAGAGCTAGGCGGCGATCAGGCAAACAGCAGGCAGCAAGTGACAATGCAGTAATGCGAAGCAAAGAGGCACAACGATACCAAATCTCTCAGAGGGACACAGGGGAGCGACCACTCAACTCGAGGGAGAGGAGCGAGTCACGGCGCCTTTCAGGAAGGGAGCGCTGGTTCTAGTCAGTGGGAGGGCGTCTCAGCTGGGAGGCGGGGCGGGCTGCAGACTACGACAACAACAAACAAAATGGAGGCGGAGGGGGGGGAGTACAGCAAACGCGCAAACAGAGTCTAAACAGCGTAAATAACACCCAGAATTGCAGGCAAAGCTAAGCGGCGATCAGGCAGGCAGCAGGCAGAAACAACAATGCAGATATGTATGCAGAGCGGCACAGTGCGCAAACAGGGTGAAATCGGCAATTTGATCTATTTAAGTGCAAGTAGAGCTAGGCGGCGATCAGGCAAACAGCAGGCAGCAAGTGATAATGCAGTAATGCGAAGCAAAGAGGCACAACGATACCAAATCTCTCAGAGGGACACAGGGGAGCGACCACTCAACTCGAGGGAGAGGAGCGAGTCACGACGCCTTTCAGGAAGGGAGCGCTGGTTCTAGTCAGTGGGAGGGCGTCTCAGCTGGGAGGCGGGGCGGGCTGCAGACTACGACAACAACAAACAAAATGGAGGCGGAGGGGGGGGGAGTACAGCAAACGTGCAAACAGAGTCTAAACAGCGTAAATAACACCCAGAATTGCAGGCAAAGCTAAGCGGCGATCAGGCAGGCAGCAGGCAGAAACAACAATGCAGATATGTATGCAGAGCGGCACAGTGCGCAAACAGGGTGAAATCGGCAATTTGATCTATTTAAGTGCAAGTAGAGCTAGGCGGCGATCAGGCAAACAGCAGGCAGCAAGTGATAATGCAGTAATGCGAAGCAAAGAGGCACAACGATACCAAATCTCTCAGAGGGACACAGGGGAGCGACCACTCAATTAGAGAGCACACAGCGATGGTCAGCTATGTGTGAGTGTGAGAAGGGGTGCACAGCGCTGAAGGAGGTTACAATGGGTTTAGAGGGGGTGAAGGGTGAAATAACTTGTAATACCACATACCATTGTCCTGCCCTAACAGCCCCACATAACGGCTTAATTTGCTAAAATGTGAGGGACAGTACAGCAGCAAAAAGTGGATTGAAAGGATAACGCCAGCAGCGTGGGTAATGTAATAAAGGGAGTGGTTTAAATAACGTGCCAAAAAAATAAAAATCGTGCTCAGCTTAGTGTGCTGCCCCACTTCTATTTTGGCTGTTTCTGTCATTGCATCCAGATATATGATACAACGAGTAGCAGCATACTGACAATAAGTCGGGTCTATTGGCTTTGTCAATGGTTGTTATTTGCATAAGATAAATAAGCAGCAAGATGTCTTGGGCTATAGTATGCAGCAAGGTTGTGTATAAAAATTTCTTTTTTTTAAAAGAGGCCAAATTATGCGGTATAATGCAGCACATTTGGGTGCATGGGGGGACTAAACAGGCGCAAGCTGCAGAAAGATAGTGAAAACACAAGTCACTTGGGGACATTACCTGGCCTGTAGTCACATCACATGGCTGATGTATGCCCATCCAATACCTGGCCTCTCTGAAGAGAGTACGCAGCGATGGTCAGATATGTGCGAGTGCGTGAAGGGGTGCACAGCTCTGAAGGAGGTTACAATGGGTTGAGAGGGGGTGAAGGGTCAAATAACATGCAATACCATCTACCATCGTACTGCCCTAACAGCCCCACATAACGCCTTAATTTTGCTAAAATGTGAGAGACAGTACAGCAGCAAAAAGTGGATTGAAAGGATAACGCCAGCAGCATGGGTAATGTAATAAAGGGAGTGGCTTAAATAACGTGAAAAAACAAAAATAATAATTCGTGCTTAGCTTAGTGTGCTGCCCCACTTGTATTTCGGCTGTTTCTGTCATTGCATCCAGATATATGATACATCGAGTAGCAGCAGACTGACAATATGTCGGGTCTATTGGCTTTGTCAATGGTTGTTATTTGCATAAGATAAATAAGCAGCAACGATGGCTTTGGCTATAGTATGCGGCATGGTTGGGTATAAAAAAAAATAATAAAAAAAAGAGGCCAAAATATTCGGTATATACAGCACATTTGGGTGCATGGGGGGACTAAACAGGCGCAAGCTGCAGAAAGATAGTGTGAACACAAGTCACTTGGGGGACATTATCCGCCTGTAGTCCCATAACACGGCTGATGTACGCCCATCCAATACCTGGCCTCTCTGTAGAGAGCACACAGCGATGGTCAGCTATGTGCGAGTGTGAAAAGGGGTGCACAGAGCTGAAGGAGGTTACAATGGGTTGAGGGGGGGGATAATGCCAGCAGCGTCAGTAATGCACTGGTGCAGGACCAATATATAAATTATGGACCAGGACTGAACTGTCTGTACAGCAAAACTGGAATAACTTGGTAACTTTGTAATGAGATTCCACAAGACAGGTTCATCCCTATTTAAAAGAGGCATATTATACTAAATGAGACCCCACTCTGATTGGCATTCTAAACTGAGATGCAATTAATTGACACAATGAGCACCTAGTTGTAACTACATCTCCGAGATTGGCGCCATACCAGTTAACTAACTTAGCACCATGGGATACAAACTACACCTCTGAGATTGGTGGCATATTAATTTTATGCCAATAGCATTAATGTACCCCTCCACTCATGCCCTGCTTGGCTTGCACAGCAGAGCCTTGACAACCATGTTTTTCTGTGTTATGCCCATGGTCAGTTTTCATGTCCACCCCATGCCAAAGACCTTTCGTGCTTAGTTGCACCGGCCGCAGCTTGAACCTTTGTTCTGCTTGTTTTTAGCGAGCATATTGAATACCATTTGTGCTCTGATTTCACATGATTATCTACTACTCAAATCCTGAAATGTTACTGGAGAGAATCCAGACTGTAAGCGAGGCGTAAGATTTTTAAACTTCGTATCTCATGTTCTTCCTATCTCTAGATTTCCACATTTCATTTTCCCAGAAGGCAAACAGAAACTCAAAATGGATACGTTTATACTTCGGAAGCGAAAAGCTGGTGACGATGACGTTTGCGAAGAACAAAATGTAGCAGCTATTGAGCAGAGCACCCAAGAATCAACTGAACAATCTTTCTCAGTGCGTAAGAAGTGTAAAGGGAAAATCGCCAATCCCCGTTTATATAAGAAAGCTTATATGGAACTGGGGTTCACATTTTCTGGTAATGAAAACCATCCTTGTCCCCAGTGTTTAGTTTGTGGGGAAATACTGGCAAATCAAAGTATGGTACCAAATAAATTAAAACGCCTTTTTACCACAAAACACAGCCATTTGTCAGAAAAACCAGTGGAACACTTTATTGAGCCTGCAAAATCTATAAGGAAGCAGTCTGCATCATTCACAAAGAGAATGAAGACATCGGAGAAAGCTCAAAAGGCAAGTTACTTGGTTGCTCAAATAATTGCCAAAAACAAGGAACCACACACTGTTGCTGAAACCACCATTAGGCAATCTTGTTGTGCTATTGTTCGAACAATGTTTGGGCCAGAATTTGAGATTGAAGTTAATAAAATCCCTTTGGCAGATAACACAATTGGAAGACGGATTCAAGATATGTCTGCTAACGTTAAGCTGCAAATGAAGGATATTTTTCAAGATGACAATATGATCTTTGCATTGCAACTAGATGAATCAACAGATGTCAGTGGGTTAGCTCAACTACTGGTTTTTATACGTTTCATTCATACTGACACAATTATTGAGCAATCCTGTGTTGCCTAGAATTTCCATTGAGAACTAGAGGCGAGGATATATTTCAAACTTTAGATTGCTTCATGAAGGAAAATAATTTGCGCTGGTTAAATTGTGTTGGAATATGCACGGATGGCGCACCGTCAATGGTTGGCTCAACAAAAGGTTTTATAGCTTTAGCAAAGCAAGAAAATTAAAGTATCATATTTACTCATTGCTTTTTACATCGTGAGGCACTAGTCGCGCAAACCATTGGGAATGAATTAAGGGAAGTTATGGACAAAGTGATTCAAATGGTGAATTACATTTAAAGTCGACCTCTTAAATCAAGAATATTTGCTCATATTTGTGAACAAATGGGGGCAAGGTTTAAAAAGCTCCTACTGCACACAGACGTCCGTTGGCTCACAAGAGGTCGAGTGCTTTGTCGTGTATATGAATTGCGTGACATGATGCTTAAACTTTTTGAGGACAATAAGCAGCACGAATTCTGTGGTCTAATTCAAAACAAACTTTGGTGCACAAAATTGGCATATCTTGCTGATGTATTTGAACATTTGAATAAAATTAACACCAGTATGCAAGGAATAGGAGAAAATATCTTAACAGCAGTAGATAACATTTGTGGTTTGAGAGACAAAATAAAAATTTGGGAAAGGAAAGTGAAAGAAGGTAGTTTTGAAATGTTTTCCAAAACAGATGAGTGCCAGATGAAATGCGATATCAGCCCGCTGATTGTTGACCATTTAACATTGCTTGAAGAGAAAGTTTCTCATTACTTTCCAAATATTGCAATACAAGACTATGATTGGATCAGAAATCCATTCCTTTCAGCTGCACCTGGGAACTTCTCTCTTATTGAAGAAGAAGAATTAGCTGAAATAAAAAATGATCGAAGTATGCTCATGATGCATTCAGAGGGTGATTTAGACAGCTTTTGGGTTCGTGTTACAAAAATGCATCCAAGCCTAGGTAAAAAAGCGTTAAAAATTCTCTTGCAGTTTTCTATTACATACATATGTGAAGTATCCTTTTCAACAATGACAAACTTAAAGACACTGAAACGTGGATGCTTAAAAATGCTTGATGATGAAATGCGAGTGTCTTTATCAAATATTCAACCAAATATTGACCAACTGTGTGCGTCCTATCAGCCTCATATATCGGCTTGAAAAAGTAAGACAAGTGCTGTTGTTTTTTATTCACATATTGTAATTCTTGTGCTATGAGACACTTTCCAAATGCTGAAATCCAAGACTATGATTGCATCTGTGTCTTTATCTAATATTCCACCAAATATTGACCAGCTGTGTTAATCTTATCCACCTCATTCATCTCAATAAAATAGTAAGTGCTGTTGTTTTTATTCAAAGTTTTTCATTCTTGCACATATTTACATATTGTTAGTCATAAAGGACATCATGTTTTAGAAATGTATGTGTGTTATATTACAAATCATAATTTAAAAAAAAAAATCAATGAACGGTTTTCGTGCGATATGTTGTGTGCCCATACAATTTGATATTTACAATTTCTATGACATATGTATTTGTCCTTCTCTCTTACATGCAGTTAAGTTTAGCTCAAAGTGCTGAATGAAAAACATATGACTAGTCTTATTCTCTGTTGCCTTTTGGCGCGCTGCGCAGAGGAAAGCTGTCCCACCTGAGTTCAATGCGCAGAGACCGGTTGAAAAGTTGCATGATTGCTTTATCACTCACAATTCCCCCTTCCAGAACGGATTTTTATATAACTCATATTCAGCAAGGCAGCAGGTGGACTTTGTGCGTGGTTGAAAGGGTTGGCAGGGCGTGCACCTGTCCTTTTTTTGCCGTAAATCACTGGGGCATAAGTCAATGTGTGCATTATTATATTCTTGTTTCATGCACAAACAAACCTAACCTTTCTTACACTCAGTTTTGCCAGTCACTGGCTTTGTTAGACCAGATTAACAATTGCTTTATTAACTTTCATGCTTTCTCAAATTTGCTTGGAAATGCACCATTTGCCCACTACTTTTTCAAAAATTTCTCAGGGGAGAACCCCCCCAAACCCCCCTTGGGTGGTTCGTGCTCGCTCACGTTACCGTTTCCCTGAAAAAATTTGCACAAATAGGTGTGTCACCAACATGGAAAGTTTGGAAAGCTGTGTTATAAGTAATGTAGTATGGTGAGTGAGGGACAAAATTCTCTATATATATAACATCAATGTATAATTTAGGCACACACATTTACATTGCAAAAACATTATTTATTCTTTAGATAAAAACCAAACCTATTTTTTTTTATTTTCAATATTCATAAGAAAAACATACAGTTTTCAGAACTATAACTGCAACGGGTAGCACATAGTGCACTCATGGTATAGCCAAAGCAATGCAGTCTTGGTGATCACCTATAGCAGTAAGGAACGTCAAGTATTACAGAAGGTTAACAGAAGCATAAACTTTCACTGCACTGTGGGATCTTCCCTTTGTTAGATTAAGTGGAGGCGTCTACTATGGGTCCCCATCTTCTGTTATCTATAAAGTCTCTTCCGAGGGAGCCAGCCCATAATGATATATCCAGTTAGCCCAGATTTTGCGGAATTTTCTTGGGCACCCTCTACTCTTGTATGTAACCCTTTCAGCTGCCAGATACAAACCAAACTTAAACTACACAAAAAAGATACATTCTAAATGTACACCTTTAAATTACAATATAGGCAACACCTTCAAATTATTCAAATTTGCACACCTTCATACACAGTGTACTGAAATCGGTAGCCATACTACATAGCAAATAAAGCTACAACCTTTGGTTTTTTCATTGAATTGATATATTTTTTCTATTTGAATTAAAATTGATTTTACAAGTGTACAGTTTTTTGCCATTAAGTGGAGTGTTGTACAGTAGAGTGGAGGATAGTGTTGTAGGTTGTAGAGTTGTATAGTGGAGTAAAGTGCAACAGTGTAAAGTGGAATAGCAGATATTGAAGTGGTATAGAGTGAGTGTGGTACAGTGGAGTGGCATAATGTTGAGTGGTGTGGAGTGGTAAGAGTGGATGTTAGACCTGACATCATTGGCTTGAGTCTCTCCTCCATTTTTTCTGTTTGCCTCCACTGTTTTTCGATGTTTTGCTGGTATATGCTTTGGGCGCTGTGTCACTGCTGATCAGTGCCACAGCGCAAGTGCTCCCTATGTTAAATTGATGTATCTATTGTATCCATGTTTGGCTTATTTGGTTTACTGTCAGTCCCTAGTCTAGTGCACCAAGAGTGCCGGGGCTTGTAAATACAAATGCCGCTCGTGGGCTTGCAGCACGTGTTGTGCCACCCACAGGAGCGGCCTCGTAAAAGGATGTCTACGGGTCGGTCATTGCGAGACCCACGGGCAGCCTAGTGCTGTCACGCAGGCTGCGTGAGTATACCTACTTGCCAGCCCCTCAAACCTTCCCTTGACTTCATGTTAGCCATCCCTATGGTAGGCCCACGGGCAGGGTGCATTGCAAGTATAAGGTAGGACACGCCTGACCAAGTTGGCATGTCCTAATAGTGAATTACAGCCATCTTCGTTCTTCACTATTGCGAGGTAGCCTGCTCTCCATTAGTTAGAATGGGCCGCCGGGATTATTAACGCTATGATCCTAGCTGGCTCGGGGAGCATGGTGCAATGTCGAGTTTGGTATCCCTGAACTCGGGGTTTAACTACGCATCCGTTGATGTGGATGGTTTTTGGACTCTGGGTTTGAAAATAGCACTTTTAGAAAGTGTCTATTTTCTTGTCGAACTATATCTGGTTTCTGCTGGTCTTGCGTGTGTGTGACAGGAGCTGGGTGGCTCCACAGGTCTGGATGAGTCAGTGTGGGATGAGTGGGACATTTGCGTTGAGAGTAGGGGGAGAGTAGTTGCTGATAGCCTGCCCTGCCTGATACAATGCTGGCTCCACCTCCTGCCAAGCGACTGATGGCTCTGTGCCTGCCATGGACGATCCTAGCCCCACCTCCTGCCAGGAGGCCGATAGCTCTGCTCCTGCCAGTGACAATGCTGGCTCCACCTCCTGCTGGGCGTCTGAGGACCCAGCCCTGCTCAGTGAATAAGCCAGGTGCTTCTGCCTGGCTCCACCCACAACAGACCCAGGATGTTGGGAAAGTCCCCTGCATGGACAAAGGGATCAAAGCCGAAAAGGGGTATAAGAGAAGGACCCCTGAACTACGAAATCAGATCACTTCTGACAAGGAACCCTGTAACCAAGGACAAGAGGCCTGCTGATCTGAGGACTTGCCTACCCCTTCTGCCAGTGTGCTGTTTGCTGGGGGGAATCCTGCAGTGCTTCTTTATTTTTGCCAAGGAACCAGGAGAGAGGAACTGTGTGTGTACTCTCACGCTGTGATGCGGTGCCCTCCCATGCCGTTCTTGGTCCGCGTCACTTCAGTCCTTCGTACAATACGGAAGCCACAACCAGAGCGTCCATGGCAACAACCCGGCCCACCAAACGTCCAACCCTCTGTCCTCTGTTCCAGGACCCAATCCGGAACGGCGGACGCCCGGAATCACACCCTCCTGACCCCGGAAGTACCTCCCCCTCGCGAGACCCGGACACTGGAAAAGCCGGAACCAGGAAGCAGTCAGGCGTCGGATTGAGCTTGTGGCAGGAGACCCCGACCGGAGCGGCGACGGAGAAGACGACCGAAGAAGAGGAAGAGTGGTCCGAAGATTGGTGGAGTCCACAGGAGGTTGCTGGGGAGCGGCCGCAACTCAACTCGGAGAGTTGCGGCGGAGCGGGTGAGTGAATCGGAACCACCCTTGTAGCACATTAGGTGCAGTGTAAATATCTCCCTTGTATAGACCTCTCCTTAGGTTCACGTCGTCACCCGTAGCACTGTGTAGATATTGTAAAGCACCATACCACGTTGTAGATAAACCCCTCGTCCCCCTCACGTCCCTCCACTCAGCACCCCTTCTGCACCTCGATACCCGGCTTGTGTCCCATTCCTACCCCGACCCTACCGTCCCCTCCTCACTCTCGTCTTCTTTCCTCCTCACGGATACCCGGGTGCTGGTAAGAGGGTCCCGACTAAGGAAGTCCGGCAGGCGGCTCCTTTCTTTTGTTTCTTTTCCCTCCCGGTACCTCCGAGGACAACCCAAACCGGACCTCCGGAAGAACCAGCTTTTCACGAGTCCCGGACCAGGATCATCCTTCCAACCGAGGAGCTGTCGTTAATTTTGTTGCATATTCGAGATTGTTACTTACTCTGTTTCTCCAGTGGCATAAAAATAAAACAAACATTGCCCACTACATACGGCCTCCGCGCTTGGTATTCCGGTCCGCCCACCCCCACGTCAACATCTGGTGTCAGAAGTGGGATCCGGAAGCATGGAGGCCGTTGTACAGAAAATGGCAGAGTCCCAGGAGATGTTGGGAAAGTTGATGGAGCGTTTCCTGAAAACAGCCGAGGAGGATAGGGGACAACTACACGACGTCCTCAAGGGCCAGGGGGATGCCCATGACCAGGCCATGGGTAAACTGACGGACGTCATTGGACAACAGCAACAACGACCCCTAACCTCCCTACCATCAGTGGTACTACAAAAGTATGTTCCGGGGGACGATCTGGACTATTTCTTTACAAACTTTGAAAGGCTAGCTCAGGCCGCCTCATGGCCAGCAGACCGATGGGGACAATATTTGGGACCCCTACTGACCGGAGACCTCCAAGCCGCTTATCAGCAAGCCAATATACAGGGCAACACGCCCTACGCTGATATCAAGAAATGTATTCTTGAGAGACTGGGCATAGATGATGAGACCTACAGGGTGAAACTACACCAAGCCAAGGAAGGGCCACAGGAAACCCCCAGGGCCCTGTCCTTCCGCATTAAGGACCTCGCTAATCGCTGGCTACGCCCAGATACCTCCACAAAAGAGGATATCCTCGCTAAAGTCTATTTGGAACAATTCCTGGCCTCCCTACATCCGGCCACCCAAAGATGGGTACGGCAACATGCACACCTCACCCTGGACACCGCGGTGGAGATCGCGAGTGCATATAGTCGAGCACAAGAAACACCAAGAGGCAGGGATGAACACCCCCACAGATCGCATATCAACACTGTCCGGCCCCACCGACCTCCCATTCCCCGGAAAGCGGATCCTCCTCCCCTGCTGCCAGCTCCGCTCTTGTATAGACCACCCAACCCGGGTCCACAGTGTTACAACTGCGGGGGCTATGGCCACATAGCACGTGTCTGTCCACAGAAAGACGAGCCCATGGAGGTAGGCCTGGTACAGAACTATGCTTGTGCAACACCTGGAAAGACGCCCCCTCCATTCCGTTGTCCGGTATATGTGGACGGACATCCAGTCCTGGCCTTGGCTGACACGGGCTGTCGCCAGAGTGTTCTACATCCCCAGGACATGCCAGCCCCACCGAGACCACCCACTGGCATGGTCGCCATCCAATGTGTACACGGGGACACCAAGAAATATCCAACCACCCAGATACGAGTACGACACCCGGCTGATCCCGGAACTGATCTCACAGTGGGACTGATACCGGGTCTTCCTGAGCAAGTGATCTTAGGGAGTGACTATGCAGGCCTTCCTAAACTGTTGCAAGACACTACGGACTCTCTGAACCAATGGTGGGAAGAAGCTCCTTTTTCCAGGGAGCAGCCGGTTGCTGAAGAAATGATCAGAACACGGAAATCCCGTAACCAGAAAAGAAAAGAGAAACGAAACCACGTCGCCACCTACCCTGTGGTCCCTGACGACCATCCTTGGCAAACGGACAGGGAATTCCGGGCGTCGCAGCAAGAAGATCCTGTCCTGCAAGAGGCCTGGGGAAAGGCCTTAGATCAGGAAGATTCCCTTCAAGTAGGTCCCTATTTTTTCAAGAAGAATGGACTACTTTATAGAAAAGGGGGCCCTAGCCAATCGTCCCAATTACTGATCCCCGGACCCTTTAGGGATAAGGTCCTCTTCATTGACCACAGCCATCTCCTAGGGGGTCACTTCAGCGATGAAAAAACCAGCTTATCCATCCTGGAGAAGTTTTACTGGCCAGGAGTACATCAACAGGTCAAACAATACTGTAGAGAGTGCCCTGTGTGTCAGAGGAACAGCAGATACCGACCTCCCAGAGCTCCGTTACTACCTCTGCCACTCATTGACATCCCCTTCACCCGGGTAGGGATGGACATCATAGGCCCCTTACTCCCCTCCCGCAGTGGCTGTCGGTACGCGCTGGTTCTTGTGGATTACGCCACCCGCTTCCCTGAAGCGGTGCCCTTACGCCAACCCACGACACAGACCATAGCTAAAGCCCTCATCTCCATATTCTCGAGAGTAGGGTTCCCCAGGGAGATCCTTACGGATCAGGGCACCCCGTTCGTTTCTGCCCTAATGAAACAAGTGTGCTCAAACCTGGGGATAAAGCAGATTCGCACCTCCGCCTACCAACCCCAGACGGATGGACTGGTAGAGCGATACAACGCTACCCTTAAGATAACCCTAAAGAAAATGTTGGCCTTGGAAGCAAAGAGGTGGGAGGAGATGTTGCCGTTGGCCTTGTTTGCCATACGCTGCAAACCCCAAAGCAGCACAGGGTATTCCCCCTACGAATTACTTTATGGTCGACTACCCCGCACCCTTTTTGACATGGCCCAAGAAGCGTGGGAGGCCGAACCTGACAGAACCCGACCCCTGCCAGAATACGTCGAAAACCTAAAAACCCATCTCTCCCAGATACGCGACATAGTCCGACAGAATATGGAGAACGCCCAAGCCAGCCAGAAACGGCAATATGATAAGGGTACCAAGCCCCGTGCTTTTAGCGCCGGGGATCTAGTCCTCCTGATGAGACCGACATCTGACCATAAATTACTGGGACAGTGGCAAGGACCCTATATGATCCTTCGCCAAGTAACCCCTGTCACATACGTGCAGGAGCTTGACCCCACTCGGGGAACCACACAGGTGTACCACATCAATCATCTAAAAAAATGGGAGGGACCCCGACCGGTCTTAGCCACCACTAGCCTACAACCCTCTCTCTCATTTGAACCATGTTTTGATCCCGAGATGACCGGGGTACAGAGACAGAGCCTACGGGAGGCGCTACAGCCCTTACAGAGGGTGTTTTCCTCCTCACCAGGTCACACTACCATTAAAGAACACATCATACACACAGAACCAGGAAAGATTGTACGGCTACGACCCTACAGGGTCCCCGAAGCCCGTAGGAACGTGATAAGGCAGGAAACCGAACAGATGCTGGGTATGGGGATCATTGAACCTTCCGTCAGTGAGTGGAACTCCCCCATAGTATTGGTGCCTAAACCTGACGGGTCAGTCAGGTTTTGCATTGATTTTCGTGAGGTAAACAAAATATCATCCTTCGACACATACCCCCTTCCTCGTGTCGATGAAATGGTCGAGAGTATAGGGAAAGCCCGATACATATCCACCTTAGACCTCTGCAAAGGCTACTGGCAGATCCCATTAAGAGACCAGGACCGAAAGAAAACTGCCTTTTCCACCCCGGACGGCTTATTCCAGTTCACGGTGTTACCGTTTGGGCTACACGGTGCACCAGCCACCTTCCAAAGGGCTATGAACCATGTGTTAAGACCTCATTCCGGGTATGCCGGGGCCTACCTCGATGATATCGTTATCTATAGCAACAGCTGGGAGGAACACCTTGATCATCTAGGCAAAGTCGTCGCATCATTAGGAGCATTCGGATTCACCATAAATCCCGCAAAAACCACTCTAGCAGCCCAATCGGTGAAGTACCTTGGTTACCTCTTAGGCGAGGGAATGATACGTCCACAGGAAAAGAAAGTCGAGGCCATTCAGTCCATCCCATTCCCCCAGTCCCGAAAGGACCTCCGGGCATTCCTAGGCCTGCTAGGCTATTACCGTAGGTTTATTCCCAACTTCTCCCAGACTGCAGCCCCCCTCACTGACCTGTTAAAAAAATCGGCCAAAACAGAAACCATCCTAAAACATCCCACTCCCATTTTACAACTAGCCTTCACTCGGCTCAAGACTGCCTTAACGTCCAAACCTGTATTGGTAAGTCCGGATTATTCACGGCCCTTCCTCCTACAGACAGACGCCTCGGAACAGGGTCTAGGGGCGGTTCTTTCGCTGAAAGACGAAAGCGGGAACGAGAACCCTATATTGTACTTGAGCCGTAAACTGTATCCCCGAGAAACCAGTTATGCAGTCGTGGAGAAGGAAGCATTAGCCATTAAGTGGGCTGTTGAGAGCCTAAGGTATTACCTGAAAGGGAGGGAGTTTATCATATACACTGACCATGCCCCTCTGGAGTGGATGGCCCGGAATAAAGGACATAATGACCGGGTCCTCCGTTGGTTCCTAGCCCTGCAACCATATAGGTTTCGGACAATACACCGAAAGGGATCAGAACAAGGCAATGCCGATTACCTCTCACGATACCCCATGACCCAAACCCGTACAAGAAGGACAGCTAGGGGAAGGGGATGTGATGCGGTGCCCTCCCATGCCGTTCTTGGTCCGCGTCACTTCAGTCCTTCGTACAATACGGAAGCCACAACCAGAGCGTCCATGGCAACAACCCGGCCCACCAAACGTCCAACCCTCTGTCCTCTGTTCCAGGACCCAATCCGGAACGGCGGACGCCCGGAATCACACCCTCCTGACCCCGGAAGTACCTCCCCCTCGCGAGACCCGGACACTGGAAAAGCCGGAACCAGGAAGCAGTCAGGCGTCGGATTGAGCTTGTGGCAGGAGACCCCGACCGGAGCGGCGACGGAGAAGACGACCGAAGAAGAGGAAGAGTGGTCCGAAGATTGGTGGAGTCCACAGGAGGTTGCTGGGGAGCGGCCGCAACTCAACTCGGAGAGTTGCGGCGGAGCGGGTGAGTGAATCGGAACCACCCTTGTAGCACATTAGGTGCAGTGTAAATATCTCCCTTGTATAGACCTCTCCTTAGGTTCACGTCGTCACCCGTAGCACTGTGTAGATATTGTAAAGCACCATACCACGTTGTAGATAAACCCCTCGTCCCCCTCACGTCCCTCCACTCAGCACCCCTTCTGCACCTCGATACCCGGCTTGTGTCCCGTTCCTACCCCGACCCTACCGTCCCCTCCTCACTCTCGTCTTCTTTCCCCCTCACGGATACCCGGGTGCTGGTAACAGGGTCCCGACTAAGGAAGTCCGGCAGGACTAACGGCTCCTTTCTTTTGTTTCTTTTCCCTCCCGGTACCTCCGAGGACAACCCAAACCGGACATCCGGAAGAACCAGCTTTGCACGAGTCCCGGACCAGGATCATCCTTCCAACCGAGGAGCTGTCGTTAATTTTGTTGCATATTCGAGACTGTTACTTACTCTGTTTCTCCAGTGGCATAAAAATAAAACAAACATTGCCCACTACATACGGCCTCTGCGCTTGGTATTCCGGTCCGCCCCACCCCCACGTCAACACACGCTTGCTAAGAAAATCTCCAAGGACTGGAAGAGTGCCAGTCTCCTGCTGAAGTCACAGGGCTAAAGGACTTCATCTGCTTAAAGTGCTATTTGCTGGAACTGTGAATCCAGCACCTCTGAAAGAGCCAGCAACCTCGACGCCGACGGACGTCGCCGAATCCAGCTCGACATAGTGGGTAACGGCCCCAGTGTCCCGCTTCTTTGACGACCGGCCGCCGGGCCCGACCGACGCCAGCAGCAACGCCAGTGAGTGGGAGTACGGCTCCAGCTCCAAGGGACCTCGTGTCCGCACCGCTGCTGATCGCATCAACTGTGTGCCCTCTCGACGCCGTGAGCGCTGCTCACTCTGTGCAACCGCATCATCGACAACGACGCCTGCTGAGGCCTGATCGACACCGAAGACGCGACGCCGGATTGCTCGACGCCGCTGATCATCGTGTGCTTCATTTTCCAAAGGTACTGTGTTGTTGGGGGTCCGTTTGACTCCGGGCTCGACGTAGCGCTCCTCGCGGTCGACGCCGATCCTTTGGATTAACTTTGCCTCGACGTCGTGTAGCCCCCGTGTGGGTTACCCTGTTGTTAAGAACTGTATTGCCAAGAAGAAGATTCGCTTTGATACTAAAGACTTTTGTGCTAAAGAAGAACCTACCTTTGAACTATCCTTTTTCCCTTCCCCGAGTATTTATTAAGATTGTGTACATTTTTGTCGTTATTTGGTCTTGTGCTAAGCCTTATATAAAAATACTTATTTTTATAATACTACTGTGTCGTGTCCATTTGTAGTGTATTCACTGTATTACTGTATGTGGTCATAAATGCTTAACACACAGCCTCTGAGATAAGCCTGTTCTGCTCTGCCAAGCTACCAAGGGGGTGAGCAGGGGTTATCAAAGGGTGATCCCCTTGCCCTGACTAGAAAAGGTGTGTCCCTATTTGTCAGAAGTGTATACCTCTGCCAACTAGAGACAGCCGGTTCTAACATTGGATGCAGCGGTGGGGATTTGGACCTTGCATTTATGACCCATGTGCAGTGATTAGTGTGTGCTACATAGTGAAAGCAGACCATAGCGCAGTCACAATCTAATTGGGAAGGATCCTATTTTTGGTTCTCCGCTTTTCTGAAGCTTGATTTTTTGAACACTGCCAGTTTTGACCATGAGTGACACCGGAGTCACTACCCCTGTTGTTGTTGTTGAGGAGGAATTCGACAGAGCGAAGTTAAACGTCTACAGATTGGAGGAGTTGAAATCCTTTTGCAAGAAGTTTAAAGTTCCTACCAAAGGTCTCAAGGCTAAGGAAACCTATCTCAAAGCATTGCAGGCCTGGTTGGAAGGCAGAGATCCCACTGATCCGGTGGTGGTACCGCCAGTGGAAGGGGATGAGGAGGCGCCAGCGAATGGGCCTGAGTCCTCTCCCGGAAGCAGTGTTTCCTCCAAAGGTCTTTCCCCTGAAGAACGAGAAGAAAGGGCGAAGGAGCGTGCATACAACATGGAAATGGCAAGGCTAAAGATAAATGGGCAGTTGGAGTTAGAAAATACAAGAGGTAGAAGAGAAGCTGATTTGGAGACCAAAAGGTTAGATTTTGAAAGAGAGAAGTTAGCTTTGGAGCGTGATACCAAGTTGAGGGAGTTGGACATCCAAGCTAAGAAGTTAGAATTGAATCCCTCTGGTGGCAGCATTCCATCTGGGCCTGCAGAAAGTAAGTTTTACTTTCCCAAAGATGTGATAAAAGATTATCATAGGAACGAAGATATTGGTCAGTGGTTTAAAGCATATGAGTTAGCATTGTTGGCCCACCAGGTCCCTGAGAAGAATTGGGGAGCGGGGTTGTGGGGTCGCTTTGTGAATGAGGGGAGAGATACCCTGTTAGACATGCCTGTTGCGGATAGGATGTTGTATACTCATATGAAAGATGCTTTAATGTTGCGGTATGGCCTAACCTCCGAGAAGTACAGACAAGCTTTTAGAGAATGTAAGAAGTTGCCTGGTACGACGTGGGTTGAATATGTGTCTTATTTTTGCAGAGCCATGGATGGTTGGGTAAAGGGCAGCAAAGTGGAAAGTTATGAAGCTCTTTATGATTTGTTTGCTTGGGAGCATTTGTCTAATAACTGTTTTCCAGAGCTGCGCCAGCACCTGATTGATAGCAAGATATCTAACCCTAGAAAACTTGCTGAGGAGGCGGACCGCTGGGTCAGTACCAGGGTCCACAAGGGTCCAGTGGGAGACTCAGCCAAAGGTGGGCAGGGTCCCCAGCAGAAGAGTGGGGGGGACAAGGGTAAACAGAAGGAGTCTCAGAAAGGGCCCCAAAGTAATCCCCAAGGGAACCAAGGGAAAGGTTCCCAGCCTCCCCCTGAGAAGAAGCCAGGGGCCCCGACGGGTAAACCTGTTCATAGGGGCCCCCTAACCTGCTACACTTGTGGGCAGGTGGGACACCGGTATTACGACCCCCAGTGTCCCATGAAGAAATTGAATGCACCGCCGAGTGCACCCCCCGTCAGTTGGCGAGTGTAGCCTTGGGAGGGGAGGAGATGGTTGTCCATGGTGGGAGGGGTCCTGCAGAGATGTCCCTGGTCTCGCTAGGAGACATGCAAATGGTCCCTCCACCCCCTCTGCCTAGTAACACTAGTAAATATAGGCAGTGGGTGACCATTAATGGCCATAGAGTGGAAGCTCTCAGAGACACCGGAGCGAGTGTGACAGCTGTCAAGTGTCACTTGGTGTCCAGAGAGCAGGTGGTTCCCCACGCATTCTACCCCGTGATAGCTGCCGACAACTCCCAGAAAGAGTGTGAGGTAGCTCAGGTTTCCTTTGAATGGGGGGAGTTTCAGGTACTCTTCAGGTTGCTGTGAGGCCCGCCATGCCTGTCGATTGTCTCCTGGGCAATGATTTAGAAGACTCCCCTTGGGCGAAGGTGGAGAGAGAGGCGCACTTGAAAATGTTGGGTGTGCCAGAGTGGGTGTGTGCAACCACTCGATCGATGACAGCGAGTAAGGGTGTTGATGGGGTCCCGGAGCCTGAAAGTACGGCCCAGGACCCAGCTGTGAAGAGAAGAGGCAGGAGGCGCGGGAAACCGGCCCCCGTAGTTCCCGTGGTCCAGGAGGAGGTAGACCCTGAGGGGGATGCCCTGGAGCCCACAGGGGAACAAATTGCTGAACTGGGAGACCTGCCCGAGCTGACCTATTGGCAGCAGGATGGTGGTCCCTCCAGGGAGGAATTCTGTGCGGAACAGAAGGTGTGCCCTTCTCTTGTGGGCATGAGGCAGCAGGCCTCAGCCCAATCCTCAGGTGATCAGTCAGGGTCACATTTTGTGTACTGGGAGAACGACCTCCTGTAAAGCGAGCCTAAGGCTGCTGAGCCTGGGTCAGCCCGTGTGCTGGTGGTACCCCAGCGCTTTAGAGCCTTCCTACTGGGTTTGGCTCATGACGTTCCGTTAGCTGGACATCTGGGGCAGGACAAGACCTATGACAGGCTTGTCACCCATTTTTATTGGCCTCAGATGCGAAGGGATGTAGACATCCATTGCAAGACTTGTCACACTTGCCAGGCAAGGCGGAAAAGCGGAAGGAAGCAGAAGGCTCCCCTCCAACCTTTTCCAGTGGTCAGTACCCCCTTTGACCGGGTGGGTATCGACATTGTTGGGCCCCTGGACCCCAAGACAGCCCTGGGCAACAGGTTCATCCTGGTCTTGGTGGACCATGCCACGCGGTACTCGGAAGCCATCCCTCTCAGAACAGTGACGGCCCCCGTGGTGGGACGGGCACTGATGGGTGTTTTCTCCCGAATGGGGTTCCCCAGAGAGGTGGTGTCAGACCGGGGCACCAACTTCATTTCGAACTATATGAAGTCTCTGTGGAAGGAGTGTGGGGTAACCTACAAGTTCACCACTCCTTACCACCCTCAAGGGAATGGACTGGTTGAGAGATTCAACCGGACCCTTAAAGGCATGATCATGGGTCTTGAAGAACCAATGAGGTGGAAATGGGACGTCCCCTTGCCATGCCTGTTGTTTGCTTACCGAGAGGTGCCACAAAAGTCTCTAGGGTTCAGCCCCTTTGAGCTCTTATACGGTCACCCGGTAAGAGGGCCTTTGAGTCTGGTCAAGGAAGGCTGGGAGCAATCTCCCAGGAAACCTCCCCAGGATGTATACAGCTACATGCTGGCCTTTCGGAACCAGACTCGGCGCTTCAGAGAACTAGCTCAGGCAAATCTGGAGGCCAGCCAGGAGGAGATGAAGCGTTGGTACGACCGGAATGCCACTCTGGTAGAGCTTCAGCCTGGTCAAGAAGTGTGGGTCATGTCCCCTGTGGAACCTTGTGCGCTCAAGGACAGGTGGACTGGACCGTTTAAGGTTGTGGAGAAGAAGAGCGATGTCACCTACCTGGTGGACTTGAAATCTCCCAGGAACCCCTTGCGGGTCCTGCATGTCAACCGTTTGAAACCCCACTTAGAAAGGTCCGAAGTGGGCATGCTCCTAGCTACAGATGCTGGAATGGAGGAGGAGAGTGAGCCTCTTCCTGACCTCCTGTGTGCTAAAGAGCAAGACGGGTCAGTGGATGGTGTGGTCCTCTCTGACACACTGACCCTTGAGCAGAAACAGGATTGTCGCCACCTGTTGGGACAGTTCCCGGATCTGTTTTCCTTGGTTCCGGGTGTCACTCATTGGTGTGTCCATGACGTTGACACCGGAGACAGCCCTCCTGTGAAGCACAAGGCTTACAGGGTGACTGACAAGGTTAGAGCATACATTAAGGAGGAGGTCTCCAAAATGTTTGCGTTAGGGGTGATTGAGTCCTCTAGCAGTCCTTGGGCCAGCCCAGTGGTCTTGGTCCCGAAGGCTGCAGCGCCTGGTGCTTCACCAGAACTCCGGTTCTGCGTGGATTACCGAGGGCTCAATTCGGTCACGAAGACTGACGCGCACCCCATCCCCAGAGCTGATGAGCTCATCGATCGGTTGGGGGCTGCCCGGTACCTTAGTACGTTTGATCTAACGTCTGGGTACTGGCAGATCGCCTTGACTGATGGGGCAAAGGAGAGGTCCGCATTCTCCACACCAGATGGGCTATACCAGTTCCGGGTGATGCCCTTTGGGATGAAGAATGCCCCTGCCACCTTCCAGAGGTTGGTCAACCAGGTCTTGGCTGGACTGGAGGATTTCAGTGCCGCCTACCTGGACGACATCGCAGTGTTCAGCGCCAGCTGGGAGGAACACTTGCGCCACCTCCAGGAAGTGTTGTTGGCCCTGCGCGGAGCAGGCCTCACAATCAAAGCCAGTAAGTGCCAGATTGGGCAGAGTTCGGTGGTGTACTTGGGGCACCAAGTAGGGAGCGGCAAGGTTGCCCCCCTGCAACCCAAGATTGATACCATCCTGGCTTGGGCGCCGCCCAAAACCCAAACTCAGGTGAGAGCCTTCTTAGGACTCATGGGTTACTACAGGAGGTTTGTCAAGGATTACGGTAACATTGTGCACCCCTTGACTTCGCTGACTTCCAGGAAGCACCCACGAAACGTGATCTGGACTGATGCCTGTCAAACGGCCTTCGACACCCTGAAAACTGCAATGTGCACAGCACCTATACTCCAGGCACCCGACTTTTCGAAAGAATTTATTGTCCAGACGGACGCTTCAGAGCATGGCGTGGGGGCTGTTCTAGCTCAGGTGAATGAAGAGGGCCGAGACTTGCCGGTAGCCTTCATCAGTAGGAGGTTACTTCCCAGGGAAACGAGGTGGAGTGCGATAGAGAGAGAAGCATTTGCTGTGGTCTGGGCGCTGAAGAAGCTAAGACCCTACCTGTTTGGGACTCACTTCCGGGTTCAGACAGACCACAGGCCCCTCAGATGGTTGATGCAGATGAGGGGTGAGAATCCGAAACTGTTGAGGTGGTCCATTTCCCTACAGGGGATGGACTTTACGGTGGAACACCGCCCTGGTACAGATCACGCCAATGCTGATGGTCTGTCCAGATTTTTCCGCCTTAGTGATGAGGACTCCCTCGGTCAAGGGTAGTTCTCCCCACATTTCAGCTGGAGGGGACACTTGTTAGACCTGACATCATTGGCTTGAGTCTCTCCTCCATTTTTTCTGTTTGCCTCCACTGTTTTTCGATGTTTTGCTGGTATATGCTTTGGGCGCTGTGTCACTGCTGATCAGTGCCACAGCGCAAGAGCTCCCTATGTTAAATTGATGTATCTATTGTATCCATGTTTGGCTTATTTGGTTTACTGTCAGTCCCTAGTCTAGTGCACCAAGAGTGCCGGGGCTTGTAAATACAAATGCCGCTCGTGGGCTTGCAGCACGTGTTGTGCCACCCACAGGAGCGGCCTCGTAAAAGGATGTCTACGGGTCGGTCATTGCGAGACCCACGGGCAGCCTAGTGCTGTCACGCAGGCTGCGCGAGTATACCTACTTGCCAGCCCCTCAAACCTTCCCTTGACTTCATGTTAGCCACCCCTATGGTAGGCCCACGGGCAGGGTGCATTGCAAGTATAAGGTAGGACACGCCTGACCAAGTTGGCATGTCCTAATAGTGAATTACAGCCATCTTCGTTCTTCACTATTGCGAGGTAGCCTGCTCTCCATTAGTTAGAATGGGCCGCCGGGATTATTAACGCTATGATCCTAGCTGGCTCGGGGAGCATGGTGCAATGTCGAGTTTGGTATCCCTGAACTCGGGGTTTAATTACGCATCCGTTGGTGTGGATGGTTTTTGGACTCTGGGTTTGAAAATAGCACTTTTAGAAAGTGTCTATTTTCTTGTCTAACCATATCTGGTTTCTGCTGGTCTTGCGTGTGTGTGACAGGAGCTGGGTGGCTCCACAGGTCTGGATGAGTCAGTGTGGGATGAGTGGGACATTTGCGTTGAGAGTAGGGGGAGAGTAGTTGCTGATAGCCTGCCCTGCCTGATACAATGCTGGCTCCACCTCCTGCCAAGCGACTGATGGCTCTGTGCCTGCCATGGACGATCCTAGCCCCACCTCCTGCCAGGAGGCCGATAGCTCTGCTCCTGCCAGTGACAATGCTGGCTCCACCTCCTGCTGGGCGTCTGAGGACCCAGCCCTGCTCAGTGAATAAGCCAGGTGCTTCTGCCTGGGTCCACCCACAACAGACCCAGGATGTTGGGAAAGTCCCCTGCATGGACAAAGGGATCAAAGCCGAAAAGGGGTATAAGAGAAGGACCCCTGAACTACGAAATCAGATCACTTCTGACAAGGAACCCTGTAACCAAGGACAAGAGGCCTGCTGATCTGAGGACTTGCCTACCCCTTCTGCCAGTGTGCTGTTTGCTGGGGGGAATCCTGCAGTGCTTCTTTATTTTTGCCAAGGAACCAGGAGAGAGGAACTGTGTGTGTACTCTCACGCTTGCTAAGAAAATCTCCAAGGACTGGAAGAGTGCCAGTCTCCTGCTGAAGTCACAGGGCTAAAGGACTTAATCTGCTTAAAGTGCTATTTGCTGGAACTGTGAATCCAGCACCTCTGACAGAGCCAGCAACCTCGACGCCGACGGACGTCGCCGAATCCAGCTCGACATAGTGGGTAACGGCCCCAGTGTCCCGCTTCCTCGATGACCGGCCGCCGGGCCCGACCGACGCCAGCAGCAACGCCAGTGAGTGGGAGTACGGCTCCAGCTCCAAGGGACCTCATGTCCGCACCGCTGCTGATCGCATCAACTGTGTGCCCTCTCGACGCCGTGAGCGCTGCTCACTCTGTGCAACCACATCATCGACAACGACGCCTGCTGAGGCCTGATCGACACCGAAGACGCGACGCCGGATTGCTCGACGCCGCTGATCATCGTGTGCTTCATTTTCCAAAGGTACTGTGTTGTTGGGGGTCCGTGTGACTCCGGGCTCGACGTAGCGCTCCTCGCGGTCGACGCCGATCCTTTGGATTAACTTTGCCTCGACGTCGTGTAGCCCCCGTGTGGGTTACCCTGTTGTTAAGAACTGTATTGCCAAGAAGAAGATTCGCTTTGATACTAAATACTTTTGTGCTAAAGAAGAACCTACCTTTGAACTATCCTTTTTCCCTTCCCCAAGTATTTATTAAGATTGTGTACATTTTTGTCGTTATTTGGTCTTGTGCTAAGCCTTATATAAAAATACTTATTTTTATAATACTACTGTGTCGTGTCCATTTGTAGTGTATTTACTGTATTACTGTATGTGGTCATAAATGCTTAACAAACAGCCTCTGAGATAAGCCTGTTCTGCTCTGCCAAGCTACCAAGGGGGTGAGCAGGGGTTATCAAAGGGTGATCCCCTTGCCCTGACTAGAAAAGGTGTGTCCCTATTTGTCAGAAGTGTATACCTCTGCCAACTAGAGACAGCCGGTTCTAACAGTGGAATATTGTAGAGTGCAGTGGCATAGACTGGAGTGGCATGGAGTGGAATAGCAGAGTAGAGTGGTGTAAAGCTGAGTGGCATACAGCGGAATAGCACAAAGTGTAGTGGTGTACACTGCAGCGGTGTTCAGTGGAGTGGTATACAGTTGAATAGTATACAGTGGAGTGGCGTAGACTGGAGTGGCAAACTGTGTAATAGCTTTGAGTGAAGTGGCATACATTGGAGTTCCGTACAGTGGAATAGCATGGAGTGGAATAGAATGTAATGGCTTAGAGTGCAATAGATTAGAGTGGAGTAGTGTACAGTGAAGTGGCATTGAGTGGAGAAGCATATAGTGCATTGGCGTACAGTGGAATAGGGTAAAGTGGAGTGGCGTATAGTAGAACAGAGTGGAGTACAGTAGAGTTGTGCACAATGGAATAGCGTACATTGGAGTGGGATAGAGTTGAATTTCGCATAGTGAAGTGGGGTGGCGTAGAGTGATTTGGTGTAAAGTGGAATAGCATAGAGTTTAGTGGCGTGGAGTAGAGCGGCATGCAGTAGAATAACGTAGAGTGGTGCAGGGTTTATTAGCGTTTCCTGTAATGGCGTACAGTGGAGTGGAGCAAAGTGGAGTAGCGTACAGTGGAATAGCAGACAGTGGAGTCGCTTAGAGTGAAGGACCATACAGTGGAGTAGTGTAGAATGGAATAGTGTTGACTGTAGTGGAGCAGAGGGGAGTGACGTACAGGGGAATGGCGTATAGTGGATTGTCGTAGAGTACCAGAGACTGTAGTGGCGTACACTGGAATAGCATATAGTTTAGTGGCATGGAGTGGCGAACAATACAATATTTTAGAGGGATTCTATTGTTGTAAAGTGGAGTGCTGTACAGTGTAGTAGTGTACAGTGGAGTGTTATACAGTGAATTAGCGTACAGTGGATTGGAGTAGCATACAGTGGAAAAGCATAGAGTGGAGTGGCATGCAGTGTAGTAGAGTGCATACAGTGGAATTGCGTACAGTGGTGTGGCGAAGGGCGGAGTGTAGTAAAGTGGAATAGAGTGGAGTCTAGTTGCGTAGAATGTATTAGTGTACAGTGAAGTGTCATACAGTGAAATAGTGTAGAGTGGATTGGTATAGAGTGGAGTGGCATACAGTGGAGTGGTATACAGTGGAGTAGGGTGCAATGTAGTTGTTTAGAGTTTAGTGGAAAAATGTAGAGTGGAGGATTGGAGTGTAGTAGAGTGGAGTAGTGTATTGTGTAGTGATGTACAGTACAGTGGCATACAGTTCAATCCCATACAGTGGAGTGGTATAGAGTGGAGTACAATGAATTCGCACAAAGTGTAGTGGCTTAAAGTGTAGTTATGTACAGTGGAATAGTGTATTGGCATGAAGTGGGTTACAGTGGAGTAGGCATAGACTTGCATACATTAGAATAGCTGATAGTAGAGTGGAGTGGCATAGACTAGAGTGTGGCAAAGGTGAGTGGTGTAGAGTGGAATAGCATGTAAGGAGGTGGTGTGGGAGTGGCATAGAGTAAAATGTGGTAGAGTGTACTGTGGAGTTGGGTGGAGTGTTGTAGAGTGGAGTTGCATAGTGTGGAATTGTATTGTAGTTCCTATTTTCCCAATAGGCTCTGCGCATTGGAATAACATAAACAGCAGTGCAGACATAGGACTGAGGTCTTCTAGGTCTCTACTGACTATGTTAAACTTAATTTAGGTTTGCGCCAGCTAGCTCAGAGGTGACTGGAAACTTTTTTGAATGAATAGGAAGGGATAAGCTTCCCTGGCTCAGACAAGAAGGGATTCAGCTTCCGACAAACATATAACATGACAACTTTGCTCCCCCAGAATAAGAGTAAATCTCTAGAGTCGTGTGAAAACAATAGACAGCTATTTCACTCAGTCAGAAGTGCGTTCTTAGTTTCACCAGAGTGCAGAGAAGAGAGAGACGGGCGTTTTCATTAAAAGATATTATTTATTGAGCAGTCTTCCTTCTCATGCAAGAGAAATGAATTGCCACAATTGCAATACTTAGTATAAAGTAAAGTATGTACAGTAAAAGGAGTATTATGAAATAATACTGTAAAAGCATTGGTATGGTTTCCTAGCCATAAGACACTTTAAAATGGATAAAATATATACATACATATATACATTGACTAACGTGCTCAACTGATGCTTCTAAAATACGCCTACCCCGGTGTACCTGACATAAGCCTAATACGTGGGAAGGAGTAAGTAAGTAGCAGTTTAAGTTAAGTTGGTTTTGCCAAGAATCTGATTCAAGAATTCTCTCTAAGGGTTTAGTCAGCACTGTACCTTGGGAATAGAATGAAGGAGGTCTGGTATCTCTCTTTCAGGACTCGATATCCCAGTCACCCGCAAGGGTAGGCTGGAAACGCCGGAGCTGGATTTTCTCGGCAGGAGAAAAGACAGCGTCTTTCTTAGCGCGTCAAAGAGGAGGGGCAGCGTCCGTGGGCTTTTCTCATCAGCTGGGCTCTCGGAAAGTAGATAGCTGCTCTGCTCCAAAACCACCACCGTGTGTTTGCTTAAGGCAACGTTGGTATATTTATACCTGAAAGGTGCCGAGTTTGACGTAAGGTTTGGACATAAGACGTCAATAAAGATGTCACTAAGAACTGGCCGTTCTTACAGTGCTCGCAGGAGTTCTATTACAAATCAAAACAAAGCAAGTGGGGATTTCCCAGGTTGCTGGAGGTTTGGTGTGTCGAAAGAACTTGTTGTGCTTTCTAGGAATCCAAGGAAGTAGCTTTTGCCGTGCCTTGGACTGCAAGGGCAATTTACTGAAATATGGATCTGATTCTTATGCCATTATAGGGATATTATTGATTATAGCCGTACAAGGGCATAAAATAGTAATATTGATTCAGGTTCCTAGATAAAAACACAATACCCACTCCACGATCTAATGTTCATCATTACTAAAACTAAGCAATAGTAAACATGTAAAGGTGCATGTGTATTCCAACCCACCCCAAAATACATTTTTGCATTTGAAATGGTGTATGCGAAATACACGAAAGATTATTGGTACTGTACGTTTATCAAGCAGTGTAATCATTCAGTAAAAAAAAGGATGCATATACATTTAGCTGAACGATATGCAAAATCACACATGAAATGTCTCTTAATACAGAAAAGAAGGTCGAGACTATTTCATCACATATAAATGCAATTGCTTATGCTTGTGCTAGAGGCTGAGGTAATATTTTGTCTCTAGATTTACTAAAAATAGAAGCTCTGTTCCTTAAGAATAGTTCTACTTTAAGCAGAGTACATGTGCCAGAAAAAGGGTAAATATTTTGGAATTTTGAAAAAAAAAAAAAATTGTTTTCAGGGGAGAAAATAGTTCCAAATGTTTTCAGTAGCTTTTGTTTATCAAAGCCGAAGGCTGAATTTAGAGTTCAGGGGAACGCTGTGTGCCGGTTTGCTTAAAAAGTTATTCTTTCTGTTCAGGGGAGAACATCATTTCAGACAGATGTGCAAAAAAAGCAGTCTACAGCTTCAGGTGAAAGTTCGACCATGGTTGAAAATGCTGTAACCGGGCAGTCGTGAGAATGATTGCTATCATCGATGTCAGGATCAGCAATGCTCACAGAAGGTCGTACCTGGGTGATGTTGCTCTCATCTCGTCCTTCACTGCCATCTAATCGTAGTGGTGAAGTTTCAACGAATGCCGTCATCAGGATTGGTAACCGCTGGGGAAAACACGTTGCATGAGCTGTTACAGGACTTAGCAAAGCATTGATATCCATTGGTACTGCTGATTGTAGTGTAAGACAGGTGTCCAACACGCATTCTTCTCCGCATAGCATACATCGAAGCACAGGTAAGATGCAGTTCTGCCATATAGGTCTGAATGAAAGAAACCAGGTCATATTCAGATCTCTTAATCCTAATCCAAGGACTTTAGTTATGCGGTCCTGATAGCGTATAGCTAGGATCGTTTCTTCCATTGTTGCTGGAGTCTTGTCTGCGGTTTGGCTTGCCATATCAAAGCAGAAGGGCCAAAAATAAAATTCCTGCTACGAGTCCCAAAAGTAGTGGTAGGCCGCCAAGGCAGAATGGACAAAATTGGGAAAGATGCCCAGGACTGCTTCGAAGGGTGTTAACAGTCCCGAAAAAATTGTCTTAAATATATGTGCGATGCCACTGGTATCTGACATATTTAGAATTTGGCTTAGCATTTCTACGAAATGCACGGGGCAATTAGTTGATAAAAGTGTATGTATCTCTGCTGTTGTCCTTGCAACTTGAAGATCATACGTTTCTTTTGATGACGTTAAAGGCAGGGTTGTCTGTAAAAGAACAGACTTCATTCTGCTTAAAGTGTCAATTCGTATAGAAGAGATATTCAAGGAAGGCCAAATCGTCGCCTCTGTATCAGGAGGGCCGTTTGGATACAATACTTGCATACAGCAAGTGACCATGAAACTAACGCTTACGAGATATGCTTTACCTGGCACCATGCCACAACAGCTGTGGTCTGTTATTAGAACATAACTCCCGTTAGAAAGTTGTCTAAAGAATGGCTCTATCTGTGTTGCAGGTGTGCCGTGCTGGTGGCATGAAAGGTTATTTGAAGTCCCCTCACAGGCCCCATGCAAATTAATACCTTGGCACAGAAGTATACCGCTTAGTGATCGTTTACAATTGTTACCACTAAGAAATACATTCTGGTTCTTGTCACTATAACATGTGTGTGTATAAGGTAATTTCCATGATGACTTAATGTACCCTTTACCCAACCTTTCATACTGGCCTGCTGGTATATACTCTTGGAAATTTTTAACTTGGAAAGTTATCGGACTTGTGATTATTCCGTGTATTATCCATTCAATGACAGGTCTTTCTGACATTGTCAATGGTAATCTCTCAAGTTTTTAAATGCTCAGAATCGTATAGTCTGCTCCTTTTTGTGCCAAACTAATTTGTTTATCAGTAAGGTTAAAGATAGAGAATAATGACGTTATGTTTATCATACGCCATGGCACGTAGCCTGAACGCAGGTTTTGCAACGTCCAGCCTAGCTGTACAATAGAACGTAATTGGGACTGACCGTGTTGTAACATTAGCAAGTCCTGATCTATTATGTCGATAGCAGATGATACAATACTGTCCAGTGAATATATTCTGGAGGACAGAGTCATTAACCCATTGTCCACAACAGAAAGCGATTTTTCCAAATTAATACAATCAATTTCTCGTATTTTCTCTGCTGTCTCAATTTGAGTTACTGTCCAAGCTTCGTATATACTGGCCGCTATGAAACGTTTTTGACGCTGTTTGCGTGGTCCCATTATGAAATCGCGCAAGTCAGCACCGTCTTTAAGTAAAGTCAAGTGTTGCTTAATTTCTGCCAGTGTGGATGTCTGTGGCCATTCAAGGTATAATTTCCCTACATTGTATGTTGTTACTATCCCTGGATGTTGTCTCTGGGAGTATCTAGGGTCTGGTCTGGTCATTTTGAACCCCTGTATTTTGTTCAGGAATCTATCTTGACAGTTATTTGTGTCTGTTGGCCAGATTAACCACTTTTTCCAATCAGGATGTGTTCTATTTTGGTGTAAAATTTGGGGTACGTCTACCTCAATATCTGTGGTTGTATTATCAGATATTGGCTTTGGAATAGACGGCTTGTTTAAGTCTTTAATCAAGGCTAAGCCAAGACAAGTAGTCTGTTGAATGGTGTCATTCAAGAACATTATTTGTTCTGGGATCATGCAGGCGCGAAATAATGCTTCTAAACCTTGGACCTGCCATTCTTTTGTACCCCAGATGGTTTTTGTTTCAATGTTGTTTTTCCAGAAATCAAAACCAAATGTAATCATTTTTTCATAAAATGTTTCCGAATAAATCGATTTTGTATTTTTCAACATAGTTTTTATCCCTGTTTTATCTAACAGTTTATAATAAAATGTTTCTGCATCACTTGTGTTAAACCCTTAGAAGTATGGGAATTTCTCAAAAAATATTTTCGAACTGCTTTTAGGTGGAGTTGCACAATGTTCCCATTGATTATGCTTAAAAACATTTCTAGGTTGAGCAGATTTATGCAAATAGTGATGTGCGTAGTGGTTATAGCAGTACATTTGTTCATAGTTCGATGAACCCTGTAAATAATCATGTTCTGTAAATTTTGCTGACATTACTAAATCTGACATCATATTATTTATGCTTTCAAAGTCCCAATCATCAGAGAATGTACTTGGTTTTACAAAGTCAGTTAATGAAACCTTGAACTGGTGTGGATATTTCAAGAGTTCGACCGGGCCATAGATTTCGTAAACCGTTTTGTCCCAAACTACTCTACCGTGTATTGGAATGGCTGTGACATTCACTGATGATAGTTCTCTTTTCTCGATGTGAGATGACTTGTGTGGCTTTAGGACCAAGTTGATGTTCTGACTTGCTGTGTCCATTGTACTGTATTTTCCCTCAATGAATTTTCCCAAACAAAGTACCATGATGAGCCAAAGCAGGAGGAAAAGTACATCTAACACAATCCAAAATTCAATCCATGGAGAAATCAGATAGGTTTCTTTGAGTTGATGAAAGAGTTCTGTTGCTTTGTCTTTAAAAGTTTTTATTACTGGTGTTTCTTCAGGTTCGCTTGGATCTTCAGAAAAGTTATCGAAATTGATGAAGTAGCGAGATGCAGTTCTGTCAATTGTTGGAATTGCTTTTTCAAGTTTTCTTTCATTAGCATAGTCTGAGGCTACATCGTTGTAGACTGGTGTTTCTTGACGAACTGTTTCAATTTGGGTTTCAAGAGGCACAAGTTCCATGGCATTGTTGCATAGTCCTTTTTTATTCACTGCAGGTTTTTCAAATGTGATTAGTCTCTCAGTTTGAACCTCTTGGATTGTAGCAAGTTTTGGAGTTCTGCTAATACTTGGGAGTCCACTGGGCCTACTACTTATTATTGGCCACATGATTGTGGTTTTACCAGGTCGATGGATACAACTCGGTTCTCCTTTTTACCAGCAAGGGGCGGTAGTACAACTGATCTTGTTCCGCTGACTGCTAAGACAGGTACTGCTTTTCTGTAAGAAGGCCCAAATTCCTTCTTCACCGCGATCTTCTCTCTGACCAGATCCCCAACCTTTGGAATCCAGACAGGTCTTGCTGGGACAGGTGGTATATCTTCAGTGGTTGTCGGCTGCTGTTTTAACTTTATGTTGCTCAGGGCTTTTCTTGTTTCATTTAAGTCCTGTAAAACAGCCAAACGATCTTTGATGTCAAAGCATTTTTTCTTATCTTCTACCACTGCAGTTTGACTATCTAAATCCTGAATATACATTCTAGTTCCGAACAATAGTTCGTACGGGCTGAAACCTTTTTGAGAATTTCTTGGCAGATTGTTAAGACTACGTTGGACACTTGTTAAATGCTGGACCCACCCATCACCCGAACCTAATACCTTTGCCGTTATAGATTGCTTTATGTCTCGGTTTTTTCTTTCCACAATCCCATTTCCCTCAGGATGGAAGGGACAAGAGTACCGCAACGCAATGCCCATGCTGGTCATGGCCTCCTTATAAGCTCGAGAGCTAAAAGCAGGACCCTGGTCAGAATGTAGCATGCCAATTGCGTATGTGCCGATAAAGACTCAAAATCTTTTATAACAGTTCTGGCGTCAGCCGAGCGCTGGGGGCACATCCAAATGAATCTCGTGCAGAAATCCACCGCGACCATGATATATTTATAGTTACCGCCCCTTTGTAAGGGACCACAGTGGTCCAGGTAAACACATGCTAATGGTTTATCTGAGATTAGAAGGGGTGTCTGCGCCGGTCGTTTCACTGTTGATACTTTCATTCTTTGGCATATTTCGCATTCTAGAACATATTTCTTCGTTTGTATTCTCATGCGCGGCCACCAATATCTCTGTTATAATAATGATATTGTGGCTGAAACACCAGCATGTGCAGAAGCAAGCCCTTCGTGTGCCGCTGTAATAAGTCCTAATCTGTGTTCCATGTTTGGAATTGCCCTATCCCCCACTCCAGGGATTCGAGCAAATGGAACATTATTCGCATCAGTTATGTATGAGTACTTTACTGGAAAGCCTTTCGGGAGGGTTTTTCTGTCATCTTTTACTGACGCACTGATAGCTTGTAGTATGTCGATATCTATTTTTGTTTTTGACCGGGTGATAGCAGCTACGGAAGCAGTTTGCACAGCTGCCTTTGCGGCTTCATCAGCCAATGAATTCCCTGCAACATGAACGCCATCACGTTGATGACTCAGTGTGTGTATCACGTGAGTCTTTTGTAGTTATTTTTGTAAAAGAACTACTTGTTCCCAAAGCATTTTATGCTTGATTGTGCCACCTTTTGCATCTTTGAACCCGTTTTCAACCCAATTCTGCAAGTATTCATTATAAGACTGAACGCAGTAATATGAACCGCACACTATAAGTGTGGGGAATTCGCGATCGGTATTTTTCAAGCGCCATCTTAAATGCTAGTAGTTCAGCTCGCTGAGCCGTACAATCTCCTAGAGATTGCATTTTAGTGTCCAGTGGTCTAAATTTTCCTTTGTGCCAACGACCTTTAACAATCGCGCACGCAGCACTGTAAGCTTGTTTACCCCAACTGCGGGTTGTGCTGATCCGTCTGTATATATTATACATCCGTAGTGTTCTAGAGGCAGGATTTCGGTTGGCAGAGGACATTCATATTCATATTGTAGAAATTATTGTGTTTTTAGATTAGGATCAAATTCATATACTACGTCTGTTGCAGCAAGAGAATTAACCCATTGATCCATCTCGGATGTAGTGCTTTAGCATTTGGAATGCTTGCTTTTGTTACCGCTTATAGCGTTGGTATCGGTGTAACAATTATTATTCGTTTACCTTGTGCTAGGGCCCTTTCTTTTGCTACAGCAGTCTGAACCGCAGTTAGAATTTTTTTCAGTTGAACTGAACTTTATTTCAGCTTTTGTGTACAAATGTGATTTGTAAGCTATTGGTACCGTTTCTCCCTCATTAGAGGTCAGGTACGTGAATCCGCATCTTCCTGGGATGACTCTGATTACAAGGTTGCGTGTATTGTCGCGAGTTTGTAATTTTGTTTTAGCTAACATGTCTGTTTGCAATGATCTCAAAATTTCTGTGTTTTTCTGAGTCCAATTGATTGGTTTAAAATCAGGTTTTATTAATTCGTACAGAGGTTTAGCCCTCTCTGCATAATTTAGAATGTAAGTTCTCCCGAAATTCAGGAAGCCTAGTATCGATTGTAAGTTCTTCAGCGTTTTTGGTGCTTGGAGTACAGCGCACTTCTCTAAGAAGTTGTCTGCTAGGCTTTTGCCTTCACTTGATAATTCATATCCTAAAAATAGGACAGTTAGATGGGCAATTCGTGACTTTTTAAAGTTGAATTTGTAACCCTCTGCTGCGAACCCAAGTATTATAGTGTTCACTCTTTTCAAGTGAGTATCTTGCTGAGAATAATCCTGGGCTATTCTTGAATCCCTGTGGGAGTCGACAGAAATTTTTCTGTGACCCCATTATTGAGAAAGCGGGTAAATACCTGCTTTCTGGTGCAATGTTTTGACAAAAGAATCCATTAGAAATGTCTAATGTTGTTTTGTATTTTTTGCGAATGATGTTATTCATTAGTGCTGCACTGTGCGAATTTTGTACCGCAAATGTCTTGCAACATGAGTTAAGGTGTCTGTAGTCCAAGACTAGACGATATGAATCAAAGGATTGTTCAGTAAACAAAGGATTGTTCATTTGAGAGGTGCATGTTTCAATCACCCCTTGGTATTCAAGTTGATCTAAGATCTCCCTGACCTGTTTTTTCGCTTCTTGCTTAATTGGGTACTGTCTTTGTGCAGTTGGTTGTCATTTTAACTGGATTTTGTGAGGAGGAGAGTCCTCATCCCATCCTACATGATTGTTATATAATGCAGGTGCTTGAGCTACTGCCCATTTTCTTCCATATATGTATTTTCTATGCATTGGAATATGATTTGAGAAGGCAGGCATAATCATTTCCTCGCCATGAGGGCACTCCCTGACAAACTCTGGTGGCCAGTCTTTCTCAGCTAATAGGATGTCATAGCCTTTTGAGAGGTTATCCCAAAACAGACCCCTTACCTTTCTAGTCTTATCTCCCTCTATACGCAATGTTATTTCGTATATTTTATGAGGTTCGCTAACTCTGGTATCTGCAGTTTCCACCTGAATGTATTCATTCGTGTCCACTGTCTCCAGATGATTCATCAGGATCTTGCGAGCTATTGTCACTTCTGCTGCGCTGTCTAGCATTGTCTGTGCCCACTCTCCGTTTTTCAGCTGTGTCCTCAGTATCCTGGGCATGTTTGATTATTTTAATACTTGCTACCTTCTTTCTTGGAAATTGTACTTTTTTACTTTGAGCAGGTTCCTTGTCTTTGGACTTGACGTGCTCTTCCCTGTGTTCTGACCGTCCTCTTCTTTCCGATTTCTGCGAGGAAGTCTGAAAAGATCGAGAGGGACGTGTATCAATATCTTGATATCTATCAGGCTTTTTCAAATTATCCCTATTTCTAAGGTTGTATCTTTTTTCAGAGGGCTCCCTTTGGGGAGACTTGTGTTCTCGGTTCAGAGTTCTTTCCCTCCGCCGAGGAGACCTTCCTCTGGACTGGAATCTGTTTTCTTTGGGAGTGGATTGTTTATTTCCATCCCAGCTCTTTTTTGGAGTGTTTAGATTATTTTTAATAAATATCTTTTCAGGATTTTCAAATAGTTGGGGTTTTACCGGTTTCCCACCCAAACTATCTCTACCTAGTTCTTCATAGGATTTTTCTATGATTCTGGCAAGTTTAATTGGTTGGTCTGCTATCTCTGTTTCTTTCAATTTTTGGCGGATCGCCACTGATGCTGCTTCTCCTTTTATGTTGGCTAATAATATTGCCGAGACCTGCTTGAAGTCTTTCAGTAATTTCATATCAAGAGTTAAGGCAGGTTCTGGACCGTATTCATTTTGAATCTGTCTTAGTACATCTGGTATCACCGCCAGAGACGGAACACCATGTGTTTTCGTGTAAATGGAAGCAAAGACTGTGCCCCAAGTGTCACAATCCTCCACATGTGGTGCGACCCCCATTCGAAGGCAGATAGTAAGAATTCTGTGTTTCTCACTAGGGGTAGTATTCAGGAATACTGCCTCTATTTGAGTTATTTTTTGTGCTAGCAAGAATGGAATTTGTTCCCGTTTTGCGGGTGTTTTACCGAGACATGATTGTATGTTCTGTGGTGTAATTTTATTTGTGTTTCCCTGATGAGGGGTCAGCTGTGGAATGTTAATAGCTGGTTGGACTGTTGCAGTCCACATTATATATTGGACTAATTGTCTATGAATTTTAATTAGTACTTTTAGCTGAGCTAAAAGTTCCTTGTCTGACATTTTTTCGATGTCTGGATGTGGTGTGTAGCTGGCTAGAACCGGCCACGTTGTTCCTGGTCTACTTAGTGGACCGAGCCTGGTGATGTGATCAGTATGTTTTAGGGCGCCTTTAAAACAGAGCAGGTGCTCTTGGTAATTTAGTGGGATTTCAACATCCTCGAAAGGAGTGTATTCATCTGGAGGTTCCTCTATTTTGTAATAGTGGAAATCGTGTGTTGTAGCGTTTGCCGCTGGAAAGTTTATCCATGAATAGAATACCTCTCTCTGCCGATATTCGAGTGCCTCTATCACGAAAATGACTGTACCACCTTGTGATGTCAGTCCGTTATCTATAAGTTTTAGAGTTATAGCTCTTCTTATGTTTGCCGGGATGATAATTGCACCCGGTTCATTTTCATTAAACCCTGTAACATCGAAACCCCGTTGATTCGCATCTATTGCGGCTTCACCGGTTTCGTTGCTGTCGCCGTTATTTGACATTGTTTTAATGAAAGTTTGCAGAGCAGGTTTCCAAGGAAACAAAAGATTAGGTGCACAATATTTTGGAACACTGTATCCTTCAACGTTGACTAAACCAAAACTCTACATAGGAATCTCTTCCTTCTAAGTTCCGGCGGATTTTAACCTTTCACCCACTCCAGACGTCTATTGGAGTATTTATGGGTAAAAGGGTCTGTGTGAAAAAGCACGACTGAGTTACTCTAACGTCTTGCGTTAGTTTTATCGCCTTACCAAACGTTGGGCGCCATGTAGTGTAGTTTCTATTTTCCCAATAGGCTCTGCGCATTGGAATAACATAAACAGCAGTGTAGACGTAGGACTGAGGTCTTCTAGGTCTCTACTGACTGTGTTAAACTTAATTTAGGTTTGCGCCAACTAGCTCAGATGTCACTGGAAACTTTCTTGAATGAATAGGAAGGGATAAGCTTCCCTGGCTCAGACAAGAAGGGATTCAGCTTCCGACAAACATATAACATGACAACTTTGCTCCCCCAGAATAAGAGTAAATCTCTAGAGTCGTGTGAAAACAATAGACAGCTATTTCCCTCAGTCAGAAGTGCGTTCTTAGTTTCACCAGAGTGCAGAGAAGAGAGAGACGGGCGTTTTCAATAAAAGATATTATTTATTGAGCAGTCTTCCTTCTCATGCAAGAGAAATGAATTGCCACAATTGCAATACTTAGTATAAAGGAAAGTACGTACGTACAGTAAAAGGAGTATTATGAAATAATACTGTAAAAGCATTGGTATGGTTTCTTAGCCATAAGACACTTTAAAATGGATAAAATATATACATACATATATACATTGACTAACGTGCTCAACTGATGCTTCTAAAATACGCCTACCCCTGTGTACCTGACCTAAGCCTAATACGTGGGAAGGAGTAAGTAAGTAGCAGTTTAAGTTAAGTTGGTTTTGCCAAGAATCTGATTCAAGAATTCTCTCTAAGGGTTTAGTCAGCACTGTACCTAGGGAATAGAATGAAGGAGGTCTGGTATCTCTCTTTCAGGACTCGATATCCCAGTCACCCGCAAGGGTAGGCTGGAAACGCCTGAGCTGGATTTTCTCGGCAGGAGAAAAGACAGCGTCTTTCTCAGCGCGTCAAAGAGGAGGGGCAGCGTCCGTGGGCTTTTCACATCAGCTGGGCTCTCGGAAAGTAGATAGCTGCTCTGCTCCAAAACCACCACCGTGTGTTTGCTGAAGGCAACGTTGGTATATTTATACCTGAAAGGTGCCGAGTTTGACGTAAGGTTTGGACATAAGACGTCAATAAAGATGTCACTAAGAACTGGCCGTTCTTACAGTGCTCGCAGGAGTTCTATTACAAATCAAAACAAAGCAAGTGGGGATTTCCCAAGTTGCTGGAGGTTTGGTGTGTCGAAAGAACTTGTTGTGCTTTCTAGGAATCCAAGGAAGTAGCTTTTGCCGTGCTTGGACTGCAAGGGCGATTTACTGAAATATGGATCTGATTCTTATGCCATTATAGGGATATTATTGATTATAGCCGTACAAGGGCATAAAATAGTAATATTGATTCAGGCTCCTAGATAAAAACACAATAGAATAGCGCACAATAGAGTTGGGCAGATTTGAATGGTGTACATTGGAGTGAGGTACAGTGTAGTGGTGTAGAGTGGAACTGCTTACAGGGGAGTAGCACACAGTGTAGTATGGTAGAGTGGAGTTGAGTTGAGTAAAGTGGAATAGACTACAGTGGAGGGTCATATAGTGGAGTGGTATACACTGGAGTGTCGTAGAATGGAGTGATGTAAAGCGGATAGCATATACCAGGGTAGTTGCTTAGAGTGGAGTGGCATACAATGGAGTGGTGTAGAGTGGAATAATGTTCAGTGTAGTGGCATACAGTAGAATGACGTAGAGTGGATTGTCATATAGTAGAATAGGGTGGACTGGTGTAGAATAAAGTGTTGCACATTGTAATACCTTACAGTGGAGTGGAGTGGAGTATGTTGAAGTGGAGTACAGTGGAATAGCATACAGTGGAATAGTGTACAGTGGAGTGACATTGAGTGGAATAGAATAGACTGCTGTAATTTACAGTGGATTGGCATACATTGAACTGGCATAGAGTCTAGTAGAGTAGACCGGAGTGATGTACAGTGTAATACCTTGCAGTAGAGTGGAGTAGTGCATATGAAAGTGGTATCACATCAGTGGAATGGCGTGTAGGGGTGTACAGTGGAACATTTTACATTGGAGTTTTACACACTGGAGTGGAATAGGGTAAAGTGCAGTGTTGTAAAGTGGAGTTGCATAGAGTCAAATAGAGTAGTGTATAGTGGAAGGATATACAAAGTAGTGGCCTACACTACAGTGTTATAGAATGGAGTGGCATAGAGTGTACTAGCTTACAGTGGAGTGGTTTAGAGTGGAGTGTGTTAGAGTGGAGTGGTGTACAGTGGAGTTGTGTAGAGTGGATTAGCATTGAGTGGAATAGCATAGAGTGCAATAGCATAGACTGGAGTGGCATAGAATGGAGTATGGTACTTATAACAGACACAGAATGAAAGTGTGTGATGGTATGTAGATGTAATGTGTCAGAAAAATAGATCATGAGTTGTACTTGTTCATTTTTGGTAGCACGTGTAAAGAGTGTAAGCCATGTTTAGTTATAATTGTTATAATATTTATTAATGTATTGTGCCACAGTAAATTCATGGTATACCTCGGTACATGCCGATAAGAAGGCAGTATGTGATTGGCTAATGTCTATCTTTACAAAACGTAAAAGGCAGCCATATAGTTTCAGCACACTTTTGCTGAGTTGTGGGTTACGGCCATATATATATATATATATATATATATATATATATATAGGTAAGTATTAGGTTTTATTGCTATTCCCTACCTATTACCACCGTATGAAAGTGATGATAGTGAAAGAAATTTTTTTTTAAGATAGATTTTTATTGGCATTTCCAAAAGTGCATTACCAATATTGACAAATTTCATCTAATCACATTTTCAATATCAAACAAAACTTCTCTTGAGGACTCAGGCTCTAACACAATCTTTCTAGGTTATATACGAGTGCTGTATCAACGTTTTCTCGAGATGGATAAAAGGGCAACAATGCAAGCAGGGCTTATATAGAGCACACGTTGAAGGTCCTTGCAGAGTTTCTATTGTAGCCATATCAACCTCTTGTCCTAAGTCATCCATTTTCCTATGGGGGCAACTCATCTGGCAGTATCAGCAACTCAGAAAGCATCGCCGCCCAAGCCTGCAAGTCATCCTTGCGCGTCTTACTCATGTGGCTCCCTTCAGCGTTCGTCCACTCAGCCATGTCTTTCAACTAATCAGTAACTTTCAGTGCTTTCAACAACAGCCACCCTATTGCTATTCTACATTTTGCCAGCACCAGCCCCAGAATAAGGATTTTTCAACTTACTTTCTTCTTCCTCCTAAAAGAGATGTGTCTCAAAAGGCATGGGCCCACCTCTCTGGAAATCCCCCACCCAGTGGCCGTGTTCAGCTTCGTAAGAATTGACTGCCAATATTCGTCTATGTTTGGACACCTCCAGATTATATGCAGGAAATCTGCTGCCCGCCCACTACATCAGGGGCTCCCAGTGGAGCATGCCAAGTCTACAGCATGTTGTCTACTAGGGGAAAGGTAAGCCTGGCGAATCACTTTCTATTGCAGCAATTTAAACCACATGTGGCAAAAGTGGCTTTTACTCCCTCAGTATCCCCGCCTTATCTTTCATCGATAGGGGTGCCTCTAGGTTCTCATGCCATTTACTTTGCACTGAGAGCTCAGTCCAAGGAGCATCCCCCTTCAATGGCCGGTATATATGAGAGATCAACCTTCTGCCCCCAGACAAGGCTAACATGGTTTCCAATGTATGAGAGACCCACGGGGCATCGGGGAACGACAACCATATCTTGCATTCAGTAGCCACAATTTTAGTATATTGTAAAAATGTCCAGCTCCAAGTTTGAACCCTTCTATGACGTCCACTATGGTGATAAACCTGTCAGTAGGGTATGGATCTCATAGAGTGTCACAGCTGCCATTTGTGCAGGGACATAGAACGTTCTAAAAGTGTAATCGGGCGCAACAGCCAAATGCTCATATTTGACACAAAGAGAGCCCTCTTCAGTATGATCTTAACCACCCGCTGCCATGCCCGCACACCAATCTGACCACATATGGTAAGGTTGTTGGGGCCTTTGCCCCTATCATCAATACCTTTGGCAATGGAACCCCATTGCAGGTGCCCCTCAATAGCCTGGGTTCCCAGTTCTCTTGGTCGTGGACCGCGTGCTGCAGTTGTGCAGCCAGTTAATAGTATTACAAACAGGGTAGTTCAAGAACTCTCTTTTGCCATGTATGCTTCAGAGTTGTCAAGCTAACTCTCTTTCTCCAGTTGACCCACAGTAACTCTATAATCAACCTGTCCATGTCCAAAAAGAACTTCCTGTGTATATCGAAAAGGGTTTCTTGGAAGATATACAAACAGTGAGGAAGTAATATCATCTTTACCAAGGCAACCTTCTGCATCAAGGAGAGACGGCGTGTATTCCAAACTTTTACTGTAGGTTTCAGTCCATCAATCAGTCTGCCTATATTAGCAGCTTCAAATTCCTTAGCACCATGTGTTATCCATGTCCCCAGGTATCTTACCATCTCAGTTTCCCAAGGGAGGTCTAGTTGTGGTAAATCCTATACTAGCTTCGCCGCCAGCATTTCAATAGAAACAATGTTGATTTACTGCGGTTCACACGCAGCCCAGTGAGTTCGCCAAACTCGACCTAAACTGCTAGCATGATGGGGACCAAATATTTTGGTCTACCCAGGTACATTAATGTATCATCAGCATGTACTGAGATCACATATGTGGTCTTCCGATTTGAATCCCCCATCTCTGCAATGCCGCTCTCAGTAGGCAGGCCAATAGGCTCCTTTGGCAAGGCAAAGAGCAAGTGGCGACAGGGAGCACTTCTGACTGGTACCTCGGATCAGAGCAAATCTCTGCAACACCATGGCCCCCAATCACACCCTTGCTAAGGGGGCAGGATACAGCCGCTGCACTCATATAGGTCCCTCCTATGCTGACCTTGCTAGTACCTCTCATAAAAACTCCCACGACAGGGAATCAAATGCTTGTTCGATGTCCAGTAGTGGGAGTGCAAACTGGTGTTCCTCCAAATGAATCACCATCGACAATCTCCATAGTTTGCAGAGGTTGTTTCTACAAGGGATAAACCTACACTTATCTTCCTCAATCAACCGGGACAGGTACGCTAATAATCGTGTGGCTAATATTTTGCTAAGACTTTTCACATACACATTAAGCATCGACAAAGGGCGGTAGGAGGACACCACTCTGCTATCTCTGTCGGGCTTGGGAAGCATAACTATAAGCGCCTCACTCATGGATGCTGAGAGTATCCCCCTTTCATAGGCTTCAGTGTAAACCTCCAGTAGGCGATTGGCCATTTCTCTGCCATACTTTGGTAAAATTCAGCAGGCCGGCTGTCCCCACCAGGGGCTTTGGCTGTCTTTAATGCCCTTATTGCTTGGATAATTTCTTCTTCTTGATTGATGGGAGCGTCTAGATTGTCCTTTTCCTCTCTGGGCAAAGAGGACATTTGTATAGCAGCTAAATATGGAATCCTATCTTGCTTGCCTCCAGCCAGTGGTGCTGTATATACCTACTGTAGGTGCTCTGCAAACACGTCAGTGATGCCGCCTGTGAGTTCACCATATGCCCCTGCCAGAGTCCCTCTATTGGTCTGCATTTGGTTTTGCCCCAGATAAGCGTGACAAGCATCCTTTTAGCCTGTCCCCTTCCCTATGGAGTCGCTTCCTATAATTAGTGCGAACAAATTTGTCGAGCATGTCCCAAGTGTCTAGCAGCTCCCGTTTACATTCCTTCCCTGCAGGTAATCTGAGGGGTTACTAAACTACCTCTTGTTCCAGGGAGCAAAGCGGTTTTTCAAGCCCATCTAGAGACCTGGTTAGCTGTTGTATAACCCCATATGTGACTTTCATACAGTGACCACACAGCACCACTGTCATTGCATCCTATTCCATATCTCTCGCAGACGCGCTCCCCCAATTCTCAGCAAAAAAATGATCAATCCCCTTCTCCACCGCTCCCTTGAACACCTGAGCCAACAACGCATCCACACTCATTCTCCATATCGGCACCTCAGGCGCCTGCCTGTGCATTCAGAAAGAGATCAGCAGAGGCGAGTGGTCTGATAACTAGCGCGCTAAGTAGGAAGCATTTTCCACCCAGTGGACTAAGGTATCTGATAGTAAACACTAATCAATGCAGTTGTGTATCCTGGTAGCAGGCACATAGCATGACATGTTTTGCTTTATGGATAACGCACTCTCCATGCATTTTGCAGCCCCAGTCCCTCATCAATTCCCTAAGTGAACTCTACATTGCTGGTTTTGTATCTACCTTAGGGGGGGAGAAGATTAATCTTGCAGTTTAGCACACAAGTCAGGTCACCAGCCAAAATTATTGCTGGACTCACATGCTCCATGGCTGCAAGCAGGACCGTCCGGAAATATCCAGAATCATCCACATTGGGAGTGTACACGTTCACCACACATACGTCCCAAGCGTCCAATGTCCCAGAGACTATCACATAGTGACCCTCAGGGTCTAATTTCACCTCTTTCACCACAAAGGGAACCTTAGGCGCTCCCAAATCATAGCTCCCCTGGTGTAATTGAAGTATGATGCAGAGAATACTTGCCCCCGCCCTCTGCAACACAGGCGCGTTATACAGGGTCCCCAGGTGTGGGTCTCCTGAAGGAAGGCCCATAGCGGCAGAGGTAGGAATATACCCTTTGTGCTTTGTGATGGTAATCGGTAGCGGGTTCATGTTTGCTTTAGACTGGGTTGTTTTCATGTACCTGAGTAAGATTTTCAAAAGTTGGTTCAACAGTTGTTTTTGTCATTGCCCGTTGGTAGGTTACTTAACTGTGTTGGATATGTGTTTAGCCGGAATTAGGATATTGTGATCCCCCGTTCTCCTAATGTGACTTTCTTTGCTAGAATTTCTTCGCCAGTCTGTGTAACTAGTGTTTGTTCGGTCCTTTGGGATCCTAGAGCAGAAGTCTTCAAATTAGGCGGCTGGCCCCCTGGGGGGGCCTTAAGTGATCTCATGGAGGGGCGCCAGTGTCTGGCCAAGAGAAGCATCAGGGTTTGTTTTACGTGCTAAAAGCATGAGTGGCAGTAAGCCACCTTTTAATGGGCCATCACTAACATCTTTTGACATTTATGTCCTGACTGGGAGTATGTGTAATAAGGGGTAACAGAGCTTCACAGCAATGTCTAAATATGTTTAGACATATTTAAACATTACCAATTTAGCAGTATAATTGTGAAAAAAGTTGAGGTGGGCTAGAGGATTTTTATTTTTTTTACAGAGGGTGGGACGCAGCATTAAGAAGTTTGAAGATTACTAGACCCTAGAGGCTTGAGAAACTCTATACTAGTGATGCTGTTGAGATGATGAGAGCTAGCTTAAGAGTTGACACATTTTTCTGTAGTTTAAAACGTCACGGGGTACTTCAGAGATATGTTCTGGGTGGAACAGTAGTTTGGTGTGTTTAGAGTCAAGGTGCACCGAAGCTCTAACTTCCAAGATGGATCCTGGGGCTGTTTTTCAACTCAAGGTGGTTAGATTATGTGAAGGTGACTGTGGGTAGTATTTGTAATTGTATTTGTATTTGTAGGTATACTTATAGAGCGCAGACCTGTCACCCAAAGGGCATCCTGGCGCTTACAATTCGGACAACCACGCTTTACGCTGCTCAGACATTTCTAGGGAAAAGATGCGTTTTTAGCGCTTTCCTAAACGGGAGGTAGTCCCTATGGCTTCTCAGAGAGAGTGGCAGGGAGTTCCAAAGTTTGGCCGCTGCTACACTAAACGAGCGGCCACCCATCCTGACTCTCTGGAACCTCGGGACCACAAGCAGTTGTGCCGAAGAAGAGCGAAGGAGCCGCGGGGCCGAGTACCAGGCGAACATATTCTGTAAGGGCACTGGGCCCTGTTGATGTAACGCCTTAAACACCAGGCATGCCGCTTTATACAGTACACGCAAATGCACCGGCAACCAGTGTAGGTCCATTAAAGCTTGAGTGGAGGAGCTGAAGTTAGGGCGAGAAAGAGCCAACTTGGCAGCCATATTCTGCACCCGTTGTAACTTCCCCAACAGATTTTTTGGGGCCTCCAGAAGTAGCGCATTACAGTAGTCTAAGCGACTCAGTATGGTCCCGCGAACTACTTCTGGCCTGGCTTGGGCGGGGAGGAGGGGCAGAACTTTACGCAACATGCGTAGCAGCATCATGCATGAAGCGATGGTCTTATGGACGTGCATGTCAAGTTGTAAATTTGGGCCGAAGATCACCCCCAGATTGCGAGCTAACTCCGCAGCCGATACTGGCTCAGGGAAAGTGGCAGGCCAAAAGTTCTCTGGGAGTGTCCGCGGGATCCGGTCCATGGAGCAATAGAGCACCTCGGTCTTTGTGCTATTAAATTGTAGGGAATTGGCCCGCAGCCAATCCGCTGTGGCTGCCATACAACAATGAAATGTCTCTAGCGGGACCGCGTTATTACCTTCCAAGGAAAAGACCAGCTGGGTGTCATCGGCATAATTAAAAGCCGAGATGCCGAAAGATTTTATAAGCCGGACCAAAGGGCGGAGGTACAGATTAAAAAGTATAGGGCTTTGGCCGAGCCCTGTGGAACCCCCTGCCCTACTTTCTGCGGCTCTGATTGAAATGGAGGAAGCGCGACCAGCTGCTGCCGGTTGCTAAGGTAAGATACCAGCCAGTCTCTTGCCCTCTCTGTGACCCCGCACTCCTCAAGCCTCCTAATGAGGGTCCGATGGCAAACCGTATCGAACGCGGCTGCCATGTCGAGCAGCACCAGAAAGGCTGCCCGACCACTGTCGACACGCGAGCAGAGATTGTCCAATACGGTGACCAGTGCGGATTCCGTCCCATGCCCAGGGCGGAAGCCAAACTGTGTCTCATCGAACCATCCAATTTCTTCCAGGAAGCCAGACAGGGAGCGGGTCACCCATTTTTCCACGATTTTAATAGGAAAAGGGAGCAAAGAGATAGGCCTATAATTGGAAAGAGAGGCAGGGTCCAGCGTTGGTTTCTTCAGCAGTGGTGACACGACTGCCAGCTTCCAGCACTCGGGAACAGTTGCCAACTCCAGAGACTGGAGGCAGACGGAGTACAAAGGCTGGAAAAGTTCCGCCTGAAAGGCCTTCCAGAATTTGGGTGGCAATGGGTCGAGCGGAGAGCCCGATGACACTGTGTGTGCCATGCTGCAAAATTCCTCAAAGGAGGGACTGGGGAAAAGTCTTAGTTGGGGTCGACTGGAAAAAGTATCTGGAGCTCCCAAACTAAGGACTGGATCACTCGTCTGGGGTCGACTGGGTGACCGGTCCGGAGCTCCCAAACCGGGGCCAAAGACAGCCGGCCGGGGTCGACTGGACGGGCTAACCGGAGCTCCCAAGCCGAGAACAGGAGGAATTGGTTTTTTTAGACCCTCCAAGATCTTAGCGGTCTTCTCCTCAAAGGCACCTGCCAGGGAGACACACAGAGCCTGCGACGCAAGGACCGTATTGGCCATGCACGCATGATGAGTCAGTTCCCTGACAATTTTAAACAGGGCTTGGGACTTATTGGGCGCCTGGTTCAGAGTGGTTTCTAGAAAGGCCGCCTTAGCCAGCTTAATCTGCGCCTTATAGCCCTGCAATGCCAGCCTGAACGAGGCCCTCGCTGAGGACGAATACTGATTCCTCCAAGCTCTCTCGGCGCGTTTGCAGCTCAACTTCAGCTGCCGCAGCTCCTCCGTATACCAGGGGCAGGCCCGATTCAATCTACCTCGCGACTTGCGAAGGGGCGCAACCTTGTCTAACGTGTTGGTGATAGACCGGCTCAAGATGAGATAGCTTTCCTCCACCGAATTACTAAGGCAGAAGTTATCTGGTAATAAGGAAGGCAGCGGTGATGAGTTGAGTAGCCGGGACCAAGGTCTGCCCAATTTAGCCTGTCCGGCGCCAATATCCCCCGAGGGATAATACCCTATGCAGAGGGCGAAAGCAACCAGTGAGTGGTCGTCCAGTCTTGACATAGGATGTCATTGACCACTACTAGTTTTGCATCGGCAAAGACCAAATCCAGGGCATGACCCCCCCCTATGAGTAGCTGATCGGACCAGTTGCTGCAGCTGGATGTCGCCAAGAGCCTGACAGAGTGTCATAAATGCACCATCCGACGGGCCACCCTGCCACAGGTTAAAATCACCTAGGACCAGCAGCTTGGAGTGGGTATTAGAGAGGTCATATATCAGGTCGACGAAGTCTGATAGGAAAGGTGCCGGGCCCGGCGGGCAATAACAAAGAACGCCCGTAAGCAATGTTCTCTCCCGATCTTTGAAAGAGAATCCCATCAGCTCAAAGCCCGAAACCTCTCTAATTTTAAGCTGGAAGAAACCCAGCGTTTCTCTAAAGATGACACCAATTCCACCACCCCTATTCTTCAACCTAGGAGTGTGGATGATTTTGAAACCTGGGGGGCAGGCCATGCCCAATTCAACCAGGCAGTCCTCCCGGGTCCAAGTTTCAGTTAAGAACAGGACATCAAGCCCCGAGGACTCGATGAGGAAGGCAATCTCTGTGTGGTGTTTGCAAAGCAACCGAACGTTAAGCAGTCCACAAGACAGAGAATGAGACGGAGGTAGAGCAGTAGCCTTCTGGGTCAAGGGCAACAGGCCCGGTCTCAGTTCCAATAGGGTAGCCCGAGAGTAGACTAGGCGGGAGGGTGCGGATGGCCAGAGGAACTGCCCTATGCGCGCCCGTTGCGCGAACGGGCGCAAACGGGCTTACCTCTGGCACACCTCCGGCACGCCTACGTCGCGCCCGCTGCGCGTGACCGCTGCGCGCTTGGTCATCCATCCTTTTATGGTATTTGACCGAGCGGAAGTCCGCCTCCTGCGTCCCTTGCCCTTAGCAAGATGGCGCCCGAAGTGCTCCCAGCATTCACCCCCACCCAAGATGGCAGTCGGACCCGCTAAGCTGTCTGTATCCCGCCGAATGCGGGTGAAATCCAATTAGGGTGCGAGTGAGCCTGACTGATTCCCCGGCCTAAGAAGCCGACACCTAGGTAAGCAGCGCAAATTTAATGAGCCCTAACAGCTCTGTGGCGCGATGACCAGCAGCGTGAGTAAGTTTCAAAATAAACACAGTTAAAAATGCATCAGCAGCAAATAGCGCGCAGGCCAAAAGATCTAACCTGTCTGCACCCCCAGTGGCTTAAATAAGCTCACCAAGTGCGGAAGTCCGCCTCCTGCGTCCCTTGCCCTTAGCAAGATGGTGCCCGAAGTGCTCCCAGCCTTCACCCCCACCCAAGATGGCGGTCGGACCCGCTAAGCTGTCTGTATCCCGCCGAATGCGGGTGAAATCCAATTAGGGTGCGAGTGAGCCTGACTGATTCCCCGGCCTAAGAAGCCGACACCTAGGTAAGCAGCGCGAATTTAATGAGCCCTAACAGCTCTGTGGCGCGATGACCAGCAGCGCGAGTACGTTTTAAAATAAACACAGTTAAAAATGCATCAGCAGCAAAGAGCGCGCAGGCCAATTAGTATACTAATCTCTAGTTACAATGTTACAAGAAAGGGGGTGGAGGTCGCCACTGAACAGTTATAGTTAGGTAAGGGTTGCCATAGGCAACACATTTATTTTTTCGCTAATAACTTCGGACAATGTGTGACAAATCTTCAAGAAACTTTCCAGAAAGATGTTCATTTTTAACTGGTTTGTGCTGGGAAAGTTTCAGGATGATCTATCAAGTGGGGGCAGAGAAAACAGGGAAGTTCCAAAATGCAAAATCCCCATGCATTTTCCCTTTTGTGGCTGACACAAACAAAAGGTGGTGGGGTGGGTGGAGGTAATGCGGGAGGGGGAGTGTGCGGGTGTTAGACAGGGAGTCTATGGAGTTTCGCCAGGCAGGCTGTTCAATGCAGTTGGGCTGGAGAAATCTAAGTGCACATGTGTTAGTTTGGCCTGAGACGGCCGGCAAAACATATTTGCGCACTTAGGAAGTGCACATAGCACTCCTCCTCCCATGCCCTGCCCTTCCCTGCACAAGCTGGCTCAGAGACAACAAATGAAAAATAAAATGATTCTGGAACACTGTTTCAATTTTCATTTGCTGGCTCTGAGCCAGGCAGTGGGGTGACGCAGAGCTGCTACTGCATTTTCCATAGACTTCTTTAAGAAGCGCTACCACAAAAACTGCAGAACTGAATTACACCAAATTTTGCAGGAAGCTAGATCTTGGCCCCCAGATTTTGCTTTTTCTGATTAGATGTGAATCCATTCAATAGTTTCTTAGAAAAGAAGGTTACAAAATATTTGTATATCTGGATGGTTGGGTTCGAGGAACTCTTGTGAAAGTCCCAGAACCCAATTTTTAAACATAGAGCAGTCTGATTGGCCCAACAAGCCTTTTTTCCCCTTGGGTCATCTCGCTCCATCAGTAGTCAGACTCCCACTGGAGCAAGCGCCCTGATTGGCCAAAATGTTGCTTTTATATATATATATATATATATATATATATATATATATTACCTACTGGCGGTCGCCAGTAGGTATATATAGTTAGGATTTTTTCTCTATGGGATTTTTGAAAATTCTATGTCTAATAACTTTGGCGTTTGTGGACGGAATTGGCTGAAAAAAAGGGGGGTCCCAAAACGCGTTTTTCCCATGTTAATTTCCATAGGGCGGTTGGCCTCACTTTTAGCTCGAACGGCTGAATGGATTTGCACGAAACTTGGCAAAATTGTAGGGACTGTTAGCCCGATGTGCCTTTGCTATGTCTCAATATATGTGCTCCAGTGGATTTTGAGTAATTTAGGTTCAAAAAAAGATATATATCTGGGCGGAGCCTAACCACACATCTGATCTGATTGGCTGTCAGCACTTCATCCAAGAAGTGTTGGCAGCCATCTTGGGACCAATATACATGATAGCACCTCATTAAAAAGCATTGTAGTTTATAGAGGGTTTTAGGACTTTAGTTACATTATAAATCATTTGTTGATGGTACCATACTCGTTTTAGGAATTGTGGTGGGTTCTAAGGTGATTTTACCATGTGAAAAAACCTTCTGCTGTGATATCATGAATATTGTTTGAAAGAAAACTAATATCTCATGATTTTCCCACAGTGGTTTGGAAGGGGATCTATAAGCTAAACTGAAAGCATATTTTCTGTAAATTCACATTATCTTTCTCAGTCATGTGAAAATGAAGTCTGACATTCTCAGTAAAACATGTACATCCAACAAGGACAGAGACTGTCAGTTGATTCCTTTGTGTTCTACTGCAGCCTCCTAGAGTGTTCTAAAGAACAACTAGAGCGCTAACAGTCCTACTTATTACAAAGGTATGGCACACCTGAAGCCATCTTGATTGGAATAAAGTGGTAACTCTTAAAACATTTAATTTAAAAAGAAACAACATGAGGGGGTATATTTTACCATAGACAGTATGATTAGTGCTGCAGAATGAAAAATTAGGGCACATTTTGAGTGACTTCTCAAATCCTTTTCTATTTCATTAAAACATTCTGACATGCAGTCTCCCAAAATGGCCACCAGAGACAAAAGAGCCCAAATGTAGCCCAAATATCACCCAGATGTAGCCCAAGTATAGCCCAATGACAGAATGTCCCAGAGTGTTCTAAAGAACAACTAGAGCGCTAACAGTCCTACTTATTACAAAGGTATAGCACACCTGGAGCCATCGTGATGGGAATAAAGTGGTAACTCTTAAGACATTTAATTTAAAAAGGAACAAAATGAGGGGGTATATTATGCAATAGAAGGTATTATTAGTGCTGCAGAAAGAAAAATTAGGGCACATTTTGAGTGACTTTTCAAATCCTCTTCTATTTCATTAAAAAATTCTGACATGCAGTCTCCCAAAATGGCCACCAGAGACAAAAGAGCCCAAATGTAGCCCAAATATCACCTAGATGTAGCCCAAGTATAGCCCAATGACAGAATGTCCCAGAGTGTTCTAAAGAACAACTAGAGCGCTAACAGTCCTACTTATTACAAAGGTATGGCAAACCTGAAGCCATCTTGATTGGAATAAAGTGGTAACTCTTAAAACATTTAATTTAAAAAGGAACAAAATGAGGGGGTATATTTTGCCATATGAATTATGATTAGTGCTGCAGAAAGAAAAATTAGGGCACATTTTGAGTGACTTCTCAAACCCTCTTCAATTTCATTAAAAAATTCTGACATAGTCTCCCAAGATGGCCACCAGAGACAAAAGAGCCTAAATGTAGCCCAAATATCACCCAGATGTACCCCAAGTATAGCCCAATGACAGAATGTCCCAGAGTGTTCTAAAGAACAACTAGAGCGCTAACAGTCTTACTTATGACAAAAGTATGGCACACCAGAAGCCATCTTGATTGGAATGAAGTGGTAAGTCTGAAAACACTCAATTTAAAAAGGAACAACATGAGGGGGTTAATTTTGCCATAGAAAGTATGATTAGTGCTTCAGAAAGAAAAATTAGGGATCATTTTGAGTGACTTCTCAAATCTTCTTCTATTTCATTAAAAAAATTCTGACATGCAGACTGAAACATGCACTTTGAATACCAGCAGCAGACGTCCCTGGTGAGCAGTAGCATTACTACAGTAATCTAATGTGCAACTAGAGTGCTAACATTCAGAATTTATGGCAAATGTGTGACACATCTGAATGCCTTCTTGATGGAACCAAAGTAAACAAGCATTGAAAATGCAATAGATCTCGCCCTCGTTTAAGTTAAAGCCATTCTGTTTGTAATGAGGTGGCTTTTTAGCTTTGCTTTTATTAGTGTTTTTTCAACTTTCATGTAAATAACGCACCGTTTTCACCAAATCGACTTTGCCCAAGCACACCCTTCCCTTCGGCCAACAAATCCCAAAAATTCGGCACACCTGCCGATCCACTCTCCCTACAGCTCACCCAAGCCCCGTCCCTCTAGCGCAACTGGAACACCCCAAATTCACCTTCTCCATGCGCACCAAAAACTCCCTTTGAATAACATGGCAATTCGCTACTCCGCACAAAAATTGCTCTTTAAAGCACTTCCACTGCTCCGATCCGCTTCAAACTTGGCTGGACACTAGTTCCAACGATTCCCTAACATCTCACCAAAAATCAGCCCAATCCATCCACTGGAACGGGGACGAATTTCAACCCGAATACGCGCCCCCCGCAAACACAAAAAAAAGCCATAAAACGGCCAAATCTCGACCAAAAACCGCCAAAATCCCTCAAAACCTTGCCAACACCAATACGCACGAAACTGAACTGGCCCCTCAGCCCTAGGCTCCGGGAACCCTACTTAATTGACCCAAAAGCCCTAAAAACGCAACATAATACACACGAAAACGCCCTAACAACCCTAAAATGCATATAAGTATATGTATGCATGCATTTATGTTTGTATTTATATAGATATACCGATGATATATGTTTATATATGTATGTATATAAATATATTCACTGAAAAAACCATAGGCTATAGACCATATATAGTTAGGAATTAGCATTTACAAAACCTTGAAAATTCACTGAAAAAACCATAGGTTATAGACCATATATAGTTAGGAATTAGCATTTACAAAACCTTGAAAATTCACTGAAAAAACCATAGGTTATAGACCATATATAGTTAGGAATTCGCATTTACAAAACCTTATTTTACTCACACAAAACCATTGAAATTCCATATATAGTTAGTTGCACTAACTATATATCGCGCACCCGCAATCCACTGCTGATGATGTCACTTATTACATCATTCATGACATGGTCAGTGACATCACTGATGACATCACTGATGACATCTCAAATGACATCACTGATGACATCACTGATGACAACATCCAGTGACTGTATGTTTCTGTAAAGTTAAAATATGTCTTACATATTGAAGAATGAGTGGATGTATAAGTGTCTGGATGAAGGATTTAGTAGGTGCATGACTGACTGTATGAGTGAGTGATTAAATGTGTCTCACTGAGTGCATGGGTTAGTGACTAAACTGTCTTAATTTGTGCATCATTATGTCTGTTGTTCTGTAAACTGTTGCATGTGTTGATAAGTAGCTATATGAGTAACTATATGGGTTATTGATTGGTTGCCCAAGTATTTGTATGGGAGACTGAGTGTGTGTGTGGGTGGCTGGGAGGTGTATGACTCTGTGCATAGATGTGTGAGCAGTTGATTCACTAGATGTATGGTTTCAAAAGTGCATGTGGAAACAGCTGTATGGGTGGTTGACTGTGTGCATGAGTGTATTGGTGAGTGAATGGATATCTCAGTGCTACATGTCAAAGTAAGTACATATGTAAAACACAGTACATGTGAGAGTTGACATATATAAATAACTGTGCATAAGAGCCAGTGAATGTGTGAGTGGCTGTATGGATCATTGTGAACTTGTATAAGGGAATGTATAAGAGAGTAAATATGTGTTAGTATATGTTTGAATATGTAAAGTTTGTATAACTGTATAGTTGAGGAAATGGAGGTGTGATTGATTCTTTGCATGACTGACTAGGTGTGTGAGTAACTCCATGGATGAGTGACAGTCTGTGAGTGTCTGTTTACACTGATTGTATCTAAGGTTATATTAGAGTCTGAAGAGGTTCATCGTATTATCACATGAATGATATCATCAGTGATGTGATCAGTAATGTCAAATGAGATGTCATCAGTGATGTCATCAGTGATGTCATTTGAGATGTCATCAGTGATGTCATTTGAGATGTCATCAGTGATGTCATCAGTGATGTCACTGACCATGTCATGAATGATGTAATATGTGACATCATCAGCAGTGGATTGCGGGTGCGCGATATATAGTTAGTGCAACTAACTATATATGGAATTTCAATGGTTTTGTGTGAGTAAAATAAGGTTTTGTAAATGCGAATTCCTAACTATATATGGTCTATAACCTATGGTTTTTTCAGTGAATATATATATATATATATATATATATATATATATATATATATATATATATTACCTACTGGCAGGATTTTTGAAAATTCTATATATATATATATATATATATACATATATATTAGTTATAGTTAGGATTTATTTCAATGTTAAATCTCAAAATTCTATTTGGAATAACTTTGGCGCCGGTTGACGGATCTGCCTGAAAATTTCCTCAAAAGGGCCTCGTGGCGCCCCGGTCCTTCCATGAAAGTTTGGGGGGGATTTGTCAAGCGGGGGCCGAGATAAAAGGGGGGTCCCAAAACGCGTTTTCCCCATGTTAATTTCCATAGGGCGGTCGACCTCACTTTTAGCCCGAACGGCTGAATGGATTTCCACCAAACTTGGCAAAATTGTAGGGACTGGTAGCCCGATGTGCCTTTGCTATTTCTCAAGATATGTGCTCCAGTGGATTTTGAGTAATTTAGGTTCAAAAAAATATATATATCTATAGCAACGCCCCGGTACGCGCACCGGAGAGCGTACCGGGCGCGCCACGCGACTTGCGCATGGAAAGCTGATTGGCTGTCGGGTGTCTGTAAACATTCTAAACAGTCCGGAGCGGCCGCCATCTTGTGTCTCGGTAGGATCGAGACACAAGAGGTGGCCAAAACAAAGGGGGAATTGACCATAAGGGGGCAGAGTAGACCCTCCCTGACCCCCTAGGTTTGATGTGGGGGCTTTAAAAGGGCCCCACGGGGCAAAAAAATAAGTACATTTTTTTTCGATTTTTGCGGGGGGAGCGCCCGGTACGCGCACCGGGGAGCGTACTATGGGGAAAAAAGAATGACAGACTTTCCAAAAATTGTATGTTTATTAATTGTTCTTTTTGTTGTTTTTTTTTATTTTTATTTTTTTTATTTAAGTACCAACATGTAGGTACCAATGCAGAGTCTAAAATTTAATATACACCGTCTCCTTTGTAGATATCTTGCATGTTGTTACAGAAGTTATTGTGGTATATGGAATTCATACCATAGTCTGTCAGGAAAGCAGAAACAATTTGGAGGCAGGAGATGATAAAGAGATGTTAAATATACATTGGAGATAATATAGTGGGAGAAAGGAAGTAACTATGAGCAAACTTACTATGTAACACAAAAAAGTTGCATAGTATATTTTAAGTCTCACTTTATATTATATCTATTTTGGTACTATTTCATAATTTACATATAAAAAAGAATAATGTCTCAAACAATTTTTAATTTTTAAATAAAAATTTATTGTTGTGATTTTTCAAAATCTAAAAGAATTTGCAACATTAATTCATCAGGTATGTTCTCCTTTTCATTCCATGATTCAATTTCTTCTACACAATTAATTAAGTCTTGGTCCAGTGAGTGATCCAAAAAGTCTATTTCATCTTTGTCTTCCGTAGGATTGTTTTCCATTTTAATTTCAAATGAAATATTAATTTCATTTTGTTGTCCTTCCATTTTCTTGCTGTAAATTGCATAAAAAATAAATATATCAGTAGAGATAGGGCACTGTTGGGTTTAAGGTCAGACAGGTACTTGTGAGTTTTTAACAGTGAAGTTATCTTTGGGCAGTGTATGTTTTCAGGCAGGAAGTAGAACTATTAAAAAGTGCCTGTGATGAAGCCTAAGTAAATTCATAATTATACCAGAGAAGCCTAACTCAATCCATAATTATAATACAGAAGCCTATCTCAATGTCTAACTCTTACAGAGGGACAGTATATAACTATCTGAAAACGTTTTCCCAAATTAACTTAAAGTGCATAACATAGTTCTCCTTTCAAATTAACAGCTTACCTTCTTCAGAGTAGTTGAAGTTTTCTGTCAAAAAATTTTCCAAATGTACCTTAGGTAGTGTTAGTCAAAATGGCTGTGTTTCCCTCTCATTTTTCATATATATTCATGTACTTAACCAATCAAATGTCAGCACATAAAAGTACAAAATGTAAATAACATTTTAATTGGTTGAAAATTCAAACAGTTTCATATGTGTTTTTGTCATGTAATTTACCTCAGGATATTTAGACAGGGCTACAGCCCAAATGGCTCAATGGAATACCACCAAATTTGGGTAAATGGTAGGGACTGCTATGTAGTAGGGCGTATTCTATATTTGGTGTAAGTGTCTCCAGTGGTTTTTCTGTAAATTACTTTCCCACCTGCAATGATTCTCATTTGACTTATAAACAACGTTTGCCTTATGACTTTAAAAATTCTTACCTAGTGTTTTTAAAACCAAAGTTTTAGTAAAGGTAATTGGCCTTTGAAGACGGGAATAGTTAATAAAAGTTAGTTAGTTAGTTAGTCTAATGTTTAAAATTATTTATTTCATATAGGTACTGTAAGTGGATCTCATAGTAAAAAATACTCATATATCTGACACGATTTGGCCGTAAGGAAAGTGTAAGGTATGATGTTCTTAGATCTTTTTTCATAGGAAGTCGATGAAATGGAAGTTATAGAGAACAGCAGGCTTTTTTTCCACCAAAAGGCCCTTCATTATCTTCTATTTGGCCTCAAGGAAAAGTAAGTGAATCAAAGATTAGTGTACATATATGAGTTGTAAGTTTTTATGTTTTTTTAAACACAATCTTTTAGATTGTGTTTTTTTTCCCGCTGTTATATGATGAAGAGTTTGAACTCACTAATTTAGGTGAAATTCAATATATTCTGAGAACAGCAAAAATAAACAATGTAACATATTGTATAAGTCATTCTATAGTTTGCATTGTGTAATTTATATTGTATTCCCATTGTCTCACACTCATTTTCCTTTTTCCACCCTTATTTAGCTCTCTTTACTCACTTACACTGCCTTTTTTTCACTTTGTTTCATCGCTGTTCCTTTACTCCACTTCATTCACAACTCCTCAATCCAATTTCAACTGTCTGCATTTCCTCTCTCCCTTCCACCACTTTTCATCTTTCTCACATTCTCTCAGTACCACTGCTTTAGTTCTCTTCCCCTCTCTTTCCTTCTTTTGCCCCTTTACTCTTTTTCCTTTCTCACTCATTGTACTGCAGTTCACTCAGTCCTTCCCTTTGTCTTTCTGTGTACTTACTCTCTCACTCCTTTTTCCTCTATCGTTCTATATTAACCTCATTCCTTTCATCCCTTCACTCTGTGACTCCCCTTCACTCACTCTCAGTCATCTTCCATTCCACTTTCTTATTAATAGTTCCTCATTTAGACTCCTCTCCTTTTCACTCATTTTCCTTTTACTTTCTTCTCTTTCCTGATTTCGTTTTGGTATCTCGAATTCTTTTAGTATCTTACTTATCTTCAGTAATTTGTTCTCTTTCTATTTCTTTTTCCCTCTTTTTTCTCTTTCTACATTACTTTATTTCTGTTTTTGTATCCTTCACTATTGCTTTATTTCTTAGTACACTTTTTTGATTTTTTACCTCTTGACCTGTTTCTTCTATTTTAAAATATATATTTTACTAATTATAACTTGTTTTTTCTTTTGTCTTTCACAGATACAAAGTGTAGTTTAAAGATGCAAGTAAGTTTTCATTAATTATATGGTATGTGTAACTACAAAATGTAGTTTATCATCACCCTTTGTTTTAACCTCACTACTTTTCTCTCACCCTACCTCGCCCCTGTTTTCTTACTCTGCTTCCCTCACTTATTCTTATCCTCCATATTTAATTCTCTTTTCCTTACTTTCCTACCACATTCAACTTCTTTCAGTGCCCCTGCTCACCCACACTCCCTCTCTTTCCTTTTTTTCTGCTTCACTTAGTCTCTTTCTGACACTCCTTCCTTTACTCTCTCTGTTCTTTCTCTCTGTCACTCCCCATGTCTTACCCTTATTCACTTTTATCCACCCTCTTTCACTCCTCTTTACTTACACTCACTGCTATTTTCTTTCCCTCCGTCACCACTGTTCCTTTTCTCTGGTTCCGTCACTACCTTTCATTCCTCATCCTTTACTCTCCTTCCTTTTACTCTCATCACCCATTCACATTCTCCCAGAACATCTGCTTTAGTTTTCTTCCTCTTTCTTCTCTTCTTTTGCTCCCTTATTCATTTTCCTTTTCTCGGTTACTTCCTCTTATACCTTTTCTCTGTTTTACTATCTATTACACAGTCCCTCTGTGTTTCTCCCTCTAGCTCTCTTTCTCTTTACACCACTCTCTTTGGCCCCATTCCTCATGCTCACTCCTTCATTATTTTTTTTTATTTTTTTTTGTTGGTGCGCTGACGGGACGCGCCCCAGTACGCGCACCGGGGCGCTCACCGGTACGCGCACCGGGAGCGCTCCAGAGTGGAATATTAAAAAAAAAGAATATACTTTCAAAAAACAAAATATTATATTAATATACAATATAGGATTCGTTTTTAGAAAAACATACCTTTTTAAGCTATAGATATTTGCGAAAAAATAACCTTAGAAATTCACTAAAAAACACATAGGTATGAAGCCCTATAAAAAGTTAGGAATTAGCAGTTAAAAAACCTATGAAATTCACTGAAAAAACCATAGGTTTCACACCAGTTATAGTTAGGAATTAGCATTTAAAAAACCTATGAAATTCACTGAAAAAAACATAGGTTTCATACCAGTTATAGTTAGGAATTAGCATTTAAAAAACCTATTAAATTCACTGAAAAAACCATAGGTTTCACACCAGTTATAGTTAGCTGGAAATTTTACTGACATAAAACCAATGAAATTCCCACGTTATAGTTAGGTGGACTCACTATAACTTGCGCGTGTTATGCACTGCTGATGACATCACATATTGTAGTTACTGATAAAGACACTAGTGAGACAGTCATTCACTTACTAAAACATACATATACACACTCATTCACCCATACAGTCTGGCACATATGCTGTCTTAAAAACACATACAAACAGTGAGTCAGTCATTGATGCATCTATGTGCTAAGTAACACCCCCACCAAATCAAACAGACAATTATAAAGATACTAAAAAAACATCTAATAACCAATATACACACACATGTAGCTACTCACCAACCCATGCAGCCACTTATACACAAAGTGAAACACTGATACAAACATTTAAATATTTAAACAATACTCGCTAATATATGTATTCACTATGATACACTTAATATGCCAGTTAACCAATCAATTTTTTTTAAAACATCCATTAAGACACTTATTGAAACATTTATTATTCCATCGACCTTTACATATACATATATAAAACATGTTTATTTTTCAGAAAGACACACATTCACTGGATGGTGTCATCAGTGATGTCATGAGTGATGTCATTAGCAGTGCATTACACGCGCAAGTTATAGTGAGTCCAACTAACTATAACGTGGGAATTTCATTGGTTTTATGTCAGTAAAATTCCCAGCTAACTATAACTGGTGTGAAACCTATGTTTTTTTCAGTGAATATATATATATATATATATATATATATATATATATATATATATATATATATATATATATATTACCTACTGGCGGTCGCCAGTAGGTCAGTAGGTATATGTAGTTAGGACCTAGTTTCCATAGGAAATCCGCAACATTCTGTTTGGAATAACTTTGGCATTGATTGAGGAATTTGCGTGCAATTTTCTAAAATTTTGGCCAGTTCTGCTCCTTCCCTGAAAGTTTTGGGGGGATTCGTCAAGCGGGGGCTGAGAAAAAAGGGGGGTCCCAAAACATGTTTTCCCCATGTTAATTTCCTTAGGACGTTTAGACACGGCTACAGCCCGAACCGCTGAACGGAATTACACCAAACTTGGCAAAATTGTAGGGACTGGTACGCAGAAGTGCCTTTTGTTTAAATGGTGTAAATCCCTCCAGTAGTTCCTGAGAAAATCAAAAGAGAAAAAAATATATATATCTATAGCAGCTTACTGTAAGCTTACTGTACTCTGTACCATTCTGAGCAGGAGCTGCATGCTGATTGGCTGCCAATGTCTGTCAACACTCCAAACCAGAAAGTGTTGGCAGCCATCTTGTGCCTCGGTAGACTGAGGCACAGGAAAGCAGAAAAACAAAGGTGCAAAACACGCAAAGGGAGCAGGGTAGAAGCACCCTGCCCCCCTAGGCCTGCTCAGGGGGTCCCACAAGGATCCCCCAGGCCCAAAAAATATATATATTTTTTTAAATCGCGGGGTACGCGTACATGATAGCACCTCATTAAAAAGCATTGCAGTTACTAGAAGGTTTTAAGACTTTAGTTACATTATAAATCATTTGTTGGTGGTACCATATTAATTTTAGGAATTGGGGTGTGTTCTAAGGTGATTTTACCATGTGAAAAAGCCTTCTGCTGGGATATCATGAATCATGTTTGAAAGAAAACTATTATCTAATGATTTTCCCACAGTGATTTGGAAGGGGATCTATAAGCTAAACTGAAAGCATATTTTCTATAAATTCACATTATCTTTCTCAGTCATGTGAGAATGAAGTCTGACATTCTCAGTAAAACATGTACATCCAACAAGGACGGAGACTGTTAGTTGATTCCTTTGTGTTCTACTGCAGCCACCTAGAGTGTTCTAAAGAACAACTAGAGCGCTAACAGTCCTACTTATTACAAAGGTATGGCACACCTGAAGCCATCTTGATTGAAATAAAGTGGTAACTCTTAAAACATTACATTTAAAAAGGAACACAATGAGGGGGTATATTTTGACATAGAAAGTATGATTAGTGCTGCAGAAAGAGAAATGAGGACACATTTTGAGTGACTTCTCAAATCCTCTTCTATTTCATTGAAAAATTCTGACATGCAGTCTCCCAAGAGGGCCACCAGAGACAAAAGAGCCCAAATGTAGCCCAAATATCACCCAGATGTAGCCCAAGTATAGCCCAATGACAGAATGTCCCAGAGTGTTCTAAAGAACAACTAGAGCGCTAACAGTCTTACTTATGAAGCCATCTTGATTGGAATGAAGTGGTAAGTCTGAAAACATTTAATTTAAAAAGGAACAAAATGAGGAGGTTCATTTTGCCATAGAAAGTATGATTAGTACTTCAGAAAGAAAAATTAGGGCACATTTTGAGTGACTTCTCAAATCCTCTTCTATTTCATTAATAAAATTCTGACATACAGACTGAAAAACGCACTTTGAATACCAGCAGCAGACTGCCCTGGTGAGCAGTAGCTTTACTACAGTGATCTAATGAACAACTAGATTGCTAACATTCAGAATTTATGGCAAATGTGTGACACATCTGAATGCCTTCTTGATAGAACCAAAGTAAACAAGGGGCGTCTAAATTAGCAGACAACATTCTATCTACTACTCCATTAATAAATAAGGAGAATAGTAGGGGGGCCATGGCACACCCCTGCCTAACTCCCCGCTCAACCGGGAAGTCCACAGTGACTTCCCCTTGACTGCCCCACTGTATCCTGGCAAAATTCGCCTCATGCAGCCTCATAACCAGGGTCAATAAATCCTCCGGAAGACCCATTTTCCACAATACTGACCACAGCTTTGACCTGGGAACCAGGTCGAAGGCAGCCCGCAAGTCCACAAAAGCGGCGTAGGGGCTGCCCCCGCCCAGCACCACTGTTCGCCACCGTAGTAGAGTGACGCGGAAGACCTGGTCCACCGTACTGGTGGCCTTCCGGAACCCAGCCTGGTAAGGGGATAATGCATTTTTTTCATCCACCCAGACCATGAGCCTGTTCACCACCATGCTCCCCACCACCTTTTGAATGGTAGCTATCAAGCTTATGGGTCTGTAATTCGCCCGCCAAACCCCTGTCGCCTTTCTAATGTACAGGGATAATGATTGCACCCTTCCAAGATGATGGGACAATTGCACCCGTAGCAACAGCATTAATCAAAAGTAGGATATATTTGCCCCAGCGTTTCTGATCATTAATGAAAAGGTCCGCCGGGATCCCATCCAAGCCGGGAGCTCTTCCTCTACATACTGCACTTAGGGCCAACACTACTTCGCCAAGACTAAAAAAATTACCATTAGGATAAACAGCCATAAAATCTTCCATCTCAGAACCGGTGTGGCTATCAGCATATTGAGGCTTAAAGTAGTTGACCCAGTCCTCCTCACTAACGTTATTATCTGGGCGATTAGATAGACCACCACTACCCCATTTAACAATGCTCCAGAAGAGCTTGGAATCTTTGGTCTTACTAGCCTCCCTTAATTCATTCCAATGCTTCTCGTCCCATGCTCTTTTAGCAGAGGCTATACAATCTTTGTAAGACCTTCTTGCACAACGGATAGCCAATAGATCTCTATTTTTAATAGCTGTTCCCAAAGCTAACCTGGCTTTCCAACACTGAGCGTTGTACCACCTCGCAGAACTGGGAGGTACGTTATTGGTTTTCCTACCTGGTTTCTGAAAATGAGATTTAATAGCACTAAAAGATTATCGTGTATAGCAGTAGCTTCTTGTGATCCGGGAACAACTGTTTTTATTTGATCAAGGGCAATTATCGCCTTGTCCACCTCCGTGTCTATACTAGCCATAGACTGATGGTTAGCCAAAACCATAGGCCAGTTTAGCCGTCGCATATCATTAGAGGATGTGGGCAGGGGAACACCAATCCACTCTTTTGGGGGCTTCCCTGTTGCGGGCCACCACCATTTGTGGGTTACACACAATGGGTCGTGGTCACTTTCCAACCTCTGCTTTTCTTCCATATCGTTGACTCCCTTCCATAGTTGAAGACTGCACAAAACATAATCTATCCTACTCCTATTTCTACCATTATCGAAAGTGCATGCCCCCTCCTTGTCACTCGTTCTTCGCCCATTTAGAGCCCTGAGGCCCCTTTCCAGACAAATGGCATTCAAATATATGATGTCCTCAGGCCAGCGTTTGATAAGGTCTAGATTTAGTTTAGGAACACCCCATATCATATCCTCGTCCATCCCAACTAGATTATCACATATGTCCAGGGGTTCAAATGTACGATTAAAATCTCCGGCAATAATGATATTATTCATGGAGTATTTCTCAAGTAGGGAGACAAGAGCCGCAAGAACTACTGATTTTCCCCCGTTGGAACCCCTGGCGTATACATTGTATATATCCAGACTCCCAGATAGGCCCATGCTCACTTTTATAAGTTGGATATCGTTGCTACCAGTCTCAACCATATTGATAGAAAAGAGCAGACATTGACGTACCCATATCATCAGGCCACCCTTCGGACGACCCTTTCGGCCTTTGGTTGCCGGAATTGAATAATTCAGATACCCTGGGAGAAAACATGGCTCACACATCCAGGTCTCCTGGAACATACATACATCATAGCAATTTACAAAATCTACCCATTCCTGGGATTCCAGTTTAGGTCAGATACCAGCTATATTCCAGGAAACCAAGCTTCCTACACCCTCCATGTCATTTGTTGCCAGTTCCATGTGAGTTCCTTGCGGGGTTACATCAGGAACTGTATTATTATCAGTATACTCAACTGTCCTGGAATTCTCCTTAGTTGGTACCACCCCCTTGTGATAATGATCTTGTGGGCGGTTGATGGTATGCTCTGAGATGCTGTTGACTTGGTTGCAATCAAGTCAGTCGCATTCATTAAGCCCAGAGAGGACATTGAATCTATTAGTTATTTCAACTCCCCCTCTATATCTGGAATCTCCCCCATACCAACGACCAGATGGAGTCACATGAGTTGAAGGTCGCACCCCATGTCTTCCCATAGGATGAGTTTGATTAGGGAAATTCATCAGATGGGGGAGTCTATGGTCTATAGAAGAAACCAAGGAGCACAACTTCAATACCCTGTCCCCTCTCTAGTGAATTATGTTCTATCTCCCCTAGTATTCTACCAACTGTACTCGGGTTGTGAAAATTAATAACTATACAGTCACCCTCTCTGGTCTTCCTTGAGCGACCCACCCATCCTACTCTACGGACCACGAGTATGTATCATCCAATTTCATGGCCCTGTTCTAAATTCTTTTTGAACCAGTGGGAGACTTATGACTTCAATTGGTAGAACCCCTCGGTCAAACCAGCACGAAGTGGGGGGGACATTCGTCATAATCACCACTAAGGGGGTACTTTGAGGAGGTAAGTTAAGTTTAAATTGATTACCTACAACTAAATCAGAATTGTTAGGAACCAAATACCCAGAAGCGATTCTATCGGGTTCTGCCCGGACTTCCTGATGAGATTGTAATGCACCCTTCGGTGCACTAGATACATCTGGGCATGATTCTTTAGCACCTGGCCTGCCTAGGGAAACATCTCTATTTGCCACTGGTTTGTTTCCATTATGCAGAGATTTACCAGTAGAAGGTGCTTGACTACTTCTGGTGACCACCTTATCTGGGTTAGCAGCCGGAAGTTTGCCCTTACTTTTTCCATCAGTCAGGAAGAGTAGAATTTGAGAATTATCCTTAACTGAGATTTCTAGTTTATCCAGGGTCGCAGTTACTCGTTTCAGCCTCTCGATAATAGGGAGTAAAAAGGAACGAAGCAGGTGTTCGACCTGCCCAACCAAAGACCCATCATCATGGGCAACTGGGGGGAGTAATGGAGAAGGAAGTGTGTTATCAGTCTCTATACAAATCCCCTCACCCACGTGCTTATTCCCCTTTTTAGTCAGTTTAGACCTTTTAGCTCTTTTATTTTGCGTACCGCCCCCCCCTTCTTTTCCTTTTGCCAGTAGCTCTTTTATTTAAAGGCGGTGAGTCAACTACCAGACAAACCGGAGAGCCATTAGGAGATGATATACAAGTGGGAATTTCTACTGGATCACCACTACCTGGCACTATAAGGGAGTTATTTTCCTCTAGGATGTTTGCAAGAGAATCTAATTCAATGCTGGTCTCGGGCAGACCCAAATCACTTAACCGTTGACTTATACAGGACTCAGGCGTGGTACAGTGCTGGATTGCCCCCAGAGAAGAACATTTCGAGAAGATTTCAGCTGATAATCTTTTCTCAACAGCACTTATCTGGTGTTCAAGTGCAACAGAGACCCTTGTGAAGTAATTGTCTAGGGTACCCAAAATTCTACCACTATTAGGTTTATCGCCATCCTTGCCTCCCTTAGATGTCTAAGCAGCCATTACACCCCCGTCCAGAGATGTCAAAATAATAACAGGGAGAGACAAAAAATAACAATAAGACAAGCAGAGAGATTATCGAAGGAACAAACCAAGGGGAGTCGCCCAGCCCAGCCTCAACCGGCCTCTGACGGCCACAGACGGTCCCGCCCTGGTCCCGGGCTTCTCCCGGGATGCTCCCGTGCGCTCCCCCGCAGCGGATGCAGATTCTGCTAATAACGGAAGTGGGCCACGCAGGGGGCGGGGCTAGCAGGGAAAGTGGGTCAGAGGTTCCACCGATTCAGCAGGCATGGAAGTTTTAATGCAGTCTGTGCACAGGGGGCGGGGATTAGCAGGGAGAGCGGGCCAGGTGTTGCTAATTGGCCAGGCAGGGGCTCCTGGTAGATGGAGTCCCTTCTCTAATGCTCGCAGCCCAGCTTGTATCCCCCGAGGTCCCCCAGGCACTGCACACCTCCAGTAAGTCCAGAAGATCCCCACAGCCCTCCTATGCGATGCGGGACCCACGGAGCGGGTCCTGCGAGCAGTTGTCAGTCTTGGCAAGGGGAGAGCAGCCAAACAGGATTCCCAAAGTCACAGAGCCACACAAGGTAATTCCTGGGTCAGAGGTTCCACGGATTCAGCAGGCAGGGAAGTTTTAATGCAGTCTGTGCACAGGGGGCGGGGATTAGTAGGGAGAGCAGGCCAGGTGTTGCTAATTGGCCAGGCAGGGGCTCCTGGTAGATGGAGTCCCTGCTCTAACGCTCGCAGCCCAGCTTGTATCCCCCGAGGTCCCCCAGGCACTGCACACCTCCAGTAAGTCCAGAAGATCCCCACAGCCCTCCTATGCGATGCGGGACCCGCGGAGCGGGTCCTGCGAGCAGTTGTAAGTCTTGGCAAGGGGAGAGCAGCCAAACAGGATTCCCAAAGTCACGGAGGCACACAAGGTAATTCCTGGGCCAGAGGTTCCACCGATTCAGCAGGCAGGGAAGTTTTAATGCAGTCTGTGCACAGGGGGCGGGGCTAGCAGGGAGAAGCGGGCCAGGTGTTGCTAATTGGCCAGGCAGGGGCTCCTGGTAGATGGAGTCCCTGCTCTAACGCTGTCAGCCCAGCTTGTATCCCGAGGTCCCCCAGGCACTGCACACCCCCAGTAAGTCCAGAAGATCCCCACAGCCCTCCTATGCGATGCGGGACCCGCGGAGCGGGTCCTGCGAGCAGTTGTCAGTCTTGGCAAGGGGAGAGCAGCCAAACAGGATTCCCAAAGTCACAGAGCCACACAAGGTAATTCCTGGATCAGAGGTTCCTTTTGCACCAGAAAACATAGCTGTGCCCAACAATCCACATTGAAAGCATCTTGAAAGGATGACTGAAAGTAATGAAAAGATGTCTGTAGCTGAAGTAGTCAGTTGGTAGAATGAGAGGTATCTAAAATGGTGGACAAGATGCTGTTTTTAACCCCTTCGACACTGATGACGAGCTGGGCTCGTCATGGCATAGCCTCCTCGCACGCTGATGACGAGCCCAGCTCGTCACGTAAAGTGCGTTTCCGCAAAACCCAGCGTGCGAGCGGAATTCCGCTAGCGCGCATGGTGTTAAGAAAGTAGAGAATTGACGGCTGTTTAAGAACTTTGTACATTCAAAAATAGGGTGCATTTTACTTTCTTTAAAAACAGGTTTCTTATTGGTTAGTAAAAAATGTTTGAAAGGTACAGTAGAAAGGATAAGGTCATATTTTGCAAAGTCAACCACACACCTGTTTGCATTTGCTACATTGTGTGGTGAACTGAAAAATATGGTGAACCTGTGACCTATCAGTTTAGTTGAATGTTCCATGAACTGTTACTAAAGAAACTGGCATTAAGCAGAATAATGGTCGAAGTCAGTTGCTAAGGATTATTATAACGTGTAACCAATAGATTTGCTCCCGCCTGATAGTTCAGATAAAGGAGCTTTCAACCCTAATGTTAGTTTGTCATCTGCTTGCATTGAGGCAGTGTGATGTGCCTTGTTGGGGGTGGAGTAGGATTTGTGCGACTGGGATTCATGTTTATCATGTCTTGCATGTGGCAAATGTGCAGCATCGCTGTGTGTTACGTTGCCTCACAGCTGTTCCTCCGTCTCTCCGAGTCTATTTACTTGTGTGCTCTGCGCGGTTATGTGACTTGCACTCCTACGGCACGTCATTGTCCTGCTTTTATGCGCATGTCCACAAGCCTGACAATGACACACTGCTGTTGGCTGTTGAAGGTGGGCGGCCACGTGAGTGTAGGCCTATGGTAAGGATAGGGTGGACACAGATGTAGAGTTCATGCCTGGGGGCTAGGCATGTGTCTCATGTTCTAGCAATACGGATACACACAACACTTGGCATGTATGATCCTGGACCCCGAGCGGTCTTGCACTCTGTAATTTCTCCATTTGTGCGAGCCCGCCCTCCGGGTGCAATACTACATTATGCCTGCTCTGCCCACTCCTCTCACGCTTACAGGAGGGGTCAAAGCTACATAACCGAGGTCTTCCCCACTGCCAGAGTTAACATGGTTGCATCCGCTGTACACATCACAATGTAATGTGGTAGGGCCCGGGGCCATCATGCATACATAATGAACACACAGACACAGTTAGATAGACAGCGGAACAGGCTACGGGCACGTGCACCCGGCCCCTTTTTATTACCATGGTCACATGTGCACTGACGCCTGTATTGGATGTGTGTGGGGTGAGTGTAAGCCAGCCCTCAGGGAATGGTTGGTGCTGGCAACAACTACAACAGTGATCATCGGATCACACACAGAGATTCAATCATAAAGGGTCCATGACTTGTGGTACACTAAGGTAGGGGCACCAGATCTTAAATCACAAACAAAAGATTGTATCGTAAAGGGTCCATGACTTGTGGTGCACTGAGGTAGGGGCACCAGTTATTTGCGTGCTCATGTGAAGAAATTGTTAATGTCCCTTCGGGATATTCCTGCTGCCTGAGGTGACATTCTTGTGTCCGGTGTCTACAGCTCGAAAGTCAATCATAAAGTGTCCATGAATTGTGATGCACAGAGTTAGTGGCACCTAGAGAGCTAAGCGTGTGTGCAGCCAGCGATGATGGCATGTCCTTGCAGGTCAGGATTGGATTGGATATGTGTGAGACCTGCTGAACGCAGTCTAGGCCGGAGGCAGCGGTCAGCATGGGCCCACAAGCACGTGCCGTTGACTTGAGCTACACAGTTAGTGGTACCTGAAGCACTCAGCCTGTGTGCAGCCAGCAATGATGCGCCGTCCAAGCGGGCCGCACTGGATGCAATGTCTGTTGCCTATTGGACTCTGCAATTAATGAATTACGACTTAATTTGAATTGTGAGCCCTGCTGACCGCAGTGTAGGCCAGAGGCAGTGGTCAGCAAGGGCCCACAGCCATGTGGCGTTGACTTGAGCTGCACTGAGTTAGTGGTACCTGAAGCACTCAGCATGTGCACAGCCAGTGATGATGCGTGGCCCGGGCGGGCCGCACTGGGAGCAATGGGCCTCATTTATGAAAAGTGACGCATGGCTGCGTGAAAACAGCGATGCGTCACTTTTCACTGCGCCCTCCTTGCGACACCAATGATGCGTCATATTTACAGTATGGCGCATCATGGCGCAAGGAGTTACAGATACGTCAGTATTTCTGACGTATCTGTATGGCGCAAAAGTGACGCATTGCTGGAGTGTGTCTCAAAAGTGATGCAACTCCAGCAATGTGTCCTTTCACATGGGGCAAGCCCCATGTGAAAGGGCCTGCGTCAGTCTTACGCTTGCTGTGAGGCAGGCGTAAGAAATTGACGCATTTGTGTCCTAAAAGTGACGCAGTGAAATCTTATAGATTTCACTGCGTCACTTCCATGACCCTTTCTTGCGTCAAAACGCCCCCCTTGCATACATTATACCTGGCGCAGGTATAATGTGGCGCAGGGGTTTACAAAGTGACGCATCTACCTAGATGCGTCACTTTGTAAATATGACGCAACAAGGTGCATTTTTTACGCCACTGGTGCGTCACAAAAAGTGATGCACCGGCGGCGTAAAAGTGACGTACGGCCTCATAAATGAGGCCCAATGTCTTTTGCAAACTGAATTCTGCCTTAATAAGGCCACGTGGTGGTGACTTGTGGTGCACTGAGTTAGTGGCATCAGAAGCATTCAGTGTGTGTGCAGCCAGTGATGATGTGCAGTCAGGGCAGGCCACACTGGTAGCAATGTTTGTTGCCTACTCGACTGTGTCATCTGCAATCACGACTCGATCTGAATTGTGAGCCCTTCTGTCCGCAGTGTAGGCCGGAGGCAGTGGTCAGCAAGGGCCCACAGCCATGTGGCGTTAACTTGAGCTGCACTGAGTTAGTGGTACCTGAAGCACTCAGCATGTGCACAGCCAGTGATGATGCATGGTCCGGGCGGGCCGCACTGGGAGCAATGGGCCTCATTTATGAAAAGTGACGCATGGCTGTGTGAAAACAGCGATGCGTCACTTTTCACTGCGCCCTCCTCTCGACACCAATGATGCGTCATATTTACAGTATGGCGCATCATGGCGCAAGGAGTTACAGATACGTCAGTATTTCTGACGTATCTGTATGGCGCAAAAATGATGCATTGCTGGAGTGTGTCACAAAAGTGACGCAACTCCAGCAATGTGTCCTTTCACATAGGGCAAGCCCCATGTGAAAGGGCCTGCGTCAGTCTTACTCCTGCTGTGAGGCAGGCGTAAGGAATTGATGCATTTGTGTCCTGAAAGTGACGCAGTGAAATCTTATAGATTTCACTGCGTCACTTCCATGACCCCTTCTTGCGTCAAAACGCCCCCCTTGCATACATTATACCTGGCGCAGGTATACTGTGACGCAGGGGTTTACAAAGTGACACATCTACCTAGATGCGTCACTTTGCAAATATGACGCAACAAGGTGCATTTTTTACGTCACTGGTGTGTCACAAAAAGTGACGCACCGGCGGCGTAAAAGTGACGTACGGCCTCACAAATGAGACCCAATGTCTTTTGCCTACTAAATTCTGCCTTAATAAGGCCACATGGTGGTGACTTGTGGTGCACTGAGTTAGTGGCATCAGAAGCATTCAGTGTGTGTGCTGCCAGTGATGATGTGCAGTCAGGGCAGGCCGCACTGGTAGCAATGTTTGTTGCCTACTCTACTGTGTCATCTGCAATTGCGACTCGATCTGAATTGTGAGCCCTTCTGTCCGCAGTGTAGGCCGGAGGTAGCGGTCAGCAGGGGCCCACAGCCATGTGGCGTTAAGTTAAGCTTCACTGTTAGTGGCATCAGAAGGATTCAGTGTGTGTGTGCAGCCAGTGATGATGCGCGGTCAGGGCAGGCCGCACTGGTAGCAATGTCTGTTCCCTACTGGACTGCATCATCTGCAATCACAACTTGATTTGAATTTTGAGCCCTGCTGTCCGCAGTATACATCGAAGGCAGTAGTCTTTACAGACATATCTCTGCGGTGCTGTGCCTCTCTGTTCACAGGGGGCTTCTGTCGAGGAGGCAGCCTCATGGCAGGGTGAGGGCCGTTGCTCTGGCAGACACGTTGGCCTTCCCAGAAGTCAACCACGCCAAGAGACCCAGCCTATTTATTCACACCCCTACGCTGGAGAGGCGTACGTTGGACTAGCCTACTCTGCTTCTGCTTATAGGGGGGTATGACACAGCTACATCACCAAGATCTTTCCCACTGCCTGAGGTAACATGGTTGCATCCAATGCCCACAACACTACAAGCACCAGCAATATATATCCACATGGAGAGGTATGTGCTCTGCATAGTGAGGTCTGTCCAGCATATCACCGCTACACTTGGCACATGTAAGATAAAGCCTCTTCCCTGCTTTATGACTTTCGCACACTTCATAAACAAACTTCAGGCACTATGGTGGTCCCTATGCACAAAGTAATCTAGGCAAAATGACCCTCCCACACACTTGCCTACAGCATGGTAGCCCTGAAGGAGAGAGAGGTGAAAATGCTTGACAATTTACCCACAATGACTCACAAGAGGGTTTTCCATCTACCACAATATTCCTCCCCAGGACAAATCCGACTAGAATTCAGTTTTTCGTTAAGCAATCACCCGCAGACGGGCTTTTTAGAAATTGTGGGGCATATTATCAAGCCTGTGCGCTAAAATTATCACCGCTTTATCGGCCGAAAACGGCCGATAAAGCGGCGATAATGGGCTTGATAATATGCTCTGTGGAATTCCAATCGAAGCCCATGTTAGATGTCTTCACATCTAACATGTGCTTCGATTGGAATTCGATACTGGTTGTTCCTCCAAAGCCTGCACCGCGTAAAACAAAACAATGACCAAATACTACCACTTCTCAAACCTTGGTACCCACAAAACCAACGAATAGGATGGGACCTACAGTCAATAACAATAACACCAATGTTCAAACACCTGACTGTAGCACAGGATCACAGGTGCCAAAGAAGGTACCAAATGCACACCTCCCACCAGGGTGCCAACCATATGTGGTAGTTCTCACTGGAGTTCCCCCATTGAAACCCAACAAAATGGAGTCTTATACTGGCTAAGGGAAAATAGACCCCTACCCTATACTGTCAATTGTCAAGTTATTCAAGTCAGAAGAGTTAGTTGGCTGGGCACTAGGTCGAAAGACATTGAAGGGGATTGTATTTGGTCAACTTCAAAGATCCCTCTGTAGCACAACTTGTATATAGCCAACAACCACGAAGAGGTAATCGAGGAATTGGAACCTGCGATCTTAGCTACTTTTACCCAATGCAGTGGAAGCAAGATAGCAGAGTCCCTCAACAGCCAGGTCCGATGGACAATAGATATTCATTCTTCGATCTCCCAACTCCAATTGACAGAATACACCCGACAAACTTGGGATCGGACAAAAACTGGTCATGGTGGGGTCATTGACAAACAAATGAAGACCACAAATTTAATGGATTGTCTTCCCTTACGTTTAGTGCGCATCAGCATGAATCAAGTAAAACATCAAAGACATGTACTGAGGTATTGATCTCTGAAATAGAAACGATCGAGCCAACGCAGGCAGGGAATTTGCCCGGAAGAAATTTGGTCGGTCATCAGGGGACGGACTTAATCGATCATAGTAGCGCTCAGGCCCATGATTTATCAACACTGTCTAATAAAGTATCCTGGGACCAGGTGTGCGGAAAAGAACCTATAGAGTTACTCAACGAGGGGAAAACATCGATTACAAACAATTGCCACCCAGCCAACCAAGTTCATCGCAAGCCTAAGCGAGACTTAAAAATAATGTCATGGAACATCGCAGGGTTGTCTAGAAACCTCTGTGATAGAAATTGGAGCTCCTTCATGGAGGAGTACGACATTATATTTTTGCAGGAAACATGCGCTATTAACATCGTACATAGACTTGGTTATAAAGCTTTTTATTGTGGGGCAATTGCATCAGTGAGAGGTAGACCCTCAGGGGGCTTAATAATCTGGATACGTATATCCCTGGATGTTGTTGTATCGCCCTTATACCTTGCTTCCAATGATTTACTTGGGGTTAAGTTAGCCACGAAAGATTTGGGTGATGTTTACGTGATAAATGTCTATAATAGACCTTCCCCGCAAAATAAGGAATCAATGGTTATAGAACAACTTAGCTCTTATTTGTACAATTTAGAGCCCGATTCTAAAATAATTATAGGCGGGGATCTCAACTGCCAGTTCGAGCCCATAATGGGGCTCGAAAATCTATTGGAAAATGAAGATAGAGCGCTTGACATCCCTCCCCTACATAAAGTAAAGCCGGTAAAATGTACAGTGGCTGCTATGCAGATATATGAATTGACTGTATCCCATGGCTTGAGGGCATGCAATGGGAGACTAGACCCGGATAAGCCAGCTAACAACACATTCAGCAAGGGGTTGTCTAAATCTCTGATCGACTTTATGTTGATTTCAACTAACCTCTGGTATTTATTGTTGGCCCTTAAGGTCGTGAACAGACCGGAGAGCGACCACTTTCCATTACAATTAGGGCTACTATCGGGTCCTTTTTTGGCACACGATAGTGAGATCGAAAGTGAGAGGGAGGTGCCTGAGGTTATTGTCTCCAACAACAGGAAAGCAATTAAATGGCCTCATATTCTAGCAAAAGAGGATACGCTTTTGGGAATTTATAACACCTTCTCAGATATCATCCCTTTATATGAAAATCTAAGGTTGGGATCCCATGAGGTCCTGAAAATGCATTATCATTTAGTGGAATCGCTAACTCCCCTCCTGAGTAAAAGTTGTACAAATAAAAAAGATAACACAAGGAGGCAATTGAAACTAGAGACACCATGGTACAATAAACAGTGTCATCTAGCTAAAACTAATTTAACCACTGCCGTGAAATCTAAAGATCAGTTGAGGGTTAGAGAATGCAGACAAGAATACAAAAGAATCTTGCATAATGCAAAAAGGGAATGGGATGACTTAATCTGGGAAGATCTCCTGAGCGCTGCTAGGAAGCACGACCAATGCACCTTTTGGAACTTGATATCCAAAAACAATAAAACAGGCAGCTCCAATAGGGATTTCTTCTTGGATGAAAAAGTCTGGTTTGATCACTTTGTGGTTTTGTATGACCAGGCTGGGTCATCCTCCGAGTATAATGATCCTGGTTCTTCTCCCCAGTGCACTAACATAGCGAAATTCAGTATTAAAGAAACTTTGTGTGCAATAAAAGCAATTAAGGCAGGTAAGGCCCCAGGCCCGGATAAATTACCTGGTGATTTATTTACCCATAACATTGATGTATGGTGCCCCTATATAAACTTTCTGTGTAATTCCATTTTGTTGGGAACCCCGATCCCAGAAACATGGAAAGGGGCAGAAATAGTAACCATTTACAAAAAAGGGGATCGCTACAACCCAGGTAATTACAGACCAATTAGTTTAATTGACATTTTACAAAAAATTGTTGCCAGACACATTTTAAATCGGCTTTTAACTTGGATAGAGGAATCTGAAACCCTTTCTAAATTCCAAGCAGGATTCAGAACCAAGACAAGCACTGTGGATCAGGTGTATAGATTTAAGTGTATATGCTGGAAATATATTAAGATAAAGAAGTGTAGCATATATGTTGCATTTGTGGACTTACGCTCAGCGTTTGACCTTGTTCCCTGCTACCAACTATGGGAATGCCTAAGGAAGATGGGTGTCCCGGACGAATTGTTGGCCAACCTTATAAGACTCCATACTGATAACTTTGCTAAAGTAAGGTGGGGAAGGAATGGTGAACTTACCCGAGCCATTCCAGTAAAAAGGGGGGTAAGACAAGGGTGTGTGCTGGCCCCAACCCTCTTTTCCCTATTTGTAAATGATATTCCCCACTACCTAGCACAATGCAACCATGATTCTCCTAAATTGTGCAATGAGGCAGTCACAGCATTGTTATTTGCGGATGACACCATCCTAATATCCCAAACACCAAAAGGCTTGCAAAATCTAATAAATAAATTCAACAGCTATTGCGAGCTAAAGGGGTTAGAAATCAACTCATCTAAAACTAAGTATATGGCCATCAATCCCCCTAAAACATTTAAGAAGAGCTTGGCCTTAAATAATACTAAACTTGAGTATGTGGACTCCTTTGATTACCTTGGTATCAGGCTGGATAGCAGAATGTCTTGGACAAATCAATTAGTAAAAAGCAGGTTAACACTCAAGCAAAACTCCCTCCCCATTTTAAAAATCCATGGTGGGAGTACATCAAAAGCTATAACCCCTGCGATTGAAGCGTTCAAAGCCAAAGCACAATCTGCCGCCCTGTATGGGGCCGAGATTTGGGGGCCTTATACGAAAAAAACATTTGATATCGATGAAAATGTGTTTTTTAGACGTCTATTAAGACTGCCAGTAAGAACACCTCTAGTGCCGGTCTATTTAGACATTAGTCTAAAACGTACAGATCATTTGTGTTGGTTGAGGCCACTGCTTTATTGGGTTAGATTATGGTCAACCCCGGAACTTGCTGATTATAGAGCAGGATTATTGGAAGTTAGGGAGCTGGACTCTTTTAATTCAATCAAGTGGCTGAGACATGTATCCCATTGGCTTATAAAAATAGGTCTATCACACTTCTGGGAAACACCAGCAATGTCAATCATCTCGCCAAATATTTGTAAGGAACAAGTAAAATCTGCCTACTGGAATTATGTGAACATCAATGTATATGAACGTGCTACTGGTTCTTTAACGCATAAATTTCTGCAATTTAAGGATCACCCCTCGTTTGAACATTTTATGGACGAAACTGAGCCACCCCTGGCTAAATCTGTCTACCTCCAATTTAGATATGGGGTCTTACAGATCAATGCAAATACTTGTCGGTGGGGAGGGGCAAACAAAGATCCAAATTGTAATTATGTAAATTATGTGATCTAAAACTCAAAGAAGATGAGGCACATATCCTCTTTTTCTGTCCGTCATATGTATTACTGCGTAAGAAATGGATCATACCCCTTTGTAAAAACTTGGGCACACGATCATATAAAGAGGCAGAGCGTATACTTAGATCTTCAACCATAAAGTTAATAACATTTGATTTGAGCAGGTATCTCCATGGTGTTTGTTTAACTAGAAAGAAACTTGGAATGTTAATGTAGGATAAAACTGTTTTTATTGCTGGCATTTTTAATTCTTTATAACTGTATCCAACTGTTTTTAATATTTGGTCTTGTAAGACAGCCGGATTGTAGATTTTCTATTACCATACGAGCAATGAATCACCCTACAATTTTTGTAATTATGGTCCTGGACCTGCACCTACTGCACTTTGCACCTATTGCACTTTGCACATTATGAATGTTTGTCAATGTCTTATCAATTTTAAACAAATTTTTATGATGATTATGTTGTATGCATTATATGTGTGTGTTGGCTTTATGACAAAGTGTCGAATAAAAGCTTTTTACAACAACAAATACTTTTCTGCTTTTTTCTCTCTTTCCTCTAGGTCTCTCCTTACAGATGGTTATATATATATATATAACCTACTGGATGTCGCCGGTTGACGAATCATTGCGAAATTTCCAAAACTAATGACCAGCTCCGGTCCGCTCCTAACCTGAAAGTCTCAGGATGATTTGTGTAGTGGGGGCCGAGAAAAAAGGGGGGTCCCAAAACGTGTTTTCCCCTTGCAATTTTCCATAGGGACCTTTAGCCGCAGCTGTAGCATAAACTGCTGAACGGAATTACACCAAATTTGGCAAAGATGTAGTCCTCAGTTCAGACTCATGCCTTTTGCTTAAATGGTGTACATCTGCTCAGTAGTGTTTGAGAAAATTACAATTAAATATACATATATATCTATGGCCGCGGTGGATCCGCGCCCGGGAACGCACCCTGAGCGCACCCTTCCGATCACAAGCTGAATGCTAAGTGGCTGTCAAGTGGTTGTCAACATTCAAAACCAGGAACTGTTGGCAACCATTTTGTAACACGGTAGAAGCGAGGCTGAAGATGTCAGTGGAACAAGTGTGCAAAATGTATAAAGGGGGCAGGGTAGAAATATCCTGATCCTTTAGACCTGCTTAGGGGGTCCCACAATGACACCCAGGGCCCAATATTTTAAGTAAAAAAAGAAACCTGCATGTGCGCGCAGGGTGCGCGGATCCTGCCCTAAAAAAAATATATATATAACGGGGCTTCTTTTATAACTAGGCCCCTGGAGGCCAAATCCCGGGGGCAAATTAAAAAAATTATAGCCTTGTCACCCCCAGGGGTATAAAATAAGCGGTTGGGGGGTTCCAAGTCCCACCCTGAAAAATTAGTGGTTGGGGGCCCAACGACCCCCCCAAGCCCCGGTGACCACCACCCCCGGGGCTTTCTGTATTGTGGGAGGGGGACTGCGTGTCCCTCCTCCTGGAGCCCTTGAGGGCCCTGGGGACCACCACCCCTCAGGGCAGGCTGCTGCATTGTCCCAGGGTGCCCCCCCTCGGGACACTGCTGTTTGCTATGAGAGGGCGGGAGTCTTGCGGCTCCCACCCTCCCGTAGCAAACTTGGTTTGGATTTTGAAAGAGAGAGCAGGTTCCCTGCTCTCTCTTTCAAAATCCAAACCATATTGCTTTCCCACATGGGGAGCTGCATGTTAGCAGCTCCCCATGTGGAAATGCAATGCCGGCTCCCGAAGGGCGCGGGGAGCCGGCAGGACCGTGGGGGCATTGGGGCTCCCCCCACGATCCCCACCGTTTTTATAAGCCCCAGGGGATGGGGATGGGGTCCCCGGTAGTATTAGAAATTAGTGATGGGGGCTATTTTTTTTTTTACTGTAAAATTAGGAGTCGCGCACCCAGCGCGGCGCTCAGTGCAGCCCCCTGGCATGCACGCTTTGGATGCACGACTCATAAGCTGTAGGGTGCACAATTCCAACACATTTGGTGCACGACTTCTATGCATTTGGTGCACGACTCTGACGAGTTGGGTGCGTGACTCCAAGCAAAAAATCAAATAAAATGTTTTAGATATACATCAAGCTTTTGTGTTTAGTTCTTAGGTGGCTCTAAAAAGAGCCCTTGTGTTTATTGAGATATTTTGGTACCTACAAGTAAGTACCTATGGAGAGTCTAAAGTTAGAGAGGAAGACTCTGTTACCTTCATCTGTAAAATTTACACCATCTCTGCTATAGATGCCATCCATATTGAAACGCAGATTGTTGTGGTAAATGGACCCCATTCTATAATCTCGGAGAAAAGCAGAAACAGATTTATTGACATGTTTCCTAGCTTTCTAAATTTGTGGACAAAATTGATTGGACCAGTTCCATTTCTGCCTTTGGCATACGTTAGAATAGACAAAGGCAGTTTGGGGGAAAAGTGATATCAATTCCGTAAAGATTTCCTTTATAAGCATTTCCAGACCTACCCTAGTGAAAGTGCCTAGGACAGTGCCACCACAGAGCACAATTATGAGGTCAGGGTGTTGGAGATGCAAAAAGGATTTAACCAATGGCATCAATTGGAGCCATTTTAACCCTCTCTGTCCAATCCATTTAAGTCTACATTTGGTAAAGCTAGGTATTTGTCCATGTTTCTGTTTTCTTCATATCTTTGGCTCCAGAAAATATAGCTGTGTCCCACAATCCACACTCTAAGCATCTTGAAGGGAAGTCTGGATGCACTCAGATGGTCTCTGTATGTGAAATGGCAGTATGAGAAGTGAGATTTTTCTAAAATGGTGGATAAGATGCAGTTTTGAAAAAAGAAAAGAAATGATTGGGTGTTTGAAATCATTTTATTCTCAAAAGTAGGGTGCAGTTTCTGTTTTTGAAAGCATGTTTTTATTGGTTTAGAAAAAGTATTTCAAAGGAACATTACATAGGGTACGCTGATATTTTGAATAGTCAAGCACACTTGCTGTTTGGAGTTGCAACATTGTGTGTTGAACTTCTGACCTATGAGTTCAGTTAAGTGTTCCATGAACTGTTTCTATGGTAATAGGCAGTGAGCAGATTGGGGGTAGGGTTCAAATTTATGTCACTTGGAAAGGGCTGAAATGTGTAACCAATAGAAATGTGTGTTAGCTTTTGAATTATTGTGGGAAGCAATGTGATTTGATATTTACATGTATATGTGTGGAGAATGAGAGGGAAAGATTGCCATTTTTTTGGTTTTGCTAAGAGCTGCAGAGTAGAGAGATTCTGCATAAGAAAATCTGGTGTGTGACTGACATACTTCTTAATCTACAAATCAATTTCAAAGATAACTTATTCTTTTGTGAGAGGTGTATTTGGTATATTTGTTTTTTAATAATCCTTTCAGTAAAGTGCAAGGGATACTGTTATTTGTCTAGAATCACACTTTGAGTCAGTGTGCATTTGGGAAAATTGAGAGAGAATCATTTGGTTGATTGATGTGTTTGCAGACACATAAGTACATCTACTCATGTAGTGAGCCAGGCTTTAGGACTCGCAGTGCTTCAAGCTCCTATGTACTATGTATGTACAGGTATAACCAGCTTCACACTTGTGTTTCAGGCCTACATTTCCCCAGTTAGTATCCATACACTCCAGCAAACACCCTGTGAGTGCTCTTGCAACCCCATAGTGACTCTTTCGGTAGTATGTAGTAATCCTTTCAGTAAAGTGCAAGAGATACTGTTATTTGTCTAGAATCGCACTTTGAGTCAGTGTGCATTTGGGAAAATTGAGAGAGAATCATTTGCTTGCTTGATGTGTTTATAGACTTATAAGTACATGTACTCATGCATTTAGCCAGACTTTAGGGCACGCAGTGCTTCAAACTCCTATGGACTATCAATATAATGATCTAACCACCTTCACACTTGTGTTTCAGGCCTACAATTCCCCAGTTAGTATCCATACACTGCAGGAAACACCCTGTGACTGCTCTTGCAATCCCATAGTGACTCTTTTATGTACTAATCGATTCAATAAAGTAAAACTCACAGTTCAAAAAAGGGAGGATTGATGGAAAAGATTTGTGCCAGAGAATACCATTGCAGACAGGTATCAAATATGACACAGCTTCAGAGCACCTGTCTGCAACACACATAGTATGGTATACATTAGAGAGATATGGTGGTCTTGTAGGGCCAGGGAATTTCAGAATTAAAAGAAATAAAACTCTTTAATTTAAACACATCACTGAGTGTCTTTGCACTTGTCACAGTAGGCCCCATCCCTTCCCTTCAGTAATATATAAACATGTCCTATAAGTTTCCCAGTACATAAGTACTTATAAATTTATCTTGTTCTCTGTTAGCAGTACTGACATTTTTCTACCTATTACTCCTATAATAAGAATTGGCCTAGCCATGAACTCTCTTTCATATTTACAAGGAGAGGAAAAGGCACTCTGTATACCCTTTCTTTTCCATGTAAATACAATCTCATCATACACACCTCTTTGCGTTGAAAGGGTGGTTTATAGGCGTGGCTGTGTGTGTTTGCACAGAACACTCATAGAACAAGGCACATCTCCAGGTTTATTAAAAATCATAAATCTGGACATGTGTGAGAATGCTGCACCATCCTCCAATTGGTGTAGCAAGGCACAACAAGGAGAATTGTTTTCATTTCTCCTCATTTTTTCTCTTTTAATATATGCTACAATGCACAGCATACATTGAAGGAGAAACATGCCTTCACAAATTGTATTTGTGCAGAAAGGTGTGTCTTTTTGCACAAAAACAAAGTCCATACAACACAGATATCCTTGCATCATAGTGCAAGGGTACCTGTGTTACCATATGGCTGCAGTTTAAGCAGCAGTGCAGAGGGAAGCACAGACTTACAACATATTTATGTACATATGCTACATCCCTGTTCTTCCAAAGTACTACAGCACGCTGTAGCTAAACACTTTACAGTGTCATGCTGCAGCACTTCCTTATAGTTTTGCACTTATACATTCACCATACAGCACAAATGCATTCTTTCAGTCAATTATGCACTACACATAAATTCATCTAAACTTTCACACAGTAGCATACAAGTTTAGCTCTTTTTTAGCCAGAGTAGGTAGTTCTGAAAATAACTTTTTTTGTTTTGTTTTGTAGTTTTGTACTTTTTTTTGTTTTTTTGTTTTTTTTTTAAATGAAAAAAAACTCAACGGGACTAACAGAACAATGAACTTTAGGGCAAAAAAAAAAAGTCTAACAGTGATGGTTCTCCAGAGCACTGCAAACCAAATCAACAGATTGCTCCCCATAGCAAAGCAACCTATTGCATTTTATGCAATGAATTTTGGCATCAGCCAGTTGGGGCCGGATGTCCAAACTAGATGTTGAAGGGGACGTCCCAGAAGTAGTTGCAACTTGCGATGCTGGGGTCCACACTCTGTTGCAGTCTCTTGCACACCTCTCTTGCCAGATTCACAGGATGCAAACTATGAAGATGTTTGAACATATTTGCAGTTCCACATGAATATTTTTTTTCGGGAATTCCTCTTGAAAGAACAGATTTGCATATTTTACACGTTACCATCATGGCATTGACTTTCTTCAAACCTTGGGGGTATGTGAAAAACTTCCAAACAATTGATTCATATCTCTTGGGGTGTAGTGGTTCAGGAACAAACCCCTCCTCATTTGAGTGCTCTGAATCAGAAGAAGGTTGATTTGAAGCCATTTTTCCACCAATATTAAGGGCAAACAGGTTTGGAATAAAGAAAGAGAGCAGTTCTTGCTAGCAGATGTCTTCTCCTAAGGAAGGTCTAACAAGAGTGATTGAAATGGGTGGGGTCCTTCAATACTTACAGTAGGAAGTGTAATGAACCAATCAAATCTCTTTTTTTCTGGTCACATGGGGTCCGGGTAGGCGCACCCAACTCGCACCCAGCGTGACTTCGCGAAATTGCATTTAAAAGAATGCAACTTTATTGAAAGTTTAAGAATATTATTTTTATGAGTACCTCAGATAATGTCTTGTCTTAATATTTGTATATATGTTTTTGGATATTAAACATTTTTGCGGGAGTCGCCTACCCACCGCATCCGATACGCATATGACATCACATGGAAGCGCGCGAACACCGCTTCGCATAATACGTACTTGTCGCTTATGCGCTACAAGTCGTGTACCAGTCGCATAGCGTCCGCGTTGGGAAAGTCGTAGTCATCACACACCGTACACGCATCCTATATATCAATCCTTAAATGGCGGACACGTTCCACGCAGTGAACGAGAAGGGTGTGCTTTGGGTGCGCGATTCCAAAAAAAAATAGAAAAAAAACCCCAAAAATGATATAAGTATATAAATATATAAAATAATTAAATATATATTTTTATTTTTTGAGAAAATATATTTTTTAAATATTTGTAGTGTAATTTTTTTTAAATATCTCTAAAAATAAGTAGATTAAAAAAATGCAGTTAAAGAATATTAAAAAATAGAACAAGAAATATATTTTAAAATTATCATTTAAAAAACCTTTGAAATTCACTGAAAAAACCATAGGTTTCAGACATGTTATAGTTAGGAATTAGCATTTAAAAAACCTTTGAAATTCACTTAAAAAACCATAGGTTTCAGACATGTTATAGTTAGGAATTAGCATTTAAAGGATCTTAGAAATTCACTGAAAAAAACATAGGCTTTAGGGATGTTATAGTTAGCTGGACATTTCACTCATACAAAACCATTGAAATTCCTCCGTTATAGTTAGTTGTACTAACTATAACTCGCGCGGCCGCAATCCACTGCTGATGATGTCACATATTACATCATTTATGACATGGTCAGTGACATCACTGATGATATCTCAAATGATATCACTGATTACATCATCCATGTGACAATCAGATACACCTCATCATACACTAGCATAATCTTTCGACACTTATTATAAAATATGGAGTGCCATATCTGAATGCATTGACACACCAATACAAGTTTCTAAAAACCCACTCAGTGGTTCCTACATCTATACACACATCTAAACACTTACCTATATATTCACTCATACATGCTAATAAAGAACAATAGAATACTATTAAATATACTTATACACCTACATCACCTACATCAATATTACACACCAGCACACATCCTATTCACTTATTCAGTCATCCTACTCACTTATACAAACAATTGATTATACTTGCATTTACTCAGCTACGCACTTATACAAACACCACTTAATTTATTCATATAGATAGTAACTCATACTTAGTGGTTATAAAATCAGTATTACAAGTATACAGTTATCCATATAGTCACTTATACAATCACGGAGTCTTATGTATACTTATTTATATACAACAACTGTCACATACACTGTCTTAAATATTTCTACTTTGTTGGACATGTATCATTGAGAAATATATGTACTCATAATAATTACACCCATAAAGACATTCTCTTACCCAAACAACTGTTTACACATGCAGTCTTAACCTTATATACCTACGAAATTATCTATTTACACATCTTTGGACAGTAACACACCTTCCACCCAAACACACATACATGTCCTCTCCCATACAAATACTCACTTAACTAATCAATAACTAATATAGACTTTCACATAGCTACTAACTAACGTATGCAGTAGTTTACACATCAAGAGACAGAGTGATACAGATATGTACACAGTTAGATCACTATTGCATATATTTGGTGACACATTTTAAATTAGTGACTTAAATGGTCAATCACAGTGCTAGTAAATCCTTTATCCAGACACTTATACTTCCAGTCATTCTTCAATGCAGATTGCTATATATATATATCATATATATTTAAATATTGAACCAAACCACATTCACTGGATGATGTCATCAGTAATGTCACTGACCATGTCATGAATGATGTAATATGTGACATCATCAGCAGTGGATTGCGGGCGCGCGAGTTATAGTTAGTACAACTAACTATAACGGAGGAATTTCAATAGTTTTGTATGAGCAAAATGTCCAGCTAACAATAACATCCCTAAAACCTATGGTTTTGTCAGTGAATATATATATATATATATATATATATTACCTACTGGCGGTCGCCAGTAGGTATATATAGTTAGGATTTTTTCTCTATGGGATTTTTGAAAATTCTATGTCTAATAACTTTGGCGTTTGTGGACGGAATTGGCTGAAATTTTCAGGAAAATGGAACATTTTGTTTCTGAGCAGCCCCTGACAATTTGGGGGGGTTTCATCAAGGGGGGGCCGAGAAAAAAGGGGGGTCCCAAAACGCGTTTTTCCCATGTTAATTTCCATAGGGCGGTTGGCCTCACTTTTAGCTCGAACGGCTGAATGGATTTGCACGAAACTTGGCAAAATTGTAGGGACTGTTAGCCCGATGTGCCTTTGCTAGGTCTCAATATATGTGCTCCAGTGGATTTTGAGTAATTTAGGTTCAAAAAAAGATATATATCTGGGCGGAGCCTAACCACACATCTGATCTGATTGGCTGTCAGCACTTCATCCAAGAAGTGTTGGCAGCCATCTTGGGACCAATATACATGATAGCACCTCATTAAAAAGCATTGTAGTTTATAGAGGGTTTTAGGACTTTAGTTACATTATAAATCATTTGTTGATGGTACCATACTCGTTTTAGGAATTGTGGTGGGTTCTAAGGTGATTTTACCATGTGAAAAAACCTTCTGCTGTGATATCATGAATATTGTTTGAAAGAAAACTAATATCTCATGATTTTCCCACAGTGGTTTGGAAGGGGATCTATAAGCTAAACTGAAAGCATATTTTCTGTAAATTCACATTATCTTTCTCAGTCATGTGAAAATGAAGTCTGACATTCTCAGTAAAACATGTACATCCAACAAGGACAGAGACTGTCAGTTGATTCCTTTGTGTTCTACTGCAGCCTCCTAGAGTGTTCTAAAGAACAACTAGAGCGCTAACAGTCCTACTTATTACAAAGGTATGGCACACCTGAAGCCATCTTGATTGGAATAAAGTGGTAACTCTTAAAACATTTAATTTAAAAAGAAACAACATGAGGGGGTATATTTTACCATAGAAAGTATGATTAGTGCTGCAGAATGAAAAATTAGGGCACATTTTGAGTGACTTCTCAAATCCTTTTCTATTTCATTAAAACATTCTGACATGCAGTCTCCCAAAATGGCCACCAGAGACAAAAGAGCCCAAATGTAGCCCAAATATCACCCAGATGTAGCCCAAGTATAGCCCAATGACAGAATGTCCCAGAGTGTTCTAAAGAACAACTGGAGCGCTAACAGTCCTACTTATTACAAAGGTATAGCACACCTGGAGCCATCGTGATGGGAATAAAGTGGTAACTCTTAAGACATTTAATTTAAAAAGGAACAAAATGAGGGGGTATATTATGCAATAGAAGGTATTATTAGTGCTGCAGAAAGAAAAATTAGGGCACATTTTGAGTGACTTTTCAAATCCTCTTCTATTTCATTAAAAAATTCTGACATGCAGTCTCCCAAAATGGCCACCAGAGACAAAAGAGCCCAAATGTAGCCCAAATATCACCTAGATGTAGCCCAAGTATAGCCCAATGACAGAATGTCCCAGAGTGTTCTAAAGAACAACTAGAGCGCTAACAGTCCTACTTATTACAAAGGTATGGCACACCTGAAGCCATCTTGATTGGAATAAAGTGGTAACTCTTAAAACATTTAATTTAAAAAGGAACAAAATGAGGGGGTATATTTTGCCATATGAATTATGATTAGTGCTGCAGAAAGAAAAATTAGGGCACATTTTGAGTGACTTCTCAAACCCTCTTCAATTTCATTAAAAAATTCTGACATAGTCTCCCAAGATGGCCACCAGAGACAAAAGAGCCTAAATGTAGCCCAAATATCACCCAGATGTACCCCAAGTATAGCCCAATGACAGAATGTCCCAGAGTGTTCTAAAGAACAACTAGAGCGCTAACAGTCTTACTTATGACAAAAGTATGGCACACCAGAAGCCATCTTGATTGGAATGAAGTGGTAAGTCTGAAAACACTCAATTTAAAAAGGAACAACATGAGGGGGTTAATTTTGCCATAGAAAGTATGATTAGTGCTTCAGAAAGAAAAATTAGGGATCATTTTGAGTGACTTCTCAAATCCTCTTCTATTTCATTAAAAAAATTCTGACATGCAGACTGAAACATGCACTTTGAATACCAGCAGCAGACGTCCCTGGTGAGCAGTAGCATTACTACAGTAATCTAATGTGCAACTAGAGTGCTAACATTCAGAATTTATGGCAAATGTGTGACACATCTGAATGCCTTCTTGATGGAACCAAAGTAAACAAGCATTGAAAATGCAATAGATCTCGCCCTCGTTTAAGTTAAAGCCATTCTGTTTGTAATGAGGTGGCTTTTTAGCTTTGCTTTTATTAGTGTTTTTTCAACTTTCATGTAAATAACGCACCGTTTTCACCAAATCGACTTTGCCCAAGCACACCCTTCCCTTCGGCCAACAAATCCCAAAAATTCGGCACACCTGCCGATCCACTCTCCCTACAGCTCACCCAAGCCCCGTCCCTCTAGCGCAACTGGAACACCCCAAATTCACCTTCTCCATGCGCACCAAAAACTCCCATTGAATAACATGGCAATTCGCTACTCCGCACAAAAATTGCTCTTTAAAGCACTTCCACTGCTCCGATCCGCTTCAAACTTGGCTGGACACTAGTTCCAACGATTCCCTAACATCTCACCAAAAATCAGCCCAATCCATCCACTGGAACGGGGACGAATTTCAACCCGAATACGCGCCCCCCGCAAACACAAAAAAAAGCCATAAAACGGCCAAATCTCGACCAAAAACCGCCAAAATCCCTCAAAACCTTGCCAACACCAATACGCACGAAACTGAACCGGCCCCTCAGCCCTAGGCTCCGGGAACCCTACTTAATTGACCCAAAAGCCCTAAAAAAGCAACATAATACACACGAAAACGCCCTAACAACCCTAAAATGCATATAAGTATATGTATGCATGCATTTATGTTTGTATTTATATAGATATACCGATGATATATGTTTATATATGTATGTATATATATATATTCACTGAAAAAACCATAGGCTATAGACCATATATAGTTAGGAATTAGCATTTACAAAACCTTGAAAATTCACTGAAAAAACCATAGGTTATAGACCATATATAGTTAGGAATTAGCATTTACAAAACCTTGAAAATTCACTGAAAAAACCATAGGTTATAGACCATATATAGTTAGGAATTCGCATTTACAAAACCTTATTTTACTCACACAAAACCATTGAAATTCCATATATAGTTAGTTGCACTAACTATATATCGCGCACCCGCAATCCACTGCTGATGATGTCACTTATTACATCATTCATGACATGGTCAGTGACATCACTGATGACATCACTGATGACATCTCAAATGACATCACTGATGACATCACTGATGACAACATCCAGTGACTGTATGTTTCTGTAAAGTTAAAATATGTCTTACATATTGAAGAATGAGTGGATGTATAAGTGTCTGGATGAAGGATTTAGTAGGTGCATGACTGACTGTATGAGTGAGTGATTAAATGTGTCTCACTGAGTGCATGGGTTAGTGACTAAACTGTCTTAATTTGTGCATCATTATGTCTGTTGTTCTGTAAACTGTTGCATGTGTTGATAAGTAGCTATATGAGTAACTATATGGGTTATTGATTGGTTGCCCAAGTATTTGTATGGGAGACTGAGTGTGTGTGTGGGTGGCTGGGAGGTGTATGACTCTGTGCATAGATGTGTGAGCAGTTGATTCACTAGATGTATGGTTTCAAAAGTGCATGTGGAAACAGCTGTATGGGTGGTTGACTGTGTGCATGAGTGTATTGGTGAGTGAATGGATATCTCAGTGCTACATGTCAAAGTAAGTACATATGTAAAACACAGTACATGTGAGAGTTGACATATATAAATAACTGTGCATAAGAGCCAGTGAATGTGTGAGTGGCTGTATGGATCATTGTGAACTTGTATAAGGGAATGTATAAGAGAGTAAATATGTGTTAGTATATGTTTGAATATGTAAAGTTTGTATAACTGTATAGTTGAGGAAATGGAGGTGTGATTGATTCTTTGCATGACTGACTAGGTGTGTGAGTAACTCCATGGATGAGTGACAGTCTGTGAGTGTCTGTTTACACTGATTGTATCTAAGGTTATATTAGAGTCTGAAGAGGTTCATCGTATTATCACATGAATGATATCATCAGTGATGTGATCAGTAATGTCAAATGAGATGTCATCAGTGATGTCATCAGTGATGTCATTTGAGATGTCATCAGTGATGTCATTTGAGATGTCATCAGTGATGTCATCAGTGATGTCACTGACCATGTCATGAATGATGTAATATGTGACATCATCAGCAGTGGATTGCGGGTGCGCGATATATAGTTAGTGCAACTAACTATATATGGAATTTCAATGGTTTTGTGTGAGTAAAATAAGGTTTTGTAAATGCGAATTCCTAACTATATATGGTCTATAACCTATGTTTTTTTCAGTGAATATATATATATATATATATATCCAACAAATTACCAGACTCCCAAAGTGAAGGGACCACACGGAAGCTTCATGCTGAAAACATTAGGTTTATTCACACCTTGCTCGTGGCATCGAGTATGGTTGCAGCCTCAGTGAAATGTTCTGGCCAAACGCGTTTCGGGATAACCTTCTCCCTTCGTCAGTGGCGCTTCGTAAAAGCAAGCGGTCTCGCTGTGTTTAAAGTGTTCAGTTCAATCACCTGCCCCTGGGCGGGGGCGGGGCCGTAGCAACGGCCTTCTGGGCGTTGTAGTCTCTGTGAATAATTCCCAAGTGGGTATGCGAGTTCGTTTGCCATTGTACTTTAATTCAAGCCCCAGTGGGTTGAGGGGGCTACCAGCTCTTCTGACACGCAGCTTTGTAGGTGCAAACGTTGTTTGTGTGAGCACGTACTGGAGTTGCGCTTCACACAGCTTCCCTCCATATGTCAAACACCGGACGGTGTTTGCTGGTCCGTAACTGAATGCGGTGGGTCCTCTTCGCGACCGGGACGGCCGCTTAACATCCAACAAATTACCAGACTCCCAAAGTGAAGGGACCACACGGAAGCTTCATGCTGAAAACATCAGGTTTATTCACACCTTGCTCGTGGCATCGAGTATGGTTGCAGCCTCAGTGAAATGTTCTGGCCAAACGCGTTTCGGGATAACCTTCTCCCTTCGTCAGTGGCGCTTCGTAAAAGCAAGCGGTCTCGCTGTGTTTAAAGTGTTCAGTTCAATCACCTGCCCCTGGGCGGGGGCGGGGCCGTAGCAACGGCCTTCTGGGCGTTGTAGTCTCTGTGAATAATTCCCAAGTGGGTATGCGAGTTCGTTTGCCATTGTACTTTAATTCAAGCCCCAGTGGGTTGAGGGGGCTACCAGCTCTTCTGACACGCAGCTTTGTAGGTGCAAACGTTGTTTGTGTGAGCACGTACTGGAGTTGCGCTTCACACAGCTTCCCTCCATATGTCAAACACCTGACGATGTTTGCTGGTCCGTAACTGAATGCGGTGGGTCCTCTTCGCGACCGGGACGGCCGCTTAACATCCAACAAATTACCAGACTCCCAAAGTGAAGGGACCACACGGAAGCTTCATGCTGAAAACATCAGGTTTATTCACACCTTGCTCGTGGCATCGAGTATGGTTGCAGCCTCAGTGAAATGTTCTGGCCAAACGCGTTTCGGGATAACCTTCTCCCTTCGTCAGTGGCGCTTCGTAAAAGCAAGCGGTCTCGCTGTGTTTAAAGTGTTCAGTTCAATCACCTGCCCCTGGGCGGGGGCGGGCCGTAGCAACGGCCTTCTGGGCGTTGTAGTCTCTGTGAATAATTCCCAAGTGGGTATGCGAGTTCGTTTGCCATTGTACTTTAATTCAAGCCCCAGTGGGTTGAGGGGGCTACCAGCTCTTCTGACACGCAGCTTTGTAGGTGCAAACGTTGTTTGTGTGAGCACGTACTGGAGTTGCGCTTCACACAGCTTCCCTCCATATGTCAAACACCGGACGGTGTTTGCTGGTCCGTAACTGAATGCGGTGGGTCCTCTTCGCGACCGGGACGGCCGCTTAACATCCAACAAATTACCAGACTCCCAAAGTGAAGGGACCACACGGAAGCTTCATGCTGAAAACATCAGGTTTATTCACACCTTGCTCGTGGCATCGAGTATGGTTGCAGCCTCAGTGAAATGTTCTGGCCAAACGCGTTTCGGGATAACCTTCTCCCTTCGTCAGTGGCGCTTCGTAAAAGCAAGCGGTCTCGCTGTGTTTAAAGTGTTCAGTTCAATCATCTGCCCCTGGGCGGGGGCGGGGCCGTAGCAACGGCCTTCTGGGCGTTGTAGTCTCTGTGAATAATTCCCAAGTGGGTATGCGAGTTCGTTTGCCATTGTACTTTAATTCAAGCCCCAGAGGGTTGAGGGGGCTACCAGCTCTTCTGACACGCAGCTTTGTAGGTGCAAACGTTGTTTGTGTGAGCACGTACTGGAGTTGCGCTTCACACAGCTTCCCTCCATATGTCAAACACCGGACGGTGTTTGCTGGTCCGTAACTGAATGCGGTGGGTCCTCTTCGCGACCGGGACGGCCGCTTAACATCCAACAAATTACCAGACTCCCAAAGTGAAGGGACCACACGCAAGCTTCATGCTGAAAACATCAGGTTTATTCACACCTTGCTCGTGGCATCGAGTATGGTTGCAGCCTCAGTGAAATGTTCTGGCCAAACGCGTTTCGGGATAACCTTCTCCCTTCGTCAGTGGCGCTTCGTAAAAGCAAGCGGTCTCGCTGTGTTTAAAGTGTTCAGTTCAATCACCTGCCCCTGGGTGGGGGCGGGGCCGTAGCAACGGCCTTCTGGGCGTTGTAGTCTCTGTGAATAATTCCCAAGTGGGTATGCGAGTTCGTTTGCCATTGTACTTTAATTCAAGCCCCAGTGGGTTGAGGGGGCTACCAGCTCTTCTGACACGCAGCTTTGTAGGTGCAAACGTTGTTTGTGTGAGCACGTACTGGAGTTGCGCTTCACACAGCTTCCCTCCATATGTCAAACACCGGACGGTGTTTGCTGGTCCGTAACTGAATGCGGTGGGTCCTCTTCGCGACCGGGACGGCCGCTTAACATCCAACAAATTACCAGACTCCCAAAGTGAAGGGACCACACGGAAGCTTCATGCTGAAAACATCAGGTTTATTCACACCTTGCTCGTGGCATCGAGTATGGTTGCAGCCTCAGTGAAATGTTCTGGCCAAACGCGTTTCGGGATAACCTTCTCCCTTCGTCAGTGGCGCTTCGTAAAAGCAAGCGGTCTCGCTGTGTTTAAAGTGTTCAGTTCAATCACCTGCCCCTGGGCGGGGGCGGGGCCGTAGCAACGGCCTTCTGGGCGTTGTAGTCTCTGTGAATAATTCCCAAGTGGGTATGCGAGTTCGTTTGCCATTGTACTTTAATTCAAGCCCCAGTGGGTTGAGGGGGCTACCAGCTCTTCTGACACGCAGCTTTGTAGGTGCAAACGTTGTTTGTGTGAGCACGTACTGGAGTTGCGCTTCACACAGCTTCCCTCCATATGTCAAACACCGGACGGTGTTTGCTGGTCCGTAACTGAATGCGGTGGGTCCTCTTCGCGACCGGGACGGCCGCTTAACATACAACAAATTACCAGACTCCCAAAGTGAAGGGACCACACGGAAGCTTCATGCTGAAAACATCAGGTTTATTCACACCTTGCTCGTGGCATCGAGTATGGTTGCAGCCTCAGTGAAATGTTCTGGGCAAACGCGTTTCGGGATAACCTTCTCCCTTCGTCAGTGGCGCTTCGTAAAAGCAAGCGGTCTCGCTGTGTTTAAAGTGTTCAGTTCAATCACCTGCCCCTGGGCGGGGGCGGGGCCGTAGCAACGGCCTTCTGGGCGTTGTAGTCTCTGTGAATAATTCCCAAGTGGGTATGCGAGTTCGTTTGCCATTGTACTTTAATTCAAGCCCCAGTGGGTTGAGGGGGCTACCAGCTCTTCTGACACGCAGCTTTGTAGGTGCAAACGTTGTTTGTGTGAGCACGTACTGGAGTTGCGCTTCACACAGCTTCCCTCCATATGTCAAACACCGGACGGTAATATGTGACATCATCAGCAGTGGATTGCGGGCGCGCGAGTTATAGTTAGTACAACTAACTATAACGGAGGAATTTCAATAGTTTTGTATGAGCAAAATGTCCAGCTAACAATAACATCCCTATAACCTATGGTTTTGTCAGTGAATATATATATATATATATATATATATATATATATATATATATATATATATATATATATATATATATATATATATGTATGTATGTATGTATGTATATATATATATATATATATATATATATCACAACAACGATTCCTCACTTCGAGGAAACATGGAGTCGCACAAACGAAGCCGTTAATCCACACCATGTGAAGTTCTTATTTCTTTATTTCTTTATCCATGGGGTGTCAAAGCAAAGCAAAAGAAACCAACGCTTTTCGACAGCCTCCGCTGTCTTCAAGTCAAGTCAAATATCTTTATTTGATTGTTTGCAATTGACAATCATAAAAGTACATTTCATAACATAAACATTTGACACAGATAACATTTTGTAAAAAGAATATCTCCAGGGAGCAAATAGCACAAGCGGAATAACTAGTTTAAAAATATAAGTATACAGTTGGATAAAAAAATATATAACTATCAGTAGCATAAAATAATTAACCTTCCATACTTTTTCTAAACTTAAGCGCTGATTTTAAAAAGCTACATACAAACATGGCGCAATCACAATTTAGTATTTGAAGGTAATAAAGTGCTGGTCTGATTTGTGCAAATTTCAGCTGTTTTAAAAGAGGTTTTAAAAACAATTTACGTGGGACTATATAGTATGAGCAAATGAATAAAAAGTGTGCCGGATCTTGCGGAGACTTGTTGTCGCAGCCGCAAGCTGGCAACACTTGACCTCTATGGGCCCCGCTTGGTACAGCTAACAATAGGTGAAACAAGTCAAAACGAAACCTTGTCAGCAAGAAGCGTTCATAACTAGACATAGGCCAGGATAGGTAGGGTTCCATTTGTAGACAGGTTTTTGTCAGAGCATGCATCTTCACACTGTCTTTCTTAAGCTCTCTTTCCTCCCTAGCTAGATACCTAGATAACATGAAGGTATTTTTCCCGTAGATTACATCTAGTTTAGTAATTGATTCTGGAGCTAGGAAGAGGTCCAACCGTCCCATTTCAAGAAGGCAACTTCTAACATATTTTATCCATGGGATCTTCTACCTCCCACGATAATGCTTCAAGTAAGATGTTTCTAGTGAGGGGAATGTCTGTGTTCAACTTAGCCAGCACAGCAAAGGATTTGCAGCTATTCTGTCGCTTAGGTATGGCATGCCTAGTCCTTCATGTACGGAGAAGTTTGCCGTTCCCCTAGGGACCCTTAACACTTGCTTTAAGAAGTTGTTTTCGGTGACCTCAAGATCAGCTAGAGGAACAAAGCCCCATATCTCGCTCCCTTAGCACGCAACGGCAGTGCTTTTTGCTTGGTATAGCTTCAACATGGCAGCCACTGGGCTATTTCCCATTTTCCTAGCAAAGTCTATTATTGCTGCGTTTGCCCGCACTACCTCACCCTTCTTCTTTCGTACCGCTGGTGCCCACGTTAGTTTGTGATCAAAGAGAACACCAAAGGTACGAGAAGGTCTTGGTTGTCGGTATTTTTTCACCGTTAACTGAGAAGGGGTATGACTTCTTTGGGCCTGATCCTGTCATCATAACGAAGGATTTCGAGTTATTAATACTCAGGCCTCGAGAATTCATAAATATGAAGAAGGAATCTAGCAGGGTTTGAAGGCCTATTGCAGTTCTAGAAATTAGGACGGCGTCGTCCGCATAAAGCAGGACGGGCATGCCCTTCCTTCCTATGTATGGATAGTCTGTACTTGTTTTTAATAGATGCTCCTCCAGTTCGTTAATGTAAAGATTAAAAATAAACGGGGCCAAAATACACCCCTGTCTGACCCCCCGATTTATCCTAAAATCCCTAGTTACTTTCAAATCTTGGGTGTAGCGAATGTTCGCTCTTGTATCCGAATGAAGGTCCGCCAAGAAAATGATCAAATTTTGCTCCACCCCCATTTTTTGCAGGACCTCCCAAAGCCTACCTCTGTCGACGCAGTCAAAAGCGGATGATAAGTCCATAAAGGCCATGTGGATGGACCCTTTTCTGGCCATAGTATATTTGCCATTAATTAAGTATAGATTCAGACATTGGGTTACCGTTGAGTGGCCTGGTCTGAACCCGTATTGTGTTGGCGACATTATGTTGTTATCGTTTGCCCATGCTACCAGCCTATTTAAAACTATACCCCCCACCACTTTGGCAACTAAATTAATCAGGGAAATAGGCCTGTAGCATACTACACTGTTTCGATCGCCCTTCTTAAATACAGGCACTATGGTTGAGGATCCCCAAGTCTTTGGGCAGCCAATTAATGCTCCAGCATTAATTACTGCGGTAAGGACAGGAGCCCAGAGGTGGATGTTGGATTTAAATAAATCAGGAGGGAGGCCGTCAGGGCCAGGAGCCTTATTGCAGGTTAAACCCCGGATCCCCTTCTCTACCTCCCCAGCTGTAAAGCACAAAAAAACTTCCTCAGAAGTTTTAGTGTCAAATTCCGCTTGTGGCTCTTCACTTTTAAAAATTTTACTGAAATGGGAGACCCACTCTTCCTCGGGTATATTAGTTCCAGGCACAGAGTTACTAGGATCATCAAATAATGGTTTGTTAATAATGTTCCAAAACTTTGAGCTGTTTCCCAGGATTGTGGAGTCGAGCAGGGACTCCGAGGTTTGTGCTTTTACTTCTCTTTTCCGAGATGCCAGTGTTGCCTTGTATTTAGCTCTCAAGATCTTAATGCAGGCAGAGTCTCTTGGTTTTGTTTTTAAGGCCTTTTTAAGGTTTCGCCCAGCCTTGGAACATGCTTGATCAAACCATCTTGGATGGCAATCAGGCTGACCCTTCGCTGACCCTTCGCTGGTATGGTTAACATTTGGCCAACTCTTTGTACCACAACAGAAAAGGCATTTAGAGTCATTTCGGGCGATGTGGCTGGAGAGACACAGAGTCCAAGTTCTTGGCCGCAGCTGGTATTAATTGAGCTGTACAAAGTATCGCTGTTCACCATTGACCATTTCAATCTGCGGTTTGCGTTTATCGATTTTAAAGACCCGCAACCTTTGAGCGTCTTTCGCTGCTCAAAAATACCTGCTCCTACTACAATAGAGATGGGGTTGTGGTCGCTATGGATACTTGTTTCAATTTGAAAGTCAGAGGCTAAATAAACAAGGTCAGTAGAAAGTAAAATGTGGTCTATGTAGGAACCGTGACCAGAGCCTTTATAGGTAGGAACGTCATAGATGTGAAAGTCCACCGCCATGGACATAGCAACAGTTAAGTTCATATCGTCGATTAAGTTATTAGCATTTGTGCCACGCATCGAGTGGTCAAAGTGGAAGTCTGACCTGTTATTACAACCTAGGGAGCCGATGGATGTAATTTCTGGGTTGCCACATGGATGCGCGTTGAAGTCACCAGCAATTAATATATTTTGGGGCAAGCTTGCCGCTTTGGCTTTTAAAAAATTGTGTAAATAGTGGATGTTACACTCCCCCTGTAAAGATACTGCATTGTAAAAGTTGATCAGGGTAAGTGCCCTTTTTCCCCTCCTGAGCTCCAAGACTAGAATATGTCTGTTTTCAGGTTGTCTATTAATGACCTGACAAATAAGTGCAAGGCTAATGTATGTTACCAAACCCTCCTTTGATCTTCCTCTGTTCGACGGTGCTGCTGGTGAAAAAAAGCTCTGAAAGCCCTCAATATGTACATTTTCTTCTTCCAGCCATGTCTCTTGGAAGCACAGAATGGTATATTTCTTTATATATGCCATCCATGTTGGGTCCTTTACCTTAGCAGCCAGGTCAGCTAAATTCCAAGACAGAAATTTTATAATGCTAGGTGGTGCGTAACCTAGTCCTGCTACCTGTACCATGTTTGAGGGTGTAGATGGAACTTGATTACCTCGACCTATTGCTACATCTACATGTGCTTCGCTAGTAGAGAGAAGAGAATTTGCCACACTAATAACAGGGCTATAGACTTGGATAGTGGGATGTAATAAAATAGACCCGTGTTGTGACAACGTTCTCTCGAGATGGTATACTAGCGGTTCTGCTATACAGGGTTCTTCTAACTCTTGGGTGGGAGCTGGTGCATTCTCTAAATTGATGTTCTTTGTTATATTGGGTGGTGCTTCACGTTTTAAGGAATCAGAAGTGGCAGGAAAGGGTGAGAGTGCTGTTTGTCAATCAATCTCGTCCAAGTAATCTGGGGCATAGAGGGCATCAAATCTATTTGAGATGGGAACCCCATATTGCATATTTGAATAATGTGGGTATGAGTCGTCTCGTTGTTGTGTGTGGGGTAAAAACTCCCTTCTCTCATGAAATGTTGAGTGATAATTTTTAGGCCTACTCTCCCATGATGGTTCCTGCCTCTGATGTATGAAATCCATTGGGGTGACCTGGCTATATTGCCGAGGAGTTACCCTTGGTTGGTAGTGAACTGGTGGCTCGAGCATCCCCCCCTGCCCGTAGAACGTCTGAGGGTGTATTGAATTTTGGCCCGAGATGTTAGAGGGGTAAAAGTAGCTTAGATCTCTCGTACGGATCAGGCTATTTATTACACCACCTTTCCAGCTGCTAATGTAACTAGCCGCACGACTGTCCCCAAAATTTACCACAATACAGTCACCCTCAGTCGATTCAAATCTAGTACCCACCCAATCCACCCTTCTCACATGGGAGATGTGACCGTTTATGTAATGGGGAATCGGTCTGTGTGTGTTCAGCCAGTGGCTCACTTTATTTTTTTATTCCACTTGGGACTCTGACCTCTCACCTACTAGTTTAGGTACACCAATCAGAACAATGGTGTATGGGCTAGATTCAGGAGGGAGATTTATATAAAGGGGTCTTTTAGCTATCGCTGGTTTTGTCGTTTTGTCCCCTACTGTATTTGTGATTAAATTAGGGGTTTTGGTATGACACGGCGGTTCTGTATGAGTTTTAAATGATTTACCAGGGGAACCCTCCGTGGCCCATTCGGTGTCATCATTTTCAGTTTCAGGCAAAATTGGGGCACTGCTCGGGGTTGTGGCCACTAAATGTGATGAGTTTGCATCTAGATGTGGATTTGTTGCTGGTTTAGTCGGAACTATATTACCCTGTTGATTGGGCGAAGGTTGGTTTGAGGCACCATTTAGTGTAACTCTCTTTGGCCGCGCATTTTTGGTGCTAGTTGGGTTAAGAGAGCTACTTGCTGGTACAAAGGTAGAGGTTGATTTAGGTGCTTTCAGTATTTTGAGCAAACAGGAAGATGCGTCATTTTGTGCCCTCTCAAATTTTCCTAATGCCTTCTCAATGCTAATGACTCTCTCATTGATAGGCGACAGGAGAGACCTGACTAAAGTTTCTATTTCACTCAGGAGGGAATTATTTGTTGTTGGAGACTGGACTGTCTGACTTGACTGGTGTGTGACCGTGTTTGTATGCACCGGCCGCTTTTCGCTTAAAGGAGGTTCTATACCTTGAGTAGATGGTAATAAGGCCAGGATTGCTGTATTTATGGCAAGTTTAGCCAGTCTAAAGTTTGACCAGATGTCTTTAGCTGAGTGTTTCTGTTTAGTTATTGAACGGTGAATTTTCCTCATTAAGGGTTTTGTTTTATGTTTTTTCCCACGGAGTTGCTTTATATTTGAGGTAGCACAGCTATTCACAGGGGCAGGTTTTGTTATAGGTGATGTACCCCTCACGGCTACGTCCCCTAGGACTTGAGAGGCTGTGGGCAGAGAGCATAAAAACTCTCCATGATTGCTGCTCTGAATGGGACTACTATCCCTGCTGTTAACTATGGATGGTGTAAACAAATCTGATGGGGTGTTATCTCTGATTTGGGAGCTTGGGAGCCCCGTGAAAGATAGCATTAATATGGACTCTTGTGAGTTCAGAGTATTGTCCATGATGTTAGTGTTATTGGTTGTGTGCTGTGAGAGATCAGGAAAGCACAGATCTGGGGTTAATGAAAGACGTCTCTCAGTATCTTGTATAGCATCCGCCACTACGCCAATCGTTTTCTGGATCATAAGATCGATAGCGGTTAAAGTAGGTAGTGGCGTGTTGGAGGCATTTTTAGTTCTTGTTGTAGATCTCGTGGTCACTGGGGTTTTCCTAGTTTTAGACATCCTTTTGTAGGGAGTTGTATGTGATATGTAGGTTTCACTTTGGTTAACAGCTATACTGTGGACAAATAACAGAGGTCAGCTTAGATGATTTGTGTTGCAGAAGATGTCAGGGGGGTGGCCTGTCCCGGTCTCTTCGGTCCACTGAGGGCCACAGAGGGCCCGCCCTTTGCCCGGGCTTAGCCCGGCGCAGCCCCGCGCGCTCCCGCGACGCGGGAGATGAATGCCGCTTTTAAGCGCCTCCTGTCGCGCTCCGCCTCGACGTGACTTCCGGTCGCGGAGGCCGCTGGGAGTTGTGGTTTTCCTCTCACTCTCCCCCACACTGCGGCAGCACTGATGGAGGGAGGCTGGGGCGGGGGGAGGTGACAGGCAGCGGTGGAGCAGCGGCAAAGGCAGCAGTGCCGGTGTCTCTTCAAGGGCTCACTGGTAGGTTTGGCGGCAGATTATCACTGATGGCAGGAAAGTTTGCACAGGCACCCCTCCGCTGTCTTGATCACGGTTAGTTTGTGAAAGACATGCTCACAACTTATAGAAATCAAAGAAGTTTCAACCTGATTGTCACTCTCCCACATGGGTGTGTCCAAAACAAAGATTATGACCTTTTGTCACTCCTACTGGTTTACAGGGATTGTGGGTGATGTCGTTTTTTCGTTTTTCGTGTGTTTCTAAACAAAAGTAGTTGTCACATTTTTCAAACGTTTTTGGAAATAATTTCTCCCGATCATGTTTGGGGGAACATCACCTGGCTCCCATTTACGTGCTCGTTGTGTGTTGTTTATGTTGTACAGAAACAAAATATAAAAAAATATAAGAAGTCCCGCCCTCCAGTGGGCAATTAACATTGAACAACACACTCACTGTAAAGTATTTCAGTAAACAGTACCACCCACCAGTGGGCAATTGTCCTTGAACAACATATTCCTTATGGAGCATTTAAGTATGGATATCTTGTTTCACTGAGATTTCAAAGGTGTGAGCAATAATTACCAAGGTGAAGGTTGTGAAAATGGGGAATTTTCTGCCAAAGATACATAAAAACCCCACGAGACCACCAGGGAGGCCAATTGTGTCAGCCAATGGATCTTTATTTGAACCTCTAGCAAATTTCATTGACTTCTACCTAAATCCCCAGGTGAAACAACTAAAATCCTACATAAAGCACACAATGGATTTCCTCTGTATTCTAAGAGAATTGACCTGGCAACCTAACTTCCTCATGATCACCATGGATGTGATCTCCTTGTACCTTGAACTTTGGCTGAGTTTATACACGGACCCACAAGGGTAACACGTACATTTTAGCACTACAATTCCCAAGATGCTGTTAAGCCACGCCCAGGAGGGCGGGAAAATGAATTAAATAATGAAGTGCTGAAGGAGCCGAATTTACCTGCCATTTCAAACGCCGCTGAGGAAGGGATAAAGATCACCCGAAACGCGTCTGGCGTATATTCACTAGAAGTGTGCCCCAGTTCTGATGCAGGCGTGCAAGATGTGAATAAATATGAGAAGCTAAGAAACTCTCGTGTGGTCTTCCTCCGAATGGGTCCCTGAAACGATTTGATGTTTACCGGCTGTCCCGGTCGGGGAAGGAGACCCACTGCTGTTGCGGATCCAAGATGACGCCTAAAAGTGTCAGCCTGAGGAACGAGATTGCAGGTGACTCACCAGGGGAGTTCCTGCAAATGCGGAGATTCACATCTACAAAGCAGCGCAGGCAAAAGACTGAAAGCGCACATCAACCCACTGGGGATTCAATATTTGAACTTTGGCTGAGTTTATACACGGACCCACAAGGGTAACACGTACATTTTAGCACTACAATTGCCAAGATGCTGTTAAGCCACGCCCAGGAGGGCGGGAAAATGAATTAAATAATGAAGTGCTGAAGGAGCCGAATTTACCTGCCATTTCAAACGCCGCTGAGGAAGGGATAAAGATCACCCGAAACGCGTCTGGCGTATATTCACTAGAAGTGTGCCCCAGTTCTGATGCAGGCGTGCAAGATGTGAATAAATATGAGAAGCTAAGAAACTCTCGTGTGGTCTTCTTCCGAATGGGTCCCTGAAACGATTTGATGCTTACCGGCTGTCCCGGTCGGGGAAGGAGACCCACTGCTGTTGCGGATCCAAGATGACGCCTAAAAGTGTCAGCCTGAGGAACGAGATTGCGGGTGACTCACCAGGGGAGTTCCTGCAAATGCGGAGATTCACATCTACAAAGCAGCACAGGCAAAAGACTGAAAGCGCACATCAACCCACTGGGGATTCAATATTTGAACTTTGGCTGAGTTTATACACGGACCCACAAGGGTAACACGTACATTTTAGCACTACAATTCCCAAGATGCTGTTAAGCTACGCCCAGGAGGGCGGGAAAATGAATTAAATAATGAAGTGCTGAAGGAGCCGAATTTACCTGCCATTTCAAACGCCGCTGAGGAAGGGATAAAGATCACCCGAAACGCGTCTGGCGTATATTCACTAGAAGTGTGCCCCAGTTCTGATGCAGGCGTGCAAGATGTGAATAAATATGAGAAGCTAAGAAACTCTCGTGTGGTCTTCCTCCGAATGGGTCCCTGAAACGATTTGATGTTTACCGGCTGTCCCGGTCGGGGAAGGAGACCCACTGCTGTTGCGGATCCAAGATGACGCCTAAAAGTGTCAGCCTGAGGAACGAGATTGCAGGTGACTCACCAGGGGAGTTCCTGCAAATGCGGAGATTCACATCTACAAAGCAGCGCAGGCAAAAGACTGAAAGCGCACATCAACCCACTGGGGATTCAATATTTGAACTTTGGCTGAGTTTATACACGGACCCACAAGGGTAACACGTACATTTTAGCACTACAATTGCCAAGATGCTGTTAAGCCACGCCCAGGAGGGCGGGAAAATGAATTAAATAATGAAGTGCTGAAGGAGCCGAATTTACCTGCCATTTCAAACGCCGCTGAGGAAGGGATAAAGATCACCCGAAACGCGTCTGGCGTATATTCACTAGAAGTGTGCCCCAGTTCTGAAGCAGGCGTGCAAGATGTGAATAAATATGAGAAGCTAAGAAACTCTCGTGTGGTCTTCTTCCGAATGGGTCCCTGAAACGATTTGATGCTTACCGGCTGTCCCGGTCGGGGAAGGAGACCCACTGCTGTTGCGGATCCAAGATGACGCCTAAAAGTGTCAGCCTGAGAAACGAGATTGCGGGTGACTCACCAGGGGAGTTCCTGCAAATGCGGAGATTCACATCTACAAAGCAGCGCAGGCAAAAGACTGAAAGCGCACATCAACCCACTGGGGATTCAATATTTGAACTTTGGCTGAGTTTATACACGGACCCACAAGGGTAACACGTACATTTTAGCACTACAATTCCCAAGATGCTGTTAAGCCACGCCCAGGAGGGCGGGAAAATGAATTAAATAATGAAGTGCTGAAGGAGCCGAATTTACCTGCCATTTCAAACGCCGCTGAGGAAGGGATAAAGATCACCCGAAACGCGTCTGGCGTATATCCACTAAAAGTGTGCCCCAGTTCTGATGCAGGCGTGCAAGATGTGAATAAATATGAGAAGCTAAGAAACTCTCGTGTGGTCTTCTTCCGAATGGGTCCCTGAAACGATTTGATGTTTACCGGCTGTCCCGGTCGGGGAAGGAGACCCACTGCTGTTGCGGATCCAAGATGACGCCTAAAAGTGTCAGCCTGAGGAACGAGATTGCAGGTGACTCACCAGGGGAGTTCCTGCAAATGCGGAGATTCACATCTACAAAGCAGCGCAGGCAAAAGACTGAAAGCGCACATCAACCCACTGGGGATTCAATATTTGAACTTTGGCTGAGTTTATACACGGACCCACAAGGGTAACACGTACATTTTAGCACTACAATTGCCAAGATGCTGTTAAGCCACGCCCAGGAGGGCGGGAAAATGAATTAAATAATGAAGTGCTGAAGGAGCCGAATTTACCTGCCATTTCAAACGCCGCTGAGGAAGGGATAAAGATCACCCGAAACGCGTCTGGCGTATATTCACTAGAAGTGTGCCCCAGTTCTGATGCAGGCGTGCAAGATGTGAATAAATATGAGAAGCTAAGAAACGCTTGTGTGGTCTTCTTCCGAATGGGTCCCTGAAACGATTTGATGTTTACCGGCTGTCCCGGTCGGGGAAGGAGACCCACTGCTGTTGCGGATCCAAGATGACGCCTAAAAGTGTCAGCCTGAGGAACGAGATTGCAGGTGACTCACCAGGGGAGTTCCTGCAAATGCGGAGATTCACATCTACAAAGCAGCGCAGGCAAAAGACTGAAAGCGCACATCAACCCACTGGGGATTCAATATTTGAACTTTGGCTGAGTTTATACACGGACCCACAAGGGTAACACGTACATTTTAGCACTACAATTCCCAAGATGCTGTTAAGCCACGCCCAGGAGGGCGGGAAAATGAATTAAATAATGAAGTGCTGAAGGAGCCGAATTTACCTGCCATTTCAAACGCCGCTGAGGAAGGGATAAAGATCACCCGAAACGCGTCTGGCGTATATTCACTAGAAGTGTGCCCCAGTTCTGATGCAGGCGTGCAAGATGTGAATAAATATGAGAAGCTAAGAAACTCTTGTGTGGTCTTCTTCCGAATGGGTCCCTGAAACGATTTGATGTTTACCGGCTGTCCCGGTCGGGGAAGGAGACCCACTGCTGTTGCGGATCCAAGATGACGCCTAAAAGTGTCAGCCTGAGGAACGAGATTGCAGGTGACTCACCAGGGGAGTTCCTGCAAATGCGGAGATTCACATCTACAAAGCAGCGCAGGCAAAATACTGAAAGCGCACATCAACCCACTGGGGATTCAATATTTGAACTTTGGCTGAGTTTATACACGGACCCACAAGGGTAACACGTACATTTTAGCACTACAATTCCCAAGATGCTGTTAAGCCACGCCCAGGAGGGCGGGAAAATGAATTAAATAATGAAGTGCTGAAGGAGCCGAATTTACCTGCCATTTCAAACGCCGCTAAGGAAGGGATAAAGATCACCCGAAACGCGTCTGGCGTATATTCACTAGAAGTGTGCCCCAGTTCTGATGCAGGCGTGCAAGATGTGAATAAATATGAGAAGCTAAGAAACTCTCGTGTGGTCTTCTTCCGAATGGGTCCCTGAAACGATTTGATGTTTACCGGCTGTCCCGGTCGGGGAAGGAGACCCACTGCTGTTGCGGATCCAAGATGACGCCTAAAGGTGTCAGCCTGAGGAACGAGATTGCAGGTGACTCACCAGGGGAGTTCCTGCAAATGCGGAGATTCACATCTACAAAGCAGCGCAGGCAAAAGACTGAAAGCGCACATCAACCCACTGGGGATTCAATATTTGAACTTTGGCTGAGTTTATACACGGACCCACAAGGGTAACACGTACATTTTAGCACTACAATTCCCAAGATGCTGTTAAGCCACGCCCAGGAGGGCGGGAAAATGAATTAAATAATGAAGTGCTGAAGGAGCCGAATTTACCTGCCATTTCAAACGCCGCTGAGGAAGGGATAAAGATCACCCGAAACGCGTCTGGCGTATATTCACTAGAAGTGTGCCCCAGTTCTGATGCAGGCGTGCAAGATGTGAATAAATATGAGAAGCTAAGAAACTCTCGTGTGGTCTTCTTCCGAATGGGTCCCTGAAACGATTTGATATATATATATATATATATACATATATATATATATATATACATTTATATATATATATTTGGGACTGGCTGGTCGGATATATGAAACAATAAAGATTTGATTGGCACAAGAGTTGCGGGTCCACTTTTCGCTTCTTGCTCAAACTACGGCGTGTGAAAGCAACGATTGGAATATATCTATCTATATATATATATATATATATATATATATATATATATATATATATATATATATATATATATATATATGAATGCTCCCCGTCCCACTGAAAGTCGAGGCACTCACGGGTGGGTGTGGTGTGCGGTAGTGGGTGCCCGCAGAAACACAGGGCTCAGCTTCCAAGAATCCCCCTCAGAAGAGCCGCACTCGTAAAACCAAATTTCGTGCTCACACCATCAAAGTTTATTTACAGAGCTAACAGACGTGTTTCAGCATCAAGCCTTCATCAGTGTTAGTCACGCTTCGCAGCTTAGCCTGGGTATTAATGCAGTCATACATTGACTAAACATAGTGGATGGACTAAATACATTGCAACTGAGCGTCGCGCCATCTTTAAACATGCAAAAACGTAATAGAATCCGCATTTTGGGTAAATTTTCCCCTTCTTTATGCCGCGTTTACTTAGTATAGCAATAAACGGAAATTCAGTGAAATATCGCCATGTATCGGCATTGCTCCCCGCATTGTAACCTTACGGGGAGATTAGAGGAGCGCAAAACCTCGCAACTCCCTTTTCAATTTCCAACAGTCCATGAAGCCATGTATTGGCAAATTACTCTATCTTGACATACAGATAAGGCATTTTGTGCATTATACCACCTGGATTTTCTGTACAGCCAACTAAGTCAGTACATTTTTCTTATTTCTGTCTGAAGTGTTTGCTCTTTTCATTCATGAGTTACAGTCTAAATTCTCAACCCTCAGACTCTCCTCATGCCTCTATTGTCACATTTCTTCCGGTTATATACGACCATACCAATTAGTCCAAATCACCAAAAGTTCAATTATGTGAATAAGGAAGAGGGGAGGGGAAGGGGGAGGGGAGAACAGAAAAAGAAGAAAAGAAGAATAGTCTAAAGGAAAGAAACAGATAAACGTTACAGATGAAATGGTTATTACAAGTCCAAATCATATTCCTGTTTCTATTCAAATATATATAAGGATCTTTAGAAGAACATTATACAAGGCCCTATATAGTTCAGTCGACACAACTGTCCCATCAACTACTTATTTTCCTAGATGGACAGCAAGTTCTTCCCCGCTGTTCAATCCTAATGGTGCCTTTGTCATCAGATCTATAATATACCTGGATTCCAGGCGTCTCAGCTTTTTCAGCCTATCTCCTCCTCTCACACTTTCCGGCACGTAGTCAAGGCCGAAATATTGCAACTTATTCCTGTCTCGTTTATGTATCTGATCGAAATGTCTTGCGACAGGATAAGATGGGTCTGCTTTGTCAATCGCCCTAAGGTGTTCCAGGACTCTGACCTTCAATTGATGGATCGTGCTCCCTATATATCTTAGGCCGCACGGGCAGATAAGGCAATATACAACTTAGTTTGTGCTGCATGTCATGAATTTTTCAATAGATTTGGAGATGCCTGCACCTGGAATCTCATACACCCGAACCCTTTTACTACCTGCGCAGGCTTTGCATTTTCCGCAGGGGTAAATGGGGGGCTGTATATTGCCTTATCTGCCCGTGCGGCCTAAGAATAAATAAATTACGGACTAAGCGCTGTTTCTTTCAATCCCTCTACAGAACCTTCCATGCCATGATTACGGGGCGCTCCAGCCTCGAAACACGTCGGAAATGGGCAATGAAAGAAGGTTGCCAATGAGCAAGCTACAGCGAGGCTAAACATGCTGGATGGGGCAGTGTTGTGTGCTCTTATGAAGCTCGAGGGCTCTTTGCAGAACGTATATATATATATATATATATATATATATATATTTCCACCATACCAGTCTTTATCATCAAAGAAGGCGCTGACTCCGCGTATCTTAATTCAAATGTTTTCTTTCACAAATCAGCTTCTGCTCAGACGCGTTTCGGCGGCTTGCTCCCGCCTTGCTCACTAACATCTGACCACCGAATAGTGCGCTTTATATACATTTACATTGTGTCTTGAGTTACAATTAACATAGCTAATTGGCATTCCTTGTTGCCAAGGTGACGTGGTTACACCCTTGTGTTGACGTGACTGTTAACATGCCTATTACATTTCTGGCGGACTTGTTAACTTATGATTCACGTATTGTCACACTTATTTTGAACATTAACATCATGTCTAAAATACCTTTGTTTAATCAATATCTTTCTGAATTTGCCACACTAGTTGTTCTGACACATTTATATTTTATCCTCATAATCCCTGTATTTATTCAATTACATTCCCCCGCTTAACAGTTGTGTAGTGTTTCACCTGCGGCATCTCCCATAGCGTCATGGAAATTTTGGTGTGTCACGGGAGAGAAACGTGCCACGTATGTGATTGGGTCTGAGTTTAGAGCGGGTGATGTAAGGGATCGAGCTTACCGATGATCGGTTTGTCGGCCTGTTGGCAGAGTCAGAACATGTTCCGTTGTGCCCAGTTCAATCTCTTGCCGGTAAGCTCACAGTTCGGTACACCACAAGTGTGTATGTCTCCCCTGGTTTGCCTAAACTGTTTACCAAAGTGTTGATTACAGCTCTAGCCCAGATTCTAAACAATGATCAATGACATGCTGTAGCGCAAGTGCGCACCTATTACAAAATTATCGCGTCGAATCGCCACTTCATCTTAGGGGGTTGCGGTGATCGATGGTAATAGGGTTTATGTTGGGTGTGCTCAGGTGATGGTGTCAGTGTGGACTTACGGATGTGGTTTGTTCTCATGTGACACGAAGTGTATAAATATTTACAGTGATAGCGGATAATGGGTAGGTGTTGTTAAGGGTACTAGGGTAGAGAAGGCTGCACTAGATATGGACACTTAGGGCTTCATCAGCATTTAGCCCTGAAGGAATCTTAGAATTCAGCAGAATAATATATCTAGATTCCAGGCAGCGTAACGCAAGTTTGCGGTTCCCGCCCCTCACGTTCTTGGGGATACTGTCGATGACAAAATATGTCAGACCTTTAGAATCACCTTCATGAATATCATGGATGTGGCGTGCTACTGGGTAGGATGGATCCCTATTCGTAATTGCCCGTAGGTGCTGCAGGATTCTAACATGCACTGGGTGAATTGTGGACCCTACATATTGTTTGCCGCATACACATGTGAGCACATATACGGCATATTCTGTCTTACATGTGTAATGCTCTCTGATGGAGTAGGGTTTTCTTCTGAATGGTACTGTTATACTCGTTGTATTGCTCCCATGACTGCAGGCTTTACATTTGGCGCACTTTTTAAAACCTTTTTGGGATTGTAGCCAGTTTTTTTGTTTTGTGATAACAGGGGCATTGCGTACCAGTTGTTGACGCATTGATCTGGCTTTCCTAAAGGACTCTAATGGTTTTTCACCCATTCTATCCCCTATGGTCGTGTCATTCCGGACCAAAGGCCAGTGCCTTCTGAGTATTTTTCGAAGGTTCGCATGGTAGCGATTAAAACCTGTAATTAACCTGGGGGGGTTGTCTTTCTTGTGTCGTAGTTACTGACTCAGTTACCTCTGGGAACAGTAGGTCATGTCGGTTTTTAGTGCTGCGTTTGATTTCGGCAGTCTTGCAGGTTTTGTCTGTGTACCCTCTCTTTTTCAATCTCGTGAATAGGTTATTTTTTGCTTGCTTCAGATAGCCCTTCACTGGTGCTACAGTTGCGTGTCATCCTGAGGCATTCCGCATAAGGGATGGACTGTTTGAGTGGTGTCGGGTGGAAACTATTTGCGTGAAGGATCGCGTTACCCGCAGTGGGTTTGCGATAGGTGCGTGTTTGTATTTTGTCGTGCTGTACAAACAGTTCTACATCCAGAAATTGTATACTCTCCCTGCTTGCGTTACAGGTGAATTTGAGGTTCTGTGAATTTTCATTCAATTGTTCAGTAAAACATATCGCACTTTCAACACTGCCCTCCCACAAAATGAAGATGTCATCTATGAATCGCCTATAAACAATAACATTCTGGTTCATGGTTTCCCTGTGTAATGTCATAAGTACCTGCTCCTCCCACTGTATATTGCCTTATCTGCCCGTGCGGCCTAAGAATAAATAAATTACGGACTAAGCGCTGTTTCTTTCAATCCCTCTACAGAGCCTTCCATGATTACGGGGCGCTCCAGCCTCGAAACGCGTCGGAAATGGGCAATGAAAGAAGGTTGCCAATGAGCAAGCTGCAGCGAGGCTAAACATGCTGGATGGGGCAGTGTTGTGTGCTCTTATGAACTCGAGGGCTCTTTGCAGAACATATATATAAGACACCACAAGATTAACCATGGGTGAGGAGCTAGAATATATCAGTAAGACTAGGCGTGATACATTACGCTCAGCAGGCAAACAACAACCGGCAAAAAACGGACAAGGAGCAGGCGGGAGCGGAGGGCCGCCCAGAGGAAACGCAACAAAGCGAGGGGGACGGGGCCGGGGTTCCTGGAACAACAAACAGGGAAAAAAAACGTAGGAATACAAAAAATGAGCACAGACGCCAATACCATAATAAATTTGGCGAATATTGACTTGACAACGGCGGAAAAACAGCTATTGTCGCTAGGGCTATCGTATTGCCCTGAAAGTAACTTTCACTATACCAAAACCAGGGCGGATGTGTTCCAATTTATACGCAAACTAAAATTGCGAAAGTTCCACAAAACCCAACTGACCAACAAATCAAAAAACAAGACCATAGAAGACCAACCGGCAGATTCTCCAAATTTGGCAGCCGAAGATTATGAGCTGCTAACCTCTGTCCAAGGCATAATCAACTCACGAAACAGTTTCCAGAATGATATGGAGTCATGGAACACGGAAAATTCACAGGATTTTCCAATCCTCAATTCCCAACAAGCTAGGAGTCTGGTAAACAAAAAACCGGAGACACCATTCAAAAGAAAATCTAAATTTGTGCCTATCACAACCAAAGACTCAATAGATGTTTTCAATGACACTGTGGTTGCCCAAGTCAAAAAGTTACACACTAAAATTCAAATGACACAGAAAAGAAGAACAAAGGAACAAATTCAGTATGATCTCTTAATGGAAAAACTAAAAAAAGAGAACCAAGTGGTGATAGGAAATTCAGATAAGGGAGGAAATATCGTGTTATGGCCCTTATCACAATATCTCACTGAAGCAAACAAACAGCTCAACGATGTACAATGCTACCACCACAGTTCCCCCATTAAGTATAAGCAGATGCAGGATGAATTAGGCAGTAAACTACTGGCATGGAAAAGTTTAGGACTTCTAAATATGGAGGAGTTTAAATTCTTAAAGAAAGAACATCCACGCACGCCAGTGATTTACTTTATAGCAAAGATACACAAAAATAAGGAAACACCTCCAGGGCGACCGATCATCGCGGCATGTGATGGTCCCCTTGAAAATCTGTCGCAGTATATAGACTTCTTTTTACAAGAACATGTTTTTAATTTGGAGTCATACGTAAAGGACACTGGAGACTTTTTGTCAAAAATAGCAAAGGTTAAATGGGAAAATGGATATCACCTAATAACCCTTGATGTTTCCTCACTATATACGTGTATCCGGAATATGGATGGATTGAAAGCTGTCCAACATTTCCTATCTAAGAGACCCATTGAATTCACAATGCATAACAGAATGCTTATTGACATGCTATTATTTTGTTTAGAACATAATTTTTTCCTTTTCAATAAACAAATGTACCGTCAGGTTCAAGGTGTCGCCATGGGGGCCAGCTTCTCCCCCAGCTATGCCTGTTTATTTATGGGCTGGTGGGAGGAGCTGGTCCTCAGGGGGGAATACCGGGACATCTGTATGAATAACATTGTATCCTGGTTACGGTACATTGATGATCTGATTATAGTGTGGAAGGGCAGCAAAGAAGACGCACAGACTTTCATAGATAGCATCAATGTCAATGATATTAACTTAAGCTTTACATCGGACATAAGTAATAGCCAAGTTTCCTTCCTAGATGTCTTAGTTAAAATTGATGAAGGCAAAATCACGACCACCTTGTACAGAAAGCAAACTGCAGGGAATACCCTGCTACACGCAAGCAGTGCACATCCCAGCCATCTTATCCACAGCATCCCATATGGGGAGATGCTGCGGTTACGCAGAATATGTAGTGATGAGGGAGAATTAAGAAGACATCAACAGGAGAGCAAGGGTAGATTCTTGGAAAGAGGCTACAGTGCCAAAACAATTGATGCGGCAATGGCTAAATCAAGATTAAAATCAAGAGATGAACTTTTGCGCATTACAGAAACCCCTATATTAGAAAATACGGGAGGCACGACAACATCTGAGGAAGCACCCAGACTAATCATGAGTTATAATCGTCAGCATAGGGATTTGCGCAAAATCATTCAACGCAACTGGCATCTTGTTAAGGAAGACCCTGTAATAGGTGATACTCTCCCTGAATATCCATCAATTACATATAGAAAAGCCACCTCAATGGGGGATGTGTTGATAAAAAGCAGCCCAGAGTACAAGGAAAACACAGGTTTGTCCCTAGCGCGAAAAGGTTTTTACAAATGCTCCAGCTGTAAGGCTTGTACATATGGGGTAAATAAAACCTCCTATCTAACAGCCTTTAGCTTGAAACCACAAAACATCAAATTCCATTTAACATGTAAAAGCGAATTTGTGGTTTACATACTAGAGTGCACTTGTAATCTAAAATATGTAGGCAGTACCAAGCTTCCCAGCCACAAAAGGATCCTACAGCATATCAGGGCAATTAATAATAACGACCCTAATTACCCTGTGGCGAGGCACTTCCATGATGTCCATGGTGGAAACCTGAAAGATCTAAGGTATTACATCATCGACACAGTCCCCATACAGAGAAGAGGAGGGGATAGGGAAGGTATGCTCCGTAGGCTTGAAACACACTACATTTTAACCTTAGATACCAAGCAGGCAAAAGGTCTTAATATGACTGAAGACCTATACACATTTTTAGAATGATCATTGGGATGACGGTTTGGTATCTTGCACTAGAATATCATGTGTCTTCATCAATACTAAGTAATATAATGTAATGTTTGAAAATTTCCGTATCTTCTTAGATGTAAATACTCTGTTAAGCTTGTATATATTGTAAATAGTGGATTTTACAAGATGAAAGATTAACATATATATATATATTTGATACTAAAAGGGTTTTAATTATTTATGCAATTTTAAATGAATCATGAGTGGATTGAAAAACAATATAAATAATGAAAAAATTCTTTGATGTTTTTCAATTGTGGGAAGCACTCATTAGAAAAGTATATTTGGTTGCATTTATTTGGAGGAACCCTTTAGATATCCATCTTTCCTTGTACTTATCTTTTCACAGACAATGAATTGTTTTTTGGTAGGGTACAATTTTGTGTAATTAGATTTGTTTTTCACTTTGGGTATTATTTTTGTCTCTTGGAAAAAAGAGGTTTTCTGTAGCACGTTATGATTTATGTTTTAGTCTTAAATTTCCTCTTTTTTGGATTCACAGTGATGCACTTTAGTATTCAGTGAATGGATATTTGCAATACAGTTGACAACAAGTAAATGTATTATACATGAAATTTCTGTGGTTCAACTACTATGCATAATAATAATAATTTTTTGCAAATGTATTTTACAATCATCACCTGTATTTTACGCATCACACGAGAAAGAAAGAAATTTTAATAGTAATCTTTCTATGTCCATTTACGCACTTGCACTTTAAAAGGAGGTGCATCCCACAACACTGTTGTCATGTGATCAAGGCAGGGATCTGCCGAAACGCGTTGTGGCTGATGTGGTTGCACTGTAAAGCTAAATAAAAAAAGAAGCACAGAAATTGGGTCTACCTCGTCTTTTGCGTGTTCTGGCTGTCGGTTTCATTGGGAGACTGAGACGAGTTCTTGCAGCATATATATATATATATATATATATATAATAACAGGGGTAATTAATTCCCAATGTAGTTTTTTTTACTGTACCAACCTTGAAAACGAAACGCGTCGGGCAGGACTTGATACAAAGCAAAGTTCTTTTCCACTGCCTGCAATGTTATTCTCCATTAAAGAAGTTGGCAAAAGTTACTTACCTGCGTGGACTCCTCACTACAGGCAACTCTGTTGGTTGAATGTATGCGGCGCAGCCTGAGCCGCGATGGAGGCCCCGCTGTACCATGGTACAGTCCTGCTGTGGCGCCAACCGGCGTGATGGAGTTAGGAACAGGTATTCCCAATAGTGAATATTGAACAGCATCGCTAGCGTGGGAGAGGTGACAACGCTGCCCACTGTGGAAATATTGCGAAATCCTGAGTCTTGTCACTGGTGACCCACTAGGAAAGACCACATCACTACCAAATCCAGGAAGCAACGCAAGTGGACACGCCCACTGGGGCGGGGACATTGTATTTTAAGTGGTGTTGCGAAAACAGTTGTGACTGGACCTCCTTTTAAAAGCCGGCGGCCCTTGATGAAGTCCTATGCACAAAATGCATCAGGCAGGACTTGATACAAAGCGAAGTTCTTTTCCACTGCCTGCAATGTTATTCTCCATTAAATAAGTTGGCGAAATGTACTTACTTGCGTGGGCTCCTCACTACAGGACTACAGGCAACTCTGTTGTTTTGATATATATATATATATATATATATATATATATATATATATATATATATACGCTCCCGGTCTCCAACGCGGGCAGCAACGCAAGCAGTTCCCTCTGCTACGGGAACATTTGAAAAGAATATATATATATATATATATATATATATATTGACAAACCAAAGTTCCGGTAATTCACCAGTCACATTCACGAGTGGGTCGGAGTAGGGCTCCCGGTCACCCATCTTATCCATCAAAACACTCCATTCTCTCGAACAGACATCTCCGACACTCAGAGGTTGCTGTGCACGCAATTTTATTCAGCAGGAAAACAACGCGTTTCGCTTTGCAGCTTGATCGCGTTTACGAATTGATGCCAAACAATTGTCCTTTTACTCTTTCGAGCAACATAAAAAACGGACTAACACCCATATGTGTACAGATTGGTACTCAGTGTGGCGGACATTTTGGAATGGTCAAACATACTATACACAAGTTATAATTCATTCACATAACGTTTGGTGTCTATATCATACCAAATTAAATCAATGTGTGATTCAAACAAGCAAATGTTTGAATCACACATTGATTTGAGTATGCGGCGTATGCACCACCCCGTTATCCTTGGGGGTCACGGAAGTGAAACAGCAGCCGTACATGGGATCGAGGACGGGCACACTTGTGGGGTCCATACAGGAGTTGATTGTGTGCTTTCCGCACCACACTTCCCATAATGCACAGTCTCATCGGAGCCTCCCATCGGCGGGTGTATCATATGGAAATTGGAGAAGTATGTCAGCGGGTGCTCACACCGCTTCCGTTAAAGCCCCTGAAGAGAAGCAGATGGAGCTTCGAAACGCGTCGGGTAGATCCATTACGGAGCGGCATCTACAAGCGGATCCCCGTCCTCACCTACACATAGATCAAGCTGCTGCTCGTGTGCTACTCAAGAGTGGACAACCTGGAGCGACAATTTACACGCGGCAGTCCAGCCGCGGAGTATGCACCACCCCGTTATCCTTGGGGGTCACGGAAGTGAAACAGCAGCCGTACATGGGATCGGGGACGGGCCCACTTGTGGGGTCCATACAGGACTTGATTGTGTGCTTTCCGCACCACACTTCCCATAATGCACAGTCTCATCGGAGCCTCCCATCGGCTGGTGTATCATATGGAAATTGGAGAAGTGTGTCAGCGGGTGCGCACACCGCTTCCGTTAAAGCCCCTGAAGAGAAGCAGATGGAGCTTCGAAATGCGTCGGGCAGATCCATTACGGAGCGGCATCTACAAGCGGATCCCCGTCCTCACCTACAAATAAATCAAGCTGCTGCTCGTGTGCTACTCGAGAGGTGGAAGACCTGGAGCGACAATTTACATGCGGCAGTTCAGCCGCGGAGTATGCACCACCTCGTTATCCTTGGGGGTCACGGAAGTGAAACAGCAGCCGTACATGGGATCGAGGACGGGCCCACTTGTGGGGTCCATACAGGACTTGATTATGTGCTTTCCGCACCACACTTCCCATAATGCACAGTCTCATCGGAGCCTCCCATCAGCGAGTGTATCATATGGAAATTGGATAAGTGTGTCAGCGGGTGCGCACACCGCTTCCGTTAAAGCCCCTGAAGAGAAGCAGATGGAGCTTCGAAACGCGTCGGGCAGATCCATTACGGAGCAGCATCTACAAGCGGATCCCCGTCCTCACCTACACATAAATCAAGCTGCTGCTCGTGTGCTACTCAAGAGGTGGACAACCTGGAGTGACAATTTACACGCGGCAGTCCAGCCGCGGAGTATGCACCATCCCGTTATCCTTGGGGGTCACGGAAGTGAAACAGCAGCCGTACATGGGATCGAGGGCGGGCCCACTAGTGGGGTCCATACAGGACTTGATTGTGTGCTTTCCGCACCACACTTCCCATAATGCACAGTCTCATCGGAGCCTCCCATCGGCGGGTGTATCGTATGGAAATTGGATAAGTGTGTCAGCGGGTGCGCACACCGCTTCCGTTAAAGCCCCTGAAGAGAAGCAGAAGGAGCTTGGAAACGCGTCGGGCAGATCCATTACGGAGCGGCATCTACAAGCGGATCCCCGTCCTCACCTACACATAAATCAAGCTGCTGCTCGTGTGCTACTCAAGAGTTGGAAAACCTGGAGCGACAATTTACACGCGGCAGTCCAGCCGCGGAGTATGAACCACCCCGTTATCCTTGGGGGTCACGGAAGTGAAACAGCAGCCGTACATGGGATCGAGGACGGGCCCACTTGTGGGGTCCATACAGGACTTGATTGTGTGCTTTCCGCACCACACTTCCCATAATGCACAGTCTCATCGGAGCCTCCCATCGGCGGGTGTATCATATGGAAATTGGAGAAGTGTGTCAGCGGGTGCGCACACCGCTTCCGTTAAAGCCCCTGAAGAGAAGCAGATGGAGCTTCGAAACGCGTCGGGCAGATCCATTACGGAGCGGCATCTACAAGCGGATCCCCGTCCTCACCTACACATAAATCAAGCTGCTGCTCATGTGCTACTCAAGAGGTGGACAACTTGGAGCGACAAAAAAAAAATATGTATATATATATATATATATATATATATATATATATATATATATATATATATATATATATATATATATATATATATATATATATATATATATATAATAATAACAGGGGTAATTAATTCCCAATGTAGTCGTTTTTACTGTACCAACCTTGAAAATATGAAAGTTTGAGTATACCTTGCTAGGATTCGATCTCGTGATCTCAGGACCACACGCTGCCGCCGATCTGTTAAAACATGATAAGACCATAGATTGCTTTTACTTTAAGAACCTTCACGCTTTGTATATAATTAAAACAACATTCACATTGTAGATGATAATAATAAAATCTTGGAATTGCCACATACTAAATCCCGAACAGACCACAGCCTAATATTATCATGATACTTGGTGTAAAACACATACAGCAAAGGAACTCTTATTCTTAACCTAATGGCGGCACCAAATGGGCAATATTGGTATTTCCACTGGAATTTCTGCAAGGGGCATTCATAATACAAATATCAAAGAAAATTGGAAACGTCTTTTTTTTAGGTATTGACGCGGTCAAAATTAGATTACAGTTAGAAATACAGTAATGCAAATATAATTTGATTACAGTCCCTTGGATTCGAATTTTCACGTCATTGCTGCAGATTTTAGTCCCACTCACCAATGAGCCGGCGCATTCTTTGATATAATGATTTACCACCAATGACCTTATGAATGTATATATCAGCATTAATAATAAATTAGATTTACAAAAACTGAATACTGTCGCGATGTAAATATGTGAACATATGTTTAATTGTTCTGGATAGTCGTAAAATACAGAATGGTCCGTGAAAATCCCAAAACTGTAAGAAAAGTGTGCCAGTCTCCGAAACCACTATGGGGCCATGCTAATGATGGATGAATGCTATACGAATGCCGATAATATTGCAAAACTGTCTCTTACAAGTACTTAATAATAAAAATAAATCCCTAAAGTGCAACGTCGGGAAAAGCTTTTTAAAAATCATAGGGGCATATTTACTAGGAAGTGGAGGAGCGCCGCGTTAGCCACGTTGGCTTAATGCCGCAGTCCGCCACCTCCAAAACGCAGGGCTGCACCGTATTTACATGGATACGGTGCAGCCCTGCGTTTCCCCCTGTGCTGACCCTAATTTTACCTGCCTAGTGCTAACGCAGACACAGTGCAAGGGTGCCTGCGTTGTATGGGAAGATTGTTTATGTGCAGTAAGATGGCCCTTCCTGCACATAAACAATCTGAAATTGGCATTTTGAAACTTCTGTGTGTGCTGCTTAATGCTTAACGCTGCCATTGTAAATAATGCAAAGTCCATATTGCCAAAGGAACATCACTAAAAGTGACGGCCCTGTGGCGATTGGGGCTTATAAATATGTCCATGGTCCGTTATGAAAGAAAGGAAAACCGACCTCCTGTTTAGGTAGTAAAAAAAAAGCATAATTGGGGCAGTGGGCCCTTTGTTCCTGAAGACACTGAAAAGGCACCGCTGAGGTGTGTAGCACCTGGGCAGTTTTTTTAAAGGATTGAGGAATAATTACATATTATAAAATTGGACATTCAACATGTGCGACTCCATTTACCTCCCGGAATGATTGAGAAATGTCAGCATTTAGTGCAGATCCTTTGCACCTACAGTCAACTCCAGGGTGAAATTGAGACGCTGAATCCACGAAAACCCAGAAGGTAAAAAGCAGAGAAGTCTCTGCGTTAACATAGCTATTGTGTCAAATACCCTAGTGCAAGGAAGGCAATATCCCCTCTGGCTGCTGTCTGAATGATAAAATCTCAAAGCAATACTCAGGGTTCAGTGGGTCCCTTAAGCCTCTGTGCCCTGTCGCCACTGCCCCTGCTGCACCAATGGAAGCTATGCTCCTGATTCTCAGCCCTAAAAACTGATAGCTTTCATGAATCACAGTGCATTTTCTCACTAACTTTCTTATGTGTATCAAAGATGTACTGAAATATTTCCAAGATGCCATTAAGCTTTGTGAAGTGTTGTAAGGTATGTGTTATGTTGTATCTGACACTCTGAAGTGGTTCAGCACCTCGTCAGTGGTATGAAGCTAATGGTGCTTGAACACATTTCAGACTGGGGGTGCTGCCATCAATGCTACATCACTGAAGTCATAGGAATTGTGAAAAAGCCAAGCCTCACAGAAACAACAAGTTTCCCAAATAAGCCATGCAATTCAACAGGAGAGTGTTAGGGGTGTGGAATATAGCTGGTGGTGCACTTTGGAGCACACTGCCAGCTATATATATTAAAGCATGGTGTTGAAGCTCACTGTCATTTACAGGCATCATTGTGTCCATTGAAATGGTAACACAATTCACACTGTGTTATGATTTTACTGATACAATTATATAGCACACAAACAATAGTGCTTTAAAATTGGGCTTCAGCAAAAAATTACCAGTTGAACATTACCAAGTGTCTTGATTTGTTTTGATTCTATTAAAACCTTTGTTTCCATCAAACTTACAAAAAAAATGTGCATCTGTGTTTTTCTGACTGCTGATATGTTTTGAAATATTTGGACAGTTGATTAACAGGTATTTAAATGTGTGTTAGAAAAATAATGACATCCTACAGCCTTTCCCATCAACGTCCAGTGTATCCCAAAAAGAGTTTCAGACAGTTCACTTTTCAAAATCCTCTAGCTTTGCTTTGCAGCTGAGAAAGACGCAACCACCAATCTCTATGTAAAAGAATAAACAGCAAAATGCCAGAAACCATCCCCTGACATTTGACCTCTGTCTTTGAATACAGCAATGTGATTATATAAAAATAAAATGTAAAGGAGTACGTATTGCTTATTCTCCTTCTGCACTCCAGTATATTTTGGGGTGCTGCGGCACACCACACACCCCTTGGGTCAAGTATAGCGTGAACAGCAGCAGTGCAGGGTTCCTTCTCACACAGGTCAAGTATACCTTCAACAGCAGCTGTACAGGCTTCCCTCCCATACAGGTCCAGTATAGCTTCAACAGCAGCAGTGCAGAGTTCCCTCAAAAAGGTCATGATAGCGTGAACATCATCAGCAGCTGTTCAGGTTTCACTCTCATACAGGACAAGGATAGCATGAGCAGAAGCAGCGAAAGCTTTTCTCTCATACAGGGCAAGGATAGTCTGAGCAGCAGCAGTGCCGGCTTCACTCTCATACAAGTCAAGTATACTATCAGCAGCAGCAGTGCAGGCTTCAATCTCATGCAAGTCAAGTATACTATCAGCAGCAGCAGTGCAAGCTTCTCTCTCATACAGGGCAAGGATAGAGTGAACAGCAGCAGTGCCGGCTTCACTCTCATGCAAGTCAAGTATACTATCAGCAGCAGCAGTGCAAGCTTCTCTCTCATACAGGGCAAGGATAGAGTGAACAGCAGCAGTGCCGGCTTCACTCTCAGCCAAGTCAAGTATACTATCAGCAGCAGCAGTGCAGGCTTCCCTCTCATACAGGGCAAGGATAGAGTGAACAGCAGCAGTGCAGGCTTCCCTCTCATACAGGGCAAGGATAGAGTGAACAGCAGCAGTGCAGGCTTCCCTCTCATACAGGGCAAGGATAGAGTGAACAGCAGCAGTGCCGGCTTCACTCTCATGCAAGTCAAGTATACTATCAGCAGCAGCAGTGCAAGCTTCTCTCTCATACAGGGCAAGGATAGAGTGAACAGCAGCAGTGCCGGCTTCACTCTCAGCCAAGTCAAGTATACTATCAGCAGCAGCAGTGCAGGCTTCCCTCTCATACAGGGCAAGGATAGAGTGAACAGCAGCAGTGCCGGCTTCACTCTCATGCAAGTCAAGTATACTATCAGCAGCAGCAGTGCAGGCTTCAATCTCATGCAAGTCAAGTATACTATCAGCAGCAGCAGTGCAAGCTTCTCTCTCATACAGGGCAAGGATAGAGTGAACAGCAGCAGTGCCGGCTTCACTCTCATGCAAGTCAAGTATACTATCAGCAGCAGCAGTGCAGGCTTCAATCTCATGCAAGTCAAGTATACTATCAGCAGCAGCAGTGCAAGCTTCTCTCTCATACAGGGCAAGGATAGAGTGAACAGCAGCAGTGCCGGCTTCACTCTCATGCAAGTCAAGTATACTATCAGCAGCAGCAGTGCAAGCTTCTCTCTCATACAGGGCAAGGATAGAGTGAACAGCAGCAGTGCCGGCTTCACTCTCAGCCAAGTCAAGTATACTATCAGCAGCAGCAGTGCAGGCTTCCCTCTCATACAGGGCAAGGATAGAGTGAACAGCAGCAGTGCAGGCTTCCCTCTCATACAGGGCAAGGATAGAGTGAACAGCAGCAGTGCAGGCTTCCCTCTCATACAGGGCAAGGATAGAGTGAACAGCAGCAGTGCCGGCTTCACTCTCATGCAAGTCAAGTATACTATCAGCAGCAGCAGTGCAAGCTTCTCTCTCATACAGGGCAAGGATAGAGTGAACAGCAGCAGTGCCGGCTTCACTCTCAGCCAAGTCAAGTATACTATCAGCAGCAGCAGTGCAGGCTTCCCTCTCATACAGGGCAAGGATAGAGTGAACAGCAGCAGTGCCGGCTTCACTCTCATGCAAGTCAAGTATACTATCAGCAGCAGCAGTGCAGGCTTCAATCTCATGCAAGTCAAGTATACTATCAGCAGCAGCAGTGCAAGCTTCTCTCTCATACAGGGCAAGGATAGAGTGAACAGCAGCAGTGCCGGCTTCACTCTCATGCAAGTCAAGTATACTATCAGCAGCAGCAGTGCAGGCTTCCCTCTCATACAGGGCAAGGATAGAGTGAACAGCAGCAGTGCCGGCTTCACTCTCATGCAAGTCAAGTATACTATCAGCAGCAGCAGTGCAGGCTTCCCTCTCATACAGGGCAAGGATAGAGTGAACAGCAGCAGTGCCGGCTTCACTCTCATGCAAGTCAAGTATACTATCAGCAGCAGCAGTGCAGGCTTCAATCTCATGCAAGTCAAGTATACTATCAGCAGCAGCAGTGCAGGCTTCACTCTCATGCAAGTCAAGTATACTATCAGCAGCAGCAGTGCAGGCTTCACTCTCATACAGGGCAAGGATAGAGTGAACAGCAGCAGTGCAAGCTTGACTCACATACAGGTCTAGGAAAGTGTGAGCATCAATCATGCAGGCTTCCCTCTATTACAGGTCAAGTATTGTGTGTAGCACAGCAGACGTGCAGGCTTCCCTCTCATACAGGTAATGTATATCGTAAGCAGCAGCAGGGAACGCCACACTCTCACCCAGGTCAAGTATGGAGTCAACAGGAGCAGGGCCAGCTTATCTCTCACACAGACCAAGTACAGCATGAACAGCAGCTGTACAGGGTTCCTTCTCGTACAGGTTACGGATAGTGTGAACAGCAGCCATGCAGGCTTCCCTATTATAGAGGACAAGGATAGCATGAGCGGAAGCAGAGAAAGCTTTTCTCTCATACAGGTCAAGGATAGTCTGAGCAGCAGCAGTGCTGGCTTCACTCTCATGCAAGTCAAGTATACTATCAGCAGCAGCAGTGCAAGCTTCCCTCTCATGCAGGGCAAGGATAGAGTGAACAGCAGCAGTGCAAGCTTCACTCGCATACAGGTCTAGGAAATTGTGAGCTTCAATCATGCAGGCTACGCTCTATTACATGTCAAGTATTGTGTGTAGCACAGCAGACGTGCAGGCTTCCCTCTCATACAGGTAATGTATACCGTGAGAAGCAGCAGGGAATGCCACACTCTCACACAGGTCAAGTATGGAGTCAACAGGAGCAGTGCCAGCTTATCTCTCACACAGATCAAGTATAGCGTGAACAGCAGCTGTACAGGGTTCCTTCTCGTACAGGTTACAGATAGTGTGAACAGCAGCCATGCAGGCTTCCCTATTATAGAGGACAAGGATAGCATGAGCGGAAGCAGAGAAAGCTTTTCTCTCATACAGGTCAAGGATAGTCTGAGCAGCAGCAGTGCCGGCTTCACTCTCATGCAGGTCAAGGATAGTGTGAGCAGCACTGTAGGCTTCCCTCTCATGCAAGTCAAGTATACCTTGAAAAGCAGCAGTGCCGGCTTCCCTCTCATACAAGTCAAGTATACCTTGAAAAGCAGCAGTGCCGGCTTCCCTCTCATACAAGTCAAGTATACCTTGAAAAGCAGCAGTGCAGGCTTCCCTCTCATACAGGTCAAGTATACCATCACCAGCAGTGCAAGCTTTCCTGTCACGCAAGTCAAGGATAGAGTGAACAGCAGTTCAAGCTTCCCTCTCATGCAGGTCAAGTGCAGCTTGAACAGCAGCAGTGCAGGCTTCTCTCTCATACATGTCAAGGCTAGTGTGAGCAGCGGCAGTGCAGGCTTCCCTCTCACACAGGTCAAGTATATGATGAGCAACAGTCAGGGCCGGACTGGCCGTAGCGGGCACCGGGCGATCACCCGGTGCGCTGCACGGTTGGGGGCCGGTTTTGGGCCCCTGAGGGCTGTTTTTGTTACAGGGCCGTTTTTGCAGCATAGCTTCAAAATCGGCACTGTAACAAAATTGCCCAATAAACGGCCCTGACAAAGAGCTCGGCAGCACCCACAACCCCCCCTGGCCCCCCCCCGAGGGTTTGCGGCGAGCACTTTGCCAGGGCCGGTTTTGGTTCCCAGTCCGGCCCTGCCAGCAGTCCAGGCCTCCCTCTTCTACAGGTCAAGTTACCATCAACAGCAGCAGTGCAGGATTCCACCTCATACAGGTCAAGTATAGCTTGAACAGCAGCAGTGCAAGCTTCCCTCTCATACAGGTCAAGGATAGTGTGAGCAGCAGCAGTGCTAGCTTCCCTCTCATACAGGTCAAGGATAGTGTGAGCAGCAGTAGTGCAGGCTTTCCTCTTATACAGGGCAAGTATTCCATGACAAGCAGCATTGCAGTCTTCCCTCTCATTTAGGTCAAGGATACCAACAGATGCGGACGTGCAGGCTTCCCTCTCTTAAAGGTCAAGGATAGTGCAAGCAGCAGCACTGCATGCTTTCCTCTGATCCCAGTCAAATACATAGTGAAGAGTAGCAGTGAAGGCTTCCCTCTTATGCAGGTGAGTATATCGTGACAGCAGCAATGCAGGCTTCCCTCTCGTACAGGTCAAGTGTATCGTGACAGCAGCAATGCAGGCTTCCCTCTCATGCATGTCATGTGTTCTATGAGCAGCAGCAGTGCAGGCTTCCCTCTCATACAGTATTTAACAACAAGGGGTGGTGATGGACAGAGTTTCTGAATTAAGCAGAATACTCTTACCCAGCCAAGAGATCAGGGCTAGATCCAACACCGTTTTTTAGCTCACTGCACCATCCCAGTTCAGAACCCGGCTATATGCAAATTAGTCTGTTCCTGTCCCAGTGCATGATGGGAACAGGGCAAACCAAACTACCAAGCCAATTCTTACACTGGGAAGGAAACAAGCTTCCGGGGACCGGATTCTGGCATTTCAGCCGTCGTCGGACCGGCTTGCTTGAATCCTGATGGTGCAATGAGCAAGGGACTCACATCTGAGTATACCCTTCAACGCTTAGGGTGGACAAAATATTTAACAACAAGGGGTGGTGATGGACAGAGTTTCTGAATTAAGCAGAATACTCTTACCCAGTCAAGAGATCAGGGCTAGATCCAACACCGTTTTTTAGCTCACTGCACCATCCCAGTTCAGAACCCGGTTATTTGCAAATTAGTCTGTTCCTGTCCCAGTGCATGATGGGAACAGGGCAAACCAAACTACCAAGCCAATTCTTACACTGGGAAGGAAACAAGCTTCCGGGGACCGGTTTCTGGCATTTCAGCCGTCGTCGGCCCGGCTTGCTTGAATCCTGATGCTGCAATGAGCAAGGGACTCACATCTGGGTATACCCTTCCACGCTTAGGGTGGACAAAATATTTAACAACAAGGGGTGGTGATGGACAGAGTTTCTGAATTAAGCAGAATACTCTTACCCAGTCAAGAGATCAGGGCTAGATCCAACACCGTTTTTTAGCTCACTGCACCATCCCAGTTCAGAATCCGGCTATATGCAAATTAGTCTGTTCCTGTCCCAGTGCATGATGGGAACAGGGCAAACCAAACTACCAAGCCAATTCTTACACTGGGAAGGAAACAAGCTTCCGGGGACCGGTTTCTGGCATTTCAGCCGTCGGCGGCCCGGCTTGCTTGAATCCTGATGGTGCAATGAGCAAGGGACTCACATCTGAGTATACCCTTCCACGCTTGGGGTGGACAAAATATTTAACAACAAGGGGTGGTGATGGACAGAGTTTCTGAATTAAGCAGAATACTCTTACCCAGTCAAGAGATCAGGGCTAGATCCAACACCGTTTTTTAGCTCACTGCACCATCCCAGTTCAGAGCCCGGCTATTAGCAAATTAGTCTGTTCCTGTCCCAGTGCATGATGGGAACAGGGCAAACCAAACTACCAAGCCAATTCTTACACTGGGAAGGAAACAAGCTTCCGGGGTCCGGTTTCTGGCATTTCAGCCGTCGTTGGCCCGGCTTGCTTGAATCCTGATGGTGCAATGAGCAAGGGACACACATCTGAGTATACCCTTCCACGCTTAGGGTGGACAAAATATTTAACAACAAGGGGTGGTGATGGACAGAGTTTCTGAATTAAGCAGAATACTCTTACCCAGTCAAGAGATCAGGGCTAGATCCAACACCGTTTTTTAGCTCACTGCACCATCCCAGTTCAGAGCCCGGCTATATGCAAATTAGTCTGTTCCTGTCCCAGTGCATGATGGGAACAGGGCAAACCAAACTACCAAGCCAATTCTTACACTGGGAAGGAAACAAGCTTCGGGGACCGGTTTCTGGCATTTCAGCCGTCGTCGGCCCGGCTTGCTTGAATCCTGATGGTGCAATGAGCAAGGGACTCACATCTGAGTATACCCTTCCACGCTTAGGGTGGACAAAATATTTAACAACAAGGGGTGGTGATGGACAGAGTTTCTGAATTAAGCAGAATACTCTTACCCAGTCAAGAGATCAGGGCTAGATCCAACACCGTCTTTTTAGCTCACTGCACCATCCCAGTTCAGAGCATACCCATCCCACTCGGGGTGACAAATGCAAAAACAACAATTCATGGACAGAATGCAGATGGGATGGGTATGCTCAGACGTGAGTCCCATGCTTTCCACACCACTGGAATCAAGCTATCCTTGCTGAAGACGGCTGATAGGCAGAAACCGGTCCTAGGATGCTTGATTCCGGTCCAGGAAAGACATGGCTTGGCAGTTCGGGCTGGACTGGTCCCATGAGGCACAGGGTCAAGGCCGAATTGCATATGGTCATGTCTGAACTGGGGTGGTGTCGAGTGCAAAAAAATGATGGATTTAGGCCCAGATCTCTCATACAGATCATGTATACTATCAGCAGCAGCAGTGCAGGCTTCACTCTCATACAGGTCATGTAAAATTTCAGCAGCAACAGTGCAGGCTTCACTCTCATACAGGTCATGTATGATATCAGCAGCAGCAGTGCAGGCTTCACTCTCCTACAGGTCATGTATAATTTCAGCAGCAGCAGTGCCGGCTTCCCTCTCATACAGGTCATGTATACTATCAGCAGCAGCAGTGCCGGCTTCACTCTCATACAGGGCATGTATGATTTCAGCAGCAGCAGTGCAGACTTCCCTCTCATACAGGGCATGTATCATTTCAGCAGCAGCAGTGCCGGCTTCCCTCTCATACAGGTCATGTATGATATCAGCAGCAGTAGTGCTGGCTTCACTCTCATACAGGTCATGTATCATTTCAGCAGCAGCAGTGCCGGCTTCCCTCTCATACAGGTCATGTATACGATCAGCAGCAGCAGTGCCGGCTTCACTCTCATACAGGTCATGTATAATTTCAGCAGCAGCAGTGCCGGCTTCCCTCTCATACAGGTCATGTATACTATCAGCAGCAGCAGTGCCGCCGTCCCTCTCATACAGGTCATGTATAATTTCAGCAGCAGCAGTGCCGGCTTCCCTCTCATACAGGTCATGTATAATTTCAGCAGCAGCAGTGCCGGCTTCCCTCTCATACAGGTCCTGTATAATTTCAGCAGCAGCAGTGCCGGCTTCCCTCTCATACAGGTCATGTATACTATCAGCAGCAGCAGTGCAGACTTCCCTCTCATACAGGTCATGTATCATTTCAGCAGCAGCAGTGCTGGCTTCCCTCTCATACAGGTCATGTATACTATCAGCAGCAGCAGTGCCGGCGTCCCTCTCATACAGGTCATGTATAATTTCAGCAGCAGCAGTGCCGGCTTCCCTCTCATACAGGTCATGAATACTATCAGCAGCAGCAGTGCAGACTTCCCTCTCATACAGGTCATGTATACTATCAGCAGCAGCCATGCAGGCTTCCCTCTTTTACAGATCAAGTGCAGTGTGAACAGCAGCAGTGCAAGGTTCCTTCTCATACAAGGCGAATATAGTGTGAGTAGAAGCAGTGCAAGCTTCCAGCTCATACAGGGCAAGGATATTGTGAGCAGCAGCAGTGCAAGCTTCCCACTGATACAGGTCAGGTATAGTGGGAACAGCAGCAGTAAAGGCTTCCTGCTCATACAGGACAAGGATAGCATGAATGGCAGCAGTGCCGGCTTTCATCTCATACTGGTGAAGGATAGTGTTAGCAGAAGCATTGCAGGCTTCCTTGTGATACAGGTCAAGGATAGCATGAACAGCAGCAGGGCAGGCTTCACTCGCATACAGGTCATGTATACTGTCAGCAGCAGCAGTTCAGGCTTCACTCTCATACAGATCAAGTATAGCATGAACACCAGAATACGTGCAGCCTTCCTTCTCATATACTTCAACGATAGTATGAGCAGCAGTGCAGGCTTCCCTCTCATACAGGGCAAATACAGACTGAACAGCAGCAGTGCAAGTTTCCATCTCATACAGGTCATTTATGAGCAGAAGCCATGCAGGTTTCCTTCTCATACAGGTCAAGTATAGTGTGAACAGCAGCTGTTCAGGCTTCCCTCTCTTACAGGTCATGTATACCCTGAGCAGGACCAGTGCAGGCTTCACTCGCATACAGGTCATGTGCACCTAAAGCTGAAGAAGTGCACACCACCCTCTCATACAGGTCAAGCAAACCATGAGCAGCAGCAGTGCACGCTTCCCTATCATACAGGTGAAGGATAGCATGGACAGCAGCAGTGCAGGCATCCCTCTCATACAAGTCTTGCATACCATGAGCAGCAGTCGTTCAGGCTCCACTCCCATACAGGTCAAGAATAGCATGAATAGCAGTAGTGCAGGCTTCACACTCATACAGGTTATGTATACCATGAATAGGAGCTGTGCAAGCTTCCCTCTCATACAGGTCAAATATTCTGTGAACAGCAGCAGTGCAGGCTTCTGTCAATCTCATACAGGTCAGGATCGTGACCTTGACCCTCGCCTGACCTTCTGGTACCTGTGGTTCTGTTGAGGGGGGGGGGCCTCAGGCCAGGGGAGCAAGGGCAAAGTCTACTCCCACAGGCTGGCAGGCCCACGTCGACAAAATGTGCCCTTACTTGGTTCGCTGGCTCACCGCCAGGCTTCTCCGGCACGCACACAACCAGAATGGTGCCTCTCAGAGCTGATTGCACTGCGGATGCGCTGCCACTGCTGTTTCGACAGGTAGGGTGACCAACCGTCCGTAAATTTCACCGACCATCCATAATTTGGACCTCACTTCCGTTGTCCATGAGGATCCCTTTTACAGACGTTTTTTGTCTGTAATTTTGGCCATCACAGGGAGCAGCACTGCTCCCCTGTGAGAGGCCTCAACCCCTGATGGGGGCGCCTCTCGCTCCTCCTTGAGCACAAGAGCACCCCGCCCATTGTCATTCTGTATGCTGGGTAATTGCCACATACAGAATGACAATGGGGCAGTCTGGGCTGTTAAAGCATGTGGTGGCTTCCTCCTGCCTCAGTATACAGCAGGGCATTCTGTTAGATAAAACGTAAAACGCCCATGCTGCAAAGTTAGGAAACAGTTTATATAAAGAAGCCTGTGAAACAAGTTAAAAAGAACGGTTTATCGTTCTTTCACTGTCTCATCTTTTTAGAACTGAAGTATTTTCAATATTATATTCAACAAAGCCATGGTTGCTGCTTTTTTTTTTAAGCAACTAACAACCATTGACAAAGCCAATAGTCCTGGCTTGTTGTTGGTGTAATGATACTTGCTGTATTATATACCTGGATGCAATGACAGAAACAACTTAATACCAGTCGGGCGGAACACAATGCTAAGCGCAGATTTTTAGCCTGGGTGTTTTAAACCACGCCCTAATTAGATCGAACACCCCCTTTGAAAAGACCCCCCAGTTGTTTTACACCAATTAAAGCCCTGGAAACAACACCATGTCACAGTCACCTCCCATCCTGGCACTGTGCATCATGTGTGACTCGTGACTTCTACGTTTTCGGACTGCCTATGTGCAGGGGCATAGTGAACTCTACCCCACCTTACCCCTTGCTTTAGGAACTACAGCGAGGTGAAGTTCTTGATGGACCTCTTCTGTCTGCAACTGTGAAGACAAAGGCTCAGCTCATAATGTAAAAAGGTGGATGAGTAAATAAGTGAAGGAATGTGAGAATTGCTGGATGGATTACTGAAAGGATGAATGGATGAATGAAACGGTGAAAGGATAGATAATGAAAGAAAGGATGGATGGATGAGTGAATGAGTGGAAGTTTGGATGAGAGCAAAGGTAAATAGATGGATGTATGGGTGGAAGGGTAGATGGATGGGTAAAAGGGTGGATGGGTGTGTGAAAGGATGGATGAATGGATGAGTGAAAGGGTAGATGATGGGCGAGTGAATGAGTGGATGGATGAGTGAAAGGATGGATGGATTGAATTGATAAGTGAAAGGGTGAATGGATGGATGAGTGAAAGGGTGGATGTAAGGATTGATGAATGAGTGAAAGGGGGGTAGATGGACAAAAGGATGGATAGATGAGTGAAGAGGTGAAAAGGTGGATGGATGAGAGAACCGATGGATGGATGGATGGATGAATGAGTGAAAGGATGGATGAGTAATAGGCTCAATGGATGGATTCATGAATGGATGAGTAGATGGGTGGCTAGGTGAATGGATGGATAAGTGAAAGGGGGATGGAGAGAGAAAGGAAGGATGAATGACTGAAAGGGTGAATGGGTGGAAGGATAAGTGACTGGGTGGATGGATGAGTAAGTGAATGGATGGCTGGATGGGCGAAAGGTAAATGGCTGGATGGATGAGTGAATAGATGAATGGGTGGAAGAGTGGATGGATGACTGAACGGATGGAAGGGGTGAAAGGGTAGGTAGATGAATATTGTATGGATGAAAGGGTGGATGGAGGGGGTGGATGAGCGAAATGATGGATGGAAGGATATATGGTGGGCAGGTTTGCAAATAGTTGAATATGTTTAGATATAGATGGGCACATAGATGGAAGGACAGAATGAATGGTGAAAGACTGAATGATAGATAAAAGAATGATTACACCTTGTAGCACCCATTATCTTAAGTAACATTTCTTATACATTGACTTTCACGTTAATATGAGTCATTGTCTCTATATTAATGTGCATGTGATGTAACGCACTCTGACACCCTGCCCTACATACCTGGGATGAGTAACACTATAAAAAGAAATTAAGTACACATGAGAGGCGGTCGAAGTGAAGATGAGGGGCACCATTAGAGGGTGGTAGCAAGGCCAGACTGGCCGGACCGAGCATCAAGTGTTTCCCTGGGAGTCTGGAAAGGTGGGGGGAGCAGTTTTGTTACTGGGGGCTGGCACTGCAAAGATCCTTGTATATCCAGTAGTTTTCAATCAACAATAAAAGAGCCTCACTTATATCAGGTGTGGTTCACTGGAGCGAGATGCGAATTTTGAATCGTCTAAGGTAGCAAGCTGCGGCCATACTGAAAAACCGTGAAGTGCACGATTGTCTCAACCTAATATAAACTTATTTTGACTTGTACTTAGGTGGTTGTCTATTTATTTACTTATATACTATTGCGCGACCACCACTGACGTGTCTGTAAAACTTACCTTTTGTCTCGAAGTTTTGTTCTGAATTTTGACCTTTTGTCCTGAGTTTTTGTCCTGAATTTTGTCCCTTTGTCCTGAATTTACACATATGCCAGTTGGTCACCCTATTGACAGAGCCAGCCCACGCCACCTGTTTGAAGCCACCTCAGGATTGTTCCTCGCACGTCGCTACCACTGACGCTGGCTTCAGCGCGCAGTGAGTATCGATCAACGCGCGTCGCACATGTAGGCCCTGTAACAGGGACCTTCCAAGTCTCTGTACGCCAGCACTGCGGGCAGATGACTACACATCAGTTGGCAAGTGACATGCACTGAACCCCGAGCAGTCCAGACACCTTTTATTTAAATCGCCCAGACGCGCCCGTCCTTCCGATTGCATGCATTAACCTACACTTACGTAGTGGCCGGGTGGCTCACTGCAGCAGAAATCTCCATCCAGATGTTTATGTATTGCATTTTTGAATATGTAAACTATTTAAAACACTGTCTGTGCAGTACTTGTGTGCACTGACGCTAATGCAACCCGTCTCTACCCCTTCTTTATTTGTGGGAGGTTCAGGAGTGATTGTGGAATTTAAAAAAATGGGAGCACATATACATATATTGGAGTAGAAGGAACACAGTGGTGAGCAAAGAAAATAGTATATTAGTCAAGTGGGACAGTCGCAGCACCTGTGTAGATGTTCAGGCAATAATGTTGTTCACACTTTTCTTTCAAATTCTGATAGCTCATATGTACTTTGCAGAATTTAGCAGTCTAGTGGGACATTGGTGTGAAAAGCTGTCTGGTACTATTTCAGGAAACAGTGGGGTATTGGGTTTCTAACTGAGTACTAGTGTCCTCGGGTGTCTGGCCTGTCATTGGATTGAATGGGACTGTATAAGGAGTGATGTTGTGTCTTAATCTGAAAAAAACACTGAAGAAATTGGCCAAACTTGGGACAGAATTTACTGCAAGCCCCACGCAACAACCGTCAAAACCAGCAGTGGTGCGAAATTGGCCCAGTCAGAACTTGAAACGACACACATACTTTGAATATTAGGAGTTATTGCTGCAGTGTGTTATACTTCGATGACATAATCTATTATATAATAAAGAATATACACCCCCACATGTGTGATGAGTGAAATGGAAGTGGAACAATGTAAAAAGTACAAACCTCCCCACATCTGAATTCTGCGCGTGTACCTCAAAGGAAATGGGCTAAATGAAATTCAATATTTTCCTGTCTAGGCTGCTGTTGGTATACCAGATGTGAGCATTGAATGAAGAATTGTGCTCATGGTGTATTGCTTGGCCACGAAGGGTTTCGCTTGTGGCTCAAAGATACACACTGCATTGCCCCAATTTACTTACCATTATAAAAGTCTGCAGGTGCAGGTCAAAGTTGCAAGGCCCCACATCAAGTAACGCCCAAGATGATTTGAGAATTTACCCGAGAGAGCTAACTATCCTTTTTCAATCAAAATAACAAACTCACATGTCCACCGCTCAAATTAATTTCATATCTCCCTATCCTAGATCACCACACATTTTTTTTGGGTTCTGGAGTAATGTGCTACTCGCTGAAAAAGTGGTTCGAAGCCTCGCATGGGGTAGTAGGCAATATATATAAATGCAACTACAATTACAATGAGAACGTATGGGGCAAGGTCGAGATATCGCTTAAGAGGCTGGATAAACATTATCTACCAAAGCATGTGCTGAGCTGGAAAGACACCACTTTTGTATGAGAGAACAATGCCAGTGTAAGTGTACCAAACTACATACGTGTATTGAGGATCTGTGCCGAACCATGGGCCTCATTTATGAGGCTGTGCGTCACTTTTACACTGCCGGTGCGTCACTTTTTGTGACGCACCAGTGGCGTAAAAAATGCGCCTTGTTGCTCCATATTTACAAAGTGAAGCATCTACGTAGATGTGTCACTTTGTAAACCCCTGCGCCACATTATACCTGCGCCAGGTATAATGTATGTAAGGGGGGCGTATTGACGCAAGGAAGGGTTGTAGAAGTGATGCAGTGAAATCTATGAGATTTCTCTGCGTCACTTTTAGGACGCCATTGCGTCAAAATCTTGCGCCTGCCTCACAGCAGGCGTAAGACTGACGCAGGCCCTTTCACATGGGGCTTGCCCCATGTGAAAGGATGCATTGCTGGAGTTGCGTCACTTTTGTGACACACTCCAGCAATGCGTCACTATTGCGCTTACAGATACGTCAGAAATACTGACGTATCTGTAACTCCTTGCGACATGATGCGTCATACATTAAATATGACGCATCAGGAATGTCGCAAGGAGTGCGCACTGAGAAGTGACGCATCACTGCTTTTACGCAGCGATGCGTCATTTCTCATAAATGAGGCCCCATGAGCTTGAGCTACTGTGGAAGAACGATAAACCCCACATGCTTTCTTGAAAAGGTTAAGAAATGGGAGAAGAATTGAGACTAAATGGGGGCCCCTCTGTCTGGGAGGTATTAAAAGTAACAAACTGCATTCAATATAAAGTAACTCGCGACAGTTATAAGAGAAAAATTAGGCAATGGGGAGTAGGCAGTACTCGATTTGAGCAAGTAGTTAAGGGGCCGGCGCTTAATTTTCTGCATTAGAGAGAAAAACAAACAAAACAAAAAGATGAAGGAATAGAAATACTGAAAAAAACATTGGAAAGGCGGGAAATTCAATCTAGAATTAGAATCAAACCCTAGAATCCCGTCACAGGTCGACTAGACCTTTGTACCTGTCATAGAGTGTAGAAGGTAATCTTTCTCAACAAATCAATTCGAATTACTTCCATCTCCTTCCCCAAAGAACCACTGACAAAAAGTCAAGTTTGAAAATTTATTATAAAGCCAAAAGCAATTGTGTATATAAACACCTCAGTAAAAGGTTCAGCAAATACCCAGGTACTAATACAAACATAATCCTACGGAAAAGTCTCAAACGACTGAGAAACAGCACTAATATGATTTCCAAGACCACTAAGCTTGCAAGAATTGCTATGATCTGGGTCTTGGCAGGCATGGACGAAAGGAAGAAATACATCAGGATAAGTCTATCCCTACTCTATACTAAGTGTCATCCCTACAACCAGGTTCTTTCCTAACAAAAGGTGTCAGCCGTGGTGACTTCCAAAGAAGTTCACTCACTCGGTTGGGACTTTAGCCTCTTGAGTTCATCTCGCAAGCAGCTCTCTGCCTACCCAGCATCTTTCTTCGCCCTTGTGTGCTTCTACTCTGCTCTCCTCCCGGGGTGCTGTCCCTAATACGAAACCCACAATCCAGTTGACACGCCCCAAGGGACGCCCCTCTCAGAGTGTTAGTTTTCAAAGGGTCTTCTCCTTGATGTCTTCATCCTTGTTCGTTGATAAACAGCCTTGGGTCCCACAGTCGTCTCCACTTGAAGTTGCTTCCCTAAAATTCCACAACCACTCCTCCGGGTCTGTAACTATCATTCTAACTCTCATATACAATGGGCCCTTCTTTACTATCTTTGGCTAACCTTGCACCTGCAAAGGAACGCACATAAATCGGTTCGCAACAACATGCTACTTGCAATTAATTCTTTAAGGCAACCTTCTAGGAAAAACGCAGTTCCATGATTTAAAGTTAGCAGACACATTCCTAACTCGGCCTACACAATCCGTTATCCCCACCTGGGCCTCTGTAAGTTTCGAGATGTCACCCCCTAACTTTGGCAAACAGTTTAGCTCGTTAGGCCTACATCATTATAGTAAAGAAAAGAATACATTTTCCAACTAAACATTTCTATGTCGTTACATGAATACAATAATGAATTACTAAACATGCATTGGAATACATGATGCCTCTCTATGCACGCTTTAACTGAACTAGCATTACTTTCACAAATATATTTCTAGGTTACATGGCATTAGTATTTCAAAAGCACGTTATGTTGCAGCTATGGAAAATTCTGGTACATGAGTTCATAGCTTTGTGTCACACTTAAACAAGATTATAAGCCTCTAAATATGCGGGTGCGGATTACTTGTGAATATGATGCACCCCTACAAATTCTAACATAGTTTTGCGCTCTCTCAGTCCCCCCTTTGATGACCTGTGTCATCACCACCATCCCACATTCCTTTAGGGTAGAGACAATTTCCTATACAGCACTTGTTGCAACATTTCCTCGCCTGAGCATTTCCAAAGCTCTTAAGCTTCGGTATTGATTGTCCTGCAACTCCTCCATTCTCTGCGCCTGTCCCCTCACTGTTCTATCCAACCTATTGGACCTATAGCATTTGTACAATCTCAACAAACCCCATATTCCAATCACACAGGCTACTATGATGAGGAGAGGCTCCAAAATGTATTCAAGAAAACTCCTACCCAGGTTTGCAAACCAACTTCCAACACCTCCAAGACCCTTGCCAACTTTTTCCCATGTTTTTTCTTGTGGCAAATCATTAATCTCATAGTGGATAGCAGTAATGTTGCGTATATATTTCTTCAGATCTTTAGAATTGTCCAGAATATACGTGCAACATTCCTGTACCTTCAAAAGTTTACAGACTCCGCCCTCTTTTGCTAAAAGGACGTCTAAGGCAAGGCGGTTTTGTAAAACCATCGCCCGTATCGACAACATCTCGCCATGAATCAACACCAGTGATTTTGCCGTACTCATCGACAATTCATCCACCACTGTTGCTAATCTTCGTATCTTTACATCATTTAGAATCACTCCCAACATGGGTATGGCAGCTCCAAACACATCTCCCATTATTGCAGCAGCACTTTCTCCTCTCTTCACCCTTGTCAACTTGCCACCCTCAACTTGAGCAAAATCCTCAGTGTGATATATCTTGGGAAAGATAATTGCCAGGTAACATGTCCCATACCATTTATCCGGCAATCTCACGTATGCATTTCTTCCACAAACGAAATACACCGTAGGAATCACTTGCACCACACTCTTCAGAAAGTCTTTGGTATAATATTCTAATTTGAAAGTGTGTTCACACGTTGTCTCACCCACATACACATTTTCGTAGTACGTCTTTGGCCTATGTAAACATAACTTTCCCTTCTGAACAACGTCTAAGGCTATTGGACCATAACTTCCCTTAGACTTGTGTCCAAGCTCTTCATCCGTCCAATCTACCTTACCCTGACCTGATGTCTGTAACTGCTTCTGTTTCTGATATCTATCCTCAACCTGTTCCACAAACTTCTTTTCTACCTCTGTCAATGAACAGGTCAAGTTGTGTCGGTGTGCATATGAGGTATCTATGGTTTTCGTTGGAATGAAAAAATATCTAAGTCTATCCTCATATTTGTAATAATCCCACTTGTTCAAATGCTTATAGTTTGGGACTTCTGGTAACACAGCATCATAATTCGAAAAGAAATATTCAAAATGTGATCTCCCATAAAATATGCTAAGCAGCAAACTACATGAAATTCCATACGTTAATGGCAGGTGATGGTATCTAATACCCTCGTCTACTGAAGCTGGCAATTGCATACACACGTAACAATCTTTCGCATCCATCGCATCAATATACTCATACAACAATTTAGCATAAGCGTTCTTCCCAAAGTTTCCTTTGGACAAATCAGCATGTAATCTACGGCTTTCTTCAGCTAGCAAAGCTTTCTCGGTTCCTATGTTTACCTCCTTGTGGCTAGGAGTGGTAGGTATAGGTGTTCCCTTGACCTCCACTTCCTGCTCTTATGGTGCTAAATAAGAAACTAAAACTACAACAAATATGAAAAAAAATACTAACCCTAATAGTGTACCTATAATACATTTTGCCCTACGAGTCGGGTTCCCAGCCTCCATGGTCTCAGACAGTGTGATTCGATTCTAGCAGCAACACAAAGTCTTGGCAATACAAAGTCTCTTGTTTGGCTTTATGAATTTCCTCGAACCACACCTAGAAGCAGAGATCCCCTTTCAGATTTTCATTGTCCATTTCATGTTCAGGTGACCCTACCCTTCTCCGTACTCTAAGGGATGTCCCTGAGTTTCTTCTTCTTCCACTCGGCTCTAAGTATCTTCTATAGCTATTTACAAAGTCTTTACTGCGCATCAATGATCAGGTTCTCTCCAAGTGCACAGAGTACGTAGTCTAAAAGTTCCATATGAAGGACTATTGCATCATAGGCAGGTATTTCAGGGCCAAATATAGGAAAAGTCAATCTGTTTAAGATCAAATCACTTATCTTGCTTAGGAAAGGGGGATTAGGAACAGTGATTGTCAGTAAGCCTTCAATTTCCAGTTCAGGCACCAACAGTATCACTTCCAATTTATAGTTCGGGCCGTATCGGTCACCAGCACTGACCTCACCCTCCCGGATCTCAGTACACCTGGCATTTGTCAAAGGGTAGGTCCACTCCGGAGTGGCGTATCTTCTGCAAGGTACTCTCACCCTCCTTGATCTCCTCGGACCCTTTTCCTCTGGCTCTTGGTCTCCTGTTTCCGGGTCTGATTCTTCGGATACAGGCGCAATATCTTTTTCGGATGTCAGCCTCACATTCAACCTCTTCCGCCTTTCAGGCCAACTTGCCTCAGTGCCCTTTACTCCTCTGTTCCTCCTCGACACAACTTGCTCATCTTGACCTTCAGCTTCTCCAGAGTTGGGATCACCCTCACAGCAGCTTTCCCATTCAGTGGCAGTTTCAGTGTCACTGTCGTTGTGATCTCCCCCAGCTCGGTCGGATGAGTTACCAGCTTCTTCAGACACCCCCACAGCTTGACTTGTCCCCTCTTGTGGATCTTCCTCCACAGCTGGATTTTCTTCTACGAGAGGAGCTGTTTCTTCCAGGGGCGCTGGAACTCTTCGGGTGTGCGAAGCATGTATCCAATTTGGCAATCCACCACACTTCACAGCAGTGTTCGTCACCAGGATGACTTGGAACGACCCTCGCCAGCGGACGTCCAAGCAGCTCTTCCTCACGTGCTTCCGTACTAGCACCCAGTCTCCGGGACACAGGTCGTGACAGAGGTCTCTAGAAGTTGGGATTTCTGCCGTCTGCACCTGAAGGGACACAGAATGGATGACGTCAGATAATCCTTTGCAGTAATCAAGAATCAGGTCATCTGTGATATTCAGGAAAAGCCGCTGAGGGGACGGATGGTAACCTCATAGCTCTTCCCATCAACACCTCATGAGGTGACAGTCCCGTTCTCCTGTCTGGTGTACTACGCATGCTCATTAACACCAAGGGTAAAGCATCTGGCCATTTCAGGGATGTGGAAGAACACACTTTCGCCATTCGTGCCTTGAGCGTTCCATTAATTTGCTCCACTATGCCAGACGCCTCTAGCCGATAGCTACAATGCAATCTCTGATCAATGTTCAATGCCGAACAGAGCATCTTCACAACTTCACTGTTGAAATGTGTTCCTCTGTCCGATTCCAAAGAGGTCGGAACCCCGAATCTAGGTACTAACTCCCTCAACAACAATTTAGCTACTGTGAGTGTATCGCACCTGCGAGAGGGATATGCCTCGACCCACCTGGAGAACACACATACAATTACCAAGACATATCTAAGGCTGTTACACTTAGGCATCTCAATAAAATCCAATTGCATTCTGTTGAAAGGCCCTCCAGACCTTCCCACATGACTCAACGTAACTGGTGTCCTCTTCCCAACATTCATCTGTTGACACGTAACACACCTCTGACACACCGCTTCCGCAGCCGTTCGGAACTTTGGGTTATACCAAGTCTGCCTAAACACTGGTATCATAGCATCTCTTCCCAAGTGTACAGAACCATGTATCTGGCGAGCCATCGGGCTCACCAGTTCATTCGGCAACACCGCTCTCCCATCCGCCGAAATCCACAAATCCAGATCCCCTTTTGTACAGCCAGAAGTCACCCACACTCTTTTCTCAAAATCTGACGCTTGTTCCTGCATCTTCCTCAATTCATCCCAAGTATCAGCCACTTCCAGTACCATGTTTAGCTCGGTCCCTCTGTGTATTCCCTCAACAACCTGGTCCGTGAAGGAATAAGCTTGTTCGGCACAATAACGTGCTACCTCATCGGCATATCTGTTACCCAGGGACACAAAATCAGCACCCTTGCTATGTGCTGTGCATTTCACCACTGCAATTTCTGCTGGTCCCTGCAGTGCCTCCAGCAGTAACCTGACAAATTCTCCATTCCTGATAGGGGAACCTGATGATGTCATGTAGCCCCTTTGAGACCATAACTGACCGAAGTCATGAACCACGCCGAACCCATATCTGCTGTCGGTGTATATGGTGACTCGAATCTTGTTGGCTGCCAAACAGGCACGCGTCAAAGCAACTATCTCAGCCACCTGAGCGGAATGTACTCCTTCTAAGCAGGCAGCTTCGATTATTCCATGAATTGTGCAGACGGCAAAGGCCGCCCTTAACTGTCCAGCATTGTCCCTTATACATGAGCTGTCTACAAAGGGAATTTCATCTGGGTCTTCTAAAGGCTCATCAACAATGTCTGGTCTAGGTTTGGTGCATAGTTCAGTCACCTCAAGGCAGTCATGGTCTTCACAATCATCATCTAAAACATTTGGCAATGGCATCAATGTAGCTGGGTTCAAAACTGAGCACCTCTTTAGGGTCACATTCTCTGCAGCAAGTATAACCTGCTCGTAACGTGTGAGCCTGTTGTTAGTCAGGTGCTGCGTTTTGGTCCGTGTCATTAACAATTCTACTGAATGTGGAACGTGTACGACCAATGGATGCCCTATTACAATGCTCTCACAACGCTCAATGCTGACACCTGTTGCAGCAACGGATTTGAGACATCCGGGCAACGCTGCGGCTACTGGGTCTAAGGTAGCCGAAAAATATGCAACTGGTCTACGGGCACCTCCGTGATCTTGGGTCAAAACTGCTGACGCGCTGCCCTCTCGCTCGCAGCAAAACAATGAAAACAATTTTGTGTAATCAGGCATTCCCAGGGCCGGAGCCTGACATAAGTCTTCTCTCAACATTAGGAAAGCCATCATGCAGTCTGTGTCCCATGGTACCGGATCACTCACGTCCTTGAGCGTCAGTTTCTGTAAAGGCTTCGCTTTTAGTGAGAAATTTGCAATCCACTGGCGACAGTAGCCAACCATTCCCAGGAACATTCTAACCTCCCTTTGTGTGGTAGGCACCATCATTTTCATTATTGCCTCTATTCTGTCTGGGGACACTTTTCTTATTCCCTTCTCTATCCTGTGTCCCAAATACTGTACTTCTGGAAGACAGTATTGTAGCTTGCTGGGAGATACCTTGTGACCATTCTCTGCCAAATGGTTTAACAAGGCGATGGTGTCTATTCTACAGGCATCTTCTGTCTCTGACGCAACAAGGAGGTCGTCTATATACTGTACAAGAACCGAGTTCTGGGGCAGTACTAGACTTTCAAGATTCTTCTTCAATAATTGATTAAAGATCAATGGGCTTTCTGTATACCCCTGTGGGATACGACACCATGTTAATACACGGTTTTCCAGCTTAAAAGCGAAAAGAAATTGGCTCTCCTCATGTAATGGTATAGAGAAAAAGGCCTGACACAAATCAATCACGGTGAACCACTCAGCCTGTGCTGGAATCTGAAACAGTATCACTGATGGATTCGGTACCACTGGACAGCATGGAACAACAATGTCGTTTACTTTTCGTAAATCCTGCACAATCCTGAACTTCCCGCTAGGCTTTTGCAAGCCCATAATCGGAGAGTTACACGTACTGCCCATTATTTCCTTTAGGATTCCCTGTTTTATCATAGACTCAATCACAGGTTTTATTCCCGCAATTGTTTCTGGGGTCAGCTTGTACTGGGGTGTTCTTGGAAATTCTGCATCCCGTCTTACTTGTATTCTGACTGGCTCTACGCCTTTGATTAGACCAATCTCTTCTCCTGTAAAATCCCAAACCTCTTGTCTGACGGTCTCCCTTAAGTCCCAGGGGAGTTCCTCCACTGTGAGTGCAGGATACAATTCTATGCACAGACGTGTGTTTGCAACCTTAAAAGCGGCATCATCGTCACTTGTCTCCAACTCTACTCCCTTTGGTGTACAATAGATGGTGCAGTTGAGTTTGCACAACAGGTCCCTTCCTAGCAGACACACAGGACTAGAATCACACACCACAAATTGATGGTTGTCCCTGAAGTTTCCTATTTTCACTGGAACTGGCTCGGTCAGTGGATTTGTCATTTTCCTATTCGCTACACCCACAACTTGAATGGTCTGTCCCGACAGAGGCAGGTTAGGGACCACTGCGGACCGTACAGTAGAACGAGTTGCACCCGTGTCCACCAGGAAGGTAGTGGGGTGTCCAGCTACCTCCGCATCTACAAAGGGTCCTCTCTGGTCTATCTCTAATGCTGCTCCTAAGGTGCATTCTTCCTCCCCGTCCAGACACCTTCCTGTCACTGGGTTAAAAGCATAGTATTCGTCTCCGCCTATCAGGAGAGGCATCTGCTGATATATCTTATTCCCTGCTCTGATCTTCGGTGGCTGGGGAACGGGGGCTCTAGGAGCGGTAGTCCCCCCTTTTGCCACTTTGAGCTTGACTACTGTTGATCTCGGAGTTTGGGGAGTCTGACTCTCCTCTTCCTCCTCCTGTACTTGATTCTCTGGGTTCTGGGGACACTCACGTCTCCAGTGCCCGATCTCGTGACACTGATGGCACCTTGTTGTCTTTTTCAGAGTCGCCAGATCCATCCTTGGCCTTGAGCCCTCCTCACTGTCCCTTTTCTGGCTGTTCGATCTTCTCCCCAACGTTCCACTTCCTGACTGACCCTGTCCTCCCGATTGCATTTGGACTAGCATCAGCTTATCTTTGAGTTTCTTAGTCTTTGAGTCTATCTCATCACTGCAATATCTCGCGTACCTCAGGATCTCGTCTAGAGGCTTGTTTTGCCAACAAATTAGATGCTGCTGTATCATTAGACAGAACTCGGGTCTCAAGCCCAAAACAAACTTGGACACAAACTGTCCCATATCCTTTGGATCCATCACATCCAGACCACTGCACTGTTTGAATATCTGTAACAGTCTCTCATAATACTCATGAACTGTCTCCTTTGGTTCTTGTCTAGTTCGATCTATTTTCACCCAATCTATGTCTTGTGCTGGCACCTTGGTTTTCAACCACGTAATCACTTGCTCATATTTTACCATCACTCTTGGTGAAGGTCCATTCGTGTGTGTATCCCGTTCGGGCTCCTCTGTGGGCCACTCGACACTGACCTTGCACGCTACCCACAGATCTCCCGGCACCACAATGTCAAACAGTGTGTTCAGATCAACCCACAGTACCTTTGAGATTTTGACAAACCTCTCTACCTGCTTGTACCACTCTACTGGGTTTTCCCTCAATTTTGGAAATGTGTTCGTAAAGGCAGCCAAATCTCCCCTGCTCCAGGGTACGTGCACATATCCTCCATGGGCTACTTCCCTCAAGGGGTATGCCTCTGCATGCATTAGCCCCGTTCCTGGAGGAGTCTCTATGGTGCTCCGTCTAACACTTTTTTTCTTTGACCATTTCTCCTCCCATTTGTCCAATTGAACCCATATTCGGATTCCCACTATAGTTCTCTGATGTGGGTTTTTAATCCGATCACTCTCTTCTCGTCAAGATCTTGATCTGTATACTGCAACCTATGGCCTCCTTGGAACGCCTTGGTCCTGGTCAAGTCCACTGAATATTTGTTCGCTAATTCCGTTAGTTTCTCATGGGCTGCCCTAGCTCGACGAGTAACATCCTTCGCTACGAACAACAGTTCATCTGGTTCGTATAGTTCTATTCTTTCCAATGGTATTGTACCCTCCACTATCTCTTCTACTTCTGACTTCAGTCTTAGTACATCTATTCTCCTTGCCTTTATCACTGCTCTCAATGTGCCTTGGCTAGAAGTTTCGCTTGGGTCTTTCCCTTTACATTCCTGACTCACCCTTCTGTCTTCCTCGGGGGTGTTATGGGGAACGCTCCCTCTCTCCCATCTTTCACAGTCCCACTCTTGTCGTCTTTCTGTAGTTCCAGGGGTGAATGTTCCTCTATTTTCCTCACTCCCCCGGTCCCCATCCAGTCTACTTCCATTAGACCTGCAATGGGATATTTCCCTGTTCTCCGAACCCCACTGTCTGCAATCGTCTCTTGACCGGTCACTCTGGTTGTCCGCAACTGTCTCCCAGGTACTCAAATCTGGCCTCAATTCTCTAATAGGCCGGGGCCGTGGTCCTCTCAGATCCATCGGTCCTCTCAAGCCCCCCTGTTCTCTTGAGGAGTCTGCTGATGCTGCCAGAGGGGTACTCCTTTCTATCGGTCTGGACCATTGATTCCACTCCTCTGCCACATTACTCCTACCTTCGTTGGTATTTATTTCCCTGTCCATCTGTGGCAGACTCTCGGTTCGTGCCTGTTTTGGATTGTATACTGACACTATCTGACCTATGGTAACAGGTACCGTAAGGGCATCTGGTAATCTCTGAGCATTGGCCCCCTCTTCACAGTGTACCTTCTGTACAGTGAATCTTCCCACTACTCTTGCTTCCGGGGCTAGTTGAGGTACCTCACTCTCCATTGAAACGGCCCTGTTCCCTACCGGACCTAAGTCACTCTCTCTTAGGATACCACCGTCCACTGCCGATGTTCCCCTTTCTGTTGGTGGCGGTGAGGTCCCTTCTATTTCTGGATTATATGGAGGTGGTCTGTCCGACAATAGCCTCTCTATCAGACTATCTTCCGTTTCACTGTCATCGTCTTCTGTATTCCTTTTCTGTGCTTCCTTCTCACTAACCAACAATGGGTACAACCTATCCCCTTCTATGGTCTGTACTCTCCATCTCTTGGCTAGTGCGTCCCACCTCGCATCCTGCACTGCTCTAACTGATCTGTTCACTCTTTCTTGCCTTCTGTCCCTGTTTTTTTCGTGGGCCGCCCTGATCCATGCATTCAATGCTTCGAACTGTGTCGGCCTAGGCAAAGGTCGCAAAGAAGACATAATCGCTTTGAGCTGGTACAACACCTCTAATCTGAATGTCCCGTACTTGGGAAACGTTAGTTCCTCATTCCCCTCAGTCATCTTACACCAGTTCTCAAGCCACAATATAGTATGTAATCCAACGTTCGTAGCCATGTAATGAGCTGGCGTATCCTCAGGTGGAGCCTCTTCCCCACCCCGAGGTTCTAGCCTCTTCTCTCCAGAAAAACAACTTCGCAATCCTTTTAAACATTTCATGATGATACCCGCAACAATTTCTCGTTTACTACTTTCGTTCGTTTCCCAATGTCAATCCACCAATCCCAGCGCGGCTTCACTCTGGCTGTCCTATCCTAGCGCGGCTCTTCGCTGACGTCACTCACTTCCAGCTAACTGCCCTATCTCAGCGCGGCTTCACACTAACCGTCCTATCCCAGCGCGGCGCTTCCTGACGTCACTCTCCTCCGTTTGCAGCAGTTCCCATCCTTTCTCCGCCCGTCTCTCGGTCATGCATGCGTCTCAATCATACGTTTTGAATTGATCACTTCTGACCAAGCAATCACTTCTCTGACTGTACGTCCACAGTCTGACTGTAATTGTCGCCGACTGGCAAATGTCCGTCCAAATAAAGAACAACAATCGCCTCTCTGATAGGTTTCATACACCTGGTAACTTCCGACCAGCGTCCGTTACCCACGCACTCACACATTCGTTCCCCCTATCTCGGTCCTGCGGGCAATCAATGGTACCTCATGATCCCCTTTCAATGGTCGACAATTACTGTGAGTGTTCGATACACCCGAACCACTTAAACTCTCCTTGAGCTTAAGATTTTCACCGGTTGCGCGCGCTTACAACCTGATCTCCTTTCACACTACAGGCACTCAATCTCCGCTAGACAATACAATACAACGACACAATACACACCGCAATCTAACACGCATGACCCTTTTTATACTCACTCTCTTACGACCTCCTGCTTTCTGCCACACCGTCACTCTCCGTCATCTTCCGTAGATCGCCATTCTCCGTCCGCTGCTCTATGGACGCACATCTTCGGATCTCTATGGGCCTTGGGGAAATCTTAACCTATATGGATTACCTTCACTCTAGAAGATAAACCATCCTACTCTGCTACCAACTGGAAAGGCGGGAAATTCAATCTAGAATTAGAATCAAACCCTAGAATCCCGTCACAGGTCGACTAGACCTTTGTACCTGTCATAGAGTGTAGAAGGTAATCTTTCTCAACAAATCAATTTGAATTACTTCCATCTCCTTCCCCAAAGAACCACTGACAAAAAGTCAAGTTTGAAAATGTATTATAAAGCCAAAAGCAATTGTGTATATAAACACCTCAGTAAAAGGTTCAGAAAAATACCCAGGTACTAATACAAACATAATCCTACGGAAAAGTCTCAAACGACTGAGAAACAGCACTAATATGATTTCCAAGACCACTAAGCTTGCAAGAATTGCTATGATCTGGGTCTTGGCAGGCATGGACGAAAGGAAGAAATACATCAGGATAAGTCTATCCCTACTCTATACTAAGTGTCATCCCTACAACCAGGTTCTTTCCTAACAAAAGGTGTCAGCCGTGGTGACTTCCAAAGAAGTTCACTCACTCGGTTGGGACTTTAGCCTCTTGAGCTCATCTCGCAAGCAGCTCTCTGCCTACCCAGCATCTTTCTTCGCCCTTGTGCGCTTCTACTCTGCTCTCCTCCCGGGGTGCTGTCCCTAATACGAAACCCACAATCCAGTTGACACGCCCCAAGGGACGTCCCTCTCAGAGTGGTAGTTTTCAAAGGGTCTTCTCCTTGATGTCTTCATCCTTGTTCGTTGATAAACGGCCTTGGGTCCCACAGTCGTCTCCGCTTGAAGTTGCTTCCCTAAAATTCCACAACCACTCCTCCGGGTCTGTAACTATCATTCTAACTCTCATATAGAATGGGCCCTTCTTTACTATCTTTGGCTAACCTTGCACCTGCAAAGGAACGCACATAAATCGGTTCGCAACAACATGCTACTTGCAATTAATTCTTTAAGGCAACCTTCTAGGAAAAACGCAGTTCCATGATTTAAAGTTAGCAGACACATTCCTAACTCGGCCTACACAATCCGTTATCCCCACCTGGGCCTCTGTAAGTTTCGAGATGTCACCCCCTAACTTTGGCAAACAGTTTAGCTTGTTAGGCCTACATCATTATAGTAAAGAAAAGAATACATTTTCCAACTAAACATTTCTATGTCGTTACATGAATACAATAATGAATTACTAAACATGCATTGGAATACATGATGCCTCTCTATGCACGCTTTAACTGAACTAGCATTACTTTCACAAATACATTTCTAGGTTGCATGGCATTAGTATTTCAAAAGCACGTTATGTTGCAGCTATGGAAAATTCTGGTACATGAGTTCATAGCTTTGTGTCACACTTAAACAAGATTATAAGCCTCTACATATGCGGGTGCGGATTACTTGTGAATATGATGCACCCCTACAAATTCTAACATAGTTTTGCGCTCTCTCAACATCATAAAGGAAGAAAACAAGAACCCACAAGAGTAAGATAAAGGGGTGTATGGTAGTGGATTAAAGAGGTACGAGGTGGAAAAAAGACTACACAGCCTTGGAATTGGGCACACCAACATTTAATTGTACTGACTATGGGCTTCTGAGCAGCATTTTGGGCTCCAACGCTCATTCTTTTACAAATTAAGAACTGGGTGTATGTGTAGGTAGCAAGCAAGAGGCTAGCAGGCGACAGGCACACACAGCCATAGTGCTAAGGACTTCACCCCCTGTGACCTGTGTTAGCCAGGGGTGCTGCAGCTTCTAGGACTCACACACACTCACACATGCTGGCCTTCCCTAAGATTGTGGCCTCAGTGAAAGCCTACTACAAAGTATTTCACAATTCATGCAGTATTTTTAATTTAGGGCCTTATTTAGATTTTGGTGGAGGGGTTGCTCCATCACAACGGTGACGGATACGATGTCCGCCAAAATTTAAGTCCCATAATTTTCTATGGGATTTATGTTTCGGCAGATGGGACAGAGTAACCCGCCCACTGAAATCTGACTCAGGCCCTAAGATAGCATGATGATCTAAATTGGTGGGATGCAATTGAATGTCAGATGCCTGAGCAGTCTGCTGCCCCTCATTGATCATCTTCTTTACAAACATACTTATTCAGTGCATGTTCAAGCTAATAATCTGATCAGTTTAGTGCACCATGCTATCTCAATCTCTAGACTAGGTCTCATTTACACGAAACACTTAAGGCCAGATTTAACAATCTTTCATGCAACGCAATGCAGGAAGACAACATGCTGCATGAAAGGGAGAGGGCAGGAATGAGTCATATTTACCAAGATATTGCAGACTCCTGCTCTCTGCCTGTGCTAGCACACAATTAGCTGCCTAGCGCCAATGCAGGCACCTTTGTCCTAAGGCCGTGGTTCCCAAACTGTGCGCCGCGGCGCCCTGGTGCGCCGTTATGACTTGCCAAGGGCGCCGCGGCACGATGTGGGCAACATGCAGAGTGGAGCTGCAGGGGCTCTTAGACAGGGTGAAAAAATAGCATCGCTCATTAACACGCAAATGGTCTTTTAAAGACCTGGAAGCGTTCGGGTGCGGCTGTGTGTGCACCTGGGATGCTGTCTCATCCTGGGCTGCCACACACGAAGGGGAGGCGGAGGGGGGGGGGGGAGCAAGGGGCCTTGTTGCTCCTCGCCAATGTCACAGTGATTGTTCCTTTCTTGTGCAACAGCACACAAACCAGCATGCCAACCCCACCAGCTCAGTGACAAAATGCGGGTTTTAGTCCAAGTTATCCTTCCTGTTTCTTTTCCCAGGTCACCTTAAAGCCCCTCATCTGATTTTTTTTAATGCGTATTTCACACCAGGTTTGGGGCTTTCATCCCACCCCAGTATTAACGTAACTCAGCTTTTCTAACCTCCAACACGTCCCTCTCTCCTTTGTGTGGCCAACGTTGAAGTCCCTTCTGGGTAAACCTGCCAGGTGCCTCTTTCCTTGGCATTGCAGTTACCCTTCCCACCCCATCTGATACTGCAGTTGCTCCTCTCATCCCAGGGTCATTTCCCCCCTGTGCTGGTAGGTCTCCGTTCTCCACAACCTCTATATTAGCTTAACTGGTGCCTCTCACCTGTCTGCTCCTATATCAGAAGCACAGACCACAGCAGGGTGCCCTCTAACACTGTTAAAGCAGTGACATTGAAATATCCTTGGAGTGGACGGACTGGACTGCAGGGGTGCAGGAGGCACCGTACACCCTCGCTGAACTGAATCACACCTATTTCAGGGATCAAATTCGAAAAGGACATCGTCTCCTGGGGTTTGACCGATCGCATCCCTTCCAGCTGAATAGCAGACATGATGTCAACCCCATTCAAACACGCCGAATCTGTAAAACACAGCCTCGACACTAAATGCCTTCTGTCATAGCTCCCTCCTCTTCCCACCCAAATGGATCCCAGCCCCATGAAAAACTTGGCACAGTCCATATCCAGTTTCTAAGCTGCCAGCTTCACAGATTGACACCCGGGGAAGGGGGGACGATGTCGGGGGCTGAAGCCCTGTGAGTCCAATGGGTGTTGCGCACCTGAGTCTGAGGGCACAAAGACAACAGGCATGGAATAATGGATAGAGGGCACAAACACGAAGGGAGCAGACATGGAGGAAAGGGGCAGTCTCAGGGCACGAAGGGAGCAGGATTGGAGGAAAGGGGCAGTCTCAGGGCACAAAGGGAGCAGGCATGGAGAAAAGGGGCAGTCTCAGGGCATAAAGGGAGCAGGCATGGAGGAAAGGGGCAGTCTCAGGGCACGAAGGGAGCAGGCATGGAGGAAAGGGGCAGTCTAAGGGCACGAAGGGAGCAGGCATGGAGGAAAGGGGCAGTCTCAACGCACGAAGGGAGAAGGCATGGAGGAAAGGCATGGACATACGAGGTAGTCTGAGAGCATGAAGGGGGCTGGGATGGACAGAAGGGGAAGTCTGAAAGCACAGTGAGAGCAGGCATTGCCAGACGGGTCAATCAGGGGTACAAATGGAGCAGTCATGGATACAAGTAGCAGACTGAGTGCACGAAGAAAGGAGGCATGCACAGAAGGGGCAATCTGAGGGCGTGGGGGCTGGCATGGACAGAGGGGGCAGTCAGAGCGCACGGGGGCAGGTATGGACAGAAGGGGTAGTCAGGGGTATGGGGGCAGGCACGGACAGAAGGGTAGTCTGAGGGCACAACGGAAGCAGGCAAAACAACAGGAAGTACTACCGAGGTCGGGCTTACATCCCCACCCACCCGTCCACCGGTAAAAAAATGGGGGGGGAGCCACGGCCAACTGCCAATTAGATCAAGGGAGCCACGGGTCAAAAAAGTTTGGGAACCACTGTCCTAAGGTGTTGCAGGCAGGATTGTTTTTGTACAGGAAGAGACACAACTTCCTGCACAAAAAACATCTTTTGAGGCATTTTCCTGTTTCTAGGTGTGCGGTAGAATGCCACACATTTATAAAGAGGAAACAGCGAGGAGAAATTAAGATATTTCTCCCCATTACACCTCCTCTGGGAAAGGATAGCATTTTGATGCATTCCCATGTTTACATGTGGGAGCATCTAGTCTCCGCACATGTAACACCTTCCTGACATAGAGCAATGAAAGGCAGCGATTTGCACTGCCTTGCTTTACTCCTGATTTACCAAACAACACAAGGCCACGCAAGGTGGCCTTGGGTTGCTTAGTAAATCTGACTTTAGTATTGTGTTGCCCTTGCGACACCCAATGCAATACTTTGAAAAACCTGGCAATGATTGGTCAATTATCTATACCGTACACATTCCAGTCCTGAAGATGGTCTCAATTATTCAGTAGGGCAGAGACTGCAACGTCAACGTTGTTCCACTTCTTGTAATAATTAAGGAAACATAAAATAAAGCATGCATAACTGACGGAATAGACTATTGGTACCCGTCGGCAACAGTGGATCAGCATACAGATGTCCAAAACAACTGGATCTACTCATTTGGTTTGCTTCTTATAAGCCAAGTGTACGTTGTTTGCTAGTAATTGCACCCCTCACACATCTTTGTGTGTTCTTTGACTTAAAGAAAGCCTACACATGAAGGGGCTCATTAGGATGGCGGACGGAAGTGCCTCCGCAGCCCCGGAGCATGCGGAACATGGCTATTCTGCGTCCGCCCGTCGCGGACACTCCGTCCGCCAGATCAGGATAGGAAATATGGGCAAAAATCCGTCCGCGGCGGTAGATCACGGTCCGCCGCCCAACTACACCCTACAACGCGGCGGATGAAACCAATCCAGAGACTCCGCCGTACGGACTGACGTCTAGGACCGTCCTCCAAATCAAGATGGCGGAAAATACACATAAAAGCGTTGCGGAAAAACAACCTGCCTGAACACTGCGGATGCCCCACAGCGACCATAACCACCACGAGACGCTCGCCGACATGGACCCAGCACTACACGCTTACCCGATACTCTTCGCGATCCACCACGTCCTAGTCTTGGCCCACCATCGAGGACGACGCAGGTAGGCAACAAACCATTCGCTGTCTGGAGAGGAGTACCTGCAAGGGCCGTGACGTAGGGAGGGGGGAGTGACATGTATCTGAACCCACTGCCTTGAAGTAAATACAAATACACATCAGCATCACACGCGCAAGAATGACTCCGACAACCCACGACACATGATTGACAAGTTTATTTACACATAATCGGGGTAACATCACAGTCTAGGCTTGAGCATGGGCATTGTGGACACCAGAGCAGGTACATCAGAGGCAGCACATGAGAGGGCATACAGCAGTATCAGAACAGCAACAGGGCATTGTGGACACCAGAGCAGGTGCATCAGAGGCAGCACATGAGAGGGCAGAATGCAGTATCAGAACAGCAACAGGGCATAGTGGACACCAGAGCAGGTACATCACAGGCAGCACATGAGAGGGGCTAAGTGCACCAACAGTCCATGGCAAGGCACAGGTCCATCAGAGGCAGTACATGAGAGGGGCTAAGTGCACCAAAAGTCCATGGCAAGGCACAGGTCCATCAGAGGCAGTACATGAGAGGGGCTAAGTGCACCAACAGTCCATGGCAAGGCACAGGTCCATCAGAGGCAGTACATGAGAGGGCATACAGCAGTATCAGAACAGCAACAGGGCATTGTGGACACCAGAACAGGTACATCAGAGGCAGCACATAAGAGGGCATACAGCAGTATCAGAACAGCAACAGGGCATTGTGAACACCAGAGCAGGTACATCAGAGGCAGCACATGAGAGGGCAGAATGCAGTATCAGAACAGCAACAGGGCATAGTGGACACCAGAGCAGGTACATCACAGGCAGCACATGAGAGGGGCTAAGTGCACCAACAGTCCATGGCAAGGCACAGGTCCATCAGAGGCAGTACATGAGAGGGGCTAAGTGCACCAAAAGTCCATGGCAAGGCACAGGTCCATCAGAGGCAGTACATGAGAGGGGCTAAGTGCACCAACAGTCCATGGCAAGGCACAGGTCCATCAGAGGCAGTACATGAGAGGGGCTAAGTGCACCAACAGTCCATGGCAAGGCACAGGTCCATCAGAGGCAGTACATGAGAGGGGCTAAGTGCACCAACAGTCCATGGCAAGGCACAGGTCCATCAGAGGCAGTACATGAGAGGGGCTAAGTGCACCAACAGTCCATGGCAAGGCACAGGTCCATCAGAGGCAGTACATGAGAGGGCATACAGCAGTATCAGAACAGCAACAGGGCATTGTGGACACCAGAACAGGTACATCAGAGGCAGCACATAAGAGGGCATACAGCAGTATCAGAACAGCAACAGGGCATAGTGGACACCAGAGCAGGTACATCACAGGCAGCACATAAGAGGGCATACAGCAGTATCAGAACAGCAACAGGGCATAGTGGACACCAGAGCAGGTACATCACAGGCAGCACATGAGAGGGTCAAAGTGCACCAACGTCCATGGCAAGGCACAGGTCCATCAGAGGCAGTATATGAGAGGGGCTAAGTGCACCAACAGTCCATGGCAAGGCACAGGTCCATCAGAGGCAGTACATGAGAGGGCATACAGCAGTATCAGAACAGCAACAGGGCATTGTGGACACCAGAGCAGGTACATCAGAGGCAGCACATGAGAGGGCATACAGCAGTATCAGAACAACAACAGGGCATTGTGGACACCAGAGCAGGTACATCAGAGGCAGCACATGAGAGGGCAGAATGCAGTATCAGAACAGCAACAGGGCATTGTGGACACCAGAGCAGGTACATCAGAGGCAGCACATGAGAGGGGCTAAGTGCACCAACAGTCCATGGCAAGGCACAGGTCCATCAGAGGCTGTACATGAGAGGGCATACATCAGTATCAGAACAGCAACAGGGCATTGTGGACACCAGAGCAGGTACATCAGAGGCAGCACATGAGAGGGCATACAGCAGTATCAGAACAGCAACAGGGCATTGTGGACACCAGAGCAGGTACATCAGAGGCAGCACATGAGAGGGCAGAATGCAGTATCAGAACAGCAACAGGGCATAGTGGACACCAGAGCAGGTACATCACAGGCAGCACATGAGAGGGCACAATGCAGGATCTGAGGCACCACAAGTACGAATCACAATTAACCCGTCCCAAGGACCACAGCAGTGGAAGACTGTTTACAATGGACAATGTACACACCATGTCCAATGACATGTGAGTGAAGTCAACAGCACCTTACATCACACTATCAGGTGGATTGCATGAAGTACCTGCATCGGACAGACTGCCAGCACCAGAAACCGGAGTGTGACACACAGCCACAGATGTAGTGACTGACACGTGAGCCACAGACCCAGACACACTGCCAGCACCTGATACAGGAGTGTGAGACACAGCCACAGCCTGAGTGACTGACACATGCGCCACAGACCCAGATACACTGCCAGCACCTGATACAGGAGTGTGAGACACAGCCACAGCTTGAGTGACTGACACATGGGCCACAGACCCAGATACACTGCCAGCACCACAAACAGGAGTGTGAGACACAGCCACAGCCCGAGTGACTGACACATGCGCCACAGACCCAGATACACTGCCAGCACCTGATACAGGAGTGTGAGACACAGCCACAGCTCGAGTGACTGACACATGCGCCACAGACCCAGATACACTGCCAGCACCTGATACAGGAGTGTGAGACACAGCCACAGCTCGAGTGACTGACACATGGGCCATAGACCCAGACACACTGCCAGCACCAGAAACAGGAGAGGGCACAACTGATACAGTGCCACTACATGATGCATGACAGCAAACAACAGACACAGTGCCACTATCTGACACATGCGAGTCAACTGCAGCTGCGTCACTGGGACCACTGAAATGATGAGCCACAGGGCTGTATGGGCCAGGAGGCAGGGTGGCTCTGGGAGCGGGGGATAGTTGCAATTGGCCGACATCGGGGTGGGCATGTGTCAATGCTGTGTGTCTACGTTTCTTGGGGACATGTGACTGCACCCTGGACAGAACAGGACTGGCAAGTGGGCCGGACTGAAAAGAAATATCACCCACCATGGGAGTTGCATCTGCTGGTGGGGGAATGCTCTCTGGGGACGTGCTGGAGCCTGCTTGTCGTTTGCTGTGTGGCTGCCTTCTGGCCTCTGCAACTTGTGTCATGGGGGATGCTACTACAGGGTCCACCTGCATCTGCTCCTGACGGGCCCTGATGGGAGTGGAGGTAAGGGGTGACTCCACTGCGGAGACATCTGTATTCCGTTCCCTCAACAACAGCAGCCTCAGTGCATCAAGGGGTGATGTATGCCTGTCCTTGACAGCGCCACTGTCCATGGGAGATGCCTTGGCCCTTGGATGTTCCATTTCCATAGGAGGAATGTCGTCTGTGGACCTTCCCTGTTCCCTGGATGGTGCCCTGTTCCAGGCAGCAGACTTGTCGACTGTGGTATACCTATCCCCAGAACACACCTTCTCCCTGTGTGTGTCCCTGCCCCTGGGAGTGTCCGTGCTCTTCTTAGGTGCGTTTGTCTTGCGACTGTCCTTGTCCCTGCCCTTGGTAGAAGCTCCTTCCTTCCCAGTCTCCCTGCCCTTGGGAGTGGGTCCTTCCTTCCTAGTCTCCCTGCCCTTGGGAGTGGCTCCTTCCTTCCTAGTCTCCGTGCCCTTGGGAGTGGGTCCTTCCTTCCTAGTCTCCCTGCCCTTGGGAGTGGCTCCTTCCTTCCTAGTCTCCCTGCCCTTGGGAGTGGGTCCTTCCTTCCTAGTCTCCCTGCCCTTAGGAGTGGGTCCTTCCTTCCTAGTCTCCCTGCCCTTTGGAGTGGGTCCTTCCTTCCTAGTCTCCCTGCCCTTGGGAGTGGCTCCTTCCTTCCCAGTCTCCCTGCCCTTGGGAGTGCCTCCTTCCTTCCTAGTCTCCCTGGCCTTGGGAGTGTCTCCTTCCTTCCTAGTCTCCGTGCCCTTGGGATCAATCAATCAATCAATCAAAGACATTTATAGAGCGCACTACTTACCCGTAGGGTCTCAAGGCGCTTGGGGGGGGGGGGGGGGGGTGCCGTTACTGCTCGAACAGCCAGGTCTTGAGCTTCTTCCTGAAGGAGAGGTGGTCTTGGGTCAGGCGCAGGTCGGGAGGGAGGGAGTTCCAGGTCTTGGCGGCCAGGTAGGAGAAGGACCTTCCTCCTGTTGTCGCTCTTCGGATGCGGGGGACGGTGGCGAGGGCGTGGCTGGCTGATCGGAGGTGGCGTTTGGGAGCGTAGAAGTTGATTCGGTTGTTGAGGTAGCTCGGGCCTTGATCGTGTAGGGCTTTGTGTGCGTGGGTGAGGAGACGGAAGGTGATTCTTTTGTTGACGGGGAGCCAGTGCAGGTCTCTCAGATGTCCGGAGATGTGGCTGTTTCGTGGGATGTCCAGGATGAGTCTGGCTGAGGCGTTCTGGATCCGCTGGAGTCTCTTCTGGAGCTTGGCGGTGGTACCGGCGTAGAGGGCGTTGCCGTAGTCCAGTCGGCTGGTGACGAGGGCCTGGGTGACGGTCTTCCTGGTCTCGGTGGGGATCCACCAGAAGATCTTCCGTAGCATGCGTAGGATGTTGAAGCACGACGAGGAGACGGCGTTGACTTGCCTGGTCATGGAGAGGGAGGAGTCCAGGATGAAGCCCAGGTTGCGTGCGTGGTCCGTCGGTTTGGGTTGAGGACTTCCGTCTTGTCTGAGTTCAGTTTCAGGCGGCTGGTCGTCATCCACTCGGCTACATCTTTCATCCCTTCGTGCAGATTGGCTTTGGCGGCGGCGGGGTCGTTGGTCAGGGAGAGGATCAGCTGGGTGTCGTCGGCGTAGGAGATTATGTTGAGGTTGTGCTGGCGTGCGATGGCCGCGAGGGGGCTCATGTAGACGTTGAAGAGGGTGGGGCTCAGCGAGGATCCTTGAGGGACGCCGCAGATGACTTCGGTGGCCTCTGACTTGTACGGTGGTATTTATTTTAGAAGTTTTCTATAGCGCTAACAAGACCCGAAGGTAGCAGAGCGCTTTACAGTAAAGGCATGAAAAGGTGGACAAAAAGACAAGTAACAAATAAAGGTGATCATCAAATGACAGTTCGTACAGTAGGACTTCTTGGCAATAGGATACTGAGTTCTCACATAGTTCTGGGGGTGGATGTTGATCCTAGTTACCCAGGACCTAGGGAACGGATGAGGAACAAGGATTTGAGTTGGCTCTTGAATTCCGCATAGGACGGTATGGTTCTGATATGCGGGGGGATAGAGTTCCATATTTTGGGGGCATTTCCTGAGAAGGAGCAGTCCGCAGTTTTCTTCTTTCTGGTTTTTGGTAGGATGAGCAGCAGGGAGTTAGAGCTTCTCAGGATTCTACTTTGGCCAGCTTTTGTGAGTTTGTTTGCCAGGTATTCTGGCTTTCCGGTGTGAAGGGCCTTGTGGGTTAGACAGGCCGTTCTGAAGGTGCTACGCATATCCATCGGGAGCCATTCAAGATCTTTGAGTGCAGGGGAGATGTGGTCGGATTTTTTGCATCCTGTGATCATTCTTGCTGCCGCATGCAATGTTGTTTTTAATGGGGCCAGGTGTGATTTGGGGATGCCTGTTAGGATTGAGTTCCCATAGTCCAGTCTAGATAAAACTAGTGATTGCGTGGCTAGTTTGAGGTCCTTGTTGGGAATGAAAGGTTTGATTTTGTTCAGCAGTCTGAGGTTAAAGAATGCGCTTTTTGCCGAGTTCTTAATGTGGTTTGTCAAGGTTAGTTTGGGGTCTAAGGTGAAGCCCAGAGATTTTACGGAATCAGCTAGCGTGAGAGAACCTTTAAGAGCATCGATCGACTTCAGCCACTCGATGATTTGAGGGTTGTCTTCTTTGTTTGAGATGAGAAGAGTTTCGGTCTTGTCGGGATTGAGTTTCAGGTGGTTCTTTGTCAGCCAATCTTGAACATCATTTAAGACGGCGTTTACTCGGTGGATGTCGTTAATTGAAGAGGTTTCCAGGTAGATCTGTGTGTCATCCGCGTAGAGGTGGAAGTGGATATTGGCATTCCTGAGTAGTTTGGCGAGCGGTTCCATATAGATGTTGAAGAGCTGAGGAGAAAGTACTGATCCTTGGGGGACACCCCTGTTGACTTGCTGGGATTCGGAGGTGAAATTCTTCATTTTTATTATTTGCGAGCGGTTGTGTAGAAAGGAGGAAAACCAATCGAGAACTACCTCGTCGAGGCCAGCTCTTACTTGCAGAGTCTTGATGAGGAGCCTATGGTCCACCGTGTCGAAAGCTGCGGATAAATCAAGGAGTATGAGGAGGCAGCATTTGTCAGCGTCAAGGGAGCCGTGAATATCGTCTATGATGTTCAGCATCGCGGTTTCTGTGCTGCGGCCTTGTCTGAAGCCGGATTGGAGGGGGTCTAGGAGATTGATGTTATCCAGATGATGAGTCAATTGCAGGAGAACGCATCGTTCCAGTGTTTTGGCAAGTAGAGGGAGGTTAGATATCGGTCTGAAATTGTTCAAGTCAGTAGAGTCAAGACCGGGTTTTTTCAGCAAAGGGGTGACTTGTCCCATTTTTAGACAGTCGGGGACCACTCCGCTTTGTAGGGAGCTGTTTATGATTTTGCCCCAGATAGGTGCTAAGGTGAGTTTCATTTTTTTGATTAGTGAGGTGGGAATGGGATCTGAGATGTGAGCTGATGGTTTGGAGGTCGAGATCAGCGAGATTATCTCAGTTTCCTGCACGTGGCGAAAGCTTAGCCAACGGAGGGGGGAGGAGCCGGAAGGTAGGGCCTGAGGGATGGCCGCGTTGTCCTTCGGGAGGTGTGAGTTGTTGATGTCTAGAGATAATTCGATTTTTAGGACTTTGTCGTTGAAGAAGGTGGCGAAGTTATCGCATAGTTCTTTGGACTCCTGCAGGGGTGAGGGTAGAGGCTTGGATGTTTGACGTCTGATAATGTTGTAAAGCTCCTTAGGTCTGTTTTTGGAATTGGCTAGTGCCTCTCGGAAGAAGCTGGATTTCTTGTTTTTGATGTGGTTGTTGTATTTCCTGCGTGCTGTTTTTAGTTGTAAGCGAAGGATGGCTGTTGGGTTGTTTCTCCACTTTCTTTCTTTGGCTCTCAAGGATCTTCTTTCTGCGTTGAGGTCCGCATTGAACCAGGTTCTAGAAGGGGTGGCACGGCTTCTTTTGAGCTTTAGTGGAGCTAGATTATCGAGAATGGAGACTAGCTCGGAGTTGTAGTGGTCGATGAGATCATTGGTCGAGAGGTGCAGAGAGTTGTCTGGAAGAAGTGAACTTAGTTGGCCTTCTAGAATGTCTTGGGGTACTTGGGAGAGGTTTCTTGACCATTTGGGGTGGTCTTGGGGAGGTTTGAGCGGGATGATGGGATGATTGATGTGAAATAGGATCATATGATGATCTGACCAGTCAACAGGTAGTATGTGGTTGACCGTGATTGAGTTCTTTTGTGCGATGATGGCGTCCAATGTGGCTCCTTTGTAGTGCGTCTCCTCAGTGCAATGTTGAGTGAGGTTGTTGTCGGCGAGGAGGCTGGATAGCGATTTGATTAGAGGGTTGTGGATTTCGTTCCATCGGAGATTCAGGTCACCAAGAATTATGTTGTTGGAATCACCGAGGGCGACTTGTGCAATCAGGTTGGATAGTTGATCTCCAAACTCGTTGTTTCTGCCAGGGGGGTGATAGAGTAGATGACACAGTAGAGAGTCGTTGTCTTTGGTTTTGATGACAGCGGATAGATATTCGAATGAGTTGTACTCGAAGGAGGAGGTTTCTGTGATGCTCCAGCTGTCCTTGTGGATGATAGCAACCCCACCTCCTCGTTGATCAATCCTGTCTTTGGAGATGAGGGAGAAACCAGGAGGTACCAGCATGTCAAGGCAGGGAGGAGATGTCTTGTTTAGCCAGGTCTCCGTGAGGAACGCAACGTCAATGTCATGTGTGAGGATAGCTTCGGCTAGGTCCGTTGCATGTAGTGAGGCCGATCTGCAGTTGATTAGGAGGCAGTTGGTGATTTTCTCCTGATTGCTGGTGGTTTTGTCTTTAGCCTCTCTAGGTATAGCGGTGAGGACTGGTAATCTCTGTCGTTTGAAGGTGGGTAGGTCTTTCCGGTAGCTCGTGATTACTTGGATTTTAGATTTAGGTGAAACTGAGATGGTAGGGTCGTAGGAAGTGGCTAGTAAGGCTGCTTCTCTGTCTGACATAGGAGCTTCTGATCTGCGCGGTCTGGAGGTCCGGTGTTTTGAGCCTGCTGGGGAGTGGGAAGAGATAGTGGTCGGGGGCCTGGTGCATGGGGCTCTGGAGTGTTCGAATTTTTTGGGACTGGAGACAGGGTCCTTGGGATATGGATCGATCGGGTGGGCATTGAGGGCTACTGTGGGCCCCTGGGTGGTGTTGGTGTTGGCGTTGGCGGGGAGGGGGGTTCGGAGAGGGGGTTTGTGGGGTTTGCAGGCTATACCGAGGTTAAGAAGGATTTCTATTAAGCCTTGGGTGATAGTGTCGACCTGGTTTTCAAGAGCTGTGAGCCGTTTTGTTATGGAGTCAATGGGGGGGTTGTGAGCAGCTGTGGAGGGGCCGAGCGTGTTATAGTTAGAGAGGGTGGGTTGAGAGATAGGGATCGGGATAGTGGGAGGGGGGGGTTTGGGGAGAGGGCTAGGGGGGGGGTTAGACATGGGAGAGATAGGGAGAGGAACAGGGGGAGGATTGGACAGGGGAGGTTTAAGAGTAGGGGGGAGACTAGAGGGGAGGCTCGTTGGCTGGGGACTGCCTGTTGGCAAGAGGGGAATTGTCCTAGGCGGTGGTCGGTGGTTGTGGCTGGGGGGGGTGAGATGGTTAGAGGGCGGGGTAGGGGGTGAGGGTTGGGATTCCTGTTGGAGGTGGATGGGTGGGCGAGGGGGATGAGATGTGGTGGGCGGGGGGGGAGCCTGGCGGGCTGTGAGTGGATCGAGAAGGGGCGTGTCGAGGTCTTCTCTGTGTGCTGAGAGAGTGGTCGGTGAGGGTGAAGAGGCGAGGTGTGGAGGGGTAGGGAGGGCTGCCTTGAGAGAGGGAAATAAGGAGTCAAAAACTTCCAGGTTATCATTGTTGGCTTGTATGAGGACTGTGCCGTTGGTGAAGATAGTCACGGTAGTATAACCTCTGCCAGCTGATCTGAACGGAAGAATCGCAGTTAGTTTGCAGCTGTGAGGAGTGGAGGTAGTTTTGGCGATGAGCATCCGCGTTCTGATCGTGGAGATCCAGTATTCGGGTCTTTCGGTGTGAAATATTAGATCCATCTTCATCGGTCCTAAGGAGGTCGAGTGGTAGATGTCAGTGATTAGGGTTTCTTTATGTTTGCAGATGAGTTTCTGTTTGAAGGTGCGCCGAAGCTTTGTAGAGAGAAGGGGGGGGTAGATGATGGTGAAGGCGTTCCGACTGTGAGGTTTGAGGTGGGCAGGGGGGGCTGGAGAAGGTGGAGGAGGCTGGTCCCGGGCCATCATGGGGATGGAGAGGGGGTGGGTGGTAGCCTGATTGAGTTGCGATGAGGGGCTTGGCGCTATATGGGCCCAGGGTGGCGAACCGTGGGGTACCAGTGGAGCGAAGAGTAGAGCGAAGAGGGTGAGGCTCCAGGCCTAGGAGGGGGGTCTTAAAGCCCGGGTGATTCTGCTTAGGAGTTTGTGGGTAGCCAGGCTCTAATTGGCAGTTGGACCTTTGTGAGCTAGCACCATGGGACTGGTGTATGGTGGAGACTCTGCGCAGGAGAGGATATGCAAACTGCCTCCCGGGCAAGCACTTCAACAGTCGGAACAGTGCAGGGTCTAGTCTGACGCCGTTCTATGGTTGCTGTAAGTGGGCTCTACCAGCCCTGATCTTTCTGATAGAGCTGCACCCTGTCTGGCGTAGAGGTAGGCTTTAAGTCACAGGACCTCCATGGCTAGTTAGGGGAAAGGTGGTTGTATTTAAAGGGAGAAGGACGTTCCGTTGCCCCCCTGTTTTTTTCCCCGCACGAGTTTAGCAGTCAGTAACTCACAGCGAGGTCAGGCAATGTCCTCCTTGGTCGCCATTTTGAGGTCAGGCACGGAGTCGGCGGCGATGGGGAGCAAAGGGAGCCGGTGAAGAGACTTCTCCTAACAGAAAGGTAGTTAATAAAGAGAGCCCCCCTTAGCGCTGCCCTACACCTGGAACGCGACCGAAGCTCAAGATGGATAAGTGCAGCCTGTCCCGCCTAGGAAAGCAGAGTCCCGCCGCCTGATCTCGCTCTCCGGTGATCGGCGCCCCTCTGCCTTCCTCGCGACCCCAGGACACTCACCCGCTTGCTGCAGACCACCGACCGGATCCAGCATTCCACCATCAGCGCCACCACCAGGAACCACGAACTCCTCAAGCAGGCTCAATTCGCGGAAGATATCTATCTCTCCACCGGAGCTCCGTGACTCCCGGCACTGCTAAACCCCGCGCCTGTCTCCAAAATGGCGGCCAAAAAGGACACCGCCTGACCGGAGCCCCCACCGGAGCCGCCTTCTTCACCCTGCAAGGTCACGGACTGCCCAGCTAGGTCACGGGCGCCAAGTTACAGCCCAGACCATCATTACTAAAAAGCTATTAGTCCCGGTGACTCTCGGCACTGCTTATTACGTTGCTGAGGCGCTGCACTAGGGTGCGGTGGCAGACAGTGTCGAATGCCGAGGAGAGGTCTAGGAGGATGAGGGCCGCTGTATCTCCGTTGTCCATCAGGGCTCGGATGTCGTCGGTGGCAGCGATGAGGGCGGTCTCGGTGCTGTGGTTGGCTCGGAAGCCAGACTGTGAGGGGTCGACGGATCCATTCGTCTCGAGGAAGGTGGCCAGCTGTTTGTTGACGGTCTTCTCGATGACTTTGGCTGGAAACGGGAGGAGCGAGATGGGGCGGTAATTTTTGAGTTCGGTGGGGTCTGCTGTGGGTTTCTTGAGAAGAGCGCTGAGTTCGGCGTGCTTCCAGCTCTCAGGGAAGGTGGCGGTGTCGAAGGAGGTGTTGATAATGTCCCGCAGGTGGGGTGCGATGACAGCGTCGGCCATGTTGAAGACGTGGTGAGGGCAGGGGTCGGTCGGAGATCCGGAGTGGACGGAGTTCATCATGCGGACGGTGTCTTCGGTGCTGATCGGAGTCCAGGCGCAGAGGGTGGTGGTGGGCGGCGTTGCTGCGGTCGTGGCGTGCGTCGGTTGAATGCTGAAGCTGTTGTGTATGTCCGCGATCTTGTTGTGGAAGTAGGAGGCGAGGGAGTTGCAGAGGTCTTGCGATGGGGTGATGTCGTTGTTTCCGGCGTTGGGGTTGGAGAGCTCTTTCACGATGTTGAAGAGTTCCTTGCAGTTGTGTGCGTTGTTGTCCAGCCGGTCCTTGAATGCAGTTTTCTTGGCGGCGCGGATCAGTTGGTGGTGCTTCCGGGTGGCGAGCTTGAGGGTGGTCATGTTGTCCGGTGTTAGTTCCCTTCTCCAGACTTTCTCGAGGGCTCGGCAGTTCTTCTTGGAGCTCTTGAGTTCGTCGGTGAACCATGGGGCTTTCTTGCTGCCGGGTCTGCTGGGCGGGGTCCTCAGAGGGGCGAGTTCGTCCGCGCAGTTGCTGATCCACTTCGAGAGGTTGTCGGCGGCCTGGCTGGGGTTCGCTGAGCTGGCAGGAGGGTGCTGGCTCAGGGAAGCGGCAAGCTGGTCGGCTGTGATCTTGTTCCAGCTTCTTCGGGTAACCTGTTGCTGGTGGTGGTGGATCGTCGTTCTTTTGAAGGTGAAGTGGACACAGCTGTGGTCCGTCCAGTGGAGTTCTGTGGCGTGGCTGAAGGCGATGTCTTTGCTGGATGAGAAGACGGCGTCGAGTGTGTGTCCGGCGAGGTGGGTGGGGGTGGACACCAGCTGCTTGAGTCCAAGGTTGGCGAGGTTGTCGAGCAGGGTGATGGTGTTGCGGTCGTTGTTGTTCTCCAGGTGGAAGTTGAGGTCCACCAGGAGGATGTAGTCAGCGGAGGGGAGGGCATGCGGGCTGACGAAGTCGGCGATGTCCTCGCTGAATTGTGTGCGTGGTCCCGGGGGTCGGTAGATCAGGGTGCCTCTGAGGGTGGTCTTCGGGTCGGTGTGGATCTGGAAGTGCAGGTGTTCGGCGGTCGTTAGGGTGTCGTCGGTGCTGGTCGTGATGCGGATGGTGTTCCTGTGGATGACGGCGATGCCTCCTCCCATCTGGTTGGCGGTGCGGTCCCTCCGGGTGATCTTGTAGCCCTCTGGAATGGCGATGGCGATGTCGGGCGCTGAAGAGGCGTTCATCCAGGTCTCCGTGAGGAAGGCAACGTCAGGGGCTGTGGTGTCGAGGAGGTTCCAGAGTTCGATGGCGTGTCTGTGGACGGAGCGGGTGTTGAGCAGGATGCACTTGAGGTGGTTGCTGCTGGTGTTCGGCTTGGCAGGTGCTGGTGCAGGGCATGTCCGGATGCAGGTGAACTTGAAGGCGTGGCAGCTGAAGGGTCCGTGGGTACGTCGTGGGGTGGCTCGGTAGCATCCTGGGATTCGGCCGGTGTTGAGTGCGATGAGGGTGGCGGCGGTGTACGTCAGGCGGGTGGGCAGGGGTCCTCGGGGGCCAGGGGTTCTGGCACTGGGCGCGGTCCAGACGCGGACGGGCGCAGACGGGCTTACCTTTGGCGCGCCTTCGGCGCACAATCGGAGCGCCCGCTGCGCGTGACCGCTGCGCGTTCGCACGGTCGCCATATATGGCGAAGTGCGCGGGGGGCGGAGCAGCTGGGAGGCGGGAGCGGGGAGGGTACAGAAGGAAAAAAGGGGCGGGGTTAGCGGCGGTGGCGGGAAGCGGGGAGCGGGGAGGGAAGACGAAGGGCAACTTTTAAGCAGGAAAACAGGCACTACAAAAAGAAAAAATACAAAACAATTACTACAATAACAACAGGGGCACAGGGCTAGAAGCGGCGCCCAGGAGCCTGCAGGTCAGGCGAGCACGGACCACGCCGCTCGAAGGCAGGGGGCGTGGTCACGCAGCGGCAGCCGGACAGCGAGGCAGTCAGGCGGGGAGGCACACGCAGCAGCTGGTGGCCGTGCGGCGCGGGGGTGTCCTAAAACTAGGTCACACTCACCTGCGTCGCACGGTCGCCATATATGGCCAAGTGCGCGGGGGGGCGGAGCAGCTGGGAGGCGGGAGCGGGGAGGGTACAGAAGGAAAAAAGGGGCGGGGTTAGCGGCGGTGGCGGGAAGCGGGGAGCGGGGAGGGCAGACGAAGAGCAACTTTTAAGCAGGAAAACAGGCACTACAGAAAGAAAAAATACAAAACAATTACTACAATAACAACAGGGGCACAGGGCTAGAAGCGGCGCCCAGGAGCCTGCAGGTCAGGCGAGCACGGACCACGCCGCTCGAAGGCAGGGGGCGTGGTCACGCGGCGGCAGCCGGGCAGCGAGGCAGTCAGGCGGGGAGGCACACGCAGCAGCTGGTGGCCGTGCGGCGCGGGGGTGTCCTAAAACTAGGTCACACTCACCTGCGTCGCACGGTCGCCATATATGGCCAAGTGCGCGGGGGGGCGGAGCAGCTGGGAGGCGGGAGCGGGGAGGGTACAGAAGGAAAAAGGGGCGGGGTTAGCGGCGGTGGCGGGAAGCGGGGAGCGGGGAGGGAAGACGAAGGGCAACTTTTAAGCAGGAAAACAGGCACTACAGAAAGAAAAAATACAAAACAATTACTACAATAACAACAGGGGCACAGGGCTAGAAGCGGCGCCCAGGAGCCTGCAGGTCAGGCGAGCACGGACCACGCCGCTCGAAGGCAGGGGGCGTGGTCACGCGGCGGCAGCCGGGCAGCGAGGCAGTCAGGCGGGGAGGCACACGCAGCAGCTAGTGGCCGTGCGGCGCGGGGGTGTCCTAAAACTAGGTCACCCAGGGAGTGGGTCCTTCCTTCCTAGTCTCCCAGCCCTTGGGAGTGGCTCCTTCCTTCCTAGTTTCCCTGTCCTTGGGAGTGGCTCCTTCCTTCCTAGTGTCCCTGTCCCTGGGAGCGGCTCCTTCCTTCCTAGTGTCCCTGTCCCTGGGAGTGTCCCTGCTCTCATGAGGTGCCTTCGTCTTCTGACTGTCCTTGTCCAAGGTACTGTCCATGGAACTGGGAGTGAGGCTTGCCTTGGGAGTACCTTGTGTGTGGGATGCCTGTGCAGCATGTGTAGCCATTACACCCAACCCCTCTTTTGGATCCTGTGTGTGTACTCCAGTGTATCTGATGTTGTCTTTGTGAACAGATTTTGCTGACCTAGGGGATGGTGTCTGAGCCCTCCGTGCCTTGACGTGCTGGCTGACGCTGCTTCTAGTGCAATAACCTGTATTAGAGTCCTGGTCAGAATATTCACTCCCCCCTGAGACATCCAGTGTTGTAGATGGTGGAACAGAAGTAGCACCCAGTCCATGCGACTGGACAATGGCAGACGACACACTGTTAGCCAATGACTGCACCAGTCCTGTGTAGACCAGCCAGATCGCCATGCATCCCTTCCATGAAAGCCACCACCTGCCCCAACTTCCTATCGTGGTCTTAGAAAGCATTTATCATATTGGTCTGCCCCACACACAGCTGTCGCAGCAGATCAACAGCCTCTGCACAAAGAGCATTTTGGCTCACCGAGGCTGGGGCAGCGGTGCCGACACCGAACGCCACTCTGCTCCCCCTACTCCTGCGTGCACGAACAGTACATGGTGCAGTTGGCGCCAGGGTGGGCCCTGTGTGCTGTGTCCCGACCGAAGGTGTTGATTGCCCACTCCCAGTCTGTGACAACAGTGCTGACTCACCAACACTGTCAGAAGATGATGACGATGTTGTCTCCACATGCGAGTCCTCCGGGACGGTCCTGTCCCCCTCTCCGGCGCTGGCCTCTTCTGTGTCAGTCTGCGTGTGCGCGACGTCTGATCCGGATGCATTGCCTTCAATCATTTCCTCCGTCTGTGGCTGAGTGCCCTCTGCCAATGCTGCAATGTGGGTGTAAGTCATGGGCACACTCACGTACAGTACTGCTACGGAATCCCTAATGCCATTTATGACAATGTACATCGATCCCCCAACCTGCACACGGGCCACCCCTACCAGTCATCCTCACAGGAAATAAGTGGTGTTGGCAGTGCTATATGTACAGCATGCGGACAGGGCATGAGCACGTACATCTGCACACCAATCTTGCCATGGGGTGACAGAGCACTACAGCATGTGCATCAACACTCAACTGCTTAGCGAGTGGCGTGTCAACATGCCGGACCTGGAAGTGACATTTCACTGCGCCAATGTCACCAACATGCCATTGCAACGAGACACACGATACACGGAAGTCACTAATGTGTCTGCCCAACAATACATGCATTGCACTCACAAGCAACATACACTGACAGTATGCTTACCGCCACGTTGCTGTTCATCCACACGCAACCGCTCGGACAGGTCAGGATGCGTCACAGCAATGATACGGTGCATGAGAGGGGTCATTGAGCGTCGGGCCAGACGTGCCGTTCTTGGAATCATCCCTAGTGTCACTTCCGCTACATTCTTGCTCAGCCTGGAAATGTCGTCCGAGCGTTTGTGGCAGTGTGTATGTCGTCTATTGGAACCCCCACTGCTCATACATCACGTGCAGTGCTCCTTCACACGTCGTTGCGAAGGTGTAGCTTGACCTACCATGATGGGAGACAAAAGGGTGCAAGTCAGTGGACAGTTGGCCAGTCACACAGATAGGGGCAACACGTTTCTCTCTGCAGCCATGCGCATTTCGACTCATGTGTTGGTCCCACATCACACCGCCAACATTCCAGAGCCCAAGTGTCATGGACCACCTCATGCGCACCAACATGTCCCCCACTGCACTTACCACCTGTCCGGGTGCGCCGTACAGGCGTCCGCAGTTGCGGAGCACACCGTCCACGAGGACATCCAGCTCCGCGGCGGTGAAGGGACGAGACCGGATCTCTTTGACTCTCGACATGGCAAGGTCACGGAGTATGGCACTAGAGCGGCAGTCGGTGGTCAGCTCCGCAGCAGCAGGTGGAGGTGATGGTCACAGGCAGCAGTCGGTGGTCAGCTCCGCAGCAGCAGGTGGAGGTGATGTCACAGGCAGCAGTCGGTGGTAAGCTCCGCAGCAGCAGGTGGAGGTGATGGTCACAGGCAGCAGTCGGTGGTCGTCGTAGAATGTGTGCTTTTGCACATCACACATATATAGGGCCCTGTGGCCATGTCAGTGGCATACGGCGCCAGCCATTGGTCAGCCCTGGATGCGTGTTTGGAAATGGGCCAATGACTGGCCCTGGTGTTGCGGTGCACAGCATACGCTACATTCGATTGGGCATACGCGGGCTTTGTTCACACCTCCCATTGGCTGCACGTGCACAGACCGTCACGGTCACACACCGGCACCCGCATGTGGAAGCTTCCGGGACGGATGCTTCATTTGCAACAATGTTCAATCACTGGCGCCAACATGACGGGGCACGTATTCGGCGGGGGAGGTGCAGGCCAACACATCCATTAGCTGATGTCAATGGACATGGCAGGTCATGACCCCCCTTACAGTGACATTGCATCATCCAGCCTACACCGGCCGGCCCAGCCCTGCCCAGGACCGGCGTGCCGGCCATGTCAACTACCGCCATTTCAGGACCCGTCCACTACCGCCGTGCCAGGCCCTGCCCAGGACCGGCGTGCCGGCCATGTCAACTACCACCGTTTCAGGCCCCGTCCACTACCGCTGTGCCAGGCCCTGCCCAGGACCGGCGTGCCGGCCATGTCAACTACCGCCGTTTCAGGCCCCGTCCACTACCGCCGTGCCAGGCCCTGCCCAGGACCGGTGTGCCGGCCATGTAAACTACCGCCGTGCCCTGGCACGGCGGTGGTGGACGGGGCCTGAAACGGCGGTAGTTGACATGGCCGGCACGCCGGTCCTGGGCTGGGCCTGGCACGGCGGTAGTGGACGTGGCCTGAAACGGCGGTAGTTGACATCGCCGGCATGCCGGTCCTGGGCAGGGCCTGGCACGGCGGTAGTTGACATGGCCAGCACGCCGGTCCTGGGCAGGGCCTGGCACGGCGGTAGTTGACATGGCCGGCACGCCGGTCCTGGGCAGGGCCTGGCACGGCGGTAGTTGACATGGCCGGCACGCCGGTCCTGGGCCGGGCTGGGCTGGCCAGTGTAGGCTGGATGATGCAATGTCACTGTAAGGGGGGTCATGACCTGCCATGTCCATTGACATCAGCTAATGGATGTGTTGGCCTGCACCTCCCCCGCCGAATACGTGCCCCACCATGTTGGCGCCAGTGATTGAACATTGTTGCAAGTGAAGCATCCGTCCCGGAGCCTAGCACATGCAGTTGCCGGTGTGTGACTGTGACGGACCGTGCACATGCAGCCAATGGGAAGGTGGAACGCGGGCCGCGTATGCCCAGTCATAAACAGCGGAAGCAGTGCACTGCCATGGGGGGGCCAATGATTGTATCTTTGCTGACGATGCACCTTGTTCCATTGTCTACAGCTGCCTGATGACGGTTGTGTGCGTGATTGCGTGACTCCACATGTCATGCTCTATCCCATGTGTGTCCATACCATGGCCATCGGTGTGCCACAAATGTGCATCACATGTGCATGTCGACATCGGGTATTTCCTTACACAAGTTTGTAGTACCTCACATCTACACAGTAGATCCCGGATGTATCGGCACATTCTGATTCAGTTATCAGTGAGTGGTATATGTGAGATAATGACTATGGAGGGGGTACACTTGTGTTCAGTGCATGTGTGTTGCCTATTGTGTCACCATGCATGTGATGTACGTATGCCCACCATTATTGGTGTTGCCATTGGTGCATGATGAAATGGTGTGTGTGTGTGTGTATCTTTTCGTTTGTGTGCATGCACTTGCATGTGTGTATGTGATGTTGCGCCTACACATTTGGGACATGTCACATGTCTTGTTGGCAGTAATGTTGACCTGAGACAAAGTAGCATTGCACATGTTGAGACACATCATGTTGCTAGTGGCTGCACATTGTGGCTACGTCAATCCATGTTGTAGTGACAATCAGAGATGTCACACATATGGCAATTATGCACTGCATATTACATGTTGGTAGACTTTGTTGACATGTGAGTGAGTTGCACAGATATGCGTTGTATGTGAATTAACTTCCATTCCATCTACTCCCACACAGGAGGGCTCCAAATGTCCATCGCCCATACACTGTGCTTGAGGATATGGTTGACGAGGAGGTGATCAGGAAATTCAGGCTGGATCGACGTCGATTGATGGACCTTGTGAACCAATTGTCTCTTCACCTGCAGCCGCGAAGAACCTATCCAGGTTCCATTACACCCACGGCAAAGGTGATGGCGGCACTCCACTTTTTTGCTACAGGCACATTTCAGTACACAGTTGGACATGCCAGGGGGATGTCACAGTCCATGTTCAGCACGGTACTTCGGGATGTACTGAGAGCCATGATGCTGTACAAGCATGACTACATTCATTTCCCACAGGCGGCAGAGTTGGCAGCGGTCAAAGCAGACTTCTATGCACTGGGTCGAATACCACACGTTGTGGGTTCCATTGATGGCACGCATATCGCAATCATTCCACCACGGGCACGTGAGCAGGTGTTTAGGAATCGGAAGCACTTCCATTCCCTCAACGTGCAGGTGGTGTGCCAGGCCGACAACATAATATCACATGTGTGTGCAAGATTTCCAGGCTCTGCACATGACGCCCACATCATGCGGAGCAGCATTGTCCCCCAACTGATGGCAAATCTGCGTCCGGCACAAGCGTGGCTTGTTGGTGAGTATGCTGTGGTGACAGGAGTGATATCTGTGTGGCATGGTGTGCCCACCAATTCAGGTTGTGATGTTTCTGTCTCTCTCTCTCTCTTCCACCAACATAGGCGACTCGGCTTACCCAAACAGGCCTTGGCTGCTGAGTCCCATACGCAATCCAACTACAGCGGGAGAAATGCGATACAATGATGCCCATGGAAGGACACGTCGAGTGGTAGAACGTACATTTGGCCTGCTTAAGTCTAGGTTTCGGTGCCTGGATAAGACTGGAGGGGCCCTGCCTTACTCATCAGGCAAAGTATGCAGGATCGTGATTGCCTGCTGCATGCTCCACAACCTGGCTGTGGCCAATAACATTGAACTGCTCTTGGACCCTGATGAACAGCAAGTTCCTCGCCCTCCCGAGCCACCCATGTCAACTGATGAGGATAGTGGTGAGGAGGAAGGTGTGGACCAGAGGCGCCAGCTCATTGATTGCTACTTCCCTTGAATGTGAGTGTGCTCCTCTTGTGCTGCTTGTGTATGCCCTGTGTATGTTTGCTGGTGTTGTGTCATTGTGGTGTGCATCATCTATGTGTTCTGCAATGTGATGTATGCATATGGGTGTGTGTGTGTTCATTTATTTGTACATGCAAGTCTCCATGATGTGTCTACTCTCATCCATTCATGTTGTGATGAGTGTGGTTTGTGGAATGTTGCACTGCAGTGTGTTGTGATGAGTGTGAATCTGTTTCCTGACGTGTCTTTGCGGTTTCTATATTTTCCTAGGTCACTCCCGCTGCGGCATGATTCTGTACGAGTTGGATCCCTGAACCTGGTAACGTCTGTTTCTGATGCAATCATGTGAATAAACATGGAGGCAACACATCATTGAGTGAGTAAGTGGTATTTATTTACAGATTGTGCATAGGTGTTGGTGCATATTTACAAATGAGTGAAGGGGTGGGGGAGTGAGAGTTAAAGGTTATGGCAGATGAAATGTCCGTGCTGACACCACATAGGGTGGTGTCTGCTCAGTGCAGCAGGCCTGTGCCAATGATTGGCTAGGTGGGACCGGATAGTTGGCAGGATGAATAGCAGGCTCAGGTAGTGTAACAGTCATTGTCGGCTCCTCTTGGAGCGTGTGGAATGAGCATCCACACTGCTCTCGCCCACTTCCAGCCTCGGACGGCCCCTCCGTCTTTGAGTCGGGACGGAGTCAGCTGGGGGCGCAGGCTGATCAGGTACCACATCCGTCGCCAGGGGCGCAGGTGGCGGTGGTGTTGGTGGCCGTGGCGTTGTTTGAGAGGGTGTGGGGATGGTGGTGTTGGCGGCTATCCATCCCATCCACATGGTATTGTTCAGGGTCAATATGTCCACTAGTTGGCCAAGCCGCCTCTCAATGGCCCCCAACATTGCAGTGTTCTCAACAGAGTCCTGGTGGGCACGGTCTGCCTGCGCCTGGCCACGTTCATAGGTTTCCTGGACCCTGGCTAGTGCTTCCAGTGACTGTTGCACGGCATTGGGTGGGTGTGGTTCCTCAGGATGTCTTTGTGCTGTACTCCTGCCTGCCGGATGTGGCCTTGCATCTCTGCTTTGCCTCACACTCTCCCTGCGTGGCTGGGATGGCGCAGGCCCGGCGTCGTGCGGTGGGTTGGCCAGGGTGACAGGGGCAGGAGTGGTGGTACTGGTGGTGGTGGAGGTGGTGGTGGTGGTGCTGGTGGTAGCTGTGCAGGTCACAGTGGCCGGTGTTGTGGGAATGGCAGAGGCCGTAGTAGTCGGTGCTGGTGTGACCTGGGAGCCAGATGGCCCTAGTTGCCTGCTTGTGCCCGCACCATCCTCAGCACCGGAGCTGGCTGGGCAATCGTCCCCTGAGACTCCTGAGTGAGGCGAGTCTGGAGGCCGGGTGGTGGTTCCAGCTGTCAGATTACGATCACCTGCAAAACAAAAATGTGAAGATGAGTCATGTGGGCATTACGTGTTATTTTCATTTTGTTGACTATTCAGTCGGCACTGGCACTCACCCCACCCACCACCACCGCCATCCCTATGCACATGGGGGCCTGGTGAGAGTTGGACTGAGTGACCTCTCACACACCCCACCCACCACCACCGCCCTCCCTATGGACATGGGGGCCTGGTGGGAGTTGGACTAGTGACCTCTCACACACCCCACCCACCACCACCGCCATCCCTATGCACATGGGGGCCTGTTGGGAGTTGTAGTGCCGTCCCCTCACACACCCCACCCACCACCACCGCCATCCCTATGGACATGGGGGCCTGTTGGGAGTTGTACTAGTGACCTCTCACACACCCACCCACCACCACCGCCCTCCCTATGGACATGGGGGCCTGTTGGGAGTTGTACTACTGACCTCTCACACACCCCACCCACCACCACCGCCCTCCCTATGGAAATTGGAGCCTGTTGGGAGTTGGACTAGTGACTTCTCACACACCCCACCCACCACCACCGCCATCCCTATGCACATGGGGGCCTGTTGGGAGTTGTAGTGCCGTCCCCTCACACACCCCACCCACCACCACCGCCATCCCTATGGACATGGGGGCCTGGTGGGAGTTTGACTAGTGACCTCTCACACACCCCACCCACCACCACTGCCCTCCCTATGGACATGGGGGCCTGGTGGGAGTTGGACTAGTGACCTCTCACACACCCCACCCACCACCACCGCCATCCCTATGCACATGGGGGCCTGTTGGGAGTTGTAGTGCCGTCCCCTCACACACCCCACCCACCACCACCGCCATCCCTATGGACATGGGGGCCTGTTGGGAGTTGTACTAGTGACCTCTCACACACCCCACCCACCACCACCGCCCTCCCTATGGACATGGGGGCCTGTTGGGAGTTGGACTAGTGACCTCTCACACACCCCACCCACCACCACCGCCATCCCTATGCACATGGGGGCCTGTTGGGAGTTGGACTAGTGACCTCTCACACACCCCACCCACCACCACCGCCATCCCTATGCACATGGGGGCCTGTTGGAGTGGTTTAGACGTTGGTGAGTATGTGGACTGCATGCATGGGTTGGTGTCTGGGAGATGTGTCTTCTGAGTTGTGTGAGGCACACCATGTTGTTGTGCTCGTGGTGCTTGGTTTGTACTTACCAGCCTCTTCTCCATCCTCAAGTCCATCAAGGGTCTCAGGGTGCAGGATGCTCAGCACCTTGTCCTCCCACTCGGTGTACGGTAAGGGCTCCGGGGGGGTTCCACCGCCTGTGTGATTAGCCCGGAGATAGTTCTTTGCTCGGATGGATTTGACTCGGGTCTTCAGGTCATGCCACCGCCTCTGAATCTCCTGCTTCGTCCTCGGGACGGTCCCAGACACATTCACCCTGGTGACTATCCGGTCCCACATGTTGTTCTTCCTGGCTATGCTGGTCTGCTGCACTAGGGCCCCGAATAAGTGGGGTTCTACACGTATTATTTCATCTACCATAACCTTTAACTCGGTGTCAGTGAATTTGGGGTTCTTTTTTGGTGCCATGGTGTGTGGTGCTCGGGGTGTGGGTTTGAGTGAATTGGGAGGTGCAGGTGTGTGGTGTGTAGGAATGGTGTGGTGGGTCTTTGTGTAGTGGGTATGTTTGGGTGTGGGTTATGTGTAAGATATCTGTGTTTGCTGTAAGTTCTGTGGTGTCTCCTGCTAGCAGCTATGCTGTGATGCAGAGGATTTCTGGAGTGGGTGGGAGTTATTTCATAGTCTGTGTCTTGGCCCAGTCTGAATGGTTATTGGCAGTCAGGTGCTAGGCGGGTGTGTTGCCAGGTGTGCATTATGTGGTACTAGGGGGTGGGTCATTGTGTCTTGTGATTGGTTTTGATGTTTCAGGTGGGTGGTCGTTCATTTTCCTGTGTTTGGTATTAACTTCCGTCGCAATGTATGGCATTGGTTTGACGGTAGGGATGTTGTTCGTGTTGGCCTTCTGCTGTGGAGCACGGTTTCTCGTAGCATTGGTACCACAGCGGACGTGGATCGCGGTGGTACTTGCGGAGTTATCCTAATTGCGGACAAGGACACTACGCAGGTATCGCGGGGGAAGTGGATGTTCTCGCGGTCATGTGCGTACGTGGCGGTCGGTGTTCTTTCGGTTCCATCCGCCTGCCACGGTCTCAGGTGTACTTCGACCGCCGCGGACGGGGTTTGGTGTGCTCCGTCCGCCGCGATCGGTGTTTCAATCATATATTATCCTAATCGCTATTGCGGTTTTTCCACGGACAGGTCCGGAGTATCTTGCCACCTTCCTCGGCGGACGGAACACGTTTCCGTCCGCGATCCTAATCGACCCCTAAATGTAGCAATATGTGTCTGGTGTTCTACTTTTCTATAGTCTAATACTGGTTCATTGATTCCTCATTCATAGCTTATTTGAGTGTTTGGTAGCACCACCCTTTGGTTTGATGCAAACACTAAGTAATTTGTGAACCTTTTACTAAATGTTCCCCTTGTTTGTTGTTTGCCTCAGTATATACTGACACCCAAGCTCACAAGGGAGGTTGGGTTGCCCTCATTTCTTACTCCTCATTAAGTCTAGGAAGCACCATGTAAATACATATACAATATTTTATTCAAATTTACTTAGACCATAATTCAAGGTACAAATGGCAATTCAGATTGGAATTCTGAAGTGTGAACCAATTACCACACTGCATGTTTCCCCTGATTTAACCAGAAAAAGCCTGAAGAATCTATCAGAGTAAGATGCTAAGATATAAATACAAACCTCACAGTAATCGATGTGGTAACCACCTATTGCTAATTCTGCACCAAGATGCTTTTTGGTGTTCGTTGCCCTTTATAAGTAACTACTCAACTCATATTGTGCATGTATGATTTCTCAATATTTTTAATGGGTACCCTCAGGCACTAAACTAAGAGTCAGTGGTAATTCTAGAAATAATTGAAAACTGAAGACTTAACATATAATTTATGTATAACCAGAGGCCTCTGTCACTTAAAGCAAACACCTCCATGATCAGATAATCATAGTGTATTTGAAGATTGAGCGTTTACCTTGTGCATTTTTCCCAGTAATGGTATCTATGCAGAAGAAATACTCCAGCACTTCCCTTGTGTATGCATTGTATCGCTCTGTCCTGCCTCGCCAAACTGGTCTCGTTTGACAGCAAAATGCTTCTAAAGCCTTATTATGCTGTCAAACTAAGCCTTGGTGTGTCTACAGCAGCATAACTCAGATACTGGTTATAACACCAATAAAAAAGAACTGCACAACGAAAATACTACTTTGTGCATTACTTGTTCCAGTATTACAATGACAAGCTGGTGACCATGTTGTCCATGAGGTCCAGTCCCTTTCACTACCAGGCAGGAAGCAGTAGGCAGCAGGCTAACACAGCAGAGCAAGTTGCAAAGTGGCTATCCCTCCTGTAGCTCAACAATCAGCAGGCCAAGACAGCAGTGGACATAGCAAAGTGGCATCCTTTTCTACGGCACAGCAGCTCTTCTTCCAGTCAGAATGTCCTTGCTTCCAGTAGAGTTCTCATTTGGTGGTGGTGTCAAGGGTCCAGTACTTATACCCAAATGTGCCTTTGAAGTGAGGGAGACATCAAAGGGGTCTTTGAAGATCACAAGGTCCCTGCCTTTCCTGCCCTGGATCCAGACACACTACAGTGGGGAGGCATGCACCTCTTTGTGGGGTAACAAGCACAGCCCTTTGCAGCTCTTTGTGGGGGAACAGACACAGCCCTATTCAGGTTTAAGTGTCAGCTACTCTCTCCCAATCTACCTCAGGAAGGCCTATCAGACTGGTGATGACCCATCAGGTTGCAAATGTAACACCCCAGCTCCCTTTGTGTGACTGACCACAGGGAATGCACAAAGCCCAGCTGTCACCCTAACCCAGACGTGTTTTCAGAGACAGGCAGAGGCACAGAATGGTTAAAGTAAAAAACTGGCAACTTTCTAAAAGAGCAAAAAGAACAACTGATAGATGGACTGCTGAACAATGTCAAAAATTCACCCCGAGTGGGAAACAGCCATTACAATGCAACTTTCACAACGCACTACCATCACAATGAAACTTTTACAACGCAGGATCCATTACAACGCATGTCATTACAACCCAGATGCTATTACAATGCATGCCATTACAACGTAAGTATGGGTTAGTATTTAATTTAATTTTAACCCCTACACTATCCAACACTTACCCTACTATTCCACCCCCTGGAGTTAGAATAGTAATTTTAACCCCTACACTATCCAACACTTACCCTACTATTACACCCCCCTGGAGTTAGAATAGTAATTTTAACCCCTACAATATCCAACATTTACACTACTATTACATTCCCATTATTTAAATATTTTTTAAAAACTTACCCATACTTACGTTGTAATGGCATGCGTTATTTATTTATTTATTTATAACACTTATAAAGCGCGCTAATACCAATCGGTGTCCTGGCGCTGAAGTGGTAACTCCCTGAGATTAGACCTCCCGGGCTAGAGGGTAAAGAGCTAGAGGGTAAAGAGCCATGTTTTCAGGTTTTTTCTGAATGCCAACAGATTGGTGTTTAGTTTAAGGGAAAGGGGAAGGGAGTTCCATGCCTTTGCAGCTCCCCTAACAAAGCTCCTGCCCCCCCAGCGTGCCTTCCTGATCCGAGCTGTTTTAATTAATCCCATACTGGCCGACCTTAGTTGTCTCCCTGGTCTGTACCATTGGAAATGATCCTGAAGGAACAACGGGCCCAAGCCATGCAGTGCCTTGAAGACAATGCAGAGGGCTTTAAACAAAATCCTCTTCCGCACCGGGAACCAGTGCAGCTTCTCCAGTTCCCTAGTAGCTGAGGAAAACTTAAGCAAGCCCCCAAGCAGGCGGGCTGCCGCGTTTTGCAGGACCTGAAGTTTATTGAGCAGCCCCTGTTGGGCCTCAAGAAAAAGGCTGTTACAATAGTCGAGGCGCGAAAGAACGAGTGCTGTCACCACCGTCTTTATGCTTCCATCCGGTAAGAAGGGGAGAACCTTCCTAATAGTTTTCAGAATCCAATGTATGGAGGAGGTCAATGCCTTGACTTGGGGTTTGAAGGAGAGTTGGTTGTCAATGATGACTCCAAGGTTCTTCACCTTTGGAGCCAGAGATGGCGGAGGTCCCATATCTGTAGGCCACCACTTAGAGCTCCAAAGGTTTGTGTTTGACCCAAAAATAAGCACCTCGGTCTTGGTGGAATTCAGTTTTAAACAGCTTTTTTGCCATCCAGGAGCTGACTGCAGACATGCAGTCCTGAAACCTGGCTGCCACACCCAGCTCTTTCCCCGGAAGCACCGAGACCGTTGTAATAGCATCTGCCTTGTAATGGCATGCGTTGTAATGGCATGCGTTGTAATGGATCCTGCGTTGTAAAAGTTTTGTTGTAATGGTATGCGTTGTGAATGTATTCGTTTTAACGTCATACATTCTATGCAAATAAGTCTTGACCCTGCGCCCCATGGAAACAGTGCAACCCGAACTACCAGGCAGGTTCTCCCTGGACCAGAAACAAGCATCCTAGGGCCAGTTTTGGGGTATCACTCCATATCAGTCAGGCTAGCTTGAAGCCAGAGGCATGATGAGCACGGATCTAATTTCTGGGGTGTGGAACAGGTATGCAAAAAAATGCAAAAAGAACAATGGAAGGACGAAATGCTGAACAATCTATTTAAGCTAGCCTAGTTGATGAGGGGTGAAACTTTTCTTGTCCGGAAAGGACCTGGCTTTGCGGTTCAGGCTGGACTGTTCCCATGAGGTGCAGGGTCAAAACTGATTTGCATATGGCTGGGTCAAAACTGGGGTGGCATGGTGAGCAAAAGAACAATGGATTTACCCAGACCTCTGTCTGGGGGTGAATGTTTGATTTGTTCCGCTTTCCGTCCATCATTTGTGTGTCTTTAACTTTCTAAAAGTGGCATTTCCAGACCTGCAATTTCAAAACCAACTTTACTAAAAGATGTGTTTTTAAATTGTGAGTCCAGAGACTCCAAACTCCAATTTTCCATCTGCTCCCAATGGAAAATGACACTTAAAAGATATTTTAAAGGCAAACCCTATGTTAACCTATGGGAAAGATAGCCCTTGCAGTAGCAAACAACACATTCAGCAGTTTTTTACTACCAGGCATGTAAAACTTAAATGTACATGTCCTACATTTTAATTACGCTGCACCCTGCCCATGGGGCTACCTAGGGCCTACCGTAGGGTGACATATATAAGAAAGGGAAGGTTTGGGCCTGGCAAGTGGGTTAACTTGCCAGGTCGAAATGGCTTTTTACAGGCTTTGCAGTTGCAGGCTTGAGCATTGTTTAAAGGGCTACTTGGGTGGGCTGGCATAATCAATGCTGCAGGCCAGCTAGTAGCATTTATTTTACAGGCTCTGGGCACATACAGTGCACTTTACTAGAGACATATAAGTACATTAAATATGCCAAACATGAAAACCAATTATACCATGTTTCAGGGAGAGAGCACATGCACATTAGCACTAGTTAGCAGCGGTAAAGTGCCCAGATTACTAAAGCCCAAAAAATGAATTTAGCAAAAAGGGGAGGAGGAAAGCAAAATGTTTCGGGGTGACCTGTCAGAAAGTGGCATTTCCAACAGCTTTCTTATGAATTCACACCTGGAAGCTACTAAGGTAGCAGTTAAGTCACAAGTATCACCCCAAATCTCTGAATATCTTTGCTCTGAAATTTATGTTCGATTTCCTCCTCTCTTACTGAGGTAAGAGTCTTGGGTGGAATCCTCAGTGTCCTCTAATTTTAGAGGACCTGATTGATTGTTATTTTCAGCGGATGGTGAGGGAGGTTTCCGGGGTGGATGGTACATATAAAGAAAAGGTCTATTACAATGTCATGGCTAGTCGGGTCTTTTTTTAACTGCTTAAAATTTGCCCCTCCCTCAAACAGATCTAAATGTTACTCTAGTTTTGCTAATGAACAGAGTTGAGGGGACTTTCTATAATTGATTTCAAGTCTCTCAATGTTATTAGTTTTCATTTCAAAACTTGCCATGCTATTAACACATCTGACCAAACAGAAATCCACCTGATCCTTTTTATTAAAAATCTGATATACAAGTATCTGTTTTCTTACACAATTCCTTTCTTTTTACTGATAATTTAGGAGTGAATGTGTAGTCTTTCTTTGTGATTTAGTGTTAGTAATTTTCCCGTTTGATCGAAATTAGTGTTGCTTCCTGTATGAGAATTCCTTTCTTGTGGCATGCATGCTTCCTTCCCTCCTAACAAACTCTTTAAGTCCTCCTATAGTTTCTATCATTACTTTTTTCTTGTGAAGGCTGCTTTTTCCTATGCTGTTCTTCAGTATAATAGTACTTATAATTAAGTTGTTGCGCATTAATACTGTCTTATTTTTGCTATTCTCTCTGTTGTACACCTTTGACAATTCTTTTAACCCAGATGAGCTTTTGTTCTTACTAGATTGGGGTGACCAATTTTTCAGGAGTTCTCCCCCACTTGTTACGGATCAGAATTTAAAGTAGCGGCCTGGGGTTCTCTTATTAGGCCACCCATCATTTTAATTTTTTTGTGTTTTTCACAGCAATAGGAATCTTTCGGGATTGGCCCTCAACCAAATTAATATTGGTTGTGGCTTGGGGAATCTTTGGGCCAAAATTTGCAAGGGCTGATTACCAGCTAAATCTATCAGGGTGTTTAGGTGCTATTCTTCTGTACCTACAACTAGTTTTTAATACTTAGCTAATAATTTTGAGAATGATGGAAGGATTGGTTTTACCCCGCTCAGAATATCCTGTTCATTTACGATCTCATTATTTGATCATTGAAAAATATTTTGCATCACATACCAAGTACCACAACCAGTGCATGTTTGAGGAATTGAATGAAAGAATTAATTACATTTTATACAGCACACTATCACCTTGGCATAGAGTATTATGATACTTGGGAGTCAAAACTGACATGCAGGGAGAACACCAATCAGACTGTTATTCAAAGAACATGATTCTAATTTTAGATTCGAGAACAGATTCTTGCGGGGTTGAGTGGAGCAGGTGAGGCAGGGAGAAAGTTTCAGAAATTGGATACCAGAAAAGTGAAAGATCTTCCATCAATGCAGGAGTATTTGATTGCCGGAGTACAGACCAGCTTGGCCGAGAAGGATCTAAGGTGTCTCCTGAGGATCTAAGGCCTGACACAATCCATGAGATATTTTGGTCATCTGTTATTAGGATGTGGAAAACCAGACATGTTATTTTGAACAAGATTTTTAGGTCTCACCTAGGCAGCGTATGCACAATATCTCGAGATATGCTTTATCTACAGTATGGGCTTTTGGCACATCCATCCAATCGATTTGTTTCTTCCTGGGCCATTCGAAATTCCTTTGTTTTTAATGGGGAATAGTGTACATTTGTCCATCCTTTTGCTGTTTTGCTCGTGCCCTGGAGACTGGCTCAGTTTCATGGACCACTTCACTATGGGCCATATAAGGAAGTTTCGGTGCGCTACTTTTTCTTTTGCCTGGGCTTGTTTTGGCTTTCCGAACGTGCTCAGCCGAGGTTTGCAAATCATGTCCTTATCTTGTTTTCCATTTTCTTTGGTTTCACAAGCACTTTTTCAGCCAGAGGCTATGTTGTTTTTCATCTTATAATATTTTTGGTTTAATTAGCGCGAATGTCTAAACCTTAAATAATATACTTACTTAATCGAAGTGTAGTTTAGGAAGACAATCAACCGTAGGATCAACCTATTACATTGTGCTTTTGACAGTGTGATTATTTGGATACAATGAAAGATATACACATGATGTTATTTCTCCATTTTATGAAAATAGAAGGAGTTTTATGTTGCGCACTTTTAACTTTTGATGCTTTCTTTTAGGTTTCAGTGTAGGTGAAATAAAACCAATATCAAGGGATGCCTCCACATGCTCTCCAACCGCAGCATGTAATGTGAGATTACTTAACAATATATTTGCAAATAGACAGTGCAAAACCACTTCAGCACCACTTCAGCATCCCTCAGCATCACTTGAGCAGTACCATCTGAGCATCACTCAATAGCACCTCTGCACCAGACCACCAGCCCACCACCACCTCATCATCATCACTTAGCCCCAGTGCAGCACCAATGTAGCTCCAGCGCAGCACCAGCAAAGCATTGTCTCAGCACCAGTGCTGCACCACCACAGCACCACTACAGCACCACCTCAGCACCAGCACAGAACCACCTCAGCACCAGCACAGAACCACCTCTGCACCAGTGCAGCACCACCTCTGCACCAGTACAGCACCACCTCACTACCGGTGCGGCACTACCTCAGCATCAGTGCAGCACCACCACCTCAGCATCAGTGCAGCACCAGCAACGCATCACTCAGTACCACCACAGCATCACCCAGCACACCTCAGCAGCACCAGCACAGCATATCCTAAGCATCACTCAACACCATCACAGCACCACTTCAGCATCAGCACAGCACCACCTCTGCATCAGTGCACCAGCACAACATCAACTCAACACCAGAGCAGCCCCATCAGAGCATTGGTGCAGCACCACCTCAGCACCAATGCAGCACCAATGCAGAACCACTTCAGCATTATCGCAGCAACACCTCAGCACCAGTGCAGCATGACTTCAGCAGCAGCGCAGTACCAACACAGCACCCCCTGGGCACCAGCTTGACACAAGCATACCACCACCTCATTATCACTCAGCTCCACCTCAAAACCAGCCTAGCATCAGTGCAGCAGTGCAGCAGCACCTAAGCATTGTTGCAGCAGCACATCAGCATCAGGACAGTACCACCTGAGCAACACCACATCACAACCTCAGAAACACCACAGTACCACCTACTCATCAGTGCACCACCACTGCAGCATCAACTCTGTATCAGTGCAGCACCACCTCAACATTAGCACAGCAGCATCGCAGCATCAGCACAGCATCACGTCTGCATCCGTGCACCATCACCAGCGCATCTCCACCTCTGCACCAGCACAGCCCCACCTCAGCAGCAATTCAGCACCAACACAGCACCAATGTAGCATCAGTGCAGCACCACCTCATCATCAGCGCAGCATTACCTGATCATCAGCGCCAACTCAGCATCATTTAGCACTACATGAGAACCAGCTCACCACCCACTTAGCATGACTCAGCACTACCACAGCATGACACAGCACCATCATAGCATGACTGAGCATCACCACAGCACCACTTGAGAACCACCACAGCCCCACCTCAGCATCAGCACAGCACCACCTTCTCATCTGTGCACCACCTCCAGTGCAGCACCAACTCAGCACCATCACAGCCCCACCTCAGCATGACTCAGCACCACCACAGCACCACCTAAGCATCAGCACAGCACCACCTAAGCATCAGTGCATACCTCCAGTGCAGCACCGTCTCAGCACCAGCACAGCTCCACCTCTGCAGCAACTAAGCACCAGTTCAGCATCAGCGCAGAACCACCTCAGAATCAGCGCATCAGCAACTCACTATCACTCAGCACCACCTGAGCACCAGCTCAGCTTCACCTGAGCACCAACTCAGCAGGGCTCTAAATCACAGCCGCAGCCTTACTCAGTTCCTCAACAGCATTACTCAGCACCACCTCAGCACCAGCACAGCATCTCCTCAGCACCAGCGCAGCATCTCCTCAGCATCAATACACCTCCACCCTCATATCTGTGCACCACCACCAGTGCAGCACCACCTTGGCACCAGCCCAGCAGCAATTCAGCACCAATGCAGCACCACTGTAGCATTAGCACAGCACCCCCTCAGCACCATCACATCACCAACTCAGCAACACTCAGCACCACCTGAGCACCAGCACTGCGCCACCATAGAATCACTCAGTCCTACCTCAGTATCATTCAGCACTGCCTGAGCACCATCTGAGCACCACCTTCAAACAAACACACCACCACCTCAGCACCAACTCAGTATCACTCAGCACCACCTCAACATCAGCACAGCGCCACCTAAGCATCAGCGCAGCTCCGCAGCTCCACCTCAGCATCAGCACGGATCCACCTCAGCATCAGCACTGCTCCACCTCAGCATCAGCACTATCTCAGCATCAGCACAGTGCCACCTCACCAGAGCACCACCAGTGCAGCACAACCTCAGCACCAGCACCGCAACACCTCAGCATCAGCACAGCATCATCTCAGCATCAGCACAGCACCACCTCGGCATCAGTGCACCACCACCAGTGCAGCACAGCACTGCACCACCTCCACATCAATGCACCACCACCAGTGCAGCTCCACCTCAGCACCAGCACATCCCCACCTCAACAGCAATTCAGCACCAACACAGCTCACCACCGCAATCAGTGCAGCATCCCCTCAGCACAGCAACCAACTCAGCACCACCTGAGCACCAGTGCAACACCACCACCTCAGCATGACTCAGCACCACAGCATCACTCAGCACCACATGAGTATCACTCACCATCACCCAAGCAGCACCTCTGCACCAGCACACCACCACCTTAGCACCACCTGAGTATCATTCAGCATCACACGAGTTTCACCACCACACCATCACAGCATTACTAAGCACCACCTCAGTCTGTCCTCTGAATCTGGCATCTGTGGATTCTCCCCTTGAGTCTGTCTGCTGATCATGTGGTAATTCAGGTACTATTTCCCAAACGTCACCCTCCCCATTGTTTATGTCCCCCCCATAACAAAAAAAGCTATTAAAACAAGCATTAGATCAGACAGAAAGAAGTTGTCAGCCTTGCAAGGACAAAAAAACGAGAAAACATTTATGGTCATTATTTTTTTAATATGGTCGTTCAGTTGTACATAATTAACCCAGGCGGAGTATGGGTAGTAGAGCTCTGCATAGTTCCACGTAGTAAAAAAAAAAAATCTCCGCTCCGGGAACATCACCCACACAAAGCAATGTCATTTTTTTCTTGACATGTGTGCTCTGTGTACACAGGACCCACTCCTTCCTTGCACTCCTTTCTCTTTCATTCAATTTTTACTCCATAAGTTCAAATGCTTGTTTGTAAATTGTATTCTCATTTTCAAACATGGTTCTGTAGCAAGTTTTTCAATCAGTGTAATTCATATTTCATTCATAGTTTTTACATGATCGTATTTAGTCCCAATGCATTTCAAGCATTACGCTCTTCATCGGGGGATTATTTGTCTGAAAATATAATACACATTATTAAGTACTGAGGTCCATTCTTACAAAAGCTCTGCCTAGAGCTAAATCATATGTACTAACATTTGTATGTATCTGCTAACAATGCAATGTATGCCTACTCCACAAAAAATGCTTATTGTCCATTATTGGTAAACCGTGCACATGTTGCACCTTATAACCCGTGACCACATTAAAACACATATTGCACTGACCTTTACTGCTTCTCGCAGTCGGACTCTGAGGATTCCTTTGCCGTTTTGAAACCCTGATTAACTTTGCCATTTCCGTGACTTGAGAGCCCGTGTGCTCAGTCACAGCGAGGACCAAGGAAATCACGCCCAGCGACCGGGAGCGGGACTGCGAGGACCAGGAGCGCTTGCAGTAAGATCATCCCACGCACATGGTGCCTCTTCCCGCCCCCTCCTCCCTGTGAGTTCAAAACGACTCGCGGCCCCCGCTTCGCGGGAGCCGCTCGCAGTCGGACTCTGAGGATTCCTTTGCCGTTTTGAAACCCTGATTAACTTTGCCATTTCCGTGACTTGGGAGCCCGTGTGCTCAGTCACAGCGAGGACCAAGGAAATCACGCCCAGCGACCGGGAGCGGGACTGCGAGGACCAGGAGCGCTTGCAGTAAGATCATCCCGCGCACCTGGTGCCTCTTACCGCCCCCTCCTCCCTGTGAGTTCAAAACGACTCGCGGCCCCCGCTTCGCGGGAGCCGCTCGCAGTCGGACTCTGAGGATTCCTTTGCCGTTTTGAAACCCTGATTAACTTTGCCATTTCCGTGACTTGGGAGCCCGTGTGCTCAGTCACAGCGAGGACCAAGAAAATCACGCCCAGCGACCGGGAGCGGGACTGCGAGGGCCAGGAGCGCTTGCAGTAAGATCATCCTGCGCACCTGGTGCCTCTTCCCGCCCACCTCCTCCTACTTAGCCCAGCCTCCAAACGCGAACGCGGGACGCGCGCGGACGGCGGCGCGGGCGAAGACCGGGCAAAGAGCGGGCCGTTTGAGGCCGTTCGAGTACGTGAGAGTCCGGTCCGGGCCCTGTCTCTTTGCCACATCAAGGACATTTAAAGACCTGTGAAATGAGTACCAGGGAAACCAGAAGCAAAACATCTTCCTTAGCTGCGGCCGGAGTAGTCAAAGGCCCCATGGATACCTACTTTGCTAAAGCTGGTTCCCTCCTGATTGAGGAAATCGAGGTCCTGGAGCGAAGAATCTCCCAAGAAATAGACTGGGTAAGGAGATCTTCAATGGGCCCAGTGGCCCAAGCTAGAACCCCAGAAGATAGATCTGGTTTTCCAACTAGTGGCAGCACTGACCAGGCAACATGCCTATTTCCAGGTACCTCAACCACCAACCCAGAGTCCACCATCGAGGTCCCGAGTGACTTTGAGGATATGAGCCTCATGACCTTACCCAATACCCAAATCCCCCAACCCACATTAACAGAGAATACTGAGGCAGCCAAAGTCACAGAACCTAACACAGATTGCAATAGGGGGGCTAGAGAAGGGGCTATACAAAAAAAGAAGCGGGGGCCCCAAAACAAAGAAGACAATAGGATTAAATCTCCCAAACCCAAACAACCTAGAGGTAAAGGGGGGAAAGGAGCTACCTCTGTCACCACGCTAGAGAGGACGGGAATGTCATCCCCCTCTAGAACTACTAACTTAACCCCACTACCACAGCCCACTAATACCGCGCCAGTAGATATTACCTCCGATGACATCACACTGGAGGACATAGGTACACTGCTTAGGTCCCTATTGAGTCCCCTTGAGGCTAGATTGATTAAGATCGAAGCTAGACTAATCATCATCGAAAAGGCAACTGTGCAACTTGCCGACTCAAGGAAACTCGATAACAGCAGACCAAAAACAGTAATAGAGGGACCAGGACCAAAGCCCACTAAGGGCAATGGACCTCCTACAACAACAAACAATAAGCTTCCACGACAAACCCCAAAGTTTCACAACCCATACCAAACAATACTCTACAACTAGCAAATGCCAATAAGGCCCCTATCCCAACACAACAAACAGCAACTGCCACCCCAAAAATAATCCCCCCATCGAAAGACAATGTTTTGCCTTCGACTAATGCCAAGGGTGACCCATCCTCTATTGGAGAGAACTCAAATACCTACCGTAAACACAAGCCTATAAACCTCCCCCCGGAGGCAGCACCCTACACCTTAGTTCTGGCGGGGGTCCCGGAATTAAATTCTTCTATATTTGAATCCACTACCTCACTTAAAAACAAAGTCATCAACTGGCTCTCTGTAAATAGACCACTCCCGAGAGGAACAACCAGTGATATCGCTATGGCCAGAAGGGCAACGTGGGTGGGTTACACTAGGAAATCCATCAGGGGAGACTGCATTCTGGTCACCTTCAGAGACCCGAATACAGCCGCATATATTTGCACCTGGGCTTCCGATGAGGATTTTGGCAGCAATATTCAACCACTTCCTCTTTCATTTTTCTACCCCTCAAATCTTTACAACCTAGAGGACCACAGATGGGGGCATCACCAAGAGTTGTTGGAGGGCTGGGAAAATTGCCCTAGGGAAAGTAACGTCCACCCACAATACAGGGGAAGGCCTATAGAGCAATTCTCTTCGTATGGGGATGAGGCTGGCTGGGAAACTGTTACAAGAAGGAGGGGGGGGTGGTGGCTATAGGAGAGGAATCCCTGGGCCACACAGAACACACTATCCAGCCTATCTATCTACCCACAATAGATACAGTAGTTTAGAGACGGTAGACTGACAGGTGGCTGAAGAGGGGAGTGTTCTACAAGCATCTCACATGATCGAGAGCACTTCACTCCCAGCTCCAGATACTCATACTAAGGCATCCAATACAGTTGAACTTAATCAGGTCCCAAGTATGACGGATCCTATCCTATCTCCTGCTAATATACCCTCCGGTACTAATTACTTTCTCACAAGCCAACTGGCGCCCATTGAGCTTATCCCCAACAACTCTGTTTCTACAAACCCAGCCACTACCCAACTGTCACATATAACAGTGATCTCTTGGAACGTGGCAGGCCTAGCCAACAAAATAGATTGCACAGTGTGGGTTTCTTACATCAGCTCCAAAAATATACTCCTTTTTCAAGAGACTTGGGCCCGTGAGGAAATAATATTCCCGGGCTTTGCCTCTTTTTTCAAAGCCGCTAAATGGGGGGGCAGGGGTAGGCCGTCAGGGGGACTCACGACCTGGGTAGCAACGGGCCTAGGATGTCAAGCTACATGTCTAGAGACCGCCTCAGATGACATATTGGCTGTTTTACTTGAGTGGCCAGATTCCACGAAGTTGCTTGTCATTAATATTTATTCAAGGCCGGTACCAATGCATAAAGAATCTGGCACCATAGATGAATTAGCTGGGCTCTTAGAAGGCTTGCCATGTGAACTTGCCTGCCTGGTGGGAGGTGATTTTAATTCCCATTACGAACCACTGCCTGGACTACGCGATGGCCCTTCCCACGAGGAAGATTCATGTTGGTTTATCCCTGAGACGGCGGCCCCACCCCCAAGGGCCTGGACTCCTTTGGCCTTGCAGATAACCGCCCTCACCCTTAACCTAGGTTTAAGGGCGTGCAATGGCCGTTGCAAATCAGATATACCCAGTATCCATACTTTTAACAAATCAGGTAGCGAATCTAGACTGGACTACATTATGGTTAAACTGTTTATGTGGCCAGCAATAGTCGATTTCAAAGTTACTGAAAGAACGGACAGTGACCATAACGCCTTGGAATTGACTTACTCCCTGCCTGGGGGTGAGGCTACATCCCACGGAATGGACAAAGATAAGGTGGGTCTCCTACTTGAAAATAATCGGAGGAAAGTCAAGTGGGAGAAATTGGCCAACAGTCTCGATAGAATACCCCAGCTATATGAAAGGATCATCCCATTTCTGGAGAATGCCTTCCAGTTAGGAAATGAGGTGCAAGATGATGCCAGCAGAGTAAAGCTTGCACAAATACATGCAGATATCATAAACACCCTAGAGCAGGATCTGTTCTCATCCTCAGGGAAAAGGAAAGGCCCCCGCCCAAGAGGTCTTGGTATAATGCCGCTTGCAGGGAAGCCAAGGCCCATCTGTTACTTGCTATAAAGGTACGTCTTAACAGGGAAGAAATCCGCGCCAGGAGAAGATCGTACAAAAATCTCCTGGAGAATGCGCAGGCAGAATGGGGCCATGATTACTGGGAAAATCTTGTTAAAGCACTAACAATCAGAGATTCCCGCAAATTCTGGCGCGTAGTGGCCAATGGCACGGAGGACTTATCCTCCGCAATAGAGCCTAACATAGCCCCTATGGTATGGCAGAGCCACTTCGAGGCGCTGTATGCGGAGGGAGGGGGGAATCAAAATATGGCTGGTATTATAAAGACGCCTAGTCCCACAGGGGTTCCTTTTACAGAAAAAGAGGTGAGGGAGGCCATTAAAGGCTTAGCAGCTGGAAAAGCCCCGGGGCTTGACGGGGTGCCCGGGGACCTGTTCAAGCAGGAACCAGGGATATGGGCACCTTATCTCACTCTGATATTCAATGCCATTCTGGGGGAATGGAGGTACCCGATACTTGGAGGGGAGCAGAGGTGGTCCCAATTTATAAAAAGGGATCCCCTCTGCTTCCCGCCAACTATCGCCCGATCAGTCTCATCGACATATCCCAAAAACTCTTTGGTAGGCTGATTCTAAATCGGCTCCAGGCCTGGATAGAAGAGATGGATATTCTGTCCCCCTATCAGGCAGGATTTAGGCAGGGAGTATCGACTATAGACCAAATCTTCAGGCTAAATCTCCTTTATTGGAGAACAGCTGTAATCGAGGGCGGCACTCTGTATACTATTTTTGTAGACCTCCGTGCCGCCTTCGATTTGGTACCTAGAGCGAGGCTGTGGAGAGTTATGGAAGAGCTGAACGTCCCTGTTGATATTCTGGCAATCCTGATGAGACTACACGATAACAACTACGCCCGCGTAAGGTGTGGCAAAGGTGGCAAGTTAACCGATAGGTTCCCCGTTCGCAGAGGGGTGAGACAGGGTTGTGTGCTTGCACCGACCCTGTTTTGCCTCTTTGTGAACGGGGTTGTTGCCCACCTAAACTGGATTGCCAATACTGATGCCCCAAAGTTGACAGGCAGCAGGGTGCCTGCAATTATGTTTGCAGACGACACCCTGCTGCTGTCTAAATCCCCTATGGGGATTCAACGCATCTTGGATGGTTTTCTAGAGTTCTGCTCTGAACGAGGATTGGAAATAAACCCACAGAAAACTAAATTTATGATTCTGAATCCCAACCCCCAAAATCGAGCCCCACCTAGGCTAGGCACAGTTCAATTAGAACGTGTGCACAACATTGAATACTTGGGGATTACTTTAAATGAACATCTAACATGGACGTCTCACCAGACCAAAGTGACCATCAAACTGGCTCAGTTGGCGGGTGGCACTATGCGTCTGGCGAATAAATCCCCCTATCGTCCACTAACCCCAATCATTCATATCTACAAAACTCAAGCCCGTGCGGGTGTCACATATGGGGGTGAACTGTGGGGACACTCTCAACTCCCTAAACTACAGTCAACCGCAAACAAATTTTTGAGACAGGTCGTTGCCCTCCCCCAGAGTACTCCACTACTTCCCCTCAGATTTGACTTGGGAATTCGACCTATAACGGAAGAGCTTGGACTTAAACCCCTAACATTTTGGAGGCGTCTCTGGTGTAGCCCAGATCTTATAAACTATAGAGAGGAACTACAAGAATTTCTGGAGTTACGGAATGCCAAGAGGATCCCGTGGATGATGTACGTCAAGGGAATGCTAGAGGAAATGGGCCACCCGGAGCTATGGACGGATCCTTTAAACACCTGCCTAAAGACTCCAAAAAAGGTTCTTGTGAGAGCATACCAAGAACTGATGCTTACAAAAGCCATTGATGCCACTCGAGAAGGATCCTTGACACACTTGTTCTTAAAAGCGAAAGACTCCTATTGTCTCGAAAGTACTCTAGACGCTATTTCCCCTGTATTAACGAGGAAATTATTTCTACAGTGGAGATATGGAAGCCTCCCCCTAGCTTCATTTACGGCGTCCTGGTCATCCCGCTCCACCATAGAAACCTGCCCAGTGTGTGCTCATCCGAAGGAGGATGATGTTCACGTTGTTTTCTTCTGCAAGGGATATGAGAGGAGCAGGAAATACTGGTTAGTTCCGTTACTCAGGAATTTGGGCTTTAGATCTTTCCAACCTGCTTACAGAGTTTTAAAGACAGACCTCTCTCCCATTGTAGTGTTTGCCCTCTCGAAATTTTTAACCGCCATGTGGTTCACCCGAAGCCGAGTGGTAAAAAGACTTGTATAATAGCCTCCTCGAAAGTTATATTCTATTTTCACAGTACCCCTTGTTTTTAACAATGTCTTAATCATCGGATCACATCGTGTTTAATCCGTTTTTAATTGTGTATAAATGCTATGTCTCTTTTATGATCTGTGATCGAAATAAAGATTTTGAAATGGAAAATGGCCTCACTTAAACTTTCAAAACTGTGAAAAAGGGGAAAAAAGACCTCTCAGTAAATTTGTTTCTTGGTCTGAGTATAACGCGTGTAAACGCTCGATGTTACAATGCCTTACTCTTACCCGGTACGCGCTCGTGATCTTCTTCCCTCGCTACCTCGGCGTGCGTCGCTCTATCCCTGAGTTTGTTTACAACTCTATATCCTCGTTCCGATCACGTGACTATGTGCGAGTCCGTGTAAAGATTCTAAGAAAATTTAAAGTGACATGCTCTTCTAACGAGAGTTCACATATCTGCATATATATGCATTACATTTAAATCCTAAATTAGGGGTTTAAGGTGACCTGATCTTATAACGCTTGTGCTCTGTGTTTACTACCGATGTTAATGGATACACACATTAGTTTAGTCTATACTTATCAAGGTTTGACACAAAAATACATATATACATATCAAAGCGGAAGCGCAAATCTGATGTTACATGTGTCCTTATAGAAAACAATTAAGATCGATCCGTTCATTAAGACCTTTTGGCTGCATGGTGCATAAAAAGTTTATCCAAAAGACTTCTCTCCTTAATAAGTGGTTGTTATTGTCTCTTCCTGGAATGGTTGCCACTATTTCCAGTATACAGAATTTCAGTTGACTTGCGTTGTGGTTAACTTGATTGAAGTGGGTAGCCACTGTCGATTTTTGATTCTTCAATCTGATGTTGCTCTTATGCTCTATTATGCGTGTTTTTATTTTTCTTTGCGTTTTGCCCACATAGGATAACCCGCATGGACAACGTAGCATATATACCACATTTTCTGTGTTGCATGTGCCGGATACCTTTAAGTTAATAGGAGTACCTTTAGTTGGGTGGTTAATGGTATTTCCTTTGATGATGGCTGAGCAATTACCACAATTATCGCATGGTAGAGTTCCACTGTATTTAATTGTTTCTTGCGTTTTAGGTTGTTTAAGCAGTTCTTTTAAATTCCGTGTTCTTTCATACGCAAAAATTGGAGGTTTGGAAAAAATTCCTTTGAAGTCTTCCTCTAATGCTAATAATGGCCATTGCTTTCTGATGGTCTTTTTTATCTTGACACTTCTGGTGGAAAATTTCGACACAAATACACTTCTTTTTTCTTCTGGTTTTGTTACAGATCTTAGCAAATATTGGCGCTGTAACCCAATCCAATATTCAAAACCTTGACAATCAACCAGGCGCTAGCACATCTGCACAAGCACAGGATAATTTTTTAGGAGTAGGCCAAGAACCACAAACAGAACCAGGAGGAGCAAAAAAACAAACAAGTCGAGAAACTGTAGCTCAAAACACCAGGAGTCAAGTCCTGAAAATCTAGTCATAAACATATCAAGTCAAACTTTATCAGAGCAAGAATTAAAAACATTACAAAAAGGATCATCATACGTCCCCACGTATCATTCTAATCTTTTGGAAACCAAAGTTTGTCTATACAAATTTTTAAGATCATTGAGACTAAAGCATTTTTTTGATAATGTAATTGAACCAATGACTACTCAAAGCAAAGGAAATACACTATTAGGTCTGAGAAGCAAAAGCAAATACATAGCTCCAGTGAGCCATAAAGTGTTAGACGCATTTGAAAAAGTAGTAGTCACAGAAATTGAAGAAATATTCAAATCACCAAGGACAAAACAATCAAACATGACTATTCAAGAAAAAAACATTCTGCAAAAATTAGCGAATAACACTCAAATTACAATCAGGCAAGCAGATAAGGGCGGAGCCTTAGTTATCATGGATACCAGTTACTACCAAAATAAAGTTGAAGCACACGTCCAAGATCCAAATACCTATACCATCATGACAACTGATCCAACTAAAGAATTCATCAAAACTTTGAAGACAATCATTGACAACGCTGTAAGCAAAGGAACTATCGGTCAAAAAGAGAAAGACTATCTCATCAAAGACAATCCAACGGTTCCATATATATATATATGACTCCGAAGATACATAAAGACCTGTATCACCCACCACTACGTCCAATTGTATCAACCATCGGTTCGATACATGAACCCATTGGGAAATATATAGATAAACATCTGCAGAACATAGTTCAAAAAACAAGTACCTCCATAAAGGACACAACCCATTTTCTAAATATTTTGGAAGAAGAGCAAGAAAATTTTACTAAAGATATGATTATGGCAAGTATAGACGTGAAGTCGTTATACACTTCAATTCCTCACGACTTGGGCATATCCGCAGTTGAAAGCTTGCTGATACAGGAAGACAAAACGGAAGATCTCAAAATATTCATAATGGAATTGTTGCACTTTACGCTGTTTCACAGCTATTTTAAGTGGGAAGAAAAATTCTATATACAAGCATCTGGTACTTCCATGGGCAATTGCGCCGCACCGGCCTATGCGAATATATTTATGCACAAATTTGAGGTTGAGCATATATTGGAAAATGACATATGGAAAAACAATCTAATTGTATATAAAAGATATATTGACGATATCTTTGTCCTTTGGAGAGGAAGTGAAACAGCGTTGAAACGAGCATTACATGAATTAAATGCAATAGATGAGAGAATTCAGTTCACGAGCACAATGAGTAACAAAGAATTGTCATTCCTGGACGTGCTTTTAACCAACACAGATGGAAAAATCACAAGTGTGTACACCAAAAATACTGACAGAAATAATTTACTACACTACAACAGTTTTCATCAAACTTCGCTAAAACATCATCTGCCATTTTCGCAAATTCTCAGAATAAAACGAATAGCATCTACTGATGAACTATATTCAAAACATAAACAGGTGATATTACAGAAATTTAAAAAGAGGGGATATCCCGATCCCATTTTGGAATCAGCAGCAAACAGAGCAGACAAATTACAGCACCAACATTTACTAAGATATGTAACAAAACCAGAAGAAAAAAAAGTGTATTTGTGTCGAAATTTTCCACCGGAAGTGTCAAGATAAAAAAGACCATCAGAAAGCATTGGCCATTATTAGCATTAGAGGAAGACTTCAAAGGAATTTTTTCCAAACCTCCAATTTTTGCGTATGAAAGAACACGAAATTTAAAAGAACTGCTTAAACAACCTTAAACGCAAGAAACAATTAAATACAGTGGAACACTACCATGCTATAATTATGGTAATTGCTCAGCCATCATCAAAGGAAATACTATTAACCACCCAACTAAAGGTACTCCTATTAACTTAAAGGTATCCGGCACATGCAACACAGAAAATGTGGTATATATGCTACGTTGTCCATGCGGGTTATCCTATGTGGGCAAAACGCAAAGAAAAATAAAAACACGCATAATAGAGCATAAGAGCAACATCAGATTGAAGAATCAAAAATCGACAGTGGCTACCCACTTCAATCTTCAAACTGCGCATGCGCAGTTCACGCATGACGTAATACCTGCAGGGCGGCGAGGAGAACGGCTCCGGAAGAAGGGAGACACCACAGAGAAGAGGAGGGAAGGTAAGTGGGGTTTAAAAAATAAATTGTATATGGGGCGAGCCTCGTACTCCTCTCTGCCACGGAGGGGGAGATTTGCCCCCCTTAGCATTCCCAGCGGAGCGCGGAGTTGGTATCTCCTCAAACTCCACTGGTGGAGTGGAGTACGGTGCCAGGGGTTATACATAATGTCTTTTTGGTTATATGGCAGGTAACAAAAATGCTTATTACACTTTTTGTTATAACTTTTCAAGATGCTGCACAGCAGCTACAATGCTCTACAAAATAGTTTAAAGACACTGTCAAAGCCAATAGCTCTGGCTAAACACTTATAGGGTCTGAAAGGTGAGAGCTATTGGCTATGCCAATACTAGTTTGTACTGGTAACTAGTGAAGATATTTCAGGTACAATTATGTGAGACAATGAGAAGGTAAGTTGAGAACTAAAGGGGCATCCCCATTTTGGGTTCTCTGGAGTTTAAGTATCCCGAGTTTGGGAATGCACAGATATAGCGAGTTACCGTAGTCCAGTTTAGATGTAAAGAAGGTGTAGACCACAGTTTTTCTGTAGGATACAGGGTGCATCAGAAGCACCCTCCTAAGCATTTTGAGTGAAAGAAAAAGAAAAATACTGAGATACCTTAAAACAAAAAAGGATTTCAGCAAAGAGGAAGAATCCCCATTGGGAAAAGTATCTAAAGATGTCAACCATGCACAGGGGCTTCCAGGGCGCATGTCTGATATCCTAGAGGATAGACAAAGCACCAAATGCCAACAGATGATGCCTAGGGAAATTTAAAAAAAGAGGAAGAGAGGAGTACCAAGAAGATTCCGGGTCAACCACTTTATGGCAGAATAAATCACAGCATGTCAATCCAGACACTCTCCAAGCTGCTAAACTACTCATACTGGTAAATAACCATTGTGTTTTATAACATGAATCCTTTTCTGTACTCAAATGCTGTACATTGATTTAGTATAGTTTTTAGTATAGTTATTATTAAATTAGCGCAGTTACTTAAAACCATTGCTATAAAATATCAGCATTAGCACAATTATCGTATTAGAAAGCGAAACTGGAAAAACAAAGTAGCAAGGTTTAAGATCCTATACATATAAAAACAGTTTTGTAGTTACCAGTGTGATCACATTGCTGTGCTAGGCCTGAAATAAAATTGATTAAGACAGAAGGTACTAAACCAAGGGACAAAAAAAGTCTGTAATGAGTTTTTGCAGGGGAAGAGCTGGGAGCACAGGGTCCAAAGAGGGTAAAAAAAGATTGTCCAAGAGTCTCACAAATTTTCCAGTCCTTGCGAGCACTTTAGTATCTGTGGACGTACAACACAGGGCTGATGCCTCCCAGCATGACCTAATGCCCCATTTTAAATATAATGGTTTTAAGAGAAATCTTCTAGGCGCATCCAGGGCAGGGCAACAGCACAGAAGATGCAGCCATGATTCGGTATTGTAGTTGCACAGTCTGCAGGCCCCCCCTCGCTTGTTGGAGCCCATCGGTTAAAGGCCGTAGAACGCAGACCTAGAAGGCGCATAAACATTATGTTCTTCCAAGCTGCTGCATTTAGATTTTCTAGGAGATAAGATTGCGGTTTCCGGGGAAGGTATGAGGTATTCAGGGGGAGCAAAACGGTAGATGTTTTTAAAGCCTGAAGGTCCATCCAATGGGAGATTAGTTTGACCTGCTTATTATAACCTTTTTCCAGACTAGGTATGGAATAGTGTCTGAAAGTAGTAATGAGTTATTAATCTCTAGCGTTTTTATGTCCTTTATAATCTGACGATTCCATGGGTTTCCTGGACTGGCAAAAGTTTCTTTTAGCCGGGATTTTAAGGTATTATCTGCAGATTTTAGTAACCTTATAAAGTCTTTCAGAGTGTCTGCCTCGCAATAGATTGATTGTCTTTGTAGGCCCAGCTCCAGACGTAGTCTTGCCCGCTGAATGAAATTCGGAAGATGAGGAATTTTTTTATAGGTGGAAACTTGGGCGAGGTCAAGACTAATGGAGCATTCGCCAGGGAATGCCTGATGCCCATAGTGTAAGGCAGGGAGAAGAGTAGCTTTAACCACCTTCAAAATGGGTTCTGCGGAAGGGCTGCTCAGGGACTGGTTTAGTCGGGCCAGGGAGTATGTTATTGCTCCTGCTCTTTTTTTCAAGGCGGCTAAATGAGCTGATGGTCTAGAGGACTCGCTAAACCAGACTCCCAAATAATTATATTTTGAAGTTGTATTGATTTTTGCAGGCCCAATATGCCACTTTAAACTTTTCTTGTTCTCACATTCACCGAATACAGAACCTTGGTCTTTTCCTGGTTGATTTTTAAGGCGTTGGCGGTGTTATATGTATTGAGCATACTTAGCGCTCGTTGAAGACCCGATTTTGCCTGGTCCATTATGACGATATCGTCGGCATATTGTAGTATGTGCAGATTCCTTTTAGCAGGGCCCCATTTTGGCGGGAGAAGTTTACTATTCTCCAGGATTGTTCCAAGGTCGGCAGTGTAAAGATTGAACAAGAGAGGGGCAAGAACACAGTCTTGCTTTAAGCCGTCTTCGATGGCGATTTTTGTAGAGACTGTCTTTGGGCCAGTTTTAATTCGCACCCAGGTGTTCTTGTGCAAGGAGATAAGTGCTCCTAGCAGGCTCTGTGGAATCCCCCACTTATCCAGCTTCCTCCATAGGATGTTACGAGATAATTTATCAGAGGCTGCGCTGTAGTCTATAAAGCAGCAGTAAAGGGGAAGATTATTTTTTTGTGCTGCTTGTTGACTCAGAATGGCTAAGGTTGTGATTTTATCTATTGTGAAGGCTGAGGCTCGAAACCCTGTTTGGAAGTATGGTAGGATGTTGTTTTCTGCTACCCATTTTTCTAGCAACCTAAGAAGACACCGGGCATATGCCTTGGTCTCAAGATCTAATAGGGCAATAAGCCAGTAGTTAGCAGGGAGCGTGGCGTCTCCTTTCTTAAATATGGGGCATAAAATTTAGCCTAACCATGAATCTGGTAGCTGACAGGTCGTAAACATGTTGTTATATAAGGGGGCCAAAAGTTCCACCCACTCTTCCAGAGCACATTTGAATACCCTGGCTGGAAGGCCTTCGGGCCCGGGAGCACCATCATTTTTCATGGCTCTCAGATACTTGGAGACCTCGGCTGCAGTGGTCAGCTCATGGATTTCTGTCTGGGTGGAATCGACACGGTCTCTTAGTTCGATCACCACAGGGTCCGGGGGGTCACAACGGTATAGTTGAGTCATGTGCAGGGCCCATTCTTCTTCACGAACCACGTTTCCTCTGTTGTTGTTCGAGGAACAGACCTTATTCATGTGAGTCCAGAACTGGGACTGATTATTGCCCCTTAGCAAGACGAATATTTTTAGCCACTCAATCTGTTCTTTTAGACTCTTGGCCTCCCATGACGATTTTTTGAAGGCCTTGCGCAATAAGGCCATGTTATTGGCAGAGTGCGCAGTGCCAATCAATTTGTGCAGACGCACGGCCCTCCTTAGGGCTATTCTTTGGGTGGCTAACACTGGATCAAATGTCCACTTCGGACGTGGCCCATTGGATCTGTGTTGAGCCACAGGACCTGTTAGAAGGTCTTGTAATTTGACGATAGCGTTATCCCACCGGTGATGCGAGTCTGTGGGAGCATTGTGCCTGAGGATTGGAGTTTCTCCCATAAGCCAAGAGCCCACCTTGGCAGAACCCGATGAGGCCCATTTGATTCTTCTGACTAAGGTGTGGAGTTCAACCTGCATTGAATGCCCCACTTCAGATGTTTCGGCAGCAACTGGCGTTTGCAGGTGCATTTTTACCATTAAGGGATTATGGTCGCTCTCCGAACGATAGGAGATTTCCATCCTGAATAGTTTATTTCCCAGAAGTGGTGATAGGAAGATATAGTCAATAGTCGAGATGTTCTTAAATGTTGGTAAAAATTGAGCACCCGGGTTCTGTTCCATTGTAATTTGCTGAGCAGAGCGAAGGTTGTGATTAATTAAAAGGGTGGTCATAGCTTCTTGCTCTTTGGTATTAGTGACTGGGAGGGCATTGGTTGCCAGGTCTTTGATGTTGAAGTCCCCTAGTAACAGTACCTCTGCGGATGCAAATTCCAATAGAAGATCTTCCAGATGTTTTATCAATAGATCTGTTGCAGTTGATTTTGTAGTTTTCGCTGTATTATGATAGCAGTTAATTAGGAGCATGGAGAAGGCCTTGCCTGAAGATGAAAGGCCGGTACTTAGTACAGTCTGCCCTGTCTTCAAGTTCCGAAGAATAGGGGTAGCCGCTATCTTACACCTGTGCTTGATGAAAATAGAGAGGCCGCCAGAGGGTCTCCCATGGGAGTTGGCCTGGGTGGCTGATTGAAAGAGTTCGTATTAGCCGAGCAGAGGCGATGGAGATAGAGACCAGGCCTCCTGAAAACAAATGATGTCACTTTTGTTCAGAAATTCCACGGCTGATTTAGAGGCAAAAGTTGACTTTAGCCCGGCCACATTCCAGGACGAGATGGTCAGTTTAGAGTCAGACCAGTTGGCTTTCCCGTTAGGAGGAGCGCTGCTGGGCACATGCGGTTGCAGGCCCTGGTTCAGGATACCCATGGCGGCTGTCAGAAGCATGGGAGACAGGGCGGCTGGATTTGCAGCTTATCAGGCGTTGGTTATTATTACATGAGCTGTTTATGAGATTATCCACTTTCGACGTTTCTGGAAGCCAGGCATGGGTAGCACCCCGGCACCCCTTCAGAAGGCTAATAAGCTGCCTCACTGGGGCCACCGGAAGAAGAACATGGGGATATTTTGTTGTGTAGGAACCCACATTTCTATGCCCCAGTTTTCAAATAGGCTGGCTTCCCTGAAGATTGCGTCCCTAACTTCGCAAAATTCGCCCATGCCTACATCGGTTGTGATGGTCACTATTAGAGCTGGTTGCTTGAAGGACACGCCTAGTGTTATGTTGACCATGTACCACCATGTCATCTCTTCCTGTACCCTTTCAGTTACACCCACTAAATCCTCCCCACTCCCCATTTCCTGTGACCATTGGTTATGGATCCACACTTGAAGTGGTATAATATGTAGTCTTGCATGTGGAATCAGTGGGATGTACTAGGCCATCATGCCCATCATTTTTCCCACAATCCTCACTATGAGAGACTGGCCCTTGTGGTAGTGGTGAGCCTGTTCAGTGATTGGTTGAATTCTTTTGAGAGCAGGAAAGGCTCTCACCCCATGGTCTTTATTCTTGCTCCCAGGAAACAACTCTCTCTCTCTGGATTTGTTGAGACTTTTCTAAGTTGATTGTGAATCCTAGTCTATAAAGGGTGTCCTGGCCTGTCCTGGTGTTCCTTTTGCAATGTAAAAATGAGCTTGCTTTGATTAGCTAGTCATCTAGGTATGGGTAGACATGTATCCCTTTCCTTCTTAGCTTTGCTACCACTGAAGCTAAACATTTTGTCAACACTCTAGGTGCTTACTTGATTCCAAAGTGGAGGGCACTCTGAATTGGCAGTGGTTTTGGTGACTATGAACAGTAGGTATTTTTGTGTTTGCAGTTCATTGGAACGTGTAGGTAAGCATCCTTTGAGTCTATAGTTGCCATAGAGGGATGACCTCCTGCAGTGTGATCATTTTTACTTTTTCCATTTATATAAACTTGTTTAAGAAGCGGAAGTCCAAAATTGGTCTTAGAGACTTGTCCGGTTTTGGGACGAGAAAGTTTGTTGAGTAGTTTCCTTGATTGATTTCTTATGTGGGCACTCTCTATAGTGCCCTCTATTCCAAGAGTTCCTGCAACTCGCATTGTAGGCTGCTCCTCTCCTCCTCTGAGTGCAATCTTTTCTTTGGTCTGACCCCTGGTGATATCTTTATAAGTTCTATGCAGGGATCATGTTGGACGATGTTGAGGTTCCATTTGTGTGACGTGACCCTCCTCCACTCTTGAAGGACGTCCTCTATTCTGCCCCCAATGGTGTTATGTGGTGGGGAAGCTGGTAAATAGTCAATTGGTTGGCAAGCTGGCTCCTCAAGAGGTCTTCCTTTTCCTCTCGCTTGGCCTCAAAAAGGCTGGTACTGTGCTGATTGGGGCTGCCACTGTTGTGTTGATGGTTGCTATGCGGTGTGGTAGGTCACATATGGTGGGGCATTCTGGAAGCATGCCTTTGCAGTTGTCTCCTTAAGGGGGGTTGTCTCTCAGCATTGTTAACCTCAAAACTAAAAAACTACAATGCCGCCATGGCCTTGTACTTAAGTTGTTGCGATGTGTCATCCACTGCTGAGCTGAACAGATATTCTCTGATAAAGGGGGTATTGGTGATGCTAGCCTGTACCACACTATTGGCACACGTAGCCAGCCGTGCCTCCTCAGGGTTGTGCCAGTGACCATCTGTCTGCTAGCTGTGCCGGCTTGATCAAGGGCAGACTTCAGGCATGTATTGGTGATGATCTACCCCTCTTCGACTAGTTTGGCTGGTCACTTGTGGCACTGCAGTGAAAGGTGATTCATCAGCTCTCTCACTTCTTTCAAGTGTGGGTCGGCATATTGAGTTAGAGGGGTAAAGGAATTTTTGGTGTTCCACTGTGTTGCTGCACCTTTCTCCATTTTTCCCCCATTTCCGCTCTCTTTCTCATGGGTAGGCTCGTGGATGTGGGGATGTCGGCTCTTTCTTGCTGTGGCCACGATTAGAGAATCTGCCATTGTATTTCCCCGATGTATAGTGGGTCCTTTAGAGGACTGTTTATACTCCTTTTCACCCTTGAGGTTACTGCAGACTGTTGGCTATCTAAGAGCCTCTTTTCCTTATTCCAGAGTGGCTGGTAGTATTGGGAGGCACTGACTGTTGCTTTACGAGGTCACAAGCATTTCAAGAAGAAAGCAATGTATGTGCCTTCTCCTACTCCAGTTGGACAACATACCTGTCTGCTGCCCTTTTGACCACTGAATTATACATGGCAGTGTCTTCTAGCAGTGATAGCCTCAAGGGGTAGGAATTGACTCCCTCCTCTGGTGAGTCGCGGTTAAGCTCTTGCCACTGGTCGTTGACGCTTTTGGCGTCAGGGAATAATCTCAAGTCCACCTCGAGCATTTCTTGTTCTTCCTCTTGCTGCTCTTGTGTAGTCGTGGTTCGAGTTCAGCTAGGCCTAAGGGGAGTTCACAAAGTGACCAAAAACTCCCCACACTACACGAAGTTCCGCAATCAGCGCAGTGCATTACATTCCGCCATTTGCACTGATTTTTAGCACCTGGTGTTTGTCCGGCGCTGTAAAATCAGCACAAACAGCACCACATGCTGCTCAAGAAAGCGATGCTACTTTCTGCTTCTCTAGTAGATATTCTACTCGAGTGGCAGCTTCCTCTATGCGAATGTAGGATTCTCAACGCGAGCAGTAGCGATCATCTGTGACGGCCCATGTTGAGAAATCGCGCCGGGGGAGGTCTGGAGTAAGATTTTCCTCGCTTGTGCTCACCAACTTAACATTGGCAAGTGCGAGCAGGGAAAAACTCTGCTCCATGTATTTCAGAACTCCGTGCTCTGCGTGGAGTTGTAAAGCTTTTCAAATTCTGCGAGCGGAGTGGAATTTCATGCTCTGGCCTACTCTCAGCTTGGTTCACCAGAAGCCTTTGGTGGGATTCGAAATTCCTGACCAGATGGCTTTGAAATACTTTTTCTTTTGCAGAATAGCCAATATTTCGGCTTTGAGCCGTCTATCCTTTCTTTCGACCTCAAGTGACTTCTCGTCTGCAATGATCACGGTTGGTGGTCTTTCCTTCAGAGCCAGGGCTTTGACGTCTACTGGTTCCTTTGCCCTCTCTTGCACATTTCTCGACGTTGAACGCTTCTCCTGTCGATGTTCTCCACCAGAATCCCTATGATTGGACCAATGGGGCTCTTTGTGTTTTGTCTTCCCTTCGGTCGACGATTCTTTTGGTACGAGGCATTTTTGTGGGACTACTAGCCCGACGTTTTCAGTCAGCTGCTCTATGTTTTCTCCTAATTACCAGAGTGCATCTGTGGAGCTCTCCCTCCTCATGGCTCTTCGACTGGATGTGTATCTACAACTTAGCTCTCTGTGTCGGACCCTTCGCTTATGCTGCTTTTCTACTACCCACATTGTCCTCTTCGCTCAGCAGTCTGAGCTCGCTTAAGCATGAGCTCCCCTTCTGTGTCTTCATAGTGACATAATGTGACGGTCTCTGCTTGGCTGGTGTCCTCAGTGTCTTCAGGAAGAACTGAGCACATGCCTTCCAGCCTTCGGCACTATGATGTCTCGGCAAGCAGAGGTTGCCGACCTGGTGGTTGTCCTTTTAGGCAAACTTATGGTGGTACTTGGATAGAATCTATCTAAAGGGAGTGTTCTCTATTTCCCTTGAAGGATTTTGATGGAAGAGCGCTTAGTAAAACTTGGCTTGGATGTTTTATTCTAGTTTTAGTGGGCTGCTTGTGTCAGTACTGTGTATGTGTAAAGTTTTACTGTAGGTAAGTTGCGTTTGTATACCTAAAGTTCATATCTAGAATTTGCCCATGTAACAATCCAATTATAGGTTGTCCCGGTGATGCTGCATAAAAGCTATTTTACAAAGAAACACTTGTGCAATACGTCACATACCCTGACAGTATCCAATCTGATGCCCGGACTAGCCACAATGAGACACTGTTGCCCTGGTGTCATTCAGTTCCCCGCAGGACTTCATCCTGTGTTGTCCTCCAGTTGGTGCCTTTTTTCTGTTCACCACTGTTTTACTACGAGAGCTCTGCCACGCCTCACTAGTTATCCAGCTTTGTATTATCAAATTTACCACAGGCCTATAATTTACCTTTGCATCCGTTTTTGTGATCCCACAGCAATACTACAGTAGAGGCAGCAGCTATCTGTGCCACCTCCACTGTATATTCATTGCATGGGTACAAACTTAGCACTAGACAATGGCAACTGGGCATTCCCACATTTGCATGTGGAAGTACCACTTTTTTTTAGGTCAAAAAATACCTGACACCGCTGCAGTCTAATTACGAAAAGAAGTCTTGGGGACATTATGAGGGCTTCCCTGGGAATGCATTCCACACATTGCTTACCATTGGCTTTATGGTTTGTAGCTCACATTTGCTAGCTTTATTTGTTTTAAGATGTCAGTATGTCTTTGTCCCTTACCATTGATCCATGCATTCTTCCACCAGTGCTCGCTTTCTGTAAATAGGCTTCTAATTTTGTTCTTATTTTGTCACACTTAATGTGCATTCAAAGACAGAGGTCAAATGTCAGGCTCTGTCTTTGAGAAAGCTTGGTTTTTACTTTTCCTTCACTAACTTCAAAGTGAGAGGATTTATGTTCCAATCCTGCTGGATACTGGTGGTGGGAAATGAATTATTTTTAGCACACATTAACTGTGCACATATTTAAGAATGCCAGAATTAGGAAAGCACAAATGAAGCATATTTATTGAAATTCTGAATTGCAGTGGAAACAAATATTTTAATAAGATTAAAGATGCCATTTTCACATGTTATCATTTGTATGCTGTACAGTGTTATCAGTAAAACTGTATGTGCAAATGTAATGGTAATTTCAATTGAAAATGTGTGGTCTTTAATGACAGTGTGCTACACCATCACCAATTATGTAGCTCCACTCTACGATTCTCTACTCCGCTCTACACCACTCCAATCTATGCTACTCTACTCAATGCCACTCTATGACACTGCAGGCCACTCCACTCTAAGCCACCTCCCTCTAGGCCATTCAATGCCACTTCACTATATGCCACTCTACACAACTTTACTCCACTCTGACACTTTACTTCATGCACCGCCACTCCACGGCACTCCACTCTATGCTACTTTACTCCACTCTTCGCTCCTCCACTCTATGACACTCTACAACACTCTATGCCATTCTACACCATTCCACTCTATGTCTCTACTACACTCTATACCACTTCACTCAATGTCACTGTGGACACTCCCATCTATGAAACTTTACACCACTCTATGCCACTCTACAATACTTTATTCCCACTCTACGCCATACTACTCCACGACAGTCAATGATACTCTATGCCCCTCCTCTCTATGACACTCTACTATGACACTCTCCCGTACGGCATCCTAAAACACTGTATGCAATTTCCTCTATGCCACTTAATGGCACATTACTCCACTCTATGCCACTCCACATACATCACTTTACTCCAGTCTATGCCACTCTATGACACCCTACTCCAATCCACGAAACTACACTCTACTCAATTATATGCGACTGTACTCCCACTCTACGACACCCTACTCCACAACACACCCCTCTACGACACACCGCTCCACTGTATGCCACTCTATGCAACCCCACCCTACACCACTATATGCCACTCCACTCTACGACTTTCCACACAACTCTCCTCTACACCACTTTCGTCTATGCTACTAATGTTTAGCCAAGCTTAACAGCAGCCACGCTGGTGTACAGCATGGTTAAAACACATTGGCAAAGGCTATAGCTTTTGCATAGGCGAGATCTATTGGCTTTCCCAATGCCAGTTTGTTATTGCAGATCATGGAGCATAGCAAGGGTGCAATGGTCCCTAATGCAAGCAAAGAAAATAAGCATGTCTGTCACTTGTGCTCCTTATGAAACTGCCCCTGCTGCATGAACGATAGCAGTCCCATGGAGTGCGTCCCCTCAGAGAATCTGTCTCTAAATGGACCCCGCTTGCCACTGCTAGACTGTTGTTGGCCTACTTGCTGCCTCTATGTTCTGTAATAAGCAACATACTTACACCTTGTAGAAAGCAAATGTTTTAACCTCCAGATTGTGATGCAGAGGGGTAAAAAAATACTCACCCATTATCCTCTTTTGTGACCCAATTTCACTAAATGCAGAGACAAACCATGAGCGAGAATTAATTACATTAAAACAATTGAACAATAGAAAAAATGAGAATGGACACATCTATTTTTTTTACATTTATTTTTTCATTAAAATATTACGGTCTGTCTATACAAACACTTTTAAACTATCAAGCAAATAAGGCACATGTGGGAATGCCAACGTATGGAAAAATCCACAACAAATGTTTAGAGCATTTCGGGAGTCCCGTGAGCTGCCTGTCACTTCGGTGAACAGCAACAGCAAGGGAAAGCCTGACTCTGCCCACTGGTTCAGCTGTACATACAATTCTCTTAAACAAATATATATGCATAGTAATCAGAAAATAAAATATACACAATTACGAGCTGGAGTTCACCATACCTAGTGACAACAACCAGTTATAAAGCAACCCAACACACAACATGTAAACTGGGCTAATACTTAATGCAGTTAGTTTACTATACACTGTAGTGAATGCTCCAAGGGAAAGTACGCAATATCAGCCCTTAGTTGTGAGTACTTTCGGACCTGGTCCGATACAAGTCCGATTGCCATTGTAGAGCGGCCACGGACAGCTTTTAAAAGGATGTCGGGCGGATTGCCCCCGCCAAAAAAACTACAACTGTAAGTGTTAAATGCAGGTATACATACACACAATCTATAATCAAACCATGCTTCCAAAACCAAACCTGTTTATAAACTTATATTTGTATATTTCTATATTTTTGCCCTTTTTACCCTTACAGAGAGGGTTCGCCTGCTAAAGCTTTGCCCCAGGGTGCATTGGACGTTCAGTCAATCACATTCTGCTACTTCTATTACTTTGTGCAAACACCCCAAAAGGAAATCCCAGATACCCCCAAAAATGTGCAAAGGAAAGGGGAGGAGTGAAAGTGGTGAGGGGAGGAGACAGTAAGAGAGAAATGGTAAAGAGGGAAGAAAGACAAAAAAAATTGGCTAACAAGCCACTAATTGGAAGACCAGCCCCTTATGCTCTGAAGGCACTATTCCTATATGGGTGTACGGAAGAGATGTGCCTAATAGGAGCACAGTGTGTTCAAGTAGGTTGCTGAAAACCTCCTGAATGTGTATAGGGGTGAGCTCTACTCCCCAAGAGAATCCACCTGAGTACAAATGTAAGAGCCAAATGTGACGCTATTCCTGCAACCCAAAGAGTGGGCAAGACAAAGCAATGACCCCCCCCCCCCAAGCAGAAAATAAAGTGATTGCATTAATTAGAAGACTTAATTCCTTATGGACTAATCTGCCTACCGTGGTTCTTGTGGAGAAGCACCTTTTAGTGTAATGCACTAAACCAGCATACATTAAAATGTGAGTGTAAGCACTCGGCTAATATATTTGTTACCTAATACTGACAATATTTTTCTCCAAGAGAAAAATGCATATAAAATACATATGGCTTTAAAGACGAGGGTTTTTTCCCCATCAGAAATATGCACCCACCTTCATATAATAATCTGCATAGACATCAATATTTCCTTCTTGCTGTAGTTCTGATGCATACTTTATACAGATAAAAAGCATTGTAAAAAAAATCCTTTTTTTATAAATATGTTCCTTAGGATAAGCCCTTTACTTTGTAATTCTTGAGAAACTCATAGCTCTGATAGGATCCAGCCTTTTTGAAGGCGGTCCACATTGTTAAAAAAAAACAAAACGATGAAAACATTTCTCATAAAACAAAAAAATAATACTCCGATGTTTTTCTTTTTTTTAAAAAGCCCTCGAATATATACAGAATAAAAACCACATTACTGCAAAGAATTTTCGGATCAGAATAGCATAATTCAGTACTATAAGAAATATTTGTAACCATTCAAAATAAAGGACTTTTAACATCTAGAAAGGTTTTTCCAAAATACACACATACATTATTATTTTTCTAAACTGAAAAAGTTACTCTATGTCAAGTATAACTGAAGATAAATACACATCTGCGAGCAAAAATGTAGAATATTTCATACATGGGTAAACATTAATATGAATGCAAATAATACATCCAGTAACACATTTCATGCGATTGTCCCTTTAAACATTGTCTGAAATACAGACGCACCACGTACATACACACACAGGCACATATATACGGCAACTCTCACATTTCACATTCTCTCATACATTTCTTCTCTAGACCATTTTGAACAAAATCTCAGATGAATAAGTTATTTGCTCAAAACGTTATGGTGAACATTGCAAATGTAGATGGCCGTGTGGATGGAGCTCTTTGCCAGAAGACACTCCCATCTCCCCTTTGGCCTTTGATCACCTCTTGTACAGTGACATGGTCTTCCCATATGAATCATGATTGGACTGACCTCCAGGTCGGGCCACTCGCATGATGCCCTCCTAATGTCAGAGTATCTTTGGCAACCTACAGTATCACACAAAAGATGTGTTGCTGCAACAGGTGGGTGATATGTGCATAGGACCATACAGTCACATATCCAGGGTGTGTTGTCACTTAAATCTGTAGTGGTACCAAGGACATTGTCATACTGGTAAGAAGATATTTCCTTCTATTGCTGCCTCTGTAAACCTAACATGAGTCAATACACCCAACACCCAAAAAAATATTGTGTGTCCACAAAATATGATTTATTCTCTTTTATGAGGAGCATCCCACGTACCCTTCAAATGGAATAACGTAATTCGGACACAAGCGTAACTATACAAAAGTCACCCGCTATAGACAAAAAAATATATGTTCTCCACTATAGGGTGCAATGATTGTATGTTAAGAGATCTTGGAATCTTCAACATCACACAACCACGGTCAAGGATTTATGGTTTAGAGACATAGTAATTGAGGTTTAGCCTCCCATTATTTTGCATTTATGGGTTTAGGTCTATGATCGAGAGACTCCTCTTGGTACATCAGAACCCAGCATGTATGTGCAAAAGCTAAAAGGGCATGTACTAATGTTGGGCTGGGGGAGGGAGATTTTGCTGTAAAACATTTCTGATGTATCCTGACAACTAAAAGTGCCTTACAAAAATATAACAGGGATAAAGACTATGTAACGAATGGATGCTATTGCACGTGAGCTGATCATATCTTATTTGGAGGAAACAATCTTTGGGCAATGAGGTATTTGTGTCTAAGAATCTGCACTGTGCCTGGGAAAGTGTGATCGCAGGGCAAAAGAAAACTGTAGGTTTCTCGAGTATTGAACAACAATCCACGAAGTACCAAATCAGATCATATTTTACCATTCTTTTGTAGCTCTAGACTCACTTTTCTTTAAATACATTCAAAATACGCAATCAATACTATCCAAGTTCCATACGAGCTGATGGATTGTTCCACTGAGCCAGTGAACATAGCATCCATAAACTAATATCACAGAGTAAGAATCCAGTCTGGTCAAATTTAAAGCCTCTCCTCTGCCAACCAATATGGTATGGCCACAGTTCTACTTCTCAGGTTGTCTCCACAGTAAAGCAGCAACACAAACTGCAGCCATCCTCACTTTGAGGGGCTGTGAGGGATACATCAAGCCTCTTCACGTACTAAAGCCACACAAGAAAGAGCAAACATCCCTGAGTGCTTTCTGAAACCAGTGACACTACCTTGATAACTACAAAAGTGGATAACAGCAGCTACCCTCACCACTAGTCTCACCGGTGCACATCCTTCTGTCTTGTTTTCCCGATTGCCATAAAGTAAGCATGTCATACCTACAGGTTAAGAAACCATTGGCATCCACCCAACAATCATCCCAAATCAGACTCGGGTTTCAGAGCCTTCCCGCTTCTTCCTAAGATCCATCCTGCTAAATACTGAAATATCAAATCAACTCTGAAGAAACCAACGAGAAAAGTTTGGAAGCCAGAACAATCCTCTACACCTTGATCCTCTCAGTGGCCCGACTCAGATCCCTCAATTCACATAAACAAGACAATCTCATCAGCTGTTCATGATGCGGAATATGTTTTCTTCATTCATCTTCCCATAACAGAAGACAGCTGAGTGTGGACTTACTCATACACGGACCTCTAGCCTAGACCACTGGTTGCACTCTTTCTGAATCGTCATTATTAAGACTTCGCCATAGTGAACAAAATCTGAAAATATATTCTTCAAAAGCCGTACTGAGGATAGGGAAGTGTTAAATGTCAAACTCAGACAATGGCTCAAATAAAACTTAAAAAATTTCTAACGGCATAAGGGAGATCATAGCTCTTCGGGGGTGGGAGGTTGGTCAGTCTACTGACGAATACGATGTCAATCAGATGTTATAAACAGAGATCAATGAGACAAACCACCCCCTATCTATAACTGTTTGTGATGTCAGTGAGAGATTCTTTTATCAATGACTCAGTTTGTGACTCTTTGTGAAGTCATAAAAGGAGATGTGTAAAAAAGCATCATGGTCTCTCATTGTGATATTTCCAAACAGTCAGATGAACGCTCACAGATAAGTCAGTACATATGTATATTTGGATAAACTTAAAGCACGATATGGGATATTAATATGTATTTACGTGTTTAGGTGACACTGGCTCCTCATGAGTAGACGTATACTTAAATAATTTCTCTCACTCTCAATCTAGATACACTTGTTTGAGAATGAACAACTCCAGTTATAAAAAGGACCTGCACCATAATGTCTTTGTTATAGGAGCAACATATTGTGTTTAGTGTTGGAAATTGATTTAGTTTGAAAAGTGGAGAAGGTGTGAGATAACACCAAGTGAACAGTGCATGACTGGACTAACTTTCCGGCTAGTCTTAACAATAGTTCAACCAAGGAGTGACAACCCTTATCAGTCATAGCACCGATTGATTAGAAAGTTAAATTTCATTATATTTGGAGTGCTCTTCACGCATATCCCCATTATCTTTGTTATAGGAGTAACATATTGTGTTTAGTGTTGGAAAAGAAAAATGTCCTCTCTCAGCATCAGAGAGGATGACTAATAATAATAAGTGCTGGGCTTAGGAGTAGAGTTTGGTATGGTGTGGTGAGGAACCTGGGACTACTGTCCCGTTTGTTCAGTGAGACCTTGACATAGTTAAGCGTTCTTAGGGTGAGTAATGTTCATAGCTGTGAACAAGTCAGGATCATAGCCGGGAATAAGTGGGGAGGGTTGGGCGAGTGGTTGCTGAAGGGAAGTGGTGGGGGTTGCCGTGGAGGAGAGATGATGCTGTGTGAAGTGTCTTTAGGTAAGTGGGGTGTATGTTGCTGTGGTGGTAATGGTATCTGCAAAGTAGTGGCATCAGACAGCTAGCAATGAGTGGCGGATTAGGTAGCTGTGGATAGGTAGACGAAGGAGTAGTAGTAGAAGAAAGCTGTATGGTGGTTCTTAGTGTTATGTATTGTAGATATAGCGCTAGTGTGTGGATGGGAGGTTGATCGAGAGATTCAATGCAAGTGTGATTGGGGGTCAACGGTGAATTGCTAGCCCAGGTCACTACTTGTGGGAATTCGTAGGAATGGGTGGGGATTCAGAGATTAAAGTACATTAGGCTTGACTTTGTGAAGTGATGACTTAGTTCTGGATGTTTAAGTGGATGTTTAACTCTTGAAACTGAGATTTATATACTTTAAAGGTATGACAACTAGTTCTAATAAAGGTAAATATTTGTCATAAAAACTAATGGGGACACATCACCTTAGATACTGGATGTTTTCGGAATACCAAAGAAGTCTTGTGTTTATAAAAATATGACCGAACTTTAACCTCAAGTCAATGCATGTCCTATAGAAATGTTACAGAAATTAGGTCCACAAAAGCACCAGTTGCAAACCTTTCACTTCTTGAGGCATCCAAAGGTTGCTTCATTTTTTTGATGTTCGTAGGTAATGACTAATAGGAAAGATGCTCTATACCTTGAATAAACTGTGAAATTGAAGTATTTTCTTATTCTATCATGGTCGACTGAAAATTCTGAAGCTCACTCATCATAGCAAGCAATTTTTCCCTCAACTGACAATTGGCATGTTAAAATATTGATTTGCAATTTTAAGCTCATTTTTAAATGTGAAACTTTACATTATGAGAATTGCTAACACAAACATACTTGACATTGTTGTTAAATGGTGTACTGTGTAGCCTACTGCATGTAAAGATTGAAACATCCCAAATGTCTTTTGCAGGTCTTTTTGCTTTGCATCAAGATCCAGCCTGAGGGTTTTTTTGAAAAGTGAGTAAACAAACTAGCCCTCTTTCTTGAGACCAGAGGGTGCAAGTAGATGAAGGAAGCTTAATTGTGAAGAAGCCCGTCAAAATCAACTGATATGAAGACTGTGATTTTTCTGGGAGGGCGAGAAGAATGACCGCAAGCAGCAAGAGGTCCCAAAATATATTTTTTTCTCCCAGAAGATTCACACCTTTTTACATGAACAACCGAAGGCATGAGGTTTACTGTGAGTACTATCATTTGAAAGCAATATATTGTGATACAGTTGAGGTGTCTGTCACTTCTTGTACGAGAGAAATCATCTTCCACTGTGTGAAACAGGTAATTCTCAAAAGTACAACTCTACTCTTTTATAAACCATAAAAGAGACCTTTTAGGCATCAAGAGTGCATATAGCTCAAAACATGGATTCCTTTGGCAAGGTTAAATCTGCCAGTGTGTGTTACAGATCGTTGGGCGAAAAGAGATCTAGATCGCCCTAAAAAAAAAAGAGTCTACATCGGCTGTGACAGACAAGATAAAAGTTTCAATGGGAGTCTTTTGTGTTCACTGCTGATCCAAAAGGTGGATGATGTCTTTTTCCAAAACTTGCAAATACACTCACTCAGACACAAAAAACAGCAAGCAAACAAACAAGTGTCTTGAGTATTTGAATAAAATCACACTTAAGTCAACCACATCTTCTGGAAATTACTCTGTCAAGCTCTGAAGGTATCATACAAACATTTTTTTTTCTGACCTGGATTATTGTAATCGTGTCCCAGGACTTTACCCAGAATCTTGGCGACTGAACAATGATTCCTCCTACACTGCTGCATTTGCATTTAGAGATTTAGACACATACACATATGCGCTCACGCAGACACACTTACACACACATTCCAGAAAGTGGCTTTCCAAATTAAAAAAAGCTTATAAATAAATGTGTCTAGTCTCAAAATCAGGGATTCCTGGGGGGAAGGTACATTCCAAATCCCACCATGCCCCCTGTTTTTCACAGTAAAAATTTAGTGGCCTAATAAACTATGTGAGTTAGAAACAATATACACACACAGCTCTATTGACGAAAACTCATAATAAAATCACGTATCGCCACGTAGCCAGCGTGTAGGAACCGTGTAAACAAGACCTCCGACGGTGTGCCGCTGTCCATAACACTGTAATGGTAAAAAAGTATCTCTCTAGAGAGGGAGAGAGGCCCTCACACTATATAAATAATATATCTTGCAGTTATACATACACATAGGCAGTGTGTTACACTCTAGTGATAAGGCATATTATTAGGTTGCAGGTGGGTAGGTAACATTGGCGGGGATTTCATCCCAATACGGACTGCTCCGGTTGTCGACAATGGCAGCTGGTGGGAAGATTCCCAGGGCCCCTGCGGAGACCCTGCCTTCATGTCCAGTCAACACTTCCGCTGTTTTATTGAACTCGCCGGCAGTAGTAGCCGAGCACTTTGCACTTTTCACACAGGTGCTGCGGGTGCTCCTTGCTCTGGTCCGATACATCCAGGCCGTCCGGTTTTTCCAGGGGTCTCTGTAGAAGATATCAAATGAAGAACAATTAGATTGTACGCGATCTCCAAGAAATAGGTCATGCAACAGAAGAAGCGACAGGAGGATCTGAGTACTGCCTGAGATAGTTCACACCTTCATACTGGTTTCATAATGCTTTACCTCACTTGTTGGAGACTATGGGCTGGATAATACATTATTTTACTGACATCTCTACCGATAGCTTTTTACATGGCATTGTCAATAGATCTATTAAAGTAAACATGATATACAGAATACAGAACCACAGAATTGTATAAAGCGGTCTGCCAAGAGGCGGGAAGTTGTCCTGATAATTGAAAGTACTCATTGAATCAATATATGACCATGCTTTGGATGCCTGAATGTCAGCAGTCTTTTGAGCAATTAAAAGTTGTGCTTTCCTCTGCTCCTGTGCTTGGCACGCCTGACTATGTGAAGCCGTTAGTGCTGTATGAACACAAGACGGCTGGTTTTGTGCTTTCTGTTTTAACACAGGCCTTTGGAGATGAGCAACAGCTGTGTGCTTATTTTTCTGCTTTGCTTGATCCAGTCGCCAGAGCCCTCCCGAGCTGTCTAAGAGCGGTCGCGGCTGTGACCAGCTCTATAAGGAAGTCAGCTGGGCTCGTACTTGATACTGACCTCACAGTCATGGTGCCCCATGCTGTGGATACCCTATTGAATAAGACCAATACACAGCACCTCACCAGTGCACGTCTGACCGGTTATGAGCTAACTCTCTTTGCACCACATGTCACGATTAAAAGGTGTGCCACTCTAAAACCATCCATGTTACTGCCCCTCCCTTCTAAGTGTGTGGAAATTGACATACATGATTGTCTTTTTCGAACAGAGGAATAGAGGAAGGGACGGGTAGGCCTGGCTGATGTTCCCTTATCTGACCCCTAAGGGGAACTATATGTCGATGGCTCTTTTTTCAAATTACCAAATGGCACCACCACCGCAGCATATGCGCTTATTACATTGCATACGGTAGTTGAGACATCACGTATTCCTTATCAGTCCGCTCAGGCAGCTGAACTGGTCGCCCTTATTAGAGCTTGTGAATTGAGCGAAGGGCTGGCTGATAATATTTATACTGACTGCCAGTACGCCTTCGGGGTCACCCATAATTTTGGGCGCTCTGGGTAGAGGGAGGGTTCCTTACTTCCCGTGGGACGCGTATCAGACATGGTCCTCTTATTCATAAGCTTCTGTCTGCCTTGACACTTCCTAAGAAATTGGCTATAGTAAAGTGCAATGCCCACAAGGTAATTACTGAGGATGTGGGAAGAGGGAATGAATTTGCAGACCAGACAGCTAAGGAGACAGCTCGACAAAAATGAAGAGGATGTTTGTAGCGGGTCCCGCTAGGTGGGTGCCCAAGGTCACTATGTTTGAGGATACTCTAGACAATGTGAAAGAAATCCAAAATGAGGCAATGATTGAGGAGTTAGCAGTATGGCAGGAAAGCACAGCACACTTAGACGAGGATAGATGTTGGACGGACAAGTCAGAAAAACAGAGATGAATGTTACCAGATGCATATGTCCTCCCTGAGGTCACTATGGTGCACGGGCTCGCCCACATTAGTTCAAAAGTTATCTGTAAACTGTTAGATCCTGTATGGCAGAATGACAACATTCCCAAGGTTGCTGCTCATTTAGAAAAGTACTGTATGGTATGAATGATGTATAATCCTGGAAAAGGCACCCCTACACCCCCTGGAAATGTTGCACCGCCTTCCTTCCCTTTCAAGGTCCTTCAAATAGATTTCAGCGAAATAGAATGAGTCAACAATCTGAAATATGTGTTAATGGTTGTTTGTGCATTTAGTAAATGGATTGAGGCTTACCCCACTAAAGAGAACACAGCCATGGAGACAACAAAGGTACTCCTGAAGGAGTTCTTCCTGTGTTTTGGGTTGCCCTGTTTGATTAGGAGTGACAGCGGAAGTCACTTCAATTCCATGGTTAATCAGCTAGTGTGCGACGGTCTGCACATCAAGCAGAAATGTCATGCTGCAAACCACCCCCAGTCAGCAGGTCTGGTTGAGAAGTACAACAGTACTCTCAAACTGAAATTGGCAAAGATTCAGGAGAGCACAGGATTGGAATGACCAGATGCTTTACCATTAGCTCTTTTGTCTACAAGAGCTATGGCTCACTGTAGGACAGGGTTGTCACCATTCAAGGTCGTGTTCGGACGCCTGGCAAATGTCTGGGGCGTCCCACGACCTCAACGGTTTTCAGAAATTGAAAACCCTTTGCTAGTGGATTACCTGTATGAGTTGACTAAAAGCTTACGTTCTATTCACCGACAGATCCACAAAGTCCTACCACCAGCACCTGAAGGGCCAGGACAAGATATTCGGCCTGAGGACTTTACGCTGACCAGGCATTTTCAGAGGAAAGGCACTTTGGAGCCGCACTGGAATGGGCCGAAACAGGTGCTCCTCGCTACCTGCACTGCTGTGAAGGTGGCTGGCTTGAAGAATTTGATTCATTCCCAACACTGCCGCAAAGTGCCTCTCCTTTACCCTATTACCAGTGGGTGCTTGATGGAGTAGGTGACTCCAAAATAGAGCAGGTGCCCCGTTTGGTTCCTTTTTCGGATGCCTGCCGGACGTGAGCAAAATCGGAAGAGGTAAATAATGCAGTGTTGAACGAGGCAGTGCCTCCTGAGATGAGGGCCATCCAGGAGCCTCAATCTGCTTGCCCATCTGTGCTTGAACCCCAGCCTTTGGCCCCTCTGTGTCTGAGCCCCTTTTTACAGACCCCTCTGTCCCTGGAGTAGCTAGGTATAATCTGCACCCCCGACGGAGGAACAGTGCACCAAAGGAAAAGTCAGATGAGTAGGGATGGACTCGATAAGTCAGGCAACAGCAGTATAGGGAGAGAAAAGATTGGTGCATTGCTCGGACACTGGACAGGATTGATCGAGCGTGCTACCCTGGGAAGGGGGGTGCATCATCCTGAGCAACGTGGGTTTATTCAAGAGCTGTTAGGATAGCTCCACTGCCAGTGCTCAACAGCGCCAACACTGATGAACAATACGAGTCTACCAGTGCGGCTCTGAAGGATACTGGGAACATTTGCACCCTTTTGTTTTCTTGTCATTGTCCCCATTGCAAGTCCTTTACTCTGGTTAAAATGTATCTATTTGGTCGCTCCATTATGGAGGGGGCACAGCCATTTGCAGCCCCATGTGTTGGGCAGAGTGAGTCTGGTTGGACCAGTTGGACTACAAAGAGTAAAATAGTTTTTGTGGTAATTGCCCTGATATCCCTGATAGCAGTACTATGGTTTCATGAAGAGAATTAACCTATGCACTCTATGATTGGTACAACGCCTGTTCCCCCTGAACACATATTTGTTACTTTGGCCCAGCAGAAAGGTGAACACTGAAAAAGGTATATTGATAATGTGTTTTTGCAAATGCCCCAACAGGCCCATGATATATCCAATGTCAAAAATTGTTGGATATGCAGACTGCTCCCTTCTGTTACACATAAGAGTGATAGCTTGTTGTTGCTGCCTCTGTCTTATTTAAGCAGCTATGAGGGATGGTTTGAATTGCTCTCTATGGTATACATTCACTATATTTCTTGTAATATGACTATGACATCTGCCGATTATTTCACAGTGTTAGAATATGTACGTGTCCACCAAGGATTTACCCCGGGAGAACAAGGGAACCCTGATACATTATCCCCAGCAGCCTGCATAAATGTTTATGAAACAGAGAAAAATTTAATATGGCTCCAAAATGAACTGTTGAATTTTCAGGGATTTAATGTCACTGAATACTTTCATTCATTCCAGATGTGCAATATTAGTCAAGATGAGGCAATACCGGTGCCAGGAGTCAACACAACAGCTGGGTTTTGTGCTCGTGGGTTTGGGACAGTGAGAGTAGGTGAGAGTAATTGCAACTATACATACACATTGAGCCTGAGTAAGAGCCCGCCTTGGCTCCCACTGCATAATATTTACTTTGTTTGTGGATCTCAAGCTCATGTTTGGCTTCCTTGGGGATGGTCAGGTGTCTGTTATCTCTCTTTCCTCCTTCCCCCAGTGTACAAATCACCGTCCAACTATCATAGGGACCATCAACTGCATTGTTGCAGTGCCTATCGGTTCCGAATTAAAATGGTTATTAAACCCGAAGACATAGACCAGACAGACACCTCTCTGCAGCAGTTCACAGATGCTATGAAGGGTATTTTACCCTTTTGGGGCCCTATGTCCAATAGCCTTAACAATTGTCAACTCACCAGTTGTGGAAAGGGTCATTAATACCACAGCAGGAATTTTGACAAATATTACAGCTGAGCTCCAGGCTACGAGACTTGTTGTTCTTCGGGACAGAATGATGTTAGACGTCATTCTTGCTGATCGGGGAGGGGCCTGTTGCATTATTGTTAGCAATGCTGTGTGTACAAATCGGACCATGCCCCTAATGTATACACTGCTATACAGAAGTTGCATAAGCTTACATCTGACATCCACCAAGAGAATGGTACCGGGACACTTTCTGGTTGGTCCTGAGGTTTAATAACATCCTGGGGGTGGAAGATTCTTATCTTTCTGATAATAATAGCAGGCGTCATTTTCACATGTTGCCTGTGCGTACATTGCCTTCCTGCCTGCTGTGCTTACTGTGTTGGAAAGTTGACACCCACACCAAAGGCCCCAATACATGATGCTAATTCTTCAGCCATGATGATGCTGGCTGTCCAAGACTTAATGTCTATTGATGAGGGTATTTTTGAATATTGACAGTGTATGTATTAACTTATAAAAATTGTTTACTTAATATGTAAGCAGTTATTGGCTTCCTGGCACTAGACATAATTGTTAGCAAATGATAAAAGGAGGGTCTGTTGGACTGAGAATGCGTCTAGCAGACTCCTAGCATTGTGCAAGTTAAGTTAGCATTTGCGGCACCATTTTGTATCCAGTCGCCATTTTGTACTATGAATGGAATTAAGCTTCTGTCACTGAAAAATGATCCAACTGGCAGCTCCACAAGGTCAGACTGAATTTATCATTTGTCAGGTCCAGAGAAGAGTTTTCCTTCTGAAAAACAACAGTCAAGTTTCAGATTGATTTAGAAAATGTTTCAAACTTCCCTACTTCAAAGACTTACTATGACCAATCTACTTGTCTCTAACCAATGCTCCATTGCAGTTGGCCTCAAATCAAGCCTGGGTTCCGTTCTGCAGGGGCCATTAACCAACATTGGTGCTTTATGCTTTTGCCACTATTTTCACTTAAGCCTTTAAAACTGCACATCTCCCCTTCCCCTTTTTTGATTTTTCATTTTAATCTAATTCTAGTTATTACATTTTACAATAATTATCAAAATTGGAGTTAGATTTTTAATGTGTTTCTTTTTCGTCTTTCTAACTGTATTGGTACTTCAAAATGCTTTACGCAGTTTCTCCAAGTTAAGCCTATCTATCCTGTGCCACAACTGCAAGATGTTGAGCTCAGGTTTAAATGACTGAAACCTTTGATAAGACCTAGCAAGAAGGTTACTATTACTTGTGGTGGACACCAATCTACCCCAATTAATAAACCAATTTCTCACAGACACTTTCTTAGACCTACCAGCAGCTCTGTGTGGAGATCTACCCACATGATGTGCTTCAGATGAATTCTTAGTGGAGCACATGCCACCACAATATTGAATACATTTCACTTTTAGTCATTTTGTATAAAAGAATGTGCCCCCAAAAGCATTCTGTAGGTGTGTAAAGAGTGACAGATGCATTTCTTGGACTCAAATTTCACCCATGATTATCCTTTGGTCCAACTTCACTGTGGTAAATATATCCCCAGCTCTTCACTATTGAACTAAAGATATCTATCTTTATACATTTGTTTACTTGGCTTAACTCAGTGCATAGACTTAATATTAATTGATGCATTTCTAAGCACCATAACAAGATGGTCCCACTCACTAACATCAAAAGGTCCAATTTCCTTTGCACACATTCTATCAGACTTCTTCCCTCATGCCTATCAGAATGTTCCTCACTGTCTGTGCCACTAGACTCCCTCCAACAGTTACCATAATCGGGTACACAAGTCCCTTCAGATTTCACTGTCCATTATTAAAAACTCCAGGAAATCCTCCTTCTCCTATCCATGCTTCATACTATTCTCAAAACAGGTTTGGACCTCAGATGAACCACTAAGGTTCATTTTTATTCCTAAGGGTTTCTGCTGCAGCCACCCTGACAAATCATCACCTTCAATTCTGACATAGAACCTACAACCAAATCATTTATTTCTAAAGTCTGTCTTTGCCCCAAAATAACAAACACATCAAAGGGAAATCCACCATACATCCTTGGCCTTATAGTGACTTATCTGAAGACCACTACACACATAAGCAGGTAATGACAACGCTTTTTGGCTAAAGAGGCACATTTTGATACCTAATCTTTCACTATTATAACGTTGCACCTTTTATGTTACACCTCATCCCTAGGGCTGCCATAACCACATTGACCAATGCAAAGACAATTTCTTCAAAGTTCTCCTTCAACTCACTACTACCCTAGGTTTCGGCCTCTGACTACTTTTGCAACACTTCAATCAATTACGTTTACCGCCACAGTTATTGCAGCTTTGCATACAGGCAACCTGTAAAACAAATCAAATGTATTTCACTTCTACACCTAAAACAACATTTTGTTTCCACCACTTCAGTTTTTTCTGTTCTGTTTTTCAACTTCACTTCCTAGAAAATCACCCTCTTTACTGACAATTCAGTATTGCTTCCCTTTCTATCATGATCATGTTCAGTCTCCATTACATTCAATCTCTTTTACTCTTTTACAGATTCCAGGGATTGAGCTATCCCTTTAGAAATGTCCATCCTTTAGCCACAGTGCTTCAAACAATTGAGAAATAATGTAATTACCATGAACTGATCTCTCGGTCTCTGATCATCCTCTGCCTAAAATGTGCATGTCTTGGTCAACTTGCTTATGCTGTAATATAATCCTCTGCATTGTGAATAAATTGGCCATTCCTCAACTTTGATCATTTCCTGGTTGGCTGCAGGCTAAGAAGGTGCTTTTCGAGGTGGAGGGGCTGCCGTGACCCAGTCATAAACTCTCCCACTGCCCAATTCTAGTTATAGCCTCCTGCAGTGTGGGGATAATTTGAACATTTATGGTTTCCTGTATGGCTTGGTCCAGGGTTTCTCGTGATTCTTATTTTCATACTGAAATGATGTCTTTGCAAGTCGGTGCCCACTTTTTGGTGTATACACACACAACATCCCACTGCCCATAAGGCTAGGCTAGTGCTTGTTAGCTGACCATATGTTTAGTCTTTATCACAAATATAGTTTGACAGTCTATCTTTCACATACCCTCAACACAACACGCCATCAGGTGCAGCATCCCATATTATGTCAACCTCATCTTGGTGGACATCATGCATGACATGGAAACACATCCCATAGACGGAAAAGAAAAACACCAAGCATGGTGTAGCTTGCTATCCATGTGGGTAGGCTTTTCAGCAACTAACCTAGGGGTAGTAACCAGTTTATTCTGAAATTAAATGAAAAGACCATTTGTTAAGCGCGATAGCTACCCTTAGGCGTCCTAGCACTACAGACAACGCATGCAGGTGAACAATTGGATACTATTCAGATTTATTAAAAAGCAGGGTTTTTAGATGTTTACGGAAGGGGAGTAAGTTGGGTTCTGGTCGCAGAGGAAGGGGGAGGGAGTTCCAAAGTTTTCCCGAGTTATTGGAGACCGAACGGCCCCCACATCTGGCTCTCTAAATCTTGGGTACTGTGGTGAGGAGAGAAGATGCTGATCTGAGCTGTCTATTCTGGTGGTAGAGGGTGATCAGTGATTGATTGATGAATACGAATACGAAGAATTCGATGGTTTTTGCTTGAAAAATTGACATTTCTTTTTATGGAGGGTCCCTCCGTGGTCTGCAAGTCGCTGGAGAGTGGCTCGCAGCTGAAGGTGATGGTCTTCTATTGTTGCTGAATGTATAAAAATGTCATCGCTGACGTTTAAAACACCTTGAAGCCTCGACAGAACTTCCCTCACAGCATTTTGGAATATTTCTGCAGCTGACGATATTCTGAAGTTCAGCCTCTTGTAGCGTCGAAGCCCCAGATTTGTTGAAAATGAGGCGATATACCTACTTTCTTCTGCTAGCTTCAGCTAATGATAGCCAGCATTTAGATTCCAGTTTAGAAAGCCCTCTAGAGCCGTTGAGGTTGGCTAAGATGTCGTCGACCGTTGGCATCAGATGTCTCTCTCTCTGTATTGCTTGGTTGGGCATTCGCATGTGAATGCAAATTCTGTTTGGTCCTGGTTGCTTTGGCTTTTCAGTTATGACCATGGGAGAGACCCAAGGGGTTGGTCCTGTTACTTTTTCTATTACCCCTTGCTGCTCGAGCTTTTGTAGTTCTTGTTCCACCAACGGACGTAGGTGGAATGGTAAGCGTCAATGCCTCAACGCAATGGGCTTTACTTCTGTGTCGATGTGTAACTTTAAGGCAGGTCTTTTTATGCTTCCTAGACCCTTGAATAATTGTGGGAATAATTAAAGGATGTCTTCTGTTTGTAATGTTTTCACAGAATTCACAAATGTCACTAGGCCCAGGTCTTCGGCAGTGTGACTTCTTACTAATATGTCTACTTCAGTCAACCACATGGAACGTTGTTGTGATTTCGTGATTTTCAGATTTCACGTGGACCGACATTTTTCCTTTCAGTGGAAGCGGCGTTTGGCTCCCATACGCGGGGGGGTTGACTTTGGACGGTGTAAGTGATGGTCTTGGATTTAGTCTTTTGTACTGCTGGCACCCCATGACATTCACCGATGCCCCTGTGTCAATGAGTGCTGTGACTGGCAATCCTGCTATCTCTATGGCACACGTTAGTTGAGGGCGCCGTCTTCGCTTGAGGTCGCTTGCAAAAGATATGAGGTAGCACTCTTCTTCATCATCTGTGGATGAGTCTTCAAGACATTGTTTTCGGTGTGTCTGAGTTGTTGACGTTCTTGCTGCTGCGGGCTCTTCAAATCAGAGGTGTCTTACTGCTTTGAATGGCAGTCTCCTTCCGGGAGTCTCTTTGCTTCGTAGTCCTCATAGGCATGCACTTGCGAAGTGATTGGGTATTCCGCATTTTGCACATGTTTGTCCTCTAGCGGGGCATTCGTCTTGAGGGTGTTCCTCTTTTCCACAATATCCGCACTGTGATCATCGCAGACTCCTACTAGGCCATCGCCCTCCTCCCCCAAGAGTGGGTGTTCGAGCTGCATCTACTCGCACTGTCTTTACTGTCACAGCTTGCTCTGTTGGGTCGGTGAGCACTGCTTTCATGGCTGTTGACCTAGCATCCGACAATTCGTGTGAACGTGCTAGGATGAGTATATCCTCCAGGGTAATACGAGGTTGCCGAAGGATCAGGGTTTGTAGAGTCTTGTTACGGCACCCTTGAATGCTTGTTGTACTTTCCTGTTGCAGATCGTGTTCCTCTGCTTTGCTGATTCCTACGCTTGTGTGGGATTTCAGCACTGCCTTTTTTTTTCCTCTTGCAGTCCCAATGATGGGTGTATCAGGCAACTGCTGGGCATGCGCATTCAGTCCCCATTAATGTATGCTCGACCGGGGCTTCGCCAGGAGCATTAGCGCATTGTCACGCCCATACTTTGCATTGTTCACAGTCTATTGTGTGCAGGCGCATGGTGCCTTACTTGCGTCTCTGATTACCGGCCGGTGATCGTGGTGTCTTCTTGCTGCGGGTGGGCGGGCGATCCGTTTTTTATTCAGCGGCTTCGCTCGTTAGTTATGGGGACAGCGCCTCCGCGGCTCCGATGTTGTGCTGGCAGGCTCGACTGAGCAGCTTTGATTTTGAACCGGTGGAGTCCTAGTCATCCCACCCTCGTCGCCAGTGTCAAGATGTCCACAGGATAGTGGACATATAGGAATAAGATGATTGTGACGCACAGCGGCTAACAAGTAAGAGACACACACACCATGATACTGGTGGTGAGCCGGAAGTCCCGAGCGACTCCGGCCCATTTATTTAAGCTCTCTGGCCACGAATGGCCAGAGAGTGATACAAAGTGTGAGAGAGCTTCCTGCCTGGGGGTCTCGTGGTTGGCGAGCAAATAAACTAGACCGCGACAACACGGTATAAGCTGCATCAATCCATTCTCATTTCCTCCTCCTATGACATCACCGCCTTTCAAGTGGAAACGACCCTCAACATGCTCCAACCTAAAACAATGGAACATTGTGCTACATTGTAAGTAAGATCTGAGTGTTTATCCCTCCCGACAGAGTGATTGCAGAACTGAGCGGAGATGTATTGCCTTCACGGACCCCTTTCAAACAAATTAACTGTAAAGGAAATTCCATACACTCTGGGGCATCCAGTATGGGGAACTACACTTGCCAATTTTCATGCTGTTTTTCTTCTTTGTGACTTTTAATATTCAGTGCTGCCAGGCGCATTTCAACAAGGAATTGGCTTTCGAATTTTAGCAGCACAGAATTCTGTGCGTGTGGAAATCTGAGTTCTTCAAGTGTCAATTGACTCCACTAAGAACTATCGGCCTGATTCATCAATCTCCCGTTTTGCGAGGCCCTAATAGCGAATCATAGCGAATCGCTACTAAGGACTCGCATAACGGGATTCAAGTAGGATTAGCAAAATTTTTTGCGATTCCTACGGATTCCTTATTTGCGATTAGCAAATTGCTAATCGCAAATAAGGAAAAACTCCCCATTCATTCCTATGGGCCAAAAGGCCCATAGGAATGAATGGGGAGTATTCCTTATTTGCGATTAGCAATTTGCTAATCGCAAATAAGATTGCGATTTGAAGGGTGCCAGGGGTGTCCAAAGGACACCCTGTAGCACCCCTCAAATGACATTTGACACAGGTGTTGCACACACACATGTCCAAAGAACATGTGTGTGTGTAACATGCAACTCAGAAAAATGCATTTAAATGCATTTTTCTGAGTTTTCACAATTTACCGCGAGGTTTGACCTCGCGGTAAATTGCGGCCAGAAATTGCGAATTCGCAAAAGAAATGTGGATGATGAATTACATTTAAGGAATCTCAAATAGAGATTCCTTAAATGTAATTCCTCGCAAAATTGCGAGATCGCAATCAGCGATTTTTGCATTTGGGATGATGAATCCCAAATGCAAAAATCGCACTCGCAAAGGGCCAGATTCTCAGAATCTGGCCCTTTGCGAGCCGATTTGGCCTTGATGAATAAGGCTGCAAGAGTTTCTTCTCGAAAAAAATCAAGACGGTAGGAGAAATGTGCATCAGCCAAAAAATGATTTTTCTTTAAAAAAAAAAATCCCCGAGTGTCTTTGAAATATCAGCATTTTGCTTTACCACGTGAACGCCTTTTGTTCCTGTGGTAAAAAGTGTTGTTAAGGCCTAAAGGAATTGGTGTGATTCGCCTTTTCGGAAGAAAAGCTTTTTTTTAAATTTACTTTACAATATATGTGTTTTTCTCCTTTTTACTTGCCACGAACGTACATGTTTTCCATCACAATGCGTGTTTTTTAGGGGTTGTCATGCTTCAGGCTGGGTAATCTTTCTTTGAGAAGTGCGCGAGCAGGCAGAGGCGGGATCATTTTACAGTCCGTCCAAGAGTAGAGAACCCCCGAGAGCCCCCGTTATCCTGTGCTTATTGATATAAACCAGCTTTATTACCTAAGGCCCTGGGAATCATTTTTTTCCCTAGAAATGCCGCAGAGGTCGCTGGGAAAGTCCAGCCAGGCGCCAGCAGCTCCCTGGATCGTGGTCAGAAACAATACTTCGGAGTAGTCCCGCGTGCAAGGCGCTGACCTCGGTGTTCTGGCCCTCAGGCCGTGCGGTTCAATGGGGGCGCTGAGTGGCTGGTGGTTATTGTTGCATGACGGGGTACTCATGGTTGATCCACTTTGCTCCAAGGTCATTTCACTAGATGTATCAAGGCAATTTTTAGTCGCAAACGCTGCGATTCGCAAAAAAGCAGGGTTTGCGACTAAAAATTTGCTAAATGGTATGCATTAGGTATATCGCATCGCAAAATTAAGGAATCGCAAAATTTGCGATTCCTTAAATGCTATGCAACAAACACTTAATTTTTGAGAATTCTCCTTAAGAAATCGCAAATTACCACCAACTTCAAGTTGGTGGTAATTTGCGATTTCTTTCACACATGCACTTTTTGGAATTTGTGAAGGTGCCATATGGCGCATATACGCAGAAATGTTCATTTCAGGGGTGCATCAGGGTGTCCTTATGACACCCTTGCACCCTTGAAATGATTCTCAATTTGCGATTCTCAAATTGCGAATCGCAAATTGAGAATAACTTCCCATCATTCCTATGGGCCTCCAGGCCCATAGAAATTAATGGGAAATTATTCCTTAATTGCGATTCGCAATTTGCTAATCGCAATTAAGGAATTTTAAGAAATCGCAAAAAAATTGCGATTTTCTACATACATCCCTATTTACAAATCTCAAATAGCAATTTCTAAAAAATTGCTACTTTAGATTCGCAAATCAGGATGTTGATACATCTGCCCCTAGGTCAAGGGACATTTGGCTATTTCGTCGACTTTTGTACCTTTGACTCTGTAGAGTCCTGCTGGACACGTCATGCAGCAGCACCCTCCTTGGGGGCAGTCCTAACACCCACCCCCAACCCATCCATCACAGGTGTCACCAGTCAGGTGTCCCTGCCAATACAAAGGGTGGGACAGTGCCCTGGGCCAGTTATACCCACCAATTCGTAGTGTGTGAGTAGTACTCATCCACTACCCGAGGCGTTTCACTCTTCTGTCACTCAGAACACTGATGGTGGGTTGGACCACTCTACATGGGCTGAGTGGGTGGGCGGGGGGGGGAGGGGCAAAAAAGCATTATAAAAATGAGGAGGCAAAACAAACTGTTTTTAATGGAGACTTACATAGAAGCATGTAATATTACATGTGGGATGGAAGGCTCAGGCTGGGTGTGATCTCTCCTCTAGATCCTTCCATGTTGTTTAGGTGATCTCATCATCTAGGCTATGGTTAAGCATCATATCAGTTAATATTCGAGTACTAAATGACAGGTCTAAACGCACCTGGTAAAATGTATTTGCTTAGTCACAGATGCCTTCCTAGCCAAGTCCAGCCATTGGGTGAGGACCAACTAGAAGTAGCATGACACCAGCTGTCAACTCCCATGGGATTATCGACCATAGTGAATTACTTCCCTCTCCAATAAGCTCTATACAGCCAGAAGATTGCAGGTTAAGTTTCAGGCATGGACAACTAAACTTCCCCCCTACCCCCGTCTGAGATAGATAAAACGAGTGCCGCTGAACTGCCTGTACCCAGGGCATGGGATTGATTATGTCTTTAGAGCAACTGGACTATGGACCGATAGGGGCGAATCTATTGCTAGGACGTAAATGAATCAACATAGCATATGAGCAAGTCCAAGCCTACTATTAATGTGCAAGTCCACATCCAATACAAAGCGTGGTAAGCAATACACGACATGCAATATAATGGGCTGGCGTATACGGCCCAACAAACAGGAGTACAGACTTTTTTTCCTAACAGGGAAGGGTCTTCTTTTGCGTAACTGGCTCCAGGTCTCGACCAGCACCACTTGCCATGGTTTTACACTCCGACTTTCCCTCCTTAAGCTCAAAAAACTCTACTTCAACGGCCCAGGAGATACCAACCCTAAAGTAGACGTAACAAACACGCTTGACTCATGTGGCAATCAGGTACCACTCAGAGAGTCTAGACACACAAGCAAAGCTTACGTTCCCTCCCCTTCTGAAGCAGTGGCCGAATGAGTGATCCGCGAGTTCAGCTAGCTCGGAGTGGTGTTGGTTTAAATTACCGGAAGTGGGCGGAAAGATCAGTCAGGGACAAAAACTAAAACAAAATTACACAGAAAATGATTTGAAAAGTAACTTAACAAGCCAGGTGTGAATATTCAATCTAACACTTTTTAAAAAAAATCTAGGTCTTCTACTAACCATCATTGGTTTGAAAGGGGAAAACTACAATACCCAGAATGCACCAAAAAACACAAAACAAGCTACGCTATTTAGAACTGGCATGGGAGTGCAGGGATGCGGAAGGAGCTCACAGAGCCATGAGAAGACCAAGGGAAACTTCTGTAGAGGTAACAAAGTTCATGTTCATACGCAGCATGACCCACTCAGTTTACAAACTATTGTTGAAGCTAGTAGGTGGGCCCAGAGCCCAGCATTACACTTCATGGGTTTAAGGCACGTTTGTTACGACTGGCCGGGTGCGGCTGCACAGGGTCACAGTTCACATTGCTGTTATCCTCCTCAGTAGCCTTCCCGCTGGACTCGTAGATGTGCTGTTTCTGCTGCACACTGGATACCTTCTGCAGCCAATGCTGCCACCCATGGGACTGGGGGCATCACCAGAATACCACCACTGGCCTGATCAAGAAACCACCTAAAACCCATTTGCCCAGGAGGGGAGGAGGGGAGGAGAGGATTAGAGGAACAGAGCAGCAAAAAGGAGGAAAGTTCCCTCATTCTGCCTCCACATCACAAAGGAGTGGAGGGTTCATAGGAGGACACCTGGCTAATGAGGTGCAACCGACCAAGTGTCACTCCCTTAAGAGACCGAGAACCCCAGAGACACCACATTGTTTGCCCAAGCCTGCCAAATGGACACAGTCCAAGGCAGGAGAAGATCCAAGGAAAGTGAGACCGGACCAGAAGGTGGACAGAAGCACACAAGGCCACAACTGTGATCCAGACACTAGGACCACATCATTCTGCATTGTTAAAGCACACCGTGCCACACCCCATGAACCATGTCTGATGGCAGTGACACCTCAAGGTGTAAGTCCTGCTCCAGAATACAATTTTACATAAGAGGGTCTTGGGGACAATATTTACCGACCCTATAGTCTCCACACCCCAAAATATATATATGAGAAACACACAGGGAGACTACCGGTCAACTCTACGTAAACTATACAGATACCCAGAAGGAAAAGGACATCACGCAATCACGAATTGAGTAGCACCTAGCTAAGAAAAAAGTCCCATCAGCCCACCACGCTGGCGGAGCATCATCATATGGGTTGATGATGCTCCGCCAGCATGGTGGGCTGATGGGACTTTTTTCTTAGCTAGGTGCTACTCAATTCGTGATTGCGGCAAGCCCTGCTCCACCTAGAGAAAGGAGACAGAACCACAGCTCTGTACTGCCCAAAGAAGAAGGTCCTGGAAGAGAGAATGCCATGGAGTAGGAGCTCCGACAAATTCCCACAGGAGGGAACGCATGACATATGGCCAGACACCACAGAGCACCAACTGAATGCACAGCGGTGTAACGAATGTTAAGGCCCCCCCAGCAAAAGTACACAGAGAGGCCCCCACTCTGGATATAATCCGGAGCTCTCATTCCTGAGTACTGAGTACTGTGCTGAGGGAGACCCCGGAAGCTCGCCCCCCCCCCCTGCACCGCGGGGGGCTGCCGTCCGTATTGCGCCCCTGGAGACGTTAAGAATTGGACAAGCAACTGCCCTGATCATTACCATGCCGGAGCCCAACACCAGCTGGTGACAGACTATAGAGACATTTGACTACTGAGAGGCCCTGTAGGCTGGCTAGAAGAAGATGCATGGTGCTGCACCTAGAAGGAGTAGAGACTCAAGTGACTAGAAGTCTCACTTGCATAGTCCAGAAAATGGTGCATGCCGCTGCACCCAGAAAAGAGACACTAGCAACAAGAAGTCTCAACTGCATCATTGGAAAGAAGGTGTTTGCGGAAGCACAGAGGAAAAAAGAATAGGAGGACGTGTAAGTGTGACCTGTTGGTTCACAATGGGAAACATAATGACCAGCCAAGCCCACTTGGGAAGATCAAGAGAGGCCAGGCCTGAAAGGCACGCCCAAGAAGACTCGAGCTGCAGACAGAGCCCATGTAGACACTCAAGCAGCAAGCCGCCAAGGTGAAAGAAGGATGATCTTGTGACAGCACAGCAGGAAAACAGAATAAGCTGCAAGCACATACGAACCTATGGGCCTATCAGGATGGCGGACGGACCTGCGTCCATCCGCCACCCCAGAGGAGAAGGGACCGTCGGCAGGGGCAGCGCCGGTCCCTTCGTGCTAATTAGGATGTGACCGCCACCCTGGCGGTCACATCCTGTATTTTTTAACATTGCAGCGGGTGCTGCTTGAAGCAGCACACGCCGCAATGTTAAAAAAAAGCATGTTTTCCTTTGCATACACGAAGATGCAGGCACCGCGCGGTGCCTGCCGCTTCGTGCACGCAAAGGCAGAGGGGTACCATAGGTACCCCCCATGTGCACCCCTCCCACCCCCCCTTCACCCCTGGGGGCCCGAAACGGGCCCCCGAAGACAACACCGTATGCCTTTCCACGGCGGAAATGCCGCCGTGGAAAGGCATAGGACCGCCGCTATCCTAATATGGCTGGCGGTGTCTGATAGACACCTCCAGCCATGTTAGAGCTTTTCCTCCGCGGTCGGAAGGCGACTGCGGCAGAAAAGCGGCGGACGGAAAACAGATCCTCCCCAGCCATCCTAATCCAGCGGGGGGTCTTTTTCCAGTCCGCAACGGATAATCCGCATCCTCTGGCCCGGAGGTGGCTTCCGCCGGCCCGGAGGATGCGGATTATCCGCAATCATAATTGGCCCCCTAGTCTTTGCTCTGTACTTTCCAGCATATCCATCCATGATGGTAACAGATGGCTCAGTACCCAAAATATCCAGGCCCAAGGATGCAGATGCTTTTAAAAAGGAAGAATGGAAACACCTGGCCACATCGCTCCCAATTGTCAACGACCCAATAAAGAAGCCTTGCAACCATCAAGGCACGTTGTTGCCACCTGTTGGACAGGTTTACAACACAACTGGCAACCCCATCATGCCAAACCCTGTCTAGTATGTCATCACTAACATCCATGGAACAGCGAACATCACGAGTGGAGTACAACACCACTATCAGAACTATAGACAAGAAGAACCAGTGACACTCAGAAGAGTCAGTCAACCAGAGACACCCTGATCCCGGTGGCAAGAGTGAGCCTTGACTAAAACCCATCTACCACTGCAGGGGCTCCTCGGCGGACTTGCAGTGGCCCAGATGCAGCACATATGCAGCTCTGGCACAGACCACATGTAGTCCTGTGGCAACTCATCCAGTGGGCCTCCAGAAGAGCAAGAGATGGCCTCAACACTGCCCCACAGATGGATTCCAGGAGTTAGCAAGGTCTTGCAGTGGAAATTTCAACAGATTGCAGCTTACCAAGACCGTCTTCGAGGAGTCAAGCAACACCACCAATGCAATCTTCGCAATGGATTCTGAAAATGCTCCTAACACACCCCGTTGAATTTTTTACACCAACCACAAATCATCCCGCGTATCAGCAGAGTGGCCCAACTCTTATGGACATGATTCCATCAGGTATTTTGCCAGGAGGTCCCTGATGTCTCTGAACCAGCGTTCATGTCCTGAGTCAAACCGGTTTAAATTATGAATGCGAGTGGGGATGTCCTATTGCAGCCAGTGTCACCGGCCCATACGTCCAAAGCGGTCCTGCTGATTGACTCTAGATACTGATGGACTATGTGGTATCTAGTTTGTTTGTTTTGTTTCTACAGGTTGGACTTATTGTCCTTTCCCTTTGGAAGGAATGTAGTATCCTGCTGGACACGTCATGTGACAGCCACCGTCTTGGGGGAAGGCGTAGCTCCCACATCCATCCATCCATCTCAAACATCACCAGCCAGGTGACCCTGCCAATAAAAGGAGGTGGGTGTACTTGCCCTGGGCTAGTTATACCCACCAATGTCTAGTGTGTGTGCCATCCCTTTAGTAGCATGTGGGATGAGGGCCAACAAATCTATAGCCTCCATGTAAAGCCATCTAGTTTGAGCATGGATCCTTCCCAAAACACAACTTTGCTGCACAGAACAAAGGGTACCTTTGCCATAAAGAGAAGCGCAGGACTCATTCACCGCACTTAGGGCTGAGGGCTGTCAGTCAGGCGATGCGTACAAACTCGCCCTCACACACGCTTCAGGGAGACCAGTTAGTTTCTTCTCGTTGCCAAGCAGAGATGTATAGTGGGCCTTTGGCAGAATCAGCACAATCAAAGACAGGCGCCAAGTATTGTGGAAAAAGCAGCTTTCATTTGCTAGTCCTGCGCTCTACAACAAAATTCCAGCAAGTGGCACTACACCCAAATGAACAAAAAAGAATGACCACAAGTTTTTGCACGTTACATTCCCACTTCTTTAACTCTGTCCCAGACCAACAGCAACAACTTGACGCTTGTATGAATGTACCACCCATCCTCTCAAACGCCCAGGAAGATTTTGTTTTCACCGGATCTGTTTAAGAAGATCAGTAGACAGTTACACCATTCTTGAGCAGAACATGACTCAACCTCGCTGTCACTTTGATCAGAGTTGAGGGTGACATTTGAGCACCGCCTAACATTCAAAGATGTTTTTGTGAGTGCCACAGGAACTCACTCAGAAAAGGATGAACCTTTCCAGTACATGAGAACAGACACCAGTACAAGTACATATTATGTATTTCAATTATATTCACTATTTCTGTTTTGTAGTCAAATGCACATGATGTGAAAGGTTTGCTTCAGCTATTGAAACCCAACCAGTGGAGTCTTGTGCACCATACAAGCCTCAACATTCAGAGACAAAAGTGCAATTACTTTGAGGTAACTCAAACATTCCTCAAATTTATCACTTTAATGAACCTTCCGCGCTTACCCGCTATCATGCTATACTCGCAAAGAATTTAAGAAGTTCCAACCTTATTTTGCTTTTCAGCAAGTATCAGATATTAATCTCCCTTAGATCATAGAATGGGATTCAGAGGTGCTTTAACTGAGATGACAAATCAGCTCTCTGTTTTCCGAAGCTATGTATTGGATGGATGGCTACCATATTGTATGTTCATGAATTCCTTGGAGTGAGGAAAGTGGTTTATTATATGGTACGGATGTGCGATCTCACCCTTTTATAAAGTCAGAAATTCATTTCCGGTCCAGCCAGGTTAGTTTGAAAAAAATTAGCTCAATCCGGGGTAGCTGTAGCTCTGAGCAGTAAGGCTTCATCAAAAAATAAGTGTAAAGCATTAGGAAGTACCAAAACAGTTGAATAGTAACAAAATACAACACAATTAAAATCGGACACCAATTTATACGAATGGGTTGTAGTTTTCTCTTTAGATAGACACCTCAACAACAAAAATTCACCGGACGGTCCAAAAGATATTACATTTTTTAAACCACCAATAAATCACAGATTTTTTCTCAGCACAATAAATCACTGTAATCTACCATGACTTACTGTTTAGGGTTAGCCACAACATATAACTTGAAAACAGATATAAAGGCACTCTGGCAGTGACCAGTTCAGGCAGAGAGCAAGTCACTGGGACAAACGAGGTCTAGTAAAACCTTTACCGCACAGTCAAAGCAGTCTCCAGACCAGTTCCAGGCCCTATGGGCAAAGTGGCATTGACTTTAATAGAGTGGTCCTGATGCAAGGGATACCCGACGCTGAAGATGCTCAAGGACGCTGAGCAGTGATGGGGGTCTTGCTGTTGCCCCTCCTTGGTCTATGAACATGATGGAGTGACGTTGGCCACAAGGGTCAATGCCCCTCGTAGTCCAGGTGAAGTTGAGCCAAAAAACGGATGCCACTGGTCTACTGGTCTCCAGTTGCAGCGAAACCAATTGTTGTCTTTAACTGGTGGTAACTTTCTCACAGAGTGACCACACAGCATTCTGACTGCTCACCTGGGTCCAGCAGACCTGTGTGCAACTTTTGAGGGCTGGGTCTGGGTTTCCCAGGCTGCGTTTGGGCAGTCAGTGGCAAGTAGGCATTCTTGGCCACCAACTCTCAAAGGCAGACGTCTTCATTTTTTGTGGCCCTGTGGCTGTAACAGAAAGTTCAGAGTCACTTCTTCTGTGTGTATCTCTGGGATTACTTTTCCTCGAGCAGGCCACTAAAGGCATGGTCCTCTCTTTGATAGTCCAAGAATCAGCAGGTGCAGCCCAGTTTTGGTGCAGCCTTTCTTTGCCGGATTCAAGGAACACCTGGGCAGTCCTTCGGTCCTCTCTCCAGAGCAGATGTGATTTGAGGTCTGTGTGCCAGGAGTGCCACTTTAATGCAAATAACTTACCCTCGGGGATCCACGGACTACTAGCTAATGAGCTACCATGCAGCCCCGATGACGACCTCCTACAAAGTGTGGCATCCAGCTGCCCCAGAAGTGAATATTCTGCCCACTTCCAAGATGGTACGTCCCTTTTCTCAGTGTGTGAAGCATGGTTGCCCACCCTAGAGGTGTAGCTATCTAAGGGCTATACGGGCGAGGGAAAACTGGTTTGGAAAATGTTGCTCCTCTCAGTCCCTGATGCCAACCTGTTTACCAGAATAAAGGAACAACCAGACTCGTGTGTCCACCATGTGCCCTTCAAAGGTGGATTCACCTTTGAAGCTCGCCTTTTGGGTTCACACCTTGCCTTGCCTTCCTGCTAGGGAGAGGCCTCACTTCTTCCAATAGCAGGCTCTTTGTGTTCCTTCATGAAAGTTGTTCACACACCCCCCCAGGAAGGCAGACAGCTGTCTTGTGGCCAGCAACCATAAGCGGTTGCTAGAAATCTTTGGAACATAAAGTGACAAATTCCTGAAGTTGTCATCTGGGCAAAAGTTACATTAAATTCGACTTGAGCCTCATAATGCAACTAAATATGATACAATTTAGTATCATATTTAGAAGTTCCATTCAAAAGTTAGCATTGCTGAATTGTCAGTGTGTAACACTGTACTCAGCAATGGGGCCATTGGTTTCCGGTGCTTGGCACACACACTTAATTGTCAACATTGGTGCTTGTGACAGTCTGCCACAAGGTGGCGCTGTCTAGCTAATTTAGTGGTGACCATAATAAAAGTTAATATTAGATCAATATACATTCAAAATGACTATTACCTGCCACCCAAGCCATTCTTGTAGCTTTGGGGACCTGAAACAGTCTGAATTGTCACACTTGTAGAAGTGTGATGGTTAGTAGTTGTGTTGTTACTATCGTCGGCAGCACGGCAGGGGCAATGTGTGCTGCAGACTGCAGTGGCTCCTGACAAGAGCCATGGCACTTATTTCTTTGCAAATTAGGCACTGGTTGAAATTATTGATACACTTGGTTTATCCTTTGAACTTCCATGTGTTGCCTGATCACTTCTCTCCACAGATATCTACACTTCTAACAACTTTGGTACCAAAAACATTCAAACAGATTCAGGCCCATGTAAACAAATGAGTTTAAATAACCTAAAGCCAAGGGTGGAAGTACCAGTCAACTAACCGCAAACTGGAATATAATTGAATATGAGAAAAAAAAGAAATTAATTTTCCTGGTAAGAAGGGGGTTGCATAATTATCACTGGTGAGCCACTGTCCTAAAAGACCAAACCCCCTGCCTGGCCTGTCAAGAAGCAACAGCAGGTGATCCTACAACAAAGATGAATGCGTCCATATTTGGAAGGGCAGGGGCGGCTTACCTCATATATTACCAGAGCTCTATGAGGTTGTCTTTGCCAGAGGTAAAAGGTGGGCTTCTGCTTTTCTGTTAGAACAAATGTTGCATTAGCTTGTGATATGCAGCTTACATGGCTCAAGGATGGACTTTTCCAACCTTATGAACTCATTCGCAGTCGAACATCTCTCGAAGCTCCTTTGAATTCCTGCCATCTTGAAATCCTGATGCAGTTGTACTGTCAGAGCCAGGGCAGGACTGTGTGTGATGGCTGCTTGGGAATCTTTGAAGAGAGTGACATTATGGGTTGTTTCGACAATTGGGTCAGAGAACTTATAAATGTGCATGTCTGGCTGGCCGGCCCATGACCACTGGCCTAAGGGACATGCGCATTTTAAGGCGCATAGCTCCCTGCTGCTGCCACTCGGCAGCACTGTCCCCACCCCACCCTGACACTTAGTTCAGGATGGGTTGCTGAAAAACAAAACAGTAATAAACAAACGTTATTACTGTTTTATTTTTCAGCTCTGGGCTTGTGGGGCAACGCTCCTCCACTCAAATGGAGGAGCTGTCTTTTATCCTGATTCGCGTCTCATCCCTAGGGTCTTACAAGGTTCTCCTGTTAGCGTTATTTATTATTATCTGCTGCACAAGCCCCGCCTACCAGAGTTTGAAGAATGTTGGTTGAGCATGCCATCCAAAAGCCAAACATAGCACAAACATAACAAACACTAAAGGAGAATGTGATCAGGTTGGGTTGGTATATGTGGAGGTATGGAGGTTTTATAATAAAGTGATGAGTGGAGACACAGAAAATACCATATCACACAGAGGATACAGCCAATTCATACCCAGAACTATTCGAGTACTATGCGGGGCAGAGATGGGAGAATGGGTCACGATGATTAGCAAGTATTGGGAAAGCCAAAAGGTCTGCTTTGCATTTTGAGTCCTGACTAAAATATTTATAATAAATAGTATCCTGCAGTGAAAAAAACAAGTGTCTGTATACAATATATCTATTAGATAAAGAATTGGGTGTAAGATAATTTAGCAACTTTGAGATTTGCAATAGTTTTTTATGCGTTGCAATGCAAGCACTTCTTAGGAGGCGGAGTGATACACTAAATAGCCAAAAGAATGAGGTGAGAGAGTTTTTTATCCTCCATCTGTAGCCAAATACCACACTATGTATATTTTAAAGAATTTGCTTACAATAGATCATTCGGACAGATAAGACAAGTCAGACCTAAAAATGACACAAGGTGTGGGAGGCAGAGGGAGTGGTATAAAGAACTATGTCAAACCAGGTTATTATTATTATGGCACCTGCGCACCAATTCTTTATCTCAGGAACACACCACTGCCTGCCTTCTCGCAACAATATGCGTTGCGTACCTGTTTGTGAGGGTAAACATTGATGTGGCACTTGATACATTCTTGTCCCATGTTGGCCCAGGAATTGCCGCTCATCCATTTTCTCTTGCACTTGGGGCACTTGTATTCGCCAAAGCAGCGCTTCTTGCCCTGATAAGGTGTGAGGCCCTCTCCTTTGGGTCGAGCCTGAAACAAAAAATAGGGGAAAACTGATTTATAACCCAAACCAAATCCAGAAAATGTCACAGCTCAGAGCAGAGCAATCTTGAAGAGAGTCAGTACGCGCTTACCAAAGACTGCGTCATTGGCAGACAGGCTATCGCTGCAAAAATGCCCATAGTACTTCATTACAAATGTAACCGGAGTGGTAGTGGTCCAATACTTTCATCGATCTCACTTTTAACATTATTGAAGAACACATGGAATGGTGCCCAGGTCCTTAAGTAACATATAATGTTGTAATTACGATTGCGTTTATATAATGCTTACTACCGCTGACGAGGCGCCGAAGCGCTTTTTTCGGCAAGTAGCACGCTGCTCCGAAACCCATAAAGGATTAGTGGTGAATTATTATAGTGAAATATGAAAGTAATTTGAGTGGTGGATATGTTAGTCTGTTATTTGGATTGAGAAGGATATTAGAGGGGTAGAAGAAGCTAAAGGTTTACATTTATATAGTGCTTGCTACGCCTGATGAGGTGTTGAAGCACTTTTTGGTGAGTATCATGCTATGAGCAATAGCTAATCTTGGGTGCCTTTGAATGATGCCCCTGCCTCACCAGAGTCAATGAGCTCCTGGTACTATAGCGATAGGTGTTACACGAAAGGGTCATCAATTCTATTTGCAACCTACTAATTTTATAGCTGGATAACCTTACATAATTCATTACTTATGTTCTAAAGATGACTGGGATGGGAAATAGTAGCCAACTACCAACCTTAAGAAGCATGACAAGGAGTGAGTGGAAATTGGCACATGGTATGGCTGTATTACATTACACCGTATGTAATTCGGAGTGAAAAAAAAACACAGATTTACACACAAAACAGAAAAACATTGAGTTATTGGATCGGATCACCTCACTTCACACAGACACAAATGTGCGACAGTGCACATGATCCCATACTCATTTGGGGATAGGCATAGGCAAACAAACCCTGCAACCCTAGCCCGTTGCATGCTCCTCATCCTCTTTCACCATAAGATCAATCCACGAGAATCAATGTCTAAAGGCAACTCTTTACCGATACTGAGCTCTGTCCAACAATCATGGGAAAATTGCCATGAAATCATCATCATTTAGTCAACATGACTACTGGCAACTCCAGTAAGCAGCAATAGCTTCTGCAATGATGTTGCAACAGAATGAATATGCTAACAGTTTTGAGCACTAAGAAAGACCTCTTATTCACTCTACAATGTCAACAGAAGCTCCTATATTGTTGAGCCTGGGCCATATGGAATATCAAATTAATCCAGCATACTTCCATATGGAATATGAAATCAGTCTAGGATACTTCCATATGGAATATGAAATCAGTCCAGGAAAGTTAGATGACTCAGGCGTGTCGGAAGCTTTTGCTGGCCTGGGTAAAAAAACGTCATCTCTGCAAAGATGGTTTCCCTTTATCTAGCATCTAGCCTCATCGAGTCGTGCAGCTGCCATTAGCTTGCCAGGCCTGATTTTTCATTTATAAAACATTTTTGACGGGAACAGCACCCTGAAAAGCTTAAGAACAATGGCAAAAGGGGTTCCTCTGCCCCTCCCTGGTGAAGGACCTGATATAACTTGATTCAAAACAGTCAGCCAGACACCACTAGTCATTTCATAGGGAGATGCTGACATACCTAGCTGGGTGGGAGTGACGGACCCCCCCTACCCCCTAAAAACGCACATATTTACACCATTTTTAATAGTTTGCAGGCAGAGGAAAACCCCAAATGGAAATATAGAGAAAAACATCACATCTTATTCAAATCTATTTAAAAAAATACCTCTTTAGGAAGGAGAACTGGCAAAATTAGGTATACCTGTATTCTAAGAAAAACATGTGGGCAACTCCTCTCATTTCTTTTTGCCAAGTAAATAGCAAACATCAAATTCCTGGTAGATCTTCAAAGAAAACAATCAGATGTGCACTTTTATAGGGTATAAGGCACAAGCTTAGCCTTTCAGAATCTTCTACTCAATACTTTGTGATTAGTCTGTGGCCAGTGAACTGGCACATTTTATTCTTTGGCATTCTCAGGTGCCTCTTGTATTCATTCTACTGGTAATCTCAGTGTGCGGATTCAATTCAAGCCAGGCCTAGATACCCAGCAGTCTCCTGGAGTATTGTAGTGATTCACATGGGCTGATGTATTCATGCTTTCATTTATTCCTTATCAAGTGGATCCAGGCCTAACTCGCTTCTCCTCCCTTACCTCCAATATTCTGTATGTAGACTTTCAGGGATCAAATATTTCCAGATCAACCCACCCCAACAATGAAAATGCCCTTTCACACTGATATTTGTCTGCATTCTCTTCACTGTTCCTGGCATCATAGGCAGGTGAGGCCTCTGGATAATCTCAACACAAAAGTGAAAAGGCTAGACCAAACCTTCATTGACAACACCATCCACCCTCAGACCACCTCTGTAGTCACTGTATGAGACAAAGACCGACGCGCAAGAATGAAAGCAGGATAATGCCTGTGTACATTTTTTGAGGCCTTGAAAGATTTTATGCATCTATCCAGCTAGGGGAACATCCTTTACAACGCAACTTTTACCACGCAGTGCCTTTACGACACAACTATTACAACGCAAACCATTACAACGCATTGTGCTGGGGGGGCGCTCTAAGATAGGGAATAGATTTAATATACTATCCAACACCTTTCCTAGTATCCACGGGGACTGGAGTTGGAATAGTAAATTAAACTATTCACTATCCAGCACCCCAAAGCGCTATGCGTTGTAAAGGTTTTCGTTGTAATACTTGCGTTGTAAAAGCATGCATGGTAAAAGCATGCGTTGTAATGTCATACATCCATCAAGCTACAGCACATATTCATATCTAGCCTTGGGGTATGTGACAAATTTCTATCTGAAGAAATTCATTACAGCTGGTGGTGCAGCAGCAATAAACCTCAGGTTCAAATTCCAATTACCCACCCTGCTGCCCTTGGGAACCTGGCAAGCAACAAACAAGTGTAAGGTCCCTCTAGCTCTATCCAACTGCTGATGAAATGTAAGCGTTCTACATCTTTACTAAAGTGGACTAAAAATGTATTCAGTTGCTGATCAATGCTGAAATAAGCCCCAATGTAAGCAAAGAAAATAAGCCATCTTGACTCGATGTTGGTTATTAAACTACAGCCTTAAAACAGGTACGGGGGGAGGTGGGGGGGGGGCTCACACCTATGATTCTTGGCTTCCTCCCAAATGGCTGAAATAATGATAGCTACGCCCCAGTAAATTCCACCAGGTTTGGGAGTACCCTTCTATTTTGCAAATGTCAGACTCAAGTTGGCAGAGTGGTTGGTTTGTAAGGAGGTTCATGTCACAATGCGAAGTGACACGGGAATGAGGTAAGCGTAGATCTTGTTTAACACTCTCGCCTATGCACGTTCACCACAAAGGATACTCCATCCACTTGCAAGGTCATTTCATTCTGCAACCTCACCCAACTCCTTGAACCCATTACTAACTATGATTAAATGTTATTTCATGGGTGTGTTTATGACTTGGCTATGCCTCACTACATGTTTTTCCGTTTACATCAACAATCCACCCAGCACTCCAGAAAGGAGCTTGTCTACCCTCCCAATGGTATAAAATTGAACCTCAACTTGGATGTAGCAGGCTGGCTCAGAACACAACTTTCTGATGAGGTACTGCACAACATCACAATTTCCAAAGTCAGAGCAGTCTATTGACGCCTTGAGGCATGGGCTGGGGTTTTTGCTGCAACCAAAAGATTAATGAAAATCTGTAACCACCAGACAAAGCAAATGTTAACTCTTTTCCCCAGTAGAGAGTAGCACTGCCTGAAAAATAAAAAAAGAATACAAATAATCCCTCGCGGGAGGCACTTGGTGGAAGTGTTGCAGGACGGCCCGTCAGTGCCTGCTTCGCTCCAGCATAAGGAGGAGTCCCACTGCACAAGAGCCAGAAATACCACAGCGCAGAAGTCATCGCTTCCAGCTGGGCTCGCCCTGAAGGGACCTATAGAAAAAATGGATAGGAAATGGAGACCAGATGAACCGGCCAATACCCCTCCCATCCCGCCGCATGCATTACCACTCCATTTCACAAAGGTCTGGACAATGCTCGGTTAGAAAGTCAAGTCTGTGCACCACAACAAAACCTGGTTTGTAGGCCTCCTCTAAGCTAGCCTTACTCAGTCTGCTTTTAAAAGGGGCCTAGTTTTCAGCTCTTCTGTAAATGGGCTTCGTTTTCAGGTCTGCATCGAAGCAATAATTTGTTAATGGCCAATCTCCAAAATCAATGCCATATTTTCAGATGTTCCTTGGATTAATATCGTACTATCAGACATGCTTGAAATCGATACTACTGATTCACGCTTTCCAAAAAAGCCATGATAAAAACACATATATGCAGGGGTCTTTGCGTTTGCCCTTGTCATCCACTGCTCACTTCAAGTGTTGTCTACATTTGTCTTACACCCACCACAGCATGGGGCAATAGATCCACCCACTACATCCATTGTCTTCCTTGATCTGTGAATTATAAATTAAGTAATTTTACCAGTTCACAAACCCATACTCACCTAAAATATTGATTATTATACAAGATTGCAATAAAACAAAAAACAGCAGACTTGCCAAGGCGGACACATTAGGTTTTTCCAGTGTTTATTTAAAGTATGTTTTAAACAAATTCAATGTCTGGAGTTTTTATTTTTCACATTAATGCATTAACATTGTCAACCCAAAAATGAAGGTGATAGTTGCACTCTTGAAAACATTATTTTCAGTCCTGCCTCATATCAATATCCTAAACACATCGCTCCCTATTTCTGGGGCTTCTTTGCTCATCCAAGCTGACAACTTTAACAAGAATTTGTCCTAAGAAAATTCTATTTTTACGCTGTGTATAACCAGACGAAAACAATTACCTACTTGTGCCCGTGAACATTTTAGAGTCACATGTGCTGGATAGTGAGGCCACTTCGTGCAGCAGGGGAAGGCTCCAAAGAAAAATGGTGGGTCCCTGCAGATATACATACATATATAATGTTGTCAATCCGGGAAAGAATGTTTGCACATATATTTTCTTATTTATGTATGTATACTTGTATCCCGTTGACCTTTGGAAGATTGATGTATATAGATGAATTTATCAGAAAAGAAGGTGAATCATATACACCATATATATTTCTTATATATGAGTATAATGTGATTATAGTAACAAACAATATTATTGTATGTTTTGATCCAAGCCATCATCTTTTTAGGAATATTCTTTATTTAGATGGGTTTTAATTAGGATGTCCTTTGTCAGATCGAATAATATGGCATTGCCAGAGGAATCATAGTGTGATTATTTCATTTCTAGAGGCATTTGCTGTTAGAAAAATTAAAGAATTTAAAACATCTATGTATATAACAATGATTTCGAATCATACGTTTTTTATTCCTGCTTTATGCACCTTATTGTGGATTCTAACGAAGGTAAACACACTAAACGACATGTATTCATTTAAAAGTTTTAAAAACTGACATGTTTAAAGATGGCGACCTCGGGAAGGAGACTCCTAAAATAGCACTTTAAGTTTTGCTTTTTCCATGTCTTCTTTGTAACTAAGTATAAAATGTTATTGAAAAATGACGCTCGTAGTCGTGAACAAGGCTGTGTGTGGCAGCCGGAACGGTGGGTGTTTTCATTTTATGGTGCTTTAAAAAATCTTTGTACGGAGAATTGGCTTGCCTATATTGTTTTGTATAGTTACGACAAGCTATGGGACTTACACACACACCCACCCCCATATATGTGTATATATATATATATATATATATATATATATATATATATATATATATATATATATATATATATATATATATATATATATATATATATATATATATATATTACCTACTGGCGGTCGCCAGTAGGTAGTTATAGTTAGGATTTTTTTCAATGTTAAATCTCAAAATTCTATTTGGAATAACTTTGGCACCGGTTGACGAATCTGCCTGAAAATTTCCTGAAAATGGCCTCGTCAAGCTCCGGTCCTTCCTTTAAAGTTTGGGGGGGATACGTCAAGCGGGGGCCGAGATAAAAGGGGGGTCCCAAAACGCGTTTTCCCCATGTTAATTTCCATAGGGCGGTCGATTTCACTTTTAACCCGAACGGCTGAATGGATTTCCACCAAATTTGGCAAAATTGTAGGGATTGGTAGCCCGATGTGCCTTTGCTATGTCTCAAGATATGTGCTGCAGTGGATTTTGAGTAATTTAGGTTCAAAAAAATATATATATCTATAGCAGCGCACCGGTGCACGTACCAGGGAGCGCTCCGGGCGCGTGACGCGAGGTGCGCATGGAAAGCTGATTGGCTCTCGGGTGTCTGTAAACATTCGAAACAGTCCAGAGCGGCCGCCATCTTGTGTCTCGGTAAAATCGAGACATAAGAGGTGGCTAAAACAAAGGGGGAACTGACCATAAGGCGTCAGGGATAGACCCCTTTGACCCCCTAGGTTTGATGTGGGGGCTATAAAAGGGCCCCGCGGGGCATTTAAAATATTTTTTTTTTCCGTTTTGCGCGGGGGAAGCGCCCGGTACGCGCACCAGGTAGCGCACCGGGGAGCGTAAAATGAGGGAAAAAGATGACAGAGTTTTTAAAAAATGAAGTTTTGATTTAGAAATTGGAGTTAGTTCTAAAAAGAACTTTTTTTTTTCTTCTTTTTGTTGTTTTATATTTTTTTTGTGTTTTTTGAACTTTTTGAACTTTTTTTGGCTTTTCAAAACAGTTTTATATTTTTTTTGTATTTTTTTAGGGGGAGAAACAAAAAAAGGGAATTGAAACTGGCTCAACTGGAGCAAAAAAACAAAAAACCCAAAAAATTACTTCTTTTTGGGGCACTTGTGATTATCACCTGCAAGGACGATGAGCTTAACGCTTTTTTCGCCATAGGCGATAAGCTTGCCACATGCAGAACAAGTGATTTTAAAATCAGCAAATCTCGGCTGAATGCAAGGCATCACCTCGGATGTTTCTGGTTCTGATGAGGTGGGTTGGTTTCTTTGGGAGGGGGTCCTTGATGACTGGGGGAGGTTACTGGCCAGTTCCCTGAACTCTGCACGAGAGTAGTTGTTTGGGTGCTTTCTGGTCATGTGCCGAATCATGGTATAGTTACCAAAAGAATATTTTTTGTTTGGGTTGCCCCGTGAAAGTTCATCATTGCAGATGAGGCAAGTCACCTTGGGCGCATTCACCTTTTTTTTCCCCTCTGGGATTGAAAAAAACTGCCATACAATGTGTGGTTTGGGTTTGTAAGGTGTATTTTCTTCTGGCAGCCATCTTCTTCTCCCCTCCTCCTCTTCCTCTTCCTCCTCCTCCTGTTCTTGACCACCAATATAATTTGGAGCTGGTCCTCTTGGTGGTTGTGGTGGTGGTGGTGGGGCAGATGCACCAGCTGATGCTACTACTGAAGCCATTATTTGGAGCAAAAAAGTAGAGAGAGCAACAAACAGGTCTTCCTCAGTCAAAGGACAAAGTCAGAATAAGGAAAAAAGGTGGGGTCTTTCATCATTTAGAAAAAAAAACTGTCCTGAACCAATGAGAAGTGTTATTTTCAGGTCACAAGACCAGGGGCTTCATCATTATGAAACTAAAACTGTTATGAACCAATGAAAAGTGTTATTTTCTGCTCACATGACCCGACGCGCTTACGCTACGCGCCCGGGGCGCGCCCGGGGGCGCGCAGCGTAAGCGCGTCGGAAGTTTACGTTGTGCGATCGTATTCGCTCGAGTACTTCCGGGTGCGCTTACGCCGTGCGTATCACGCGGTCGCGGCTACGCGATACGTCACGATCATGTTTTCGTTTGCGATATTGGCGCTCACGGGACGCTCCCCGGAGCGCGCAAGGGGGCGCTTTTCAGAAATACGCTTTTCGGGGCGCACTCCGGGGCGCGCTCCGGGAGCGCTCCCCCCAAAAATTAAAAAAAAAAAAAAGGGATAATTGTAGGGACAGGTAGCCCTATTCTGAAGTGGTTTGTAAAAAAATTAACTTTATAAAAATAAGTATTGTGCTACATTGGGCTTAATATATGTTAGAGCCAAAATGTAGCCCAAATGTAGCCCAAAGTAGCCCAATGTAGCCCAAAGATGGCCACCAGAGACCAAAAATTGTAAATGTAGCCCAAATTTCAACTAGATGTAGCCCAACTGTAGCCCAATGACAGAATGTACCAGAGTGTTAAAAAGAACAACTAGAGTGCTAACAGTCTTATTTATAAAGTGAAACTTATAGTTAGGAATTAGCATTAACAAAACCTATGAAATTCTCTGAAAAAACCATAGGTTTCACACCAGTTATAGTTAGGAATTAGCATTTAAAAAACCTATGAAATTCACTGAAAAAACCATAGGTTTCACACCGGTTATAGTTAGGAATTAGCATTTAAAAAACCTATTAAATTCACTGAAAAAACCATAGGTTTCACACCAGTTATAGTTAGCTGGAAATTTTACTGATATAAAACCATTGAAATTCCCACGTTATAGTTAGTCGGACTCACTATAACTTGCGCGTGCAATGCACTGCTGATGACATCACATATTACATCACTCATGACATGGTGAGTGACATCACTCATGACATCACTGATGACACCATCCTTGTGACACAGTGACAGACCTCCTCTCAGTGTAAAGTAACCCTTGAGACACATATTCAAAAATAGAAACTGAAATTTTTAAAAAATGGACATACCTATATCAGTTACAACAAGCAATTCTGTACTTCCACTATCTATATACACATCCACTCATTCACCAACAGTTCTATATAGTCACTCATACATATACTCACTCATCATATGAAGAGATACACCTATACATCCTGTTACACACCGACATTCATCCAAAAGTTACTCACACACATATTCACACGTGCAAATAAACTATTGAACAACCATTTATTTGAATATAGAGTTATACACACACTTCCACCTTACTTCTATTGAAAATTACACATATTTATTCTCTTAAACAATCACTTATAGAAACACATACTTATTTAAACAGGAACTCTTACAATCTCTTACTCTCACATATACTCACTTATATACATCAATATTCATATATACTAGATTAAAACATATGTAGTTACTGATAAAGACACTAGTGAGACAGTCATTCACTCACTAACAAACACATATAGACACTCATCCACCCATACAGTCCTGTACATATGCTGTCTTCAAAACACATACAAAGAGTCAGTCACTCATGCATCTATGTGCTAAGTAATACCCCCACCAAACCATATAGACACTCAAACTGATACTAATAAAAATATCAAATAACCCATATACATACGCATGTAGCTACTTATCAACACATGTAGCCACTTATACACAAAGTGAAACACTAATATATGTATTTAAATATTTAAACATAACTCACTAATATTTATTTTTCAGAAAGACACATATTCACTGGATGGTGTCATCAGTGATGTCATGAGTGATGTCACTCACCATGTCATGAGTGATGTAATATGTGATGTCATCAGCAGTGCATTGCACGCGCAAGTTATAGTGAGTCCGACTAACTATAACGTGGGAATTTCAATGGTTTTATATCAGTAACATTTCCAGCTAACTATAACTGGTGTGAAACCTATGGTTTTTTCAGTGAATTTAATAGGTTTTTTAAATGCTAATTCCTAACTATAACCGGTGTGAAACCTATGGTTTTTTCAGTGAATTTCATAGGTTTTTTAAATGCTAATTCCTAACTATAACTGGTGTGAAACCTATGGTTTTTTCAGTGAATATATATATATATATACTAGCAGCCCGTCCCGACGTTGTCTGGGAGCAATTAGGATTCAGAGCCCCCGCCTGCACGTAGAAAAAGTGATCGGTTAGGCTCTGGGTGTATTTAAACCTTTTCTTTCAGACCATGTTTTGGGTTTGCATAAGAGCCCACTTTTCCACCTCCTGGTCACCTTTTTAGATGCTAGGGCAGCATTCTTTCGACTTCTGTAGACACATCTGCATCATATCTACTCTTGTTAGTTTGCTCACTGACTTTCTGACTGTGCTGAAGGATGATCGTACTGCAAAAGCCCCTATTTGGTTCTCTCTACGCATACCAGCCCTCTCAAGCCTTCTGCCATATCCCTTGCGCTCCAGCTGGCTGTATACATCATAGCTGTTTCCTTCCCAAGCGGCATCTACTACACCTTGTCACCTGTTCCCTTCCCACGCGGCATCTACTACACCTTGTCACAGCACCCCTTCCCGTGCGCTCGGTCTTTGTACCTCAATACCTGCTCCCTGGCCGCCTCAGCATCACGTCACTCCGCCCCCTTCCTAGCGCTGTTGCCTTGTGACTATCACACAAGTGAGTGACCCCTTTCCTGACCCTCTCTTCTACTCGCCACACGTCTCTCGTTTATCGGGTCCCCCTTTCTTCGCCTCTCGGTTGCTCCAATCACGTCTCACCAGTCCTCCAGTCTCCGCTCTTTGCAATCAATGCTCGGACGTCAGCCTACGCCGCTCCTTCCCTCGCTCCTGATGTCATGACGCACCTCACGGCCGGCGCTACTTTCAAGGGACTACTTTTTTTCATGGTAAATTTTTTTAATTACGTTTTTTTTATATATAGCCTATGTCCATCTCCTGGACCTCCCCTTTCCAATGCTGTATTGGGTGTTGTGATTGGTGGTGTACTTTTTGAGTTTACCTGGCTCAAAGGACACAGTTCTCTCTTTATAATAGTAGTGTAGATATATATATATATATATATATATATATATATATATATATATATACACATACACACAAATATATACACACATACACACACTGGAAATTATTGTTGTTGATATATACATATATTTATATACACACACACACACATATATAGATATACACACACATACACACACACACTCATATGTAATAACAACAAACGCTAACAGAAAGCTACTAAAAACACTAAACAAAAACAATACTACTAACAAAAACAATAGCAATAATCAGGAGGGGGGGCTGTTGTAACTCATGAATTCATGAGCTCGGATTAGTCACAAAATCATATTTAGTCTCCCCACTTCTAAACTGGGTCATGAGGTACAGTCTTTTTGTTGAGTTAAATGATTTGATGTACCTGACTAGAATGGCTCAATTTCCGGAGTGAAGGCGGCGTTTTGTTTGGATCGCAGGGTCCTGCTTCGTTAATCTGTCCATCTGCACCACATCCTTCCTAAATGTGGATCTTGGAAAAGCACCATGTTTGTGCGTTTGCTTTACACTGACAACTTGGCATTGTTTGTTGTTTGGCTGCTTGACACTTCTTTCGGGGTCGAAGGCTTAATGGCCAAGATGGAATCAGGTCCTTTGGTGTGGGAAATTCTGTTGATCTTTGCCTGTTCCTGCCTCCACTCTATCCTTAAAGCAGTTTTCAGTGAGGATTTTAGAAGTTTCCAGATCCCACCTTACCAAGAACTGTAGCAAAGTTGTCACAGAAAGGCATTTGCCTCCAAACACCCCAAAACAAATTACGGAACCATTCCATTTTCAAAAATAACTACATCATTTCGCATATGAACCCCATTTATTGTGGATTCCTAAAGAAAATGGTCCTGAAATGCAACATCGGGTCTGCTCACCAGTTGTGATGTACACCTAAAATCCTATACATTCCTCCTGTGTGACTGACTCAAGGGCAGAAGAAATAATCTGAAGATGGCGCCCACACACAAGGACGTCTGCAGCTGTGGTCCACGTTAGACTGAGGTATTTTATATGGACCTTACAGCATGCTTGCTCCACTGAGTCTAACTTTGTGCAGCTACCTCGGGTATCTGATGGCCGAGCTTAAGGGGAGCAGAGGAAATTGAGAAAGCCTGGTTACCAATAAACTGGTACAAGCTCGGGAGCTAATAGAGCGGCAAACAGGGAAACACACAACGTCTTCTGTGAATCAACTGCTTTCATTTTCCTTGCAGAGAGTCGTGAGCACTGAGCTCCGGGTATGCTTATACCTGGGCACCCCCTTCCTTCTTTTGACTGGCGCTGTGGCATAAAATAGCGCACGCCCAGGAGCCATCTTTACTCAATGAAAGTGTAAGTTCAATTAAAAAATGGCATTGCTGGGACTAAAAATGTGTACAGAAATGCAGGGCTCGCACTTGCGCATTGAGGGGCAGATTTACAAGCCCCTTGCGCCACTCGTACGTCACTTTTCTCATGTTAAAAATGACGCAAAAGTGGCGCAAGGGGCTTAATGTAAGTAAGCCCCTAAGAGTTTCCGTGGTATCCCGGCAGATCTAATGCAAAGAATCTCAGCAGTACCTCCATTCTGTGGCACTTTAGTGATGAACTCATTTTCAGATCTATCAGATATGAACGCATTAGCTGCTTACACACTGTACACCCTGCCAACATTGGCCGTTTGTGTACCTGGCACTTCTGCTGAAAAAATGGCCAGGAACACCAGACAACAACATACTCCACTCTCACTGCTCCTGGTAAATAAGACTTTTTAAAAATAAATTCTGTGTACTCCACCCTGCACTGGAGTACACTGTGCCTTTTTGTACCAGCCACGCCCACAGGGATATCACCTTTCTTAGAAAAATCATAGGTCATTTGTTTACGTTGTTCTATTCTGGAACAGCAAAGAGGTGGTAGTTGAACAGCAAACAGGCAGCTGAAAAAGAATTTGAATAAAATTGCCAGGATCTTTTTTTTAGGTGCCAATTAACCCTCTGTTTGCTTTACAAGTCATTTTGAAACAATTTAGACAGCTCTCGAATACTTTAAATTCGTTATGTGTTTGCTGTTCTGGTTTATGTTTCAGAAGGTAAAAATACATGATGTCCCTGTTTTTCCCAATATTTTTACCAGCCTGGACTTAAAATTAAAGGTCAGACGGAAAAAAAAACTGCCAGTTTGCAACCCTATTCCATGACGTCTTATTTCTTAATAGTATTTGTTTGCTACAATGCAATGGCTACTGTATGTTTTACTACGCTAATGTGGTTGGCCAGTGAATATACACAGATCATAGTAGTACGATAAGTGGTTAGGTTCCGGATTAGAGAGGAAGATAAATTACTCCTTTTCTATGTACACAACTTGAACATGTATTTATGTTCTGTCTAAAGGGAGGGAAAACCCTCTGGTGCGACGCCTGACTCATTACGTTACATGTAGATCTTTGGAGGATGTCTGAGGCTGTATGTTCTATTTCCGGAGAATTAGCACTAATGTCTACAGTTAGAACCTATGTGGCCAGTGTCACCTTTAGTATACATCTGCTATGTAAGACTTAAGAAAGTTCATTTTGTCTCACAATATTACATCTATTATTTGAGTGTCAGGACTCTCACTTGCACATATAACAGTTATGACCCACAATAACACTAAAATCATAATACACAGCAGTCAGCATCAAATTGTATCTTATGCCTCTGAAATGCACATAAGAGAAACCTGCTATGAGGTTTGCCCATCACCAACACTGTACAGCCCAAAAAAAAAAAAGAAAAAAAAGATCGCCAAATGAATAGGCATGAAATAACTGTAGAGATCTGTTACATCATGATGGACAATTTGGAGGACTTTAATATAGTCCCCCGCTGCAGGTCTTTAATATCTATACAATCTGACTGCTTCTCGCAAAGACACCCAGATATGGGATGGCAATCAGGCCCGACCCTTGCCGGCCGTTATACCGGGGCGGTGACGTCAGGCGGGGGAGGGGCAGGGTGGGGGGTTTGAAAATGCGGGATATGGACCATTACAGGTAAGTAACGAAAAAAATGAATAAAACTAATTTCGTTGCCCGCGCTGCATCGCCAAATGTGATGCAGCGTAGACAATGAAATTCGTTTTTTTTTTTTAGTTACTTACCAGTAATGGTCCATATCCCGCATTTTCAAACCCCCGACCCTGCCCCTCCCCCGCCTGACGTCACCGCCCCGGTATAACGCCCTGCACGGGCCGGGCCTGATGGCAATTAAAATGTCCATCACAAAAGATCTCTCGACTTCTCTCTCCCTTCTTCCATGGCAGCTCATGACCATGACTATACACATACTCTTAGATCGGAGAACCCAGTGCAGTAACCAGCTAAACAGACTATATCATAAAACAAGCATTGGGAAAACCAATAGTTCTCGCTTATGGAAGAGCTATTGACTTTGCCAATATGTTTTAGCCATGTTCTACACCAGCTTTGCAGCTGTTCAGCGTAACTAAACATTAGTGGCTTAAATGAGAGTGACGTGGAATGTTGTAAAGTAGAGTGTCGTGGAGTAGAGTGGGGAGTTATGGTGTGGCATAGAGAATCGTGGAGTGGTGTGGAGTTTTGTAGAGTGAAGTGGAGTGGAATGTCGTGGAGTGGAGTGGAGTGGCATAGTGCTATGGAGATTTGTGGAGGTAGGAGTGTCGTAGAGTAGCAGGCCATAGAGTGGAGTAAAGTGTAATGGAGTGGAGTGGCAAAGTGTGTTGTGGAGTGGTGTAGAGTGGTCCATTGCAGACTGGAGTGGCTTAGAGGGTGTTGTGTAGAGTAGAGTGTTGTAGAGTAGAGGGGTGCAGAGCGGAGTAGATTGTCATAGAGTAGAGTGGCACAGAGAGTAGTAGTGTAGTAGAGTGGAATGGAATAGAGTGGTATCGGGCCCTCCATTATCCAGCTCAGGATGGCAACACTGGGACCGGTTGGTTGATTTATTTGCATCATTTAAATATTCACAGGGTCACTTCAGAGATAAACAGCCAGTTCCCAGTTATCCATGAGAAGTGGAGATGGCCATTTACCCGACATTTCTGAGGGGCTTCATTTCTTGTAACATTGTTCCTCACTTTGAGAACCTTCACATCACTTATACACCCATTGTATTTGGTGTGTCCATTCATTTAGCTCCATTTGATTGGAACCAAATCTGTAGTAGTTTCAATTGGTGAACACCTTGGTCCCCCTTTCTATTACCTCCCCACGCCCCTCCCCTGTGATATTATTGTTTTTCAGTCCATCTGCACCATGAAGAAGGCAGACCTCAGAGATAGGTCTATACCAAAACTCAAGTCGGGGCTACTTCACAACCATTCAGACTAGGGCATTTATTTAATTTGAGCACCATTGAACTTGGGCATTTTGTATTATGGTTCATTTGAAATCCTGGAATATGTCAAACAGTGATATGTTTCTATCAAACTTATTTCTTCCTGGTCTATAGACTGGTCATTTTGGAAGTTTTTTTTACTAATCTGTGATATTGATGCTTGGATGACTTGAAGTGTGGGATTGGGTCAGTATGCCTGTTTTGCATGAGTGTGAGCTATGATTGAGTGAGCTTGGGAGTTGTTGGTATCTGGGCGTTCTTAGAGATCTCGCCATATATTAATGTATATTTTCTGGATTATTCTCGGTTTTCTACATTGTATAAAAATTGATACAACTTTTTATGTGTTAACAAAAATGAATAAATGCGAAATATTCCATCCCATGAGAACAATTGAGATATGAGATTTGTAGGGATTCTTATCCTGTGACTTTTTGCTCTTTCTAATATACTATCTCATACTTTGTTTATATTTAGCTACCAGGCAGGGTTTGGTTTGTTTGTACATTGGCATATTTCCCCTGAACCTGCTGGTATATCTGTTTGCAGGGGTCCTCTTTTAGTTATTTTTGAAAGAGTGAAGCATTGACATGGAGAAGCATAGAGTGTCAGAGTGGAGTGGCATAGAGTGGAGCACTGGAGTGGAGTAGTGTGTCGTAGAACAGAGTGAAGTAAATTGGGATGGAATGGTGTAGAGGGAGTTGTGTAGAACATCAGAGTGGAGTACAGTGTTGTAGAGTGGAGTGGCATGAAGTAGAGTTTAATGGTGTAGGGCCTGATTCACAGAACTAACTTAAGACATAATCCTAAACGTACTACCATTTTGGTATTCACAGAAGGCACTTTCTCATTTTGGTATTCACAGAAGGCACTTACTAATTTCTGGTATTTACTGGTATTCACAGAAGTTAGGACTCCTAACTTTAGGACTCCTAAATGCCTTCTGTGAATTCCGAAAGTCTAAGGTTAGGATTTTTCTCAATTTAGTAGTAGTAAAGCTAGGACTCCAAACTTTAGGATGCCTAAATGCCTTCTGTGAATACCGAAAGTCTTAAAGTTGGGATTTTTCTCAATTTAGTAGTAGTAAAGTTAGGACTCCTAACTTTAGCACTCCTAAACTGAGAAGAATCCTAACTTTAAGACTTTCGGTATTCACAGAAGGCATTTAGGAGTCCTAAAGCTAGGACTCCTAACTTCTGTGAATACCGAAATGAGTAAGTGCCTTCTGTGAATAACAAAATGAGTAAGTGCCTTCTGTGAATACCAAAATGGTAGTAAGTTTAGGATTTTGTCTTAAGTTAGTTCTGTGAATCGGGGCTGTAGAGAGTCACTGAGTGGAGTGTTGTAAAGTGGAAAAGAGTGGCCTAGAGTGAAGTGGCATAAACTACAGTGGTTCAGAGTAGACTGCTAAGGCTTAGAGTGCAGGGGCTTAAAGCGCATTGTTTTAGAGTAAAGTAGTGTAGAGGGCATTGTCATAGTTTGCAGTGCCGTTGAGTGGTGTAGAGCAGAGTGGCACAGAGTACAGTGGCGCAGAGTAGAGTGGCGCAGAGTACAGAGGCGCAGAGTACAGAGGCGCAGAGTAGAGTGGCACAGAGTAGACTGCAGTGACTTAGAGTTGAGTAGCATAGTGTGGAGTGGTGCAGAGTGGAGTAGAATTGCATTGCGTGTAGTGGTGCAGAGTAGATTAGAGTGGCATAGAGTGCATGGGCATAGAGATGAGTGGTGCAGAGTATGGTGCAGTAGCATAGAGTGCAGTGGTGCAAATTAGTGCAAAGTTCAGTGGCAGAGATTGCAGTCTTGAAGAGTAGAGTGCCTTAGAGTGCAGTAGTGTATAGTGCAGTTGTGTAGAGTGCAGTGCGTGGACTGCAGTGGTGTAAAGTGCAGTGGCATGGAGTGTTGCAGAGTAGAGTGCTGTAGAGAGCAGTGCATACAGTAAAGTGGTGCAGAGTAGAACAGAGTGGCATAGAGTGCAATGACGTAGAGTACAATGGTGGAGAGTGGTGTAGTGTGCAGTGGCGGGGAACATTGTAGAGTAGACTGCTGTAGAGCGCAGTGGCATAGAGTACTGTGGTACAGAGCAGAACAGAGTGACAGAGTGCAGTGATGTAGAGCATAAAGGTGTAGAGTGGCATAGTGGCTTAGAGTGCAGTGGAGTAAAGTATTGCAGAGTAGAGTATAGTGGCAAAGAGTGCAGAGTAGATAACAGAGTGCAGTGGCATGGAGTGCACTGGTTTTGAATAAAGTGGTGCAGTGGTTAAGAGGAGAGTGATGTAGAGTGATGTAGCGTGGCACAGCACAGAGAAGAGTGGCATAGAGTGAGGTGGTGTAGAGTATATTGTTTGAAATTATAGTGAAGTTGTGTAGAGTGGAGTGCGGCTGGTTAGAGTGGAGTGGGATAGAGTAGTGGCATTGAGTGCACTGGCGTTGAATAGAGTTTTACATAGTAGAGTTAATTGGCGTAGATTGCAGTAGCAGAGAGTGCAGGGTTGCAGGGCAGAGTGGCATAGAGAGAAGTAGCGACGAGTGCAGTGGTGCATAATGGAGCGGGATAGAGTGCATTGGCTAAGAGTGATACAGAGTAGAGAGGTATAGACTGAAGTGGCGTAGAGCTGAATGGTACAGAATAGAGGGCAGTGACCCAGTTTGGAGAGTGGAGTAGCCTTGTGTGACTGGTGCAGAGTAGAGTGCAGTGGCGTGCAGGCGCAGCGGTGCAGAGTAGAGTGGGGTAGTGTAAAGCGGAGTATGCATGGTGTGGTAGTGCACTGCCATTACAGACAACACATCTTCAATTGAAATTACCATTACATTTGCACATTACATTTTACTGATACAAATATACAGCATATGCCCTATAATGTGTGAAAATGTTATCAGTGTATTGATGAGTTTTGATGATATTAAAATATCTGTTTCCACCACACTTCAGAATTACCCTCAGTAGCCAGAATGAATGTCACATAAATACTCTCACTTTGAAGTCAGAGAAGGAAACGTAAACACTAACGGCCAGATTCATCATTGTGAAGTTTTGCGAGTCTGAAATAGCGAATCATAAGGAATCGCTATTCCAGACTCGCAAAACGGGATTCATGTAGGAATCGCAATATTTTTTGCGATTCCTACAGATTCCTTATTTGCGATTAGCTAATTGCTAATCGCAAATAAGGAATGACTCCCCATGCATTCCTATGGGCCAAAGGCCCATAGGAATGCATGGGGAGTCATTCCTTATTTGCGATTAGCAATTAGCTAATCGCAAATGAGATTGCGATTTCAAGGGTGCAGGGGTGTCCAAAGGACACCCTGTAACACCCCTGAAATGTCACATTACACAGATGTTACACACACACATGTCCAAAAGACATGTGTGTATGTAACATGCAACTTAGAAAAATGCTTTTAAAAGCATTTTTCTACGTTTTTGCTATTTACCACGAGGTTTTACCTCGCGGTAAATAGCGGCCCAAAATTGCGAAATCGCAATTTTTAATTGTTTCAAAAATAGCATTTAAGGAATCTCTAATAGAGATTCCTTAAATGCTGTTCCTCGCAAATTTGCGAGTTCTGAAATAGCGAATTTTGCATTTGGGATGATGAATCCCAAATGCAAAAATTGCACTCGCAAAGGGCCAGATTCTCAGAATCTGGCCCTTTGCGAACGCAATTACCTTTCATGAATCAGGCTGTAAGCTCCCTGCAAGATGTAGCCTGATATTTGACCTCTGTCTTTGAATGCACAGTAAAAGTGATAAGATAAGAACAAGATTTAAAGACCTGTTTACAGAAAGGGAGCACTTGGAAGGACACTATAAATAAGGTTTGGGCAACTCAAGGGAGGAACTCAAGGTGGACAGCCTAAAACAAATAAAGCCAGCAAATATAAAGCAAACAAATGCGAGTAAAAAAACAAAAAGTCAATGGTAAGCAATGGGCACAATGCATTCCCAGGGAACCTTTCCAAATGTCCTCAGGATACCGTTAGTAAACCAGACAGCTGTGCTATCTGGTGGGCTATTGCCTAAAGTACAGGGACCTTAAGAGCTGTCCAAAACTACCAGCACACTGAAAACAATAAAACTGCACATCTGTCACTCACACTTCATCATCCACCTAATTGCTATGCGCTGCGTCCTATTTCACGATAATAGCAGCTCGTTGGTCCTCACACTTGACTTGAAAACACGTTCTATTTAGAATCAAAAAACAAAGGCAACAGCCTTCCAACCACACACCGTATACAGTGTCGCATGCTACCCACGTAGGCAAGTGCTTCAGGGCCCACATAGGGGTAGTATGCGCAATATAAATACTGCAATACAATGCAAAACAATATACAGACGCCCCAGAGTGTATTTTCCCGGAATGCCTGAGTAACTTGCATCATCATCTCCTTATTTACATGTGGGTTTATTTTATCCAAAATGTAAAATGGCTGGCTGTTTTCCGAGGTGTGTTTAATAAACTGAATATTAATTCAAGATGCCTTTCGGTTTTTTTCTTCAGCGCATCCTTCCTTCGCAGTTTCAGGCCTGGCGGCTGGGGACTAAGACTTCTTGGGCATACAACAAAGCCTTTCATAGTAGCACAGAGGTTACTCCAGGGCATGATGTGAATCGAAAACTCCTTCCGGTGTGTGCGGTGAAACCGCTGCACACGTCTCAACAAGCACAGCTGCCACCAGCACACAAAGCGACAGCTGAGCTGACCGGATCCGGAACAAAAATTCCGTGGAACGGAGGTCGCCATGGAGAAACAGGTGCCTCGGCAAAGGGCATTCCAAAACGGACACGGGCACGCGACACACGGGCCTGGCACGCGCGGTCAGGCTCTTTCTAGATCTCCTCAAGGGCTTCCTTGTGCCAGCAGCCGGCATTTGCTGGCAGCCTCAATTCATCCGACCACCTCTTCCTCCTTTCATTGTGCAAGGGACGAAAGAGATGCAGCTTTATTCGGAATAGGCTCAAAGTGCCAGTTATACTCTCCCACTGTCACAGTCGCTGTATCTGTGAAGGAGGCGCCATCACTTTACTTCTTGATGCAAGATGAGACAGAAACAGGCCTCAAGTCCAAAACAGGAGAACAGTTACTTGAAAAAAAGGCGTTGTGTTTCTAGAATTCTTATACAGGCGGCGACCATGTAATGGCAATCGCAAGCAGGCCTGGGATACCGGACCCTCGGCCAATGCCCGAGTGCCCACCTTACCAATCCGACCCTGGGAAGCAAAGGCCGCGGCCTGCTTGCGTTTGCCAATACCTGTCCCCCCCTTGTATAATATTGGCCAGCAACACCCCCACCCTACTGACCGACATGCCTGTCACGTTTTTATAGAAAATGCCAGTTTGCGTTAGCTGGTTAAGTGGCCCAAATTTCGAAACAAAAGGCAATAGAAGCACAATGAGGTAAGGTCATTGGTTCAGAATCACACAAGTTGATCAAGTCCGAATTAAATGTACTTTACATTAAAAAGCTGCTATTAAACTTCCACCTTCAACAATTGAGCCATTTAGCACCTAAGGTAAAAGCTAAGATGCTATAAAAGCACATTTTCATGATATTCGCATTTAGAAAGCAAACACACATTCTCGATTTTCATTTAAGAAATTAGAATGTTTGCACTGCAAGCAAACGGCCACAGAAATAATAAGAATTTAAACCGGTGTATGCAACATGAGGTTCAAACAAACATTGGTTATGCCAATAGGTCAGCTTTAAAGGAATCTTTTATGAGAATGTGAGGCATTACAGTTACATGGCATGGGAATAAATATGTATTTGTGTGAAAGCAAATAACTGTAGAATAATATTGATGGAGGTTAAAAGGTCGGGTGACAACTGTCAAGAAAGACCTGAAAATTCATGTAGGTTAGTTAATGACTGCCCTCCTTACATCTCTGCTGCTGCCAGAGAAAAACATAAAATATCTAGTTATCTAAGACACTTTAATAGCATTCAAATGTCATTTGCCCCAGAAAGTTCAAGCTAGGCAGCAGGATAAATGAACAAAAATAATCACAGCTGAGTAGTGGGCAAGCACTTTTTTTGGTGGAAGCATACAACTTCTACTCAATCAAAACATGTACTTCTGGATCCCAAAATGTGGGCGCCGCCAAAGCCCATCTCTAGAGGTGCTTACATAATTGTCTTGCGACAGCTGCACTGTCAAGCCAGACCATAACTAGTGATGCTCACATAATTGTTTTGTGACAGCTCAGCTGGAAAGCCAGATCATAAAAAGGTGAAACGTATATTTACCGATAAACAATGCTTATAAAAGTCTGTGCTCTCCAATCTCATGTACATCAAATACACACGTGAAGATAATATGGGAACCAGATCTTGACCTAGGCTGGGCCCTTTTGGGGATATTTTAGAGAAGCATTACTTGTCCTTTGGCAAAGTTTGAATTATTTGATCTGTGCTCCTGGGTATAGGTAATGGTGTACAAGACATGCAATATTGGTAGTACATCATTTATTAGCAATCATTTACGTAGCACATACCACATGTTCTATTGGCCCTAAACTAGTTAATGGTAGCATATAACTTATGGTCATAGGGGCATTGGTGAACATTTAGTCTAATTTATTATAGTCACATAATGCAATAAAAGTTGTGTAGAAAATCTCCTTCAGTGCAGAACATTAACCTGTCTGCTTTCTTGTCTGAAAGGCCACACAGAAATGTCGTCTGTCACGGTCAAACACAGAATCAGCGTCCAGTTCACTGCTCTCACATAACTCAAAGAATCTAAAAATCTATACACCTTCAATTCCAGAGATGGTAAATCTGTGCTTTAAATGGACATAGAGAAATATGACTACTCACTCTGCAGAGCACTTGCTGGATCGTAAGAAGTGCAGGTACTCTCCCATCAAAAGTATTGCAGAAATGCTGAGAAGTGCATGTACTCTCCCTTTTAAATGAAAAAAGTGCAGGTACTCAGTATAGGACAATATCTTCCCAATTAAAGCACTACTGGACATGGAAAGGCTGATTCAAACTCCCCCGAAACATCTTTTTCTGAAAATGAGCTTGTGAAACCTTTGTGAACGTGTGCTAGGCTGAAAGTCGACAGGCCCCTGCATTTTCTCAGTTACTTCAAACTATGGACCATAATATACCTATGTTTGCATCCCAAAGTTAAACAAAGGCAGAAGCTCAAAGGATTTTCTTTCCTTCCAGTTACAGAAAAGAAAGATATATATTTTTTTCCTGAAGCGAACACAGAGCGCTGTAAATAACAGGGGTGCTCCATATCAGACTCGGCTAAAAACTAACCCTGGGCGGTGAACTCCGCTCCGTTCGCAGAGTTTTCTGCACTCCGTGCTTCCTGGAGAACACGGAGTTCCCTAAAATTGTGCTTGGCAGAGCAGAGTTTTTTCCTCGCTCGTCAACGTCAAGTTGGCGAGTGAGGAAAATCCACATCCGATGAGATTATTCCTTGCTCGCACTTTTCAAGGTCTAGTTGGTCAGATAGAGTGAAGAAAATCAACCTCCGGACGAGATTTTTCAACACAGCAATTGGATTTCTCAATGCGAGTGGTGGCTGCAGGTCTAGGTCACCCCCGTTGAGAAACTTTCTGTTTGCATTGAGAAAGCTGCCGCTTGAGTAGAAAATCTACTCCAGCAGCAGAAACGAGGATGTGCCCTCTCGCGCTGCACATGGTGCCGTTTGCGATGATTTTGCCGCATAGGACATAGACCAGGCACTCAAAATCATGGCAAACTGCCTGACCCTAATGCATGCTGCAACTCACGGAACTCCGCGTGGCACAGCAAAGGTTCTTTGTCACTTTGCCGAATTCCGCGTAAACTCAGAGAACTCCATCCAGGCTTACTAATGACCCCAAGCAAGGTGAAAGTGTACGTCAGATGGCCACGACTCACCTTTGACTTACAGATGGCACACAGGCAGTTCCGGACCGGCCAGAGCGGGCACCGGGCAATACCCCGGTGCGCCGCAAGGGTGGGGGGCGGTTTTGAGCCCCTGGGGGCCGACTTTGTTACAGGTCCGTTAGCTGCAAAATTGGCCCTGCAACAAAATCGGCCGAAAACCGTCCCTAGCAAAGCGCTGGGCGGCACCTCCAACCCCCCCCCCCCCTTACCCCCCCCGAATGAGTAGGGGGGGACTGGCCGAGCACTTTGCCAAGGCGGGTTTTGGTTTCCAGTCCGGTCCTCCCTCAGAGCTAAATTACCTAAATGTTTTTGCGGACCCACAGCAGCCGCTTACCACAATGAGGTTGGTTAAATCTTTCCCGCCAACTAATGTCCTTGAGGCTCACACATGAGAGCTTTCAGTTCAGGCCTATAGTGCAGAGGGAAGGGGTGGGGCCAGAGAAAGAGAATGCAAAGGCTTCCAGAGCAGTGCCTAGCTGGGTGCCGGGGGCGCTGATGAAGCAAGGTTGGCCAGAAGACGTCAGCCACATATTGAGACGCAATCTGCTCTCGTGGCCATAATCCCAGAGCCTGCTGGCCTAATGGCAACTACGCCTGGCACTTAAAGAAACTGAACTGCACTTTTGTAAAAAACTTCGAGAGCGCCAGTAAACATGACAAGGAGGAGGACAGATGCGAGAGTGATCTGTAAGGGGCCTTGTCTCTATAACTTAGCTCCTAGAGTCCTCCCATGATGATGAAAATTTGCCAGCGCTGTAACAGGCCTTCCCAAACAATATTCTGCTACAGTTGAGACCACAAAAATACCAAATAACTCAATTTGATCTTTTATTTTCCATGTAGCCGTTGCCCAACTGGGCTACTCGCCAATAACATGATGTGTCTAGAACTCAAGCATACTGAGTGGTTTGAGAGCGCTCCAAAAACGAATGCATTTAAATGAAGCAGCACATTAAGTACAATGATTGCCTAGAGCGTTAGCTTTCAGGACCACACAGATCCCTTGTTTAAATAGTCTCTTTGGAGGCAAAATGTGGCACCTAGGATGACAATGATGAGTAAAGTGAATGAATACATTCCTTTTTCGAGGTGGTGGGCTGCTTGATGCACCCTTGTGGACTGGGCCTGGAAGCTCACGCTGGGTCAAGGACTTTAGGTATCAGTGTACATTTTTCAGGCATCACATGAAAATAAACAGCTGGAAGCTAATCACTTCCCAGGGTATTCATTATGCATAGGGGGAAACTACCTCTACCTGTTTAGGTTATAAGGGCCGAGTCAACAGCAGTGCTTATTTTGTAAAATAATAAAAGCCAGGGCTCTAGTCGGGAGACCACTGCAGCTTGCGCCACACATTATACTGTCATTGGCAGCTGCCAGGGGCAAACACAGCTACAAGTGGCAAGGTATACTATTCCAGGTCCCCAAAGCTATCAGAAAGCCTTGGCAGGCAGGTATTAGTCATTGTAAATGTAAACTAAACTAATAAACAGCTGTTGTTGTGCTCATAACTAAATTAGCCAGACAGCGCCACCATGTGGCAGACTGTCATAAGCCCAAGTACTGGAAATTAGGTGCCGAGCACCAGAAACCACTGTCTCAAATTAAGCACTGGTCAACAGTCCACAAACTTGCTACCCCTCCCATTACTTGTGACTTTATGCTAGTCTTTGTCCCAGTACAGCGCTCCATTACCTCTTGGCTAGGTTTGGGCTATAGAAATACCATATACATGCAGAGAGACTGCTATTTGTACAATACTGATGAAAGAGAGACAGCTAACAAACACACTGTCTATGTTCTGACATCACATTGCTCTGAATGATGTTGTGTTCTTTATCCGCATGCGCGCTAGCGGAATTCCGCTCGCACGCTGGGTTTTTTTAAAAAACGCACTTTACGTGACGAGCTGGGCTCATCATCAGCGTGCGAGGAGGCTACGCCATGACGAGCCCAGCTCGTCATAAACGTCGAAGGGGTTAAAGAGGTGTGCCTTCAGTACTTTCCTATACAGGAGCAGGGCTGGAGTGGACCTGCAGCACACAGGGTTGCTGTACCCTATCCTGAGTGCATAGATGGAGATGGCCTGGTGCCTGCAGTGTGTTCTAATCAACAGTGCTTTAAATTGGCCGGCACTTTCCGGTACTGAGTACCAGCAGATTTTTTTATTTTGAGAGGGAGAGTACCTGCACTTCTCAAATGAGACGTAACACTTTTAATTGAAGAGTACGGCACTTCTCAGAAACATGCAGAGGAGTTGAGATTGGTTGGCAGTGAGAGGAGTTGGGATTGGTTGGCAGTGTGAGGAGCTGGGATTGGTTGGCAGTGTGAGGAGCTGGGATTAGTTGGCAGCTTGAGGATATGGGACGGTTGGCAATGTATAGAGCTTCCTGTGGTGTATTGCCGACATTGGTGGGCAGGGTGAGCTGGCACTGTTGGGCAACACAAGTCTACAATGGTAAGGTTCCTTAGCAGAACTCTTGCGAATGCTGAAGCAGTGACAGGTGAAAGGAGCAGGACAGCATGATTACAAAGGTTAGGCAGAGCGCCTTGGGCATTGGAGAACTTGCACCTGTATTAGCTCTTTCAGGCACATGATTATTTATTTTACCCACGAACTAGCTCACTGTAGTTAATTTGTGCCCGTCATTGCTTGTGCTTGGCACTGGTTCTTATTTCTAAACACTAACACATATAAGAGCTCACCACCTGGTGGTGCTGTGTATCTATTTTCTTTTTAGCAGAATACATCAGTGGAGCGTGAACTGATTTGAAAAACAGTATACAACTAGCACTTCCACGCCACTCCAATAGTGTGAGGGGACAGTAGCGGCTGCTCCTGAACAGTGGTGGTGAGGGGGCGGGGAGGACAAAAGTAAGGGGTGGGAAATTATTAAAATAAAATAAAAAGCACTTACCTATACCTCCGACTCTTCTTCTTCCCTCCTTCTTCCACAAGAAGCACACAGACTCCCAGAATCCGCTTACCAATCACAATGCTGCCTTAGCAGCGTTGTGATTGGTCTGAGCGCCGTGGTTCAGCACTCAGACAGGGGCTAGCAGGCTGTGCACGTTCTCCACGCGGGCTGCATTACAGCCTGCGTGGAGAACATGCAGATGGCGCATGACGCTTTGGGCGGCCTGAGACGCTGCCACCACTCCCCCCCCTGTGACGTGGAGAGCCCAGCACCGCCCCCTGGCTTCAGCTGCTAGTTAAATACAGAAAACAAAATGATAATAACCAAGGTTATTATCATTTTATTTTTTCTATTCAACTTGGAGTTAAAGCAGTGAGCCGACGCTACCACAGGAGAGGGACCCGGAATGAATAGTTCACAAGGACACACTTTTTGAGTGAGATCATTAGCAGGCAGGATTGTATTAACAGCATTATAGGCCCCTGGGGTCAAGCAGTGCACTGGGCCCTGCCTACACTACCACTCGCAGGAATAAAAATGTTTAACAGAAAATAGGGGGCCCCTTTACTCATGGGGACCCCGGGCAACTGCCTAGCGTGCCCATGCGTGAAGACGGCACCATTAGTAGGTAATGCTGGCACTGGAACTCTGCAGCAGTGGCAGGAGCTGTATGTGGTGCCAGCAGCATTGGACTCCTGGGGAAAACCTTTAGACTCCTGGGGGGGGGGGGGGGAGAATAGTAGCCCTGGCATTTTTTTTTTTAATTAAGCACTGATTTCTCACACCTGTAATTTGAGCTGCACACTGCAGAGCATCCAGCTAGAGAATGCAAAATCCTGCTCAGTCTACGTGCGCCGGGTATGCCCAGACGTGAGTCCCGGGCTCACTGTGCCACTGGATTCAAGCTATCCTGGCTGATGAGGCGTGAAACCTCGAAACCGGTCCTAGGATGCTTGCTTCCGGTCAAGGACGGACCTGGCTTGGCAGTTCGGGCTGGACTGTTCTCATGAGGCACAGAGTCAAGACTGATTTGCATATGGCCAGGTCTACACTGAGGTGGCATGGTGAGCAAAAGAATGATGGATTTAACCCAGATCTCTTGACTGGGGTGAATGTTCTGAATTGCTCTGGATTCCATCCATCAATTGTGAGTGTTTTGCTTCTGTGAGTGACATGCACACTCGAAAACCCATCTTTTCATGGATGCCTGCAGGAAAGAGGGAGTTCAGCTTCACAGCAATGCATCAGCGTGACCGCACGAGCCACAGTACATTTCCTCCATAGGGAATTTGCTTGCATTCTCCTGCACTGAACGTTATATTATTTTACTGAGCAGATAGGGCCTAAAAAACATGTACACATTTTCATGAAAAAATATCAATAATTACTAATATTTATGCTTCATAAATTGAAAAAGGCACGCCTTAAATATTTAGAATTCGATTCTCCATTTTAAGACAACACTATAATGTGATCACACCACTCCAACTCATCCATTTTTATTTTATTTTTGATTTTTACAGAGTTTATATAGCGCAAACTTGACCCGAATCAGGTATCAGAGCGCTTTGCATAGCACCAGATGCATTACATGAGGACACATTCATTTTTTGTTAGGCACCGGGGAGATTAAGTGATTTGCCCAGAATCACAGGATGTGCAGCCGAGACTCAAACACAGTTCCCCAGATTCAAGGTCGACCGCCCCAGCCATTAGGCCAACTCCTCTCCCCATTTTACATCATGTTCGAGTTCTGGGCTAACATTTTAAAAGAGTGCATTCTGGGAGGTGTAGTCCTGGTTTATTACAATGGAACCAAATGGACTGAAGTTTTAGATTACCATTTCTAAATATGAAAACTTGGTCTGGAGTATAGTGTCCTGGCTGACATGGACTAATTGGCTAACCATTGACTGCAGCTCCAGTTCTTTTTTTTAAATCAACGAAGGAGATTTTTTACACAGTTACTGTAATTACATGGATAGAATTCTTACCTGTTTTAATATATTTTTGCAACCCAATAGTCCGATTAATCACAATGACAAATCAATCATGAAATCAAATGGCCATGGTTCACATAAGGAAGCGTGAATAAAGTGCGGCAATCACAAATTCAGGACAAATTAAAAAGATTTCAGGATTCTCCTCATTTACAGAACAGGTTTCCTGATTTCTGAACATATTTTTCATTTATGCTTTCTAAGGGCACCTTTCTGATTGGCATGAGTATGAGGAGGTTTTTCTTATTTTACTTTTTGCTGCCGAATTATGGCCAGTTACTTCCAGAATGTCTTTTCAGAGGCCAAAAAAGGAAGATTTCAGCCTGTCCTCAGAGGAACCCCGGTCCCTTCCAGTCCTTTTTGAACAGTTTTACTTCAGCTGAGGAAGAATGAGCTGCCCTGTACTCACTCTCTGCGTTGGGAAAGTGTCCAAGATCAGACTGAGCGCCCGGAGTGGACACAGGAACAACTGATGGACTGGAAATTCTGCCTTTAATGCTACAAAATAGGCCCAAATTCCACGCACGGGGCAGTGAAGGGTCGGTATATGATAAATGCCGACACCTCTGGGTGCGATATTTACTCGGTGCAGTAAGTACCTCATATTCGACGAATCCCCTCGGAAAACTGGTAATTAAAGATGGAAATTTGTGTCTTCCGCGCCAAATCTTCATGGATCATAATTTACCACATAAATTCCAGAGGTACATATTGCCACGGTTGACACAAATTTCTACATTCCTTAGAAGTCCTTAACCTGCGCAAACTCCTCTTGGTGTTGGGACGGGATATTCATTCACCTGAACTCGTATTTGGGACCTTAGTATCCGAACGTGAATGCATCTTGCTATTGTATATAAACATGTATTATTAAGAGGATTCAGCTCACCGTGGCTGACCCATGATTGAATGAATGAGAAGATTAATTGAGCGCAAACAAATACCCGGAGATGAATTTCGTTGCATGCACTGCATCCCCAAATGCGATGCAGTGCGCGCAACGAAATTCGTTTTATTCATTTATATGTTTACTTATCTGTAAACCTCCGTAATACATAGTTTACTACCCCCCACCCTGACCCTCCCTTTCCCTATATCGCCGCCCAGCAGGTACTCCCACTACCGCCCACGGCTGAAAAAAAGGCATTGACATTTACAATGCTAATAGCTTCAACTTTCGCAAATGAGAGAGCTATTGCATTCCGAAATCCTTGAAGGCATCGCGAGCTGCCCCTTCTGTCTCCCACGGCATCTGAAGAGCTCCCGTTTGCTAAGAGTCAAATAAACAAGCCGGTGGTCACAACTGTGCATGAGAGACCCTCCTGCAGTGAGAGAAACTCATTAAAGAAAATAGTGCTTACAGACTAAAGATGACGTACTGTGAAACAACCGAAGTAAAAGGGCCAGTCCTCATGGGAGGTTACAAATGAAAACAATGCGGTACTAAGTAGAGACTAACAAGCCTAATAACGAATTAGAAGCCAACGTTTACGAAGGACAATGGCACAAGCCAATGACAAGCAAATATGGGTGGAGAGTGGGCGGGGCTTCAAGTACATACACCAATACAGCATGGCTCGCAGTGGAGCACATTTGCTGCCCAGGCTCGACCTAAAAAAATGGACTTGATGCTTCACTAAGGCGTGGGCCTGGGAAGCTAATGAGCTCTTAAAATCTGTGTTTCCCTCGTCAGACTGCAAGGTTTGTGTGACGTGCGCTAAGGGCCCCCAAGCATTAAAACCAGCAAGCCTTGCACCATTCGTGCGGCATGCAATGCAAAACACAGATGGGTTGGCTTCCAGCCCACATGCTGGAGTAAATACTCTCTCGGACAACCAAATTGCATGAATCACTCTAAAAATATTTCCTGCTGGTGCCCGCTTCCTCTTCTCTCCACTGCGCACGCGGCCGGGGCCCAGAGTTTGTGTAGCTTAGAAATTACTTTATCTCTCAGTGTAAACATGTTCGCATAAACACCGCCTAACAGCACATGGGGCACCGTGACTCTGCCAAGGAAGTCGGGGCGACCTCGCCTGGGGGTGCCTGCTGACTACCTGACAGCGTCCGGGTCACAGGGAAAGCACGCCACCTGCTGAGGACGCAAATATATGAGCCAAGGCCGGATTGGCCAACTCTGTTATTGGTCATTGGTAAAGGAAGGCCCTGGGCCCGGAGCCAGTGGGGGTCTATTTTTTCACGGTCAGCACCACCCTACCATTCTCTCCTGCTTCCCGTGTGTTAGAGTGGGGGGTCGAACATTTTGAAAGCGCTGCTTTAGGTTCCCAGAGGGCACGTCATACACGTGCAGGTGGGAAAGCCCAATTACTTGACGAAGCCCATAAAATGTGCAAGGTGCGACCAATCAGAGGGTCATGGGCTGGGCTGTGAGCAAGCGGCCACCCAGCTCGACATAAGCTACAAAGTCCTGTGGAACATCCAAACAAAAATTAATTTTATCTTCAGGTTAACCAACACTAACCCTTCTTAATGAAGACCAGGCTTCTCCAACCAGTAGCTCAGGAGCTACCAGTAGCACCCCAGCTCCAAGAAAGTGGCTCTACTTTGTGCAGCCCCACCTAATAAATGAGAGTCTTTTGCTTGGTTGAATTAATATATGTATACCAAAATTGAAAAAATGTGCATTTGAGACAACAATATGTGTATTTTAGAACTCATAAGCTAATGTTTGGAATTCTGAAATGTATTTAAAGCTGACATTTGAGTGATAAATCCATTGGCATAACACACAGGAGTGTGTCATGTTGTGTTTTCACTCATGGTTTGAATCATGTCACACAGTCTGCACTGGCAGTCCGGGTGGCATTTGCATGTGGGTCTCTTAGGGTGGCATAAGATTTGCTTTTAAGATATTTATGTATCGAAATAAAGCATATCACTCACTCACTCAATAAGATTTACTGCAGCCCTTACGGAACCTCTTTAGTACCCCTGCCCATGGTACCATTTACTAGGGACTTGCAGGAGTGCTAAAGTCCTCAGCCAATTGTAGCACAATTAGACTTTACCTCGTTTTAGGGAAGGAGCATTGGCACTGAGGGTCAGGTTAGCAGGCCTCAGTGCACTGTCAGAGACGGAAATCAGCATCTAGTAGCTAAAAGGGAGCAAAAGGGGGTAGGTTACATGCAACAAAAGCCCTGTGCCATACACCTTATTTGGAGGAGTCCAGATTAGGGGTCGGCGGAGCTCACAGAGTTGTACTCCACTGAATTTTGTGGAGTTGCAAGAAAACTAATTGAAATTCCGCAGATTTCCGCTCACTCGTATAGAGTGGTTACGCACTTTTACTCGATACTAAAGTAGTCTAGGGCTGCCAAGAGTCAGAGAATGGTGTCCTGATGGAGGACAACCACTGAATTCTGACTCCATGGATTGGGAAACTCAGACCTATTAACGGAGTTGGGTGCACTTGCTGCCACCAGGCCACTATCAAATATATCCCTCTTACGAGAGACAGCAACATTATCAAGCTTTGATGTTCAAGTGAATGCCCACTGCACAGAGGAGGAAATAACTTCGCCAATGTATCAAGTTTTGTTTGTTCTGTATGCATCCCGTAGGCAAATACTGTCCCTCTAAGCATCAATTGAATTTTATTTATAAACACGGTCACTAGGATATCTCTTTCTGGGTCATGCACTGGAAATAGTTTATTCTCTACCAATCATTGCCCTGCTCGCTGTATTCGCCCTCTCATACCTGTGGGGCTGGGAGCGAAGCGCACCCGAGCCTCAAAGGTATGGCGTCTCCGGCACCCACTGCATTACTCTGGGTCATATGACCTCCATCTACAATTGCTCTCAGAATTTCTGCACACCAAAGGAAGCTGTTAAACAGCTTAAAGGCAAAGCACCGAGGGTTGCCCACTATATAATGTGCAACACCTAGGTCCAGTGAAGAACTAGAGTGCTGACTTCACTTTTATAAGTGCTAGCAGGCTAATGGCATGACATCATGTACCCCTTTATTCACTATATGGCATTGTCTGCGAGAATCCCCATTTAGCTTACTAGTTAGTAATAGATGCCCATTTGCTTCCTCCCACTCCCACCAGGTTCAAACCCACACCAGTTTAATCACTTGCATTCACATAGGTGTTGGAATCATTATAGACATATAGTTCATGGCCTTCTGTTGCCCCCCCCCCCCCAACTCTTTTTCTTTCACCCAACCCACATCCATTCACTGATTTTTATGGTTTTGTACTTCACTTTCAGCAGATCCCCTTGCCTTTACTTCAGCTAAGAGACTAAGAACAATGTTTTTTTTTGCCAAACTCTGTGCTCCAAGTGAAGTGCGGAGTGGGTAAAACTCAGAGACCTCAGCGGGCAGAGTGGAGTTTGCCACCCATCACTGGTCCAGATGCTGTACTGGTACACTTGGGCTCCTTCAGCAGCTATCCATAGGTGAACACCTAATCGTGATTCTGGCAAAAATCGCAATGCTGGTCTCTGCCACTTGCGTAAAAAATGTTGGCTCTTTCACTTCAGAGTGCCCACTATAACCAGAGCAGGGATCCGTCGATGTTCCATTGTACTATTCGGGAACCCATGGAAAACTATTTAAGATGTTCGGAGATCATATCCAAGCATAGGTGTAGTCTTTAAATAAAAGGCGAAAATACACTAATTTGCGTCTTTCTTCGCAGCCACTTTCCGCATAGGCCAAGAACGGAAAGAGCATTTAGGGCCATATGTATCATCAACCTGATTTGCGATTCTGAAATAGCGATTTTTTAGAAATCGCTATTTCAGAATCGCAAATTGGGATGTATGTACAAATCCGCAATCTTTTTGCGAATTCTTAGTATTCCTTAATTGGGATTTGCAAATTGCGAATCGCAATTAAGGAATGCTTTCCCATTCATTTCTTTGGGCCAGGAGAGCCATAGGAAAGAATGGGGAGTTATTCTCAATTTGTGGTTCGCTATTTGAGAATCACAAATTGAGAATAATTTCAAGGGTGCAGGGGTGTCCAAAGGACACCTTGTTGCACCCCTGAAATAAGCATGGGTGCACATGTGGCGCACATACATGCCCTAAGGGCATGTATGCACGTCACATGGCACTTTGAAAAATGCAAAAACTTGCATTTTTCAAGGAATTCGCAACTTACCACCAACTTGAAGTTTTTTTTGTTGTTTCTTTTTACAATAAGAATGTATTTATTTAATGGCAATGATTCTGAATGGACATCGTGATTTACAAATCAGTGGCTGTCCCAGCAATCACTGGCTTTTCCACAGATCTTGGGATAAACCTGCTGGGTTTGCCAAAGATTTTTGTTTTGGCGTGCTAGGTCGTTCATGGATGAAACTGCAGCTTGGCCCTGCAGCTGGCCTTCACCGGGGCAGGGCACAGCCAGGCCTGTGCCAAGCCAAACAGAGGGCACGACGCACATCCCGGCCTATGCGGTTTGAAGTCATTAGCCACAGGGGGTCCTGGTCCCCTTCGTTCTTGTGTTCTCCTCAGAGCGATCCCGGAAGGGGGCTGAGGTAGGCGGGCTCAAGTTCCGAGCGCGCGCCATTGTTTATGCTGATGAAATCCAGATGTAGTGACTGGAGCCAAAAACCCGTGTTCTGCTTGTGAGCGAGATCTGGGGAACTGAAGACGACATTAACTGAGCTGAGCGACACAGGCAGATGCCCATTAGATCAGCCTTTCAATCGGTGCTTAATTTGAGCAGGTGGTGGGCACGGGGGATCATTTTCGGGGAAGAGGAGTTCTTTTACAGAATTAGTCTTTGGCCTGTAGCACAAGAGGGTGGAAAGGGAAGACAAAGGATTAAGATAAAGGGAAACGGCGACGAAGAGAGAAATCAGAGAGATAAAATACACTTCAAGATTGAAATAAAGAGACAGGAAGTCCCTTTGGGTGGAGGAAGAAAGAAGCATGTGGCGGAATCAAGGATAGACAGCACCAATATTGAACATTAATGGCGGCCGGCTTGCGAGGAATACTTTGGATCCGTGTGCTTATTTAATTAGTCATATATTAATTTGTACAAACTAAGCACTGCCTTTCATCCTTCAAGGGTCGATGAAATGAATTCCACTAAACTGCCATTTATATACTAACAAAGCTTCAGAAGGAATGCTTTCTCTATAAAATTAAACACAACAAGATGATGAACGGAGTGCTGAAACATTTCAACCACTCACCCCCAGTCAACAGATCTTGGTTGAATCCATTGTTCCTTTGCTCACTATGCCACCCCAGTTTGGACCCAGCCATATGTAAATCAGTTGTGACTCTGGCGATTAAACCAAGATTCAGACTGAGTAGGATGGGAGGTCGCTCTTTTCGTATTCTGGCGGCTGATTTATGGAATTCCCTCCCTGTACACATTCGTGCCCTAAACAGCCTAACTCTTTTCAGACGCGCCATCAAAACCCACCTGTTCACCTCTGTTAATTGATTCCCTTCTGCTCAGCTTTGCCTGTTATGTTGTGGTACCTGATCAGGCGCCAGGACGCCCCTTCGCTGGGGCAGCTGTGCGCCAAATAAAAGTTATTAACATAACATAACATAACTCTGCTCCTCATGGGAACAGTACAGCCCGCACTGCCAGGCCAGGTCCACCTGGACCAGAATCAAACATCCTGGGACCGGTTTTGGGGTATCACCCCTCATCAGCCAGGCTAGCTTGAATCCAGTGGCACAGCAAGCAAGTGACCTACGTCTGGGCATACCCCCACTTAAGGTGAACAAAGCAAACACAATCAGGTGATGGACAGAGTGCTGAAACTTTTCAACTACTCACTCCCAGTCAACAGATCTGGGTTGAATCAATTGCTCTTTTTCTCACTATGCCAACCCAGTTTGGACCCAGCCTTATGCAAATTAGTCCTGACCCTGCTCCTCATAAAATTAGCAAGACATTTGAACTGAGGCCACTAAAAGCAAGGGTGGCCCCCATGGAAAGGGATGGCTAGAGAAATAGTTAAAACATAGCTCATTATTTTTAGAGGTTGTGGGAAGCCCTAGACCAGCTCTTGGCTCCGTATCCAACTAGCTTTAATAATGGAAATAAAAGCCTAAAGTCAAGTATCCAGGCACTGCAGCTGAGTGTACAAAACACTGCGTGGGCCAAGAGAGCCAGAGGAGGGTCACGTTCATAAATTAGGTCTTTCCAGGCCTGGTGAGAACACACACTTCCCCTTGGAAATGCGGAGGGCAGGTAGAGGCGAGGAGGAGGGAGAGGAGAGAGTGTTCGTCCAAGGGGTTCGGAGGTAAAGACAAAACTCGCAGGACAGACAGTGTGGCTGAGTTAATCAGGGACACATGATCATCCGTAGCTTGAAATGAAAAAATTGAAGGGCAGTACTCGCCAATTAAAAGTATTATACCTCTGCTGAGAAGTGCAGGTACTCTATCAAAATAAAGTGCAGGTACACTCTCTCTCTCTTTCTCTCTATCAAAATAAAGAAAGGCAGGTATTCACAGTAGAGGTTCCTCCGCTAAGACAGAGAAGCATCGCCCCACTGCTTTTCTGCCTGTGAAATCTGGTGAAATTCATTCCCTTTACACCAGCATCACAAAATGTTTTGCCATTCCTTTAGGGGCAACATTTGACAATATTCTCCCCCATGAAATTGGCTCAAGCTGAAAAGGTTTGCAACAGGACAAAAGACTTTTTCTCCTCAAACACGTCCCCTGTCATTACCTTGTATGACTTTTGGACATTTACTATGCCCTCATGTTCAAATACAACATTGTTAGACCTGTCACCCTTAGAGTGGTCTTCCCCCAAACTTTTTGCCTGCTTACCCCCACTTTTTGGTGTATTTTTTGTTGGCCTTAGGACTCTGCGCGCTTAACCACTGCTAACCAGTGCTAAAGTGCATGTGCTTCACACCTAAACATGGTGACATTGTAATGTTACAATGAATGGCAAATTTAGTTTACTTATATGTCCCTTGTGAAGTTGTATACCATATACCCATGGCTTGTAATCTAAATGCTACTAGTACGCCTGCAGCACTGACTGTGCCCCTCACACAAGTAGTCTTTCAAGCCTGTCTCGGACCTGCCATTGCAGGGACTGTGTGTGCTGTTTACTGCCACTTTGACTTGGCATTTAAAACCACTTGCCAAGCTTCAAACACCACTTTTATTACACATAATTCACCCCTCAGGTAGGTCCTAGGTAGCCGGGCACCTATTGTGTGTGCGTGTTGCACAAATACTTTACACATTGCCTCTTTAGATAAGCCTGATTGCTCAGCCAAGCTACCAGATGCTAAGCACAGGTTATCTTTTAGTGTGTATCAAGCTTACCCTAACTAGGGTTGTAGTCCCTACTTGGACAGGGTGCATACCTCTGTCAACTAAAGACCCAATTTCTAACACTGACTATATATCAGCCATGGACTATTTTGTGAATTATACCTAATTGCATGTATTTATCACAAAAATATGTGTTTTGTTTAAAAAAAAGTTGACTTCCCCCATGTAAGACAGGATAATTAAGGTTCTGAGAGTAGGAAATGTGTGGGCCCCTTGCCTTTTAGTATAGTACTTAATTTGGAAAATCTAGGCACTGATTAAGACAAGAATGAAACAGAACTTGCCCATATCAGATAGGTTATAGAACAGCTCTGAATGCATGAAATGTATTTACTTTGCTCATAGTTCATGACGAAATGTACATTAAGCGACCTCGATGGGCTCCAATACAGATTATTAATTGACGCTAGATATAATGCACATTCTACCCATTTTGGTTCCTGTATTTTCATTGCTTTCACTTTAATTAAACTTATTTAAGTGAGATATGGTATTATATGAATAACCAGAGAGAGAAGACAATACTACTGAAGTAGTCAGCAAAGTACAATGTATATGTGTGGACTACAGATACTAAAATGCATCTCCGCAGTTATGATTTTTACTATGTTGGGGCTCATCAGAGAGGTGCAGATAAGGCCTAGAGCAGTGTTAATGCTGTGCTATTCAGTTTTACCCTGCCACCATCACCAGGGTAGAGTGCGCCAAGACACAGTCAGAGATATTGTGGGGGCACAGAGTGAGCATGAAATAGAATACCTGCTGCCCTGAACGTCTTGCAAGGCCAACAGCTTTCTGAAAAAAACATGCATTGCCTTTGACAGGTGACTGCTGACTTACTGGCGTTGCTAGTGCTTCTTTTTTTAGTGTTCTAACATGATGAACCATAAGATCAAAAGAAAAAGCTAAAATGGCTGTCTTACTAAAAGAAGCATGCACCATGTTTTTATTGCAGCATAGCCGCCGTGTGCTCATATGCATGCAAACGTGTCCTAATGCACGATACCAACATGCATCACAACAAGTGAGCACGACGCATGTGTTGCATCTACGTGAATCACCACACATGTATGATGCACGTGTCCCAATGCACAGTAGCAATTTTGGCTTATATTAGTTTTACTTTCCCAGCATTGCCAACATACTCAAATGCAATTTTTTTTAAAGCACTTAGCAGCTACCGGGAGCTCAAAAAAACATAATAGTTAAATAAACCTAAAAAATAGGGAAATTAAGGGCAACGGGCAGGGTTTAGGTAAGGACAAGGAACAATGGATCATGAGTTGGGGTGGGGGAGAAGGAGCATTTAGCTTGCTGACAGGGAGCTGGGGTGGGAGCAGAGTGGGTGGCCTGACTCATCGCATAAAAAACACAACCCCAAAAATTGAATTAATATTAACAGCATTGTTTCTGTGAAATACTTTTCAAGTAGTTTACATCTGTGAAATGTCATGTGCTGTCCCTCAGTGGAAAAAAAGGGCCTTATCAAACAGTGCATAGCAAGACCCTGTATGTGAAGGCAAGGCCGCTACTGATTAATTACACCCGCCTTTCTTAAATTTTCCACTATATACAGTGGAAAATGCTGGGAAGAAGTGTCCTTGCTAATAAAATACGATTGCGCTCAAGGACAGCTTTTGGCACTAGCTGTAATGGAAGCTGAGTGAATGAGACACACTAAGATGAAACCTCAGGAGAGAATTTAGATGTATCTGGACTTGATAGAGCCCACCCAAGATTAGCTGTCATCGAGTATCAGCAAAAAGATGGACACAAAGTTTGGTTGGCTGCCATTTGAAGGGCAGGAGACCACCAGTGTGCAGGGGTGGTCTTGGTTCCAGATGGGTGGTCGGCCATTTTGCCTTCTTCAACCCTGTGTACTATTTAAACGTTTGATTGGAGGTTCTAAGACAATCAGGAGTTAGAAAAGAGATTCTCAACTTTGTGTTTCTAACTATATAGCGACAAGGGCGACTCGCCGGTTCACACTATGTAGATCTTACGTTCTGAAAAAAAGAAATAAAGAGGAGGAGAGTTTGAAGAATCTAGTGTGTTCACTTTTGGATGAGGGTTTAATTGTGAAGTGTAATTATAATAATTATTTATACTTTGTTTTATATGCAGGTATATTTTATACAAATTGGATGTAGTGATGCACTCTCATCTTTTATGTTTGGTGTATAGTATCATCTAAATTGAAATTAGAATTAAGTACATTTTTAGATAACCTCCACAGGTGTGTCCCAAAGTTACAAGAGCATTGATTTTCCACAGTCTAGTCATTTGATGGAAATGAAGGGCTCTACCTCTTCTTTCTAAAAAGGAACTCTTTTTTTGCTTCCTCGCTCTCTTGTGCATTAGATTGTGGGGAGCCTTTAGAACAGTGTGTGCTCCACTGCTTTTGGAACCCGACACAAAATCGATTAATCGATTCTGGCAACTTGTACAAGCAAAATTGAACCTCCTGTCCATCAATGACTGAGAACAATATGCTCCATTAGTGGCAAGATCAAAGCTGTCACATTACCGTCTAGGGCGCTACGTGAACACACAAAATGCATGTTAGACACATTTTGCGACAAATTGTAGGCTGAACTAGGTACCAGCTTAGTCAGGGTGAATGGACAAGTGCACTGAGAGCAGCCCTAAAATATACAGAAATACAAGATGTATGACAATCCCCTTCTTCTACTTCCACAGAGTGCACATGGCCCTCAAGAGGATTAACAGGATGTTCTCTGGAGTGGGTGTGCAACGCAGAAGATGCAAAGATGGAGATTCAGATTGCGCCCGCTTGCTATGGGGCTGCATAGTACTAAGAGAATTCTGGGATCAAAAGGTAGAGGTCTTAAGTGCAGCAATTGACAGATATGTCCAGCAAGAGCCAGTGGCCTGCATACTGGGTCTGTTTCACAGATCAAATTCTAACGGGATAACAAGTAGACTTATTAACCGTGCTTTGATACTGGCGAAATATAACATTACAATGCATTGGGAACGATGCAGGACTAGCCAGGCTCCAACTCTGGAGACAGGGAATTACTAAAATAGACAGAGAGTGGAAGTAGATCTCTACACAAGGAGGTGCCAACAAGGCTTACACAAAGGGAGGGGTCCTGAGGATGGAACTCCATAATCCCAGCAATGACGAGCAATCGGATGACAGGAACGAGCCAATAGAATAAATGCACGCCATCCATGCTTCAGAGCAGATATCTTATCTACCCAACATGTAAATTGGAACCACGCCTGAGGAGTTGGAATTGATGTAGGCTACTCTTACAACATCTCCGTTTCCTTCACCATACCCTCCCCTACTTTTTGTAGTCTCTCCTATCCCTTTTCCCAGCTTAGCCATGCCTGAATTGCAGTATCCTGTTCATGTCTATCCTCCATTTGCTGACAAAATTCTAGAAGAGATCACTAGTTTATCTATCCATTTTATTGTTTTGCTTAATTTTCAGTTGTATTCGACTCTTTCTTGATACTTCAGTTAGCTAATATGGCTGCAAATGTTAGCTATTACTCCTGTGGGCTAGGTAGTGCCCTGACTGCACAATAATGTCATCCTTAATAAACTGGGTCAGCATCAGGCTTTGCTCCGTGTGCTTGCTGGAGACCACCCATGATGTACATTATGCCATGCCACCTATGTTAGTGTTTATCAAACCATTTTTTTTCATACATCAATATTCCTAGAAAAACTGATGCCTAAAGTGGCCCACGCATCCAAAATAAACCAATAAAGTTAAAACATATGTAAAAAGATGTACACATACCACTGAGCGGGATGGGACGAAAACTCACGTAGAAGTGCCCCACATGCTACGAAGGTCTACTGCGCATCCCCAATGGGTAAAATAACCTAAGAAACTGATGAACTGTTCAAATACTTTCATGAGGGGACCAAATCATAAGCAACCAATAACTCTCCTTATGCTACCACTGAATACTCTAATAATTTACCCCTTCTCTGATAAGATTGAGAAAATGCAGGAGTGCATCGATGTCAGGTTTAAAAACTCACTATTCTACCACTCGTCACCATCTAACCCCAAGCAACTTTCTTCACTTTCTCTACAACAGCTAAAGGAATCACTAAAATCACATTGACATCCTCCTGGCCCATAACAAACTAACCAAACTAACACTGATCACCCCTCCTTCAATTGGCATAGTATCAAAGGCCCTGAAATGGACAATCATTCCAATCCTGTTGGAAAAGGAACCTACAGCTGATTCAGAAAACCTGAAAAACTATGGTCACATCTCCAGCCTCCGTTTCCAAAGTTAGTCATATAGGGGAATACTACATGCCAAAACCAAGACTACGTGGTGGCAAATTACTTCCTCCAAGACGATCCATCACGTTTTAACCATTCAGGAGCCCTGAATCAGCTGTAGCAACTTTTGAGGTGACCAGCTCACTTGAAATTGAAGAATTGGGAAACCCTGATCTTTCTGGTTTCTTTAGTTAAGTTATGATCTTGTTGACATAAAAATCCTGATGCATTGCTCGGAAAAGTGCACAAACTCAAACTACCTTGAACACGTGCCTGAGAAAGCTACAGTGGCTACTCGCCTTCCCGAAATCTTATGAAGTGCCTCTTCAAAGAGGCATTCATCCTAACGCAGTCAGCTTCGGGACCACCCTCCGGCCCCTGAAAAGAGGGACTCCTATCTTCCGAAAGTAGGTACCACCAGGCAATTTTCACTCAAAAATCCTTCACACTGTGAAATCGGTACAAGGTAACATGCCAACATCCTATCAACTAATAACTGAGTTGCTTGTGCTGCAATGGACCTAGTTAGAACCTACAATACCTCCCTTATTACCACACTTTGCAAACAGCTCTTCAGTTACCAGTAAAGTCCTCTAAAAACTTAGCTTCAATGCTGCCCTATGATTTGCTTTCCAGTCCACACCACTGTCTTCAAGGGTTGGGCTCTTGGTATTAGCTCCTCCACTGCCTAGCAGTGCCACCAGCCCTGTCACGCTTTTTTCACTATGCTTACCAGCCCTACCAGGACAGGACTAGGATTGAAAGCGGAAACTACTAAATTAAAAGTGGCCCTATTATTGAATCCATTAGCTAAACAAAATGGCCCTCGTTTGCAACTCAAGCCAGTTTTAAAGACAAGCTGTATAGGTGTTTTGGAAGGTATGGGAGACTGTGCATTTATGCTTGCTGTAGGCAATGTTTTTGGTAATATGAAGGAAATCAACCTTAAAAACCAGTCTACCAGACCATAAAACAGGCCCTCAAAGAGCTCCAAAATTAGCCCAAATACTGATCTGTGAGACAGTGCTTTGGGCATTGCCAGATTGTCCTATATGCCATTCGGACCCCAAGTCCTACACAGTGAGCATCACAGAACTTTGAGGAGTCCAGGTCACAGATGAAAGACCCAATCTTTATCTGACGCTCCTGTGTCTGCAGGCATCCCCAAATGTAACCACAGATCAGGGCGGCTGCTCTGTAATGGCGGAGAAGCATCGCCCCACTGGTCAGTCAGTTAGCGGTGAAGCAAAAATAAAAGGAACTTTGACTGACTGAGCCAATGCAAGCAGTGTAGGGAGGGGCAGGGCTGGGCCTGGCATGGAGGAGTGGTAGGTGTACAGTAGGTGCGCATGTCTGTTTGCCTGTCCGGCTTAGACCGGCCAAATAGACATGCACACTTAGGTTTCTCCAACCCAGCTGTGTTGGACATCCAGGTTGGAGAAACGTCACAGGCTTCTTGGCACTGTCTGAGCGGAAAGTCTCGCCGCACAGACCAATCCTGGCGCTGCTCATATGCTACGTGTAGTATGAGAGACGCGCCAGGATTGGGTGGGGAGCCTGTGCCCAAGTGCATGCTGACCGAGGTGGCCGCTTCATCAGGTAAGTTAAAAAAAATATATTATTCCCCATCCCGCATCCCCCCACAAAAGTATTGCGGCAGCCGCCACTGCCAAAGACGCTCAAACATTTCCATTCTGAGGCTGACGAAGTGTCAACACACAATTTCTTTCGAACTTCTGCAGGTTTCCCTCGAGTTCAGGACAAGCTCATAGAGCGGTCTGTGATGAGTGACGGAGACCTGGCCTCAAGTGAGGGTTCACAGGCCTAACCTCCATAGTCCTTTGTGCTTTGGATAAAACCTCCCATAGAGACGCCAGAGCAGCAACAGGAAGTACAGGTTGGGTAAGTGCCCTGTTCATCAGCCAGGAAAATCAATTTTCTCTTTTAACTCCAAGCTTGCGTTGGCTGCTCAGCTGCTGCCTTTGTCAAAGGAAACACAGAGACCCCCCAAAACATGAGTTATGTCAGTTTCCTGTGCATAGTTCATGACTGAATCCCGCCTAGGTCTGAGTCAGACCCAACCCTGGGTGCTGGAATGAATCAACAGGGGGAAGCAGTCGTTAACCCTCTTGTAACGACCGGAATGGATTACAATACTTGGAGCGTGCAGGAGAGTTCCTTTCATTAGAACTGTTGCTTGTGTGTAAGGTATCTATTGAGTGCCTATGGTAAGTCACAATGGAATAAGATAATTTATATACGCCCCAGCCGTTAATACTTACCCACCACATGGAATGAGCAACAGGTGAGGTCTTAAGAATTTAAATGCATGTAATTCTCTAAAGCAAAGCCAAGGTGCATGCAGTAATGAGTTCAGGTCTATAGTATTGGCCTAATTTCACAAATGGGTAATATATGGAAAACCATTTAGTGTGCACTGAAAGACGGGTTGTGTGTGAAATAAATACGCATACAGACAAGACTAAAGGCGTGTTTTTATTGACAACACATTACTAGCATAACTGACTATTAAGCTCTTAAATGCTTGCCAAAATGTAACCTTGGACCTGACCAGGAAGTATGTTCTAGCACTTTCCCCTGTGGTGCTGCTCTGGGCACCAGCTTCAGGCCACCAAGATTTCAGAGGCCCCAACTCTTCAGGGGGGGGGCTCCACTCAGCCCATGGCCAATGAACATTTGTGTCATATGAGTGACTCAGGGCCCCCTTTATCATATTCTGCAGGGGAGCCTCATCAACGTGGGTTATGCCACTGGCTACAGGTGACAATACATTACATTCCGGCTCGCTCACTGAGGAAATGGGGGGGGAGTGGAGGGGTGTGTTGGTGTGTGTGCGTGTGAGTGTGTGAGTGATGAGTAGGGTTCTGAAATTAATGAATGCTCTTGAGTGAAGGATGACGACTCTTGGTCTGTGTGTGTGTCTAAAGGCATGTTAAGAGTATGTGTATGCGGTTGTGGTATGCATGACTAGGGGGTCTCGCATTTTTATGCAAATGCGTATTAGTATAGGTAGGTGATGTCATTCACTGATGTGGATGCAATTGTAGGCAGGAAAAAGTTAAGGTAATGCCATGTTTTGTATTGAAATCGGAAGTTCCCACCTGAATTGATAAGGCCACTTTTTATATTAAAATCGGAAGTTCCCCACCTGAATTGAGCGCGGTGGACTTATACTGTTTCCTGTGCGTGTGCGTTTGTGTGTGTGGTGGATGGGTTGGGCCAATGTGCATTAATATGGAAGCTTATCTGTATGTATAGATGGTTTGTTGGTTGGGGGTCCTATCTGAGGGAGACTGTGTGTGTTTGTTTATATATAGAGGGGGAAGTGTGAACCTCTACTTCCTTGGAGAGAGTCATTTTCACCTACAAGCGATTGGTCCAATTTCTCAATTGGACACTTTAATTTTAATTTCTTAACAAATAGATTTTTTTACTCCAGTTTTATACTTAAATCGATTGATAAGTAGGGACGGGATCACAAACCAGCAACAATGCAGTGCAAGTGAAAATAAGTGAATGTAAAAGTGCCCTTGTGCTATACAATCTATGTACATATAATAGTGACTGATCCAGGATGCTTAAGTAGTTTGTACACACTCAATCAAAGAGTGAAATGCTCCAGAATCAAAGTAAACACAGAACACTATTATTGTGTCAAGCCAAAGTTTCAACCCTAATCTGTTTTACTTTATTAATAGATTACTCAGGTCCCAGGGTTACTAGGTTGCCCCTTTTCTTACACATCCATGTGTTCATATAAACGGAATTGAAACAGGGGTGGTTCTAGGCTCATGGCGGCCCTGGGCAGGGAGCGTAGGTAGGGGGCCCCTGAAGAGTGGGTCCGGGCGGGGCGGAGCGCGGAGGCCAGTGAAGAGGAGGGGGTCAGGGTGTTTGGAACTGGAACAGAGCCGGAGGCCGCCAAATCCCTGCTAGGGGCCGCCACGCAAATATGTATCCATCCTCAGAGGATTATTATATTAAGGATATATATTGGCTTGGTGGCCCCTGGGGTTTGGTGGGCCTGTGCAGGTGCGCAGCTTGCACATGCCTAAGGCCGCCCCTGATTGAAAATGGTAAATTGTTCCCTGAATCTAAAGAAATTTGAGATTGAACACTGACATTTTAATTGGTATCATTACATGGATATGTGAAGGCAGTGCTAGTATGGCAAACAGAATCTAGTGTGACTAAAGCACTCAATTGAAAGGAACACTGTTTTGGCTGACCAAAAAAAGGGCGTGCCTTAGGAGCAAAACAGACAAAGTAATACGCTACAGTCTAGAATATTGCTTGGTCTTTCAGAAATAAAGCACCATTTTGAAATGCTCCAGCCTTCCCTTTAAAATTTGATGCATATATTTTGTTTGTGAACTAAAACAAAACAGTTCATATTTTGTGTGTTAATTGATATATATATGTTTCTGCATTTTTGCGTTTTACATTGGGGTTCGAACCATAGCCCTTTCTCAGACCGTGGGTCCTACCTTCCAGTTGTGATTCACTGGAGGCCCACAGAAAGTGAAAGGTTAATAACCACTAGACCAGATGAAGTCCTTGTATGAAACAGGGTCCAGCACTGGGAGTACAGAAGGTTGTGGGGACTACCAACATTATATCACTGCAGACCTAGAAGCAGCCTATATGATTAAACGTTGTTGCAAAAATTTGAAAGGTGCTACATAAAACTGCAAATATACGAAGTCTTTCATGTATCATACAGAGGGTATTTAGTCACAGTGGATTTCAGCTCTATCTGCAAATGATTCTTACGTCTGTTTTCATGCCTGATAAAACTGTTTAGTCGTTACAACCGGCTAATGCCTGTTTTTCAGCATCATGGAAAGCTGGATTTTAGAACTGGAGAATTAATGGACAGAACAAAGTTTTAAGGTATTTTAACAACTTCAGAACAATAACAAACTATATCAACCGTGAGAGGAATAAACGCCATCCTAACAGGGACACCAAAAGCTCACCTAGCCCCACTAAGGTCATTCCTTAACATGGCAGCCCGACTCATAACTGATGCAAAAAGATTTGAACACATCTCACCAACCCTTTTCACACTCAACTGGCTTCCCATAGAAGGTAGATGTATTTTCAAACTGGCCTGCATCACTCACAAGAACCTTGACACCCAATTCCCAAACTACCTAAACAGCAAACTAGTAAAATCAGGGAAATCCAGAACCCTGAGAAGCACCAACTCACTTCTGCTCATCCCTCCGAAACTGAAAAAGAAAACAACCCAGTACCGGTCCTTCTCTGGCAACGTACCCAGGATGTGGAACGCACTCCTGATTGGCCTCAGATGCAACCCCTCCTTCTCTTTCTTCAAAAAGGACCTGAAACTCTTTCTTCTCAATCAATACTTTACTGACCAAGGCCACAGTCCCAGGCATCAATAACCTAGTGGACTCCCCGCTCACTTTGACCTTCAAGGATGGTGATTCTCTGACTGCGTCAGCCACCTTAGTCCTTTCCTCCTCGCTGGATACATAAGTACTATGTCTATGCTTTTGTCTTTATGCATCTGCATGTACAACGATATTTTGCAATTCTTTTTCTTTTCCTTTGTGTACGTAAAGCGCTCTGATATTCATGGGTCTAGGTAGTGCTATATAAAACTTTATAAATAAATAAATAAATAAAAAGCTTATGAGGTGCATGAAGCATGGTTTACAGAAGCCTATCAATGGCAGGAACAATCGTGCAAATGGCATATGTTGTATAAAGGCTGGTCGTGCTCTTACTTTGGGTAAAATGTAAATATATCCTACCCCTGGAGAAGTCTGAGTAAATGGTTTACACCATTTTGTAGAATACTATGCTGAACTGGCCACGTTTCTTTCACGCCTTACCTATTTACATGCAAAATGTCCTCAAGAATTGTGTAAAGTTAAGGACACTGTAACCAGCATACATACGGGTGTACGAATCTCATGTCTGTTTACACAGCCGTTATCTCAAAGCAAGCCATGGATAAACTGGAAAGGCTTTCAAAGGGAGACAGATTACGCTCATCGTGGGACCGTCCACTAAAGGAGTGCGGGGGGCGAGCTCCGAAGAGAAGGGAGATAAAGGACAGACTGCAGACGAGGGGGAGAAGTGCTGGAAAGCTTTACAAGACCACAGATGCAACTCTTTAGTTGTTCTTGGGTAACCCTCACTAGCCCGATTCCAGGACTAGGGACTGCGGGCAAACTGCCAACACTACCAGCACCTCCCCATGGCCACACAACATGGCCCCTCCCTCATGGCCACTCAACAGCTGCTAGTAAACAAACAAAATGGCCGACGGCACTGAAACCTCAAAAGCTGGCAGTGGTACCAAACACTAGTGCTGAAGAAGAGCTTGGGGGCATGTCAGCAGTGTTTGGGTAATTTATTTATTTAATGTATTTTACATATTGTTCTTATATAGCGTTTTATTTAGCGTTTGCAGGGAGAAAGTAATTGATTGGGAAGAGATGCGTGCCAGCCTGCCCTGATAGCTGTGGGAAATGCATTTTGCATGTCTGACAAAGTCGAACTTGATCATTTTGAGTCCTCTAAAGTGCCCTGCGATTATGCGGTCATCTGCTTACTCACAGCTGCACCCATAGTACAAGATTCGACTCATGAGGGTGGATACTGCAGGTTCTAGTTTATCCCCTTCGCTGCGGCGGCAATTCCGCCGCAGCGCTAGGGGGGGGGGACGAGCGGCCATCGCATGCTCGTGACGGAGCTGCTCCGTCACGAGACGCGGTTGCGCTGTGCTCATGACGGAGCAGTTCCGTTATGGCCCCGCCCGCTTAATAGAAGGCGCCGCGAAGGCGCGAAAACCGCTCCGTCATGAGCACAGCGCAACCGCGGCTCATGACGGAGCGGCTCCGTCATGAGCATACAAGGGGTTAAGGGGACTCTATTGGCTGATAGCAGTCGATTCTAAATGCAGGGGCACAGGTTTTTTGGCCTCTACACCAGAAGGGGAGAAAGCCTACCCAATTTCCTGGACAATGCCCATGAGTGCGGTCCCCACTATTATCATAATTTTGAGTCTACGGTGTTACGTGCGTACATAGTGTCCATGCCCATTATTTGCAGGGTTCCAAAGCACTTTCAAATAATCTGGGCACTCTTTACACTTCAGAAATTCTTGCAGACACCAGTCAATGTGGGCTGCTGAAATTGTGTCTAATTGTGTTGCATTGTTCTGTGTGTTGTATCATACTTTATTACTGAGTTACTGATTATTATGTTGAGGATGATTACTGTACTTTAGGGAGCATGACGAGTGCCTACACAAAATGATGTTATTACCTGTTCTGTTTCTTTCTGCACACTGTCATCTTACTCTAAAGTGTGCATCCAACCAATGTCATGGGCCCTACACCTACAACCGCCAATTACATGTATACTTTGCAAGTTAGTTGCATTCAGTGGTAGGATTTAGCTTAGTTTTATTTGACGCATATCCAGAGGTTACAAATTGCAAGTGGTACGGGTATCCAAACTGGGTGTAAAGGGTTTCAGGCGCTCATACAGATTTAACACTGTTTCTCAATATGCATAGTAATTTTTAGTGTCATGTGGTGCCTTCAACATGGGGAATAACACCCAAATCCCCAAAACTCAATCAAAGATTGATTAAACTATTTATGATTGTTGAAGCACACACATGTTATAATATATCACAGTACGATAGCATGTAATAAGTTGGGCTTCTGTTCTTTCTTTTATTGTCAATGGATCATCCACTCCCAGTGCGTTTCATCGCAATAGGGATTGACCCAAACTACTTCCTCAGGGCTTAAATGTCATCCAAATCAATTGTCTCTAAGAGGTCATATCCTCCACTCAAGAGCCTTTATAATGACTTTTAATTTCCAAATTTTACCTGTATCCGTGTATAGGGAGCATTAAGAGGTTCCCCGTACTTCAGGGACCTGTTGAAATTATCGGAGGGACTGCTCCGTGCCATATAAAAACGTTGTTACAATTGTTCCAAAGAAGTGAAGCCTCTGTTGAGGCATCCCAAATATGACGGATCGACAGTAAACTATTTGAAGGGATAGTACCCAATTTTGACATTAAAGGAGATCTTTAAAACTCTTGTCTTCGTGATTTCATGAAGCGGAGGGTCGTATATCAAAATTGAACTTGGAAATTAAAAGTCATTATAAAGGATCTTGAGTGGAGGATATGACCTCTTAGAGACATTTACTGTTTTACCGTGCATGAAGCAGTGAAAGGGTGCAGTACCACAGGCTGTCACTCAGTGTCCCATGGGACCTTTTTGGCCACATATGGTACTGCACCCTGCAACATGGATAGGGAAAGGATATGGCCCAGCGGTGAGAGCTGCCGACTGGAGAGCTGGGGATCTGTGTTCCGAGTCTGATGTTGGCTCAACATCCTGTGATTATGGGCTGATTCTTTAATTCCCAACCCACCCACAAGTGCCTGGATAGCTGTGCTATATAAGGGAAATCTACTAATTTAAAATAACTATAAGAAAGCAATACAACGATCTTGGAGGTGGGGGCGGGCAAGCACTGTTGTGCAAGGGGCGTGTGGGGAAATGGCAAAGGGAGATTAAATACACTGCACTGCAAATCAGTACAAAAGGGGGTGGTGATGGACGGAGCATCTGAACCAATCAAACACTCACACCCAGTCAACAGATCTGGGTTTAACCCATCACCGTTCTTTAGCCCACTCTGCCACCCAAGTTCAGACATGGCCATATGCAAATCAGTCTGACTCTGTCCCTCATGGGAACAGTCCAGCCCAAACTGCCAAGCCATGCCTTCCCTGGAACGGAAACAAGCTTCCGGGGACCGGTTTCTGGCATTTCAGTGTCTTCAGCCTGGCTTGCTTGAATCCAGTGGCAAAGTGAGCAAGGGACTCACGTTTGAGCATACCCTGCCAACTTATGGCGAACAAAGCGGTACAAAAGGGGGTGATGATTTGCATATGGCCATGCCTGAACTGGGTTGGCAGAGTGGGCTAAAGAATGGTGATGGATCAAACCCAGACCTGTTGACTGGGTGTGAGTGTTTGATTGGTTTGGATGCTCCGTCCATCACCACCCCCTTTTGTACCACTTTGTTCGCCATAAGTTTGGCAGGGTATGCTCAGACGTGAGTCCCTTGCTCACTTTGCCACTGGATTCAAGCAAGCCTGGCTGAAGCCGGCTGTAATGCCAGAAACCGGTCCTAGGAAGCTTGTTTCCGGTCCAGGGAAGGCATGGCTTGGCAGTTCGGGCTGGACTGTTCCCATGAGGCACAGGGTCAGGCTGATTTGCATATGGCCATGCCTGAACTGGGTTGGCAGAGTGGGCTAAAGAACGGTGATGGATCAAACCCAGATCTGTTGACTGGGTGTGAGTGTTTGATTGGTTCGGATGCTCTGTCCATCACCACCCCCTTTTGTACCGTTTTGTTCGCCATAAGTTTGGCAGGGTATGCTCAGACGTGAGTCCCTTGCTCACTTTGCCACTGGATTCAAGCAAGTCTGGCTGAAGACGGCTGTAATGCCAGAAACCGGTCCTAGGAAGCTTGTTTCCGGTCCAGGGAAGGCATGGCTTGGCAGCTCAGGCTGGACTGATCCCATGAGGCACAGGGTCAGACTGATTTGCATATGGCCATGCAACAACTGGGTAGGCAGAGTGGGCTAAAGAACGGTGATGGATCAAACCCAGATCTATTGACTGGGTGTGAGTGTTTGATTGGTTCAGATGCTCCGTCCATCACCACCCACTTTTGTACCGCTGCACTGCAAATCATGCATAAATTAACAAAAAGAAAAAACAAGCAAAACAAGCAGTGGCCTCTGTGCGGGCCTGCGAGCAGTGTTGTGGGAGGGCCATGGGGGAGGCACAAGTAGATGAAGAGACGGCAAGCAAATGAAGCAAACTGAAGTTTCATTACACAAGTAATCAGAACACTTACCGAGAAAATAGGAAGGCCAATCAAAAAAAGAGTGCTCTCAAAGTATAAATAACCTGAAGAGTAAGAACACATGTAACATGGGCAGTCCTCATGGGAGGATACAAAATTCCAAAAGGAGGGACCACTAAGTGTATTTACCAAAGAAAATCCAGCATTTCTAAAGGACAGAAAGAGGAACCAATGAATTTTTTGAAGCCCATATCCTAGATACAGCATGTCTCAATGAGATAGCCACATGTGCTGAATAGGTGAGACCTACAATATAGGCTAATATTTACAAATCAGCATAGTTTTAAATTAGTAAAGACATGCTGTATGGGTGTTTTGAATGCACATCTATGCTTGCTGCAGGGAACGTTTGCAACAATATAGCAGAGAAATCAATAGTAAAATACCGGCCCACTACACCATAAAACAGCTCCACAAAGAGCCAAAAAAACAGCTTATACACTGATCTGTCAGACTAGCCTTTCAGGCACTGTCTGATTGTCCAATAGGCCTGTCTGACTGACAGGATATATGCTGTCTGAAAGCCAGTTTACCAGAGGTCACCAGTCATGAGGTATGACTGGACTGCCATGCATTTTCTCCACTTGCTGTAACTGCATGTGCTAGTTCTTGGTAGCCGAGGATAGCAATAATTATGAATGCCTGGCATTTGTTTGCTCAGACATCCGACTTACAGTGCCTCCACAAATGGCCACAAGATGGCACAAGATAGAAACAAATGTCCTAAAAGTAGCTTCATTTCCGAGGAAAAAGGAGCTCTCAAACAGCAAAAATAATTTTATCTAGGGACACAAAAAGAAACATGCACCAAAGTATATCTCAGTTACAAACTATTGATCCTTTCCATGGATGTATGGAAATCATAGGAGACTGCTCACAGCATGAGCCTATGGAGTCAATGTGAGACTGTGTGCTCTTGGACTATAGCACACATTTGTCAATGCCATAGGGGAAAAGGGTTCAAGACCCAGCATAACCTCCAGCACTTTAATTCAAAATCGTGGCCCATGCAGCCTTTCGAATTCATCTTGTGTTTTTTTTCGCGCGCAACAATTGAAAGATGTTTTGTTTTGAAACGCCCTAACAAATTCAGCAATTGTGTCAATCCACACCTGGATTCACATTATTATTAATCGCTCTGTCAAAGCTCATTCTCAAACTGGCCAGAATCATAAGGACGGGTACTGGGCGAAATAAATAGGATAAATACAGCAATGCTGTTTGATTGGTGCAGCTCGGTTGTCTTCCTTGCCGCAAGGTATTAAACCAGTGAAATGGATCCCTGTAGAGGGGGAGAGGAGTGCCTATATGATGCAAAGGAGGCAGATCTCCCATTTCTCCTATATATCTGGTCTTTTATTAACAAAGCTCTAGAGACTTTAACAGTGAGCGGACTGCTTTTATTGGGCACTAACACACTGGGGATATTGCCAGTTTCAGAAGCATACCTCTGGCTGGTTTGGGGGAAAATGTGATATTTTGCCACCTTGTTGGAACGACAACTTTCCTTGTTTGAGTGCATGGAGATGTAAGATGATGGCACACAACTTTATCCCTACATCCAGTCTCACCTCTCAAGAGGTCTTTCTGGGGCCAGGATAGGCGTTCCTAAAATCTAAGGGCCCACAGAGGAGCCATTCAGGATTTTTTGGCCCATCAAATCCAATTTCACAGGTGTGAGATTTCAGCAAAATGTATGCGGCAACTGAGGATGGTAGGGATTGAGACCACTGAGTTCAATGCTCTGACGACGAGCAGGATTTGTATGCGGCCACTGAGGGTGGGAACAATTGAGACCATTTACATACTGTTCAATGCTCTTACGATTAGCGTGATTTGTATATGGCCATTGAGGGTGGCAATGATTGAGACCGCTTACGTACTGTACAATGCTCTTACGATGAGCGTGATTTGTATATGGCAATTGAGGGTGGCAATGATTGAGACCACTTATGTACTGTACAATGCTCTTACGATGAGCGTGATTTGTATATGGCCACTGAGGGTGGCAATGATTGAGACCACTTACGTACTGCACAATGCTCTTATGATGAGCGTGATTTGTATACGGCCACTGAGGGTGGCAAGGATTGAGACCACTTACGTACTGTACAATGCTCTTACGATGAGCGTGATTTGTATATGGCCATTGAGGGTGGCAATGATTGAGACCACTTACGTACTGTACAATGCTCTTACGATGAGCGTGATTTGTATATGGCCACTGAGGGTGGCAAGGATTGAGACCACTTACGTACTGTACAATGCTCTTACGATGAGCGTGATTTGTATATGGCCACTGAGGGTGGCAATGATTGAGACCACTTACGTACTGTACAATGCTCTTATGATGAGCGTGATATGTATATGGCAATTGAGGGTGGCAATGATTGAGACCACTTACGTACTGTACAATGCTCTTACGATGAGCGTGATTTGTATACGGCCACTGAGGGTGGCAATGATTGAGACCACTTACGTACTGCACAATGCTCTTATGATGAGCGTGATTTGTATACGGCCACTGAGGGTGGCAAGGATTGAGACCACTTACGTACTGTACAATGCTCTTACGATGAGCGTGATTTGTATATGGCCACTGAGGGTGGCAATGATTGAGACCACTTACGTACTGCACAATGCTCTTATGATGAGCGTGATTTGTATACGGCCACTGAGGGTGGCAAGGATTGAGACCACTTACGTACTGTACAATGCTCTTACGATGAGCGTGATTTGTATATGGCCACTGAGGGTGGCAATGATTGAGACCACTTACATACTGTACAATGCTCTTATGATGAGCGTGATATGTATATGGCAATTGAGGGTGGCAATGATTGAGACCACTTACGTACTGTACAATGCTCTTATGATGAGCGTGATATGTATATGGCAATTGAGGGTGGCAATGATTGAGACCACTTACGTACTGTACAATGCTCTTACGATGAGCGTGATTTGTATACGGCCACTGAGGGTGGCAATGATTGAGACCACTTACGTACTGCACAATGCTCTTATGATGAGCGTGATTTGTATACGGCCACTGAGGGTGGCAAGGATTGAGACCACTTACGTACTGTACAATGCTCTTACGATGAGCGTGATTTGTATATGGCCACTGAGGGTGGCAATGATTGAGACAACTTACGTACTGCACAATGCTCTTATGATGAGCGTGATTTGTACACGGCCACTGAGGGTGGCAACGATTGAGACCACTTACGTACTGTACAATGCTCTTATGATGAGCGTGATTTGTATACGGCCACTGAGGGTGGCAGCGATTGAGACCACTTTCAAGGTGTTCAATGCTCTTACGATGAGCGTAATTTGTATGCAGCCACTGATGGTGGCAATAATTGAGACCACTTGCATACTGTTCAATACTCTTACGATGAGTGTGATTTGTATGCGGCCACTGATGGTGGCAATAATTGAGACCACTTGCATGGTGATCAATGCTCTTATGATGAGTGTGATTCGTATAGGGCGACTGAGGGTGTCAGGGATTGAGACCACTGGCATGGTGATCAATGTTGTTATGATGAGCGTGATTTGCCGAGTGTGGGTTTACTTGGGTTGCTTAGCAAGGCCTTTCCGGCACACTGAGACGACAGTTGTTTTGTGTGGTTTGTGTGAGCATTCTCCTAAATGCAGGCCCACAAATACCAGTGCAAGAATAGTAAAAAGATGAGCGCCCAAAAATAAAGATATGAAGCTCTATCTTCACCAGAGTCAAATGTGCAGCACGGGCCCGGACACGCTTGATGGATTAGTGACCAACGGCTGCCACATACAGTGCTATTTTAAAATAGAAAGGACTTTCACAGGTTGCAAGTTGGTCAGGATGTTGTGAAACTGCACCTGTGCAGCACAACTCCATACATCAGAATTTATCTGAACAGCTGCATGTGCTACTTCAGACTGGCATATAGATCAGTGGCTCTTAACCTTTGGTCGGCAAACCCTAAGGGGTCCACGGATATTTCGAAAATTAAATACCATTAGCCTATAACTAAGAAATATATAAAGAAGAAAAATGCATAATTTAACATTTTAAAACTGGTTGCATACGTAAAGGTATTTGAAATTAAAAAATAAGTTGGTAAGACCTCAATGTTTGGCTTTGAACAGAGATGGTGCTGTCATCTCTGCATAAGATAACTGGGTCTGTCCCCGACTCCCCACGAAAGATGTGGGGTTAGTCAATGCTGAGGGAAGGTGCTGAAGTCTTGGATGGAGTTGGTGAGGGCATTAAGAGGGACAGACCTTATGTTTATCCTCATCACCTTAAAGGGGCTTTCTTATCCTGCCTGATTTGTTGTGCGCAGCTGCTGGGAAGAAATCTGCTGTAGCCCCATTGGGTGCTCTGATGAAGTCCGTTTCGACCTGCATCAGGCGGCGAGCCACCTCAAATCCATCTCTTCCGCTCTTGCCAGCGTTAAAAGACAAGCAAGCATGTGCAGTCTGTGTAACTCTGTCTCCGGTGCCTAGTGTGTGATAAGTGATACACCCAGGGCACAAGTCTTAAAAAAAGAAGTGGGGGGACGCTGACATCACGACAGGAAGTGACGTCACGAAAGGTAGCTTGCACCATCAGACTCATTGCCTCCCCTCGCTCACCCCTTAGATGCGATTGCATCAGAGAAGCCAGCGCATGAGCAGCGTTCTGAATGAGCTCCGATCTCGCCCCAGAGAGGCCAAAGAGTGAATGTGTAGCTCCATTTGCTCCAGTTATCGCGCTCCCGGTAAAATAAGTGGGGGGATGCTGTCCCCCCACGTGGTACCCCGATTCGAGCCCTGGTTACACCGGAGCCCCGATTCCAGAGTTGAAATTGCACCAAAGCATGCCCGCCAATTGGAGACCCAGGAAAAATTCTAGAATTAGCCTGGGTTTGAACACCTTCACTGAGTGAAAGACATCGAAGACCACAGCAAAGACCACCAGTGAGCGCTGTACAGACAGAGCCCCAGCTGCATCCCACTTCATGGAAGAAGATGGCTGACATTGCAGTCTGCTGCAAGCAAGAGGACCACGAAGACCATACAGCATCAGAGCCCTTTCAATTGGCTAGAATTCTCAGAAGGTTGACAAGGAGGAGAGGTGGATGGGTGTTCTCATTGGTTGATACCAATCTCATTTCCAATTGGTGGAAGACTAACTCACTCCCCTTTGGAAAAGGGATGTGCAGCAAGCTGAGCTTCTACCAGCTGGACTCCTCCATAGAGCACAGCGAGCACCAACTCGCAAGCATCAGAGTGTAGGGGGCTGGTAAGCAGGATGACATAGGCAGGATGGACAAATAAAAATGCCACAATTTAATAAAAAGAACAGTGTGCCAAATGGGATGAGAAGGGAAAAAATCCAGGATCATTTCATTAGAACACGAGTTCAACTGTGTCAGTTAATGAAATGGCATTCAGTGCACAGACTGCTAAAGGTTACTGACACGGTTCAAGAATCTACGACCCGGACTAAAAATTAAACTCAAATCAAAATCTGAGAATGTTTGCTTGGGGTGGAAACAGTATGGAACAACATAAGGGGGCTTGCAGCTGACCTCATCTTTGTGTTTTTTCATCTGCACTCTTTTCAAGTCATGATGTAGTACTGTTGGGAGACCTGCAGAACTGCACAAGGCACACTGTGTCCTGAAGAGGGGTTTCAAGGAAATGTTATTATCTCGTGGGGGTGGCGGAGGCGGGGTGGGGAGGGGGTTGAGGGATTGTATGACACAGAAACGCGTCAGAGTGCACACAGTAAACCTCTTTTATAACAGCAACTGTTCGCCACACCCGCTGTACTCATTCTAAGATTGTCAACAGAGAAGGCAAACAGATGTTGCCACAGACATAGAAAGAGGACATCGTATCATTTGTGGTTCGAAGTCTGAGTTTGATCAAACTTGTTTGCAATCATCATTGTGTTTTTTAGTAAGAACTGCAGCGTGACAGCTCGTGCTCAAGGTAATTTCACAACAAATATGTCTAATGTTATGCATTATTTGTGAAGCTGGGGTTACCACTGACCCAGAGAAAAATAACAGTTGTGTGTTCACATTTTAAGACTCTACAAAGACAGAGGCACAATAGTTAAATAAAGTTTAATATAAAAAAAATCTGCATTCATTTTTGTTATGACCATGTTTATTATTAGGATGAAAAACTAGGAGGTCTCTAAAAGAGTTGCAGCAAATCTGTTGAAGGGGCATGGCCAACAGAATTGGGGGTGTGGCCTAAATCATGAGAACTAAAATCGTGTGCTAAAGAAATTCATGAAGTCCCATCCAACAAAGGATAGCAAAAAGTTACATGAGACATGTGCACAGCCAGGCAAGTGACACAAATTAGCATGGATAAAACAATAGTGGTGTAGCCAGTGTGTCATGGTCCCTAGTACAAGGAAGGAAATGGCCCCCCTGGCTGAAGTTTGAACTGTGAACTACAGTAATAATCAAGGTGCAGTGGGTGCCTCAGGCCTGTAGGCCCCAGTGCCACTGTACCTGCCTCACCAATGAAAGCTGCACTCCTGTTTTGACAAGTGGCGATGGCGAGGCAGCCGTGCAGGAAAAGAGTGGCAAAGACTGCAGAGGTTAAATGGCTGTAGCATGGAATTAATGCGTGCAGCTGATTTATAGAGTGCATGGCTACTCAGAGTATCCCAACACTGAGGACTATCGGGAGTCCCAAAAAGAAACAAGAAACAAGCATTGGCAAAGCGAATAGGTCTCGCCTATGCAAGAGCTATTGGCTTTGCCAATGAGTTTTAGCTATGTTGTACACCAGCGTGACTGCTGTACATCATGGCTAAAAGTTAGTGACATATGGAGAGTGGTGTGGAGTCAGAGTGGAGTGGCGAAGATTTGAGTAGAGTGGCATAAAGTGTTGTATATTGGAGTGACATAGAATGGAGTTGAGCAACGTGGCATACAGAGGAGTAGAGTGGACTGGTGTAGAGTGCAGTGGTGTAGAGTGTTGCAGAGTAAAGTGGCATAGTGTGCAGTGGCATAGAATTCAGCGGTGTACAATCCAGCATTTTAGAATGCAGCAGCGTAGATTAGAGTGTTGCACAGAAGAGTGTAATGAGTAGAGTGCAGTGATCAAGAGTAGGGTATCAAAGTGCAGTAGTGAAGAACTTAGCAAGTCCCCATATTCAACTCTTGAAAAGCCCTCTTGTATATTGCCCTATTAACTCAAAGTGCAAACTACTTAGAAAGGTATACAGTGTAAAACATACAGTGAAAACAAGAAATTAAAAAAACATTGTTTGGTGTTTAAAAATTGAGCAATTTATTACAAATCAATAAAATAGATGTTAAATAACAACAATACAGTGCCATACATTAAGAATTATGTGTTTTTAAAAATTTGCCGATACATGTATAGACCAGTTAAAAAATCACAAAATTCAGAGTTGTCAAAGTTGTCGACGCAGCGTTTCGGTGTATTGCGATATCACCTTCATCAGGACAAACATTTCTGTGAAAGTTAATTATCCCTCTCGTTTTAATTGGAGGTTGTCTGTTCGTGGTATTTCAAAGGATAGAGGCTCAGGTTTAACAAATCATGTGTGGAATTCCTTTCTGTGAAATTCAGGAAGTCAGTAGTGAGGATAAGGCCGGAGGGGGGCCACCGTATTTTAGAGAATATCACCTTGAAACAGGGTTATGTGGCCCTCACAGCAGCGTGACTGGATTCTTTTAATTTCTACCAGAGCTGAATTTTCATTTGCAGAGTCTCTTTCAATTTGACCTGGTTGTTTTGAATCGGCCTCCCTGCACCCCTCACGGCTCCTCGCGGTCTGGATGCAATCGCAATGTAGAAATTAAAAGAACAGCACTGGCTGCTGGTGCGAGATTCTGGCTGCTGCTGAGGTGGTTACTGAGCAATGCAGTTTCTGCTGGGTGAATAGTGGCTGCAGGAACCTGGAAATGTTTACGGGTTCAGACTGTGTTCCACGAAGTGAGAGTTACAAACAGTGAGTGAGGCTGTGCTGCAAGATGCAACAGTCACTCCAGAGGCGGGACATTACGCAGACAATTCTGAGGCGTGTGGTTTGTGCGGTTTTGCTAAGTGTGAGACTAGAGTGGTTAATGCTATTGTAGCTGGGTCCATTGAGAGAGACTGCACCAAATCAGTAAGGAGGACAGTCTAAAAACTAGACTCTTGAAGTGAGACTTTCCCCCAATGAGTGAGCCTCTGGTTAACGGATGAGACCTGCAGCCAATTAGAACAGCGTTAATTCTTAGCCTCTGATGTCTCCCTATTCTTGTATTCTGTTTGCTTCCCTCTGGCGTGTGGGGTTTCCCTCTCTGTTCACTTGCTGTTCAGCCCTGCTCCTTTCTGTGCTTGCTGCCTCGTCCTGTTGATCTCCCTATCCTGTGTGCGGCTAGCCTGTGGTCGAGCAAATGAAGCCTCTCCCTGGGCAGACTCCGCTTCCTGAGGCTAAGGTAGGACCCTGCAGCACCAGAAAAGGTACAGTGTCACAGATTTGTCACATATAGGTGGAAAAGTGCTTCAAAAAGCTCTGGTTGGTTGGTTGTGGAAACTAATTGGGGAGAACCACCTCAACCCTGAGGGAGATTAGAAAGTAGCCATGCAGCAGAGCAACAATGTTTTATGTAGCCAAGCAGTGGGGCTGTGTACAAAGGAAAACAAGCATTGGCTCACGGAGAACATCAAAGCGGCTGTGCGGCTGCGAAAGTGAAAGCGATCGCAATAAAGCGCAGCGCGCGCCCGCGCACATGCGCTCAAGCTCTAGGCCGACCATGGTAGCATTTTTTTAAGCCCTTACTAAAAGTCTCGCAAGACCAGTGCAAGCTCAGAGTCGGACTGGCCTTAAGGCTGAGCCTGGAGGGCGGTCTGGTCTGGCCACTGTATGGGCTGTTTTTGGGCCCTCTGGTGGGCTTACCATTGATTTCCTAGATATTGAAACGAACATTGTCTGCAGCATGCTCGTATCTATACCTTGCAAAACTCTTATACAGTGTGTCTTTACAAGTAAAAAGCTGCCCAATTTGCAAATATGGACCACTTTTTTTTAGCTGTCTCATACTCCAAAGGGGGCATTTTTATTTTGTCACCTGGGCCCATTTTCTGTCCCAGTCTGATCCTACCCATACTTTAATCTTATCTTACAAGAACTAAGGACGGAGCATTAACCTCTGAAATAATTAAGAGATAGATACACATAGGGCTAATGCTAGGATTAGGCGCAAAAAGGGCCTAAGCAATGCTCCATTTCACCGAGCCTCCCTTTTGCGCATTATCATATATGAGAGCACCTTCAAACAAGCAAGTTCAAGATATGCCCTGTAAAAAAACACTTGTGTTTATTTTTAAAACGTATAATGTTGCTCTATGTATAATAACCGAGGCCAAATTTAGGGCACATGGGCTTGCCTCTTAATTCTCTAATAACATTGGCATCAAGACTGGGCTAGGAATGCTTCTCAGAGCATGCTTAAAACATTCACTTTCAATATGCGCCTCTCAATTCCTTGATATTATGTGATGCACTAAAGTCAAAGAAATGCAATTCTAAAAAAAATGTTGAAGACAATTTATCATATTCAAAGATAAGGTTTGTTGCTCGATTTACATTTACATTCCGATCCTGACCACAGCAGAGTACACATCGTCCTTGGAGGACGCGAAGCCATGCACGCAAAAGGCAAGGGGATCCCAGCAGAAGCTTACCCAGCTATATAGTGCCTTAAATTCTGATTTTTTTACTTAACATCATGTGCAATTGCCATAAATAGCACACGTGGATCAGTGTGCAGTGTTGAAAGCAAGCCTCCATCTCATTGTTGAGTGTGCGGTGGCGGCACAAAACTTCAAGCTTACCTGGCTGCCTTTGAGCAATGGCAGTACCAGTCAACTAATAAATAAACATTAAATGTTGATAATCGATGCCACACAGAAGGGTCACTTCTCCATACCACATAGATTGCATAACTTGTCTTCTTATAGTAAGATCTGGAGAGATTGGCATTCATGGCTCGACATCAGCTTTAAGGCTAAACTGCAACCGCATTTGTGATCTGGCAATATCAGGCAGTGAGGATGTTCAAAAGGCCAATGGCGGCCGGCACGGATCGGTGGTGGCGGCACATCGGTGGGAAGGGTGGGGGGGACGTTGGGGAAGGGGGTGTTAAAAAAGAAACAAATTTATATCCTCTCTGCTTCTCTCCTCCGTAGTCCCTCACTCCGCCTAGAACAGGAAGCACACCAAGGCTCCTAGTCAGCCAATCATAAAGCTACAATGTAGCATTGTGATTGGTCTGAGCGCAGTGGTTCGGCACGGGGACGCTCAGTGGGAGCCTGGGCATGTTCTCCATGCAGGCTGTAATGCAGCCTGCATGTAGAACATCTACAGGGGAAACAGCCTTTAGCATGATGCCAGAATCGCGATGTGCCATTACAGCACCGGCAATTGAATGAATTTGTCATAAACACGCATTCGTTTAGCACGCAAGAACAATAACTTGCTTTAGGGGGGTGTATTGGTGCAGAGGTGTTAAGTTTAAAATCCAACACCTTCCCAAATGATGTGCAGGCTGGGGTTGGATTAGTAAATTATACTAATCCAAAGTCCAGCGGCCCTCTAGGGAAAGTCATTGTAATGACTTGCGTGCAAAAGAAGCGTATCGTTACGATGCGTTTGTACTAATGATGGTATTAAAAAGGCACGCGTTTTTGATGCATGCGTAGTTTCGACATACAATCCAAGCAAAGTGCGTATGACTGTTTGGCCGGCTCAAGACGGCCAAAGAAAAACACAAGGAGACCCTAGAAGTCTGAAGGGGCCAATGGTGGACATATGTTAAGAGCAACAGTGGTCCCATACAGATTAGATTGGTACAATATCACAATTTTTAAAATCAAAAAATGGAAATACAAGTGTATCTAATAGAAAGATAGAACAGTGCCAAAATGGTATTGCGATCGAGGCCTGAATAGGCGCAATATGTGAATGCCGGACAAATGCTTCTTGCATTTCGGCTGCAACAAGCGTGGTTGAGGATCACGTGTTAAGCCCGCAGCCAATGGTACGAGACGACAGGCCAAACATTCATGCGCTCTTACAGTGTGCTCACCACTCCCCTGCATCCCTGTCCTCCGTCTTCAGGTAACTTTTCATGCCCTGGATAAATGATGGAAGTGTTAGTGTGACCCACGTAGCAATGCGTGAGCCATGTTTCTTAGGTCTGCCCTTCACCACGGCGTGGCACAAAAGTCCGTCATAAAAACAGAGCGTGATAGGGGCCAGTTTCGATGCCTCAATTAAAAAACTTCCAGTGCTCAACCCCGGCAGGACCCGGCCCACTTAAAGCCCGGAATATGGCCTTTCTGTCTTTCTTCACTTTAATTATCAGTCAGGGATCATTAAGGCATCTCTAGAATGCAGTGCAAGTTTGCACTGCCTTTTACACTGACTGCCTTGTGCAAAAGCGAAATTTGCCCCAACCGCCGGTCACAAACATTGCATTTTAGTAGTCATTGGGTGCAAATTTTGACGCTTTAGTTTAAAAAATGTGCAATCACGCGTCTGGTCTGCAGGATCTGATTTCAGTGTGGAAACATACATTTTTCAAGATGTAAACATGATCTCACAACCACATGTGGAGAAGGATGACGCTGGCTGAATAGCGCGCATGAGAATTGTGAGACTGCTCCGACACACCAGACCATACGAAAGACTGGTATGGCTCTAGTCCGTTAGTCACATATCACATGCGCCCGACATGTGACTAACTGTGCCCCAGAACCCTCCCACATGCCTGCCCAGTTTGAGGTATAAGCAACCCGTTGTGTGTGCAAACCCTTTTGAGTGCTACTCGCGGCCCATACCCATGGCTGACCAGGTGAACCAGTTCACTTGTGACAATGTTTTCAAAGATCAGCATGAAAACAAAATTGCGACTTAAAAAAATTCAAATTGAACATAGAGTAATGAGGCTCAAGCCGAGGTATCCAAAAACATCACTGTAAGATCGAATCCGGCAGCTAAGGAAGAGCAGACGGGTGTGAGGCAAAGGAAGACTTGGAGGTAAAACAGTGCTTAATTTGTGCCAGTGGTTTCCGGTGCTCCGCACCAGCATATAATTGCCAATACAGGCACTTAAGACAGTGTGTCACGTGGTGGGGTTTTTATTTTTTTTTATTTTTTTAGAGGTGAACCTAACAACAGTGGTTTATTAATTCAACATACAACAAAATGACTAATACATGCCACCCAAGACATTCTTATAGCTTTTCAGGTCTGAAATAGTCTGAATTGTCCCACTTGTAGGAGTGTGATGGTTAGTAATTGTGTAGGTAATGTCATTTGGCAGCACTGGCAGGGGTAACAGGTGGCCCAAGCTACAGTGGCTTCCTGACGAGGGTCTCAGCACTTCTTTGTGATTTTTTACAAATTAACCACTGAGGTAAAGCACCCCTTGAAAATGTGTTCATACAATTCCCATATTTGCAAGTGAGTGTAGCAAGTGAGTCTGACAGTCTCTAGGAGGATTTTGGAGCAAGTTGTATACGGGTTTACAAGACAATTGTGTGTATTTCCTCAGGGGGGGACTTTTCCATCCACCACTAAAAGATGACCCAGGTCCTTGGCTCCCCAGATGTCTTCCAATGTCCCATTGCCCTGGAAGGATGGAAGCTTCTAGAATATTCTCCTAGACCTGCGCTTTCCTGTCATGCTAGATGCTCAAACATGTATGCACAGGCGTCCCTAAATATGTCAAGAGTGCTCTACGTCCAGCTGCCTCGCCTCATTGGTGCTGCCGAGGGCCATTATTGAGGCTTGTGAACAATGGATGAAAGCCGGTAAAAATTAGGATCACGTTTTTAGGCCAAACTTTTCGTTGGAGCCTTACATAAAACTTCCAGAGCTGTAACAAGCACCAATGTCGAAGGCTGCGTGTTTTCACTAAGGGTTTAAACCCCCTCTTTGGAAGCCAAGCACGGCAAGAGCACATGTAACAAGTACCAGACGTGGGGCCTTAGAGTTTGGCACATGGGAGACTCCATCACAAATGTAGGAGATGTCCCATCCGCCGGATTACAAGTACATTATATATGACAACACTCATAGTACATTGGATAGGGTATCCGTCGTGGTTCGACAGAGAACTCCATCTGCCAAACTCTAAAAGAGACCCTTAATGTATTAATTGTATCGACATCAAAAGAATGAATGGTCTAGTGGGCCCCACTGGGATTGGAACCTTCATACACCCGTCTGCCTCGGGCACATGAAGCTAACACACTCTGTCACAACTAAGGAAACAAAAGACAATCTCTTCTTGTGTTTGATTCGCAGTACAACAGAAAATCACACTGGTTGCCTTAATGAATGACAAGATGCATAAACTGCTTAGAGTGGGGCTATTTACCCCCCCCATTTTACATGCCATTTGCTCCATAACTTTTTGCACTAATCAGTGCTTTTATGAGACAGCACCGTTTCAGTGCGCTTGTTTTTTTTTATTTTATTTTTTTATAATAAACTATGCACATAGTAATTTTGCTGTTCCAAGGCTGCTGTAATTCGCATTAAAATGCTTTAGCGAGCTACATGCCAGATCGTCCTATTGGCGCATGCATGGGCCTCTACTTGATAGTTTGAAAAAAGAAATTGAAATTGGTGGAAAAGTGGAAAATTATTTTTGCAGACGAGAGAGATATTTTTCGATCTGTTATTGTGCGCTCCTCAGAAGGTCTCGACGACCTCGCAACGCATCTCTAGCGCTTTGTAGTTTGGACTTTGGCATTTGATTCTTGGCCCGACCATCATCTAGACACAGGGGAAAGGCAGAGCACAGTCCAGCCGTGCACCAGTTAAAGCCACCCTTAAGTCATTGCGTGTTTCTCTGCATACGAGCTGCCATTGCTTAATTTGTGCCGGTGGTTGCAGATGGTGGGCACCCGCTCTCTTGTTTGGACCCCAGGCCCTATTTTCACCAGCATATTTTGACACTGCGCTAGACTGAAAAAAAGTGAAAAAGAAAAGCGAAGATAAATATAGAAAATAAGGGACAAAAGGAGAAAACAGGGCTAAATAAAAAGAGGGGGATAAAACAACTGGGAGTGAAGGGTGATGGATGAAAGTGTGGGGTGGCATCAAGGGAGGCAACATTAACATTCATCATTCTCAGATCAGTCAGTGCCCTCGTTGGGCTCCCAATTAAAACACTGGGCCCTGCACTTTCTTATTTTTCTTATTTATTTTTATGTATTTTTTACTGTAAGGATATTTAATCCTAGTAATAGTAGCCATGGCACAAAGTCCGTTTCTTGCCCGTCCTGCCCTCTTTTGCCTCTACTAATGTCCTCAGCAATGAAACAATGACCCCTTTGTTAGGCGGTCTGCAGTACAACAGAAAAGCAGCGGGTATTCCACCGAACTTTGTTGCTTGTGGTGTTTTACTGCCATTTTGTTGAGAGTGGAGTTCAATTTATGTAAGTGGTACCTTCTGCTGCCACCTGTTTTACTATGTTCAATGAGGAGTAACCTCGCGGGATTTGGAAATATTGGCTTTAAATGAGCCAGACCCACAATATGAGAGAGGAGTAGTTTAAGCCTCTGGTCTGCTGAGATTTCATGCTATTTCTTTCCTCGGCTCCTTGAAATGAGACACTAAGGTCAACTGGCTCAGTCTAGCCACCTGTGGCTAGAGGGGCAGCCGTGACCCTTGAACTTCCTGCTTGTCAGTGAAGTCCCTCTAATGCTCTCTGTGAGTTTTATTTTTTCAGAAATCTGGCCCTGCCACTCACACCACGTAGGCACCAACTGTTGCCCTGCACAGCTCAGCCAATCTTCAGGGCCTATTGATGGAAAGACATATGGCCCAAGCACTAAAGCGAGGGGTCACGCAAAAGGGCCTGACAGAGACTTTGACGCCCTACCTTGACTGAAAAAGGCATGGCCATGACTCATGAGATACAGAGACAGCTCTGCTAGCCACCCCATGCGATGACCAGCCACAGTCTTGAAGGAGATGGTTATCGTATGTGATGGCCGGTCAGCTTTTCAAAGATTGTGCCACCCTGTATGGAGAAGGGGGCCCTCTAGCAGTGGCTACGGGAACAACAAGAGTGGAGGGGCATGTGATGACCAAGAAGAGACGGAGAGGACGATTTGTGGTTACCAGGTTCCAGATTGTTACTGAATTTCTAATAGCATGCCCAGCGTAGTCAGAATTTGGGTACCTTCATGCCCGGCTCGGGTCTTCTCGTGGGTACCATGGGCAGACGAAAGTGTGGGCTGTCTCATGAAGGCCAGTTGTAGTTGAAGGAGTGTGCCATTATTTTATTGTGTTGCAGATTTATATAGTGCAAACTCGATTGAAGGTATTGGAGAACTTTACATGAGCACCAGTTATGTTACACAAGGACACATACATTTTTTTTCCTTTTGGTAGGAACGGGGAGATTAAGTGATTTGCCCAGAATCACAGGATGCTGAGCAGAAGCCAAGGCTCGAACCTTGTTCCCTGGCTCCAAAGTCGGCAGCTCTGGCCGTAAGGTCACATCATGGTGTGATGATCAGGACCACATGAAGAAAGGGAGGGCCAAGAGGTGGTGATTAGGTGTACATCAAGAAGAGGAGGGGATGTCACGATGACCGGGGCTAAAGATAGGCGTTAAGGGTATCATTATTGAGACATCAATTATAAAGCTCATAGTTCTCCAAATACAGGGAGGTGAAGATGAAGGTAGTAAGCGCTGTACGCTTTGCTGTAGATCCTCTCAGAGGTCAGGCCAGCTCCTCACTGCTTCTACCAAACACTCCCATGTCGTGGGCTATGAGTCTAGCTACACCCAGTACTTTTATTTGGGGGAAAAAAGAGAATAAATTATAAAAAAAATAAGTTCAGGGGCCCAATGATTTTCTCAGATGCTGCCGCCGGCGATGCTGGGGTTGCTAGTCAGTCAGTCAGTCAGTCAGGATTCTTTATTCGATGATTAAAAATCACCATAAAAGCACAAACATACAGTAGTTTTTTTAAAAAGCAATTAAATTACCATATGAATCCCAATGTTAATACAATCAAAGTCACTGAGCCAGAAAAAAGATAATAACTGTACACATTAAAACCTATCACTAAAATCTTACAGTCATCCCCCCCCCCCCCCCCCCTGGTTACCCTTAATCTAACCGCCGGGGTTGCTAAATATCAAGGCTTTATAGTCTTGATTCCATCTTAAGCCTGTTTCTTCCCTTCTCTTCAACTCACTGATGCAAAAAAAATTCCTCCCTGCTTTCTCTCTTTGTTAATGTTTTCCCAACTTTCTCTTCCACTTTTCCCCTATTTCTGCCATTGTTTTTTTGCTGTTGGTCAAAATCTGATGATGGAAAATAACTCTCATTCTACAAACATGACTGCTGGAGCCCAGCATCTGCAACCACCAGTACAAATTAAGAACTGGCTATACCTGGGCTTCTGGTTCAACTGCTCAGAGCCCAACCTGACAAGAAGCCTGTTTTCATCCGGCGCTTAAATCTTGAGGAGGATTGTTTCTTCTCCCAGACACCCAGACCTCCCCTGTGAAAACCTCTGTGGGTGGCACCATATAAGCTGTGCCAGGCCTCTGCTCAGCAAACATATGTCATGTAATGGAAATCTGCTGCGCATGTTTCATAAAACAAACTTAAGTCGCACCAGAATTTGCTTGTTGTTATCCGAAACTAACTAGAGTGTAAAAGTAGAAAAAGTGCAGCCGAAACCCAGAGCATCTGGTATCTGCTTGCTCGCGCCGGCTGAGGAAAAGCAGGTAATAACGACACCTGCTGAAGTTTAGGGACCCCTGGAAGAAATGACCTGGTGTCGAAGTCCATTTGATGGCCTAGTTTGAGACATACAAAGCCTCCGCCCTCCACATCCATGTGTCTGTACACGAAGCAACTCATCCTCGCAGTGCGAACCAATGACACTCTCGGTGCTGTCCTCAAATGAAGACAATATGTCAATAACCAACTTCAGAGTCGGGAAACGTATGATTTAATCCTGGCTTCCCAAATAGATGCCATACTCTTATCATGGGCAGAGGGCGCCACCTGCCTCGGCTTCCTTCATTTTCAGAAACAAATAGAGTGTTCAAACAAAAAGTCGGTTTATGCACTGAGTAAAGGAAATCAAGTGGGGTTTGTTGAAAGCGAAATGATGAAAGGGAGTGCGTGGAATGGTTTGCGAAGAAATGTTGGTAGGAAAATCGCTAACTCATGGAAGAGAAAACCAGACAAGTCTCTAGTGAACTTGGAAAGACAGGAGAAAGGGAGTCAGGCCACCCCCCCCCTCGCTGCCTTTAGCCCCGAGATGATTTTCTTGCTGCCAGCAGCGTATTTTCCCCAGCCCTTCCACCACTGTTGCTTCTGTGCCTGCTTTCTTTGCTGTGCCTTGTGTTTTTTGAGCCTGTACCGGTCTGTTTACTTGTCACTTATGCTTTCTTTAGCCTTTGTTTTCTCTCTGTTGCCTGCATTTCTGAATCTGGGTCTGGTTATCTGTTTAATCTGTGCCGGGTAACTTTGAATTTCGCCAGATTAAACAGATAACCGGGCTCATGATGGCGATCTTGGCTTGAGTTGTGAGAGGGTCCCAATGGGTGAGAAGGTTTTCAGGGTTTGTGTTCGTCGGTGTGAGGAGGCTGATCCGGTCGGTTCCGTCGGCTGGGGTTTGAAGTTTTCGTAGATGGCTGAGATACTGTCATGGAAGAAGTCCACCAGAGTGTCACACAGTTCTTGGGAAGGGGCGATGTCACTCTCGGCAGGTGCGAGGTTGGAGAACTCCTTCACCATGGTGAAGAGCTCCTTGCTGCGGTTTGTGCTGACTTCTATGCAGTCTGCTAAGGCAGTCTTCTTTGTATCTTTCGGGAGGCAGTGGTACTGGATAAGTGCTGCCTTGAAGATGGTATGGTCTCCTGACTTTGCTGGTGTGCCACATCCTTTCTAGTTGCTGGCAGTTGCATTTGGTGGATTTCAGCTCCATGGTGAACCAGCTGGCTCCTCTGGCAGGTCTTTTGGATTTGACTGGCTTGGCGTGGGCAATTGTGTCAGCACACTCTGTGATCCACTGGGAGATGATCTTTAGAGCCTGATCTGGTTGAGTGTTGTTTCTGGGAGGTGGGAGTTGAGAGCATTGTTGCACTGGTCTTCTGATATCTTATTCCAGTTTCTGTGCATGGAGCTGGGGGGCATGGTGCCAGTGTTGGTAGGTCTGAAATGGTGAAGTGGATGCTGTAGTGGTCTATGTGAGGTGTGAGATGTGGTTGTACTTGACTCAGTCACAGGACGTGAAAATGGGGTCAAGCATGTGTCCTGAGATAAGGGTAGAGTCGGTGACAAGTTGATTGAGGTCGATGTTGCTCATGCTTTCCAGGAGGTCAGTAGTGTTTGTGTCACTGGGACATTGAGTTGAGATCCCTTAGGAAGATGTAGTGCTTGAAGTCGATGGTGATCCGGGCGATGAGGTCAGGGATGGTGTTGCAGAAGGTGGGGCATGGTCCTGGTGATCTGTAGGCAAGTGTGCCTCTGATGGTGATTTTTCCATCTGTGTGAAGTTGGAAGTTGAGATGCTCCATAATCGGGGTCCTGTTGTCTGAGGAGACCGTACAGCAGATGGTGTCCTTGTAGATGAAAGCAATTCCACCTCCGTGTTTGTTGGTTTGGTCCCGGTGTATTATTTGATATAGACTTAGGGGTTGGTGATTTCCGATGCAGAGGCGGGGTTCAGCCAGGTCTCTGTGATGAAGATGATGTCCGGGTGAGGAATGAGATTGTGTGGCAGATCTCCATGGTGTGTTTGTCGAGTGACTGTGTGTGCATTCAGTAGAATGCACTGGAGTTGCGCTGTGCTGGTCTCAGTTGGTGTGGTGGGTGTAATCGTGTTTGCAATGTCTCCAGCGTTGTTGGTTGCTTTGTTGTTGCAGGAGAAGCAGCAGTGCTGGCAGGACAACGGACCTCTGATGGTGCATGGAGGAGTGCGACAGCAGAAGTTGTTGTCATAGCACCCTGGATCCAGCGCTCAGAGGTCTGCAGTGCTGTAGCTGTGCCGTGTGAAAGAACCAGAGCTCCTGGCGGCTCCACACGGCTGATTTGCAGTGCTTTATTAAATCCGGATTGATTGATAGTACTAAAATTCTAAATCGGACTACAATGAAGTAAATATCCAGAGGAAAGTAGACTATTATGCTGCAGTATTGACTTACTTTACATAGTGCTTCTTAAACCTTGATGTAACAAATATTTAATTCTGAAAATCTAGTTTATTTTAAAAATAAGAGTATTACCAGCAGTAAACTCACCATGCTTCCCTGTTCGGGAGCGGTAAACAATTTGCAAAAGGAAAGGGATAGAGATGGGGCGAGCCAACAAATTAACAGGGAGAGCCATGATCGAGCCAAGCCAATGGCCAGGCTATAAGAGCCGTGCATGAATCGAGCACTGTATATGTTTGGCATGTAAATCATACAACACAAGTCATGTCAAAATGTGACAATCTCTCAAAAATTCAAGGAACTGTATTTATTTGGTACGGAGAAGCATTTCACTTTAGGACAGCAGATTATATCACTGCACTGAGAAGGATTTATAAAGCATAAACTTGAAAACATTCCCGCTCTCGCTACAATGGCATTAGTAAACTGAGAGGCAACTCAGTTGTCATGTATACTCTAAACATTTTCCCGGATTCTTGTAATAAATGGAGCAACATTGTAGACTATCAATTCAAACACAAAGTGGTTTTGGACAGCCACATCCTGAACTCATATCTGAAGGTGCTGGGAGAGGGTTAAAAAAGGTGCTCCAAACACGAGTCAGCGATATATTATTACCTGTGCATAAGCATGAGCTGTGAGAAAAAAATACTTAGCATAATTTAACAATTCTCCATAGAGATGGCATACAAATGTAACCAGCTCACCCATTTACAGCAGAAAAGCCAGTGTATATTTCTGGTTTTCCAATTGCTTGTCTTACGTATTAAGTGGGCGCCAGGCCAAATTGACATCTGACTGCCAATTACTTGTCCTAAGTTTTAAGTGGTCACCAGATCAAAATAACAGCTAATGGCAAATTACTTGTCCTTAGTTTTAAGGGGGCACCAGGCCAAAATAACATCTGACAGCTGTATCCTGAAGCAGCCTTGGAGGTTGGGACGCATCTGTTTGAAAATAATATTCTGAGTTTTTATATGGTGTTTCTTACCACACATCTGCCATTCCCGAATTTAGCTTTTACAGAATTTAAATAATAAAGGATAGACTTTGGCCTTGCTGGGATTCAAGGTTTTGATCCGACAGCAACATAGGTTTTCACAGGTCGTCAGATTAGGCTATGGGAGGCAGAAGCAAACCTCACAGCCTTCTCCTGGGACATCTGGAAGAATAGAGATGTTCGGATGTGCTGTAATTTTTCTTCTTTTTTTATTTAAAAAAGGCCACAACCACAGCCAATGTAGGCCAATAATCCTAACTTCTGCAGTAAACAATAATAATAGCAAAACACCGAAATAAAGCTAGGGTTTAAACAGTGAAATGAGATTCAGTTGATGCTGCAAATCCCCAATGAAGATTATGGCAGAGGAGGGGCTCTGAGGTAGTAAGAGCCAATCTATGTTACCTAACACTTGTGTTGACTGAGCTCGTAAGGTGTGCCAATGGCGGCAAGGGGTGGGTATTGCAAAGTATTTTGGGGGACTGGGATTTCTTTTTCATCATCAGATGTCAACCCAGAGGAAGAGAGAAAGGCAGGGGGAAAGTGCCAAAGGGAGAAAATGGGATGAAAAAGACCCCGAAAGACAGAGATAATGACAGGAAGTGTGTGATGGTGGAAGAAAAAGGCATGAGGTGAAATCAAGACTAGGCAGCCTTCATACCTGCCAACTTGAACAATCTCACAGTGTAAGGAGGGGGTGGGACCTTGTGCCGAGAAGTACCTTCGAGGCACCTTTGAACTCTAACCCGCCCCCAGGCCCCCTTATCCCAAAATAAAAGAGAATAAAAAACCTTGCTGAGGCTGGTGCCCTCTCCAGGGGTGTTTTCACACCCCTTAATGGAAGTTAGCAGTTCAAAGCCTCAGAAAATGAGCTAGAACACCACTATTTACAGTGGTTTCAGCTCATTTCCCTGTCACCATGTGATATCGGCTCCTCACCAGAGGACCTTGTGATGTGAGACGATATTGTGTGTCACACGGTGGCACGGTGTGAGTTGGCAGGTATGAGCGTTGGTACTCAGAAATGCCTATATTCAACAGCTCCTACATTGGGCCAGTCCTGTGTGGCACAAGTAGAAGGATTGAAATGGACAAGACACTGGAGGTTTGCAAGGAGCCAAGGCTCCAACGTGTGGGGTATGCGCTTTCCTGCAGCGTGAACTGGATTGGCTGTGCCCACTGGTATGTCTGTAAAAAATAACAAAAAACAAACGGGAGTCCTAGAGACCACTCAGAAATGAGAATACAAACCGTTTTCCTGATTGGACGTGGCTGGCTTCTGAGAAAACGGTGTTATTGCGGCTCAAATTTCTGAGTGTCCTTTCAGCTCCCAGGGTCATAGATTTAGATCGGAGTGAAGAAACAAGCATTTACAATGCAATGGTTTCGCCTTTGGAAAAGTTAGAGCTATTGGCATTGCTCATGACATTTCTTTTTTTTTTTTTTACTTATAAATAAATGGCATTGTTATTTACATTTCCAACAGCTCTCACAGCCCACACAGCTCTCACAGTCCACACAGCTCTCACAGCCCACACAGCTCTCACAGCCCACACAGCTCTCACAGCCCACACAGCCCACACAGTCCACACAGCCCACACAGCCCACACAGCCCACACAGCTCACACAGCTCACACAGCTCTCACAGCCCACACAGCCCACACAGCTTTCACAGCCCACACAGCTCTCACAGCTCTCACAGCCCACACAGCTCTCACACCCACACAGCTCTCACAGCCCACACAGCTCTCACAGCCCACACAGCTCTCACAGCCCACACAGCCCTCACAGCCCACACAGCTCTCACAGCCCACACAGCCCACACAGCCCACACAGCTCACAGCCCACATAGCTCTCACAGCCCACACAGCCCTCACAGCTCTCACAGCCCACACAGCTCACAGCTCACAGCTCACAGCCCACACAGCTCTCACAGCCCACACAGCTCTCACAGCTCTCATAGCCCACACTATGCTGCTGTCTCTAAGAAAAGCACTTCCCAAATTCAAAACAGATCTCAGTTTCAGAGATTCATTCCCCAAATGCAACTACAGACATGTGCTTTCCCAAGGAAATATACTGCAAAAATAAAACAAGCATTTACAAGTGGGGCCGGAGACACGGACAGCGGGAGGGGGGGCAGGAACGGGCACACGGACAGCGGGAGGGGGGCGGGAACAGGCACAGGCACAATCAAAAGGCAGAAGGCAAGAAAAAACAAAACAAAGTTGTATCTGTTATTTTGGTGCAGGCTAGAACCTACTTGCATGAGCTAGCTGCACAAAGGCGGAGTCTCATTTCAGGCCTGGAGGGACTCCCTGCACAGGGAGGGAGACTGGGGACAGGCCTGAAGGGACTCACTGCACACAGAGGGAGACTGAGGACAGGCCTGGAGGGACTCACTGCACACAGAGGGAGACTGAGGACAAGCATGGGGGGGACTCACTGCACACAGGGGGAGACTGAGGACAAGCATGGGGGTGACTCACTGCACACAGAGTGAGACTGAGGACAAGTCTTGAGGGACTCACTGCACAGAGAGGGAGACTGAGGACAAGCCTGGAGGGACTCACTGCACACAAAGGGAGACTGAGGACAAGCCTGGAGGGACTCACTGCACACAGAGGGAGACTGAGGACAAGCCTGAAGGGACTCACTGCACACAGAGGGAGACTGAGGACAGGCCTGGAGGGACTCACTGCACACAGAGGGAGACTGAGGACAAGCCTAGGAGGGACTCACTGCACACAGAGGGAGACTGAGGACAAGCCTGGAGGTTTAGAAATGGTTAGAAACTGCGCAGAGTATCTCTCTCGGACTTCTGTGTAACTGGAGCTTCGCAAAAAATGGGCAACATAGGAAAGCAAACATTAGCAAAGCCAATCCATCTAGCGTTGGGTTCCAGGCTTTGGGTTTGGTTAATAGTTGTTCTGTATTGCCATCGATTGCATAAAACGCCGCCGTGGAAGTTGCCAGGCCTTCACTAATATTTTTTAAAAATATAAACACGCATTTTTTCTCGAAACAAACACAGTGTCAAAGTGGCCCCTGAGGGGGTGCTACTTTGTGTGTGGATGTGTTCATTTTGACAGGGTTTGCTTTTGCCCTCGCTTAGGATGCAGTAAGCCAATGGCTGAAGTGGGCTTGGCCAGGGGGTTCAAAGCAGCGAGCAGAAGAGAAGTGTGAATGGCACAACAGCAGACCAATGTCATCCTTTGCTACTAATGCCCTCAAATAACATCGAAAAACCGTGATGCCTATGGGAGGTTTTACTATATGGTAGGGGTTATTACTTATAGGTGTGCATGCCTCTAATTTGCAATCTAGCAACTGTTTTCAAACGTCACGAGCTTCACCAAGTTTAAGCTTGTAAAGTTTATTTTCTATAAGGGGCAAGTCCAGTGTCCCTCCGCAGAAGCAAGAAGAGTTTCCGCTGCCATGAGGGGCGAGTGGGCGACTCAACCCAACAGGCAGACACAGGTGCTGCTTGTCAGCAACCCCCGCCTCTGCTCAGAGGCGCCTCTGTAAAGCCTAAACCCCCCTGAGGCTTCAACGCCCACCATCCTGCCCCCAGGCCCCCCTCTCTCCGGCACCATCACGGCCCAGTTCAAGCTGATCGCCGCACCCTCAAAAACGAAACCCAACTGGGGTCACCTGTCCCACTCCCGCATCGTCGCTACCTGGTGAGCTATGCATGCGTCGCGCGCGCACACACATACGCGCAGGGACACACACATATACACGCACACATTCGCTCTCTAGCCCCCACCCCCCTCCTCCACCCCACGGGGTTTCCTAACCCTGCCAAAGCTGCGTTTTGCTTTCCCCCAGAGAAATATCACTCTGATACCCCCAGTATAGAGACAGTGCTCTCAGCAAGGGATCAATACACACAGGAAGTTTCCCGCCGCACAATGCAGATAGCAGCGTCGTGCTCACTTCCAACGGGGAGCGCAGGGAGTGTTTGCTGGCACTTTAAAAAAAATCCTTAAGATGCTATAAAGCCGCTGAGGTATAAAATGGAAAGTGCTTAGCCTGCGTTAGTCATTTATTTGGATTACGATTGTCAAACTCAAGCTCCGCCCCTCGTGACCACCCCCTTTGCTCTGCCACTCGTTGACCGCCAATTTCAGCATTCCGAGAGTATTTTTCCCAATTCCACTACCGGAAAGCGCTTTATAAATGCTCCGATACAAATACATTACAATGCCGACATTCTCCCTCAGTATCTATACTCAGCCCATTCGGGCGGGAGACCCGGATTAAGCTCCGCTGCATGTTTTACCGCTTCAAAGGCCTCTCTTCACTTCTCTATGAGAAGGATCGCCCCTCTAGTCCCCGGAATGCTGTTTTTCCAGTCACTGACACCCAATCGCGATAACAGCGTGCGTCATTTCACGGTAGAACGCGGGGACGGGCACACGGAGGGGGGAGGGGGGACGGCGGGAGGGGGGACACGGAGGAAGGCAGGACCACACGGAGAGCGGGAGGGGGGACGGCGGGAGGAGGGAAACGGAGGAAGGCAGGACAGCAGCAAGCACGGCCCGGCCGGACCAGATTCGGGGGCGTTCCCGGCTTTTGGCTGACGTAGCATGACGTAGCCAAAAGCCAAAAATTCTCGGGAACGCCCCCGAATCTGGTCCGGCCATGACGGACGCCTCTCTGTTCCAATGGCTAGCCTCCATTTATGGAGCTAGCCAATGGAACAGAGGGCGGATTCCCGAGCAACATACTGTAACTCATTAGATTTCTCCTGCGCAAAAGCTGCTTGCGCAGCTTTTTTGCAGTCGAAACCTAAAAAGCTAATATCTGCATCACACGGCAAACCCGTGACAAACTCAGTGGCAGGGTCAGAGACAATACCCTGTGATGTGGTCTAATGGGCAGAGGCGGAACCCCGTTATGGCGGAGGAGCGCCCCCCGCTGAAAGCCAGCAGATGCAAGGACATACATAAAATTATAATATAACGTTTTTATTATCATTTTATTTTTCATCCTGCAGGCAGCCTCCAGCTGACCCGAGGGAGCAGTGGGGACAACCACCGTGACGCTACAGCAACAGGGAGTAGGGGGGAGTCGTGGGCACTGCTAAATGCTCATGATGGTTTGGCCGGAGCCAGAGGGCAGGCCTAACTGCCACGTGCACTTTGCTTTTCTCCACCTAGCTGTGTTGTACAGCTGGGTGGAGAAACCAACACAGGCTCTCTGTCTATGTCTGAACGCCGAACCAGGGTGCTCAGACCAATCCCAGTGCTCCTCACATGCTGGGAATTGTATTCCCAGCATGTGAGCAGTGCTGGGATTGGGAGCTAGGAACTTGTGCAGTGTGCAGTAGCTCCCACTGGACGTGAGGATTGGGAGCAAAGTGGCGGCCGTCGGAACAAGGTAAGTGAAATTTTAATTCTTTTTTAAATGTCCTTTTTTGTGTGTCCCCCCGTCCCTGCACCCCACCACATCTCAGTACAAGCAGCCGCTCCTGCTAATGGGAGGAACCACAGGTGTTTGCACTGATCCCAGCTGTCACAGTTTGTCATTCTGACATAGAATGCGAAGAGAGTCCATTATTAGTCTTTTTTTACCCAAAACATCAGCTAGCTCTTGAAAAAACTGATCAGACTATTTCTGATGTATAAACTGGAAACTGCCTCTGTCAGTGCCTAGTTTGTATTGAGCTCTATAACAAAGCTTAATGTGTGATTAATAATACATTTGACAATTGAAGCTACAGCCCTCTCCACCTGAAAGATCAGCTTCTCAAGAGAAACTGCAGAAAGATGTAGCCGACTCTATTTTTAGGTCTTGTCTAGCAGACAGTGCTGTGACCTTTTCTGGGATTTTCCAAAACTAACATTTCCAGTAGATTTACAGTTTGCCCACTGCTTACCGTTAATTGACTTACTTGTCACGCTGATTTGCTTGCTTCGTATACGATGGCTTGCCTTCCTCTTCTTGCCTTTCTCACTCTCGGACGCACATCCTCTTTGCCATCACTAGTATAATTTCACTGCTCACTTTTAGCAAACAAACTACTTTTTAGGTCTCAGCCTGCGATGGCTGCGCTTGCGTTGTCTCGCTGGCGAGATTTAATGAGATAGAGGAGAACATCACTAGCGAGGTTAAGCCCCGCCCCTCTTCTCCATTGGCTGGCCTCCTAAACGGTGGCCAGCCATTGGAGAAGAGGTCCTAGTGACGTTCTTCTTTCTATCTAAGCCCCATCCTTTTCAGACTGGGGGGCATGTTTTTGACTGTTGTTTACATTCTTTGATGTTTTTAGGTCTCCGCCTATGAAAGACTGCGCACATGCGCAGTCGAGCCGGCGAAGACCTAAAAACATCAAAGAATGTAAACAACAGTCAAAAACACGCCCCCAGTCTGAAAAGGACTGTCTTACAGACAAAAGGCTGTGTGCAAACATCACGTGCAAAGTCGGGAACTCGCCTGTTGCAGCAGTGGGTCTTTAGCTGCAGGCCGGGGTTTGCGCCGAGGGGGGGTCACTTCTCCAGCGCAGCGGTCTCCCGGTGTAGCCCAAATCTTACATGCATGTAGACACCGTCTGCCCCTGGGTCTCGTCGGCACTGTAGCGGTGTGGGGCAGGGCCAGGGTATAGTTAAGAATTGATGCAGTGTGCTGGGGGTCTCATGCTTGCAGCGGTCTCGTCAATCCGCTTGCACTATCGATGTCGGGATGTTCGAGGAGTGAGGCATGGCGGGGCCGGGTGGCTCGGGGCACAGCCGGGCGTGCAGGTTCCTTTAATTAAAGGGGCACTGTCTCCTTCTGCCCTGTTTCATCATTGTCAGAGGCCTTGCCTTCACATAGGGTTTGTAAGGACTTTTCACCATTTATGATCTACACGTTGAAGGTCTCGTGCCCCGCGGTGTCTCGTGCACATTGCTGACGGGCATTTGCCCGGCTGGGAATGGTGAATAGGGACATGTTGCCTATCATCCGCGAGAGTATGGCGCCCAAAGGACGGGGCATACAGACAAAAGGCTGTGTGCAAACATCACGTGCAAAGTCGGGAACTCGCCTGTTGCAGCAGCGGGTCTTTAGTTGCAGGCCGGGGTTTGCGCCGGAAGGGGGGGGGTCACTTCTCCAGTGCAGCGGTCTCCCGGTGTAGCCCGGATCTCACATACATGTAGACGCCGTCTCCCCCTGGGTCTTGTCGGCACTGTAGCGGTGTGGGGCAGGGCCAGTGTATAGTTAAGAATTGATGCAGTGTGCTGGGGGCCTCATGCTTGCAGCGGTCTTGTTGATCTGATTGCACTATCAATGTCGGGATGTTCGAGGAGTGAGGCATGGCGGGGCCAGGTGGCTCGGGGCACAGCTGGGCACGCAGGCTCCTTTAATTAAAGAGGCACTGTCTACTTTCGCCCCGTTTCATCATAGGGTTTGTAAGGACTCTTCACCATTTATGATCTACACGTTGAAGGTCTCTTGCCCCGCGGTGCCTCGTGCACATTGCTGACGGGAGTTTGCCCAGCTGGGAACGGGTGAATAGGGACATGTTGCCTATCATCCGCGAGAGTATGGCGCTCGGGTGTGGCCACGGACTTAGCCAGGTGTTGTGAGGCTGCGAGGGCAGTGGATATGGAGCAATTTAGAGGACACCCCGGAATGGCTCGGGGTTTTGTGAGAGCGCACAAAAAAGATGTGTGCTTATGGGCATTTCTACAGTCACTGTTGTTGCACTGTATAGTACCTCAGAGCGCCAGTGCTGGGCGGCATACTGGTGCTGGTGGCTGGAGTTCCACATGCTATGGCCCTGCGGGAGATCTGTGACATGGCTGTAGGAGCAGCGTTATATAGGGGACGGGTGGTTGTGTCACATTGCACGGCCCTGTGGAGATAGCACTGTGGAAGGAAGGGCAGCATTATAATAGCATTATAATAGAGGGTGCTAGATGGGAGGCAGGTGAAGTCTACACACTCTATGGTCCGCCTAAAGAGAACAGTGGATGCAATGGCAGCGTTATATAGGGGGGGAGGGACTGCAAAATGCATGGCCCTGCGGAGATCAGCTCTATAGGTGTGGCTCTGTGTGTGGCTCTGTGTGTGTGTGTGGCTCTGTGTGTGTGTGTGGCTCTGTGTGTGTGGCTCTGTGTGTGTGTGTGGCTCTGTGTGTGTGTGTGTGGCTCTGTGTGTGGCTCTGTGTGTGGCTCTGTGTGTGTGTGGCTCTGTATGTGTGTGTGGCTCTGTGTGTGTGTGTTTCTGTGTGTGTGTGTGTGGCTCTGTGTGTGTGTGTGGCTCTGTGCGTATGTGTGGCTCTCTGTGTGTGTGGCTCTGTGTGTGTGTGTGGCGGCTCTGTGTGTGTAGCTCTGTGTGTATAGGGCTCTGTGTGTGGGGCTCTGTGTGTGGGGCTCTTTGTGTGTGGGGGGCTCTGTTTGTGTGGAGGGCTGTGTGTGTGGGGGTGGGGGTCTGTGTGTGGGGCTCTGTGTGTGGCTGTGTGTGTCTGGCTCTGTGTGTGTGTGGCTCTGTGTGTGGGGGGGCTCCGTGTATGTGGGGGCTCTGTGTGTGTGTGTGGCTCTGTGTGTGGCTGTGTGTGTGTGTGGGGAGGGCTCTGTGTGTGTGTGGCTCTGTGCGTGTGTGTGGCTCTGTGTGTGTGGGGGGGGCTCTGTGTGTGTGTGTTGCTCTGTGTGTGTGTATGTATGGGGCTCTGTGTCTGAGTGTGGAGCTCTGTGTGTGTGTGGGCCTCTGTGTGTGGGGGTCTGTAAGTGTGTGGGTGTGGGTCTGTGTGTTTGTGTGTGGTATTTGCGAGAGATTAAGCTATTGGCATTGTAAATGACAATGCCATTTATTTATCTGTTTTCAAAAGCAACACATAAATAAAAATGTCATTTACAATGCCAATAGCTCTAACTTTTGCAAAGGCGAGACCGTTGCATTGTAAATGCTTGTTCTTTTTGGCTAAGCGATCCATGTTAGACCATGTGTTTTCCAGCTTTCTCTCTCATGAGCTTCCCATTCTGCCAAATACCTGACCCCTGCACTTGTGTTTCTTGTTGCTCTCTTCTTTGCATGGTGCTCGCGCTCATTCTTGTGTGCTTGTCCCCCACAAGCTCCTCGACCCCTGTCGCTCTCAATCATATACTTCTCTTCCACCCAGTGTTGATCTCTCCATAGTGCACTGCTTGCTCATATGCCTCTCCCCTCAAACTCCTCATCGCTCCACGTTGTTCTCACCATCCTGTGTTTCTACTCCCACAATCGTGTTCCACTCACTATTGTGTACTGACTTTCCTCTCCCCTCCCCATCTGCTCCTCCGTTGTTCCTTCGCACCCATGGTAATCCTTCTTTTGCGCTTTCACTCTAAAAATAATTACATTTTATATTTACAGACTCAAGTAGTGTCTGCCAACTGAGATGGGTAAATGAAACAAGGAAAGCAAATGTTTAAAGCTCCCATCATGCTTTTTCTCTTTTCTTCTTTTTAATTATTATTATTTTTTTAAATATAGCTCTTTGGCCAGATCTGCGCAGCATCGGTAAAACCATTGGGTCAGCAGACAAGACCTTCTCTTTAGAGACAGTGGCTTTTGACCCAACATTCCTTTTTATGCATCCAACATTCCTTTTCATGCCTTCGTTTTGAGCACCTCATCTTCTACCAGGCATTAGGTTTAACCCCATCATCTGTTTCAAGGCTCCCTATTTGGCTTTATCTTCTTGCTACATTTCTCTCTCAAGGTCATTGGATTGGCTCATTTATTTCTTGCCTTGATTTCTGAACAATTATTATTATTTTGTATTCAGTCTGGTCGTAGTCTCTCTTGCTAGGCCTTAGGTTTGACTTCATTAATTATTTCCTCGTCTTGGGATTGGCTGCCTCGTTTCTTTCTATGCCGTGAGTTTATTTCAAACAACTCTTCTGGGCCTTGCAGTTAAGGTTCATTGGTCTCTGGTCTTTGAATGTAAACGTAATAAACTTAAGCCTGTGGAGAAACGGGCCCTAAGCAGATATGCCAAGGGAAGTTGTGCATTGACTTCAGATCCCCAGGTGCAGTCCAGAGGGTTGTGTATTTGTGTGAGTCTCATTACTTACAGGCATAGGCAGGGCTTCAAATGGAAAAATAGAAGTGCAGGTACTCGGTACCAGAGTACCTGCTCGTTTCTGAGAAGTGCTGGTACTCTCCAATTAAAAGTATTACATTTCTCTTGAGAAGTGCCGCTACTCTCCCTATCAAAATAAAAAAAAAGTGCTGTACCGGCCCATTTAAAGCACTGGGCCTAGGATGATGTTAGATGGGAGTGTTCTGCTACGTCGCCCAGCTGGCAGGATTCCCGCTATTGTTCGTTGTCTTCTTGTTTCAGCTCCTCATCCTGCTACTCTCAGACACCCTTGCTTTCCCTAGCAATTCACTCCCTGAGACCTCCTCTCCCGGTTCCTTCCTCCCTTCCTCTTTGGATCCCCTTTCCTTGTCCCTTCTCTCATTCACCCTTTCTCTCATTTCATCTCTTAGACTTCTCCCAAATGCTCTTCTCTCCACTCTCGCCCATTTTCTCTCCTCCTACCTAACAGTTTGTCCTGGCACACAATCTTCCCTCTTCCATTTTCTCCCTCCTCTAATGCCTCTTCCGTAGTCAATATATTATGTTCCCTCTCTACCACTCTCTTTACCTCATCCAATCCCGTCTTGCGCCCCCGTCTTGGTTGCTCCTCTCATTGCATGTTCCCTTCCTGTGGGACTCTGCTCTGAGTGAGGTCAGCCTCCAGTTTTCTCGGTCAATCCGGGGCCCTTCTCTTTCGTACTGACCATGCGCAGTGGACTTCTTGCGTCACGGTACGTCTGGCTCCGTACCAGTCATTGTTTTCATGTCTGACACCGGATGTAGCTACTTTCTAAGAACCCCATAAACTTTGATAAAATAGCCTCGCTACGGCTGCGATTTTAACAGCGACTGGCCTCGTTAAAACTCAGAACCAAGGAATATGGGCCACGAAAGTAAACCTAAGCTGTTTGGCCAATCACATCAGAAAACCGCGGTGTAACATCAAGGCCCCAGTGTGCGTCATCCTGGGTGTACACCACAGTGCTGCTGAGGACTCTAGTATCTGTGCCCCTCACCGAAGGCCCACAGAGAATTGCTAGCTGGACCCCTGCGTCACTATCCATCAGACTTTTATTTATTAAGGAGTTTTGTAATGCTTAAGACTACATATCACATTAATAATATATATATATATATATATATAACGAAAAACTCTTCCCAAGATTCTTTTTTTGAAAAAGAAAGAGAGCGGACCACTGAGGCTAGTCAGCTGCGATTTTTATTGGTATTCCATCGGAAGCGCAGCAGCAGCCATGACGCGTTTCGTCCCTCATAGGGGACTTGATCACATGACGCGCTCATGGTTCAACAGTTGGCTTAAATACTTTGTCTTTTTCTAATGCTTATACCATGTGACTTATACCTTAAAGTGCTAGTGCAAAACAGTGAATTAACCCCTTCTGTGCTCATGACGGAGCCGCTCCGTCATGAGCCTCGGTTGAGCTGTGCTCATGACGGAGCGGTTCCGTCATGGCCCGCTCGGCGCGCCTGCGCGGCGCGTTCTATTGAGCGGGCGCGTTCGTGACAGAACCGCTCCGTCTCGAGCACAGCTCAACCGCGGCTCGGGCTCCGTCACGAGCATGCGAGCGCTGCTCGACCCCCCCGCCCCCTTAGCGCTGCGGCGGGATTCCCGCCGCAGCGAAGGGGTTAAAGCGATTGTGCAATGATTACATTCCTGTACAAAATTTATTTTGTAATAATTATTTTTGTTTCAACTCAAAATTGATGCTTGAATGCATGGAGATTCCGACCTAGACTATTATATATATATATATATATATATATATATATATATATATATATACATATAGAAATATTAAAACCAGCCAATTCATATGAATAATTTACATAAAAAGCTGTTTCTTATAAAACAAATATTCATCTAAAATTGTCCTGTTTTCATAAATACTGATTAGCTGATTTCTACAGAAATTCATAAATATAGGTCTGTGCATATCAATCATCTTGTGTCAATAAGTAGTTGTCAACTGTCCATCAAAATAAACAAAATTTCTATCATTTGGGATTGATCTTTGTTACAAATTGAAACTCATCATGATCTGTATATATGCAGTCAGCTATTGTTGTGGTCATCTCCGCATCCGCTCAACATTTATTCCTATTCTGTTTTAAACATTTGAAATACTGTTATATATTACAATTGAATGTCCAGGAAATTAAAAAATCACTTGTGGTATATGTTAAAAAAGTGGTTTAAAACTAGTTTAAAATTGGCTTGAGTGGGCTGGCTTATCGCAAGCTCAGGTACAGGGAGTCTGTGCTGTTTCTCTAACCTGGCTGTGCAATACAGCCGATTTAGAGAAAAACTAACTGTGCATGTCTGTTTGGCCGGCCTAAGGCGGCCCACCAAACAGACATGTGCAGTTAAAAGTGCACATGTACACCATTCCTCCTCCCTCCCATAGCCCGGCCCCTCCCTACACACACTGGCCTGGGCCAGCTGCTGTAAAAGAAATCTATAATACAATATTGGTTTATTTTTCAGCTACTGGCTCTGAGCCAGTGGGGTGACTGCTCCTCCACCATTGCAGAGGAGCGGCCGCTGATATCTGTGCCCTCTAACTAACATCCCTGCATCGCAGTGCTAGTGAGGGACTCCATAATATTGAGTCCTTCTTCCCTGTGCCGTCATGACAATGCTTCAAACAGAGTCATATTCTAACTCTAGAAGACCAGTCACCACTGTGGCACTCTCAAGGGAGCAAATCTTTATGAAAAGATCTTCACCCAGAAATGTACGCGCCATGGCCTCGCAGTGCTGCGTTTTGAAGACACAGCTGAGGCTCCCTACTGGAGACATTTCCCTTTCAACATCTTCTGTACTTTAGTGTGGTGCCGCCGATCTTTAGTGGAAACACGTACTTCAGTGTCAACAGCACGTATGGGAGATGGTGATCTTGAGATCTTGGATTGGAGGGCTACTTGTTACTCTTTGTTCTTTCTTTTTCCTACTACCCTTTCTGCTGGCTCTTCTTTTCCATCTCTGCCTCTGCTCCTCACTTCTTTAGCTCCTTAAATGATTCAAAGGTTGGTGTAATACGCTATGCAAATCAGTAGAATACCATTGCATAGCTGAAGCTTTCTTCTGAAATGACCCAGACTTTTCCTAGCTTCTGTGGCTTGCATTACAATGGTTATGTCCAGTGCTTCCATAGTGTCACAGAGAAGCATGGTCTCTTTTAACATATCTACAAGCATGTTTGAAGAGTGAGATTTAGTTTTGTCCTATTTTGATTTGGATGTATTTCTAAACCAGAATTCAGCATCCCTGCATATGGCATCACAGGCTGTTTTGCGGCAAAGTGCCTCTTGCATCTCTGCACTTGGTTGTATTGTTCTAGCTGTTGGTGGTTCTCAGCACTGGAGTTGCATGGGTTGATGCTGGTCAGACATGAGGTAAGGTAGTCCACCATGCTGCAAAGTTTGGTCCTCCATTTCTGCATAATTCCAATATTCCTGACCATATGTATGTTATCTTAATGTTTGATCATGTCTCTGGCTCCATTCAGCAATTCTTATTAGCTAATTAAAAGACATTATGGTAACCAGAAAGGACCCATTGGGGGGACTGAGGCCCTCCTACAACCTCCCAAAAATCACTTAGCCAGACACACTGGGAAGCCGATCTTTAGTGGATACATGTACTTCGGTGTCAACAGCACGTATGGGAGATGGTGATCTTGAGATCTTGGATTGGAGGGATACTTGGTACTCTATGTGCTTGTGAGAGAGCAGAGGCGTTAGGGTCTAAAAAGGAATACACCACAGAGAACTGAAAGGTTCGGTCAAAGCATTCACTGCAGTCAAACACAGAAGGACTCAATTCCTGCTTCATCGGCTGTTGTAGACTGAGTCATCAGCTGTGGAGAAATCTCCACTTAACAGCAGGTAAATCTTGCCTCAGTTTTAGCGTCTCTTGGCATCCAATGGTTTCAGCTCCCAATTTGACTAAATATCACACATTTTTTTTGTAAGAGGTATAGAGTCTATTGTCCAAAATATTATATGAATCAGCGACACGGAGTACACTATTGTGCTCATTTTATGAGTGGGTTTGATAAAGATTCAGACATGGGTCAACTTTTGCATTTAAGTAAATATTTCCCATCTAGAAACCAAAGAGGGCAATGCAGTGTGCCATGGTCGAAGTGTGTGTGTGTGTGTGGGTGGGGGGGGGGGGGGGGGGGGGTCATGTTAGGGGCTCGAAGTGCCCATAATTTTTTAATTCAGAAAAACAGTTCCCCTATTCTCTGTAAAAAGAGGACCGTTCCAGGACGGTTGAATCTGCCATTTGAAATGCTTCAGAGTGTAACAGAGAGCCCAAGGGAGGGGGAGACAACTAAGCAAGCTTTCTTGCCAGGGTGAAAGAAGTGTAAATGTCCACAACTGGTTAACCTGCAGATCGAAAGGGTGCATTTGAAGTCAGTTTTGGCTTTAATTGATGGAATCACTTGAAGTTTCCTGAAGACACATGTTTATTCTTTTTCAGGATTATTGTAAAGAAGCTACAACTGTGAAGTGTTTGCTTTTAAAAGAGATATATATATATATATATATATATATATATATATATATATATATATATATATATATATATATATATATATATATATATATATATATATATATATATATCTTTATCTTTGCACTATGTACAGTCTGGGTATTATTAAAATCTATATTTTGAAAGCACTCTTTAGCTTAAATCTTTATACGAATTTTGTAGCAGACTATACTATATTGTGAGGAAGTGTAACATAATGACTTACATGCTCACAGTGCTTCTGCCACAGACTAGGACCTCGTAGCACTAAACGTACACAAGTCACTATTCTCCACTGCACCAACCAGGATTCGATTGTGTGGCTCTCTGGTGCAGTACAATAACTATAAGAGGCTTCATAATGTCTGATAGGCCATGTCCAACTAACTAACCTAACTTGCATTTAATTGCATTTGGTTTAGTTCAACCCTAAAGGCTCGGCGGCCCTCCTCTTGCTGACCCCTCTATTGCCTCCCACGTGAGAATATAGGCACCGCCTTTCCACGGCCCTTCTCCTCCACAACAAACTACTACCTTGAACTTTCACACCGAGAGATATCCAACACCGCAGCAGCTGTGCTGACCCCAGCTGTCCCCGAAACCTTGTCCAAACAACTGCTAACTAACAGTAATGCCTTCTGGCTACGCGGACACATGGCGGCCTGGGCCAGGGTCGCTGGCCGGCAGCTGCTGTCAGGAGGAATGCAACGCCACCCTCTTCCGGCTTGTGCTGCCACTCACTACAAGGCACAGCGAAACCCTTAGCCAATCAAAATGCTAGGCGGGAGATAACGGCCAATCAAAAATTTAGACCGCGTGAACTAACCGGCACTAGTTATTATTGCCCCTTTCAAGTCAACACGACAAAGAGTTTTGGCAGCAGCGCAGTTTTGAAGAGGTCGGCGCTTTTAGAGCAGTGAATAATGTCTCAGTACTGCTAAGAGTTTTGTAAATTAATAAAGCACGTAAGCGTATGTTTTTTATTTATTTTATTTAATGCGATTTTATATAGCGCGAACATTACCCGAAGGTGTCAACACCATCCCTACCGTAATCATGGTAACATTGGAAGAAGTACTGGGTTCTGAAGCGTGTGCCTATGAGTGTAGCATGCATGTGAGACATGCGGGTGGGTGTTTGGAAGAATGATAATGTGCTATGAGCCGATGTGGGCCAAGTTTCCAATAACCTACATGCTGAGCCGAGGTACATTCACCGTGTTATGGGACGAGTGCTTCGATATGCGAAGTATGAGGAAGTGTGGAAGGTGAATGCACATAGTGCGTTATGCTGGTAGCTCTGATTAGCTCTTCAGGTATCTTTGTTGTGCTGTTTAATGTATCCCTTCTTCTAGATCTTTTTTTCTCTGTGGGTTGCGGCGGTGGGTTGTTCACTCTGTGTTCTTGTGGATCCCCAGCAGGTAAAAGGTGTTAATAAAGAGTGGGGGGTCAGAGATCTCTCTGGACAGACCCTGCTACTGTCCACCTTTACATAATTGCCACTATGAGAAGTCAACTGAAGAAATTTGCCAAGATGGACTGCGTTATAGTCATCCTTTTTGTCGTTATAGTATGTCAGTGCTTAGAGCATGTGACAATTCGGTACCTGCAGGGTGGACTGTGTTCGAGTTCACAGGTGACGGACCTCTATGGTCTCGGCAAGCGTAGCTGGTTTGTACTGCGTGGTTATTTAAGTGGGCTGGTATAGTCTGTATCGGTGCCATCCAGTTGCCAGAAAGGTACAGCAGGGACTTTCATACATGATATGCATGACCTGTTGACGATGAGGGATCAGGGAATGAATTGGTGTAGGAAATCATTAGGCAACATGGATCATACCAAACTGATACTGGGGGACTGTCGTAGACTACAGACACTGCTCCATCTTGTGATTAGATGTATATGGTGGGGTAGACATAGAAATGTGGCTAAAACACTTCACCTAGACCTTCAAAATAAAAAAAGATGTGGATAGGCATTCTGGATCTTATTCTAAATGTCTGTGGATATACATGTGTGTGTAAAATCTCTTCAAAGAAAGTAAATTGGGATGCAATAGTATTAATTTAGTGGCCACTAAAAGTAAGTACAAAGTACAGTACTGGATCGCCAGCCGCATACTTTACAAACCGTGGCACAAGGGGGAATGGTGCTTCCTCACCTCACATCATACTACCAAGATGCTCACCTCCGAGTCCTCGAGGGATCTGGCAAGTAATATCCGCAAACATAATAGTTCCATATCGATGAACTCATAGCGGACCTTCAACTGTGACAAGTCACCTAGATGAAGAAATCCCATCTCGACAGGGACCTCTGCTCCTCACCAGTTACGAGGACTGCCCTGTCGGTCTGGGATACAGTTGCATCTCATCCGGGTTTCACCTCGTTCCTGCCCCCATTTACACCCAACTCTTTTAACTCAGATTTTTCCCCAGCACAGTCACCCTCCCAGTTTAGCACCTGGAGGGAACATAAATGTCTCATGGTAAGCTCTCTCTTCAAGGCCCTGGAAATTCTCTCCTTTGAGTAGGTTAAACAGTGATTTAGGCTTCCTAAATGCGAACAGTTTGCAAATACTCAAATCTGGCATTGGTGCTTCCATTCCTCCTTGTGGGAGGGAGCAGCTAGATCACTTATGGCCCAATAGCAATGGTTCGAAGTCGGACCCCAAAACAAAGCTCTGGTATACACTCTTTACTGCTTTCTAACATAATCCCCCAGTGAGGATAAGACACCAAGGCAGAAATGAGGGGGAGAGGGGACTAGGGTATGAGATTATACAGAAGGACTGGGACGAAATATTCGTTAAAAGACACAGCTGTGCTGCTGATGTGCGCCAGTGGGAAACCCAATACAAAATCCTGACATAATGATATAAAACAACCGACAAACTGCACAGAGGAAACTAGCAACTTCAGCCCAATTCTAGGGGGAGTGCGGAGCCACACCCACACTCCTGTACCTACTGAGGCGTTGTCGCAAACTCCATAGCTATTGGGAGAGGCTGCTTAAGGAGATCGGGGACCACTTTAAAACATACATTCTGTGCGACCCAGCCGTTATCTTTTTTGTCAAACCCTACCTACTTGAGCACTCCCCCAAATCGGTTTGGGGGAATCATTTAGTCATAAAACTAGTAACTGCCGTTTAGAGTATTCTTACATTTTGGGAACTACTACGACACCCACACTTCATGACTGGATTGGCCGCCTCTGGGAAACACAGGCAATAGTATAGTTGGCGATGGCGACCCAACCCTCTATCCATGCATATGAAGTTACTTAGGTCCCTTCATCCACATTTTATTGTGTGACTTCTGGGAATTAAGATGCCCAAAATATCTAAAGGTGTTACGTCTCATTCCAGGTGAGCGGTCTCAGCTGCTTTCCTCTAGTGCCTAGCACGCTTCAACTCTCCAGAGTCAAAGTACGTCGACCCACTACACTCCAACAGACAACTTTCAAGCACATGGTAGACGCTGGATGCGGGAGGGGGTTATCTGGAGTATTTGTTCCTTTCGTTGTTCTTTTGATACGTGCCTTCTTACACACAGCTTTCCTCGCCAGCCATTGGGTTGTGGGCAATGGATTGTGTTAAGGTCAATACTTAAACCTCAATAAAAACAGTTAAACCAAAGTACAGGACTGTGTGCAGGCACTTTTAGAAATATGGAGTATTACGGCTAAGCACAGGCAAAGTGGGAAAAAGCTTCAGTGCATAGGTATGTACTCAGTAGAACACTTGTATAGTGCTCTCTATGCATAGGCATGTCTAGCATTGGAATGCTAGTCGACTTATAAATGCTGATAACATAACATGATGGATAGAAAAATTATTCTATGAACAAGGCATTGAGCAATCAAATGAACCTTTGGTGGGAGGGTTTATGGGTATAGTCAGGTCATTCTACAGTTGTGGGGCAGCTGTTGAAAAACTAAGCAGACACATCAGGGCTCATGTAGGGTGAAATATTTGAGGCAGGGCATTGGAGACCATAAAGCAGTAAATTTTCGGAGAGCAGAAGGCTTTTCTCATCAATATGCGAGGTGCTAGGCTATTCACTGCTTCATCCACCAAACATCCAATTAACCATAATCCTGACCTCTACTTTATTATGCAGAGCTAAGCTCAAGGAGATACTGGGGGTCGGTTTTGTAGCAGCGCAGCACTTTTAAAAGCACCCCTTCAGTATTCCTTGTATATCCAACAATTTTCAGGCAACAATAAAAAATGTCAGGATAACTCTGGTGATTAATGTACCTGCGGGAGAGAGATCAGAGTTTTGTCTAGTGACAGTTTTGGCTCATCTAAGGTAGTGCAGATGGTTAATATGCTTGCTGAAAGGAACATGAATCATGCAGATCACAGAACACTATTTATTGGGCATAGCTCAGTGGGTTACTGCTTTTGTCACAAAGATTCTTTTGTTACAGTGCTAGATTACGATTGTAAAGTATGTACTGCACAGTGAGCTATGAAGTGCCATCAAAGAACTGCATGCAAACTGCCCAATTCTGGTAAGAAAGTTATATTTTTACCCAGTCTTTCATTGTCCTAATTCTTCTAAAAAAGGGTTTATTTTGCTATAAATAAACTCTTATTAGTAAAGCCAACCCTAACTACTGTGTTACGATTGGAATCCTGAGTTTGTGCTACTTCAGACCAAAAACTCTTACAAAATGCCAACCAGTATGAATGACGTGAATCCTACACCTTGTAGTCCCCTTTGTTTTACGTAACATTTTCTTTACTCTGATTTACACACACATAATTCATTGTCTCTGTATGTGTGCATGATGTAAAGTGCTACAACACCCTACGCTGGTATGAGAGGTGCTATAAAACAAATGAAATACATGTGAGAGAGGGGCTATGGAGAGATGAGAGGCTGTTGGAGGGTGATAGTGAGAGAATCATTGAAGAGCCCCAACCAAGACTGTCGTAACTTGATACACTGTAAGGCCATCCTTTACTATGCTTTAAAAGCGAAAAAATTTAATTTATAATGAAAAATGTGTTTCAGAATGCACCATTGTTGCCATTGTTCCCACATTATCTTGTGGGAGGAGAACCCCCCACCCCAAAGTCCTACTGTAGTGGTCAGGCTCAGTCACTGTGCTTGCTTGCTCTACCCCTTTAAGGGGCTAGTCTGACAAAATGTGCCTGGGCTGCTTTGGGTTCCGAGTCCACCCCTGCAATTGGCACAAAATGGGTAATAGAATTCAAAATTCAAAAATATTTCTAAAAAGAAGGACCCAAATGAATCTTTGTAATTATGCTGATTTTATACTTCCAGCAGATCCACACTGGGCCGCAGGAGATGGGGTAGGGTTGTCTAGAAAAGTCCATGTACTATTTTGACACCCAAGCTACACTTTGATCTCCACTACAGCAAAATAAACAGTGAATGGAAATATACCAAACCTCTCAAACTGAAGCATTCAGTGGAGTGCCTTTATTTTCGTGGAGTGGGGTTGAGTTTGAGAAAGTTCTGTTAAAAAATAGGTGAGAAAGGTCTTTGAAGTGTTAAATTTAGAATTAATGTTCTATATCTTTACCATAAGTATTCAGATCCTTTAAGAATCCTCAAACTCTCCGAAGATAATACATTCCAAAAATAAACCGACCTGGTTAGAAGAGGGAGCATTTTTTCCCTTCATCTAAGTAGAGGTCTATGGAGGATTCAAGGATCCAGGCCATTAGATTGGATGGCAGGAACTGAACATTTTTGTTACAATGGCCACTATAGGGTACCAGGCAATGAGGCCAGCATCCTGATTTTGTGTCTAAGGTTATATAAGGGGGCTTAGGAGGAATCACCTGATGATAGGAAGTATAGGGGTGGGGACTATAAGGGGAGAGGTGTCAGGGAGACAGAGAGTGTTCTCATTAGAAATTTTTTAAAAAAATCTTTTGGCTCGCTAATCAAATTTCAGGTCCATGAGTCTGCAAATTTGCAAGTAGATCTAATAATAAAAAAAGACACAAAAAACATCATTTGTTTTGCAAACCCTGAACTAAAAGTTGAAACAAAAGTTCAAATATCCATGGCAAAGACAATAAACCACATACCAAATGCAAAGCAAATCCTCACACAATATTCATACCAATAAATAACTGATTTACGCAACATTATTAAATAACAAAAATATTCAAGAATATAAATGTTTCTATATCCATGGTGAGGTCATTGTTAATGTCCGTGCTGAGGTGAGATGTAATTTCATCGATGTCGTTTGTGATGTATATGTCACATTAACGGTGAGGTCATGAGCACAGTTTTTGATGTGAGATTTGAGGTAAGCATTATGGTCTGTATGGCACGGTGCAAATTATGGTGTGATCAATGAACAATAACTGCTCAATTCAAAGAGTCTGGTTTTATACAACTATATGTCTGTATATGCACAGACACATTTATCTCAAGAGCAGTTGGAAGTTAAAACTCATCACAATCTTGTAACCATGTGCTGCTGGGGAGGAAGATAAGATGGGGTGAGGACGGGGAGGAAGGAAAGAGTGGAGGAAGCCGCTACATAGATCACAACTTCAGAGGAAACAGATGATCTGCGTGAACCAGTACCTCCTGGGTTTACTAGTTCACAAAAGAAAGCCTTGTTGGTCCAGGAGGAAGTAGACTAAGATGGGGTGTTAATACCTTTTATTGGCTGATTTTTGTTTTAATCAATATCACAAATAAGGGGAGCACCAGCCCATTAATGTCTTTAGCAAGATGACCAGGGGCGTCAAATAGGGGCGCCATCTGCTACCCCTGGTTTGCACCTTGGCTTGGAAAAAATAAACAGGGCTAAGCGGAGATGGCTATTGGATTCCTACTATAAGAACACAAAATGTCTTAACAATTTAGAGTTTTATTACCACCACCTAATTGGCATGGATGCTAAAATTAGTAGGTGTTCATTATCAACAATCTATGTAAGTGAGTACCCCTTGATACTCCCCATGAGGGACTACCTAAACGATATTGTCGTTAAACAGACCACTCAAATCTCCGTGCATGGCCAGGTGTATTGAAATCCCAAGTGGTTACGCCAACAAATGTCATCATAGGGACGAATTAACCAAGGAATATATTAACCCCAAACAGTCACTCAACATGAAAAGTATACACTTCTGTGGTACGACGTTATCCAACTCCTGCAACCTTTTTGTTGATGGCATTTTGTTTTGGCCAAACACTGTAATAAAGGACTGGATAGGTTGAGGCATTTCTAGCAAATCCTACGGGGATTCTGAGAGACCTCAGTAGAGAATGGCATGCAAGACCCAGGGGTAATGGGGGCTGCAGAATTTAAGACAACAAATATCCAGAGTCTAATCTCGTTGGAAGCAGGTGAGGAGACATAAGAAATCCTGACCCTGTCAATGAAACAGGTGTTTAGGCAGAAAACATAGACTTCATATGTCCCCGTAGAAATTTGAAACGTTCTGTTGATTTTTGGGGGATTTCCTGCAGATTTTCTGTCTCTGCCTTAATTTTCCAACAGAATGAAAGGATTTAAAACAGTGAAGAAACAAGAAGAAATGTCTAGGAGGAAAAGGAAGGCAGGTAGCTGTGGCAAATGTAGAGAAGTGCTAGCAGCTCCGATAAGAATTTCATTTAAGAGCAGCTCAGCAGATGGTCAGGTTGGACTGAGAAGGCTGGTCCCCAGTGCTTAATATGAGCCGGTGGATTCCGGTGCTCGGCATCTGCACTTAATTGTCAACGCCGACACTTATGACAGTCTGCCACATGGTGGAGCTGTTTGTCTAATTTAGAGATGAGCACAACAACAATTGTTTATTAATTCAACATACATTAAAAATGACTAATACCTGCCATACCTACAGCTGTGGGGGCCTGGAATAGTCAGAATTGTCATTATTGTAGGAGCGTGATAGTTGGCAGCTGTGTTACTGTAATTGGCATCGCTGACAGCAGCAATGGGCTGAGCAAGTGGAAGCTGCCTTCTGACTAGGGCCCTGGCACTTTTAAAAAAACTAATTAAGCACTGTAGCTCCCTATCTGTCCAAAACAGGAAAGCAACTGTTGCTCCCCTGTACTATGTCAATAAACCTTCTCCCTTGCCTTACACCTGCTGACTTGGCGGAGACATTTTCTTAGGTATGAATTTCTCTGGGCTTCATATTTTCTACTCTTGGGTTAAAATACTCAGAAGAGGGAGGGGTACCCTAGCCTTCACTCTTCCTGTAGCCAACCTGTCCAATGATCCTCATCGTAGGTCATCGTAGGCCATCGTAGGCCATGCCTGCGCATTTATTGTAACAGCAGCTCCTCCGCGTGCCAGGGTGGACTGAGGGGTGAACATCCCTAGGAGGGTAACGCAAAATGATGCCCCTCTCCTCCCATGTAGAATGCGATAAGGCGCCAGACTGTGTTATACCTCAAAAAAATTAGCAGACTTTTTGCTGAATGGGGACCCCATAAGGGGTTAGGGGCTTTCTCAAAGGCTGCCCCCCCCGTGCATCAAGGTGCTGCAGAGGCATGCGTTACACCCTTGCTTCCAGATTGTATAATTCTACAAGGAACCAAATCAACCAGAGGCACTCAGTCCTACCCTGCCTCCTTGACTACATCTTGCAAGATGTTGTGTGTTTTGAGTGGCACAAAGAGGTGAAAGGGTCGAGATGGGAGAGAGGGAAGACGCCCTACCATCAGAGCAAAGGGAAACAGATCAGGTGTGTGACCTGTACAGAGTCCTTGACATTTGAACATGTAAATAATGGAGACTGAAAAAAAATTAGGATAAGTGGGACAAAGTCCCTATATGTTTAACATTAAGAAATGCAGCATGTTGTTTAACCAGGACTATTTAGGGCAATACATTGAGAACCTTAATAAAATGTTCAGTGTAGTCTCGGCAGATTCCCAAGCCTTTCCCCACTTATTTTCCATGATTCCCATTCTCAGATTTCTGAGAACATTTCTCCAAATGTTAATATATTTTTCTGAGAAGTTGGGTTGCCTTTTTCTAACGATTGAAGGCAGATGGGCTGCGTCCCTTGACCCAGCAAAGCAAAAGATACATAAATAAAAACAAATGAAGCAAAAGAAAAAAATACAAGTTGCTTTATTTGTCTTCAATGTTTATCTTGTGCAGACAGGCGGAGAGGAAAAAGAACAGTCAGTATTTTTACAACAGAGGCAGTACATTAACAAACACAATCTGAATAGCTATAATAACCCAGAGGGGAAGTCAAAGATGCTAAGCACAAGAACAGGGGGTGCAGATATATGAATCACACTATTGAAAGCAAAGCGGTCTCTGTTGAAACAATACACCAAAGTTGGTGGACTCAGAGAAAGACAATGTACGAGGCGGGTATTACAGGAAGACAGCAGGGCAGCTTACTGCCCAAACAATGGAAATCCGGCTGGATGTAGGCATTCCCAAGAAGGACAGAGGCAGGAGTATGGCTGGATATGTTAATATGAGCTCCAGCTGAGCTACCACCACATCCCTCCCAGAAAGCACCAAAAAGCCCAACCAATGATCATCTTGTGTCTCAAACTTGGCAGTAAGTATGGCCCAATGTATGCCCTTCCTTCTTTACGACGTTTTTAGGTTGAAGCCTACCAGCACAGCTGTCTGATTGCTAACAACATCTTGGAGACATTGGGAAAGCTTCCCTGGGAATGCATTCCACCCATTGATTACCATTGGCTTTGTGGTTTGTAACTTGCATTTGGATGATGCTTTCTACTTGCTGGTTCTATTTGATTTAGACTCTCCAGCTTGAGATTTTCTTTTCCGTTGCCTAAAACCTATTTACTGTATTCTTCCGCCCATACTAGGTTTCTGTAAACAGACCTTTAAATCTTGTTTTATATTGTCAAATTTGCTGTGCTTTCAAAGACAGAGGTCAAATGTCAGACGTTGTCCTCCAGGGAGTTTGGTGTTTACTTTCCTTTCTCCTACTTTCAAGTGAGAGGATGTATGTGACAATCATGCTGGCTGCTGGGGGTGCACTTGAGGAAGGCGGTAGGATGGTATTTGTTTTCCTAGCACACAAATTTTAAATGTCGGTAAATGAATCAAATAATATCTAGAATTAGAAAAGTACAAATGAAGCACATTTTGGGTAATTCTGAAGTGTTATCATTTGTGCATTGTATACTTTTATCAGTAAAACTATATGTCGGTGGAAATGTAATGGTCATTTCAACTGAAAATGTGATCTCTAATGGTAGTACGCTACTACACCATGCATACTCCACTTTACTCCACTCCACTCTACTCAACTCTGCATCACTTCACACAAAATGTTATATATATCCTCCTGGCCTACTTTAAAAGTAGCACAGTGCTTGAGGAAGTGTTTGTCAATTTACATGGGTGAACTTTTTAAGGGTGCAATTTTAATAATAAATAAATAAATAAATAAACCCAGTTAAATGCCAGTATGCATGATTTCTTCCAGGCCACATTTTTACCTTTGTGGTGTCAACTATGATAACAGTCTGGTCCATGACAAGAAAAGCACGTAATGACTGGGCCATTACAGAAGCCTTGGTTCGTAGCGCATATCTAAAATATATGTACCATCAAGATAACCTTGTGCACGTTTACAACATGGTGGGGAAGTTAAGAAACATGGAAAGGGATACTAAACTGCACATTTTGGGCATGCCGAGGTCTGCAAACAGAAGACTTCAGACCTTTAGAGCACTTTCTCACAAACACACATACGTGACAATTTTGAGCAGACACCCAAGTAGGGTCAAAAGCCATTTGAGATCACCAAAGGGCTAAAGAAATTACAAAACATTCATAGAAGTGTAGACAGAAACAGCACACAGAAAAAGGATCCCAAAGGTGGTGTCGAAACTCAAACTTTGGCCATGTATGGATGAAGTCATTTTGATTTTCCCAGACCGAAGACAGAAAACACAAGAGGATTGAGGTGTAGGTTGTGAGGGCTAAATGGAGATGAAAGTATAGGTGACTCATATATAGTCTGAAGTAACCTCAATCTTCCTTTCACACAAGTGACTAAGCATACACTTTTGTATGTATATATGTAGTATTTGTTTATTGTGAACCTAGCCAAAAGGCAGTGGAGCACTATCCAGGGGTAAAGGCAGAATTCTCATCAATAAATGAAGCGGTGGCTGGCTTATGGGGTCTGTAGTGTATTGTTACCAAAGACACTTGAAGGCATGAGCAAAGTGGGCACTTGCCCACGGCCCCCTCAGAAAGTCATATTTCTCTCTACATCACCCCTACCTCTTTCTCTTTCTGAACCTTTGTCCTTCTCCCTACTTACCTTTGACTTTGTCTCCCTCCTCCCAGCGTCATCGTAACGACTTTGGGCCCCGCTCAAGACATATTTTGGGAGTTTTGTGTGACATTGTTTTGGAAAGTTTAAGAATGTAACCAGTGGCCTAATATATAATGATGGGGCACCCCTGCAGCATGTGAAAAGGTCTCCCACATCTGGGTCTCCCACATCTCAGATTCATTAGCATTGAGCGAAATGAGGCCCCTCTGAAAAGTTTGGCGGCCCTGAATGTAACGTATAATTCAGTATGGTTTGGTATCACGTTTTACTATAATTCACAGAAAATGGCTAAGAAAATGTAAAGTCGTTTCCAGGAGGGGGCTTCAAAATATATCGTGCCTTGGGCCCCCACGACCCTTAAGATGACAGTGACTTACTGCATTGTGATCAAGTGCTCTCTAAAAAGATGCATTTCTGGGAAAGATTTGAGGTGACGTCAAAAGGCTCTACCATTAGGACGACTCATAAATGTTGGCAGTTCTGCAACCATGTTGGTTTGTTTGGTCGGTCTTAAGTTGAAATTCCCACACTTTTCAGTTTTTTTCCCCTTCCTAAAGTTTCTTTTCTGTGGGCCGCGGCCAACGAAGATGCTCCAAATGACTTCCCTGTGCAAAAGACGGGCTGGCAGAAGGCTATCATAGCAGGTGGGAAAAGAGAAGTCTCTGGAGGCTGGCGTGCCATCTTTTGTATCTGTGAGCTGTCTAATGGGTCCAACTGTTATTCAGTTTTCAGTGGGTATATGAGCTGCCCGTAGAGTATAGGCGGCTGCCAGTGGAAACCGTTTTCTATCAGCCTTCCAGGAACAACAGACCATTCTAAAATGTTATAACAGAAAAAAAAATGCATCATGTACACAATATCAATATTTAACAACTATTAGACAATTGGAATGTGGAGCACTCCTTTGAATACAATGGAGTGTTCCGTGCTTCTACGGGCCAGTAAAGGTCCGCAGAGCAATATTCCAATGTTATTTGAACAAAGCCCTCTCGGATCCAGAGGGGATTTCAATCCCCTCGGGCTCTGAGAGGCCTTTGTTTTATTTATTAGAACATTCTGCCCTCTAGTGGCAGAATGTTCTAACAGCCTTATAGCCCTTTGTAGCTGGGCTATACCGGCTATTAAAGTCCCGCTCCCTTGTTAAAGGCCCGAGCCGAGAGTGGGCCTTTAATAGCCGATATAGCCTGCTATGCCTAAGTGGTCTATGCATTTCCCACCTGTCATGGCATTTCAAGACTCGGATGCGCGAGTCTCATCATTAGTCTGGCTTGAAAGTGCAGCTGCCTCAAATATTTATGGTTAGGTTACCAATTATTAAATATATAGCAAGAGTGAGATTAGGACCTGTAAAGAGGAGTACAACTCTCCCACCACATAGGATTGCATGTTTGGTGTATCATTCTTCCTCCTGTAGAGTGTTTGCATTGCCATGGAAGGGGGACTATTTTACATGTCAAAGGTACGCTGAACTGCCACACAGTAAATTCTTAACTCCTTTATGCGTTGGAAAAGGAAGCAATCAGTTTTAATTTTATTTTCTCACTTCTGCATGTTTATTAAAATGTTTTATTTTCAGTACTCAAACGGCAAGCCAGGCCAATTGGCTGTGTCAATGCTAGTCTTATCTTTATCACAGATCTAGTTAAAGTTTCTAGGTACAGAAAGTGGACTAGGGGAATCTAGCTTAAAACCATGAGCCAGCAAACAGAAAACATAGTAGCACAAAATTGTAAATTTCCCAACAGTTAGGTCAGATTACTATAACAATGCATTGTCCTGTTTGGTCTGCCCTTCTTATGTGATGCTCTCTGGTGACTTTCAGCAGTACGCATGCGCAATGGCAGTCTCTAACCTTTCAAGATGAACTAGGGATCATTTACCAAAAGCTATGCCTCTAAGAACCTTTTCTCAGGCAATCAACGAGCGGACTAACAACTTAAAAATAATGTTCTTGCCTTTTGAGATATGAAAGACCTCGAACCTCCCCGCTCACACTTATTCGAATAGACCCATATTCATTCATTCCTTTTTTTTTTTAAATGCGAGCCCGATCCTCACTATTGTAATGGTCTACAAACAGCAACAGCCACGAATTTTGTAACATGCCCAACAGGGAGGCTCATAGAAAGTGCAAGACAAGTGTAAAAGCATCATTGGGATGGTTTCAAAACTAACGAATGATGTGTTCTAGTGGTTTAGTTGCGGAATTATAAAAATCGAAGAACTGGGCTCTTATCCTGGCTTTAGCATCTGGACATAGCAGGTGGAAAGGAAAATAATACATCCCCTGGTGGGAAATGAAATAAGCATATAGTAAGAACCATGGACCTTGTGGATTAGAGCCCTAGCAGGTTCCCCACTTTCCTCACCAACTAGAGGTGGTCCGAAGGGCGTGTGGCAGTTTTAATTAAAGCAGCACGTGAGCAGTGAGTTATTTTTTTGTTACATTAAAATCTTGTGGTATGAGATTGAAGTGAAGGTATAGCTCTGCTGAGCCTTATGTTTGATAGCATTTAGGTGGTCCCGCTCCGCGGTTCTGCTGACCAGTGAAATTGAATTTCGCTTAATTGGAGAGGTAAGATGTATAGAGGTGGTTGTTGAGCCAAATAGCAGTGTCCCATATGGTTAGAACCCAACAACTAACACAGGTCTCCCCCTCTTTTCATTTACAGTATGTGGTCCTGATGAGAACTCCACATTAAGGAGAGTTCGAAACGCGTAGACCTTGTTGTTTTACAGCCATAAGGATATAGCAAAGATGAAATTTGTAAAATACTGATTTATGTGTATATTATATCCTATGGCTATGTGAAAATTTATTTTCTGAAATATTATTGTATTGAAGATTGTAAATAAGAGTGGTGTGATTGAGAGTATGTTTGGAGAGTGCCTGACAGAGATCTGTAGTGATAGTGAGTATGAATGACATGAAGGGGTTGTTTTAATGTATAAAATGGTTTTTCATGTATTGTGTGATATATGTTTTCTTTTGAAATGTAAAAAAATTGGTAAATAAAGGACCAAAATAGTTGAAATGAAGTAAAATAAAATAAAAAGAAGGATTTATTCAAAAAACAAAGGTATTCTCATTTAGTGTTCTATTCATAGGTGAGACAGAAAAACAGGTAGGTCATTCAGAGAGGCAGCATTGGCATTTTTTTGATTGTATAGACAGCAGTTTTAATTAAAGCAAGGTACGAAGTTAAAACGTCAGCAATTTGATGTTGTATCTCATTTGTGCTAATGACAACCGCATAAGATGTTTTAATACATTATTTTTCATCTCTTTACCACTAGCATGCCTTATTGAGCACCTGTTGCAGATATTTGCCATTACCTGCAAGTCAGGAGTTTAAATCTGGCACGGCCAACTCCTCCTTTCATCCTTCCAAAGTTGATGAATTGAGTATGTTATGTTATGTTATTTATTTTGATAATGCGCATTGATACTCCGGAGAGTGTGCCAGCGCGAGCCTTGAGGAGTAGGGTGAGTCTATTTAAACAAAGAGAAATATTTTCAGATTTTTCTTGAAAAGAGTGAGGTCCTGAGTGCTACATAGAGCAAAAGGCAAAGAATTCCAGTACCCTTTAATTGGATAACTGTGCCATATGTTATTTGTACAGGGCTTAGAAAAGACTATAAATGTGGCGAGATATAGTGTAAAAAACAATGCATCTCAATAATGTGTACCTTGAAATATGTGATCCCCAGAGAACCTAGCCTTATTGTTAGAACATCTTTTTCGGGGAAACATTTAAGATAGTTTTTATCATTTCAACTAATTTTGATGCTGAGATTTTGACGTGTGATACATCTTCAGAAAGCCATATAGCCTGGGGTTGGGGACGAGTGTGCCTAGGGGTGTATCCAGTGCTTAATTTGTGCCAGTGTTAAGAATTAAGTACCGGTGCTGAGAGGCAAACACTTTTTATGATAGTCTACCACATGGTGGCATGGTCTGCCTATTTTTCAGCAGAGTACATCAGTGCAGCAATATAAAATACACTAAAAATAATAGCAGCACATTTAGGCCATTGGTACCAACATTTTACATCTCTGCCAGGGGCAGTAGGTGGTGCAAGCTGTATTGTATTGCATTTATATAGTGCTTACTACCCCTGACGAGGCATCGAAGCGCTTTTTCGGCTGTAGTTCGAAGCTATGTAGTAACATGATCCCTGGCACTTCTTTTTCATAATTAAGTACTGGACATATCAGAAGTCATTGATGAATAAAAGAGAAGAACACATAATGCATTTATTCAGCCCAGTTATCTGCTAATGTCACATGGTTGGTGTTTGCTTATCCAGCTGGCTTAAAGTACCCCAACTGGCTTGCTATCGACTTCCATGATAGACTAAAACTTTGTGTTTGGTTCCCATGGAGTAAACATCAGAACATATACCTAGAAACACAGCCAGAGAACCAGCAACAGGGAGTAAGCATCAAAGATATGGGCAATCATCACAGTCTCAGAAGTAGTCCAGACTCAGGTTGATACTGTTTCTGTCCGAATTACGATTATGACGAGTGCCCAGCATTTCTGATACTTGGAACTCAAACACCGGTTCCTGTTATACTCCATTGCATAGGTGAAACCCCATAGTAACTTTAAGACTATAGTAACACGTTTTAAGAATACAGTAACATATTTTAGTCTATAGTAACCATTTTGGTATTTAGTGACATAGTTTAAGACTATAGTAACATGATTTAAGACTATAGTAACATGGTTTTAGTCTATAGTAACATAGTGTTAGTCTATAGTAACATCAGTTTAGTCTATAGTAACATCATTTTAGTCTATGGTAACATAGTTTTAGTCTATAGTACCATGGTTGAAGACTAGCAACATAGTTTTAGACTGTAGTAACATCGTTTTAGTCCATAGTAACAGTTTTAGTCTATAGTAATATAGTTTTAGTTTATGCTGACAGTGTTAGTCTATAGTAACATAGTTTTAGCCTATAGTAACATAATTTTACTCTATAATATACATTTAATCTATAGTAACCGTTTTAGTTTATAGTAACTGTTTTAGGTTATAGTAACAGTTAAAGAATGTAGCAGCAGCATTTTAGTCTATTGCAACATAGTTTTACTCTGTAGTAACATGGTTATAGTTTATAGTAACAAAGTTGTGTGCTGGCAACATAGTTTTACTCTGTAGTAACATGGTTTTAGTTTATAGTAACAAAGTTGCGGGCTGGCAACGTAGTTTTAGTCTGTAGTAACTTGGTTTTAGTTTATAGTAACAAAGTTGCGGGCTGGCAACGTAGTTTTAGTCTGCAGTAACATGGTTTTAGTCTATAGTACCATAGTTTTAGTTTATACTAACAGTTTCAGTCTATAGCAACATAGTTGAAGAATATAGCAACATAGTTTAAAATAAGAGTACATCTGTAGAATGTCTGTAGAAGGCATGCAGGGAAATTAAAATCCAGATTATCAGAGGGAAGAAGGTCCGTGCTGACTCCTGGTCTCCAGACAAGAGGGGCAGTGGGTAGAATTAAGACTCACGAGTGGGTGTAGCGCACGAGTGACGCTGAATCTATCACCACGGTCCTCTATGTTGGTGTCACAGAGAACACTATCACGACTTTAACAACCAGCATATTTTAATTTGAACTAAAGTTCGTCTTTGGTCGTCGACACTCTGTGCAATATCGAACTTTTCAGGGCTCGAGTCGGGGTACCACGCGGGTGGACGGCATCCCCCCACTTATATTACTGGGAGTTCGATAACTGGGTCAAATGGAGCCACACATTCACTCTTTGGCCTCTCTGGGGCGAGGTCTCGTCCCAGAGAGGCCAAAGAGTGAATGTGTTGCTCCATTTGCTAAGGTGTGAGCGAGGGGAGGCAATGAGTCTGATGGTGCAAGTCACCTTTCGTGACGTCACTTCCTGTCGTGACGTCAGCGTCCCCCACTTCTTTTTTTATGACTTGTGCACTGGAACTTTTTGAAAAATTATAAACTTTACTAAGACCAGTTAAGGAGTGCCTTTCGAAGCATCATGCAGACCCCCCGAGGGCTGTATATTGTTTACAACCGTTATGTCTGTAAAGAGTGCTATGAAGTTATCGCTCGATGGCAACAGGCGCTTTACAAATACACAAATGTTTCTGTTTTTAATGGAAGCCGATTTTTCCATTGTGCTCTCTGTGTTTTCTCCTTGTCACACTCACCCCCAGCTGCTCCCCAACTCCCTCCCCCCCACCTACTCCCTCTGAGCCCCACTCCAGCTGGCTGGCTGCCCTCCAGACTAAATTTTACACACTGCAGTGTTGGGTTTCTGGTCTTCCAGGAATCTCTCCAGATTCAGGCATGAAATCCCCCAGAAACATGATCCAGCAGCTGGGTGCGGGAGAGGTTCCTTGGCTTCGTGTATTCCCTCCTTCTCGCAGACATCTGGCTTGGATTTGCAGTGTCGGACGTGCTGAATCAGGGTTGGTTGGGCGGCCGGGGTATGGGAGGGGGGGGGGGGGGGGTGTTCTTTCCTCTCCCCTAGGCTTGGGCCGGACTACTCGATCTTCCTAGCCACAAGTTTGCAGGTTGTTCTGTGTGGCCCAGGCTCAGACTCCAACAGCCAGGAGGGCCACTGGAATTATGCGGCAAATGGATCAAATTAGAAGTCGGGGCGGACTAAATTAAGCAGCAATAAAAGGCAAATTGAGCAGTCTAAGAGAAACTAGGAAGTGTTGTAAATCCATCCCCGCCGGTCTATGCTTAGCTAGCATCTGCAGAAACCTCCTCTCTTCGGTGCCTGCAGCTCTGGTGGTATGATCTGCAACGCATGTGCTTTCTATAATTGAGCAATTAACCCGTCGAAGAAAACAAACGGTAACTACTTCGACAACCTTTAAAGCGCTCGAAAATATCGGTGCTGTAGAAACAAGCATTGGCAAAGCCAATATGTCCAGGCAATGCGCAGGGGCGGCCTTAAGCATGTGCAAGCTGTGCACCTGCACAGGGCCGGCAAACCCCAGGGGCCGCCACGCCAATATATATCCTTAATATAATAATCCTCTGAGGATGGATACATATTTGCGTGGTGGCCCCTGGCAGGCATTTGGCGGCCTCCGGCTCTGTAACACCTTGCTGAGCTCCGGGGGGCTCCGCCCCTCCCGGCCCCCCTCTTCCGGGGACCCTACCTACTCTCCCTGCCCAGGGCCGCCATGAGCCTAGAGCCGCCCCTGCAATGCGAGAGACTTTGGCTTTGTCAATGTCAATGTCTTTTAACCCTGTTGTATGGCTGAAAGTCATCGGGAAAAGCGCTATGACTTGGGCAGCCCTGGCCGCATCACAGCGCATTTCTGACTACAGGAGGGAGGTAACAAGTAGCACAAAACAGTGGTGGGGCAAGCAGCACAACACGGGTAGGGTGAAGGGCGGCTGGGGAGGAGGAAAACAAGATGGCGACAGACCGAGGTGGAGCGCAGGCGATGGGAGGTAAGAAGGCATAGGGGACGGGGATCAGAGGAACAGTGGTGGTGAATACGAGGGAATTACCTGGGGGGAGGGGAACTGGTAAAAAGTAGTGGTGCATTCAACATATTTGCAGTGAGAATCTGATTACTAACAACAAGGTAGTGATAGTAAAGGAGGCATGAGCAAACCTTAGGCCAGGATAACTGTGCTAATTTGATGCAAGCAGGAAGTGGCTCTGTTAGAGGACAGGAGTGTCCTTGCGGATGAGAAGGCGCTAGGTTAATGGTATGCAGGATGTTGCGATGTATGATATCTGGCATGGGATATGATTAGTACTTTTATGTAACACACTTGCATAAAATGAGTGAGCAGACAGACAGGCGAAAAGCCATACACGAACACAGGGGAAAAACTATACACAAAGACAGGTGGGTGCAGGTGGTGAACAGGGTCGAGTGGGGGTGGAGAAGAAATAAACGGGGGATGGGCTGGGAGGGAAAAAAGCAGCATGGACGGGATGGGTGGGAGGTAAAAGCAGCAGCATGGATGGGTGAGAGGGAAAAGAAGCAGCATGGACGGGTGTATGGTAGAGGGCTTGAAAACCCAAGCACTCCTATGAAGTGCTTCAGCACAAAAATTAGCTCCAAAAACAGGAGCAGTGGAACAACACAAGTACTTAGTGCATGCTCCAGGGGAGGGACAAACACAAGAAGAGGAGGTGCCACATGTATGCTTGACAAATGGGAAAGAAGAGAAAGAGAGCAGCGCTGAAACAAACTAATCGTACACGAAGGGCGGGCTGTAAGCCCTCAATGTGTAAACAAAATGTCTCGAAGAAGCTGCACATGTAATTTCTAGCCAAGACCAAAAAATGAAACACAAACATGGTTGAATCAGATTACAGGTGTTTTTAAAACAAGTGAACCCCTTAGTGTCAGGTCTTTTAGTATGTTATGGTTTATGCACTTGATGAATTGCTATCTATTAGCGTGATGCTGCCTAGAGTTTTCTTCAAAAATTTTAAAAAAAATGATCGCCTGTTTCTAAGTGTCCAAAGCTTTTCTTCAGCCCACAAAGTTACCGAATTTTGCCCTTGGTTTTAATACAACCCATTCAACCCAATACACCCTGCTTGCATGGTTGCAACAAAAAGTAAGCCTGTAAATTGCAGGCATTTCTCTCCTTAAATGTTGGCATTACAAAAGTACATCTTCTGCATACCTTTTATTTTCTTTTTCTTTATTCAGAAGTTTTGCTTCAAAGAAGCTTCAAACTTTGCAAAGCAGGACAAAGCTTTCCATAAACCTTCACGAAAGTTGTAGAAAAAAAACGTCACAATTTCCCACACACCCACCTGTTTGAGGACACTTCTTGGAAGGTTATTGGGAATTAACGAGTCTGCTAGATTACTTCAACTTTGTAGCTAATTGCCTGAAGCAGCCATATCTTGTGAACGCCAGCACCTAAGCACAGATTACCTCAAAGCTTTGCTTTTTTTCACTACTCAGCTCTTGCTTTCAGATTTTACCCTCTTCTACATCTGGGTTACAACAGGCCGAGCAAAGCTTTGCATGTAAGTCACGGATTGGCACACTTAACCCCTTCGCCGCGGGGCTAATTCCCCCGCGGTTCGGGGGGGAGGGGGGCCGCGCACGGCGCCGCTGTGCTGATGACGAGCCCAGGCTCGTCATGCAGCACGGTGCTCGTGTGCTCATGACGAGCCTGGGCTCGTCATGAACCCGCCCGCGCAATGGAACGCTCAGCACAGCGGGGGAATTAGCCCCGCGTGTGAGCGTTCCACGGCTCATGACGAGCCCAGGCTCGTCATGAGCACACGAGCACCGTGCTGCATGACGAGCCTGGGCTCGTCATCAGCACTGAAGGGGTTAAATATGAGGTCTAAAGAAAAAACATAAACATTTGGAGCCTTTATCTGGAACTAGGATTTCAGAGCAGGTCAGAGATGCTTTCTATTGTCCAAGTGGAGTAGTTGGTGAAAGTTCAGAATCCTGAAACACAAAGTCAAGCTTTTTCTGGTGTCCACTCGCCCATGAAGTAGTGCTGTGATGTCGGCAGGAGCCAGAAATACCACACAGTTGTTTTGTGACTGACTTTCAGGCTCTTGGGACATTAAGACCTTTCCCAGATGGGTTGGTCTGCATCTCCAGAAATTGAAAGACGCTGCATTTGTAATTTTATTTATACTTGGATCTGGTTGGGGGCAGGCCCGGCTCCAGGAATTTTTAATTGGGTGGGCCAAGGGCGCCTTTGGGTGGGCCACTGCGGGCTCGATTTGTCGCATATATGTCTAGGCAGGCCTGCTTAAGGGCCCTCCTTTATCTCTTCTTAGTCTTACAAGGCCCAGTAAAACTCACTTTTTTCCAAATCTCTTTTTAATATTATCACTCACAAAAAGTGTTTTTTCCATGCAATGTTCCTTTGATGGGAAGAGGAGGTTTCTGAGGTGGGAGTATCAGGCAAGTGACACTTCTCGGGCTCCCTTTGTGCGAGCCTTCAGGGAGAAACCCTCTTCATTACTACCTCCACCTGACCATGGACTCTTCAACGCACTCCCTTACAAGCTTGATTAGTCACTATTCCTCTCCAGTGCCCCTTACCTCACAGATGACCTTGGGCCCGCCCCATATCAGGCACCATCTCCCGCTAAAAACATTGGTAAAATCACCTTCATACTTAAAACATTGAATAGAGTAATAAATATAATTAGCACTCACTTTAAAGTATGTTCCACAGTGGCACTTATGGCCCGACTGCAAATTAAATAAACAAAAACAGAAAGGCCATGACAGGGCAGGCTTCAGCACTGATGCAAAAGTCTTTTTTGGCGCTGCACCAAAAACCTCTTTCACCGTAAAAACCTTTACTACCACCTTCCAACAGTATACCTCATCCATCCATGCCCCCCCCTATTGACCTCTTCCTCTGATTCCCTCACTGCCACACGCCACTAGTGCCCCTCATCTCCCCATAGCCCCTCCCCTTTATGACCTCCTCCTCAGATTCCCTCACTGCCACCCTCCCCCAGTGCCCCAGTCTCTCTGTAGCCCCTCCCCCTCATGACCTCCTCATCAGACTCCCTCACTGCCACACTCCACCAGTGCCCCTTATCTCTCTGTAGCCCATCCCCTCATGACCTCCTCCTCAGACTCCCTCACTACCACCCTCCATCAGTGCCCCTCATCTCTCCCTAGCTCCTCCCTTCACCCCATGACCTCTTCCTCGGATTCCCTCACTGCCACCCTCCAACAGTGCCCCTCATCGGTCCATAGCCTCTCCCACTACCACCTCCTCAGATTCCCTCCCTGCCACCCTCCACCAGCGCCCCACATGTTTACGTATCCCCTCTCTCCTATGCATTTAATTTGTTGTATAGCGCTGCCCATATCAATGTAGTGCGTGTCAGTACTTTACACCACGCACACACTTACAGAGACAATGAATCATACAAGTATGTAAATCAGTCTACAGGGAATGTCACATAAGCCAATGAGGATTACAAGGTGTAGGAATCATATGTCATCCATTCTGGTGGGCAGTATATTTTAAGAGGGTTTGATCTGAGGAAACACAACCTTAGAATTTAAAGAGTATTCCATGGGGTCAGCTTTACTGATAAAAATGTATATCTGCCCAAACATACTCATTTTAGCAACATTAGAATAATGAAAAGCCTTGGGAAGTTCTAACTATATCACAAAACAAAAAAAGCGAAGTTCTAATTATACCATTCATGTTTGTTTGCAGCTCCTTGGTGGCAGTTCGTTCTTCACTGCCTTTTGTTAGGATTGTAACTTCTGAAGTAACACAAGGATCTCTGTGACAAAGGCAGTAACCCACTGAGCTATCCACATAAAATACAGTGCATCTGCATTTAAAAAATACTAACAGACAAACGATTGCTCTAAAGCAGGTTCATTAATCACCAGCTTTATCTGGGCATTTTGTATTGTTTTATTGTTGACCAGCATTGGCTATGATGAAATGATAAAAACTGTTCAAATGAAGCACATACGAAGTATGTGTCCTGCTGGGGCTGTCAGATTTTAAAAAGATTTTTTTTGTAACACATTCTCTTACCTACTCCATTAGTCATACTTTGTGTCACAGCCTTATGTGATAAGCAGCTGCAGGGTTCAGGGGGTGACTAGGAATACAATGACCACTTTTCCCCTGCGCTGCACAGAAAAAGAAATATCAACGCAGCAGGGACGTAGGTTGTCCCCTTTCACCATGCAGAGATGAAGGGGTAAAGAACTAAACAAAGCCTCCTTAACGTGTGAATGGTCTTTTAAAGACCTGTTAAGTACTTTGCTGCGGCTGCGATCATCTTAAACTGTCTGTGTGCGCCCGAGAAGCTGTCTCCCCGGGCTGACGCACACGAACTGTGCGTTGCACGCCTGCCTTCAAGCCCTCACTGCGAGGGCCAAGGCTCCTGTTTGGGTGGGCCAGGCTCATATTTGGGTGGGCCTGGCCCACCCGGCCCACCCGCTAGAACCGGGCCTGGTTGGGGGACAAATTCAGAACTAGTGAGGAAACGGTGTGGTCTTTCTCTAAAATTTGATTGAGCTGTGTCACAGGTCAGGCTGTTCTAATGTAAAAATCATTAATTCCCAAGAGTTCGACCAAGCATTCAGGTTTTTTCCAAGTGCCCAGAACTATTTAATGTGCATAAACTTCATTTTCACAAGAACTGTACTCTGGTTGTTTTTATAGGGTTGTAATACTGAATATCAAACCCCAGAACATTGCGGTACAAGAATATCGAAGGACAAAATATCAAAAAGGTAGTGTACAATATATATATTTACTATTCCTAACCCCACATCTATATTAATTGGAGATATATGCATGCATAGCTATATATATATATATATATATATATATATATATATATATATATATATATATATATATATATATATATATATATATATATATATATATATATATATATATATATATATATATATATATATATATATATGTGGAGCTAGGTATAAAAGAGCTAGACCTTTAACAAATATATATTTTGCCATTGTTATTGTGTCACAACAATATTCTGGGGTTGATGTCCAGGGTGCACAACATTTTAGGTCGAGTCTAGGCAGCACTTGCACAGATTCTTCAAAACATGTATACATTTTGTGGGCTTACAGCCCGCCCACTGACATTTTATTTGTTACTTTGATTGTCCTTTAAAAAGGCTTGCTTGTTATTGACTAATCCTTCCTCTTTGTTCCTTCTTTTTTTGTGTTGTGTTGCCTCTCATGGAGCACTGCCCAATTACTGGTATCTTTACGCTTTGGAGTTTAAGTGTTTGCTTTGGGGATCTATTTTTTCTTTGTTTCCTGCTGATGTTTGCCTGTGTCTGCACTTGTCCCTGCCTCGCCACACTTCAGTCCTTGCACATGGCCCACCCCCATCATGGATAAGTTGCTTACTCCCCTAATTGCTTGTTTTATTTAGGTTCGGGCATTTGAGCACGGAAGAGGCCTGGACGTGCTACCATTGCTGCGCGTCCAGGCACTAGGGCACTCAGGTAAGATGCAGTATGCTAGGCTCACTTTGCATGTGCCTCGAATGCTTGTCTCCTCTGCAGGAGCAACGTTTTCCATCTGTAGTTGCTTGTGACTCTCTGTGATCCCCAAATATAGTGAGTTTTGGGCTCAGATTGTTCTTTCACTGTCCTCAATTTATTACGCCACAACATTACACATTTTATGAAAATGTTTCTCTGCTGCAGCTGGTGAGAGTCGGACACAAGTTTCCCTTTGTGTCAGTGACGGCAGAGGCATTTTCCTCATCACAAAGAGCATGGAACGCTGAATAGCTGAGAGGTATTTATACATAATGTAGCCTGCTCTGTGTTGACTTGCCGAATAACCGACAATCTGTGCATCCACTTCTTGAGATCACACAAAAGTAGCCAATTGGAAGGGAGGATTGATTCATCGGCGTAACATATGTATGGTGGGCAGGTGATAGGATTGCAGCATGTGTGGACATGACCAGACACTGGTGAAAGAGAGTAGGATCAGCAGCCGTAGTGTCTGTTAAAGTTTACGGGCCTCATTTATGAGGCCGTGCGTCACTTTTTACGCTGCCGGTGCGTCACTTTTTGTGACGCACAAGCAGCGTAAAAAATGTGCCTAGATGCATTATATTTACAAAGTGACGCATCTAGGTAGATGTGTCACTTTGTAAACTCCTGCGTTATATTACACCTGCGCCAGGTATAATGTATGCAGGGGGGCGTTCTGACGCAAGAAAAGGTCCTAGAATTGACGCAGTGAAATCTATAAGATTTCACTGCACCACTTCTAGGACACAAATGCGTCAATTTCTTATACCTGCCTCACAGCAGGCGTAAGACTGACGCAGGTCCTTTCACATGGGGCTTGCCCCAAGTGAAAGGATACATTGCTGGAGTTGCGTCATTTTTGTGACACACTCCAGCAATGCATCATTTTACAGATACATCAGAAATACTGACGTATCTGTAACTCCTTGCGCAATGATGCGTCATACTGTAAATATGACGCATCATTGGTGTCGCAAGGAGGGCGCACTGAAAAGTGATGCATCGCTGTTTTCACGCAGCAATGCGTCACTTTTCATAAATGAGGCTCTACAAGTCAATTGAGAAGTCTGTTTTTAAAGCAGAAATTTAAAGGCATGGATTATTTTCATTTGACGTAAGCACCACGCAAATACATTATGCTTTGTGTTTATGAGCAGGTAAACAAACGTACTTTTACAGAGGTATAGTTTTTGTGTCTGATTCACATTCTGCTTTAATACTGTCATATTTCATGTTTGCTCCTGAATCTAAAGCTGCAGCATTTTATGTGAGGATTCAATAATGTATGTTGACATCAGGCGCGCAACGCCCATTAGTTTAAAAGGGTTTAGTATCTGACTCAGATCTTGGAGCCAAGCACGAGCCAAGGCCTGAAAATGTTTGCTATGTAAGTCACACAACAAACCACGTAAAGTTTGAACCCACTTCAAAATTCAAGACTGCGTATTTCCTTAACATGTGAAGCTTTGACATTAATAAATCACATTATAGCAGTGCACCAAGAAGTACTTATAAAAACCTATGTTTTTTAAACATGAACCATTAGTGCACTAAGAGGCAAGATAATTGTGATGTAAACACTGTCCGTGACCCAAATTATTAGAGAGCAACATTATAGTCAATTAAATCAAACACAATAGGTTTTTGTAAAGCTGGTATTCTGAACTCACATATTTGAAAATGCTTTCATATGTACTGATAAAAAAAAGAGTTTTGATTAAATAAAATATTTGGCCGATATCACACAATTTAAGCATGGATGCCGCATTTTAGCCAGTTTTTCATTTTGTACAAATCAGCCAGAAAATGGGAATCTGTCTTCATTTTGCTAAAGCTTTGTTTACCTTTTTTGTGCCTCTTCTACAAATTTTTATGTAGTGTGAACTCAAACCGAAGGTATTAGAGCACCTTATGTGAGCATTAATTATATTACGGAACACCAGGCACAAGTCAGAAGCCAAAGTTAATTTTTAAATCAGATTTAAAAGAATATAGCTAAAATACTAAGCTGGCTCAAGCAGATTTTTCTTTTTTTTACAGGCAGAATCGGCAACCCTGCTGCACGCTACCCAATTTACCCCACTCCTTGCCTACCCCACTCCAAGCTACTTGAAACCAACTTAAACCTTCCATGCCACCCCAGCCTTACCACTCCACGCTACTTCAATCCACCCCATTCTACTCTACCTCAATCCAATCTACCCCACCCCACATAACGCCCTAATGTTTAGCCATGCTGAACAGCAGCCACACTGGTGTACAACATAGCTAAAACACATTGCCAATGCCAATAGTTCTCACATAGGGAAGACTTCTTAGCTTTGCCAAGGCTTGCTACATATTCTATCAGCATTTCCTGAACTTTCTTAGGTAGGTCGTCTGTGCTGTATAAACTACTTCCGTTACGCTTCTGTTCATTTTTCTGGATTGGATATTTTTCCACCAGAGTTGAAGTTCATCTCGATTAACGCGCATTATGAGATAAATATCTAGAATGGCCCTGTCGGCTACACGCGGGCCTGATTCGAAAATTGGCTTTTAATTTTGAAGACGGAGCTGTTGCGATTTAGTGTCTACATTTTCAACAGTTGACCTAGGATACATGAGTTCTAAACATGGCTGCTTCTCTTGACCAAAATAGTTTGATTTTGGACATATCATGTCCATGTGCCTCACTTCTTCTGTGAGCCAAAACATGGGTCTGGGGGCTTAGAAGTGGCTGCGTCCCCTATATTAGGAGCTATATTAAAGACTGCCTGTACTGCATGTGCCATCTTTAGGAACACTGCTTATTTGCTGCAGGACCTGCTAATGCACTACCGCTAAGCGAATACAGATGCAAATGTTGACTCATAACAAGGGCGGCCACAACAACCATCTCGCGCCAAGTTTCTTGTTTCTTCTTATTTTTTTCCCCGCTTTCAAGCACAAATTCCCCACAATACTTATATAAAGAAAAACTCTGGGCACTCCCATGCTACAGGCGACTGGGGTGCCCTTTTAACACCATCCAAAACAATAACTCATCATTGTCCTAGGAGAATTAAAACATGCATGTATCCAAAGTAATTCAGACCCGCCCTTGTTAACCAGTAACAGACCATGTTAAATGTAATGCCAAACTGTAGGCTTAATGTAATACACTTCAAATCACCCAACTAATGTACATTTGTAAAAAAAATATTTTAAAAATATTTTGTGGAAGGCTAAACAGGAACTAGGTCAGACAACTGCATTTAAACAAGCATTTGCAATGCAATAGGTCTCGCATTAGGAAAGTTTGAGCTATTGGTACTGTAAATGACAATTTTTTTATTTATGTGTTGGTTTTGAAAATAGCGAAATTAATAGCTTTGTCATTTACAATGCCAATATTTTTAACTTTCGCAAATGTGACACCTATAGCATTTGTAATGCAATATGTGTTGTATTTACGTGACCTACATGTATTGATATTACAAATAAAAATGGCTTTTAATTTTTTTGAGAATTAATACTTAAATAAAAGTTATTGTAATTTATAATGGCAATAGCTTTTGTAAATATTTAACGATTATGTTCATTGTATTTTATTGTGACGGAAATCCAAGAACAGAAGTGAAATATTAACATCTTTTTGTGACATTTGTAATAAAGCTTGAAACATTGAGAGAACATATTTGAACCAGTTGTTGTTGAATGGTTGCACATATTGATGCTGTGGTGGCGCTCAGTGATGTTGTGGTGGTGACGAGTGATGCTGTGGCATTCAGTGATGCTGTGGTAGCGCATAGTGATGTTGTGGTGGCCCTGAGTGATGCTGTGGTGGCCCTGAGTGATGCTGTAGTGATGCGCTAGCTAGATAGAGTGAATGCGATAGATAGAGTAAGTGCGATAGATAGATAGAGGGAGGGCGATAGATAGATAGACAGATAAAGTGAATTTATGTTGCATTGAGTAGAGTGTAAGTATGAGGTGTGCAATTATGTTGCATATAATTATGTGGCACTGAGTGGTATTTGGAGTGTATGTCCCATTACAGAGTGTGTGAGGGTGCAGAGTGTGTGAGGGTGCAGAGTGTGTGAGGGTGCAGAGTGTGTGAGGGTGCAGAGTGTGTGAGGGTGCAGAGTGTGTGAGGGTGCAGAGTGTGTGCGGGTGCAGAGTGTGTGCGGGTGCAGAGTGTGTGCGGGTGCAGAGTGTGTGCGGGTGCAGAGTGTGTGCGGGTGCAGTGTGTGTGCGGGTGCAGTGTGTGTGCGGGTGCAGTGTGTGTGCGGGTGCAGTGTGTGTGCGGGTGCAGTGTGTGTGAGGGTGCGGTGTGTGTGAGGGTGCGGTGTGTGAGGGTGCGGTGTGTGAGGGTGCAGTGTGTGTGAGGGTGCAGTGTGTGTGAGGGTGCAGTGTGTGTGAGGGTGCAGTGTGTGTGAGGGTGCAGTGTGTGTGAGGGTGCAGTGTGTGTGAGGGTGCAGTGTGTGTCAGGGTGCAGTGTGTGTCAGGGTGCAGTGTGTGTCAGGGTGCAGTGTGTGTCAGGGTGCAGTGTGTGTCAGGGTGCAGTGTGTGTGTGCGGGTGCAGTGTGTGTGTGCGGGTGCAGTGTGTGTGTTCGGGTGCAGTGTGTGTGTGCGGGTGCAGTGTGTGTGTGCGGGTGCAGTGTGTGTGTGCGGGTGCAGTGTGTGTGTTCGGGTGCAGTGTGTGTGTTCGGGTGCAGTGTGTGTGTTCGGGTGCAGTGTGTGTGTTCGGGTGCAGTGTGTGTGTTCGGGTGCAGTGTGTGTGTTCGGGTGCAGTGTGTGTGTTCGGGTGCAGTGTGTGTGTTCGGGTGCAGTGTGTGTGTTCGGGTGCAGTGTGTGTGTTCGGGTGCAGTGTGTGTGTTCGGGTGCGGTGTGTTCGGGTGCGGTGTGTTCGGGTGCGGTGTGTTCGGGTGCGGTGTGTTCGGGTGCGGGGTGTGAGGGTGCGGTGTGTGAGGGTGCAGGGTGTGAGGGTGTGGCATGTGAGGGGGTAGTGTGTGTATGGGTGCAGTGTGTGTGTATGGGTGCGTTGTGTGAGGGTGCGGTGTGTGTGTGGGTGCGGTGTGTGTGGGTGCGGTGTGTGTGAGGGTGCGGTGTGTGTGAGGGTGCGGTGTGTGTGAGGGTGCGGTGTGTGTGAGGGTGCGGTGTGTGTGAGGGTGTGGTGTGTGAGGGTGCAGTGTGTGAGGGTGCAGTGTGTGAGGGTGCAGTGTGTGAGGGTGCAGTGTGTGAGGGTGCAGTGTGTGTGAGGGTGCAGTGTGTGTGAGGGTGTGTGAGGGTGCAGTGTGTGTGAGGGTGTGTGTGAGGGTGCAGTGTGTGTGAGGGTGTGTGTGAGGGTGTGGTGTGTGTGAGGGTGTGGTGTGAGGGTGCAGTGTGTGTGAGGGTGCAGTGTGTGTGAGGGTGCAGTGTGGCTATAGACATGATCTATCAGCCATAAACAGGACCAGGCAGCTGTGCTCAGATCTTAAAGGGAGCAAACTTTCCAATGAATGAAGAAAATAACAAATAAGCTGTGTGTGAGGGTGCATAGTGTGTGAGGGTGCATAGTGTGTGAGGGCGCAGAGTGTGTGAGGGCACAGAGTGTGTGAGGGCGCAGAGTGTGTGAGGGCGCAGAGTGTGTGAGGGCGCAGAGTGTGTGAGGGCGCAGAGTGTGTGAGGGCGCAGAGTGTGTGAGGGCGCAGAGTGTGTGAGGGCGCGGTGTGTGTGGGTGCGGTGTGTGTGGGTGCGGTGTGTGTGGGTGCGGTGTGTGTGGGTGCGGTGTGTGTGGGTGCGTGTGTGTGTGTGGGTGCGGTGTGTGTGTGTGTGTGGGTGTGGGTGCGGTGTGTGAGTGTGCAGTGTGTGAGTGTTCAATGTGTGTGAGGGTGCGTTGTGTAAGGGTGCGGTATGTGAGGCTGCGGTGTGTGAAGGTGCAGTGTGTGTGTGAGGGTGCAGTTTGTGCGTGAGGGAATAGTGTGTGCGAGGGTGCGGTGTGTGAGGGTGCATGGTCTGTGAGGGTGCAGTGTGTGTGAGGGTGCAGTGTGTGTAAGGTTGCGGTGTGTAAGTGTGCGGTGTGTGAGGGTGCGGTGTGTGTGAGGGTGCAGTGTGGCTACAGACATGATCTATTAGCCATAAACAGGACCAGGCAGCTGTGTTCAGATCTTAAAGGGAGTAAACTTTCTAATAAATTAAGAAAATAACAGATAAGCTGTGTGTGAGGGTGCAGAGTGTGTGAGGGTGCAGAGTGTGTGAGGGTGCAGAGTGTGTGTGGGTGCGGTGTGTGTGTGGGTGCGGTGTGTGTGTGGGTGCGGTGTGTGTGTGTGGGTACAGTGTGTGCAGTGTGGGTGGGTGTGGGTCAAACTCACATGTGCTTCTAAAGCAATTATGTGGCTCTAAAAATCTTTACGCTTTGATATGGATGCAGACTGCCTTTTGTCTCATTCACTATGAGCCCACGCTGTCCTGCAAACATACTGCAAGAGTGAAACTCATCACTTACATGTTGTGAAGCTATATGAAGACATGAATGCGAACCAGCCACAGCAAGATAATCATCTACAGGGGAGAGACCGGAGTGTGAGTGCTACCGTTCAAGATATACCCAACTAAATACACAACTGTGACCAAGAAGATGCCAAGTTGCATTGCTGAACGACGCCGGTCTAAAGATGTTTCCTACATTTTTTCAATGTGGTCAGACATTGTCATTGAGCAGTTCAAGAAACAGGGGAGTGTCTCGTTTTTTTCAAGGCATAAATGCCCAGAAAATAGTTCTCTATGATTTTGGTTGGTTTTTATTATGAGGATCATGGTTCAAGCCTGATGTAACAGGAAATGCAGCCGACACATGTTTCGCCCAAAGTGGCTGGCACACCCAGGTCTTTCTCAAAGCAAAATATCAGAAATAACAGTGTTTCAGTCTTAGTTTAGTCTTCACAGCACATGAAAATATAAAGATCTCTACGCTTGTCATAGAGCAGGAGGGGCTGGTCAACAGAGGCTCAGGTGACCCTACCTGTTGACAGCGGGTGGTTCAGCGTTAGAGATACTAATCTTTCAGCAATTCTAATGAATCAGTTATCATTACAGTAAGTAAACACACTGTTACACAACTGCTGGGGTGAAAAACAGGTGTGGCACAGGCATGTGATTACCCTACGAGTCAGTGTTCTAATAACAGTGCTGTGCACAGTGTGAGTTTTACAGGTTCTCTTAAACATATGTACATTTTAAGTGTGATGAATCCGCACGGGGAGATTCCAAGGTACGGAATGTTACCACCCGTGCTCCGTGTTATTCCCAGGACTTCCGGTCGTGATCCATGGCAGACTAGGAGGGATGGGTTCAGAAGCTGTCTGTCTCCATGGCGCCTCAGACACAGTGCTGCGCTGGTGCCTTGAAGAAGGATGCTCTCCTTGCAGGCACTACTTAAGATCAGACCTTCTGTTCCCGTGTCTGCCAGCCCGCAACCTTGGTGACTAGCGCGAGGCCGTACGGGCAGCAAGAGATGCTACGGTGCCTGTGCCCAGTGACACTGCCCTGCCTAGCACAACATTCGCACTCGTACACGGAGGCGAGAGAGTGGGGCTAAATGCCCGCAGTGCTGCAATGAGCAAAACCGTAATTTGGACAAAGTCACAGCTCGACAGGACTCTATGTTCAGTTTAGGTCACAGGGCAGCAGAGTCCAGAAAACGTCACTGAGTCCTGAGCGTAGAGCAGTTAAGGCGGCTGGCTTCTTTCAGGGCAAGGGACCTTTCAAGCGGCCTCATTATCTGAGGGAATATAAACTGGTGCCACAGCTCTCTCTATAATATCCCCACACTGGACACCGCGTCAGGGGAAGCCTGTCCTCCCCAAAGTGTGACTTAGCTCCGCAGGGTTCCCCGCTCTAGTCGGCTAATGACATCTACACTTGTTAGGCCCCCTGGAGGGCTCGTCATCTACATCTTCATGTGTAGGTAGACTTCTGATGTGCGGGGCGGGAGCATCGACTTCATCGGCGTGACGTGTACTGTAAGGTCATCTGTGACGTCGATATGGAGAGCTGTTTCGAAATGGGGTTTACCTTACCTTTGGAAACGAGCATTTGACGTCAAGGAACACTGACCCACGTATGGAAAAGTCAATGTTTTAGCAGCTGCAGTGGAAAGATAAGAGCCGCTGTTGCTGCCGGCGATATCGACAGTAATGACACGTTTTTGACGCAAAGGAAGTTAAATCGGAGAGAAAAGTTTCTTTAGAGATTGAACTCCCCTCGGAGATGCTGACTTCCACCCCGCCCTTTCTTTTTGCTGGTGGCAGCTTTGTTTTTTTCTAGATTTATACAGCGGGAACTCGACCCGGAGTTATCGGAGAGCCTACATGAGCACCAGTTACACAGGGACACATTCGGGGAGAAGCTGAGTAGACGCCGAGCTCAAACCTGGTTCAACAGCTTCGAAGTCGGCAGCTCTGGCCGTAAGGCAGCCTCTCCCCATGGCAGTCTCGGAGAAGAACCTCGCTTCACATACCAGCCAACGGGACAGGCGATAACGCCTTCAAAATGTGGGGCCTGCGACACGTGTGTCCCTCAGCCAGAAAAAAATGGGATCCTCCTATTCTGAAAGACTACCCAAAATAAAATGCCAACAAATGCAATTCCTTTTCCATTCATAGTAACTTCAAAAACATCTTTGCAACCTAGCGCACTTATACTTATTCAAAAACAGCAAGTAGTGCGACGTAAAACACAGACAACTAATGCACCCCAGAAGAGAAAAATGCATAAATAAATAAATACCGCAAATCACCGCCGTCACTCTGCCGGCCTGCGACCAGGAAGTCAGGCAGGCCGGCGCGACAACAGGAAACAGGAAGTAGGAGGGCGGGAGCCTACCCCGCCTCCCACGGAAGAGCCGCGATTGGACGGGGCCGTGTTTGGAGCACCGGAGCAGGCAGGAGCCTACCCTGTGCCCCGGTGCCGAAGGAGGGAAGAAGAGTCCTGCTGCCGGGCCCTGCAGCTGAGAAGAGCCGCCGCACGAAGGAAGCCGGTGAGTGGGTTGCTGACGGGGTGGGGGGGAAGGGGGCGGGGAGCATGTGCGAGTGCGGGCGGGGGCGGGCGGGCTTTGTATGTATGTGTGCGTGCGTGTGACTGTGGGGGAGGTGTGTGTGTGTGTGAGCGAGTGTCTGTGTGCCTGCGTGTGCATGCGCTCGCCTGTGTGTGCGTGCGTGCATGCATGCATGCAGAGGGGTGGGGGCTGCCTGCCTGCGTCTGTGCAAGGGCTGTGAGTTACTCTGCGCATGCGCGGGGACTCTGCGCATGCGCGGATCAGACGCGCGCTCCCGCGGTAAAAACTGCGAGCTCGTAACAGATTGGTGTCCTCATTCCCAGCATTCTCACTAACGGGCCACAATAGGTCTGAAGCAGACACCTTCAATGCTCACGCATTGAGGGTAGGTCTGCTCGACCTAAAAAGCTCTGCCTTAGGCATAGTCTTAATGAAGGTGGAGTTCGTGGGTCAGGTATCGGACAGAGCCGAGAGGTTGTACTAGAATCCTTCTCCATGAAATGAGTCCAATAAGGGGGGAAGCTCCTGAGGGGAGGGACTGGACCTCTTATCTGGCCCTGCTCTGACCTTGCAAACTGGAGGCTATGCCTTCAGAAAGATGGTGGGAAAAATCTCCCATTGCCGAGCTTTGTAACATTGTGTCCCTCCAGTCTAGTCTACAATGGGAGCATCTCTAAAGAAAACCTATACCCGGTGTTTCCATTTTAACAGTAGAAAGATGAGCTAGAGGTGGGTAAGACAACAAATTAACAGGGAGAACCGACCCAGAGCCGGGTCTGGCTCGAATCTTAGAACCCGTGCACGAGTCGAGCTCTGCAAAAGTTTGTTTTGTAAATCATACAACAAACATGTAAAGTATGGTAAAGTCTCTTCAAATGTCAATAACATGTAGAAGCTTTGACAATAATACGTCACACAATATGACTGCAAAGAGAAGTATTTATTAACAGTGATAGTTTCTAAACATGAACAGTTAGTGAACTAAGAATCAAGACAATTGTCATGTGAACCTTGTAGTGGTTCAGAGTACTCTAGGGCAACATTATAGCCTACAAGATCACACACAGTGGGTTTTTTAACATCTGGTATTCTGGACTCGCATATTTGAAAGTGCTTTCATGCGTGATATGAAGACAAAAAAAAGTTTTTGTGAAATAAAAAACGTGCCTAAGATCACACTATTCAAGAGGGGAAGCTACAATTTATCTAGGCTTTCTGGTTTCACTTTGTACAAATCAGACAGTAAGTCGGTATCTATTTGCAGGGCCACTGGAATTATGCAGAAGGAGAGAGCCAAATTATGCAGCAGGGTTGATGAAGTTATGCGGCAAGAAAAGACAAATTATGCAGCTTAATGCGGCACATTTTTAAATAGTTTAACTTCATTGTTGTATCCCATCTACACTTGTTAACACTGTCTGGGCAGAAGTTACACCTTATTAGTACCAGGTTAACACCCAAACATAGCCATACACAACAGAAATGTGACCAGTTAAACTATGCAAATGACCTTACACTGCGTGGGAGCATGTGTTGCTGCGATTTTAGTAACTTTTGAACCATTTGGACTAGAAACAATTATTTTTGTTAAAATCTGTAGATTATGCAGCAAATGAGGGATTATGTGTCAAATGTAGCAGATCTATATTCATGTGGAAAATGCAGCACCCGCACAATTGCATAATTTTAGTGGCCCTGTCTAATTGTCTTTTATATAGCACAAATTGACCCAAAAGGTATTGGAGCACTTTACTTGAGCACCAGTTACATGACACAAGGCCACCATTCAGTGTTTATAGACATGGAGAGGTCAAGCGATTTGCCCAGAATCACAGGTTTTTGAGCCGACGAAGAGACTGAAACCTTATTCCCCAGTTCCAAAGTCGGCAGCTCTGGCCATTACGCCACATCCTGCGTAAAGGGAGAGTGGCAGGCAGAAGCAACATAAAAGATCTGTTCGTTATGGGCTTGTGGTTTCAACAGGATCTTGAACTGTGGTAGAGCCAGGCTTCAGGCTTGAACCTGCCTCGAGCTTTCAGTACATCGCCCACTTCTAAGATGAGTTTTAGGAAATGGAGGTTTGGATACGGATTACACAATTTTATTCTTAACTGATGAACCATACCCTATAGCCCGATTTTTAAGAATGTGTCATTTATAAGTAGTTACCCAAATAGTTCAATAAAATGGCACATCTATAAATCAAAGACGACAACTCGAAAATATAGATGAAAGGGATGAAGAGAATATTATCAAGCAGGAGCGTAATTTTAAAAAATATACATTTTCTCACAAACTGGTACTTGCAAGCATGCAAAAAAGGAGGAAAGATCTTTTGTTTTTTACTGATTCATTACAAATCCCTTGTCACATCTCTTCAACATTACACAACAGGTGTTCCATAAAATTGGCTGTGGACGGGCTGATTGTTCTACAAGTTATCTTAAAAACTCCCTGAAAAAGGCATTAAACTGGGAACATACTAAGGAAAGACTCAGTAATGATCTAGGTTCCCTTGAATGTGTGCTATGCATTAAGGTTGCATGCTTGGTGTGTAAACTGCGCTTGAGAAACATGTAATTAAAAAAATATATAAAAATGAATTAGCCTGCTCAAAGATTGACATAATCAGGCTGGAGGGGGGCAGCTTTGCTGGAAATCCTCTCAGCGTTGTTTTACACTATACACTTTTCACAGATCACGGACAAAATTGAATTTGTAACATGTTACTGACTAAGCCCCACTTTTTCATTTTCGTTAAACAACCAGTGGATGTGGCTTCCCCAAAGACATATCTCCAAAAGCCAATGATATGAAAGAATATGGGATCTGTAGGCTGCTTGTACTCAATACATATAGGGATGGATTATGCTACAAGTTGTTGGGAATCGCCATACTTCTTGGTCCATCATTTCTCACCCACTGACTTGGTCACCTCTAAACTCCACACTGCCTACCTGCTTTTCTCCCCTCCCTCCAACCCATGTACTCTGTGATTGACCACTTTAAAAATAGTGTTGTAAAAAGGTTTAAGTTGCAAACCAAACTCTTGATTGTTGGTAAAACAGTAGGGTTGGCCCCTTGAGGGTTCTGACCTGGTGCCGACAGTAAGGTAACTTACAACTGGCTGTCAAGCAGTGGAATGAGTCATAAATACGGATTGTTGAGCGGTTGGGATGGGGCATCTGTGAGCAGAAAGATGCTGACAATCCAGTGAGGTTGGAGGCAGTGGCGTAACGCAAAATGATGGGACCCCTGCAGAATGCGGTGAGGGACCCCAGGGCCTCCCAGATCGCTCAGATATTCAGCCTTACCTGTGGGCAGTCCTTGATGTAGTGCCCCTTGTTGAAGCAGAGGTGACACAAGTAGTTGGGGGGAGGCCTCTTGCTGGGTTTCCTGGCATCTGAAGAGAGGGAAAGGTCCGAGAAATGTTCTGTCAGAGAGTTGAGTCCATCCACAATGTTGTTAAGGGAGTCGTAAGGAGACACGTTCTTGTACAAGCTGTTGTTCAGTACCTGCAGGAAAGAAGAAGAGTCGGCCATCAGAACCAGCAGAGAGGACAAATACCTCTGACCCATCTCCTGAGACATATATAAACTCAGGGCAGTTACTAAAGAACACCTTGGATATAGGAGTTAGAAAAATATATGTAATTCACAGGACGCAAGTAATACCACGATCGATTCCAAGGATTCAACGCTGTCCACAACCATCATTGTGCCCCTACTGGCCACTAGGCCGCCTCGCCCACTACAATGCTATAGTTCTCAACTGTGTTAGAAAGGTACATCAAGACTATCCTGGACTAAACCAAATATGACATACAACATTCGTCATTTACCTCCCTAACATACTACCAGCGCACAGAATCGGTCGAAGAACTGTGGTGAACACTGGTAAGTGGTAAAATATGTGGCATGCTCTACGGAAAACCTGAAATCACACTTCATAACGCGCTATAGGCATTTCTAAGGGCTGCCAATACTGGGTGTTACCATTACCCAGTATAACAGTACTTAGTAAGGACATAAGGCATGCACACCGTGAGACCGAGAGAGGAAGCACGTGGCAGATGGAAATATTGAGAAAACTGTGCATGTCAGAAGACAGTAAGTCACATAAGACAGTAACTCACATGTTGTACACCTTTGTAGAGGAAACACAAAGATATAGACTCGCCTTTTGAAGAAAAGTGTTGTGAGGCCAGGTGGAGAGAAATATGTACAAAGGGGAGGAGAGAAAGTGGCGAAATAGGCATACCCCAGATAAGGAAAAATATAACAGCCCATTTACACAAAGAGCAAAGAAATCGATGTGTAAACTCTGAGTGAAAATAGGGCAGGGAACTGGGTACACTAAAGGAACAAGCAGTGGCACAACATATAGGTCTCATATTTTGTCTTTGCATCACATTGTCAGATTTTTTTCCCATGATACCGTGCAGTATTGTGAAAAAGAAAATAAATGGCAACTGAAAATGCTGAACAGCAATGGCAAAAAAGGAGCCACCACAGCCACTTATGTGCTTGTATGCATCATGGCGCTATGGTGGCCCTAGCATATTGACAAATGCGATCATCCTTGCATAGGTGTCACCACAAACATACATCACAATGCAGGACAAAGTGGGCATTTTTTTTTTACTTACTGTTCCAAGATGGCAGGCACCAATGTTGGAGTGGTAAATTTAAAAGAAGGGCCTGGGTCAAATTGAGGAGCACTTAGGGAGAAATAAAACAAAAGCCGAGCAGGACGAAGTGCAGTGGGGAAAAACATGACAGGCCTGGTGGGTGGGAGACCGAGTGCATGGGTGGAGGGGGTGTGAAGGCAGAATTAGCACAAAGAGGAGAGCTCAAGAAAATACATGCACTCCCAAAACGTGCAGAAAGCTAAAGAATAATACAAAACAATAATCCCGTAAATGTAAGGAGAGGAAGGACACAAGTCATACCAAAACCATGATCAGAAAAAAACAACCACTTATAAGCAATGGGCAGACCCAAAGACCACTGTTTTTGTTGGTACTGTGCTCTAAAAGTGTTTGACAACAGACGCCTGAAGCGTTCTATTGGCGAGGCCTAAATAGGTGGGGAAGAAGTTAGAGGAAGGTCCCACGAATGGAACAGAAACAGCTTGAGCCTCTTCGAACGCCCCTCACCCCACCACTCACAAATGCTTGCTCCCCTCTGCCCTCACCATTTGGTAGAGTCTGACAGGTGTAGACCAATTAATGTGAAAAACACTAAGTGCGCAGCTGTTTCCTGAAACGAGGGGAGGATGCGGGGGGGGGGGGGGCGGCAGCGGGGTTGCTGTTTCGGTATTTAAAATAGCCTAGTTGATGGGGCGAGTTCAAAGTTAAGAGCTGACTACTACATACAGGCTTCGGGTGGGAAAACTGGAAAGCAAATACTGGGCCTGGATGGGCCTACCCACCCAGGGGAAAGGGCTCAACCATCACATTGCTGGGTCTATCAACACTGTTTTGATCGATAGCTCTTCTGTGCGATCCAAGACCCATCTTTGCAAGCATCTGTTCTTGAAAGACAGCTGTTTAGGGGGGATGATCAGACATCTGCGAGCAACCAGGGTGCCTTTGAGCTTTTCTTGTGAAGATTTGCCCTCAACAAACACGCAGCTGTCCTTCACAACACCGAGCTACTAACACTATGATCAGAAAAGAGAACTACCCAGGATCACACAACACGACAAAGAGGCTAGCTGGGATCTATGACCACCTTGGTTCCACAACGGCCAACTTGACCACTAGACCGCGTCATCTTCCAGAGTGAACAGTCAGGGAAAGGAGAGTACCGAGGCTTCTCTGCACAATATGTTACGGGGCCTTGGATATTGTAGAGAGGCTGACTACCAAACATCAAAGTGTCACCCTAAAAAATCCTCACATTTTAATAAAAGCGGAGTGGTTTCTTACAGTGTCCAAGACCCTCAGCTTTGATGAAAGTGGGGGTCAAACCAGCTGGCAGTGGCTTCGGAGCATTAGTCCAAAACAGAAAGCGAGGAGCAGTTTCAAAAGTTTGCTTACACCAAAAGCTCTTGCTACTTGTGAATCACTCTGACGCGATCACATTAGTGGGCAGATGAGAGGAAGAATGAGAGAACCCTGGTAGAGAGTTTCGCATGAGATGGGCCAGCGAGATGAATGAACTCAAGATCTCTGCACTTTCTACAGTGAAGATTACAACATCAGACACTAGGAATCCTCAGATATGAGCAGCCTGGAACAAGAATCCATGAGACCTATATTAAGCAATAGGCAGACTGGTCCCACTGGCTGGTAACCATGGAAACCACCCATCAGCACTTGACTCCTATTGAAGGACACATGGCACAACCTATAGTGTTCTCCACAGGTGGAATATCGCTTGGCACATTGCTAGATCCTCGTGTAGGCAGTGCCTCACTTCAATAGGGGCACGTAACCAAGGCCAGCCCTCTTCATCTACAACCACTCTTGCAGACTTCCAATTAGAGTGCAGCAGAGGCGGGGTGAAACACATGCCAGAATTAGTTCAATGGTGTTCTCTTCCTCCACTGAGTGGTTGTTCCATTCGGCAAGTCTAGTTTCCCTTATGAATCTCCAAATAAGCCATATTTACACAGTTTGATTATACTGTTGAAAATACTACATGCTGAATGCATGTGCATTATATATATGGCTCCCGGTTGTATGGTATTTATTTTTGGGACATTTCTGTCTGTATCCATATTTACTTTTTGTCAACTTTATCTGTATTTATCCATATTTATTATAGGTTTTGGGAAAAAATACAGCTGAAACTGGTATATTTCCACATTTATTTAACCAATAAAGGTGCAGTCATGCCTGAATGCTTGCAAGGTTTCAGTGATATGAACACCCGCAGAAGATAAATCAATGTACTTATATGAAAATATGCACATTTCAGTATCAGCCTTGTGCATATCTACTTCTGTTTAAGCCTCTTTACTAACATTTCTTTTTTTTAACTACCTTACCTATCATTCCACACAGCTATTGGCCTGGCAGTCATAGCAACGTGTATTTAGAATCACTCAAAAATTACCCAATTTTTTTTTTATCCAATAAATACAGACAAGAAAATAAATGGCTTTCTATCTGTATTTATCTGTAAAGTGCGGTAAAAACGGAAAAAACAGGGAGCCTTCATTTATATAATAGACAGAGATGCGTTTCAAAAAAGCCTGCTCTTTGAGACGCCTAAATGTTCTCGCACCACAGAAAGAACACACTTTTCTACCAAAATCATCATGTAATAGGTTATGTTCAGAGCCACATGAATTATGCGCCAGAGGAGCACCAAATTATGGGGCAGAGTTGACTACGTTATGCGCCAAGAAAAGGCAAATTATGTAGCACATTTTTTGATTGCATTACTTCATTACTTTATAATATTTACACACATAAATACTGTCTAGGCGAAACATTCACCTCAGTGGTACCCGTTAAACAACCAAATACAGAAAGTACTGAAATATGACAAGTTAACCTTTGCGAAGGGCCTTCCACTGCTCATGCACACATTTTGCAACGCTTTTAGTAACTTTTGATTTGCTTGCAGTAGAAAAAAAAATTGGGGGTTAAAATCTACAGATAATGTAGCAGATAATGGATCATGTGGCAAATGTGGGAGAATCCATAATTATGCGAGAAACACTTCAGTCGCAGAATCACATAATTCCACTGGCCCTGGTGATAATTCAAAAGATATATCTCAGTTCATACGTTAGGTGGCATGCTTTCAATTGTTGGGAATGTACACTCTTGAGCAGCACTTGTTCCAAATGTTATCTTATGTTAATCAGAACTTGTAGAGTGCTCATTCACCAACAGGTTTCTTGGCCAAATCATAACAGCTACATCCACGGATGATGTTTGACTCCTCCGTATAAAGGATACCAACACTACCAACACTACCGGGATGTATTTTATCATCCATTAATTGTGCAGGGTATTCACAGACCCCTGAACAAGAGTGCCAACTCAAGAAGACCCAGTCCCCCTATCAACATACCCACCTTTCAAATTACTTTCATATTTTCACTATATTAATTCACCACTAATTCTTTCTGGGTTCCAAAGTAGCGTGCTACCCTCCAAAAAAACACTTCAACACCCCATCAAGGGTAACAAGCGCTATATGATACAAACCTTTTTCACTTTTCTATCCCTCCACTATCCTTCTCAATCCAAAAAACTGACTAACATATCCAACACTCAAATTACTTTCATATTTCCACTATACTAATTCACCACTAATCCTTTATGGGATCCAGAGTACGAAAAAGTGTTTTGACACCTCATCAGGGTAGTAAGCACTATACGATTCGGGTCAAGTTTGCGCTACATAAAATTCTGTAAAATAAAATAAATATAATAATATAATTGCAATTACAATACAATACAATTAATAGCTAAACCACCTGAAATGAATTAAATTACAATTCATTTCTTTTCCCTAAAGGATTATATGATTACCACATATGCCCTTGAAGTTAGTACTATGGTGGGGATACCAGTGGCAGACTTTACATAAGGGTACCCCAAATCTAAATCAAACAAGCATTTGCAATGCAATGGTCTCGGCATCATTAAAGGTAGAGCTATTGGCATTGCTCATGACATTTTTTTTCTTTAAATCAAAAATAAATGGGCATTGTCATTAACATTGCCAATACACAGCACTCTGCACTCAACAGCACACAATGCTCTGCACACTTGCTCTGCACTCACCACTCTGCACTCACCACTCACCACTCTGCACTCACCACTCACCACTCACCACTCTGCACTCACCACTCTGCACTCACCACTCTGCACTCACCACTCTGCACTCACCACTCTGCACTCACCACTCTGCACTCTGCACTCTGCACTCTGCACTCACCACTCACCACTCTGCACTCACCACTCTGCACTCACCACTCTGCACTCACCACTCTGCACTCACCACTCTGCACTCACCACTCTGCACTCACCACTCTGCACTCACCACTCTGCACTCACCACTCACCACTCTGCACTCACCACTCTGCACTCACCACTCTGCACTCACCACTCTGCACTCACCACTCACCACTCTGCACTCTGCACTCACCACTCTGCACTCACCACTCTGCACTCACCACTCTGCACTCACCACTCACCACTCTGCACTCACCACTCTGCACTCTGCACTCACCACTCACCACTCTGCACTCACCACTCTGCACTCACCACTCTGCACTCTGCACTCACCACTCTGCACTCACCACTCTGCACTCACCACTCTGCACTCACCACTCTGCACTCACCACTCTGCACTCACCACTCTGCACTCACCACTCTGCACTCTGCACTCACCACTCTGCACTCACCACTCACCACTCTGCACTCACCACTCTGCACTCACCACTCTGCACTCACCACTCTGCACTCACCACTCTGCACTCACCACTCTGCACTCTGCACTCACCACTCTGCACTCACCACTCTGCACTCACCACTCTGCACTCACCACTCTGCACTCACCACTCACCACTCTGCACTCACCACTCACCACTCTGCACTCACCACTCACCACTCACCACTCTGCACTCACCACTCACCACTCTGCACTCACCACTCTGCACTCACCACTCTGCACTCACCACTCTGCACTCACCACTCTGCACTCACCACTCACCACTCTGCACTCACCACTCACCACTCTGCACTCACCACTCACCACTCTGCACTCACCACTCTGCACTCACCACTCACCACTCTGCACTCACCACTCACCACTCTGCACTCACCACTCACCACTCACCACTCACCACTCTGCACTCACCACTCACCACTCTGCACTCACCACTCTGCACTCACCACTCACCACTCTGCACTCACCACTCTGCACTCACCACTCACCACTCTGCACTCACCACTCTGCACTCTGCACTCACCACTCTGCACTCACCACTCTGCACTCACCACTCTGCACTCACCACTCTGCACTCACCACTCTGCACTCACCACTCTGCACTCACCACTCACCACTCTGCACTCACCACTCTGCACTCACCACTCTGCACTCACCACTCTGCACTCACCACTCTGCACTCACCACTCTGCGCTCACCACTCTGCGCTCACCGCTCTGCACTCACCACTCTGCACTCTGCACTCACCACTCTGCACTCACCACTCTGCACTCACCACTCTGCACTCACCACTCACCACTCTGCACTCACCACTCTGCACTCACCACTCTGCACTCACCACTCTGCACTCACCACTCTGCACTCACCACTCTGCACTCTGCACTCACCACTCTGCACTCACCACTCTGCACTCACCACTCTGCACTCTGCACTCACCACTCTGCACTCACCACTCTGCACTCACCACTCTGCACTCACCACTCTGCACTCACCACTCTGCACTCACCACTCTGCACTCACCACTCACCACTCTGCACTCACCACTCTGCACTCACCACTCTGCACTCTGCACTCACCACTCTGCACTCACCACTCTGCACTCACCACTCTGCACTCACCACTCTGCACTCACCACTCTGCACTCTGCACTCTGCACTCACCACTCTGCACTCACCACTCTGCACTCACCACTCTGCACTCACCACTCTGCACTCACCACTCTGCACTCACCACTCTGCACTCACCACTCACCACTCTGCACTCACCACTCACCACTCTGCACTCACCACTCACCACTCTGCACTCACCACTCTGCACTCACCACTCTGCACTCACCACTCTGCACTCACCACTCTGCACTCACCACTCACCACTCTGCACTCACCACTCTGCACTCACCACTCTGCACTCACCACTCTGCACTCACCACTCTGCACTCACCACTCACCACTCTGCACTCACCACTCTGCACTCACCACTCTGCACTCACCACTCTGCACTCACCACTCTGCACTCACCACTCTGCACTCACCACTCACCACTCTGCACTCACCACTCACCACTCTGCACTCACCACTCTGCACTCACCACTCTGCACTCACCACTCTGCACTCACCACTCACCACTCTGCACTCACCACTCTGCACTCACCACTCTGCACTCACCACTCTGCACTCACCACTCACCACTCTGCACTCACCACTCTGCACTCACCACTCTGCACTCACCACTCTGCACTCACCACTCACCACTCACCACTCACCACTCTGCACTCACCACTCTGCACTCACCACTCACCACTCTGCACTCACCACTCTGCACTCACCACTCTGCACTCACCACTCTGCACTCACCACTCTGCACTCACCTAAGACCTAAAAAGCATACCTTTAATTATCAAATTTGAAAAAAAACTCTCAAAATGTATAGGTTTATTCTCGATAGATTGAGCTTTTCAATTTAGAAAAAATCGTCCTGTGGAAGGAACTAAGTAAAGTACAGTAAAGAAGTGTTTGTTCGTCATTATGACATGTCCTGTCTCTTTCCGTGACTTGATTTTAAGCATATAAATTCAACATGGTATTGAATACGTTTTCCTCGAGCAATCTAACACAATAGACAGATTTTTAACAAATGTAAAAATGTTTTACAGTGTATTACATTGCTGATGTAATTTTACAAGCTTTTAGTATATCATATCTTCCACTCCACTCCTCTTGAGTTCCACTTCGTGTTTTTTATGCTTTGCAGCACTGAGATCGCTCAAATTATAGGAAAAAACATGCCAACAGTGGAAGGGAAGCGGATTACCGCTATTATTGACTGCCATTATTTTTAAATCATTAAAAAATACATTATTGTTCGGCCCCGTGGGAAGAAAAGACCTGCCCATTTGTTTACAGAATGGAGCTTTATTCCCCATGGCTTCGTTATACTTATGGCTGGTGCATTAATTGTGTTGCAATACATCTGTAGTTCATTTTTATTTCAAAGGCTTTCTGAAAATCTTGCAGATATCGAAGCGGTGCCTTCATGGTTCCCTGGCAGGTTAACACGCCGAGCTTCCAAAATGTCTGCCAGAGAGACCACGGCTAGTTGAAGGATGAGGTTTGCAAATAAAATAGCCCTGGCCATTTGGGAAGCAGAAACAAATATGCTGTAGGCCCGGCTTTTGTCATAGACAGATAGTTCTCCGGGTAACAGGCCCAGGAGTATTTAGAACGTCCCGGCAAAGTCCAATGGAGTGTCAGCCCCGGCGTGGCGATCACTTATCGCCGGCTGGAATCGTCATCACTTACAGCCATCACCGCGAAAAATTGCCGATGATTGATACTGACGGCAAAGATGATCACTCTTGCAACGAGCTTAATTAAAATAATTAAGTACTTTTGCGCATTGCTTGCTTCTTGCGCCGGCAGGATAATGTATAAGACGCGCAAAGAAGTCACCAGTCCACCGAGCGCTCATATTTCATCAGTGACACGGCTGGGGAGCTAGGCAAGCATTGTGTTGTGTGCCCGCGTGTTTTCTTGCCACATAATTGCCTGAATAAGAATGGCAACTTGTCGTCTGTCCCCTCATTATGAAGAGCCATCCGCTGAAGGGAGAAGGCCTATCACTCAGGAGCACCTACTTCCGGTTTGGCCGACAATGCTTCCGGGTCGCCGCAGGCAGCGCGGCGGCCCGACCTGCACGGGGAAGGGAGGCAGCTTTCGAGCAGGACAGCACCTGGCCGCGAGCGCGTTCTCGTGCGCGTGGCCTTAACAAATCGCTGCGCGCGGCCAGTGCTGTCCTCCTGGGAAGCTGAGCCGCTAACAATAAGGTCTCTGGCGAGAGCGAGCTTCGCTCGCTTCTAGCCGAGACCTAAAAAGAGATGAATACTAAAAGAAAAACACAAAATTTGAACTTGCCAACTTTCTGATGGCCTTCTTGAAAACAGAACATTTTGAACCTTTACAAGAAAAAACATGCAATAAGTGCTTAATTTGTGCCAGTGGTGTGTGTCCTGGGTTCTGAGATGTACCTGTCATAATTAGCCTTTGGACCTGAGCAAGAGAGGTGACACCAGGAAAGGCAATAAAAAAGGGAAGATGAAGATAGCAAAAACAGTGACCAAGGGAGAAAGCAGGGATGTAAAAGAATTTGCAAGAGTGAGATAAAGAGACAGGTGACAATTTTGGAGAGCAGTACTTAAAATGTTTTTTTTCCATACTCTTACATGCCTTTTTGAATTGGACTAAAAATACTAAAAATGTGAATGTTCAGGAAATATCATGTTCTGTTAGTGCAAAGAGAAAGTACTTGTGCCCACTGGACGTTTTGGAAAAAGATTCACAAAGGCATGTAATAGTACCTAATAAAGTACTCCTGTAGCACTGCTTTCTGTACTCCTAATTGCTTTTGTGAACCTGCCCAAGGAAGTGTAGGGCAGTGGAAGAAAGGCATGATGTTAAATGAAGACGAGGGAATATTGGTATTTGTCAGCCCCAGTTTTTCGGCAGCGCTGGTGGCAGGTTCCTAAGAAAACTTTAACCCCCAAAACCTAATTATTTGAATAGTTTCATGTAATCTGGTCATATAATTTGTAGAAATAAATAAATATCAAAACCCAGCAAAACCAACATTAGAAAAACTCAGTGGGGAAAAAAATATCTTTTTTGCTTTTAGGCACAGGAATGATTTTTATACTGTTGGGAAATTAGACACCACTTACTCCAATGTGGCCCGTGTGAATAGATGGAGGCCTCTTGTGATTCTCTCTAGTTTCCTACAAGGAGTGCACTTCACTTGTCCTCTGCACTCCTTATGCCTACCCAGGAACCACCCTTCCACTTCCTCCTGTATCAATAAAGGGCAAAAAATCTGGGGGGGGGGGGGGGGGGGGATCTGACACCCCAGAGACTACAAAGGGGCCTGGCTAGCACCTCAGAAGAGTGAAATTCAACAGCTGCCCAGCTTCTCCCTCTCAGCACCTTCTGTTCCCCCGTAACCTCCACCTTCCCCATGAAGGCGCAGGGGGGAGGTGGGGGCCCGTTGCAGGAACGCCTCGGAAAAGTGCCTGAGTGAAATCTACAAGATGATTTCACTCAGTCACTTTTCCGACACCGCTGCGTCAAAACCTTGCGCTTGCTTGAAGCAGGCGTAAGGCGTGATGCACCATGTTGAGGATAGGTCAGGTTGGAACAGTGCTGGAGTTGCGTGGCGTGCCCGCTCCAGCACTGCGCCAACCTTGCGCCGACAGATGCAACACGCATCTGTTTATCCTTTCGCCATGATGTGCCGCATTGTAAATGCAGCGCCTCTGTGGTGGCGCAAGGGTAAACTTGCGTCATGCATCTTTCCTGGCACATCCCTGCTGATTTGCAGCGAAGCGCCAAGAAACATATATCTTCCCCATAGTATGTGCATTAGGTTCATGAAATGATGAATGATAATGATGCACAATGTATTTAGACGTAAAATCCTGTGCAATGTATTTTTAGGTCTAGCCTAGGCAGTGCTCATGCGTTGTCGGCAAGACCTGTTGTTATCTCCTCTATCGGCTTTTGGCATGCCCTTGAATTGCCATTTGTTTGTTGTTGTTCCATTTAGAAATATAAGGTTTTTATTGTGGCATTGGGTCTGATTCTCCCGCCTTTGCATACTTGGGTCAGGCCCAGGTGATTTCATTCATTGTTTGCTTGTGATGGCCATCCCAATACATCTGTGGTTCCTCCTGTCATCTTGAGCTGCCCTTTATTAACATCATTTTAGGCTTTCAGGCCTTTTCACGTTTCACGGAGCAATGCGCTTGTCGGCAACTGCAAAGTGGCAATTTCTGTCCGGTAGCGGTTGAGCTATGCCAATAGCTCTAACTAAAAAAAAAATGCGAGACCTATTGCATTTGCAATGCTTTTTTTCAGTGAATAGGTCCCACAGACAGACAGCTCTCCCTCAGCTCGAATTTGTACCTCCGATACAAAAAAGCAAGATGCTGCTTTCCTTTTTTTCTCTAAGGAAGCTTTGATTTTTATTTTGTGATGTTATTGAAACTTGAATTTGTAATAGCGCACACAAACCACTCCTGTGGAGTCAAGGCACTCTTGCTTTCTCAAATTAGCTGTAAGCCAAACCATTCAATCATGCATGGTTGGAGGAATATGCGATGGACTACCCAAGTGGAAAGGAAGAGCATAAAGTTGTAAGCGTGGCCCCTAGGTCTGCTTTGAAAATGTGGAGGAAAAGTGTCATAAAAAGCTTATTGTGCCACATTTCAGTCAGGGGCTTCTTAAGGATTTCGGGGGGGCCTGGACCAAAGGTATTTTGGGGGCTCCTATTTGGAACAGCTTTGAATTAATGATCCAGTTTCAGGTCTTGTATGCCCTCTTTGGCCAGTGCACAGGCACACTGGTCCAAATTCTAAATCTGTTTGCATCCAATAGTCATGACATGTTTTTTTCAATTTTATAATGCAGCAGCAGCTCACTAATATTACTGCAAATAATCAAAGTGAGCCCCTCCTATTTCTCATATGTAAAGTCCTGTTTTGATCTAAAACAAGGTTATTTTTTTAATGGCTACTGCATAGTCACATCACTCACATACAAAATAAATTAGAGGAAAACAGTATTAAAAACAATTTGTTTAAAAACTGTTGAAGGTCACTAGGGCAATACTCTCTACAGAACAGAGCTGGCTCTATCAGGGACCCTCTCTGAAAGGCTGGGGCCCGGGGTTAGGGCCCCCTTTACCCATGCCTTAAAACGTCTGATTTCTGTGCATGCTTAGGACCTTGCTTTATGTCTTACAAAGTGTCAAATGTCTTTGTAGACACAACCATGTAGCAGAAAGTGTCTGCAACTACTGCTCTCAGGCGATAGTGCAGAGACAATCTAAGCTTTGCCAGGCACTCTCTAACCTATTCTGTGATCACTCAGTCTGTATTTGGTGAGCACCTGCCTTCATAATTCATTAGTGCCTTTCGAAACCGGTGGTGGACATGGACACTCGCCTTTAGGAGACCAGGACTTACTGTACTCCATCAGCAAAAGAAAAGCAGAAAACTGAGGAAGAAGGATGAAAAGAATGACAAAGGAAACATGCATATATGAGAAATAACCTGCAAGAATGAGACAGCAACAGTAATATGGGGTTTTGAAAGGAAAGAGGCATGAGGCTGAATCAACACTAGCCACTGCTTAATTGGAGCCAGTGCCAGCTGAAACAAGCTATCCGGACTTGTTTTTCGGGCCCTTATTTTCCTGTATCAGATAATTACTGAGAGTAAGAGAGGGAAACAATCACGAATCAGAAAGACAGAGCAAGAAAAAGAAGATGAAACCATCACAAAGGGAGAATGCAGGAACTAGCAAGTGTGGGATATGGTGCAGGGAGTGTCTGGTACTGGATTAAAGAGGCAGGAGGGGGCTTAAGGCTACCAACCTTGGTATTCGGTGCATCGGCGTGGGCACCAGCTCCTACGGAAAACTTTGAGCCCCTGCATTTTTAGGTTGAGGCTAGGCATGTTGTATTCAGTATGGACTTGAAGCCACACCCATTTCCTGCCCATCTTTTTGTTCCTGAACCTGTCCTTTTTAGGTCTCGGCTAGAGTAGGCTGCGCACATGCGCAGTCGCGCTGGCGAGATTTTATGTTTTAGAGTACGTTTCACTAGCGGGGGTTAAGCCCCGCCACTCTTTTCCATTGGCTGGCGTCACCGTTCACGGAAAACGGTGGCCAGCCATTGAAAAAGAGCGTCCTCTGCTGTACACTTTTCACTTTGTAGTCCGTCCCACTTGGACGGACTTCCCCGACTTATTGCTGGCGTAAAAGGTGTCTTATCTTCTTTATGAGGCGAAACAGATGGCTTTATTTTAGAACACTTCATTTCATGTACTTCACTAGTATTTTTGGGTATCCCTCTCCTGCTTCACGTTTGGAGCCCTCCTCTAACCCTCCAAGAAAAAACGCAGAGTTCCCCTCCCCATCGCAGCATTTCCCTCCCCCACCTCCTCCCTTTCAGTGTGCTTAGAGTGAGGCTGAAAGAGCATGGACATCCAGTAAACAAAAATACTTATTAACAAGCATTTGCAATGCAATAGGTCTCGCATTTGCACAAGTTTGAGCTATTGGCATTGTAAATGACAATGAGTTTTATTTATATGTTGGTTTTCAAAACCAATAAATAAAAAGCATTGTCATTTACAGTGGCAATAGCTTAACAAATGTTTGTTTTCTTTATGTATGTACAATGCAAGCACTGATTTGTCTTTGAGAACATTGATAAATACACATAGCTACTAGCTACTAAGACAACGCATGTAAAGTGTGACATCCTCAGTTGGTAATGACTTTTAGGATACTCCTATTTTTTTGCCTTGAGTACGCCCACAGGGCAGCACTTTCTCCAACTCAAAATTACTACTTTCTTCAAAATATTCCAGGACTGGAGTTCGAATAGTAAATAAGCCTCCCGTAATATGTGGGGAAAATTGCTCTTTCACCATATATTCATGGACTGGAGTCAGAAATGTAAATGTTACCTTGCATGTGTCCGCCACGCCCACTGATGCCCTGAGGGTGCATTTCAAAGCAAGAAAGACAGACGAACTTCCACTTTCAGCCAAACACACTTGGCATGCTGAGCCTTCTTAGATAAAAATGTTAATGGATAATAAGCAAATACAAGTCCCCGTCGCTCCTGATGCTGGATAAGGTGTCAGAGTGACCGAAGGAGTCTTATATGACACTCAGCCACTTGGCAGCTATGAACTGGACAGAAACATGAGCCTGAGGCTGCCAGCCGGTCCACTGCTATGTGTGAAGTCTATCCCCTCCTGTCTTTTTAGTTAACCGCTCTGCATGCTGGGACTTGCAGGAAAATGTCAAACTACAAGTCCTAAAACACAATGTTTTATTGCTTTAAGAACCAGGGGGGGAGAAATGTCTGCAGTGATATGGACTCACATACTACATACGTGTTGCACCGCTGCTGCTTGTCGTGCTACAGCTGTGCTGAGTGCGGTATTAAAGCTTTAAAAAATATCTGAATATACAAGGGACAAAACAATTGATTTTTTGGTAATGAGTAGGTTTTAGTTTTCAGAGCCCCTTGATACGGACTTTCCTGTTGGACTATGCACCCACATCCTAACTGAAAAGATTGCGAGGCCGACAACAAACTAGAGGAGGCCTGTCAGCCTGCGACACTCTACTGCAAGGGCAGTATTAAATCAACAGGGCACTGTTAGATAACCCCCAAAAAACAGACACTAACTATCGCCTAAAGACTATGGGCCTGATTATGACTTTGGATGTGTGGGAGTGGGCTGCCAAGCCAGCGACCTGCTCTCACGCCCACACCGCAAAAGCCATAGTAACACCGCCCACCAGATTACAAATTTCCTTGCATCTGGAGGGCGGTGCTTTGGCACTGCAAATTAAAAAGGCACTGCAATGGGAGCATCAAAGGCCGTTCCTGCACAGCATGGATGTGCAGTTCATGTTGTGCAGGAAAGGATGTGAATGCACGCGGGGGGCACAACATGCTGCAGCAGCACCGCCATCATATTAGGGCCTCGTACCACTGCGACCGCTGTGGGGCCCATGATCCCCGGTGACAATGGCAGGTCTGTGGGTGTCCCACCGCCGTAATCATAATACGGTAGGTGGACCACCAGTCTGGCAGTCCAGGGACCACATGACAGGTTTAGCTGTCCGATGGACCACCAAACTTGTAAGCCCCTAAATCAGGCACACTAGAATGTTAATGTCCCTACCACACACACACACACACACACATCAATAAAGCCTACCAGACACCTAGAAACTAACAGGTAGACAGCAGGAACATTGCCATCACTGCTTACTTAAAGCCTGGTGCCACGTCAAGCTAAGTGGCCTAATTGCTCTCCATCACTAGGTGCTAGAAGACCCAACAGTCACTCCCTTCAACACAAAAAAATCAGAACACTTCCATCTCATAATATATAAAGCTATATCAGATTATAATATAAATATTACATTATCACTAGAATATCTAACGCCAAAGCTGTGTGTGATGTACACATGTCGAAGATGTATTATAGGAGCAAGGCTGACTTGAAACCAACAACCAACGCAGGGAAGTGGCAGACAAGGGATGAATGGTGTAACGTTATATGCTTGAGTTGTTGGTATGCATGGCAACCACTTCCATTTCATTTTGTAGACCAACAAATCATTTGTGTCACATGTGTGGGAAAAGTAGGCACTTGTTCAAGTACATACTCTGAAAAGTGGTAAAGAAGTAGAAAAAAACGATAGAAGAGGCTTGTGGCAGCCTGAATGAGCGGGGAGTAACAGGCGAGGGAGATGAACCATACTGAGAAGGCGTAAACTGGGGAAGCCAGCAAATATCCAGGCAAATGATCTGTGGGTACCTTGATTGGTAAGAACTCCTGAGGGGAAATATTGCAGGAGAACTTTGAAGTGTTGCAAGCTCTGGAGATCAAGTCCTGGGCCTTGGATCATGTCCCTTTGAGCTATTAGGAGTGAGAATGATGGACATCCAGGCAATGGGAAGGAAAGTGTGTGGGAAAGGTTTTTTGTGATTTAGTGAGGGGTTGATACCCTGGGTGGATAATAAGAAAGACTTGGGTTTAAAGATGTAGCAACAAAGTAGTGTGCGGTAGGGGCAGTGGGTGAGACCGCTGATGGTGCAGATACATTTGTGAGATTTCCAAAGAATATAGGTTTACCTAATCGGTCTTCTCATAGACTTGCATACAAGAGGAGAGCTGGCTCAAGCAAGCACATGGCCAGACTAGATCCACATCTCTTGAAGTGCCCACAGTGGCAGAGTTTGATCGTCTTGTTCAGGAAAGGATTATTAAAAGCATTGCTTAATTTGTCCAGGTGGCCGCAGGTGCTGGGCACCTGAACTCACTTTCAGGGTCGGGGACTTATCTCTCAACATCAGACTTACACAGAGCAAGATAAAGAAAGACCAAATAGATAGAAAGACAGAAATATCGAGTAGTGGAATAAAGAGGCTTGATTTCGAATCAAAACTAGGCAACCTTGGTAATTGACAACCCTCTCATTCCCCAGCAGGATCCTAAAAAAATATTTATTCCCCTGCCTTTTACATAATAATAATAATAGTAAACCATAAAAATAATCAAAAACTATTAACCTCTTGCCCGCGACCAGAATTCCGCTCCTGTGTGGCACATTTCAATCGCGGGCGTGGTCATGACGGCTGGGAGCCGTCATCAGCATGGAAGGGGTTAAAGCAAGTAACAATAATATTAATAATGTCAACAACAACAGCAACAAAACACTGGTTGAAGACAATAAATCCTCAGAAAGGTTAGTTCTGGTTGTAGAGGCCATCAAAGAGGGAAGTTCTATTGAACAGAGCATTGATCAGAGCTGTTCTAAGTGTTGAGCAAAGCACTGTGTAAAGATTGAAGAGAACAGATGTTAAGATGGAGCCACAACGGAGAGACATGAAGGAGATCTAGAGGACTCAATTTTTATGAGTTGCTGGTGCTCATGGTGTAAAGAGCAGTTGAGGAGTAGTCCGAGTGATGTCCGTGCTGGAGAAAAGAGGTCCTGGTGGTTGTAGTATCAGAAGCTACCAACAGACCCAGTAGCCCACAGAGGCAGCGTGGAGTAGGTGTTATCAAGTGCTTCATTGACTATGTGGATAGATACAGTTTATTAACTACATCAGGGGCAGGCGTCTGTATGGCACTAGTGTCACTATGCGGTTGCAAATAAATTGCTACTGCAAAACTGCATTTCATTCAGTTTCACTTGGGGAGACAATGAGAGGTACCTGGAGAGTTATACACTGTCTAGGTGTTCTTAGGGGGCATAGAGGGTCTAATTTCATTTTAACAATAAATAATATAAACAATATAGAGGGCGTGCCTTGCCGAATGATAGAGGAATCCTTAATATGTTCATAAGAGTCGTGTTTGATAGATCCAGGGATGTTGGAGGGATCAGCTGAAGTTGTGTGGGCCTACAGTTGGTTTGGTACTTTCAGTCGGTATTCGCTCTGAATATTTTGTGGTTTTCCATGTAGCGCTTTTATTATGTATTTCCTTTTTACATCATGAAAAGATGCAGATAGAATTGACGATAACCTTTTCATAAAAGCTTACTCTGTTCTCTGACTAGGCTTTAGGCAATAGGGCCTTTGTGTCCACAAAAGGGGGCAGCATGAGGGTGGTCAGGGTTTTTCTGGTCTTTAAAGCCAACTATTTTCTTTTGAATCATAATTCAATTTTCAGAGCCACAATTAGGGACTGCGGTTGGGAAGGGGGTTGTAAGGAGACAATTCATTGTCAGATTTGTAATTCTCATATGATCAATCCATTTAACCAGCGTCAAGAAAACTATAGGACCATCCAGTCCTCATCTGTTTAAAAATAAAAAATTGATCCGTGTATCATATAGCCCGCTGTATCCCACGCCAACTACCTTCAGTGTGACATTATGAACAGTTGTATTCTTCATAAGGGATTGCTTATGATTGGTGCTAAAATCAGAAACTCTTTGCAAGTGCACGTGATCTTGCCTGCAAGGCACACACCATAAACCGGGAGCACTTTATGCACGGGGAGAGAGTTCATGATGTGGACTTTGTGCTATTGCAGAGTGCCAGACTGACACCATTTAAACAGCTGTGCAAGCGACTTGGACTGTCAACCAGTTTCTATCAAACCAGCAGAAGTAGATGACAGATACTGTGTACATCCAGTCCTTGGCCTCCTTTTTTAAAAACTGGTTATAAATTAATGTAAGATGGAATTCTGAAAGAAAGCTCAAGAAATAACCCTCTAGTGCAAAGTCAGCCACAGGGCTCAAAGTGACCAGTACATTGGCTCTACCAGAGAAAAATCCAGGGGGGCATCAGGGCACAGAATATGCCACATTTTTCTCCAGTGCCACTGGAAGTCCATTGGAAATGCAGCACCCAGAAAAAAGTAGGATAGCTCCATTTATCTGAAAAAGGATTATATTAAAAAATCCAAGTATTTAAACAATGTTGGACTTGGCCCTTCTGGCTGGTTCACCCCTGAACGTTTTGCCTTTTAACGTTACCTCATTATAGTGATTTCTGGTCTTTGCACACTTTAGCACTGTGGCGCAGTGTAAAGTGCGTGCGCACTCTGAGTGCATGTTGTGAGATAGGCCTGCCCTCCCATAGGAATGCATGGGGAATGTATGTGCCCATGTTAGTTCCTGATGTGTGGGGAGTGCAGGGTCGAGTTTGGTATGTGCGGACTCTTGTGATTAAATGCTGCGCGATGATGTGTGCGGCATAAATGTGTCTAGTGTGGAAGTGCCACTTCTAGAAGTTGGCCTCTCTGTGTAATAAAGGTGAAATGACTGTCTGGCTTGTGATTGGCTGGAGCTAGCTGGTGTGCCTGGCTCCAGGAAGTCAGGATGGGTCTTCCCCGGTGGTGAGTGGAGAGATCTGCATATTGATGTGAGGGAGGGGTGCACCTGGGACCTAAATAGGGCTCGGCTTTCCCTACACAATGCTGGCTCCACCTCCTGTGGTGCGTCTGATGTCCCTAGCCTGGCCAGTGAATGGGAAGAGGGGCTGAGCACAACAGAGTGCTCCAAAATCAGCTGCGTCTGGTTTTTCCCCCACCCTGCACCCTAGAGACAAAGGGATTTTGTGTATAAAAAGAGGCTGTGACCTCATGTTAAATGTTCTTGTTTTCCTGACTAGAATCTACCAGGGGCGTGCTGCTGCTGGGGCCCAGGGGAAAGCTTGCCTCCCTTGGCCCTGCCCAGCCCCTGGATGCCTGATGGACTTTGTTGCTGGATGACTTCTCTCTGGGACCCTTCTGCCTTTCCTGGGGGACTGGAGGACTCCCCTTTGCTGAGGAGCTGGTTGCTCCCTTTCTTTGCCCCAGGACCATGCTGCCTCTTTTAGTGTCCTAGGAGCGCTGTGCTTGTTCTGGTCTTTTTGACCCTTTAGGGCGGAATCCCCTGGTGAGGGATTCCCCCCGTGATCCTGCCTGGCGGGTGCCCACCCCGCTAATTGATATATTTTGCTGGCAGGAGCCTACCCTGCATTATGCCAGCATTTGTATTTTTAAATTTGGGTGCCTATCCCAATTATGGCCGCAGTTGTATTTTTATTTAAGGGTACCACCCATTTTTATAGGCCCCTTAACGGGTGCCCACCCTGTTTCTACTTTTATTTTATTATTATTGATCAAACCACCTGCCCCAGTGTTCAGGTGGTTTGATCGCACTTGCTCGAAGGCACACTCGGCTTTGTTGAAAGCCCTTAAACAATCGCCCAGAGATAGGTCTCTGGTGGCACAGTTGAGAAGAGAATATGCTATGGCGGTTAAACTACGAAAAAAAGCCATTAAAGATGAAGCATGGGATTCCTTAATGGATTCCACAACTCTCAAATAAAGCTCCAAATTTTGGGCCATAATTAATAATCCTTTGTTTGCTAATACTAATAACATGGATCTTGATATAAATATCCCTGAAGCAGACTAGATTAATCACTTTTCCAATATATATGGCTCAAATGAAACAGTTGAGGCGTTTGCAATACCCTACTCCCTATCCTATCCCACTAAGTTAATTTTTAGCAAATCAGAAGTAGAACTGGCAATTTTAGGCTCTGCTGCCAACAAAGCTCCGGGCACAGATGGGGTACCTCTGGACCTCTACAAACTTAACCCTGAGTTGTGGGCTGAGATCTTAGCTAATGTTTTTAATTTATGCATGAGGGGGGGTTTGCCAAAAACCTGGGCATGTTCAATTATAGTACCCATTTTTAAAAAGGGCCAAAGAAGTGACCCCAAGTGTTTTCGACCAATTTCTTTATTGGATTCTTCTATGAAGATTTTGGGCAAGGTTCTGTTAGCTAGAATTAACACTTGGTCCCTAGAAAACGACATTCTAGCTGATGCCCAGTATGGGTTTCGCGCAGGTAAAGGGACAGAGGACCAATGCTTAAATCTTCATTTGATAATTTCGAAATACACTATTGCTAAAAAGGGGTCAATTTTTGTTGCTTTTATGGACCTGTCCACGGCCTTTGATTTAGTTAATAGAGCCCGGCTGTGGACCATGTTGTTAAAATTGGGACTTGATCCACCCCTTGTATATTTTCTGGCAGAACTACACAAGGATTTAAAAGCTTCCATTAGGATGGACCAAGATGGTAATTGTACAGCTTGGTTCAAATCGAGTAGGGGCGTGCGGCAGGGTTGCATTCTCGCTCCCATGCTGTTCACTCTTTATATAAATTCACTTGAGAAGATTCTTTTAACTGCTACCTTGGACATTCCGCGTGCAGGGGATACCCGTATTCCTGTTCTCCTGTACGCGGATGACGCAGCTTTAATAGCTCGTACCCCCATAGGTTTGCAAAGACTTTTAAATGGTTTTAATGACTTTATGTCTTCATTGGACTTAGTGATAAATAACTCCAAATCTCACGTCATGGCTTTTGGGGCTGTTAAAAACAATTCTAAACAGTTCTACTGCAATGGCGACGTGATCACTAACGTCAACATTTTTACTTATCTGGGTGTGATTTTTGACACCAAGGGGAGCTGGGCTCCCCAAATTACAGCTAAAACTAAAGCAGTTAGGAGCTCGGCTAACGCTATTTTAAGTTTCTCCAGGAGACTGGGTGGGAAGCCAACTGGTGCTTTATTAAACTTGTATAGGGCGAAATCTGTGGCAATAGCCAGGTATGGCTCAGGTTTGTGGGGTTATGTGAATGGCGAATCGGTCCAAAGGGAAGAAAATAAGTTCCTTCGATCCATATTAGGGCTTCCCCAATCCACAGCCACGTTCTCAGTCCATCAGGAACTTGGTCTAGGGTACATTTCAGACACCCTTCTAATGGCCCCCATTTTGCTATGGATAAGGACCTGGACCAATAACAATCTAGGCCTGAACCATAAAATACTGGCGGACTGTCTAAAACTGGACAATTTCAAAAACATTGCTTGGCTATCATACATTGAAAAGTGTTCTTCGGACCTTGGACGTCCCGATATTTTCTCGGTCCCTCAAGGTCTAAAGAAATCTGATTTAGATTGGGTTAAGCTCAACTTTATTAAAATTAAAAATGTGGAGAGGGAGGAACGACAACTGACTATAACCACGGTCAGAGCCCATTACCTGACCATTACCCGCCTCACTATACAACCATACCTTACTATTGTTAACATCCCCTTTCACAGGTGGCTTCTGGTTAAATTTCGGTTTAACCAGATTTATACAGTTCTTTGTAATAGTAAAGGGTGGTATAAGGAGGAGGACGCCCCTGTTTGCAACTGCGACAACTTCTCACTACAAGATAATATGCACTTTATGTTGTTCTGTCATTTTTTTACTGTGCCCAGACAGAAATACCTGGTTCCATTATTGAAGGATAAAGCCTTCCATCAGGCAAAACCTGCCCTCCTGTATCTCCAATTATTGGATTCTGCTTTGGCTATGTTTAGCGTGGCCAATTATCTTGTTGCTGCGGTTAGGATCAGGAGAAGAAGACTCAAAATGTAACACATGGGTTTTTGCACGGAAGGTTGAAATGGATAATGTTTTGTGTATTTGTAAATTTTTAGCGAAATACTTACTCCTTTTTTTAGCTGTATTTTTAAATTGTGAATATATTAATTATACTGATGCTTTTTAATTATTTTTTAATATTGTGAATATGTAAATATTATTGACCTATTGACTTTGTAATTTCTCATGAATTTGTATCGCCCCTTCTTTGTGAATTTAGAATGCTTTTATGATTTTTAACTAAATCGAATAAAGTGGTTTTGACTTGACTTGACTACTTTTATTTTAAACCTCGAGGGTGCCTACCCGTCTCTGTGCCCCGAAAATCACAGCTGCGGCCCTCGCGCTGCACACAGGAAGTCAGGCACCGTAGTGCCTGACGCGGGACGGATCTTCCGGCTTTGAAGAGAAGTCCCGCCAGCAGCCGCGCTCTGATTGGGGGAGCGCTGGAAGGAGGAAGGCCCGCGAAAGAGAAGCCGCCGAGCCGCACAAGCTCCACTCTGAGTCCCGGTCCCGAGATGGGGGACCGGGTGAACAAGGGCGCTGTCGGGCGGGGCTCCCAGGGATCGGGAGAGCTCCGCTACCGCTGCCTGTGTCTGGAGATGGGGGGGGGGGGCGCAAGGCACATTGCCGGTGTCTGCCCCCCCTGCGCATTTGAGAGGAGTGTTGCCCTGGAGCCCAGTAAGAAGAGGGCTCGGGGTTGTTTCCTCCGCGGGCGGCCCCGGGCAGCGGGCCGCCCCAGCAGTGGTGCCAACAGTTCTGAAAGCCAGATGGCTCCACCGACGGGGGCATTGGTTTAGAGCCCACAAGGCTCCAAGGGGCCACATTTCATTTTCGAGCCCGATAGGCTCCAACCACGGGGGCATTTCACGGGATAGAGCAGCCCCGGTTGGCAGCGGGCCGCTCCCCCAGTTTGGAGAAGCACATTTCTTTCGAGCCCACAAGGCTCCTGAAGCCCCAGTTGTTTGTTTCGAGCCCACAAGGCTACAGGGAGCATTTGTTCTAGAGCCCACGAGGCTCCATTGTTGTTCTTGGGGGCACAGTTGTTTAAGAGCCTAGACGGGCTCCCCAAGATGCCCATTGGTGACCAGAGCCTAGAGGGCTCCCAAAAATGTGCATATGTTTGTTCCAGAGCCAGAGGGCTCCAACGTTTTGGCGCAGTTTTTGTTCTGAGGGCTATCGAGAGCCCCTGTCGCAGTTTTGTCCTCAGCTGCCCAGCAAGTAGTGGGCAGCTGCACCGTTTAGGTTTTCCTTCCTAGGGACATGTCTTTGGACTCAGGAGTGAGTCACACTCCTTCGCCCCTACCTTGGCCTTCCACAGCTGTGCAGCACTTGGTGCCAGCTGCAGCGTTTAGGCCCTGTTCTTGTCCTCAGCTGCCCAGCAAGTAGTGGGCAGCTGCTACGTTTAGGTTTTGGCGCAGTGGCGCAACCTGGACCCTAATGTGATTTATGTGCTATGCTGATTTGTGTGATGATGCTTTTGGGTGTTAGGAAATGTACTGTGTGTAGTATGTTTTGCGCACCCTGTGTTTTGATACCTCTGAATATGGTTTCTGCATAGGAGGTTGTTTTACCTGTTTAGGTTGTGTTAGGAAGATTATACTTCCCTGTGTGATTTACTCTTCTAGTGTAAGGTTTTACTTAGGTGGTGAGGGTCTAATGTAGTTAGACTGATGGGATACTGTGTATGATGGATTTCATGGCGCAGGCTGTTGCAAAGTACAGTGATTTACCAGTAGATACTGGTTGTGTGCTACATTTGCTATTTGGTGCTACAAGTATTATATGTTCTAGAAGTGCTAGTTCTAAAAGTGCTTATTCCTGACAGTGGTCCATGTGGTTCTGTCCTCTGTACATAATCCCTTGTAAATATTGCCTGTGCCAGTTGGCACAATGTATATGGTGTGATTACTATCTGATGTGTTTTGATAATACAAAGGCTATTTTTGATATACCCTGGTGTGGAGTTCCTTTTGTGGGGGGCCTTGGATGTTGTTGCTGGTGGGTGCGTGCGCAAATGCTTTACACACTGCCTCCGGGATAAGCCTGACTGCTCTTGCCAAGCTACCAAGGGGGTGAGCAGGGGTTATTTTGGCGGGTGACTTCCTTGCCCTGACATAGAATGGTGGTTTCTGCCTGGCTTTGGCGCAAGCCTTAGCCAACCAGAAATCGCCATTTCTAACAAACAATTATACTCGTTTGTCAATAAATACACAGTGGCCTAACAGTTGCCACAGTAAACCAAGTTGCTTGGCCACAGGTCACCGGCCCACGAGTTGCTAGGCCACGGGGCAATGGCCCACGGGTTGCTAGGCCACGGGACACCGGCCCACGGGTTGCTAGGCCACAGGACACCGGCCCACGGGTTGCTGGGCCACAGGCCCACGAGCTAATAGTCCACAGGTCACCGGCTCATGAGTTGCTGGTCCAAAGGACACCAGCCCACCAGTAGCTGGGCCACAGGACACTGGCCCATTGGTTACTATGCATGGTATGTCTGCCTATGAGTTAATGTGCCTCAGAATGCCAGAGTGTCAATTTCTCCTCACAGATTGTCTGTAATTCTATTCCATCGCCATGTAAAGGTCTGGCCATTGGTTATCACACAGAATGCCTGTTTTAAAAAAAACTGGACTCCTTAAGTGTGGTTTTCCACACTAAGGTACCCTCATCGCTACCTCTGGTGGGACAAGACGTTTGGGAGATGCTCATTTGAAAGGCACAAGTCAGTTCTTATCATGAGGCATCATCACGGTATACTGTGGCTGTAAACACTAAGGAAGCCTTGAAAAACGTTTGGAGTGCTACTCGCAGAAAAAGCACTTTGACACCACATCAGGGGGAGTAAGCACTATATAAATGCAATGACAATTACACTTTAGACACTTATGTGTACACTTGGCTTGCATCCAAATGGAACAAGTATAAATGGTGCTGAAAACAAAGGAAAGTGTCTCCATCTCCCAAGTATTTGGAGTGGCAGTTTCACAAGTTTACACGATCTACTCATGCAGAATGCATAAACTGCCTTTTGCCCCCTCACATAGGGTATACAAAATAAGTGTAAATCTCCAATGAATTACTTGCTAAAATCCACATACATTAGGATAGTGATACTCAAAGTAAGGCCTGGAGGACGCATGCTGCCCTACTGACTTAGATGCAGCACCCGAGTCAACAGCAGCACTGGGCTGCTGTTTATTCGACTCCGCACTAACATGAAAAATAAATGCTAAATAAATAGGAAAGAATGTATTTAAAGGTTAATTGAAGTTTAATAAAGGAAATAACTAGGATGTTCTGTGTGCTAAACTTTAGAAACACCTTCATTTTTAAAGGCATCTAGCAGCAAAAGGGTATAAGCATGACAAAGTATTTTCAAAATTCAAAAATTGTATTTCATTAACATGCAGAACCGTTTCACCTTAGTACATCAGATTATATGTGTGTTAAAAAGCATTTTTGTAAAAGTGATAATTTTCAAACATGAATTTAGAAACATTCATTCTCCCCCCTAGCCAATAGTGAACGAAGAGGCAAATCAGTTGTAATGTGAACTGTTTGGGTGGCCAGGGTTTTTATTATACCTGAACATTATAGTTAATTAAATCAAACACAGAAATGTTTTGCAACACATCCTGAAGTCATATATGTGATAATGAAGAAAAAGGAGGTAAAGTGAAATAAAACAATTGCCTAGGATCAAACAATTTGGTTAAGTGGAGAAGCTGGGATTAATCCAAAGCTTTTGGTTTCACATTGTGCAATTCAGAATCTATATGTGTATGCTTTGCTTCTCCTATACCCACCTTGCCACAAACTCTCCCTCGCCCTCCACTCCCCCGCCACCACCCTGCTGGCATGGATGCAGCCCTCGGTCACATCGCAGACCAAACTTTGCAGCTTTGAAAATGTTTGCGAGTACCCATGCTTTAGGACATGCAAACTGACAGAAGCGCAGCGAGAAAATGCAATCTGGCTCCCACTCGACAAAACCGCAACACACACTGAACGTCCGAAAGGAGGACACGTGACCTAATAAATGGCGTGTTTGGGGAAGGTTTGCCGCACCACATCACCCACAACATTTCCTTTTCCTGCACAGCACAGGAAGAAGTTCCCCTGCTTAGGGTTGGCGGGTTACAAGGCTTCGTATAACAATCCTTGCTGCCCGGCAGGAAGCACTCTTCCTCGGGAAGGAAGGTGTTCAGTTCACACCATGAAGAAGTCGCATCATGGCTGCTCGGCCTCAGGGTGAGCCAGTATTAGCTGGGAGCTGGACTAGGGACATAGCCTTTGGCAAGGACGTCAGTGAACTCTGACCCACAGGCAAATACTCCCAGAGTTGTCATGTAAACTTGGCTTACTTACTCCGGAAGTAATCAAGGTTTTTTTTTTTAATTGGACCTGTCACCCAGAAGTAAATGTTGATTGCTGGAACAGAATGGTCGATGTATGCTGGAAATGCCCCCAGAATGTTTTCCGTGACCCGGTCGATGTATGCTGGAAATGTCCCCAGAATGTTTTCCGTGACCCGGAAGGAATCAGTCACATTAACAGTCCACCTTGATGAGGGACTCAAGGTTAAGGAGTGCAAGAACAAGTGATAGACAGCTATGCAAGGGGATTTTTCCCGTTTGCCTTTACCCAGCATAACGGAGGCTGTTAGTTTGGTTTTCGAGGTAGGCCACAATGGGAGTTGTCAGTGTTAGCAAGGGAGTGTGTATAGGTGTCAGTGTCTAGCTGAAGGAGTAGTGGTTGTGAGGGAACATGGTTTGTACATATGTTTGACATTTGTTTTTGTTGGTGGTAGTGGAGTCATGGATAGTGAAAGGGGGCAGGCAGTGTTGGGAGTCCTTGAGAGTCCTAAGAGGGGAAATGTCTTTCAGGTGAAGCCGGAATCACGTTGTGCGAACACGGCACCAGCAATAGAACAAACGCGGCATTAGCACACATTCATTCAGCATGCAAGTCGGAACTGCAACTTGCTTTTAGAGGGGTGCATTGGTGGAAAGGTGGTGGATTTAAAGTCCAACATCTTCCCTACTGTTGCGCAGACTGGAGTTGGAAAAGTAAATTAAACTATTCCAACATCCAGCACCTGCTAAGGAAAGTCATTGCTTGCTGAACAAGTGTGTCCTAAAGACGCGTTCGTACAAAAGACAGCGTTCAGAATGCATGCGTCCTAAATGCATGCAGAATACCGTCATACATTCTCCTAAGAGGAGTGGTGCAAGAATATCTGTTAGCCCCAGGTTGACGAAGGAACCTTGGTGAAGGCCAGGGTGTGCCAACTGTAGCGGTTGGCTGGTGGTCTGCCGTCATATGTGTTGACTTGCTCGCTGCCACATCAGGGAATTAGAGTGAGGTCAATGGATTCAGACCTGGGTGTGGAAGGAGATCATTAGACATCAGGGTTACAATTGGAGGACAGGCCTGGGTGAGAAGGTGCCAATCCACATCACCCAAGTGGAGGTTCCTGTCCATGCTGTGGTACTGTCCAGGAAGGGGAATGGAGCAGCGGGAGGTTCAAGATAAGTCAGTGCACAACATGAAAGATGGGCCACGCAAGAAGACAAATCAGACAACTGACAGATGATACCAAGTGAAGCGGTGGGTTGTGTGGCAGTGCAGGACTGTTCAGTGCTGAAGGTTGTAGTGGAGGAAGAGTGTGCAGGTTCACTTAAGATTTTTGCAGTGGGTCCACGGAGGTAGGGGTGTGAGACAGTAGTACCTCCACAGTAAAGGGACCTGGAGAGCTCGCACAGGCACAGGCAGTGCGCCACCCTGAGCAGAGAAACAGAATCATCAGCAGCCGGCACTGTGGGAAGTGACATGGCCAGCATAGTGTCCTGTGTGTAGCACAGCGAGAGCACGCAGAGATAATGGAGTTTGGAAGCAGATCACCTGCAATAGGGCAGTATGATACAGTGGCCGTGGCCTCTGTAGTTATGAGTCAGTTTCCATAGGAAAAGCATTCTTGTTTTGCTAATATCTGGCGCAGTTTGACAAACCTTCCTGAAACTTTCCCAAAAAGTTCATCCACCTCAGCTCCTTCCTGGAAAGTCAGTTCCATATAACTGGCAAATTTCCCTGCTTTTCTATTTGCAAACTACTTGTTTTTCAGTGAATTTCTAAGGTTGTTTTTTAACACAAGTTAAAACCTTACTGGATTTGATTTCCCAATTATAACTCAACTTTGAGCTTTTTTTTAGGGAATATATATATATATATATGTATATATATATATATATATATATATATATATATGGATTCTGCTTGCCTTTGTTTGATGAAATATATTGTTTTTGTAACGGTCTAACAAGGGACATAAGCCGATCCACGGCAAAACTATTTTGATACCACTGTATTTTGATTAATTGTTCGTAATAAAGAATTCAAAGTCGGTGCCAATCCATGGCTAAATCACAAGTTTGCATAAGCAAAAAAACATGTTCCAGTATGGCGCCCATGTTATGTACAGTGGTTTGTTGTCCTTTGTTTGTGACCATGACCAAAAACATCAACACATACAACTTTATAAACATGTTTGACGCTCGGCGATGGTAACACCGAGGAAGGCAATATGCCAAAACGCGTCTGTTCGCTTGGCAAGAATAACTCAATCAAATTTGCCTTACACGTTACCCCACGAGTGCGGCTTTTCGTTTGTAGACACGAAGGAACTTTGGAGCTTTATATATATATATATATATATATATATATATATATATATATATATATATATATATATATATATATATATATATATATCTACAGTGAAGGTATGGCATGTTATAAATGATCGAGGGTAGCATTATTTCAGGGTAAAATGGTAGATGTTTGGCTAAGAAGCAAAAAGGAGGTAGTATGCAGGGGGAATGCTAAGAAGGGTGAAGGAGAACTCCTCAGGTGAAGGGCAAGGCATACACTTAGTAGGGAGTAATTATGCAGGCAGTTGTGAAGTTGTGGCAGAGTGGCAAGAACCCGTCTGGTGTTTATGGGTGGCACAGTGCAGATGTGGGTTGCTGTGACGTGAGAACCATTTATGGGGGCCCATTGGGTTCTTGGGGGTGCAGCTCTGCTATGGTGGCCAGATGAGACAAGCATTGGCAAAGCCAATAAGTCTCTCCCACAGGCGAGCTACTACGTTTGCCAATCAGATAGGGGGAAAAGGGAGGGAACAACAGGAGCCTGGTGGGAGATGGAGAACAGATGGGTGGGTGTTAGTTAACGGGATGGTGGCCACAACAATGTGTTTTTTGTTTCCTGTTGACTGTTGTGGGGGATAAGAAACATGGCAGGGGAAAGATGCAGAAACACGCACCTAGTACTGTGGGTGAGACAGGGAAGAAATGGGAAATAAAGAATGCTTTAACAAAAATGTTACTCTAGTCGTCATCCTGTCGGCCAAAAACAAAACATTTCACTGCAGCACTGGAACCTTAGGAGATGTCCTGTGCTGCAGCGGAGATCAGCTAATGAGATACAGAGTCCATCTGCCACTGAATCACATGGCGAGCAGAGGATGGACAGCAGAAGGACACTAATCAAAGTAAATTAATCTGTACTTGGTCCGTGCGCCCTTTGGAACAAAAAAAGTAGTGAGGCGTGGCAAGTGCAGACCAATGAGAGGACAGCAAAGAAGTGCGACAATGATGCCATTGAATGGTAATTAATGGGTGGGTTCTAAGCCTATTATCAGACACAAGATTCTTGCAGGCAAGAGCGTATCCGCTAACACCAGCTCTATCAGGCTCGAAATGAAAGAGAAGATAATGGGTAAAGGCTAGTGAAAGGTTCCATTTGCTATCTTCTGAGGGGTGGGGCTTGCGTGCACCAGTACAAAGAGAAGGCTGGGTCCAGTGCAATTCAACAGACGTTTACAGTGAAACAAAGAATTTTCTGTGAAGCAAAGAAATTTGGAATTGATGAACAGGGCAATGAAAGATGGAAAAGTGTCTGTGTGGTGGTGGTATGTTATGCGAACAAAGTGGTGGACACTGTTCCTCTACGGGTTGTGTCTAGGGAATCAAGAAGTGGGAACCAACCACCAGCAAATCAGTGGTGGTGGGGTTGGGGTGGAGGGGTGATTTCTGAATACACTAGGAGGAAGAGGGATGTGGGAATCCCGCTTTTGCGGAACTAGGGTCCTCACACACCCAGCAAGCTAGGTGTCATGCTTCATCATCTGGACCTGCTCCTCATTGGGCCGGCGATGCAATGCCCAACAAGCATCCGCGAAGGGGTTCTTTATCTGAGATCTTTTATTCCTTTGCCGTATGATGAAGTGAGGTTGTGTGGCCCATGGAGGTGTAGATATGGTGGAGTGCAGTGAGTGCGTTAAAAAAGGTTGATATTCCAAATAACGTTTTATTCCGGCTGGTAATCCACCTTGTTAAAAAGGTATAGAGTGGCAATGCCCCTATGGAGGGGTGGTCAGTTGACACTATGCTCTGCTCTCAGGGTCGACATATTTCTTGCCTGATGGTTAAAAAATACTGTGGCAATTCTTCAGGACCTATAATGTGAAAAAGTGGAAAAAGAATATATATATATCTACACTAAATGGTGCTGCTAATAGCTAACTACCATCCAGGAGGCACTACTTTGTAGTGTCTGTATGAGGACCTCCCTATTATCAGAGAACTGCCTCAGCTGGTATGGAAAGTGGCACAGGCGCCTCCAAGGTAGGTGCCATGTCCAAGGGGGAACCGCGCTGGATCACCTACCCTCGCTGCCCGTACCAGGAACGAAGTGGTGGGATGTTAGCCATTGTGTAACTGTTATGGGGACAAAGGGAAGAGGAACTGGGGCACTAGGAAGATGAGATGGTGGAGGATTTGGAAGAAGGAAAAATGAACACTGTATGTTGAGGGAGATAGTTAAGGACACAGCAAAGAAAGGAAAGGAGGAAAAGGCAATGGCTATTGATGGCCAGGAAAAAAGCTGTAAATGTGCACAGGGGTTTGGTGTGGTGGTTTTTAGGAACATGGAGCAGAAGTCCTCCCATGGAGGAGGAAGAGCAGGCCAGGAGACAGAATATGAAGGGATTCAAGGCAAGTGGATTAAACTACCTTCTCTGGGGAGTACAACCATTGGAGGCAGGTCTTTTTGGCAACAACAGAAGAAAACGTCTGATGTTTTGAAACTGTTACACAGAGAAGTTAGAGGCCACAGCGTTCGAAGAAGAATGAGCAGCCATTGGGGAGGAAATCCAAGATGTGGGTGCATTTTTTTAATGCGAGTGTTTAGTGTGAGCGTGATCAGAAAAGGTAAATTACATGACTTACTTACACAGATGTTATAGGGAAGGACCTGATGAATTTCAGAGGCATGCTACTGGCGCGGTCGGGCAAAGAACTCAGAGCAGGAGTCGGTGTGGATCCGGGGGTACATTTGGGGAGCTAAATATATCTGCAGACGATGATGCCGATGAGGCCAGTGCCACCGTCCAGTAGGTGTCCTTTAAATGACCCCTTAAAACCCTTGCACAATGCAAACCGACCGAGCAATGTTTCTTTACACAAGTGATCGCTGTTTAAAGAAACTTAGCTAACACGATGATGTTCACAATCTATTTTAACTACTTACACGTTCCTGTGCGTCTCATCTACTCCCAAAATAATTTTCTGGGTGTAAAAATAAAGGCCTGGTATGATTAACCCATATTGACGTGATTGGCAGACCCCGCAGAGACAAGCCCAGACACTGCCACCCCTCGCGCTGCAGGAGGCCTGTCGTCCACAGAATGCAAACAGCTGCCTCCCCGGGAGGAGGAAGCGACGGAGCACACACGGGCACTATATTTGAGACAAGAGCGGCCATTCAGGCAGGGACAGCAAATGATGGCTGTGCATCCGCGTGCGAGGGGGCGGGGCTGATCCAGCATGCGCCCGCAGTCACGTGATACAGACCGCTGACCTCACTAAGATTAGGATGGAGAGGAGCGAGCGTCCCTCCCAGTAAATGAGTGAAAGTATCAAGGAAGGGAGCCTAAAATAAGGATGCGAGATGGAATCAGGGAGAGAGAGAGACATCAAAGGGAGAAGCGGAAGAGAAGGGGGTTGTTAGAGAGAGAAAACCTGTGATTTAAAGAGGGGCCACAGGGATGGGAAGTGGGAGAGAAAACGGAAATAGGAAGCAAAATAGTGAACAAAAAGATACCGAAAGAAGCAGACATTAAAAAGATGCTGAAAAGAGTATGAGTGTGAAATACTGTGCGACATAAAGGCGATAATGGAGAGGGTATGAGAGGGGGGGAATTACAATTAAAATATGGATGCAGAGAACAGATGGTTCAGTTGCGAACTTGCGTAGCTAGAAGTTAAGGTAGTTGGGAGCAGTAGCTCGCCTATCTGGCCACGGACTTGTGAGGCCTCGATTCTGCAAAATTAATGTGAAGTGCTACATGCTGTGGCTTCACATACAATGCACTTCAGTATATTCCGAGCTGCTCAAGTGTGGATTGCACCAAACCTGAAGGAACGGTCTCATGGGATTGAGGCAATAGGGTTTTGTGTGTGAATATTTATATATATATAGCCATTTTTCTGCAGTAAAGAAAACTACATGGCTGACACCTAAACAAATGGGATTTGTACATTGCAACAAATGCAAAGCTTGCAAAATCGGAAAAACAATATCCAAACTGAAAGATGGAAGAGGCAAATTTTTCGAAATCAGAGAAAAAAATCGCTTGTGAGACACCGTACGTAGTCTATATGCTGGAATGTACATGTGGAATGCGCTACATAGGAAGCACTATTTGCCCCTCGAAAAAGCGCATCTTGGAACATCTAAGGGCAATTCATAACAAAGACATGTCATATGAATTTCTAAACATCTTCATCTACAACATCAAACTAATTGGGAAGATATTTGTTACTTTGGGATTGCTACAGTGCCGGTAAATGAAAGAGGCGGCAATCGAACTTTGAAACTGAGAAAATTTAAATCACGTCCCATCATTCGTTTCAAAACTAAGACCCCGTATGGGTTGAACCGGGATGAAGAAATGCATGTTCATTTATAATATTTTCAAAAATAAGTAACCCTACGAGTTGTAAATGTCATTATTGTCAAAGGTACTATACCTCATAGCAGACCAACAATAGATCTTGGGTACTAACCAGAGACATATCTGCAGAGTAAACGACTGCTAATATGCTGCTGTATAGACTAGAATGCAGTGGCGGTTTTACCGTGGGGGCGTTTGGGCGCCGCCCCCCCTGTTTTCTCGCCGTGCGAGAAGAAGGCAGAAACAAATGGTAGTTATTTATTTATAACTACCATTTGTTTCTGCCTGCCCTTCTCGCACGGCGAGAAATCAGTCAGCAAACTTCCTCGAGCTCGAGCCTCAGGGCAGGTGGGAGTGGCTTGGGGGAGTGGCCTGCCCACTGTTGTGAATACGGACTGTTTGGACAGCCTGAGAGGCTGTCCAAACAGACAGTATTAGCAACAGTGGGCAAGCCGCTCCCCCAAGCCTCCTCCCACTCTCCGTTCTGCATCATGCAGACCAGAGGAATGACGTGTTTAGGGCAGCCGGCCGAACCAATCAGCGCCGGCTGCCATGGAGGGGAGGGAGGCTGCCTGCAGCCTTCAGTGACGACGAGGCATTCAAAAAAATCCAGGATGGCGCGCGGGAGTCTGCAGTCTCGGCCCTCGGGACAGGACTCGAGTCGAGAGCCAGAGCGGGAAGCCAAGCCAAGGTAAGTTTTTTTTTACATTTATTTTATTATTTTATTATTATGAGGCTGTCTGTTATTATTGTCCAGCCACTGCCAATTTTACGCCCCGCCTATTTCAAATGTCACCAGCCGCGACTGCTAGAATGAATGTTACAATAATTGCATAATTTAATAATAATGCATCCGACTCAGAAAATGACAATGAATGCGTAAATAATCGCCTTTTTCGACAATGATAAACGTACCATAACATGCGAAAAGTAAATGCAGGAAGAGCTTCATGCATGCTATACACTGGATAAAGTTTTATCTGAAACAAATTGAAAAAGAAATATGTATAAGGAGGCTGATGTTTTTATAAAAATACAGGGACCAGAGTGCACTGTTCTGGCTTTTTAACTTAAACCTATAAGTACTGAAAGTAAAGGAGGACTCACGATACAGTGAGAAAGAACATCTTTTGTTCGAAACGTTGGTGGGTGATGGTGGCGGTTTCAACTATGCAATAAAGACGCTTCAAAACGAAAAGCTTCGTGTTCAGGAGTGCAATTTCTACAAAGTTTGCTGGTCAAAAAAAAAAAAAAATATATATATATATATATATATATATATATATATATATATATATATATATATATATATATATATATATATATATATATATATATATATATATATATATATATATATATATATAGCATGCCCTGTAGACAGAGCCCCTGGAATTGTGCAGCGGGCACAACCAAATTATACAGCAGGGTAGACTAAATTGTGTGGCAAAAAAGGCTAATTGTGCGGCACCTTTTACAGCAATATTACTTCATTTTCTCATTTTCACAATCTGGGAAAGTTTTGACCTCAGTTTAGCACCAATATACAGCAAGCACCAACTGAAAGGTGACCAGTTAACCTTTTCAAAAGGACGGCCATAGCACAGAAAAATATATGCTAGCAGTTTTAGTATTTTATGATCCATTTGAGCAAATTATGCAGCAGATGATGGATTATGTGGCAAGTGTGGCAACCCCGGGAATGGGGGCCAAATTCCCTGCTGGCATTAGAGCCCAGGAGCCATTACTACATCACTGATACATGGGATACCATACACCCTGTATATAAGCATGTCTCTAAAATCCTTATTTCAGATGACTTGTGACATATCTAGTCGATTGTAATAAAGAAAGGAGGTAGCTGTTCAACTGGAACAACTTATTATAATTGAGTCCCGACATCACAATGTCTGCTGCCAGCAAGATAGATCACAGAGTATACATAAAGCTGCAGTTTAAATGACGAAAGCAAAACCTGACCTTTCCTACTTCTGCTATGTTTTCTGAGCTAAGTAGAAAGGAGATATTTATGGATACAGATTTATTTTCTGCATGCGCTTAGTAATTATAGGAAAGACAGAATCTCTTGTTTCTTTATATTCTGAGCTACAGTGATTTCGTATTTTTATTCTGGCTTGTATTCAAGCTGATTTTAATGAATTTTTTGCAACAAACATCTAACTTTTTTTGCAGTGTTTTTAGATTTGCACTAGAAAGTCTAAATGTATTGTTCATAGTATAAACACACTATCTCTTTCATATAAAAGAGCAATGCACCAAGGATTTAAGCAGATTGTGGGAAGAGGGATGGCGTGACCATGTATTATAAGGAATAAAGTACCTAGCCCTGTATAAGAATATTGCAAGTCACCTTGGAGTTCCACAACCTCATAAAGGAACTCTGCCTTCAACCTCGTTCCTTTGTATGGTCACATACATTCTCATTGACTTGCAATATCCTTATAATGTACAGCGGGTGAACTTTACCCTATAAAAAAAAACACAAACAGAGCACGCCACAGACACACACATATTACAAACACTGAGTCTGGGTGACCTTTCCTCTATATGCAGTAAAGAGAGAGAGCAGAGTGGGGGAGAAAGGAGACAATATGTAATTTTCCTGCCTTTATTCTTTCTCAGGAATCCAGTTTGCACAAGTCGTGTTTTCTTCCTGCAGGAAGCGGGGTAAGAATCTAAGCCTGGGTCTGAACACAGCTCAGATGTCTCTGCTGGTCTTGACGCTGCTCTGAAAAGCAACACCCGAAATAGAAAGTGTCTATGCATGTGTCTATTTAAACACAGACCCTCCAGCACTCTCCCTTCGCCCTGGAATCAAAGTATCCAAGCATGCTGGCTCGCATGGCAGCCTGGACCTCATCTTTTCTCTAGGCCATGGGCAAGGTTAAGAGGTTAAAGTAAAATGGCAAGTCCTTTTATCTAAGGGAACTGATAGTCCCAATTTCAAGAAATATAATTAGAATTTTAAAAAAGGTACCACACAATAGTTTAATTTTAAGCTATATATAGCAGACTTGAACCCAGATTAATGGTTTGAGCTCGCTTGACTCTAGACTGTGCAATCAGCAGCATCAATCGACTTTCCTAAACCAAAAAAAAGTTTGTGCCAAAAGCTTACATTTACGAACTGTCAAAATCAATTTACATCATGAATTACCATCCATCTGTTATTCAGTGCAAATGGTCATGCGGAGCGGGCCAAATACCTCCTGGATGTTAGGCAAAGTTAGATCAGCTAAAATAGCCTGCATGCCTTTCTGTTTGCAGGAACAAAGCAGCAGACAAGCTGTATATTGCATGAAATACATATGAGTAACTTGTAATTTATATTAAATTACAGAAGGTAGTCCTGGCCCCTTGATATACCTCCGTAAAAAAAATTCCAAAGATTTTCATTTTTTATATGTGTTATTGTGTTTAGTATCATTAGAGATGTAATTTAGCTTGGGTAGACATTGCAATCTAGGCTTAATTTTTCTGGACAACATTTTTAAAGATGGCGAATGTGTTGCAGTGTGATGTAATATTTCAGGAACCATAAAACCTATATACTTAATTTTGGTGTCAAAACATAGGTTTTCAGGGTCAAGTAGTCTTATAGGGACAGAAAATAACTCCTCAGAGCAACGCTTCCGTTATTTTCCAAAATGGCGGCTCTATAATGATGTGTTTTCCAGGAGTGGCTCATGTCAGGCAGGCGGGTCGGGGGGATGGATGGGGGACAATGGAAATACAAAATAAAAAAAAAGAACTTACCTGCCAACCCTCAGCATTGCACTTTTCTGCTACTCTCCACAGCAGGCAGGCACAGGCTCCCAGACTACCATATGGCCAATCCTGAAGCTCATACATGAGAACAGCTTCAGGATTCGCCTGAGCCCTTGAATTAGCGCTCCCAGAGAGAGTGGTAGCCTGTGCCTGCTCTCTCTAACCCGGTAACGCAGCCCTGGTTGGAGAGAGCTTCAGTGCACAGGATGGTTTGGCTGGCCTGAGATGGCCAGCCACACTATCATTCGCACCGATAACTGACGAAATGACAATGTTTTGCTATTTTGTTTGTGCTTTGTTCTCGTGTGAAGTTAGCATTAGCGGCACTATTTTACGTTCAGCCGCCATTTTTAATCATGTCGTCAGCTACGTATTCTCTGACTAGAGAAGCAGGCTGTGGAAATTTAAATTTCTCCAAGGTTAGACCTTGCTCTGCTAATGAATACACTGTTTATATTCACATAGATAGAGCCTTTCTCCCACTAGCCTAGCAATAGACATGAACAGAACGAATTTGGTATAAAGATATTGTGTGTCCGGTCTCAGAGTCGAAACTCATCTTTCTGGGCTTCTTTGTTTTAGCTGCACCTGTTAGTAGATTTCCATTATGGGTGGGACATTCTTGGTTCAGAAACATACAAAATGTATCCCTTTTTACTGAAGTCAGTCCCTCTGCACCACTCCTAAGAGGCGGTCAGACTGGACTCCGCTCAAGTGTACCTGAAAAAAATATACTTAGTTGTATTCTCTACAGTCTGACCAACTCCTTATTTGTATGGAAGGCTGAGATGTGGTGGCAAGTGACCCGGGTCACTTCCTTCATAACAGTGCCCGACACTTCCCCTCCAGTACAGTCACCCCCCAGGCCCTCCGCCCAAGACTCGGCATACAGTCATGTTGCAGAAAAATAAAATGAGTTTTAAATCCATTATTATTATTTAATTTTTCAAATTTTTGAGGGTGCTGGCAGGTGGGCCACACTCCTCCACCATAGCGTAGGAGCCGCCACTGGTGTTTTAGCTATCATAAGGGTAATTATTTTTCTATTGTTTTATGTTTCAGGTTTTCCATTGATTCAAATTTGTAAACATGAGTGAAGCAGGTGCTAGTTGAGGATCTTTACCCCTGACAGAGTGTTTCTTACTACAAAATCTGAGGACTCCTTTAATAAAGAAAAATGTGTCATGTGCAAAACGAATCTGAAAGAAGAGCTAAGCTCAACTGTGACTGGACAGAAGAGAGTTTTAGATGCTGCAGAAATATGGCAAGACAAAGTTCACAAAAGATTGAAACTGATGGGTGAAGAGGATCAAATGTTTTAACATTGTAACAACAAGTGTTACAAGTCGTATACAATGGAACAAAGCCTGGAAAAAAAATTGTCACAAAATAGCAGAAGCCAGTGAATCACAAAAAGAATCTGAGTCTTCTGAGAAAGCAACAACAACCAAACTCAGTGCCCATCCACTCAGAAGATTGATGGCCACCCCTCGTCCACCTCCAACAACTGATCAGAAAGTCGAGGATCTTCAATGTGTTATCTGTGGTTTAGCCAGAACAAGGACCAAAGGGATGGACATAAGAACAAAGTACAGAGTATGTGAGTCTCAAAAGGCAAACATGTTTTTATCTGCAGCTAGTTTCTTGCAAGATGAAGTTTTCAGCCGAGTCGCTGATCTAAACAGTGAGGTGAATGTATTTTCAGCAGATTCGTATGATCCCCCCCGAACTTCAAGCATGCGTACATTCAGAAATATGAACGTACAATGAGCTCTCAGTAACAACGTAACCTCCAGCCTTTAGTTAAGTTTGCACTCTTTGAAAAAGAAAATTAAGTTTTAAAGCCACTCTTGAGTGCTGGCTGTGGGTTCACACTCAGAGAGATTAGCAAAATAATTGTCAACATTGATGGAACTGTATTGAACCATAATAATGACATTCATATTTTTCTGGTGATAATTTGTTTTTGTCAGTCTAACAAAAAGAATGAGCCACTTATGGTGTTCTCTGCTCATTTGATTTCTGAAGTTCTTTCTACCAAAATAAGACCACAGGATACAGTAAAATCAGCAGGTACCAGTTTAAGAACCACCCTGAAAGATTAAGAATTTGGACTTAATTACACATTTTGTGATGCCTTAGAGCTCTGCAAAAATGTCTGATCTTGTCTCAACAATGTTTACATCATTGTGTAATATCAGCATAGCAAAACTATTACAAACCAAAGTTCTTGAGTTCAGAACAGAAGCAGACAACATTGATAATGGCTTTTTATTTTTTGGAAAGTTTTATAAAGTGAAAACAAGACCCATGCGGGTATCAGAGCGCTTTACACTATGAGCAGAACAATGATCAATAAAACATTTAAAACATGGTAAAAGGTACATACGGTTGAGCAGAAAAACAACTAGTAATAAAGAGGAGAGAGATTGAGAATCTAAACTAGGAATCTGTTAATTAATAAGAGTTTGACTTTTTTCTTGAAGGAGATACTGGAGGAAGTCAGTCTTATCTCAGGGGGAAGAGCATTCCAAATTCTGGGAGCAAGGCCTGAGACAGATCTGTAGTAGGTTTTTTTCTTGTTGAAACACTGTGGCTTTAGCAGTAGGGTGGAAGCACTTCTGGTAGACATGAGTGAACATGAGTGAACAGTTTTAACCCCATGATGAGCCTTGCCCTCGAGTTGACTGAAGCCCTTAAGGGGGCTGTTTTGGCCATAGTTAGATAAATGACAGTAACGTTTCCATAATCCAATCTGGGGATTACGGGTGCTTGCACTGCCAGTTTGAAGTCTGTTTTGGGGATGAAACGTTTTAGTTTATGTAGTATACTCAGTGGTAAGTTTACTCCTTTGGTGGTGCACTGATATGTTCCCGCATATTAAAAGTTTTGTCCAAGGTTATACCTAGTGACTTGGCTGATTCAATGATTTGTGGTATGTAATTTGAAAGTTCTTAAATGCTCCATCTAATCCTTTCTTGAGTGTATCTGGTTAGGTGGGGCGATTAGGAGGAATTCTCTTTTTTGAGTGTTGAGTTTGAATTGGTTACAAGCTAACCAATTTTGAGTGTTTTGTAGGATGCGATTGAGAGATCGGATGTCTTTGAAGATATAATTGAAAAAGCGAAGGACAATGCCATGAAGCGACAGGCTTATACTGTGCAAATGTACTGTATTTTACAACTCATGTTTTATGAATTATATCACAGCAAAAAAAAACTTCACTACAAATGATGACATGCAATCTATGACAAGTGCAAAAGTAGAGAGCTAATCACTTCAATGAATAGGATTGGTGTATCAACAAGTTATAATTCTCATGCTGTAATATCTTATGAATGCGACAGCACACCACTTCCAAGTCACTTCACCAGGAAAGGATTTACAATTGCTGCTCTTGATAATTTTGATTTTGAAAACAGTTCTTCTTTGTCTGGAGCCTCCAGCACACATGATACTGCAATGGTGCTTTTTCAAGAGTGTACCAATGAATTAGCTACTGGAAACAAGCAATGTCAGCTGTAGGTATATACGAACGAAGCTGCAAACGTATAACCCAACTCACTAAAAGCCATGAACACGTCCTAGTCTACCAGAAAGTTTTAAACTGGCTGAGGACATGGACGCTCTTCTTCCTGATGCTGCGGTCCACAAAGCTGATTTAACTGAAATTATCATATTGCTTATTCTGTGCGGACTGAAGGATGAAGACAAGCCAGTTCCTCTGTGGGCTGGAATTCATGTTCTGATCTCACAGAATACCGTCCCACTGAAGAAATTTGGGTTTTTACCAACAATACATTCTCCAGTCACAAACTGCGGAACAGTATACACAGCTAAAAAAAAATTCCAAAATGTGAGTGCTCAAATTGAAGAACAGTCTATCCTGCCAATATCCTATGATGAGGGTGTTTTCCATATTGTAGCTGACATATTATTGAGCAATCCAGTAGAATTTGATGATCTTCATCCATCAGACTGATTTGCATGTGGACATGTCTGAACTGGGGTGGTGGAGTGAGCTAAAGAATGATGATGTATTAAACCCAGATCAGTTGACTGGGGACGAGTGTTTGATTTGTTCAAGCACTCCGTCCATTATCCCCTTTATTATCGCTTTGTTCGCCCTAAGTTGGCAGGGTATCCCCAGACGTGGGTCCCTTGCTCACTTTGCCACTGGATTCAAGCTAGCCTGGCTGATGATGGCTGATTAGCCAGAAACCGGTCCCAAGACGCTTGTTTCAAGTCCAGAGAAGACATGGATTAGCAGTTCGGGCTGGACTGTTCCCATGAAGCACAGGGTCAGACTGATTTGCATATGGCCATGTCTGAACTGGGGTGGTGGAGTGAGCTAAATAATGATGATGGATTAAACCCAGATCAGTTGACTGGGGGTGAGTGTTTGATTTACTCGAGTGCTCCGTCCATTATCCCCTTTGGTATTGCTTCATCCAATGATGGGCATTTTCCACATGGCAAAAGTTGTGGTGCTGTGTGCAGCAAGTTCTCAGTGGATGTGGCATAGACGATGTACTTATTGAGGCTGAAATCTTTGAAAGCAAAACTGTCCAGTCAGTATTGAGCTGAACTCATTATGTTTGTTCGTTACAAGGTATGCTCGTCATATCGGAGGCTATGGAAACCTTACATTGGAATTCTTACTGGAACAAGAATGCCAAATTAGGTTTTGCATATCTTATCTCAGAAGTGAACAAGGCACAGGGTTCACTTCATTCAAAAGACATAATGCAAAGCCAGGCCATCTTCAATACACTCAAATCAGAAAACCAAGTTCATAAGGTTGTCAAAGAATGTGAAGAAAAATAACGATATAAAGGCACGTCTATTAAATGCCCTGCAACATGAATCAAAATTATACGCAGAACTGAAGCAGGAGAGATTTGTATTGAAAGAAAAAAAGCTGTTTGACATAATCAGTATAGCTAAACTTCCACACTTTCATTGCCATAGTTAGAGTTTCGTCCAACCAGCCATTGCAAAATAAATCACAAAAAACAACTTTCGAAACCACAAGAGTGATGGATTTTTGCAAAAGGAAGGGGTAAAGTTATCAAGGACGTTTTGTTGCATGATCTTCTTCCAAGAAACGCATTATTTGATGGAGATGCTGCAACTAAACCAGTGAAGCACAAACTCATACAAGAGGTCGAAAAAAAAAACTTTCACCCGAAGAATTTTTATTTGAGTAGGTGTTGTCATTGAAAACTGCTTTGGTTGTGGACAATATATATCACAAATGCAAATGATCAAAATTTCATTCATACAACACTTCTGAAAGGTTTTCAGACTGTTCTACAGATATCAAAGTAAGCGTGCACCTTGAAAGAACTGCACATTGACTTTGACAGTTATCTTGAACTATCTGTCAAAGAATGTGAGAGAATCAGACGGCTCTCTACAAGTGGAACTAGTGACCTTGCCTGCATCAAACATTCAACACCTATATCTGTGCAACTTGATAAATTCTGGTCATCACCTTAGAAAAAGATGAACTTGGAGATGTTGACTTGCCAAAACATTGCTAATGCTTCAGTGAGCGATGGATTTCCAATTATCGCAAATGGAACGAATGTCAATGAGGAGTTGGTGCTTGCAGAGATATATTCAAAAGGTATCAGCCATATTGTTCAAGAACTTAACAGCAAATTGGAGGAAGCTGGCCTTCATGTTTTGCCACCTGTTGAGCAGGCGGTCTGAAATGGTCCCATTCAAGTCATTGTACTGTCAAATGAATGACACAAGTGTTATTATTGTGCTACTTACATTTGTTGTAATGTTTATAAGTCAAGGATTGTCAGAATTAAGGATATGTTATGGAACAGGCCAGAGAAGACACTTCATATTCTGGACAATAAATTTGACCCAGAGATGCCCAGTGTTTGGTCAAGGCACATACTCTTATGGGTGATGGCACTATGCATGGAACAAAGCTTGGAGCTTTAACTGCTGAACCTGAGAAGTTTCAAAAGGATTTACTGAGACAGAAGAATGCGACTTTGAAGACATATAAAAATACCATGTACGTGTGTGGAAAATGAGTTCTGACAGTCACACATTTGATGATCTTCGGTACAGTGAGTTCAAGAGATCAGACTCGCTAAGTCACCTTCTACCGACGCCATTCTGTGCGAGGACACATTAAAAGAGCGTTCTACTTGATCAGAAGATGTGTAAATATTTTGGACCATGCATATGTAGAGAAAGATCTGTGTGATCAGAACTTACACGAACATGTATTTGCAAAACGTGTGCTACAAAAGATGTCCCTGTTGAAATGCTCTTCTTAAATATTCAAAATTCTGCAAATGTACCACTAGTGATTGCCGATACTAATAAATAAAGTGAACTATATATTACATCATCAGTGCAACACATGTGCCGTTTTAAAAATGTCATTGTGAAAAAAATTGGCCTGGATCAGCAAAGTCTACCCAGGCTAAATTACTTCTCTAATGTTCCAAAAACAGAAAATCAAAAATGAAAATCTCTGGACAACAATTTATTTTACGGGCCAGGATTAATGTATTTGTTTCTGAATTTGTACTGGAGAGTGCACCTGAAACAGAAAGTCCATGCTAGACACATCTAGCTTGAATTTCCCTATAGAACAAGGATGAATGATGCACAAAACTGACTGATCACAGCTGATGACATCATCAGCCTAGGGAATAAAGAAGCAAAGTTCTGAAATCCCTGAGTTAGACTTCGCAAACATGTACTCTACATAGAGAAATAAGTAACCCTTTGATGCACTGGAGTGGAGAAGAGTTTTAGATCGGGTGGTATGGTGGGTATTCAAGAAGGCTGGATCCAAATCAGATTTTCAAGATAATTGCAAAAGATTAGCCTATATACAAAGAATATGAATGGAACACTTTGTATAGTTTGTGGTTATCCTCAGAAAATGGGTTCTATACAAACTTCCATGATGTATGCCTAACACCCATAGGTCAGAACGGGGCAGATAATCAGGTAATCAGGGGTAATATCAAAGAAAATAGATACTGTGTCACTATTAACATTCAGAACTCATGACTAATGCAGTAATGACGCTGAGCATTTTTAAAAGTGCATAATATTTCTCACTGGGCTTCAAAATGAAATAAACAGTGCTGAAGAGATTGGAATTGAAGGGCTTTCTGTAATAAGAAATATTACACATCTACTGAAAGTCTCCTTTAATGTTTCTGCAGTAAATTTACAGAATTCCCTAAGTAACTTCATGGTATCCCTCAGACCACAATTAACATCAAAACATAACTTCACAAAGCTCTCATTGTTGCTTAGCAAAACACTCTTAAGATTACAATTGCTAACTTGGTGACTTAGGAAAGGTCACTTCCTTGCTTTGCCAAGCTCAGCTCATATCATATTTTATATTTAATATTTTAAGTTCACAGATCCTGTTTGGCTTGTATAGCTCAGGGGAGGAAATGATGGGTGGCGTTATCTGAAAACTACAATAGAAATGCAAAATGGTGTGGGAAAGTCAATCAGTGGGCAGGGGGAATATAGTGAAGATTTGTTGTTGTTGTATCATAAAGCCTTCCATATAAGAGGAAGAATCTCAGATGGAGAGCCAACTCATTCCAGAGCCTTGGGAAATTGAGAACACCTAGTTTTGTTGTTGGTCTCTTTTTCTTACTTTAAGGATTTAAGCCTTGTCATCTTCATAAATTTCCTCTTAGAACGTCACACTATGAAATGGTAGGGGCAAATTAAAATGCAGTGTGGTCAAACTTGTTTTTAGTATAAAGGGTTTTCTGAAAGGAAACCAAATAAGATTTGTCTGAATGCCCATCTATAGCTTAACTTTCATTTTGACTATTACTTCAAAAAACTTCTTTGACTACCATTACTACCTTAACTGACTGTTATACACACCAGTAAAAGAGCCCAGATTTGCTAGGACTGGATTTATAATGGCTTTAACTGTGATGCTGCTGATGGCCAGGTCCTCAAAGATGAAGCAAGTCTTATATAGGTAAAGGTGCAGTAAATCTGAAGTTCCGTTGGCAAAAATAGAACAATATTCCTGAAGGTAAATACCAGTTCCTGGTGCTTTTTCTCCTGGACAGGCAAATAACAGAACAAGAAGACTGGCAGAATGCTCGTCCCTTTCTCCATTTCAGTAGAGTGAAGAACAAGGAAGCAGAGGTTACAGAATGTTGTTGAGAGAATGGGAATTTAAAACCAAAATTTACCGCTTTTTAATGAAGAGCCAACTTTTGTCACATATATATATTTCAACTAGAGTATCTCTTCCATGGGGTTTCATTCGTTTTAAGACTTTTCCCCCAGACAAACGTATTTGACCGATATTCTTGTCAACTAATGTTTTCCCCTAATTTACCTACATCAGAATTTTTCCTAAGCCTCACAGCACCTTGAGTTACAGATCCTTACCTCAGGGGCAAGGAAAACAGAGTTGACTCCCATGGACACGATCCAGGCAAAAACCCAGGTGCTGGTTCTGGTGAAAGGAGAACAGATGAACACTATTCTATAATATACCATAGGCGAATTCCAAAGAGAAGTCAGGAATACCGACTTGGAACAACCACCTCATATTTCACCCCAAAAGCGAGATATAACTAAAGATGTGGCCTCAGACTACATAATAGTAAAATGCCAATTGGATTGGTTCATAGAATTGAACAGGATATTGCTTAAAAATGTTTGTATGCCTGGCTAAAAGTTTCACCAATAGGTGCTACCATTCTATCAAAGTATGTCTGCCTACTTGTATATCCTGTAGGGATATACATTCCTGAAGCATGTTCTTAAGTCGTCTACAAATGACCCAATCCAGAAGCCTCTAAGGACTTTGACTAGAGGTCAGTATACTGTGTATGTACTGATCACGCATACCATATGCATACTAATCACCTTTACTTTAAATTTGATATGTATGTAGAGGATATGACTGGTAAGGCCCTCTAACTCCTTCCATGTTATAATGGACACCCTTCCTGTGGTTAAGTAGTGAAATGGTTATATCATGATCAAAACAGGGAAGAAGTCTCAAAGGAGCACTGAGGGAACAGAGAAGTGAGTGGTGTAGCAGGACAGGCTGTTTGAATTGGCTTTGTCTCCAGTGCAATGGAGAAGAACAACTAACAACCAATGGTGGTCCAAAGTAGCTTGCAAACAGTTCAGTTTACCAAACTGGAAAGAGCAACAAGCAACAACACAGCAAATTTAGCTGCAGGCATCAATCAATATAGCGCAGAAAGAGTTAAGGTCAAAAGAACAAAATTGAAATTCTAAATTAAAGTCACTGCATATGCAGGACAAGAGCAATTTGAAGAAGCTTTATGTTACCCAAGTCTCAAAAGTGATTCTCTTATATTGGGCTGTTTGCGTGGGTGGCACAATCCAGTGCTGCAGCCCACCAACAGCATTTGATTCATAGGCCCTGGCACTAGCAGTGTACTTTAACAGGGGCTGACACATAAATCAAATAGGCCAATCATGGAAACACCAATCCAGAACACATATTATACAGGAGCCCCTGCACTTTTCCAATTGACAGCAGTGAGGAAAGTGCGCAGAATCATTACACCAGCAAAAACAGAGACAAAACGGGAGGTCAGAAAGCAAAAAGTCAGGGGAAACACGCCAATAGATGCCAAGTCTAACAGTCACACACACCATTTAGAGAAAGAATTGTTAGTCCATTTCTTCATTTGCCATAAGCTCCTCTGCCACAGATGCTTCGCCTTATGAATCTGACCATGAATAAGCCAACTTGAGGTTGCCCTATATGGCATACAAGAGCTAATTTTAAAAACTGTGATTGCACAAGCATGAACATGAAGTGGAAAGTTGTTAAGGCACACTCTCTAACAGCTGATTAGGCTCACATATCAACTTCAGTGGGAGAATCCATTCTGGTGGCAGACTGCACATACACAACTTAGTATCTGCCATGTTAAGTCATGACAGAGCTTGAAACGCCAAAGGAACACACATTTTCACTACAAGAGGTGTCACAGGTCAGCAAGGAACCCAGTGAATTCGAAAATAATAATCACACATGTCGGAATTCCCAATTTGAACGAGAAACTCGCCATTTTACGACAGACGTATTTATTTTAGTGGTCTCCAAATTAATTATTCCTCCATTCCAAATCTAGTTAATGATGAAATGAAATTCCCCACTATTTAATTTAAATATCCTTCTCATCCTTTCCCAAATGTTGGCCTAGACGAAATGTACCGATTATAGTTGTTATGGCTTAGAAAGAAAATTAAGCATGTTTTCCGGTATATAACACGTTTCTGTATGTGGGTCTAAAGAGTTGCAGCATTTTGGGGCAATGCATGACACCCTGACCTTTTAAAATAAAAATAAAAATACCCAAAGAACATCTAAAAATGAAATTGCTGTGGATTGGCAAGGTATAACTATTAATGTAATGTAATGCTAATGCACTTTGGCAAAGATGCGCCTGTCCAGGCAACACCCCATCTATCGTGGATAAGCGCTGACAGCCTCTCCTACCCCCACGCCACCCCCTAATTCCATACTCCCATGGCTCATGGAGGTCAGTTCACCAAAATGCCAGCAGTAGAGTAAGTGACATCACACACTTTTAACCCTTAATGACATCACATTGGTAACCTCTTGTCCCTTACACAGCCTTTTAGAAGCCTGCTAGCTGCTGCTGAATGGTTCGTGAAAAGGGCACAATGAGGAAACAACAGAAAGTAAACTGATCCCAAAAGCTTGGTTTATATTTATTTATTTATAAAGTTTTATATAGCGCGAACTTGATCCCGAAGGATATCAGAGTGCTTTACAATTTGAGGCAAAGGTAACAAATCAGAACATTAGTCTAACATTGGGAATCTAATGGGCATGTGGTGTGTGTTATCAGATGATATGGAGAGAGTATGTAGTGTGTGTTATCAGATGATGTGGAGAGGGCATGTGGTATGTCTAACTGATGTGGAGAGAGCATGAGGCGTGTGTTATCAGATGATGTGGAGAGAGCAAGTGGTATGTCTAACTGATGTGGAGAGAGCATGTGGCGTGTGTTATCAGATGATGTGGAGAGAGCATGTGGTATGTCTAACTGATGTGGAGAGAGCATGAGGCCTGTGTTATCAGATGATGTGGAGAGAGCAAGTGGTATGTCTAACTGATGTGGAGAGAGCATGTGGCGTGTGTTATCAGATGATGTGGAGAGAGCAAGTGGTATGTCTAACTGATGTGGAGAGAGCATGTGGCGTGTGTTATCAGATGATGTGGAGAGAGCAAGTGGTATGTCTAACTGATGTGGAGAGAGCATGTGGCGTGTGTTATCAGATGATGTGGAGAGAGCATGTGGTATGTCTAACTGATGTGGAGAGAGCATGAGGCCTGTGTTATCAGATGATGTGGAGAGAGCAAGTGGTATGTCTAACTGATGTGGAGAGAGCATGTGGCGTGTGTTATCAGATGATGTGGAGAGAGCATGTTGTGTGTAATCAGATAATGTGGAGAGAGCATGTGATGTGTCTAACTGATTTATTCCTTTCCTTTTGCTGCCTTTCAACTCTAGCTACCCGTAAATGACATTTGTAGGAAGATGGCTCTTTATATAGTGGACCAAAATGAGGTACACTGTGTAAAGAGTCCAGGCAAACCCCAATTGGCTCACAGAGGCACAGATGATAACCCAAATGCTCTCCTTTATTGTAGTGTGGGTGAGCAGGTAGGCTTATCAGAGGTTAGCGCTATATGTTTATCAGACACACAAAGGCAGTAAGTGAGACACACACTCAATAAAGCAATCCAACACCAATTTATAACACTAACACCTCTTTTTATTTGAATTTAGATACCAAGATCATCAGAATCAGGTAAGTACTTTTGAGTTATTAATTGTTATGTGTTTCAAACGTTGACAGTGCAATTTCTGGAGCTGTAGTTATCCTATGGGGGAAAAACATATACTGCAGTTGGGCACTTAGCAAAGACTTACAGGACCCTTCTATGGGACTTTAGGTGAAAATGGGGCAAGGTCCAAGGCCACACCAACCGGTCCACTCGCGGCTGTCTGGGGCATTCAGGTGTGGAAGTGAGTTACAGCGTCAGGTGCCTCAATCAATTCAATGGAGATGTGTCTGGTCAGACAGAGGCTGTGAGCAGGGACTGGGGGGGGGGGGGGGGGGGGGGCTAGACTGGGAAAACCCATAGGGGGACTCAAATTTTGAGATGCTTGGTCACATAGGGACATTTTTGGCCAACTTCTATTTGGGCTGTGGACCTCAGGGGCAATGGTGGCTTTTGGCGACGGGATGCGTGTTGGAGTCACTCACAGTTGGAGGGGGCCTGTAGAAAGAGCCTACAGGCGATGACTGGAAGTCTAGTCTAGGTAAACCCAAAAGTGGGTTCAGCCTTACAGGGTCTCAGGACCCTGTTGAAACGATCACCTCCCTCGGTCTCGGGCTTAGGGGGCGCCAGTGCAGAGATGCTTTGAGGTGGTGGCTGTCAGAGGCTCTCTCTCTTTGTCTTTGTTTCTGCTCAAGAGGGGCCACTCATGATGTGGTCTCACTGTCCTTGAAGTCCCTCAACATGCAGGTCAGTTTCCCTCGCTCGGCGTTGGTGTTCGGATTGGACACAACAAGCCTTGGCTGCTGCAAGGGGTCTGTTACCCCAGGTATTGGTACTGTACAGCTCCGGTCGACACTGGAGTCCCCGCACTTGAAGTGAGGATGGGTCTGACCTGTGGAAGCAAGTCTACCTTTGTCTAGACAGCTGCAGCATTGGTAGTCCCGGTAAGAGGCAGGTCAGTGAACTGGTCCTTTCTTCTTTTGGTGCTTGCAGCTGCGGGGAAGTAGCTCCTCTACTCGAGGGGAATTCTTTGGTGATTTCGGAAGCACTGGAAGCCCTCTAGGTTTCTTGGCATTTGTGCAGTGGCAGGAAAAGTCAGTTTCCCCACAAGAGTCAGGTGCAGCAGTCAGGCTGGCAGGGTTGGCACCAAGTCAGTCATGCTCCTCAGATATCGGGTCTGCAAACGTCAGTCCACTTTTTCTGGTCCACTGAATATTAAGTCCTGGCATCAGGGGTGCTACCTAAATACTGTATTTAGGGGTGTTACAGGAAGTTTCAGGTAGCAGCCAAAGCGCTACCAACCTTTAGGGGGACTACACCATCTATATGACCACTCCCTGTGGAAAGTGGGCATAACACCGACCCAGAGGACCCAATGCCACCCCAAAACCAAGATTTTCCTACTTGTGTTCACTTCAGGTAGCCCACCTTAGGGGTGGTACTAGCCTGAGGGTGAATACGCCTCCTGACTAGCTAATTTCCCCACCTGTCTTGGTGCCAAATGGGCCCTGGGCAGGGGGTGGCATTTCCTCAGTCTGAGGGAATCCCGGGTTGCATATCACAAGCGGTGAAAGCATTTGAAGCCTCCTGCTTTGATGTGCAGAATACTAGCCATCCTGCTTGGAGAGGTGACAACACTTCCTGTCAGAGCAGGCTTCATTTCCGAACTGAGAGAATGTGGGCTCTCACCTCCAGGGAGTGAGAAACATGTCTGTGGTGGCAGGCTGGACAGGACCAGCCAGTCAACAAACTAGAGGTTGGTAGGTTTACAGGTTTACAGGTTTACAGGGGTACATCTAAGGTATCCTCTGAGTGCATGTATTAACCCCTTTACCGTGGCGAAGAATCCGCCACAGTGTGGAGGTTTCCATGCACGCGGGGGGGGGGGGGATCCCGCGTCAGCCAACGTACGTGCGCAGCACTCCGAATGTAGTGTTCGCGACGGCCGTCGGCCAACGCCAGCACACAACGGGTTAATATATCCATCACTGGAATCAGTGTGGATTTATTAACAAAAGGCGTTTTTTACCAAACACGATAGGTTTCCGTGAAGCTATTATTTAGCTGGGAAACTCGTTTTGACCAGTGCCCAGGACATATCTTAAGATAGCCTCCCTGTTGACTTGTACTGTCAGTAATTGAACTATCCAGCACAGGGGCATATCTGCTCACGCAGATATGTCTTCATAGGCAATGTAGCGCATCCTGCTGCAAGGCCTGATGTAGGGGTGACTTACAAATATTACATGCAGTGTTACAGGACATGGCACGCAGGGTGTGCCATGTCGTGTTTTCACTTTCTAGAGCACCTTGTCACACAGCCTGCAGTGGCAGTCTGCATGGGTTTGGTGCTGGGTCCCTTAGAGTGGCACAATATTTGCTGCAGCTCTTAGGGACCCTTTTTAGAACCCTTTCCCTACGTGCTAGAGGTACCACTTACTAGGGCCTTTCAGAGGTGCTAAAGGCCTGGTCAATTGGTGTTCAATTGACCCGTCAGCCTGTTTTAGGGAAAGGACCCAGGCACTGGGGACCTGGCTAGCAGGAGCCCAGTGCACTTCAGTCAAGTCTGCATCAAACACCAGGCAAAAAGTGTGGGGGGTGACTACTGCATCAAAAACCCAGTTTCTTACAACATCCAAGCCTGGAACACTGGCAGGTGATAATCAATTGTTCACTTCTTGCTCTTGGACTACTCTTGTTGTCTACCCTATTACCATATACAGAGGTTCAGAACTACAACTGACACACAACTCCATGAGGTGGCCAAATACCCTTGGGATGGAAGAAGTGAAGCGTAGGAGAAGGGGATGCCGGCAATACAACCCATTTCCCATAGTGCTGTGGAGTTATAGGGCCTCTAGGAGCATAACGTTTTCTGATTTGAACGGAAACTAGGCTTGTGGGTGGAGACAGGTCGTGGATGGGTGAAAGATAAGTCTAGTCAGGGCCATTCACAAGGATTGGCAGCTGCCACCTGTGACCTACCTTTAGGTCACATTTGCCATCCGTCACCAGTAGTAATACAAACCAGGAAGAGCGTGGGGTGGGCTCTGCTGGAAAGAAACACCCTTGGATGGGACAGAACTGAATTAAAATGAAGACATTAATAGTGAAAATGCCCAGGAAGAGAAATAATCCTTCATGAATTTGCAACATCTTCTCTGAGCAGCAAATGTACTGATGGAGGTGTGGGCAACAAATGTACCGAATTTCAAAAAGCCTTCATTTGACAAAGGGGAGCTGTAGTGGAACAACTCAGGGACCAACTATGGACTTGAAATACATGTATGGATGCCATACACCCACGACACATTTGTGACCTTTTTTTTTAAAAAGTGTTAAAGCAAAGAAACAGTGGTTTGTGTCTTACAAGTGAATTATATTCCCATTATTTTGCTTAATAAAATAAATCTGCAAATTACAGATTCAGACAAAATTAAATCAAGGCATTTTATGTGAAATAGAAAAAATGCAAAAAGGGTACGTGTCTAATGGCCAACAAAGACACCTTAGGCTTCTGAGTGCATCTGAAAACCACTCAGCCTATTGGCTGTGGGCTTTATCATCGCCCCACCAGAATACCTCAATATCAGCAAAGAGATAGGTGTTACATATAAAAAAAATAAGCAGCTATTATTTTGGGTGCTATGTTGCTCTTGAAAATGCTTTAAAGTGGGAGTAAATGCGCATAATATGGATTTTATCAGTTCAGTTTGCAACACTTGACAACCCGAGCCTTTCCTGCTCCATTGGCGAACAGCAGATATCTCAACCTTTGCTTCCTTAAACGTACAATGGGCCTTTGGGCCACAAACAGCTGTATACCTCAAACAGCTGCTTATCTGAAAGGGCCATTGTGGAGGAAGCCGTCTGGAGGCAGCCATCTTGGTTAGCTTGTGAGGGAGCTCTGTGGTTCTCGAGGTTAGCATGCCAGTCACATCCTCGTGCTACGGACGCGCAGAATGCCAACTTTTGCTTGCAAGAACTGCTCTTCAAATCTCGACAGCACACAGTGACTTCATTCAGGAAGAGCAACGGTAACGCCGAAAGTGTACCGGAAAGACGCCTTCGAGGCAGTAACCAAACAAAAATAAAAAAAACACCACACACACATCACATAGTCCTCAAATCTAATCTTGTTCTGGCGACGCGGCACAGCATACCTTTCGAGTTAAAATATGTGTTAATTATTTCCAGGCTGAAGTGCAAAATCACTTTTGGCTAGGCTTTTGCAGGCCACATACTAATCACTCCGTGCACATCATTTTCGTTTCGTGTGATGTAGCACTATAACTAGTGCACAAAAACAAATGCAACTGACTTTAGATTTCTTACTTCCGTCTCTCGGTTTTGACCAATTTAAAAGAAGAAAAAAATCACTTTGGCGGTGACTTAATTCCTTCAAGGCAGAAGCACTATAAAGTAGTGCATGTGAGCAGCACTAGTTATAACTGGTGAAGAAAGGCGCTTTAAAAGCACCCATTTTGTGTTAAAATGGAGAAAAGTTTCCATCTGAAGCATTTGCCGCACTTTTCCCACTGCCTCATTTCTATAGCTAGTCATGGATTGGCAAGGCCAGTAGACCTGGCCTGTTGGTGAAAGTGCCTCTTCATAGACTGTTGAATAAGTATGTGGTATTGTAGATAGAAGAGTCAGTAAATGCAAGAACGAGTCAGTGGGTGGAGAAATGGATGCATGGGTGCAAGGACGAGTGACCAAGTGCATGGTGGGAGTATCCTTCCATCCTCCCCATTGAATTATTCTTGCATCCGCCCTTCCACAATACAGTACGCACTACCAAACAATGAAGAGACACTTTCAGTTTAAACCAGAGTTTTTGGGTTTGGCAATTCTTGCTATGTCATCTGTGGACTATGGGAACAAAGAATTTTACAGCACTGCAGCTACACTTTATGGAAACTCCTTGTCGAGCTCAGTTTATGTTTAGAAAATAGTTACAAGGATGGACAGCTTTTGTAGAAGGGCTGAATCAAGTAGCAGTAAAAAGGGAAAGTCTGAAGCTTCAAGAATCTGTAAATAATCCATTGTGTTGTGCCTGCCGCATTTACATGATTCCCATGCTCGAGTTAGAACACAGACCCTGCAGACAAAAGTCCTCTGCAGAGAGAAGTTTCTAGCAGCTATTTTGTTGTGTTGTGTTGTGTTAAGGAGTTTGAAAATCGTGGCAAACACCCAGCTGGTGTCCTAAGTGAAATAAGGGGAAGGTAACCACATAGCAGAGTGAATAGGATGCGCGAAAGCTACTGAAAGAGACATGTCTTGAGATTCTCCCTGAAGGTAGTAGGACAGGAAGTGGATTTCAGGGACACCAGAAGGAAGTACCAGAGTATGGATTCAAGATATGTGAGGAAACGACTACCAATGCATGCCTTCCTGACATGGGTCAGCAAGGGGTGGAAGGGTCTGGGAGATGTCAATGATGAGGGATTTTTTTGTGGGGTTTTTAGTGGAATATTCTGTAATGCTCATATAAATCCAGCATAGAAAGGGGATTGGAGTCTCTGTCACAAGTGTCCCTTTGATTGTTATTCCCCACCATAAAAACCTCACTTACCACTAAAAGAACATAACAAGCATTAGCAAAGCCAATCGCTCTGGCTTTAATGTGATCATGCTTGTAGCATTAGCGCATTAGTATTAAAACACACAAAATAGAGCCACGAGGAGTGGATAGAAAGGGTTATATTTGTATAGTAGTACCTCATGAAGTTCAAAGGAAACACTTCCGTGGAAGTGGAAGGACACATCAAAGCAGCCAATAGCATTACGTAAAAGATGAATACTACGATTTGCTGAACCAAGACGTTTTTGACAAAATCTTGCACCAATGTTTGAAAGAGGAAGGTAAAAGAAAACCAATAGTTGAAAGCGGTGGGCCCAAAGCCCACTCTATGTTTATTGTTAGCAATGTGTCTGTTGGACAGTCGTTTCGGTCAAACCCAGACCTAATGAAAATCCATGCGAAATGCAGGAGACAGATCAAACCAAGGCCTGTGCACAGGGCCATCAAACAATCTTCCTTTCATAGCATCTGGATTTTGAAACAATAGCTCATTAAACTTAGGGGCTTAGGGATCCTAGGACTCAGAACTTGCAGCAGTGCCTCTAAGCACTCCAAGCCTTTTATACACCACCGAAAGGCCTAGACATGTGCTGCTACTCGCCAGCTGGCACCGAGCACCAAACAAACAGTAAGCCGAGCCCAACGAGGATGGAAAAGATGTACAAACACACCATCAACAAATTAAAATACCACAGAAAATGGTGAGTCTGGCCAACTCGCAAACAAAACCCTGGGTTCGGCATCGGAGGGGCATGGCAGCCTTGCCAAGCCCTAGAAACCCAGCCCAAATACCAATAGGGAATTACCACAAAACACTCAAATATGTGAAAGAGAACACAACACAACATGACATGGTGAAGACTCAGCCGCCAAGACAGCACCAGATGAAGTGAAGTTGCTCCCATAACCAATTGCACAAAACCATTGATTTGCCTCCATAAAACCACAAAGAATCAGCCATTGAACAACCACTACAGAGGACCATGATACACATTCCTTAGTTTCTGAGGCTCCTAGATACAAAACTTGCACAAAGGAGCATGAAACATCCTAAGTGAAGTTCTACCTATGCAGACCACGACAAAACTTAGCCGCCTCTGTTTTCGCCCTTGGTTGCTATTTTGGAACCCATGAGGTCACAGTTAAAATTGCTGCACAGACACATATCAGTCATAGCTCAAGTTTAGCCTGCCATGTTCCATGCAGAATCACACAAATATATATATTTTTAAAACTATTCTAATTTACGCCAGATACAAAAAAGGCAGTGCTTGTATCGGATAGGAGACAATACCAGAACTGTGGAGGGAAGTTGGTAATCTGAGGCCCCCCACTTGGAACAATGGAGACTAAAAAGCGGGTGCCTTTGTACACCCACAACCGTTAAAATAACAATTCAATTTCAAGTTTGTGTTCACAGGAGGATCCATAACGCGGGTAGACCTTGGATTTCTATTTGAACCTGTCTAGGCGGTACAGAGACGGGCACAGCTGCTAAGTGACCCCATGTCATGATCATGGCTTCAGCCCACAATGCCTTAAATGGGCCACCCTTTGTAGAGAAATAAAAAACGGTTCTCTTAGCCCAGACCTGCATTTCTAACGAAGAGCATTCTGGAATGTTGATGGTTTGAGGATGTCAGCCTGGCTTTTTAGATCTACGGTGGCATAATTGCCGGATGGCCTCTTAAAAAAAAAAGCGCTTGATCGAGGAAACCTGAAAGCCAGTGCTTGTTTGTAAACAAACAAGGATACGCCACAGTCTTCAGCATTCATAGCCCTGTTGACAAAAAATAGTCAGACTAAGGTGTCTAGCTAGCTCTATATAAGACTCTTAAATAAATAAATAATAAACTGGTGCCATTGGCCGTGTGCAGTAGGCAGCCAATGCATGAGTATTTTTTTCCCAGAGTGCAATGTGAGAGGTTTTAGCTAGTAGCGTGGCTGTGTTCAGCAAGCAGGAGACTGGTAAAAAAGGCTCAGTGGCTGCAGCCGAGACCTACCTGTTCATTTCCTACTCAAAGGTTTGCATCCGGCCTTTCATTCTTCTAAGGTGGATGCAAATACTTAAAGTTGGATATGATTATTAATTAACAATAGGCCTAAAATGTGGGCATTACCTACTGATGCTCGCCTGCATTCTAAACCTTCCTGAGTTCAGTGCCAGGAAGTGGGGACATTATGTGCATGTGTGGGGTGTGAGACTGGAGGGATGGACGCCCACACACTGATTATCTACACAATGGAAACCAGAAAGAGCTATTCCGCAGCAACTGTATCAAGTGGTCATAGGTCACGCTGGTGACCTTGAAAGAGGCCGCAATCTCAATTGTGTAAGCAGCTAGGAAACAACAGAGCTAAACATGTGTAACATTTAAATGTCCAAAATAAATACTATCAGACATGAGCCAGGATAGATTTTTACAGCATACATATCAAGTGGCCTACATCACGCTGGTGACTTTTCGCATTTTGAATTTTCAGTCAACAGTACCAAGCATGCCCTCACTTGTAGTATTTGCATTTTAAATTACACATTGACGTGTAAAGAGATCCCATCATTCCTTGTGTTTTGGTAAAAATAAAAAAAAACGAGGACTAACGGGCGAACACATCTACACACTGAAGCGAGACACCTTCTGTGCCACAAATGTTATGTTATTAATAAGATACTGTTTGTATCTTTCGCATGGTGTTGCGATACAATATGGCCAAGTTCGATTTAAGGTTATTTTATACTTGAATATATTAACACACGTGCTTCAAACTCCTTCCAAAATATGTACCCTGGTCAGTGTTGGCTTGTGGCTGAGAAATAAAACTTGGTGAATACATTTTACACTAAAGTTACTAGACATGACCCTACGCGTAGCTCTACTCCTAGCCTTTCAACAACTTCATGAATTGCGGCAGCGGTTGGTCAGGGTTGTAATTCTGATTATTCTGAATGACACCAGTGTGGCTAAACAAACCGAATACAATGTTATGGTGAATCCTTGGACTGGAACGTTGCGACCATGATGACATGGAGTCATCGGGTCAACTTATTTTACCCTGACACGCACACACTGTTAGCAGATAAGGCCTGTTGGCTCGTTGCAGCTTACCCAGTGCCCACTGCCCTGCCAGCTGAAGCACCCAGGATCCTGCTCAGCCTCCAACTCAGTCTTTGCAGACTTCTATTCCTTTTCCTCTCACAGACCACTAAGTTCTGATGAACATAATTGGATGCTCCTACTCCAAATGTTGCCCCAATTTTCGAGAGCCTTTCCTCCAACCCGCATCTTCTCATGTTATCTGTCTGCTACCACATATATCGCTTCTGGCCTAGTTTTCCGGCTACTTTTGTTTTTTCTTTGCTATCTAGCACTTGTCTTGAAATCATCAAAACACACAACTAACCCACTCAGATGCAGAAAAAAGTAAAGAACGAAAATTGATTAAATTAAAAAAAAAGTTCAATTCTTAATGTTGGGAAACAGGTGACATAGGTAAGTTGGGGGGGGGTGTTGCATAGATGAGAAGGTTTTGTTGGCCATTCAATGACCAAAGAGCTGTTGAGTGTAATATACCCTTTAAAAGGAGCGTGCATTCAACAGCTGGCCAATGTTCCACAGGCTTCTCCTGAGGTCATTATCCCAACCTTGCGCGCAGTATAATAGCCAGCATTTACCGGATAGGAGAGACGGTCACCCCCTCAAACCACAACTGGTTTACGTACAGTTAATAATAAATAAAAGAGCAAGCAACATCAAGAATCCTCTGAGAACTCTTATCTACACATATTCAGATGCAAGTTATTATCAGGGGATTTTCTTTACTTTACTTTTGCCCATGTTCTTATGACGAAACCAACTAATAATGCAGCCCATGCGGTCATTTGATACACTATACAATTCCTCAATAATGTTCCCTCTTAGCCAGATAGCAAAGTCCACAGAGGGATTTCCTTCTGTGGCACGTTTCGCCTGTGGAGATCCACTTGTTGCGGTACCTGACAGAGGTGAGGCGGGGTTATCATAAGCTCTGAAGGAAGGAGGCATCAACCTGTGGGAGAAGGCGCTCTCTCCAGGCTGTGCTAGGGGGCCTATACGTGCATGTGGATGGGAGAGTGCTCCACAAAGAGAAAGGGAAGGTGCTATCTAGAAGCAGGATGAGAAGGTGGTCAACAAAGGCAGGGGAAGATGATCTGTACGTGTTCTGTGCACACCGAGACCTTGTACCTGATCACAAACAACTTGCTATGAGACCTCCATGCTTTCATAATTCTTCATGAAGTGGAGGTGGGATAACCAGGGCCGTCTTACCAGCATTATAGGCCCCCAGCCAAAGCAGTCCACTGGGCCATGCCTACACAACCACTCAGAGGAATGAGAATGTTGCATAGGTTATCATGGGGCCCCTATGATTGTGGGGCCCCTGGGCAACTGCCCAGAGTGCCCACGCGTTACGACGCCACTGGGGCTAACCGAACAATTGCACCAATCGGTGACACCCAAGGCACCAGTCTCCAAAACTCTTTTACACATCATGAAATCATGGATTGACATAGATGGAAGCCTTCTCCAATGGTCGGCATGATTCTGTGCGCGAAATGTAAACATAATACTGTAGCCAAAATTCTTCAATATAGCCATTGAGCGCCAATGTGAGCAAATAAGAGCTATACAACTTGACATCCACCAATAAGCTGAGGATAAGCAGCTTTGCCTCAAGGTGACAGCTCACTCATCACCTAGGTAAACTAAAGAGCTGGCTGGACCGTTACCTGTAAGAGGCTGAAAAAGTCAGAATTCCTACTATTGCCTCATCCTCATCAAACGTACCCATTTAGAAGTGGATGTCTTCTCTTAATGACCTACTACTCGTTCCAAACCTAGTCACTTTCACAAAATCGTTAGGTCTTGTGCTTGGTATCAAAATCACACAAAAGGGCACACAAACCCAGCTCCATTGAGGAATATAAAGTAATACATCACAGTCTCTGACCTGCACTCAGTTGTTTAGAACCCCCTAATGTGTAGGCTGAATTGGGCAAAGCCCTTATAGGCCACACAAAGGCATGTTTGGCACCCCTGAGCAGCTCTCCCATTTCCAAGAACCCCTCCTTCTGATAACACCGTTGCAGCTCTAATCTCAGTGCATTGGTTCCAGAAGAATGCCACATTTTCTAGCTGATCTGACTAATCACCACTGAACTCCACTTAAGCTCGCCCAACCCCTGGCTGACTAGCTCACCGCAGCAAAAGTAACCTGCACCAAGCGATCCCTAAACTCAAGAAGCAACAAACCTTGACCCGATCCCGTTTTGGCAGTTTCATAAACATATGGGAACTTGCTCCCCCCGCGATACACCTCTTTCCTTACCACATTCTGTAGAGCGCTCAAGATTGGACTCGCCAAGAAACATCTAACTCCGAAGACTTAGATGCTCATTACTACTGAACACTGCTGTAAATTTGGTCCAGTAATTGCAAAACCACAATATGCTTTGCGGTGATGTGGTAATTAGTAGATGTACAATTACTGAACCTTTATGACTTTCGGACCTCACAATGTGGGATAATGCGCTAACAGTGCAAACTTTCTTCGGCTCCAAGGCTGAGCAAAATCCAAATTTCCGCTCTTTGCTAGCTTGAGCTTAGTTAGAGTTTACGTGCCGAAAATCATGTGAACAAAAACTAAAACCCCACATTTGTACACAACTTATAATTCCGAAGAAGGGTTACAGGCCTACTTGAAATGAGGGCCTTAATCTTAAACCATTTCATCCGCAATCAGGAAACCTCAAGAAAGACAACTATAGATTGGCCCGCAATGAACCTCTACTTAGCAACCCCTGTCTCTCTGCTGCCTCTTCCGATACATCTCCACACCATCTTCTGAGAACAATTGAGGGGGCCTTTTTTTTATAACATCAGCATAGTCTGCCCTGCCTCACTCTTTCAGCTATGAGTATCGCTTATCGCTTCACTAGTGTCTCCATTGTGTGCTTTTCTGCACTCTGCAACTCATGGAGAACAGTGTAACTGCTGGCATCCCCAACCCTTTGTTTACTTTCTTCTCACCACACTCTGCTTCAAATACTATTTCCAAGGCTTTGGGGTTGACTGCCAGCTTTACCCTATTTCCCTTTACCCTTGAACTCACCACATACACCTCTTCTGCCGAAGGCCTGGGCCTGCTGCTATGCCCCTTACTTACTGCTAAAACAACAGTTGATGGACAGAATGCAGAACTATGTCATACATACATCCCAGTACAGAGATCTGGGCCTAAATCCATCGTTTTTTGCACTCCACACCACTCCAGTTCAGATATGGCCATATGCAAATCAGCCGTGACCCTGTGCCTTATGGGAACAGTCCAGCCCGAACTGCCAAGCCATGTCTTTCCTCGAGCGGAATCAAGCATCCTAGGACAGGTTTCTGGCTATCAGCCGTCTTCAGCCAGGATAGCTTGACTTGGCAGCTCGGGCTGGACTGTTCCCATGAGGCACTGGGTCAAGGCTGATTTGCATATGGCCATGTCTGAACTGGGGGGGTGTGGTGAGCAAAAAAATGACGGATTTAGGCCCAGATCGCTGTACTGGGGTGAATGTATGACATTGTTCTGCATTCTGTCCATCAACTGTTGTTTTTGCATTTGTCACCCCGAGTGGGACGGGTATGCTCAGACGTGAGTCCCAAGACGGCTGATAGCCAGAAACCGGTCCTAGGATGCTTGATTCTGGTTGTTGTTGGTAGCAACAAAACTAAAGTTTTGTTGCTATCATATTCTAATAGTTTTTTTTATTGTGAATATATATATATATATGGCCAACTATTCAGCATTTACTGTTCAGCAACTCAATGCCTATTTGGGCCTGGTTGACGGTAGGAAAACAAAACTGCAAAAAATAACTAAATTAAAAAGAATAGGGATGGTCTGGGCAAGGGTTCTTACAAGTGCGGGGGGAGGGGGTGTAGGAAGGATGAAAGTATTGAATGGCGGCTTCCATTAAGGTGGGGAGGTTCTGTGTCTCAATAGTGAACCAAGGTGGTGGTGCGGAGGTTTCAGTGTCTCAGTGGTAAGAAGGCACTGCACTTGGGGCATATTTAGAAGCCCTCATTGCCACCAGAGCGTCACTTTATGTGACGCTCTGGTGGAACAGCGCCATTTTCCATATTTACAAGGTGGCGCAAAGCCACCTGTGTGGTCTGGATGCCACCTTGTTAAGAAGCCCCTTTCTACCGCAGTCTGCTGCATCAAAGAGGTGTGCAGTGGGTTTTGCTTTGGGCGTTCCACAGCAACACCCATTGCTTTTTGATGCTGCCCCTGATTTCCAGGGCTGAGATAGCGCCAAAAATGAGTGCCATGGTATACCAGGCGTTCGAATGGCGATACGAAGAGAAATGTGCTGCATTCTGAAGTACACATAGAAAGTGCAAAATTGCCATTATTGAATGTTGATGTGCAGGAAGGAGTCCCTTCCTGCACATAACCAATCGTCTCTACAGGGCAGGCACACTTGAAACATGATTCAGAAAAGGGGGTGGTGATGAACAGAGTGTCTGAATTAAGCAGACCACTCTTACCCAGTCCAAAGATCAGGGCTTGATCCATCACCATTATTTATCTCACTGCACCATCCCAGCTCAGAACCTGGCTATATGCAATTCAGTCTGTCCCTGGCCCAGTGCATCATGGGAACAGGGCAGGTAGCTTGTTTCCTTCCCAGTATAAGAATTGGCTTGGTAGTTTGGTCTGCCCTGTTCCCATGATGCACTGGGCCAGGGTCAGACTAATTTGCATATAGCCAAGTTCTGAGCTGGGATGGTGCAGTGAGCTAAAAAAACGGTGATGCATCAAGCCCTGATCTTTGGACTGGGTTAGAGTGGTCTGCTTAATTCAGACACTCTGTTCATCACCACCCCCTTTTCTGAATCACACTTGAAACATGGCGGCACGGTGCCTGCGCTGACACTAGCCAGTTTTTTTTGCACTAGGGGAAACACAGGGGTGCACAGTATTCTTGTGAATACGGTACATCCCTGCGCTTTGAAAATGTCAGAGCGCGGCGCTACCGAATTTGGCGCAGCAACGCATTCCGAAGTTTTATTGTAAATATGCCCCTTGGTTTTGGAAAAGGGGACCACACTTATTAAGGGGCAACAGACGTCCCTTTAGCTGAGAGAAAGATGGGTTTCAGAAGAGAAATTGCTTCAAGTGGTCTTCAGGCATGCAGTTTTTTGCAAAAAATGTAACGTGGGGCCACGAGTTGTCTAATAGAATGCTACAAGATGAAAGAGGGAATCTCACAAACTAGGGAAAGCGGTTTTGGGCGATCTCCCAAGTAAAACGGAGAAATTCGTTTTTCCTATGCTGACACTAACATCCCCCCTCTGAGGGAGAGACCCTGGCTGGAGCGTGCAGTGACTCTCACATGGCACGTGATCAGGGTGAGGGTCACAGCATGGGCATAGGGCTTCCAGTCACACTACCCTGATACCCCCAATTCCAGGATGCACATGTCGATCTCGAAAGTGTTTTCTTACTTGTCAGCTTTCCCTGATAAGTTTCACAGGCGGGGGGCTCGCCAGAAAGAGCACTAAAGACCCCTCTACTAGTTTTCACACTTTGGGGTGGGGGAGGGACCGCATTATACTGCGACACTGTCACTGCATACAAATTCTGCGCCCGCCCCCATCTCTCCCTCCACCCAAATTCAGCACCCAAGGACATTATCCACGGCGTTTGTGTCGCTTTGAAATGGGAATGTTTCTCCTTTCTGTTTTTAAGCAGATAAGTTACCAAGTTGTAGTACACACACAGAGTACAAACTTGAAACATTTTAGGTGGTTCATTCAAAGGGAAAATCCCGAGCTGGGGGGCTGCCAATTTCAAGACTTTCAATCAGTGTCGCTGAAATAGCTGCACTGTTGAAAGGCGACACCAGGTTGGAGGAGTCGCCTGGCTCTGGAGAAGCAGGGAACGTACACAAGTCCCCTAGAGATCAGTTTTCATTCTTAGAAAGAACTTCCATTATGCATAACAGTTTTTATTAAAGTCTTTCTTCAGAACTGAAGCCTGGCGGGGTGGGGGGGGGGGGGGGGGGGGGGGGGGAGAGGGGGCTTGGAAGTGCGGGGTCCGTGGAACGCCGATGGAAGTGCCTAGAGTGCCTGGAAACAAGTGAAACCCCTCGCGGCGCCTTTTGCAGCCAAGAAAACAAAAGGCCTCAATCTCTGACAATTCATTTTTTTTCCCGGAGACGTCTTCAGCAGCCCTTCTCAGCTGCGGCGCTGTACTTTTAAGGGAAAACGTAGCAGCACCATCACACAGCAAGCTGCTGCGCTGCCAATAAGGAGCGCTCCTGCACCGGGCCGGGCAGCCAGAGTGCCAGCACTTCTCAGCAGGACGTCTGCACTTTTAAAGAGGCAGTGCCAGGAACTCTCAGCAGGGATGCGGTACATTTCACAGGAAAGTACAGGCGCTGCTGTCACTGCAGAGGTCGCGCGATGTCTAATCTACAAAACAGGCGGAGTCCGATTCAGTCCCAGGGCTGGTAAATCTCAGGCAGCGCAGCGACACCCCCGACTACCGCCTGCCCTGCACTGGGGCAGCAGTCTCCGGAAAGTATCACAGAAAAGCTTCGCACCCCCCTCCACTCAGAAATGCGCACCAAACACCACCAATCCCGTGTCTCAGACATCATGGCGGCGCAGCGCTCGCTGACAGTCCGAAAGTTTCCCTGGACACGCCTGCGCTACTCCCACCAAAGACAGACAGACAGACAGACAGACAGACAGACAAATAGAGAAAGACAAAAACAGTTCGCTGCGACACCCAAGCATCCTGACCCTCCACGACACACACACAGGACAGAGAGTATTTGTGATTGTGAGTCGTGCTCCACAGCCCCTGGCAGGAGTGCTTTGCAGGCAGGGAAAAGTTTGGAAAGAATCATCTTTTCGGACACACACTGATATGGGAAAGCCGGAAAAGAGGTGGGGGTGAGGGGGGACAAGAGGACAGGGAAAGGGGCCCAACCAAGGAAGAGATAGGCAAGAGAGACAGGAGAAACCAGAGGACATCGTTAAACAGAAGGGAAGGGCAGTGGGCAGAGCAGGGGAACGGGGCACACGCAGTAGGCACGAGAGGGCACAGAAGGGAATGTGGGGGCGGGGGGGGGGGGGTGTTCGGAGACCCACCTCACTCCTCTGGAGCTGCAGGAAGCTGCTGAGGTAGCTGGAGCTGAGAGACGGGCCCAGGTCTTGGCTACTCTTGCTGCTGCTGTAGCTGCCCAGGTCCTGGTGCTGGGGGGAGCCCGGGGAGGGCCTGAAGGCGTCGAAGGCGCTCCCCTGCTGGTGCTGCTGCTGGTGCTGCTGCTGGTGGGAGTCCTGCAGGGACAGGTAGACCCAGTTCAGGAGCTGGGCCGGCTGGTAGACGGAGGCGCTGCTGTCTATGGCTGACAGCAGGCTCATCTTGACGCACAATCAGGCTGGCCACAAGTGAACCCCCTTCCCACCCCCTGGACCCTCAGTCCGCTTCAGCTTGCCCCCCCCTTGTTGTGGCGCCCGTTCGCCCGCTCTCTAGCCCCCAGACTCCCCTCTTTCGGTGTCTCCGGGCCTCCCCCCCGCGGTGTCACGGAGCTCCGGGAGCGCACAAACTGAATTGGCTCAGGACAGACATAGCTGCAAAGTTCTGCTCCGAAACTCTTCTGGGGCCGCTGCCTCCCCCTGGCCCCCCCTTCTCTTGGAGCCTGCAGATCCGCTATCTGCCTTCATTCCCAAAGCCACCCTCCCTCCCTCTGATTGGTCGCCTCATCTGCATATGTAGCAGAGGGTTGGATCCATGGAGGCCTAGAACGCCCCTCCGCCCCTTCTGCCACATTCCAGCGCAGCTGCTCGGGGAGTTTCTCAGAATGAATGCGTTTTCTGAGCCATTTCGGAAGAGGAGAACAGTTCTTGAGACTGAAAGTTGGAGGTGGGCGAGCCACTGAAAGCTCAAGCCAGCGGTTTAGATCTGGCTCAGCTCGAGCTTTTAAAACAATGGAGCCCCCCCCCCCCCCCCAAATGAACATTCATGTGGGGGCGATGTGGCCTAGACACTACAGCTGCCTCCTATGTAACAGGGGAAGACAAGTTCGAATCTCGGCGCTGGCTGAGTGTCCTATGTATCCTGGCAAATCTCACTGTGCTGAGAAATACAAGTGGACTGTGCAAGGTTTGTTATGTAAAACTGCCAAAAATAAAATGTGGTTTCTGAACGTCACACAAGCTCACTCTTAATCTCTTAGAATTAAGGAAAAAGAATTAACATTTGATGTCAGAATGAGATAACGATGTAGTGGGTTAACTCCAGTGTGAAACTGGAAAGTCTGGGATCAATCCTGGTTTCCCTGCTTGGCTGAACTGTGTGATTCTAGGCAAATTCTTTATTTGTCCTGGAGTCAGTGTTTTAAATGGGCGGGTACTCATCGGTACTGAGTACCGGCACGTCTTAGATTTACCACTCTGAGTACCGGCACATCTCTACTGCTGAGGAGAGTACTGGTACTCATGAAATGGGAGGTTCATTGGCTGCAAGTGCTGGAGAGCACGAGTGGTACCTGTATCTGGCAGCCAAGGCGCTGCTACTGTAGCCCTGACCTGAGCCCCAACTGAGCTATTCAGCAGGGCTCATTTGACTTTTTTTTTATAGCGTGATCTCGACCCAAAGTATTGCAGCGCTTTACATGAGCACCGTATTTACATTACACATTCAGGCACGGGGAGATTAAGTGATTTGCCCAGAATCACAGGATGTGGACGCGACCCCGAGGCTCGAACCCTGGTTTCTAGCACCAGGGCCGATTCTAGGATTTGCGAAGCCCTGGGACAAGGACCCCTTGCAAGGAGACGATTCAGAGACACTGCGGGAGGCCCATAGTTCAGTATTTTAGCGCCCCCACAGTTTTAACTTTCAGGACACAAGCAATTCTCACTCCTTCCACCCGATAGGTGTGAGAATTACTTGTGGGCTAAATGTTAAAACTGTGGTGGGCTGGAATGCTGGACAGTGGGCATCCCGCAGTGTCTCTGAATGGTCTACTTGCAATTGGGACAAGAGAAAGCCTCTCCCTCCCCTAGGCCTCCAGATACCGTCCCTGAGAGGCCCAGGGAGGGGGCCCTTCCCATGGACTCTAATTGCAAGGAAACACATGTCGTGGATGATGGATGAGCGAAAAGAGGGATGGAGTGAAATGGTTGATAAAATGAAAGGGTGGAGGGAATGAAGGAGTGAAAGGGTTGATGGATAGATGAGCAAAAGGATTGATGGATGAGTGGAAGGGTGGATAAAGAGATGGATGAGTGGATGGATGGATAGGTTTGGAGATAGATGGATCGGTTTGGATATGGAAGCGTTGACAGACGTAATGTTGAAAAACTGTATGATGGATGAAAGACTGAATAGACACCAAAATTGAAGGTTACATGGTGGACACCAGCAAGTAAATGATAGGATGAAAGGATGAATGGATAGATCGATGGAAGAGACAAAAGAGATCTTCTGGGAAGGGTCATGATGAGTTGCTTCATTTGCTTGGTGCTATAAGAGCTTTGTTTCGAAGTGGGGGTATTTTCAGTTTTCTCTTACTCATGTGCTCAAAAATATATAGTATTGTGCCAAACAACAGCAAGTAACAGTATGGCATTATGAAGGTGCAACTATTTCAAAAAAAGGAAATGTTAACATATTATGGCATTTGTCTTTCATTTTGTGTAATGAGTTAACCTGCTTTAATTATATAAACACATTTCCCATGTGTTTTGGTGTGTGCTGCAACTATTATAGAAGTCGCTAAGTATCATCATGTCTTTCCCTTAGCCCCGCCCACTCACTACACCTCTAGCTCATTTTAATGAGTACCTGCACTTATATTTCCCATTTAAAGCACTGCCTGGCCTTCATTTTGTTCATTATTTCATTTGAGAGTACTTTTGAATGCTTGAATTTTAGACCCAAGCTCTAATAAAAACTATCTTTGATTTAATAAACTAAAATGTTGGTCTATGTATAATAAGCATCTAGACTAGCCCATGATATGGAGGGTACGCATTGCTCCTGTCTTACCTCTTAGTTCATTAAGAGCACTGCTATCAGTATTTGGGCAGGAATGTTCCTCAATTCATGCTTTAAAACTCTCCCTTTTAATAAATAGTTCACAATCTAATGATTGCAATGTGCATATTTGAACTATATAGGGGAATAGGGTGGGAAGGTATTTAATTGTCTCAAATTGTAAAGCGCTCTGATGTCCTTCTGGATCAAGTTCGCGCTATATAAAACTTTATAAATAATAAATAAAATAAATATAATATGATTTGATTGGATGAAACACTTCAGATTATTGAAGAAATAAACTTTTTAGAATTTTGAAGATCATTTATCATATTCTAAAATTGTCTTTGTGGCATAATTTACATGACAAATATTTTTAAGGATGGGCTCGTGCAGGGGCTCTCAGAGCCAGAGACAATCCTTGGCATGGCTCTGGCTTGGTTCTCCCGGTTAATTTGTAAACAAGCTGAGGGTCATAGGACCATTATACTCCTTCATTTCCCCTCACCATAATTATCTATAGTATATTTATTTTTTTAGTGCACATCCACCCTAATAAAAAAGGGATACCTGGGCATTGATGAGTCATTTTAACTATTAACCCTTGCTCACTATATAAACAAGCATTTGCAATGCAATACATCTTGCATTACTGAAACTTTGAGCTATTGGCGTTGCTTTATTTTTTGCACCGCCAATCGCTCAAACTTTCAGTAATGCGAGGCCGATTGCTCTGTATTTTTATTATCTGTATTTATTATCTGTATTTTTAACCTTTTTTTTCTCACTGCTCAGAGACTGCACTTTTGCACTTTTGAATAGAAAAAGTTCAGAAAAGGAGATATTTGCAGCCAAAGTGGATTATTTTTTGTTTTTAGGATTCATTTTATAGGGGATCAAATAAAGAAAAGGAGAGGAAAGAGAGAGAGTAATAACCATTTGAAGTAATGGTTTTCAGCAAGTGCGGAAGAGCGAGACAGAGACAGAAAGAGGGAATAAGAGGAGGAGGAAGATAGAGAGGGGCAGTGGCACAGCAGAAGAAGGAAACATTGTTTAAAGAAAGAAGAAAAAACGAAAGTAGAGCTTCCCTGACAAATTCTGTAAAGTGGCATGGGTGAGTGAAAGGGTGGATGTATAGATGGATGGATGAATGAATGGATGGATGAGTGAAAGAATGTATGGATGGGTGAAAGAGGGTGGATTATTGGATAAAAGGGCGAATGATGGGTGGATAAGTGAAAGATTGGATGGATGAATGAAAAGGAGGGAGGATGGATGAAAGGGTGGATGATGGATGAGCGAAAAGAGGGATGGAGTGAAAGGGTGGATGAAATGAAAGGGTGGATGGAATGAAGGAGTGAAAGAGTTGATGGATAGATGAGCAAAAGGATTGATGGATGAGTGAAAGGGTGGATAAAGAGACGGATGAGTGGATGGATGGATAGGCTTGGAGATGGATGGATAGGTTTGGATATAGAAGGGTGGACAGACGGAATGGTGAAAAACTGAATGATGGATGAAAGACTGAATAGACCTCAGAATGTGAAGGTTAAATGGTGGACATCAGCAGTTAAATGAGAGGATGAAAGGATGAATGGATAGATCAATGGAAGAGACAAGAGAGATCTTCTGGGAATGGTCATGATGAGTTGCTTAATTTGCTTGGTGCCATAAGAGCTTTGGTTCGAATTGGGGGTATTTTCCGTTTCTTCCTACTCATGTGCTCAAAAAAATATATATAGTATTGTGCCAAACAACAGCAATTAACAGTATGGAATTATGAGGTGCAACTATTGCAAAAAAAGGAAATGTTAACATATTATTTCATTTGTCTTTCATTTTGTGTAATGAGTTAACCTGCTTTGTTTTTATGAACACATTTCTCATGTGCTTTGTTATGTGCTGCAAATAATATAGAAGTTGTTATGTATCAGCATGTCTTGCCCTTAGCCCCGCCCACTTACTACACCTCTAGCTCATTTTAACCTGCACTTATTTTTCCCATTTAAAGCACTGCCTGGCCTTCGTTTTGTTCATTATTTCATTTGAGAGTACTTTTAAATGCTTGAATTTAAGACCATCGCTCTAATAAAAACTATCTTTGATTTAATAAACGAAAATGTTGGTCTATGTATAATAAGCATCTAGCCCATGATAGGGAGGGTACACATGACTCCTTTCTTACCTCTTAATTCATTAAGAGCATTGTGATCAATATTTGGGGAGGAATGTTCCTCAAGCCATGCTTTAAAACTCTCCCTTTTAATAAAGAGTTCACAATGTAATAATATAATCTGATGTGATTGGATGAAACACTTCAGCTTATTGAAGAAATACACTTTTTAGAATATTGAAGATCATTTATCATATGCTAGGGGCTCTCAGAGCCAGAGACAATCCTTGGCATGGTTCTCCCAGTTAATTTGCAAGCAAGATGAGGCTCATTGGACCATTATACACCTTCATTGCCCCACACCATCATTATCAATAGTATAATTATTTTTATAATGCACATCCACTCTAATAAAAAAGGGATACCTGGGCATGGATGAGTCATTTTAAATATTAACCCCTGCTCACTATATAAACAAACATTTGCAATGCAGTACATCTTGCATTACTGAAAGTTTGAGCTATTGGCGTTGCATTATTATTTGCAATGCCAATCGCTCAAACCTTCAGTAATGAGAGACCTATTGCTCTGTATTTTTATTATCTGTATTTACCATCTGTATTTTAACCTTTTTTTCTCACTGCTCAGAGACTGCACTTTTGAATAGAAACAGTTCTGAAAAGGAGATATTTGTAGCCAAAGTGGATTCTTTTTTGTTTTTGGATCAATTTCACAAGGGATCAAATAAAGGAAAGGAGAGGAAAGAGAGAGAGTAAGAGCCATTTGTTGAAATAATAGTTTTCAGCAAGTGCGGAGGAGTGAGACAGAGACAGAAAGAGGGAATAAGAGGAGGAGGAAGATAGAGAGGGGCAGTGGCAGAGCAGAAGAAGGGAACATTGTTGTTTAAAGAAAGAAGAGAAAACAAAAGTAAAGCTTCACTGACAAACTCTGTAAAGTGGTACTAATGTGTTTGGTTGTGAATCAAACCACCATTAAAAGCCTACACTGCTCCCATCAAACACCATGCTTCTTCACCCATCATTCTCAAAAACACAAATACATGAACAAATGCCCAGACGCCTACAATTAAGTCAGAGGTGGGAGGCACATGTACAAACTGAGTTGCACATCTAGACAACATAGTGGAAAGCACTGGGTGCTACAGTGTAGTTTAAGGGCTGACCCCGGAAATGGAACCAGCAAAGTATGGCTAGAGACATCACAGGGTAAGCCATTGGTAAAGAGGCTGGAACTAGGTTACGAAAGAAAGCGGCAGATCAAGCAAAGCTGTACGGCTGGTATTTTGACAGGGCAGGAGGACATAGCTAAGCGGCAAAAAGAACTCAGCTGCTCCACAAGGCAGTACATATCAGCTTCATTTAAAAAATACAAGCATATACTATCAATACATACAATAACTTTAGCACGTCCTTACTCTAAAAAAAAAGAATACAATTGAATTCCCCCAAAAACTTCAAGTTAAAAGTGCGCGCACATTGACTTAAACACTCACAGTGTTCAAATTCCGAAAAAAACAACCTTCCTGCTACAGATGTTTCTAACTATTGCCTTATATTGCTTCTTCCCTGGGCTAGTAAAATAATAGAAAGCAATATCAATAAAAAACTGATGGAATACCTTGAGTCTAGCAGGATACTCGATCAATCCCAGTCAGGCTTTAGACCAATGCACAGCATCAAAACTGCACTCTTAACTGTTACAGATCATATTAGATGCTGTCAAGCCAAAAATCTCCCATCTATGCTTGTGCTGTTACACTTGTCTGCGACCTTCGATACAATATCTCATCCAAGACTGATACAGAGATTGGAGGAGATAGGCATCCAGGGCCAGGTGCTACAGTGGTTTAGAAACTATCTGTCCGACCGAACTCAAACCATCCATCTGGGACCTTTTCGGTCATGCATCATGATAATTAATAAAGGAGTGCCCAAGGGCTCTTGCCTGAGTCCCACACTGTTTAACATATATGTTACTTCTTTTGCAAACATCATAAGAACCCATGGTTTCATACCTATCTTATATGCGGACGATACTCAACTTCTGCTAACTTTTGATAAAGACCCGTCCAAGACTAGAGACCATTTTACCAAATGCATGAAAGCTATCACAGCTTGGATGGCCGCTAACTTTCTAAAGCTAAATAGTGGATACACTGAAATCATGCTCTTCGGGTGCTGCTCAACTGTAGTGGTCGCCTGAGTGGTGTCCGCCCGAATTAGGATCATCACCTATTCCAAAATCTTCAGTGAAAATTCTGGGCATAAAACCCGACCAGAATTTAACCATGAAAGACCAAGTGACATCTACCACTGGCTCCTGCTTTCATTTTATGAGGAAACTACGAAGAGTTTTTCCAATTCTCCCGGCACTAGTGATTAGTTGCCCGGACTATGGAAATGCTCTTCTGGCCGCGGTCAACAAATCTCTCCTGGATAAATTCCAGGTGGTCCAAAATACAGTGGCTCGTTTAATTCATAATCTACCAGCAAGGTCTGCCTCTGCCTCTTTACTACCTGCACTGCACTGGCTGCCTATGTGGAAGAGTATCACTTTCAAAATCTGTTGCCTAGTGCAAAAAGCGCTTAATGGCAAGGGACCCAGCTATTTGAAGGAAAAACGTATCCTCTATCGACCAACAAGGTCCTTAAGATCTATGAACAAGTCTCTTCTCACCATACCACGCATCAAGAAAACCCGCTCAGGAGGCTGTGCATTTACATTCCTAGCCCCCCATCTTTGGAATAAACTTCTCCTTTACCTATGAGAATGTACTGCCCACTTCAATTTTAGGAAATTATTAAAAACGGAATTATTTTAACCTCTAGGCTTCTGCCTGACTTTTTTGTTCCCGCTGCGACTAGATATCCCTTTGGGGATGATTCATGCACATTATAAAACAAATAAATAAATTATAAAACATATAAATAAACAGTGTCTGCGTCACAAATACTAAGACAATAAACCAGGGAAAATTCAGTCTGGTCACTTCTCTCCCTGTTTCAGCGATGCGTCACTTCTCAGTGCGCACTACTTACGACATTCCTGATGCGTCATATTTACTGTATGACGCATCATGTACAAGGAGTTACAGATACCTCAGTATTTCTGACGTATCTGTAATCGCAAAAGTGACGCATTGCTGGAGTGTGTGACAAAAGTGACGCAACTCCAGCAATGCGTTCTTTCACATGGGGCAAGCCCCATGTGAAAGTGCCTGCGTCAGTCTTACACCTGCTGTGAGGCAGGCGCAAGATTTTGACGAAATGGCATCCTAAAAGTGACGCAGTGAAATCTCATAGATTTCACTGCATCACTTCTACGACCCTTCCTTGCGTCGATACGCCCCTTGCATACATTATACCTGGCACAGGTATAATGTGGCACAGGGGATTACAAAGTGACGCAACTACCTAGATGCATCACTTTGTAAATATGGCGCAACAAGGCGCATTTTTTACACCACTGGTGCGTCACAAAAAGTGACGCACCAGCGGCATAAAAGTGACGCACAGCCACATAAATGAGGCCCAAGGTATTTACATACACCTGTCTTTACACATAAAATCTCTGAATGCCACAGGGTTCCAAGCACCTATAGTTGGTTGATTAGAACATGCTGTATTTTGTGAATGTTATATTACATAAATGGAGCATAAATTAAATATCATCATGACAATTGACACAACTGTCCAGTAGAGGGATGCATTGACAACTTCTAAGCGTTACTTCATTTGTTTCTTCTTCCTCTAACAAAAGAAAATTATCTGAACAAGTGATTTTTTTTTCCTGTCTGAAAGGGCATTGGAATCCAGGCTAGTCAGTCACCATAACATTTTCAAAATATAAACTTTTGCATTTGCACTTGATCTGATCTTGACTTTGCCCTTTGCGTGATTGTAAATTGTGTGTTTAGCCCTCTTTGCGAACTCGCGACCTGCTGTAGAAAGACCCATTTGTAAAAATGGAGGTGTAGTTTGTACACAGACTGGTTTATAAACGGATGAGAAACCTGGGATGCAACCTTTTAACTAATTGGCCACATTGCAAACTGCCCATTCGAAAAGGGGTTGCAACACAGCTTGCCTATTGAATATTAATTGGGCAGCACCTGACTTGTGATGCTCTGAGATTGGCTGCAGATGCAGTGATAGATGCCTTTAAGAGACAGCGGTCATACTGCAGCCCCTGAATTTGCATTACCCAAACGAGAAACATTTTTCAACATGCATTGGCAAAGCCAGTAGTTCTTGCCTTTGAGACCTATTAGCTTTGCCATTTCTTGTTGGTGATGCTGTGCAGCATCTTTAAAGAAAGGAGAAAAAAACATTGCATGATGAAGTGGCAGGCACATAGCACGTAGCATCATGATGCTACTGGCATTGTATCATTTAATAAGTGCAAACATGTCTAATTATATGTGTGCATGCATGCATCACCCCGATCCTATTGATTGGTTTGGAGCAATTTTCTGTAATATTTTGATTTAGTGATCAAGGACAGCAGATGCTACTTGGTGTGGTAAATATAAATATTTTTTTTTACATGTGTGAAATCCCTTTCTTAAAAGAAGAGTTCCCTGGCAGCAAATGGCTGTTTCTGACTGACAAAACATATATACGGGCAGATTTACAAGCCTCTTGCGCCACTTTTGCGTCATATTTAACATGGGAAAAATGACGCAAAAGTGGCGCAAGGGGCTTGTAAATCTGCCCCATCGTTTTTAATGACAGCGAGGAGTAAGGTAACAATGAAAGAGTGGGTGGGAGGTAAGCAATAGAGAGTGGGCGGAGGCAGTAGACAGGGGAAGGAAGCAGCAATAGATAGGGTGGTAGGAGGAGGGGCAACAGAGTGCACGTGGTAGGAGGTGGGTGTGGGACAGAAAGGACACAAGGGATGAAGCAAGTATAAGGAGGACAGATCAACATGGCATTCTCATGGAGAAGGTGCAGGGATATTGGGTGGAGGAAGCAGAAAATGAGATAGAGGTTGTGAAAGCACATGCACTGTTGTGGAGTGCTTGAAGAAAAAGAAAAAAAAGAAGTTCCTTATAGTGGAAGGATACACGAGACAATCAAAACAAAAGTGAAAAGGACAGGCTCCAACAGAAGATGAACATAAGAAGAGAAAGGCAGGTCATTGAATAAGAATCGAGCAAATGAGACAGAAAATCTCAGAGTGTATGACCTCTTGGTGATGGGCACACACCATCTTGAAACCATAAGTTGAAAACATGAGGGTCACATTATGTAATATGTACGCACAGACTATGGGAGACACATGCACACTGGGCCACCCTAGTATCTAGATATGTTCCCAATATTTAATGACCCATGCATGTATACACAGAGGCGGCAGACCCGAGAGCAGAGGACGGCCCGGGACCAGGGTTCGATTCCCGGCGCGGCAGGTTTCTGGACCAGGGTCAGCGGACTCGATAATTCTCTCGCCGATTCTCTCGCCTCGGTGCCCACTCTGATCAGCGATCACACTCGGCAACTCTGGGCATTAGCTTGCCTCATCTTCACTAACGGCCCCACCAGACCGCCGGGGATGCCTGGTCTCACCCTGGAGATACCCATTAAGGGACCATCTCTCAGGGAAGCCAGGAAGGGTTTCGCAGCGGTCGAAGCGCCTTGGGACCCTACGGGTAAGTAGTGCGCTATATAAATGCCTATACATATACATACATCATCACACTTTTTTTTTAATCAATGCTGCGTAGCATCAGCCAGCAAACATTTTTTTCTTTTTACCAATGCAGAATAGAAACAGCAAAAGACATTGTCAAAGCCAAGAGAACTGCATTTGCAAAGTCAAAGGTGATACCTTTTGGCTTTGCCAATGCTTGTTAGGTCTGGGTTTTGACAGTGCAGCTGTCCAACAAACAGGGCCACTGGAATTATGGAGCAGGGGAGAGCAAAATTATGCGTAACGTTTGAATAAATTATGCAGCAAGTAAAGGCAAATTATGGAGCAAAATGCTGCACATTTTGCGATAGTATTATTCCATTCTTTTTATCATATTTTACTAAGTTTAACATTACCTGGGCGAAGGTTTCACCTCATTAGTAACAGTTTAACACATAAACACATCAATAAACAACAGAAAGTGTACCAGTCAACCTATGCAAACAGGCCTTCAACTGCGAAACACCACATTTAGGAGCATTTTTAGACATTTTGATCATTTCTACCTAGAAGAATTAATTTTGTTAAAAGCTACAGATTTTGCAGCAGATAATAAATTATGTGTCAAATGCAGCAAATACATAATCATGCAGAAAAAACAGTGGCCACAAAATTGCATAATTCCGGTTGCCCTGAAAATACTTAGAGTGAGCTTTAGGTCCTCCCTTTTCATACATTGGCTTTCTTCAACCAGCCTCTTTCATCCTTTGGCTTCAGACATTGTCAATCACATCTTGGCTCACCCCAGTGGAGCCTCACTTAATGCTATTGACTATTTGGTGTACTTTCCTCCTCTACAGGAGTGCTTTCATTAAACTGCCAAAGGGACCACTTTACTAGTATAAAATTATCTTCTGCTCCTACAGCCTCGGTCTGTTTTGTCTATTCAGATATCCAAATGCTTCAGGTGTTAACACATTACATCTAGACTGCTTGGCTTTTCCATTGCTTGTTTATCATACAACTTTTCTAATACTTTCTAAAATTAGTCTCAGTAAAGCTGTTTGCAGAGTGAGAGAAATGTGTGTCTGCCCAGTACCTCAGCATAGGTAGTTACAACTGCTTCCCAGAAAAACCTCAGGACTCGGCAACTTCAAACTGTTTGGTGTAGGTTTTCATACACTGCTTGGTTCTGGAGACACATTGATGAGTAGTCTCTATGAATGTGCACAACTTTGTCCTAGTGTAGTATATACAATGTAATTATTTCAATTGTATAAGTCAAAATATTGCTCCAGTGGAGACTTGTCTGTGTGCTTCTTGTCGCTCTGTGTCCTCCAGGAGACCCTCATCTTTTTCCCAGGCTTCGAAGAAGGTGCAAAATTTGTTGGTGTGTTCATAACAATTAATGTATACATTTTGGAGATCTTCTTCCCTCCCTCCATTTCCACCTCGCTTCGAGGGGAATGAAGTTGGGCAATATGCCTCATTGAGCAATGTAGGAGGTTATTGAATGCTTACATTTTAAGGATTTGGAAAAGTATGACTTCAGAAATTCAACTTCTTTTTGGAGCACCACAAAAGACTTTAATATATTTTGTGTATCCACACTCCCAGAGTAGATTTTCCATGCCTGCCCCATCCCGCAAAATCTTGTAGGGCGGGCACTAGGAGAAGCAGTGTGCCCGACGCTGGTGCTGGAAACCAGGGTTCGAGCCTTAAGGTCGCGTCCACTTCCTGTGATTCTGGGCAAATCACTTAATCTCCCCGTGCCTGAATGTGTAATGTAAATACAGTGCTCATGTAAAGTGCTCCAATACCTTCGGGTCGAGTTCGCGCTATATAAAATATGCAAAAAAATAAAAAAAAAGCATCTTTAAAAAGGTTGAAGAACATTTTAGTCACCGGAGGAGTATCACAGGGGCTCTCTCTCCATATACAAGATGCAGTATGGAAACATGTTTCAATGCTCATATCTCTATCCAATAGGAAGGACCTCCACCAGCACCATACAACCAATCATTTGTCACCAAAAGTGTGCTGCCCAGTGGTAGCAGAGAAAGCCGACCATGCCCAGCCCTCCATCATATGATGATTTGCAGCAGCTTGCCATGGGTACCCTGAGGCTTTTCTTTTTTGCAATGGGAAGAAGACTATAATGGATGTATTTTGTTCTTCTAAAGAAAGAGGGATCATGAAAGAGTCATTTTGCAGGATGTATGGCATTCTGTGGAATGCCAGGATAAAAAATTGGTCCTCGTCAGGTCCCATAACCCAGGGTGCACAGCCCAATCATCCATTTAGATTAAATAATACTCTCGGAAATTATCCAATTTGTATTCCATGTTTGTTACAACAGTATTCCAAACTTTTACAAACTTCCATATGTTCATTTATTCAGTCTTGTTAAAAGTTCCACGAGTGCCAATGTCAGCTTTGCTCATAGACACAAAAATTCACAATCCATATAACCCAACAATGGTGACAATCCACATAATCCAGCATGAAGATGGTATTCCCAATGCATTTCAGGCAAATAAGCCCTTCCTCAGGGAAAACTACAGTGAAAAAACATGAGTATGAGAACCATATATCATCTGTGGAGTGCCACCATTTTGATGGGTCTAATTCTGCCCATTAGGGAGAGGGAAATTGGGCTCCAGTGCCGAAACCCATAAACCCAAGTATTTACATGCATGACAGATCATTTCAATCTGAGATTGAGGAGCCCACATCTCTGTGCCTTTCACAAGGCTTCTCTTTCTACCCGCCTGCGAGACATCTGCGCTCCACCACACAACTCTTGGCTCATGTTCCTCATTTACGGCTGCAAAGGATGGGTGGCAGTTCCCTGGCCTTGAATAATAAAGTATCTTATAAAGCGCGCGGCTACCCCCGATGGGCAGCAACGAGTTCCAGGCTAAAGCTGCTTTAGCCTGGAACTCGTTGCTGTTTGCTCTCCGGAGCATTCAGAACCCAATTCTGTTTAAATAAAACCTGAAAACATTTCTCTTTGTTTAATTTGATCTCCACATTCCCCAAGGCTCGCTCCGGGACACTCCAAGGAGTATCCGTGTGCACTACAAATATAAATAACTAAACATTTAGGGAATGCATTAGATTTGTCTCAGTTGACCCACAATCGAGAACATGTCCTGAACTCATTAAAGAATTGCACAAACTGTGGATTTTTTTTTTTTTTTGTGGGACCACCCAAAAGGTGTCAGGGTCACCCTATAGTCCACGGGTCCGGAATACAAACTGAGACCAACGCTGGAGCCAGAGAGAAAGGATATTTATTACAATCTCATGAGATGGAGAGAGCATCAGCAACAGACACCCATAGCTGTCTGAGGAGGCAGTCTGATCAGTGCTTTGGTTCTGCACCTTATATACCCTTCATCCCCACCCTGTGCATGCCAGGTGAACAGTAACAAACACCAATAATTTACAGACAAATAATGATCTGTTCTGCTACAATCGGCATGTGTTGGCTGTTTGGCCCCTGCAGGGCATAGGTGAAAAAGGCATGATTATATATGTCAAACAAAGGTTAATCTGATAAACACAGAGGGTAGCGGTGAGGCCCCTGCAGGGTGTAGGCGAAAAGCATGTTTATACAAATAAGATCGCAAAGGTAGTTTGTTTGGACTCCTGAAGGGCGTAGTGTACAGGGTGAGGACGATAAACATCTGGGAAACTCCCTACCCGACTGGTTGAGCATGGGCTGTTCAGTTTGTAGCAGGCCAAAACATGAACAGGGTGTGAGTGTCCGTGCAGGAATGTGGCAGGTCAAAAGTGGAGCTCCAGAGTGTTCCAGAGAGGTCAGTCATGAAGGGTATAGCACAAAATGGCAGAGTGAATGGCAAGATAACAGATATACTTTTATACAGAGTACAAAATGGCTGAGCGAGTGTCAAGATAAAAAGTCTATTTTCCACAGTCCTTCCTGTTGACAGGAGCGAAGCAGAAAGTCAAGAGGTATTGTCCCAATCATTGGTACGTGTCCCTAGTGTGACTAGTTGAAACACTGTCTTATTTCCTGTTGCACTTTTAGTCTTTTCAAGACTTTCCCGAGGAGTAATGCAGAGCCTCATTGGTCATACTTGTAACCAGAAAAAGCAACCGTTGGTGCCTGTCTTCAAGTAATTTGAGAGGTTACTAGCACTTCTTATTACTTAGGCACTCCCAATATGAAGAAAACAAAATGGTGAAGAAGATAAAGATGTTTTGTTGCCACATCTTGCAGAGTGAAGGGTTGGGCGTTGGTTTCTTCAGACGTTCTTAGTTGAGGTAAACTTGGGGTCTGCTCACACACACACGCTTCCTTTCTCAGCTGTGTGGAGCACGTGCAACCCTTCAGGATGAGCTTGAGATGCCATTTTTATTTGGTGGTTTCGGTGGAACACATGTAGTTTCAGTGTAGCTCCTAGCCCCTTCCGCAACCCCTCAATCGCATGTGGGGTGAATGCCAGTTCATTGTCAGAACCTAAAAAAGGCGAAGGTACTTTAAAGTGCAGTAGGAATTCTTTCAGGAGGCATTTGGCAATCGTTGGTACATTGCAGTTCTTGGATCGGTATGCCTCAGTCCTTGTGCTGAACATGCACACAATAACCAACACGTACTTGTAGTTTGAGTGGTAGGGTAAGCTGAGGAAGTCCATTTAATGTGGGGAGGAGAAGTGGCCTGGGGTAGGGGAAGTACCTTTTCCCAATTCAAACGTTGTACCAACATTTAGGAAAACAGTCTGATCATTCCTTTACGTCCTACAAGTGGTAAGCCATGAAAAAGTAGGGTAATGGGGGCAAGCATTATCGCTGTCAAACATATCTTTCCATTTGGGCCTATCCATATTCCTTTTCTTTTCACATGCGTCCTCCCCTGTTCCCTTCTTCCTTTTCCTCCACCCAGCCCCTTCAATGATATATTTAGGGTCACAGTACATATAATTATCCTATATCTTTATACCATGATCTCGTAGGTAGCAGACGCAACTTGAACCATTGTATATTCACAACCATGATACATAGTCCTCGAAAAAGGTGGGTGCAGCACACTCTATAATTGAACCTTTGGCAGCAACAGGCCTTGCAATAGTTGTGCTATTAATGGCGCATGCTGTCTGTTGGCTTAAAAAGAAATCCATTATCTCCAAAAGCAAAAAGAAGGATTAAAACATTGTACTATGTATAGCTTGTCCTAAAATATAGTTGAAAATTACTGTCATAGTGACACCTCTGGGAATGAAAATTCTTGTAGTTGTCAAACTGTGTCAATCCTTTACTTTGTAATCCAATTGCAAACACCTTTAAAGTCTGCACCGGTATACTGAAAGACATATTAGATTTATACCAATGGTATCCCAAAACAGTATAATATGGAGCACAGTTATTCGATGCACACTGTCCTTCTGTATTTACATATACTCATTCTCATTACTAAACCTCAATACATAAATTTATTCCTACTATATATTATCCACCCTCGGTGGTCCCTGGCGAATGTACTGCAGTTAGAATGCATTTTAGCACATTCTACCTTACAATGTAATTTTGTTACAACAATATTTTCTTTAACTCTGAAGAATCTGGAAATAAAAACAATGATATGCCTACATATTATTTCTTTCAGGTAGATGTATATAAAATAGTACTTTGAACAGAGATGCAAGAAAAATCCCACAGATGTATGAAATTAACCTGAGAGGGGACCCCTGGGAAAAAGGGATTATGAACTAGAGGGGTGCATGTAGCACCAGTAAACACCAGGAACTCATGCTCCCCCCAATGGTACAGTAATATAGGGGCCAGCTGTATTGACTGGTATCATGAATCTACTGCCCTTCCTAGATCACCCTGTGGACTGTATTCTAAGGTAATATAATCAAATGTCAATAGTCATCATTGTAAAAGCTTCTGCCTGCTTGTATGCTTATAGTGCGAAAATCTTGGACACCATATTTTTTATTCCTAGATCCTCTCGTAGAATCCACGGCCAAGCAAATACGCCTTGGCAAAGGCTGTTTGTCAATACATGGAGCCTGGTGTTTTTCAATAAAAAGGTCAAATTGTAACGCATAGCCTTCATCTAATCTGCCCTTGTCCTGGCAAAATCTACCCCCCCTATCTTCGGTTTCATCTCAATCTGTTCTGCTCTTTCATCAAAATCTGCCTTTCCCTCTTCTGCATCTGTTCTTTACTCTGCATCCTTCATTTCTACATTGAAGTCTTAGTCTGAGAAGTGTGATTGCACCAATTCTGCTTGTACTCCTTGTGAATGAATTACCCCTTCCTTTTGCCATCGTTGTTTGGCCCTGTAAGTTAGGGCATTCGTTCTTTCAATTACCCTTCCTGTAAATCGTAGCCACACCTATTTTGGCCTAATCCTCCACCACGTTGCTGCGCCAGATCCAGTGAAGGTTGACCAACCCCTTTTCCATTGTCCTCCTCCTCTTCTGCATATTTTCCATTAATTTCTGTCTCCCCTGCAAAAGAAACTGTCAAAATACTATCTAACAAGACTTTCTTTGTTCAATGTTAAATAACTTTCATAATACCAATATGTCTGATGAGAACAACCCTGTGCAACATGGTCTGTAAAAAGGCATTGTCAATTGTACTTTTTCACGTTAACTGTGTTTTTATAGCGTTTAGCATCTAGACACTCTAATACTATCTGGGGTCAGAACTCTGGTCAAGAGGTTTGTAGAGACATCTGGGTTTCACTGATAGTCCTAATTTTATGTGTAATCTAATTCTTCTGGGTGTAATAAAGTGCTTTTCTTTTTATAAAAAGTAAAGCACTGACCAGCCATTTAGTCCGTCATCTGGCAGTACAGGGGGGTGCTGTATTCTGAATGTCTAACTGCATTTCACCTCTTTGAGTAAGCCTTGGACAACCCTATCTTGCTATCCTCTGAGCCAAGAACAAGTAGGGAAACCTCTAGTTGATGCAATTGGAGCACAGTGTCCCCTGGGTGCCCTTGTCCCCAGAAAGGCTGTGAACCTGGGGCTGAATGTACCTTCACAGAAACAAAAGGGTACAATTGAATGGGCTAGCATTTGCACAAATCCCAGTTAGAGCACCAAGTTTTGCGCATCCTAGGCAAGGAAGTGCCGTCAGGCTGTTTGACTAGCAGGACCATGTGGCGGTTGACTTGGTAATGACAGTGTCAGCTGGGCAGGAAGCATAATAATTTAGAACTCTTTTATCACAAATACATTAGTAAAACAAAGCATACAGTAGGAGGGCACAGTCATTACAGATAGCATCATTTTTTTTCTTTCTTTCGTTGAGATGGCCACTAAAGGTTCCCACTAAAGTGTAGCGTTACTGACAAAAGCACATAGTGTACAAACAATGGGGCCCATTATGATCCGTCCGCGATCACTGAGTAGGAGGGAACCTGCGCATGGCCTGCGGAGTTCCCTCCTGTGCAATTCGGATGTGACCTCCACCATGGCGGTCACATCCTCTATTTTTAAAATTGCGGCGGGTGCGGCTTCAAGCTGCACCCGGTGCAATGTTAAAAATGCATGCAATGCATTTGTATGCAGAAAGCGGCAGGCACTGTGCGGTGCCTGCCGATTTCTGCATACAAATGCAGGGGGGTACCATAGGTAACCCCCATGTGCACCCCCCCTTCACCCAGGGGGCCCGCAACAGGCCCCCGCAGTGAAGGTCCGTATGCTTTTCCACGGCGCAAAACCCGCCGCGGAAAAGCATATTTTTTTGGGCATCCTAATATGGCTGCCGGTGTCTGAGAGACACCGCCACCATATTAGGGCTTTTCCGCCGCGGTTGTAAGCCAAACGCGGCGGAAAAGCTGCGGACTGAAACCAGGACCCACCAGCCATCCTAATGCAGCGGTGGGTCTTTGGTGGGTCCGCTGCGGTTTTTCCGCATCCTCCGGGCTGGCGGTGGCTTCCGCCGGCCCGGAGGATGCAGAAAATCCGCAATTCTAATGTGCCCCAATGTTTGGAGATCGGCATTCAGCAAGAATACCTAAAATTTGCACATCACCAAGCAAATCATTCTAATTTGTTCTGATCCTATAAAAAAAATATTTTTCCTCTCAAACCAAATTTACAAGAGATTGTCTTCATAATTGACAAAGCATATTTGAAATATTTGAACTGTTCACTTATTAGCTATTTCAGTGCAGTTTTGGAGAAAAAAAGGAAAAGAACCCTGGCATCCTACAGCCCTCCATTTCACATGTTTTTCACAGTGCAATCGTTACGCAGTTTACCGTACAAAATCCTTTAATTTCAGTCACAGAAAACAAACTAACTTTTTGACCTCTGTTTCTGAAAGCTGAGAAAATGTTGCAAGATAACAATATTTAAAAGCATGGTCATTTCCTATTCAGTTTGCCATGGTAATCCTTTAAAATAGCTCTTTTACATTAAATCTTGCTCGACATTGTGCAAGCCCTGCTAATGTGGTGCATGTTTTTCCCATTTTCAAAAGCTTTCATATTCATCTACCTTCTTTTTCTCTTAAAAAAATGTAAATACTGAATTTATGTTTTAAAATCTATGGAGCCGTCCAACAGCCACTCAAATTTTCATTGTGCTTTGTATATTTCATATATATAAAAACTCTATTCCAAAGATTCACCTCAAATTTCACCTACATCCTCCAATTTAGAGGGGGGAAGCTGAGCGATCTGCTCAAATGTGGGTTTCCAAAACAACATAGTAATGGGAAATGCATTTCCTTAGTTTTCTCATTGTCCCCTAAAATCAGTGACCTTTAATAAATGAGAAAACTAATAACCCCAGTCTCAAATCTCCCAAAATGACGAGTGTCTCTAATTCAATTAATTGCGCAAGCATGCATTTAGAGCAGGGCTCGCCGATGAGTAGCTCGGGAGCTACCAGTAGCCCACCAGTTGCCTGTAAGTAGCTCTGTTTTGTGCAGTCTAGCACACTAAATTAGAAGCTTTTGCTCGGTTTAATTAATATAGGTATTCCAAAATTGAAAAAGGGTTTATTAGGGGATAAATGTGCTTATTTTCAGAACTCATAAGCTGATGTTTGGAGAAAAATGGTTGACATTATTTAAACGTCATGAAATTAATGAAAAATCATCTGGCGTTGGGCAAACCTAATATTACTCTCACAAACTTGGAGCCAGGAGTATTGAAGGCAACCCCGCCTGATGTAATAATATGAACCCTGTTGGTAATCTTGCATATGGTGGTCATTAATTTAATCCTGGCTGAAGTGGTCACTATTTCAACTTTCATAATATGAGTAGGTCAGGTTGTTTTTCATTGAATGTAAATAGCTCTCATTACAGAAGAGGTTGGAGACCCTAAATTTAGAGCAACCTCACCAAGTGAAGGTTGGGGGGTGTAGGAGTAATTCGTCCTCCTGGGGGGTCTCATCATACTATGGAGGTATATCACATAGGATATTGGCCAGAGGCATTTTAGTCAATGTTCTTTATCTAGACAGGCAAAATTTGAAGCCACCTTCTCTTGTTGTGATTCCCCCATACTATCTTCTGGGGTTGGGCCTAAGTTCTCCTCTCTCTTTTTACAATTTCCTTCTTCCATAACTCCCAGGAATCAGCGCTTGGACGCCTCCGGGCAGCTATTCGCGCTTTATAAAATCCATTTTCATTTCATTTCATTCATTTCATTAAACATGGATTGTCTAGATCTGCGCCCATGCGATTGAGCTTCTACTGTCTCTATTTTCTGAGGCTCGAAGGAGCCATATTTTGGCCAGTTATTATCCCTATCCTTTGACGTGTATTTGTCCCATAATGTGCGGTACATTTATAGGAGAAATACCGTACTTTATGTATATTTCTCTACTCGGGGTACCCTCCTAGGGAGCCGGCTGACTTTCTTCCAATATCTGAGATCAAGAGGTGTGACAACAACACCATTTGTGCAAACTTTACTAAATGCAGGCATGTTTCTTAAAAAAGTCTCTGTACATTTCAGAAAACTGGACAAATAGTCCACCTTACCCCCTTAACTTTCGTTATTTGCAAACATCGAAATACCAAGTCTGGATAACTAAAATACCAAAAAAAAAGATGTCATCAACAACCTTTTCAAGCAGATTTACCAAGTTCGGGCATGCTTTTCTATGTTATCTTAAATAATATCTCTACAAATTTCAAAGGTCGGACAAAAAGTCCACACTATCCGTTTATCTTCAATCTTTGCAAAGAGTGAAATCAAACAAACCAGACAACCAAAACCAAGTACAAACAAAAAGATGTCGCAAATCAGCGACCCTACCAGAATCCTTTGTCTCGTTCTCCAGGTGGTCTCTTTACTGCAAATATCGTCCAAGTCTATCGGGGGCTCGAGTCAGGACCGGAGCCACTTGCGGGGGTCTTTTCGGATGTATTGAAGGTCGGGTGGTGGCTACGAGGATGAGGGTCTTTTTCGCGTAGGCATGCCCCACCACCGTCTGTTCAACTTCCTCGTCGGGACCCCTCGACGGGGCAACCGCGTCTCTGATTGGCTCCGCAAGACATCTGCGCTCCACCACACAACATTCACTGATTCTTCCGATTTCATTTACGAGGACAAAGAATCTGGGTGCTCCAAAGAAAAAAAGTATATTGTCTTGATGAGGGATGATATTGGCACCATGTTTCATAAAGGGTATAGGAGGTGAATTAACCAGAGGAGTACATCCTTGTTTGGGAGGACTCTGTCTTTCCAAGCCCTAGCCCCTCATTCCATTAAAGTCCCCACAACCAGGCTAAATCAGTGTTGGAGGTTAGGACCTCCAACATGATAGCATCAAACAGGTACAAAAATGTTGATGCTGTGGGAGGTAGGACATAGAGAGGACCCTGTCTATCCAAGGCCATGCTAAGCATCTAATTGAAGTCCCCATAACAACAGAAAGATAGGGCTTGGGAGTTGGGACCTCCAACAGGGCAGCCTCTAGCAGACAAGAGATACTTGTAAAGGAAACTGGTGTTTCAGCAGTATAGCTACTCCTCACATGCTTTGAGTAAAGGCAGAAATATCAGGACCTCTGGATTGTAATGTTTGGCCATTGTCATCACTACTTAAATTTTAATTTTGTCTAGGAGGCCACGGACATTCCAGGAGAAGCTCCAAAAATGTGTGGGATTATATACCCCAGGTGTATCACTCATAATAACCTATGAAATGCATCATTCCTATATCAGGAAAATGACACTGATATAGACCTAAATTATTAAACCATGGCAACTTAAAGTTAAACAGCCAGCTCTCACCTCGTCCCTTACTTCGGAAGCTGAAGTCTCTGTTAAAGAACAGTGAATTTGAATACCTCCCATCGGTGTATAGAGTATCATAGCATATTTTTCTAAACCAGGTCCCCAAAATATATAACATTCAAAAAATAACTTCAACTTTAGATAGGTGAAGGTATGTTATGCACTGTATTCTTAATGCCCAAGCTAGTTTTAGTTCCGTAGCTCTTTACCAGGCCTCTATTGATGTGTTCACCAATGAATTCCTCTGTGAGGTCTGTTGCCTGTCTATTCCCCCTTCACTCAGCCCAGACCCTCTTTTCATAATGTGTTTCCCAGTTAGAAGGGGGCCCAAGGAGAGACCTCTGCATGTGTTTCTATCAGACATTCACTTCTAGCCCGGGAATGATGTCATTCATTCGATGCTGAGGGATGTTGTCTGGTTGATGTCTTTGCTGTGGGACTCTCAGAAGACTTCGGACAAGATGAAGGGTACAGCATGTCCTGCTTGAGGGATCTGTCCTTAGCTATTGGTCAGAGCCCTGTTTGGGAGGGTGCCTTCCCCTTTTCCACTTGTGGGTCTCTTGTGGATGCTTTTATGTGACCCAAATAGATTTTTATACTTTGGGCATTCTTCATGTTTTGTCCGAAATCGGATGTGTTGAAGAAGCAGGTTTGTTATTTGAAAATAACTTTTAATTATAGGAGCACATCCTTTAGATTCATTGCACAGAGTTTACTTTGACTTCTTTGTATGTTTTCCTCTGATGCTGTGTCACGTCGGGTGGCCCCCACAGCTCAAGGAACACACATGGCCGGGGAGGTAATAGATTGAGTTCTTTATTCTTGGTCGTAGGGCAGATGGGGTACACACTCTGCGGAAGACTCTTGTCCATGTCGTGCCCTCACGAATTCCCCATTGTATGTAACAAGGGTGTCCCTCTCCTTCCTGCTCCTACCCCTGCTGACCAGAACCAGTGCCTGTGCCCATCATTGTCCATGCAGGGTCCCAGTGTCCTGCTACATTTCCTACTGCAACATCCTGCATTGCATCTGTCTTGTGCAGCCTGGAAAGATTTTTTTTTGTGTGCCTTTCATACTGAATTGTGTCCAAGTTCGGACCCAGCCTAAGCATCTCATTTGTATCTTTATAGTTCCTAATTCTTGTAATCATGGCTCTAGGCGAAGCGTCTGGGGGTGACTTTTGAAACAAAGCTTAGTGTACCATTTCTACTTTGAAGTATTGAGACAATCTATCCGATGGTATGATCTTCCTCAACAAGTTCCCTAAATAGATCTCCCGACGAAGGCCATCGGTTCCCTCTGAAAACCCCAAGAATTGCAAATGTTTTATATTTGCTCTGCCCTTGGTGTCTTCCAATCTTATCAGCCAGAGCCTTGGTGGTAAAAATCAATTGGGTTACTATCATTTGAAGTTCCTGGAGAGAGAGTCCTCTAATTCTGAAATTCTGACTTATGCTTCTGTAACCCTATCCACCATGTGGCTTTTTTACAAGCTCCCATCACTAGTTGGAGAACACAAAGCATTTTGTACATTATTTACTATTGCAATGAACTGGAGCACACGTAGTTTCTTACACTTAGTAACATGGTCTGCACCCTTTACCTGTACCTTAATACTGTGCATATAAGTGTCAATTTCTCAGCCAAAGTGGGCAACTGGCCCATTGTTTTTATACCAACAAAGCACTGTCACTCACTATAGTGCCTAAAAACATTGCCTGGATGCCCCTATCTATGACCACACACTTCTAGTAGACGTGCACACCCATATCTCAATTGCGTTTATCCACATGAAGACACCTGTCACAGAATTCCAGATGTTTGTTTGAGGGAATCCTCTGCATATTCTTGTTTTAAACAATGACCTTGGCGCTCCTTTTTTTTTCCTAACCAAGGTGTCCCACAGGTTGCCCGGGACCCTCCTACTTGCCTAAGGAGCATTACTCTGCTCATATTGATGTAAGTTGCGACTGCGCCTGAACGAACTTCATGTTATGTCAGGTGTATATGACTGTTGGCAATCGCACAACGTGATTGGGTCTGATGCATTAATCTGCACCATTATCTATATGGTGCCGCTATGTGTTGCAAAATTTCTTAATACTTTTTGAATCATTTTTTGGAGTGCCTGTTGAGCTTTTGTTGTGAGAAACTGCCACCTCACTGTCTAGCTAAGGAGGCTCATACCACTAATTTCAAGTGTGTCCGTGAATGCAACATTGTACCAATACGGTGGATAGAGATCCGTATTTGTAACAACCTGACGCATGTGCTTTTCCACCTTTTGTCTCCCTCTCCTCTAGGTGGAACTGCTGGCCTGGAAATATTCAGGTGCAGGTTCATTAACATTGAACGATCATCCTTTATTAGAAGGGAGGTCTCAAGCCCCTGATAGGGGCATCAAGTCACTATTTGCTGGTCCTGATGAAGTGCCGCCCTTCCCTTGGGCTTACCAGGCACGAAACATATTGATCACACCTTGTTAATAGCCATTCTGGTACTTGAAGACCACATGATGGCACCACTGTTTTTACTTAGTCCTGGTACCCTTCTCCTATAAATAATTGTCTTTAGGATAACAGAGCCTTCTTTAGATACCGCTCACTTTTTCGACTTAGTTAATTCCTTGATTTTGGGAAGGGGTTTTTCCAATTAGCCGAATAGATTGTGACCTGAATAATGACACTACTCAGATCATTTCTTGCTAATCGAAAGAGGCATATGCGTGTCTATCCATGAGGGAATGTGGTGGGCTGGATACTCATTTAAATAGCCATTCAAATAAATGCAGTTCATGCCTGTGATCCACGTCCGTGAACATTGCCTTGGAAATTTGTTTGCTTTTATTTGAGTTGGTCATAACCTGCCCTTCACTTACCCTAAACCTCAATGTTACGTGGCAGCTATATTGTAGGGGTTACTGGACTGCTTTGGTGGTCTAGTCAAGGTATCTTTCTGGCAGTGCAGGCAGACCGAGGAATCCATTTTCTGCTGTTGCTGCTGCCTTCTTAGTTATAGTCATAGTCATAGGTTCTTATACAGCGCACAAATCACCAATAGGTCTCAGGGCGCTTTTGAACCAGGAGTAGATCTTCTCCAGCCTATTACTCAGGGGCAGCAGCTTGAGTGTATAAGGCCATGCAGCCTGTTCTTTCTACACTCCCCCCCTCCGGGCTTTCCGCTCTCGCGATAGCTTTGACTCATTTATGGTAGCAACTCCCACCCACTGCCATTTCTTCCAGCAACTTGACAGCTCCCGAACCTGTTTTGCGAGTAGTTCGGACTGGATTGTCAGGGCACTCAGATCGGCGCATGTTACTAAATCAGCCGCCATAATTGGCAAGGAAACTGTGCCTCCCATTTATTACGTCTCAATGAAACCAGATCATGCTGGGTGACTGACTCTTCCCCATTCTTACCTCCAAGACAATCCTGCTATGTGCTTACTAAGTCAGTCACTCTGCTTCAGGGTTAACATTATTTTAAGATGGATCCCCTGCCAGGTGTCTGACTGTGCTCTAGCTATTCTATGTATTTATTATTTATTTATGTGTGAAGCACTCTTAAGTACAAGTGGTGATCCGCGTGTGGGTGTGCGTACATACAATATAGTCAAGCATCAGGCTCGTGCTTTCCAGAGCCTGGTCATGAAGGACCAAGCTGCCTATTGGGAAGAGTAAGACCCACCATAGGCATCCGCTACCATATGTGTCTCAAAAGATGATAAAAAGTTTTAGGACTGGGTCCTGAAAGGCAACAGTGGAGAAGAGCTAAGCCTGACATGTCTCTGACTCCACCCCAGCAGTATGAGCCTCTTGGGTGTAACCCTGCCTTGTGAATGACCATGTCCCATCCATATCTGTACTTCAGAACCATGACCTATTTACATGTGATTTGTTCTACTGCTAGCATGATGACCTTCATTGGTTGGTGTAGGATTAATCATTTTCTTGCATAAAGTACAGGCATGGACTGAATGCGTTATTCTAAAACATGTTACTATCATTCACAATGTGTCCACTGGTGACAGGGATTATCCAGCATACATTCAGATCACCGGTAGGCTTTCAAGGCTATTCTTGAGAATGGGTTTCCCATGTTAGAAAATAATTCCATAGTAGTACGTTTATGTATCTCCTGGGAAGGTCCATGGCTGTAGGTAGTGATGAATTGAGCCATCTTGTACGCAGACCACAGAAAGTTGAGTTGGACAGTATTGAACTTTCTAGACAATGTAAATATGGCAGGTAATCAGTGCTGAAGAGAACATTCCAGAATATTCTAAGAACCTAGTCCATGATTGTATGATCAGTAATGTTACAATTCAAACAGAAAAAATGAATCAATAGAGCCCCCATGGTGGTGTTGCAGAATACACAATAGCCGGCTCACAGGAAGGAAGATGCTCACCGGCCCCATCGGTATGCCCGCTTTGCTGTTGAAGAGCAGGCCCTGAGTTCTGCAAGGGGAAAATGCTTGTGTGAAATATAAAAAACAATCTAGGATTTGTGTAGGAGCTGTGTGAAATCTCAATATCGTACTGTATCTAACAGAAAGATCACTAAGAAACATTTATTATACAGACACCCGAGCCAAAGCCAGAATAACAGAACATCTGATTCAAACATGCATAGTATAATATGTATTATAAGCTAAACATTCTAGAATAAACTTGTTTCAGAGTGCATGGCCCAATGGGGAATAACAGAATGGGAAACATGCAGAAGATACCACACACTTTTCTCTTTATGATATGATACATTAACATTTAACTAAAATAACAATCTATTGATGACTAATAGAATCTAAAGAACAAAGAAATAATATCCATAATTTGAAAACATAGGGCCATATGCATGAACACATTTTCCCATAGACACTGAATGGGCAAAACCCTTTGATGCATCTGGCCCAAAATCTTTAGGAAATTCTGGAGGGCATGATGTGTGACCACTGGATCTATACATTCTGGGGTCGATTCCGATTCGGGAAAAAAAGCGTCCGTCTGAATCGTATCCGGAGCCCTCTCCGTACGAATCGTACACGTCCGTCCGAATCGCGTAGTACAATTCGTACGGACATTTTCCATCCGAATCGTCGCGACCCATACGAATTGTACCGGAGATTCCATACGACTCGTACCCTCACAGTGGACCGTACGATTCGTACACATGCTGTGCGAACCGACAAGTACGATTCGGACCGTTGAATGGAGACGCGATCCGTACGGTACACGTCAGGTAAATGCGATTCGTATGGAGGGTCACACATTTACATACACACCATATGGTGCGTACACCCCGTGATCTCAGGGGTACGGTGCATACCCCTGCGATCATGGGGTGTACCTACCGTACCCCATGATCGCAGGGTGTATGCACCGTACACCTTGCGATCATGGGATACGCACCGTAAACCCTGCAATCATGGGGTGTACGCACCGTACCTGGGGGGGTCCATTCCGTACCTGTTTCGAGGTGTACTCTACTTTTCCGGCAGTTTTCAGCTCCCGTAGGAAAAGAGTCGTACGGAGGGTCGGCGGGACGAATCGTACTTGCTGGGTCAGGAAAACCTGCTTCGAACCGTACAAACATCGCTTGCTGCGTGTTCCGGCGGCGATTCATACAGCAATTCGAGTCGTACGGTTCCTGGTACGATTCGTACGGCGAGCTGCATTGGGTGAGAGTCGTACTACGTCATACGTACGGGGACGTTGCAGGGTACGATTCGTACGGGAAAAAGACTCCGTACGGCTATTCGGAGTGCTTTTTCCCGAATCGGAATCGGCCCCTCTGTGTCCAAACTCACTGCTGCTAGCATCAAACATGTTATGATTTTCTTTATTGACACCCAATACTTCACCAAAACCACAATTATCAAACCTTGAAAATTTTAATGTATGACGTTACAATGCATACATTTTCAACGCATGCCTTTAAAACGCAGTTTTTACATCGCAACATACTTTACAACGCATTATTTTACATCGCATGTGATTACATCGCATTTTTAGAAATTACCTTTACAAAACATTCCATTACATCGCATCATACCATTACAATGCATGCCTATACAAGGCATGCCATTACATCGCATTTAAGGTAAGTGTTGGATAGTGTAGGGGTAATAATTACTATTCTAACTCCAGTGAGTGCAACAGTAGGGTAAGTGTTGGATAGTGTACGGGTAAAAATCACTATTCTAACTCCAGTGAGTACCACAGTAGGGTAAGTGTCAGATAGTGCAAGGGTACTATGCGTTGTAATGGTATGCATCGTAATGACTTGCGATGTAATGCCTGTGTTATAGTGACATGGGTTGTAATGACATGCATTGTAGTGACATGCGATGCAATGGCTGCTTGTAATGACATGCAATGTAAATGATGTAGTGATGTAATGAATGAGTTGTAAAGGTTGAGCGATATAATGACTGCGTTGTAAAGGTTGTTTCCCAGAAAATTTGGCACCTTATCCAAAATTTAAAATTCTCCCATCTTGGGTTTTAATTGCATTGCAAAATAGCTTCTCTACTTTCATGGGTTTGGTAAACTTAGACCACTCAACAATTCTCGTGGGAGCTTTAATCTTCACACATTCTCCTTCTTTCACTCCCACTATACTAGTATCTTTAGCAATATCATGCTCTTCTTTACACTGCATCTGTAAGCTTATTTCTCTGAGTCCTCAGGAATCACCAGCAACCACATTCTCCCTACCTTTCTGCCACTTCATCCAGGCTGGGACAAGTTTGGTGTTAGGTTTCTTGCCTCTAAACAACTCGAAAATGGATTCATCAGTAACTTGGCGTTGAGTTTATCGACAAGATAACAGATGGTTAACAATTTCATCTCTCCACTTTAACCCTTTGCTCCTAGCCAATTGAATGCATTCTTTAAGTGTTTTATTAAATCTTTGAAAAACTGCATTTGTTTCAGAATAGTATGAGGCACAGTGACAATGCACAACTTCATTAGATTCCAAGATCTCTGCATTTCATTGGAACAGGACCGCACCCCATTTCATTGAGAATCGAGGTAGGACGTGTTTCCCTCATGAAATTGTTCCCGAGACATGTTCCCTGACTAAAGCTTCCTCAAACTCCTCGTCTGAAACTACACCCTCAGTGACCACATTCACATTCTCCAAGGACCATCATTTTCCTCCAGCAACTTACATGCATCCATGTTTTTATCAGAATCGTCCACCAACCTGTACAATCAGTCTGCCGCTTTGTTTTTTAATCCAGGAATATACTCTGCAATGTACTACCACAAGTTTATCCCTCATTGTCTAATAGTACTCAACAAGACTCAAGCCCCTGCTTTGTAAATAGCTCTGCTAAGGGTTAGCAATCCATGCATACCCTAAAGTAAGTGCCCCATAAAGAATTTCTTAACTTGTTCAAAGCCAATGTGCAGCCAATGCCTCTTTATCTATGACAGAATAATTGACTTTGGAACTATGCAACAATCTAGAAGCAAATGCTATTAACTCTTCCTCAGTCACACCTTCCTGTCACAAAACAGTCCCCAAAACTTTTGAAATTACATTATTTATAACAACTAACTTGCAACCAATGATAAAGGTTGTCAGCCTGGGCACATTAGCTAAGCAGCAATTGATGTCTTTCAACTCATCTCCACAAGCCTTGTTCCATGCAAACACACCTCTGTCATCTCTCTCATGTTAAAAGTGCTGTTTGCCAAGTTGCCAATGAACTTACTATAGAATTTTACCGGAACACATCCTTGTGTTTAGGTGCAACCCCCTTCTCTATAGATTCTGCTAGGTCTCTTCTTTTGGGTTCAATTCACACAATGACCAACAAAAGTAAGGTCCTTGCATCCAGATTTACAGTTATGAACCTCAACTGTCAATCAATAATCAAAACTTTTCTTTAGCATCATCCTTACTCTCTCATTGTGCTCTGTCTTATCACCCTCACAGACCAACACTTTAACTTGATACTATAACACATCAGGAATGGATGCTAACCTTGATGACACAGCTCTCTGGAAAGCAAAGGCTACTGACACTAGCCCAAACAGCAACACATTTTTTAATTTGCATGCCCTTATTGATGTGGAAAAGGTGGTCGACTCTTGGCACTCAGGAGGCACTTGGTGATAAGCTGATGCCAAGTTTAACAATGAGAAACAATTGGCAGTAGCTAATGTCACCATCATCTCTGAGATGGATGTTAGGCAGAGGAAATTTGTCTACCACAACTACTTTATTTAAGACTCTAAAATCCACAAATAAGTGAATCTTTCCATCATCCTTGCAAGCCACTGCAAGGGGAGTGAGCCTCTCAGTGGCTTACACAGGTTTTGTTAAACCAAATGTGCATAATGTTTCTAGTTCTTCATTCACATCTCCTTTTAGTGAGTGGTGATTTGGTACCATGGGATGCCATAGGACCCACTCCTTTCTTTTGTTTCATCTTGAACACATAAACGTTCAGGAATCCCAAATAGTCTATGAATACTTCTGGAAATTATTTCTCAAAGGATATTAGCTCTTCTACCACCTGTGCCTGAACTTGTGGGTGAGCACTGTAGTTCAAACTTACTCCTATCTCATTTTGTATTGGTCAACCTAATATGTTGTCACCTGTTATAGACACATACATTCTGTCTACAGAAATCATACACTTGAACTTAATATCTCCTTGGAAATATGCTATCATTTGTATGGGTTATCCTCTATGGCCCCCAGGACGAATATCCACTTTACTCAGCCATATCTTCCTTCCATACAACCTCTTGAATATGTGCCCCCACCTTCAATCCTTACATTATCCTTAGGATTGCCTGAATCCTTGTCACCTATCTGCAGGACTTTCATATAAAGCCCGTTGGGTACATACAGCCAGTGCTCCATCCCAAAATGACCTGGCACCTTTCAATTCCATCCAGAGAAAGGCCATTTAAAAGCCCAGTGCCAAAGTTCAACACCAAGAAAATCTAGCGGTTGCTCCATAAGGCCATATAATAATCAAATGGGTGCACCAGCCTTGTGATCTAATTCTGAGGAGCTTGAGGTATGTTTGACGTTGCATGACTTCCTAATAGAAAAATAAAATTGTTCGCAGGAGAAAAATTAGATAAATGAACTCAGAGTCTAAAAGGGCCAACAGGGGATGCCATTCCCACCATTATAGGTGCAAGTGAAAATCATAGCTAGCAGTCCACTGACAAGCTTTGAAGAGATATTTGCTTGAAAGAAAGAACTACTAAGAAATGAGGAAATTATATGGGATTTACAATAATAAATTCTCTCAGTAAATGCAAACTGTGCACATATTTAAAATAAGAGTAACCTCCATTAGAAGATTGATTTTTCTACATAATGGAATCATTTGGCCAAAGAAATGAATTTAGTCAAGGAGCTGGACCAAAAGAAACTGACTTGATGATTGATAAATATAGGGCTCAGCGTGATTGCGATAAGGCTTTAGCCAAGATAAATAACTGCAAAAAGTCACTCAGTACAGCAGTGGTTATAATTCAAAAGATGAGAGAGTAGCAAATGATCAACTTGGAAGAAGTATAAAATCCTGGCTTGATTAGTCACCAACACACACACACACATCAAGCAAGCCGGCATGCAAAAATACAGTCTGAAAGCAAAATCTTTGGGACTTAAAGCTGAAAAAATAAGAGGGATATTTCTAGCACATCAATAACTTTAGTAGTAAAAGAGCAGCTCGCTGTTATGAACCAGGCTTCAAATAAGTATAAAATTATTAGAATACAGCCTCAAATTAAAATAGCATCACTATAAGAAGTAGACTTAAGCCAGGATTGCAACTGCAGCTTTTGAAGAAGGGACAACAGGAGCAGCTGCTTTTTAGCTCTTTACAGAACGAGATGATTGGAGTGGGCATATCTGTTTCAAGTTATGCAGCAATTTGGCCTAGGGGATGGTTTTGTGGATTGGACAGCTCTTTTGTATTGCCTGTCTACAGCACGGGTAAAGACGGGTGGGATGATATTGGATGCTTGTACCGTGGGTTGGGGAACGAGACAGGGCTGCCCCCTTTCCCCATTGCTGTTCGCCCTGGCCATGGAGCCATTGGCGGCTAGGGCCAGGATGGGCCTGCATTATCCGGGGCAACAAGTACACACGCATATTCATCATATCGCACTTCATGCCGATGATCTCCTTATGTTTTTGGCTGAAACGGAGGGCGCCCTCCTTGGCGCGAAGACTTTGTTGGGAGACCTTAGCATGATTGCCGGCCTTAAGGTAAACTGGGCGAAGACTGGTCTGTTTCCTGTCGCGCTGACTACTGAAGGTCCATTCAGATTAAGATGGGAGCGTCAATGTATGACGTACCTTAGCACTCTTATTTACCACACCCAAACTGACCTATTAGAGGGCAATGTGGGCAGGGCCATTAGGGGGCTTAAAGGTTGTATTGAGTTTTGGGGCACACTTCCACTCTCCGTAGCTGGGTGGGTGGCCGGGCATACCCTGCCACGTCTTGGCAGGGTATGCCCGGATGTGGGTCCCTTGCTCACTTTGCCGCTGGATTCAAGCTAGCCTGGCTGATGATGGCTGATTAGCCAGAAACCGGTCCCAAGATGCTTGTTTCCGGTCCAGGGAAAACATGGTTTGGCAGTTCGGGCTGGACTGTTCCCATGAGGCACAGGGTCAGACTGGTCATGTCTGAACTGGGGTGACGGAGTGAGCTAAAGAATAATGATGGATTAAACCTAGATCAGTTGACTGGGGGTGAGGACTTGCAATGTTCAACACTCCGTCCATCATGCCCTTTGGTTTTCCTTCTTAAGATGATAGCACTCCCTAGACTGCTGTACTACTTTAGGACGCTACTTATCTGGATTCCAGCCTCTGTTTTTAAGCAACTTCAGTCGATGGTGGTTGGGTTCCTTTGGGCCCAGAGAAGACAAAGTGTGGCACTTAACATGTTGATGAGGCCGAGATCGGAGGGCGGCTTAGCGGTCCCTGACTTTGAAACTTATTATTTAGCAGCGCAGCTGCAGTGGCTTACTCAGACAGTAGCATGGACATTTCGGGGCCCAGACTGCATAGAGGGGAATCAGGTTGATAGACAGATGCTCTCAAGATTAATATTGAAGCTGCCGCTCTCGGCCTCCTCTCTCACTCGAGAGATGGGGACTTTTAAATGCTGCTGGAACAGAAGTCAGTGGCAAGCACGAATAACGCGGCCGTATGCCCCTGAGATCCCGCTGACGATGTGCACTGCTCTGCCGCATGGTGGTAACTGGGTGGCACTGACTGACTGGGCGGCGAGGGGGTTGGCCACCATGGGGGATCTCTATGAAGATGGTGCTGTAATTCCTTATGAAGTATTGCAGGACTGGTTTGAGTTAGACCGTGGGGACTACTTATTGCATTTGGCGCTTATAACGGTCATCCAAGCGCATTGGAAGGAGGGGTTCAGAGAACCACCAACCTCAATGGCTTGTCAATACATAGTACTGGCAGCGGGTACCATTAAGGCGGTCACGTTCCTGGACTGCCGAATGACGCATGAGAGACTAACCCCACTGATATCTCTTCGACAAAAATGGGAGGAGGACTTAGGCAAGGACATCCCTGAGAAAGCGTGGGCAGGACTGGTGGAGCTCACCTGAAAAAGCACCAGGAACGTGTCTTTTCAATTGTTGCTTTTTTATATTCTCGACAGGGCTTATCTTACACCAGCCAAAAATGTATAAATATTTTAATGTGGCTTTGGCAATGTGACCGTGCTGTAATACGGTGGGAGCAGATTTTTGTCACATGATGTGGGGGTGTCCTCAGCTTGGGACATATTGAGAGGAGGTGGTAGCACTTTTGCAAGATGCCACGAATCGAGATATAGAATCCACTATAGGCCTTTGTTTGCTGCACTGGTTCCCCCACACCTCTAAGAATAAGATAACGAGCACGTTTATAGACTTGGGGCTTTTGCTGGCGAAGAGGGAAATTATGGCTCACTGGAAGGCCAAGAAGGGTCCTAGTTTTCGGAGATGGCGAACCAAGTTTATTAAATGGGCGGAAGATTGCAGTTGGCAACCCGGCTAATAGTGACAAGGCGCTGGAGATGGCGAGAGCTTGGGAGGCGCTAGTACAGTTATGAAAAGTCCCAGATACTGACTCTGATGTGGAATCGGGTGCGTCAGTATTGGATGTGCCGCCCTGAGGGGGGTAAATTTCTCTAGGGGAATGATCATGCTGGTTTGCTACATGAGTGCTACTTCTTACAACAGAGAATTGTATCCTTACTTGACGTTTTGTATTTGATTAATATCGACATAGCTGGGACTTGTTACCACCAATTACCACGTACAGTTGTTACGCCAATGGGGAGGGGGGTGAGATAAGAGGGAGATTGCATTTTGCAATGTCAGGTTCATAGCAAGAGGGTGAATAATTGTATATGAAATTGGCAGGATTGTTTATTGCAAATGGACTAGCATCTTGCATTGCAGTGAGGTATGGTTGGCAGCTCCTATCAAGTGTGGTTTCTTGTGAAACAAATGCCTGTCAGATGTGTAAGATAATCCGCAATTATTGCTAATCCTCATGACATGTTACTCTAAATGCAATTATGTCGTGATATTGCCTGCAATTATTTTGTTTGACTTTAAAACAATTAAAATATATTTAAAAAAAAAAGGAAATACAGAACAACGAGATCTGTTTGAGCAACAAAACTAGTCCCACCTAGTACCAATTAGAAGTTGTCGTCTGACTTCGGAATCAGTGTAGAGACATCCGGAGATATATAGAGAGGTAGAGAAGATGAGGCAGGTAACAGATCTTTCTTGGAAAATAAGAAATCATAGTGTCATGGGGCGCACATGCCTTCCTCTCAAAAGAAAGTAATGAGCAGACAGAGATAGTCCATTAAAAAAAAAAAGTCTTAGGACATAAATTCAAGTTGATCTGTCAGATGTGATCCGATATCACATATTCGGAAATGTTGTGGAATAACATGGACATTTTGCCGCTTACTACACCAAAATCTGCTTGTCCTGGTAAATACAAGGCTTTTTCCCCCTTGTTAAATTGCAGCAAGATTGACCTGCAGAAATTCTGCAAATCGTGCAATCTTTTGCGCAACTGGTAATTACATGATGTGATAACCATCTCAACACTTTTAATTGCAATCCCTGTGCAAACAGTTGTATGGTTCCATGTCAGTTTCAGGATCCATAATTTTTTGCCCCAAATCACGTATACAGTGTGTGTCAGTCAGTGGCGGCTGGCAGAGAATGGGGTGGTAGGAGTATGGAAGAGGGGGTGGGTCAAAAAACAAACTATTATAAAATAAAAACACTAACCTTTTGACTGCTGCCGTCTGTCCTCTGTCGAAGCTCCTCTTTCAGGTGAGTCCCAGAATGAGGAACACATAGGCTCCCCTAAGCCTATCACAATGCTGTAATACAGAGTTATGATTGGTCTGAGCGCCATGGTTCGGAGCTCAGACAGGGACTATGGGCCTGTGCTTGTTCCTCACCAGGCTGTGCATTACAGCCTGGTGGGGAACATGCAAAGTGCGCTTGACAGTTTAGCCGCCCAGGACGGCTGGCCAAACAGTCATGCACGCTTAGAGTGTGCAAACCACTCCTTCCCCTGTGACCCCAGCCTCTGCCCACTATAAACCATTCCAGCAACTACAAAAAATAAAATGATGATAGCGAAGTTATTACCATTTTTTTTTCACTGCTCTGAGAGCAGTGGGGCACACTCCTCTGCCTTAGCCCCTGGTGTCAGTGAGGCCAGGTATGAGCACAGTGGCAATTTCTACACCATCTGCTCCACAAATACTTAGGGCAATAAAAGGCAGGAGCAGCTCCTCCACTAAGGAGGAGGAGCGTCGCCCCACTGCTTTCAGAGCAGTGAAAAAAGGAAAAAATAAAGGTCCAGATGTAGGTAATCTGATTTTACCGATTCTAAAATACAGAATTTTACCAAATCGGTATTTTAGAATCGGTAAATGGTATGTAGACAAAAAATCGGTAAAAAATATTGATTCGGTAAAATTCGGAATCGGACATTCGGAAAGTACCGAATCGGTATTTATCGAATCGGTAATTACCGAATCGGTAATTACCGAATCGGTATTTCCCATTTATCCCTATGGGCCTTTTGGCCCATAGGAATGAATGGGAAATACCGAATCGGTAAATACCGATTTGGTAAATACCGATTCAGTAATTTCCGAATCGGAAAGCAAACAAAAGTGAAACCTAAGTAGGAAGCCAATCAGGTGCTACCACCCTCACCCTCCCTACCAGGAAGTGACTACACAGGCAGCTACAACTAATTAGAAGCTTCTGGAAAGGCAGTTGGAGCTGAGCTGAGTCCCTGAGCAGCAGAAAAAGTATTGATCACTTTTAAAGCTGCAAAATGGCAAGCAGAAAAGAAAAAGAGCAGACAGAGAGGAGGAGGAAACTCAAATTCAGCAGCATGGAGCTGCAGGTCCTTGTTGAGGAGGTGGTGAAGGTGCACCAAAAATCTGTTTGGCAGGCAGTCCCTCACTGTGGCAGAATCTGCCAAAAGGAAACTCTGGCTGCACATACTGGACAAAGTTAATGCAGTTGGGGTGACTACCAGAGACGCAGAGGACCTTAAAAAGCGATTCTACGACCTCAGGAGCCAAACTAAGAAAAAATAGGCTGAACACCACAAGCAGCCAACAAAACCTGGCGGAGGCAGGAACCTAGCACCCCCCCTTACTGACCTGGAGGAGATGGTGGCCTCAACCATTGAACCAGACAGTGTCTGCGGACTGGGAGAAGTAGACAGCTCTGCCAGAGCTGCAAGCAGAAAAGGTAAGACACATGCACAGCATTCCCCCCCCCCACCATCATCCTTACCTGTACTCTTTGTGGCCAAGTGAACCCCAGTCCAGTACTGCTAGCACTATACAGGAGCAATGCATCATGGAGCATGTAGTCAAGAAATGTAAGAACATGTCATACAGCACAGCAAGCACCAAGTTAGGGAAATGATTGCACAGAGAATAAAGCTAAAGTGTGAAATATTTCTTTGTAGTGACTGTGAGACAGTAGCGCTTAGCTAATGTACGCTCATATGTCCACACGTGAAACGTCTTGCAGGCGTTCGCAGGAGACTAAAGGCACACCACCTGAGAGGGAGGAGAGTCAGGAGCCAGGTCCAACTACCCAGAACGTACCGGAGGACACAGGTGCACCAAGGAGCCATCCTCCTGCACAAGACTTAGAACTGGCTCCAGAGTTGCAGGCATCCCTTGTAAGATCTCAATCCTTTCTGCTGCTGTCATCCCCAGAAATGCCAGCATCACACCATGACACAACACCTGCATCACAGCCAAGCAGGAGGCATGTTGTGGCCCCACTTGTAGAAATGGAGTCAGCAGCAGCTGACATTGCGGGGGAAGAAACGCACAACTTGCCTGTGGATGATAGCCCTGGCACACTGCACTCTAGTGCAGAGGTGGGCTATAGTGGTGGAACACGCCGCAGAGTCCTTGAAAGGCGTGCAGATACGCCTGTGGAGGGTCAAAGTGTGTTCCGTGGCCTGGAGGGGTCCATGTGAGAATCCAGAGGATGTAGGGAAGAGCCATCCAGTCATGCCAACGCCAACTGAGGTCCCTGAACAATAACATAGGAGACATAGGAAAAGGCATCAGGGAGCTTGTAGAAGTGAACAAAGAGATGGCAGCAGGGATGGGCGAAATGAGCCAATCGGTGCAGTTGCTATGCACCAAACTAGGCACTGATTTTGAGTCCAGGCGCAAGGAAAGGCAGCGTGCTCATGGCCAAATTAAAGCAATCAACCGCCTGGCCACTGCCACATCCCTGCTATGCAGGAGAAGCAGTAACATGCAGGAGGCAATGACCCAAAATAGCAATGAGGTCACTAGGGGCATGGGCAGGATGACCAGTGCTCTTGAGCCGCTGTTAAATGCCCAAACAGCACAAACAGCTGCTCTGGATGCGCCTGTGAGTGAGGAGAGCACAAGCAGGAGCAGCATGGCAAGCTCCCTGTCACAGAGACAAGGAGGAGCAGCAGGCGCCACGCTGAGGCCACAGGCCAGCAAGAAAGTGAGCACAGTGAGCACCATGCAAGTGGCCCTGGGATGCGAGGGCAAAAATGACTATGACAGTTCATGGTGAAGTGAACCAGGAATGACATCATTTAAGTTAAAAATGTTTGTTGCACATTTGTGCTGTAGTAACCTATGTCATGACACAATTAAACTACATTAGTTGCATACTCCACCTGTCTGTGTCTCTTTACTTACTTAAAAGAAGTTGCGTGTGACCTCTTCCCGTCTGTGTCTGCCATCAGTTGGTGTTGCAACTCCAGATGTGTGTGGTTCAGGCAGTGCTTGGTCGTCATCATGGTCCTCATAATCAGAGATAGACACTTTGGTGCCCTTCTTATCTGCAAGGTTGTGAAGCATTGCCCAGGCTGCAATCATCTTGCAGCAGGTGATCGGTGTGTACTGGCGGGCCCCTCCACTCTTATGTAGGCAGCGAAATCTGCTCTTCCATATACCAAAGGTGCGCTCCACAATGTTTTGGGTTGTTTTGTGTGCCCTGTTGTATCTCCTCTGGCTTGGTGTTGTAGGGTTGAGGTAGGGTGTGAGGATGAAGGACCGGAGGGCATATGCACTGTCCCCTAATTGCAAGAAGAAAAAACATTACTCACATGCACACACACACATACATCTGCTATACGTATCAGGGGAGTTTCACACAGTCTGTTACCTAGCAAGTATCCTTCGCCAAATTCCCCTGCTGTCAGGCGTGGTTGATCCCACTGTTTTGGAAGATGTAAGAGTCGTGGGTACTCCCGGGAAATTTGGCTACTATGTCAGTGAATATGTACTTGGAATCACAGATCACCTGTACATTTATGGTGTGGGTGGACTTCCTGTTCCGATAAATGTACTCTGTGGCAGCAGGTGGGCATATTGGTATGTGGGTACCATCAATGCAGCCAATGACGTTTGGGAAATGCGCCATCTGATAAAAGTCTGTCTTTGTCCTGAGCAGTTCTGCATGCGTTGCAGGGAAGCTGATGTAGTAATGCATTCTCTGCAACATGACGTCAAGGAATTTTTGGAAGAAACGGGACAGACAGCTCTGGGACACCCCACCTACCGCAGCAACCACACTCTGGTAACTCCCAGATGCAAGCAGGTGTAGGCTGCACAGCACCTGCACATGGGGTGGGATGGCGTGCGCCCTTGGGGTTGGATGGTCCAACAGTGGGTGGAGGTCCCTGATAAGGTCCAGGATAGTTTGGGGGGCCAGCCTGTACCTCTGTAGGATCTCAGGCTCAGTTAGCTGGAATAGAGTGATCCTCTGCCTGCACACCTGCTCCTCCCTCCTCCAGACCCTCTCTCCTTCTGCCTGTAGCCGTAGCCGCCTCGCAATGACATAGAATGCCGCCATTCTGGTGAAAGTGGTGCATTTTGGGGCCTTTTTTATAGCCTGCACCTGGTTACCACCTGATTTCAATCCATGGTAAATATTGATTCTTAAATACCGAATTTCATGCAAATTCGATATTTAAAAGGGTACCTACATCTCGAAATTCATTTTTTCCATTTCTTAATTTCCGAATCGGTATATTTACCGATTCGGTAACTTTACCGATTCAGTAAATTTACTGATTCGGTAAAGCGAATCGGAAAATTTACCGATTCGGAAAATGTTCCGATTCAGTAAAGTTTCCGATTCGGAAAATTTACAGATTAAGTAAATTTACCGATTCAGATGTTTTTGGGTCCTCTACATCCCAAATGCCCAATACCGGTCGGTAACGGGCGAAATTCAGTAATTTCGGCCATTTCCGATCGGTATTGGGCCACCTACATCTGAGCCTAAATGATAATACCTTTGGCTAAGATACCAGTGGCAGATGTATGATATATTTTGGCCATTCTTGATGACATTCTGGTGTTCTTAACTTAATAGTTGCCCATTTTCAACATATTGTTGGCATTTGTGGAAGCATCCATTCTTTCCCTGGCATATTAATGGTCAATCCATAGTTTTTGTGGACATTCTTGCAGTGCTATTGCTATTCCTGAGATAATACTGGCCAAGCCATGGTATGTAGACATTTTGATGATTTTTTTGCTATGCCTGTGTAAAAGTGGTCCTTCCGTGACTCGTTGGCATCATTAGCAGCACCGTAGCTTCCACTGGCATAACAGTGGCCAATCTTAGACCTAATGTGGCTATGTCAACATCGTTCTGGCTATCACTGGCATAATGGTGCCTATCCTTAACATACTGTGGATGCTCTTGGCATGATGGTGGCTCAGAGTTGAATAACGGTGGCTCTGGTGCAACGTTGCGTATCTTTACTTATTGTTCTCATTATGTGCATACTTATGATTATCTCATGCACAACTGTGGTGAAAATCCCCGCCCTATGTTGGACATCCCTAGTATTTCCTAATGATAATGTAGATAAATGGCATAATCTACCCATTCTGAAATTGGTATTTGTGAGTACTTGGTAACAATGTCAAACCAGTGTTGCCTAAATATGAAAATAATTTTTTTCCGGACAAAAAAAACTGCCTTTCAGTGAAAAATACAACCTTCTATTTGTGGGAACTGAACCTTCTGATGCAAAATCGGATGCACAAAGATTGTCTTGTAATTTATTTTTAAGTGTGTTTAGAAATTAGCAAGCTGAAACTGCCGACAAAATTCTTGCATATATTTGAAGGTGACATTTGTGAGATCATTCAAGCTGAGATTCAAGTGGGTACTTAGCCTTTTGGTTCTTTTGTACCAGAGGGTCTTTCAACATAGGTAATGACAAAGCTTTCCATGATCCTGCTGCAGCTGTGTAAGGCCTGGGTGAGTAAGACTGATGTAGAGTGTCTATTTCCTTATCATTTAGGTTCTGCATAATTGGCCTGCAGCATTTTCTATGATGTGTGTAAATGTGCCGTTGCTGATTTGTGATTTTTGAGGTCTATATTGCAGGAGAGTGGATTATTGCGTGGTGTGGTTATGAGCCATCATCATGTAATTATGTCACAATCGTTATCAGTTCCACTTAGGTTCGTTTGAAAAATCTAGCTTACCTTTGGTTAGCTCTGGCACAGGGAAGTCAGGCTTAGTCAAATGGACAAGTGTAAAGCATTTAGAAGTAAAAAAAAAAAAACAGCTAATAAGAAGGAAAAAGGACACAATAAAAATCCAACACCAGTTTATAAAATCAGATTGTAATTTTAGCTTTAAAGAGACATGAAAACGACAATCATCTATCAAGAGGAACCGAAGATATGATTTTTCAAAAGTAGGTGAAATACTTTTAACTTAGGGCCAGATATAGGTAAATTCAATTTAGCGAGTCCTTAATAGCGATTTTTAAAGAATCGCTTTTAAGGACTCGCTAAATTGAATGTAGGTAGGAATCACAAAAATATTTGCGGTTCCTTAATATTCCTTAATTGCGAATCTCAAATTGAGATTCGCAATCAAGGAATACCATCCAATTCATTCCTATGGCCCAAGAGGCTTATAGGAATGAATAGGATTTGCGCCCGCAATTTGCGAGTAACCAAGAGGCACTCGCAAATTCTGGGCGCAATTTCAAGGGTGCAAGGGTTCCAAAAGGACACCCTGTTGCACCCCTGAAATGTGCATGTGTGCACATGTGGCGCACATACATGCCCTAAGTGCTTTTTAAAGGAAATCACCAATTATCACCAACTTGAAGTTGTTGGTAATTAGCGATTCCTTAAGGCTAAAGTGCACTTTCTTTTGTGCTACTTACATTGCATTAAAGGAATCGCAATTTGCGATTCCTTAAACGCAATCACAAAATAAGGTATCGCAATTTTTGCGATTCCTTATTTTGAGAGTAGGTTTAATCTTACCTACATTGCTCAGAGCCAAATTGCGATCACAAAGGCTGAAATTCTGCGAATTTCAGCGTTTGCGGTCGCTATTTGGTTTCCTACATCTGGCCCTTAGTCTTTTGGATGCAACAATTTATTGTAATCGGATTTAGTGGGTTAGAGTTAGCCACGACAAAAGGGCTGAAACCCCCCTTAACCCCTCCCATGCTGATGACGAGCTCAGCTCGTCATCAGCCGTTAGAACGCTCACACGTGGGGATAATTCCCCTGCTGTGCTCGTGTGCTGATGACGAGCTGAGCTCGTCATGGCCGTTAGAACGCTCACACGTGGGGATAATTTCCCTGCTGTGCTGAGTGTTCTAAGGAACGGGCGTGGCCGTGACGAGCTCAGCTCGTCATCAGCACACGAGCACCGTGGCTGATGATGAGCTGAGCTCGTCATCAGCACTGGGGCGCTGTGGGCACCCCCCTACCCCCAGCACAGCAGGGGAATAACCCCCGCAGCGTAGGGGTTAACTTTACACCTGGATGTGCCACAGTGGGTTCCAGGCTAATCACTAGGACCACTCAGGCCCAGGGAACAGTTACTTGCCGAATTCAACAGCTTGAAGTCCTTTCAGTTATCTTGAATTTATTCTTCACAGGGTTGCTGCAGAGTTATTGAGTTTCCACAAGGAATACAGGATATTAGACGATGCTGAGGATACTGGTGCTGTTGAGGTTACTGGTAAGCGGAGAGACCCCTCTTTAGGCCCCCCTTTGGTCAATGAATTTTGGGGGTCATCTGTGGTCTCAGGACTCGATCTCCCAAGATGCACTGGTGGTGTCCAGTGCAAGTCCAACCATCAGCAGCAGCGGTTACCAACAGATGATCCCAGTTAGCTAAATTCTTTCTGAAGGGGGGACCAGAGTGCACTCTGACATCCTTCATGGATCCAGTGACCTTCGGCACACCTTCTGAATGTCAGGGTCAGTTCCCTAGCTTGAGCTTCATTGTCAGGGGTGAGCAAGAGGTTCTGGGCTGCTAGGCTCGGGCGGTGCAGACTCCTTCAGCTTTTATGGCCATGCAGCTGTAAACCATCTGACTCTTGGAGTCTCTCCTTCTGTTCTGTAGCCGGTGGGCAACTATTACACTAGTGGGCACCGCAGGCACATCCTTGGGTTCAGCAGGTGCAGTTGTTTTTGTTTTTTAGTTGGTTGAGGGCCCAACAATTTCCCAACAATAATGTTTTTCAAGAAGTATGACAAAATAAGCACTTACAAAGCCAAAAAGGCAGAGGCCAAATTGCATGAATGTGAGCCCTAGTGGGGCAAGACACCAACAAATCAAGATGAACAAATAAATAATATTTACATGATGGCAGACTGAATAACAGCAGAAAGAGTTGCTAAAGGATTACATAAGCCCAGCTTCATTGCTGTCGGTTAAATTGCTTGCTCGGACCAAAAAAAGTGAATAGTTGATGATTCTTCAGATTAAAGAAGCCTCTCAAAATAACACTGAGTGTTCAAGTAAGGCAGAGACCAAACCTTTGTGGCACTATAGCCTCTGATGTCAGAGGACACCGTAAATGGTGCCTTGCTCTCAGTGGGTAAGATTTCACTAGCCTAAGCCATTTTCACAACTGGCCCTCTGGCTAGCACTCTCAGTCGGTTGACCAAAGCTTCAGTGGTCAGACAGACTGAATTAACTTTTTGAATCCTGCCCTCAGAGTCGACCTAGATCATGGTTCTAGGTATGTAAACCGGGCCTGTTTAACCCTTTCGATGCTGATGACGAGCTCAGCTCGTCATCACCCACGGGTGTCGTGTGCTGATGACGAGCTGAGCTCGTCATGTAACGCGGTATTTTGAAAATTGCCGCACACGGCAAAAATTACCGCAGCACCGAAGGGGTTAAGAATATAGGGACAGATTTAGCATTATTTCACGCAGCGCAGCAAGTCACCAGGCTGCGCTGCTGAAACGGAAGGGCAGGAAGGCGCATATTTAACATGATACGGCATATTCATGTCCTTTCCTTGCACTGGCGAACAATGTGCTGCCTAGCACCAATGCAGACACTCGTGCACCATGGCGCAAGGTGCCTGCATTGCAGGAAGGATTCTTTTTGCACTAGAAGGGGTTCCTTCCTTCCCAAAAACAATCTGCATAGGTATTTTCCTCTTTCTAAAAGAGAGGAAACACCAAGGAGAAATAAAGAGATTTCTCCTTGTTGCACCTCCCTTGGGAAGGCGTAACATTTTGATGCAATCCCAGGATTACCTGTGTTGGTAAATCTAGAAACACCCCAAAATCCATGGGTTGATGCGTGGGAACACCCGTGCCCAACCCATGGAACATCTCACTGGGGCAGAGTAAAGCATTGCAGCGATTTGCGCTGCCTTACGGTACTCCAGATTCATCAAGCCACTCAGAGCCCCGCAAGGTGACCTTGCGTTGCTTGATAAATCTCACTTAGGTTTTGTGTAGCCCTTGCACCCCTTTGCGTGTCGCAAGGGCAACGCAAAACCATGATAAATTTGCCTCATAGTGATTTGACTCTCAATAAGGTAGTGGCTATCCGGATGGCGTTGGTAGTGGTCTTGCTCCATCACCCGTCACAAACATCTTCATCGACATTGAAGTACATTAATGTGAATGAGTGCTGGATAGATATGCATGATGTCATATACGTACAAGAAGTATGATCTTGGCAGCGGAATTGGTTTGATGACAGAAGCACCTTCCGCGGTGCATGAATCGACTTGTGTCGCCTCAGTCTTTGGGAATGTAGTAAATGTCGCCCTCGTCGAATCTTGAGGGGCGCCAATGGGCCTTGGCCTCTAGATAGTCAAACGTTAATCCAGTTCGAAGTAGAATATGTTTTTATTCCAATTACATCGACATTGTAGTATATTTGATAGTCATATAATCACTTGTAGATTAGTCATTGGAATCGACATTAGTTTTACAATCCTTTGAAAATCCCGTTGTTAATCCCAATGCATTTCGGGACGAGGAGTCCCTTCATCAGGGGATCACAGTGTCGGGCGTGTAGATAGTATCCTAGCGTTTCCGCGTTCTGTGAAGCGCGATGGCGTGTTGTGGAGGTACAAAGGATTTTCAGAGGTTTTCAAAGGATTGTAAAACTAATGTCGATTCCAATGACTAATCTACAAGTGATTATATGACTATCAAATATACTACAATGTCGATGTAATTGGAATAAAAACATATTCTACTTCGAACTGGATTAACGTTTGACTATCTAGAGGCCAAGGCCCATTGGCGCCCCTCAAGATTCGACGTGGGTTGTTCCCACGCCCCCAACGATACTGTCTCCAATTTGTTCTCTCACCGGCCGGGAGAGAAACATTCTTGAGGCGCCCAAAAAAGCGTAAAAAAAGCTTATTGCATTATACCACATTACCACACATCCAACCTGTAAAAGAAAGGTGTGCCACACCATCACTCAGTTTTGTAAATGTCGCCCTACCACATCACGCGGAATGACTATTCTTTTGTTGGGCGACATCTTGCCCTCCCAATGAATAGGCCACGGTGTACCGTGCCCCGGGAACAACAAGCACATATATTGTCTGCTCCAAATGCCAGCCCATATAATGACGCCTTTGTGACATGGAGAGAAGAACAGACTTGCAAAAAAGACCAACCACACAAGATCTTACCAGAGCTGCAGATGGAGAACAGGGGGCTTTGAATGGTCTCCTGACAAAGCCCGACCTGGTTAATCATAATGCAAATAAGACCTTAAAGATATAAAATGTCATCTAAATAATACGTGCTGTAATTGTCTCCATCATAGTCACTTTTCAGCCAGTGCAATAACGCAATCTACACTGCGCTTTAACACTAAATTATCGTTGCTTAAATATTAAAATATAAAAGAGTTGGTCAAGTCATACCATGAAACTTATCTCCATCAAAAAAACATACCAATGAATTCCAACTGCACACATTCTACATTAGGCATTAAATAGTGGAAACTCAACTCTTCGAATGCTGTTTCTGGATAGTTTTTTCAACTTTTGAGGACTGAAACAGATAATTTGCCGCTGCACATTCTATACAGATATCTTCCATTCCCTGTAAGTTTCACACTGCTGTATGCCACTTTCTTACGTTATTGTCTCTTAAAATACCTAACACCAGTGCTTAATTTCTTTTTGGGAGTTTTCTACAGCATGAACTCGAACCGAAGGTATTAGAGCGCTTTACACGGGCACCAGTTGCATTACTGAAGGACACTTTTATTTTGTTATGCACAGGGAGATTAAGTGATTTGCCCAGAATCACAGGATGTTGAGCGTCCCTGCCGAGACTCGGACCGGGTTCCCCAACTTCGAGGTCAACTGCTCTAACCATTAGGCCACATTCTCTCCCCTAATTTCTGCTGGTGGTTGCAAGTTTTGGGCACCCACCGGCACTTTTGAGGAACAGATTTATTTGTCATTGTCAGACTTTGAGCCATAGAGAGAATGGCAGCAAAGGGGGAATGGGGGAAGCGAGAGATAGGAAAACAGTGTCAATGGGAGAATGCAGGGATGCAAATGTGGTGGAAGAAAGAGGCATGCAGTACAATCAAGATTAGGGCGCCCGTGGCAGGATTCTGAAAAAACTTTTGCCGCTGCTTGCAGTTTTGTGCAAATCAAGCACTGCTTAAAGCGATTTGAAATACATTACTTCTTCCTCGAGAAGACCTGGGAATGACTGTCGCATTCAGCTAGGTCCTGGTTGCAAAGGCACGTGCAGATATACCTTTATAGGGAAAACAGAAACTCTTTTAAGTTGTTCTCTTCTGTACTCGCTGAAATCCATTCAGAAGAGTGGGACCAGCAAAAACTATATGCAACTCAATGTAGTTAGTCATGGAAAAAGGACCTTTTGCTTCCACTGTAGCAGCCATATTTGAAATAGTAATAACAAAAATATGACATTGCAAACTCCAAAAGCAGCCCAAACTCGCTGCACGTGGTGAAGGACTACTATTTTCTATGTTCTGGACTGTGGGTCAAGGATCTTGCTTGGAAGCCCAGCAAGAAATACCTGTGAGGGAAGAATTGCACCAGAAGCTGGTGTGCCAGGGCTGTGCAGAACATTCACCTCCCCATTGGAAAATCACACCTCCCATTGCAACTCCTGGTAAAACAAGCATTGATAAAGCCAATATGTTTCGCCTACACAATGGCAATATCTCTTTAGCTATGAGGCACAGCAGTGTGCAGTGGAGTAGAGTGATGTGGCATGGTGTACAGTGGAGAGGAGTAGAGTGGCTTGGAGTGGCATAGAGTGTGGCATTGAGTGGAGTGGTGTCGAGCGGAATGGTATAGAGTGGCATACAGTGGAGTGGAGTGGTGTAGAGTGGAGTGCTATTGAGTGGAGTGGCGCAGAAGTAAGGTGGAGTGGACTGGCGTAGATTTAGATTAGAGTGGCGCAGAGTAGCGTGGCATCATGTAGAGTCAAGTGGTGTAGAGTGCAGTGGAATAGAGTGGATTGACATAGAATAGAGTTGAGTAGAGCAGAGTAGCATGAAGGAGATCAGAGTGGGGCAGAGTGGAGTGGCATGGCGTGGGGTAGAGTGAAGTGGTGTGGTGTAGAGTGGTGTGGATTAGCATACAGGTGACTAGAGTAGAGCGGCATATAGTGGAGTGGAGTACAGTGGCTTGGAGTGGCATACAGTAGAGTGGCATACAGTAGAGTGGGGTAGAGTGGCATACAGTAGAGTGGCATGGAGGAATATTGCATAGAGTATAGTGGCTTAGAGTTGAGTGGCATAGTGTTAGGTGGAGTGGGGTAGAGTGGCATACATTAGAGTGACTAAGAGTGGAGTGGCAGAGTGGAATGGACCCATCATAATGAAGAGTGGAGTGGCATAAAGTAGAGTAGAGTTGACTGGCATAGAGTGCAGTGGCATTGAAAAAAGTTATACAGAGTAGCTTAGAGTGAAGTGGCACAAAATGCAGTGGAATCAAATGCAGTGGCATAGAGTAGAGTGGAGCAAAGTAGATTGGCGTAGAGTGCAACAATGAAGAATGCTGGGGCATAGAGGGCAGTAGTATAGAGTGCAGTGGCATAGAGTAGAGTAGCGTAGAGTGCAGTGGTGTAGCTGCATTAGCATAGAATAGAGTGGTGCACAGTAGAGTACAGTGGTTTAGAATGCAGTTGCTTAGAGTGGCGCAGAGTAGAGTGGCCTAGAGTGCAGTGGCTTAGAGTAGCGTAGTGTGGCATAGAGGGATCTATGACGTTACAACGCAGGCTATTACAACGCCTGCTGTTACAACGCGGTTTTTACATCGCATACCATTACAACGCATAGTGCTTTTAGGCGCTGGATAGTGAATTATTTAATTTACTATTCCAACTCCAGTCCCCGTGGATAGTAGGGAAGGTGTTGGATAGTAAATTAAATATATTCCCTATCCTAGAGCGCCACCAGCGCAATGCGTTGTAATGGTTTGCGTTGTAATAATTTCGATGTAATGGTAGTGCGTTGTAATGCTTGCGTTGTAAGTGATGTTTACCGGCATAGAGTGATGCAGAGTAGAGTAGAGTAGCCCATATTGCAGTGGGGTGGAGTGCAGTGGAGAAGAGTGGTGCAGAGTGAAATAGAGTAGTGTAGAGTGCAGTGGCACAGAGTAGAATGCAATGTCAGAGTGCAGTGGGGTAGAGAGCAGTGGGATAGAGTGCAGTGGCATAGAGTAGAGTGGAATTGAGCTGAATGGCATAGAGTAAAGTAGTGTAGAGTAGAGTTCTGCAGAGTAGAGTGGCACAGAGTGCAGTGGTGAAGGGTGCAGGGGTGCAGAATAGAGTAGAGTGCAGTGCAGTGGAGTAGAGTAGAGTGCAGTGGCATAGAGTGGTACAGAGTAGGGTACAGTGCCATACAGTAGAGTGGTGCAAAGTGAAGTAGATTGGCGTAGAGTGCAGTAGCATAGAGTACAGTGGTAAAGAATAGAGTGGCATAGAGTGCAGTGGTACACAGTGCAGTGAGTGACATTGAGTGCAGTGGTGTAAAGTCCAGTGGCTTACAGTAGATTGCAGTAACGTAGAGTGCAATAGCATAGAGTGGAGTGGCTGAGAGTGCAGTGGAATGGAATAGAATAGCGCAGAGTAGAATGGTGCAGAGTAGCATGCCATAGAGTGTAGTGGTCTACCTTAGGGCATCGAGTGTAGTGACTTGAAGGAGAGGAGTGCAGAGTGGATTTGAGTGACGTAGAGTGCAGTGAAGCGGAATAGAGTAGATTGGCATAGAATGCAGTCGAGTAGGTTGCTCTAGAGTAGAGTGCAGTGGTGCAGAGTGTAGCGGCATAGAGTGCGGTGCAAGTTAGTGCAGTGGAACAGAGTTCAGTGTTGCAGATTAGTGGGGTGGTGATGTAGAGTACAGTGGCATAGAGCGCAGTGTCGTAGAGTAAAGTGGTGTTGAGAAGAGCAAAATGGCATTGAGTGCAGTGGAGTAGAGTAGAGTGGCATAGATTGCAGTGGTATTGAGTAAAGTTTTGCAGAGTAGAGTGCAGTGGCATAGAGTAGAGTAATGCAGAATAGAATGCAGTGGCATAGAGTTCAGTGGTGTAGAGTAGGGTGCAGTAGTGTATAGTACAGGGTAGGGGTTTGGAAGGAAAGAAGCAACATGTTTGGGGATTTGTGAGAGGCAATAGGAGCTACGCGGGCAGGAATATGGGAGACGGACTAAAAAGACAACCACTCATATGAAGCACTTGAATAGAAAAAAAAATAGCTTTAAAAATAGTAGCAGTTGATGGACACAAGTACTAGGTCTATGCTCCAGGGGAGGCCTAAACACAAGAAGGGGACATGACACCTGAATCCTTTGAGAAGCAGAGACAAAAGAAATGAGAGTGGGGCTGAAGCCAACAAATGGTAAGCTATGTGTGGTCTGTACGCCCACTGAATGTAAATTACATGTCTCGCAGAGACAGCGCATGTGCTATCTAAGCAAAACTTAAAAGAGCACAAATTGAGACCCTCTGTATAGGTTTGTAGGCACTTCACTACTGTAACCCTGGCTACACAGCAAAGGCACACAAGCCTACTATCCTGCAAAGCATCTGATGTTGACTTTGATGGAACTGTACATACAGCCAGGTACAGAACATCTTGTATGCGTTCCAAGGTTCTCGCACTCGAAGTCCTTTTCATTGCCTCTCGAATCAAGAGTCACATACTCAAATACCACAGAAGCAAAAGACTCATCTATTCTATTTTGAGCAAGGCCAGGAGTTACTTTGGCCTTACTCCCATAAGTATTAGTACTTGTCTTGCAGTCCAGTTGTCTTTCAGACCATATCAGCCTTCCATCGTCATTGCTTATCATACAACGAAAACTGGTATCTTTCTCTACTAAAGTGGGCGTGTAATCATATTCAGTGGGTCTCCCTATCTCCAAGGCTTCCCCCTTATATTTGCATATGAAGACAGCTGTAGTAAATTGGTCATGGACACACTCAACTTTACATGAACTCTATTGTTTACTGTGCCTACACAGCTCTATTGTCTTCTGTGCCTACACAATACCTTTGTTCCCTAAGCCCCACATGCTTTAAATCAGATTTGTAGCAGTGTGCACTACTTTATAAATTCTCTAGACTTTGAATTTGCCTTCCTGTGTATGAGCAAAGTCTCCCTCTAGATAACAACTCAAGACCTAGAGTTCAGGTAGCACTGACTCTTGAGACCATGAACATGGACATTGAGTGCTAGTTTTACCAAAGTGTCACCCAACAAAGCGCAGCAGCCAAAAATGCTTTACTGCATTGCATGAGAAGGAGAGAGAAGGTAAACACCATATCTACAGAGAAATGGCGCTCTCCTCCCCACTCCCAAACGCCGGCGCAGAATTTTCCTTCCAAGTGCCACACACCCCTTTACGCCATAGTGCAGAGGTTTGTGTATGTGAGGTCTAGCATAGGTTTTGTGCTAGAAGGGTTCCCTTCCAGTAGAAAATACTATGCGTAGACAACTTTTGAAACGATGCTTAATTTGTATGTGTGCCTTACAGTGCAGCACACATGCAAAGTCAGAAAATACATTTCTCCTGCTTTCAAGTGGTTAATCTTGAATGCAAAACCCTGTCTACTATTGTTAGTAGATAGGGTATGCATCAAAAAGCACGAAACACCAAGAGCCCCACCCTTTTTTCCCAGAGTTTTATATAGCGCAAACTTGACCCAAAGGTATCAGAGCGCTTTGCATGAGCACTAATTGCGTTACAGAAGGGCAAAATATATTTTTTTTTGTTGGGCGCAGGGAGATTACGTGATTTGCCCAGAATAACAGGATGTTGAGCGTTGTTGCAGAGACTCGATCCAGGTTCCCCAGATTTGAGGTTAACCGCCCTAGCCTTTAGGCCACATCCTCGGCCTTTGATGCTAAGTAATGTAATGCAGCGCTTCACACTGCTTTGCTTTAATTTTATGGCATGGTGAGCCAAAGAACGATGGATTCAACCCAGATCTCTTGACTGGGGGTGAATGTATGATTTATTCAGCATTCCGTCCATCATTTGTTTGGATTGCACTTTTCACCCTAAGTGGGATGGGTATGCCCATACGTTGGACTCTTGGTCACTGTGCCTCTGGATGCAAGCTAGCCTGACTGATGAAGGGTAATAACCAGAAACAGGTCCCAGGATGCTTGTTTCTGTTCCAGGGAGGACCTGGTTTGCCAGTTTGGTCTGGACTCTTCCCATGAGGCACAGAGTCAAGACTGATTTGCATATGGCTGGGTCTAAACTGGGGTGGCATGGTGAGCCATAGAATGATGGAGTCAACCCAGATCTCTTGACTGGGGGTGAATGTATAATTTATTCAGTATTCCGTCCATCATTTGTTTGGTAGCATTTTGCTTTACTTTTAGGCAACTTTCCAGGGCAAAACAGGCTTTGAGCTGGAAAGTACATAACAAAAAATATTTTTTTGCAGGTTTGTGATGCAAACACACTGCAAAATGTTTATAAATATGGCCCTAATCTGCTGCACTGTTACAATGTACTAAACTAGCAAATAAGCGAATCCCTGCTTTGTCCAATAGGTTTACTTAAATGCACTCAACTCGCCCACCTGCCTCCCCAAAAAAGCATTTGCAATGCAATAGGTCTCACATTAACGAGAGTTTAAGCTATTGGCAATGCAATAGCTTAAACCCTCACAAATGAGAGACCTATTGCGTTTGCAAATTTTTGTTTTACTAGTGCCCTTGCGGCGCTTTCACATTCATGAAGGCCGTGTCCCTTTCTTTAGAAAAGCCACATCTAAAGAAAGGGGCATGTCCGACATTAAAGCGAAACCGCGGCATGGGGGCTTTCACAAAAAAAAGAAGCAACTATTTCGCAAACAGATGTTTTCTTTTGGTAAAAGCGCCCAGGCCGCGCATTCACTTTAATGTCGGATGCGTACCTTTCTTTAGACGCAGTTTGTGTAAAGCGGGGGGGGGTGGCGGTGGGCTCTATGAATGTGGAAGCACTACATGGGCACTAGTAAAACAAAATTAATCAATTAATAATAAATAAACTCCTAAAATAAATAAATAAAAATCGCAGCAGCTATAGTAAAAGCGGACTGCTTTTAATATAAAAAGGGAGCGGTGTGCTGCGAGGTAGTGGATGGAATAGGGGAAGAGCATTAAATAAAATAGTGCCCACCGACTTATACAGCAGTAAAAGGTCCAGTCATTATGGGCGGTAACAAATGTAAACAAGGCAGTACCAAGGAGGGACTAACAAAGCCTAATAACGACTGGGAGGTCAGCGTTTACAAAGGACAATGACACAAGCCAATTAAAAATATGGGTGGAGAGTGGGCGGGGCTTCAAAGCCATATTCCACTACTGCATAGCTCGCAGCAGCGCATGCGCTGCCCAGGCTCAAAATAGGAAAAGCCAACATGAACCCTCATGTTCATCAAGCTCCAATTAATTCCAGATGAGAAATATTTTTCGTGTAGCAGGATGTTCCATTATGCTGTCAAGAGAAGAACTCTCCATTGCTGCCTCTCCTGGGGTTGTGTTGCCAGAAAGTTTTTGGAAATCTGAGTTTAGTGGTGGTTCAAAACAGATAATTGTAAGATGTCTTCTGAGGAGTTAGGCATCTGCGTCCACATCCTGTGCTTGAAGTGAGTGCTGGAGGCTCTCTCTCATCTAGTGATCATGTTCTTTACCGTGGAAAACCAATAAACCAACACATATCAATACCACTGAAGAAGGATAACGTGCAGAGGATGAACGGCCAGCAAGCATTAATCTAATAACTGGAAGATGTTAGATGAAGCACCTGGTACCCTACATAGACCACATTCTAGTGATCTGGGCATGTGGACAATTGACTGGATGGTGGCAGTTCCTGCAGCTCTGACCCCCCTGAATTCCCTTGCCACAATGGTGGCGCGGTATTGTGTGTGACCATCTTATGACAGCATCCGGGAGGACCCTACCCAGCCATGTGAACACACTCAAAAGATCCTCCAGGAGGGTTTTTTTACGCCCCAATTTTAAAAAGTCATTACCACGAATATGCATGATTGCTAGGTACGAGAACTAGAGTCCCTCACAACCTTTCGTCCCCTCAACCAACTGGCAAAACTTAGAAATATAGAGGCCCTCAACTCCGCACCACCTGGCATACAATGGTTTTGCAACCGGTAGGCCGCGAAGGAGCGGATGGTCACCCACACCTCTTTGGAAGGCATACTACAAAAAAAAACTGAGCGAGAAGAATAAAATGAGAGACATTCCTTGCAGGGAAAACTGGCCACACCTACAGCAACTTCGGACATATGTAATGCTTAAAACAAGATGATGACCACCTGCCTATCTGCTTGACATTTAGATGTGAAAGGGCTGTCCCCGCCACCAAAGGCGCTGCCCCTGTCCTAAAGAAATGTGATGAATAACCCATAGGGTGAACCTCAATGAACCTGAGGGCGCTGCGCAAAGCCCCAGGAAATTGATCATTTGAAAGGCAATTGTATCTTGAACGAATGAAGAGCACGGAAAATGGGCGCTGGGCCGGACAGAGAGGTATTCTCTCATGCAAGCAACAAGGCAGATGAGAAACCCATGGGCCACCCTGAGTTCTACTATAGTCCCTTTTCCCTCTTGATCTTGGACTTACTAAGATTAAATGCAAGTTTTCCCAGTCAATCTGGATATCAATCCACTGTAAACCCCTCCCCCCCAAATGATTGGTCCTGGAAGGGCTAATTAACTAACTAACCCTGAAGGCTCCATAGTAGAAGGCGACTGTGAATGCAGCAGTAAATAATGCTATTTTCGTAAGGAGAGATGCAAACCCTATGGTGGTTCCCCAAGATGGCGCCCAGTATCCTTGCATCTAGTGATCTCCTACCGTCCTTGACTGTGCCCCCTAATCTCGCCCAACCAGCTAACACCTTCCTCACCAAGAAACCACTGCGCACATCCTGTATACCTCTCAGTTTGGCAGGAAACAGCTGATAGCTGCCAAATGTGCCCTGACATAAGAAACAGGCCTGTTCTAATCCCTCAAAGGCTGGAGCAAGATATAAATGGCACTAGCAGAAAATAAGTCAGGAATGTTCTGCTCACTTAAAAACAATCTATTCGTCCTGAAGCATTTTTCTTAGGCCCCCTGCGTGCCCTCAGCCAAAGAAGCGAACACTAAATCTGGTATGGCGGGGCTCCAATCTTCAACAAATATGTTGAGAACTCCATCATTTGCTCCGCTGCCTATGGGTGAAAGTCCTGAAAATCCTGCAAATGAATGCGAGACAAAGCGCCAATGGCATTATTGTGGTCCCCAGCACATGTTTGGCCTTAAACTCAACATTCAGTTTCAAACAAAGTTAATCCAGGTCCTTCAACAACCTCAGAACCTGCCTTCAGGAGGCCCCTTGCCTATTAATGGCTTTGACTATGGACACTTTGTCAGACCACAAGTTAACAGTTCTGTTTCTGAACACCTCAGACCATATGGTTGCTATGACAACAAACGAGAATATTTCTAGGAAGGCGATGTTCCTCGTAACCCCACTGTTGAGCCAAGAAGCCTGCCAGTCCGTCCTGCACCACTCGGTACCCAATATGGCCCGAAACCGACACTGCCAGCTGAATCAGTGAAGAGACCTAGAGTTTGATTGGAGATGATCAGAGCAGGGCAGACAACTGAGCCATTGAATTGCTGCAGGAAGCTAAACCACATCTGCAAGTCCTCCTTCACTTTGGCCTGAAGTCTGTTACTGTGGTGTTTCTGAGTAATTGCTCTGGCAATCAACCTGGAAAAGGGGCGAGACATGGGAATACTTCTCAACAAAAAATTGAGGTGGCTCACTAACACTTGGACCAGATGCAGAATGACCTTTATGAGACCAAGCATTGAGTCAATAGACTGATAGAAGGCAAGTACTTTATCAGGAGGGCGCCTGCATTGGCCTTTATCTGTTTCAATCTCTAAACCTAAAATGAAGATACGAGTGGATGGGCCCACTGTTTTTTTGGGGCTAATTCTCAGAACAAGGACATCAGCTCCCCCAGTGCTCGGTGGAATGCCTCAGAAGCAGTCGGGCCCATGATCAGGAAGTCATCCAGGTAGTGGATGATATTGTGGTGACCAGTTTTGTAAGCGAATAACCATTGTAACATGGAACTAAACTACTCAAAATAGGTGCAAGAGAACACTCATTCCATGACCATGCATATGTGGTAATAGTAGTGTCCCCCAAATTGGAAACTCAGCAGTAGATAATCATCTGGGCGTACTAGAAGTCCTAACTGAAGACTCAATAACAGTTTTGGCTAACAGCACCCCAGGGCCCAGACCCGCGGCTTCGGCAATGCCAGGTCAACAGGGTATTATTTCACATGGGCAGGAATCAGGATCGATAGCTTCATAACCAAAGATCCCTTCAGAGCAGAGAGGTTATGAATCAGTCTAAGCTGCCCAGTCTCTTTTTTAGGAACCACGCCCAGTATGAAGCCGACAAAACCCTCTAACGGGGCTCGAAAAAAGGTCCTGTGATCCTGCCCGATGAGCCCACCTTATCCAGCTTCGTTGATACCACTGCTTGATGAACGTACGCTGACAGTACATTAAAAAAACAATAACTGTGCTGCCTTCCTGTTGGGGTATAAATTGAGTCAAGGGAGCAACTTGCTGATCAGCAGTGGTGTAGGTAAGGGGTAACTAGCCTGATGACTTAGGATTACCCCTCCTCTCTCCTTGGATTTCTTAACGCCCTTAAACGTAGGGTGTGAGGGGTATCCACAGAAGGAACAGACATGAATGGATTTGCAAGACCCAGCAGGGGGGGGGGGTGCACAACTTCCTGTTGAATGTCCAAAAAGACCCCTTCTTGTCACTTGCGGCCTATTGGTGACGAAAGGGCTACTTAATGGGGGTTTGTTGGTAAAGCCTTCTAATCACACATTGACGTTGGTCTGGTCCCAGCCAATGTCAGGATCCTGCACCCTAGCCCACCTGAGTCCTGCTCATAATCCAGCCAGGCCGTACGCAGATACACACGATGAGGCATGTAAACATTGAAACTGAATAGCCAGTTTGCAATAGACTTAAGTTTCTTTCTTTTGAGGAGGCATCCTTCCTATTCTTTTATTTTAATTCACCTTCCCTTCTTTTAGCCCGAATAAGAGAGAAAATATAAACAACCCCCCCCTGCATATTTGTTCCTTAACCTCTGAAGTGACATGAGATTTCAACTTACATTGCCAGGAGAGTAATGCGTCCTGCCTACCAATCCCTCTTACTGCTGCGGAGGACATCTTCCCCAACCACCGGGGATCCATAGAGGAGTCACTGGTCCTGTGTCAGGCCCAAATCGCTCCCGCTGCTGTGATGACCTCCATTGAAAAAGAAGTGGCAGGGACAGGCTTGCCTTAAATAGGCCCATCATCACGGGAGCGGAAGTGATGAGCCAGACCCCGCTCCACTTTCTGTTACTGTTGCCGATCCCACGGCTCTAGAGTTGCGTGTGCAGGACAGGGTGCAGCCCTCGTGGCCCCGGGTCTTAACGCCGTGCCCCGGTGAGGCCTTGCACTCTGATGATACAGAGACATGGGGCTACTGGACTTTGAGGTTGAGGATAGCAAAGAGTAAGTCCCTCATGTGAAGTTTGAAAGAAGTGAACATCAACTTCTTAGTACCGAAAGGGCCTAAGAATGGTATAGTGTGAGATCAGGGATACTCAAGGTACCCCCGGTGGCAGCATGTGGACCTCCTGACCTTTAATCGCTCCTCCCTGGGGAACAGCAGCACTCGGCTGCTCTTCACTTGACAGAGCAGGAACATTCAGAAAGCTATGAAACAAACTGGCATACTTTATTTACATGTTAACTAAAGTAACGGTAAAGAAGAACAGAAAGTGTCCTAGACAACTTATCTTTAGGAACACCTTTAGTTTTAAAGACATCTTGCACTATACTTGTCAAAACAGGACCAACTTTCTGTAAACTTCAAAAAAGTGTATTTTATTAACATGAATGAGCTTTTTAGCTTAGTAGATCAGATTATATTACTACATTGAAAGGCATTTATTAGAAGTGAAAGCTTTCAAACATGATCTTAGAAACATTCATGCCACACCCAATCTAAAAGCAATGCCATTAGTGAACCAAAAGGCAAGTCATTTGTTAGGTGCATCTTGTGTGTAGCCTTGGTTGTTGCATAATTGGAACAAAATTATAGTTTATTAAATAAAACACAAGAGAAGGTTTTGTAGAGCAAACATTCTGAACTTCCATATTTCAAGGGGCTCTTGTGTGTGGTAATGAAGAAATAGGAGGCAAAGTGAAATCACAAGGTTTTCTGGTTTCACATTTTGCAATGAGTATCTCTTTCCCTCTTACTTTTACATTAGAAGTTAATGCTTTGAGTTTAAGTCTCTGTGCATTAGAATAGAGTGTGGCTGGCAAACAGAAGTCATGTGAAGGCTTGGTTTGTTGTCCACGCCATGCATCTGCTTTGTGCGCACTACCTACACCCACGTTTCATCACCATTGCTGGCACCGGTGCGGCATTCGGGCATGCCACATACAGGACTTTGCAGCCCCCAGGGAAATATTTGCCAGTGCCCCTGGTGTGATATGATGGCCAAAGGCCATGGTGACACCCTGCTTCACTTTTAATTAGGGTGACCAGACGTCCCGGATTTGCCCGGAAAGTCCAGTTTTTTCACCAGCTGTCCCGGCAGATTTCTGCAATTTTGGCTCATGTCCCCTGTTTTTAGAGGGGTCGACTGAAAACAGTGAGAGGCACTTTTTTGGGTGTTCTAAAGCTGTGCTAGTTAGCAGCTGTTCTGTGATCCTATGTTCTCTCTCTGGACATTCAAGGATAGTGGGTGACCGGACTATGTCATTTGCACCTTTTTAGGTTTTGCCTCGCCGAAGATGCGCTCTGCGCATCTTTTCGGCGCAGGCGAAAACCTGTTGAGAACTGTAGTGTGGCTTGGTTCGGCCCTCGTCCTTGATTGGCTGGCTCCGTAAACGGAGCCTTGCCATTGGACGAGGGGCCTGTCCGTCAATGCCGGACCAGACACGGGGGCGTTCCCGACATTCTTTGGCTTTTGCCGACGTCACGCGACGCCGGGAACGCCCCCGAGTCTGTCCCGGCATTGAGCCGGCACCCTTTCCTTCTTGCGTGAGTGCTTTCCCGTCCGTGTCCCCTCCCGCCCCCCCCCCGTGTCCCCTCCCGCCCCCCGTGTCCTCTCCCGTTGCAGGCTGCAGGAACACGGAGCACGGAGCTTCCCCCGCCGCCGAATACACGCAGGCAGGCAGCAGGAGTCTGGAGGCTAAAGGCTGGATGCTGAGTCGCTTCTCACTAAAAGCGAAGGTGAGTGAGATGGTGTCCTCCTCTCCCCACCTCTCCTCGGCTCCTCAGCTCCTTGCCTCGGCTCCTCTGCTCCTCTGCTGGCCTTTGCTCCCCTGCTCCTCGCCTCCGCCTCCTCGCTCCTCGCTCGTTCCATGCCAGTTGGTCACCCTACTGGGACATATAACAATGTCACATCCAACACGGAGGAAAGCACACGTGTCTGAAGTTCGTATGAGCTTGTATTCTCGTGCATGATTCACTACAATAAAACTGATCCCATGTGTTCCCGGAATACATTTTTTCCAATTCCAGCACTGCCTGGTGGCTACACAAATCAACGTGTAAATGGTGGCTCACAAAAGTAGCCTAGCATGAGGCAATACATTTATAACATTCTTATGTTAGTAGCTTCGTGTTGTTTCCCCGTAAACTGTAATGACCTGGTACCGTTACATTTCAAAATATCGTCATCGTGCAAAAAAGGCGAAACAATAAAATAACAATTGCAAGCATTAATTCCAATCGTAGATTTAGGGTAAGTCCGTTTAGAGCGTCCCTAGGTTGCGTCACGTATGTCCCTGGGGTGTTCGAACGAATACTACTGTGCGCAGCAATTTTAAGGAACACTTCCGGTAGGCAGCCATGTTAGGTGTATACAAACTGAATTCACCCCTTACTAGCGCGCTCTCGGCTGGAAAATCTGGTGTGCGTACCTGCTTTGTAATGGGAACTGTTGGGATTTGTAGTTCCTAATTGCGTGTGTGACCGGACGCTGTCGTTGAGCCCGTGACGCATCCCTGCAGCGGCCTCTGACGACCATCTTGGAATTGGAGCGAAAAGGACCTGACCCAAGAGTTCAGACCCCCAGAGTGCGTGAAAAGGTGCGGCACCCGCGAGTACGGGGTCGGCAGAGACCCAACGCGGAGGTGGGTGGTTATTTGGCCTATTGAATGCTAATATGCTTCTTCAAGACAGGTGGTACGACTAAACCGTCCCTTGGTTGCAGGGTGTAAACAAGACGTTGAAGTCTGATCTCCGATTGTAGGTGCCTACTTCCCTGCACTGCCCTCTGACAGTGAACCTATCGTGTTGCCACCCCTTCCTCTTTCATTCCTGCATCACAGCTCCATCATTAAACGGTCATAAAGGAGGCGGGTTCCATCTCTCCAGGAACTAAGGGATGTGTACAAGTGTAATAAACGTATACAAAGACATTTCTTCCAAGAGCGCTGGTAGGTGTGTCCTCCAATCTTCAGTACATTATTATTACTATTTGGGGATGGACACCGTATGCAACCCAGTACCTCCCTGAAGTTATGAAAAGTACCACCCGCTAGTAATACTGCAGTAGTTAAATCTTAGGCGGTGTGCCCGTTCTCTAAGGTTAGTCTTGATATTCAAGATATTTGGGCTGATCTGTTGAAATGATGTACGTCCCTTTCTTCAATAGTTAGTTGGTCTCTTCTGCTTTCTGCTTTTATTGTGCTATTTGCTTATCTTCTTGTGCTGCCATCTTGATGGGTTTCAGCTTTCTTGTACTGTTCCAGCTCTCCAACCTGCAAGGATATAATAGTGATGTGTGGCCAACTAGTAGGTCTGCTAGTGGCAAGCACGTCTATGTTGGTAGGGGGCACATATGCTAGCTGTAAGCCCTTCAGACTGGAACTTCTTGCTCTGTCATCAGATTAACACCAGCTTGTTACCCAAACGTCAAAATATTAATCCATCAGTTAGGGAGGTGGAAAGATGTTGGTTTCTCGGGTACGCTATAGAGATTCTTTCAACTTAAAACAAGCCTCTGATATAACTAAAGATGTTTTTGCTGTTCACTATTTTTGATAGGTTCCTACGTGATGGAATCAATTGCAGTGTACTAAAAAAAACAGCGAATACGCGCTGCTCCAGGGAAATGGTGCTACTTGGCCAGTTGGTGGTTTGACAAATTAGACCATAAAATCCAGCGGTCATGTCTGAAATATCTATGTTTTCAGTGCTTTGCTTTTTCCTAGATTCATTTGTATTGACTAAAGGAACTAGTCAAGTTCCAACCTCTATTTCCATGGGTGATCAATCCTCTTGGGTGGAAATGAGCATGAGTGCGCTCAAGGAGTACTGCAACTAAAGATGTTTTTGCTGTTCACTATTTTTGATAGGTTCCTACGTGATGGAATCAATTGCAGTGTACTAAAAAAAACAGCGAATACGCGCTGCTCCAGGGAAATGGTGCTACTTGGCCAGTTGGTGGTTTGACAAATTAGACCATAAAATCCAGCGGTCATGTCTGAAATATCTGTTTTCAGTGCTTTGCTTTTTCCTAGATTCATTTGTATTGACTAAAGGAACTAGTCAAGTTCCAACCTCTATTTCCATGGGTGATCAATCCTCTTGGGTGGAAATGAGCATGAGTGCGCTCAAGGAGTACTGCTTTAAAATCTGTACTTAACGCAGCCTTCCCACAGTTTACATGCTGGAATCAACTTTTGCAGTTAGACACCCCATTAGCCTCATGATTACCTACATTATATATCAGAAGTGCAAAGAACAAGAACAGTTATAAAAGCCTTCAAGGGGTGTGATCAGTTGTACAACCTGCACCTTCCCATTGGGGGTCAGACTCCATGTTCAGCTGTCTGGGGTTGTATGGGGCAAGGGAGATGGGTACGGGTGAGTGGAGGGAGGAGAATAGGGAACTGCAGGAATAGATGTTGATAAAATTGCTGTAAGAGTGTACATTTCTCCAGCAGCTCCCTGATTGCCTTTCTTAACCCCCCTCCCCCTCCAATTATCCACAAAGGACCCAGTATGGCCTTGGTCTACTGTGTCTTCTGAGGGGAAGCTGTCCAAAGAGTGCCTCAGAAACTTGGTATCCATTGAGGGGTTTCTTAGTCCTGCCTGTCTTGTCGCCCAGCCTGAGATAGGGGGGCGTAATCCGATTCAGAGGCGCCTGAGTATCGGGGTTCAACGAGGTTTCTGTGTTCAGCGAGGAAGTCTCTCCATATGTCCCTAAACTTGCCAAGTTGGTGGTTCAAGTCGGCTATTGTTTGAATGCAGCTATATTGTACATCTCCTGTAGCAAGGTGTTAGGCGTAGGGCTAGTTTGTTTCGGCATAGTGGTAGTATACAGATATTGGCCAAGGCCATACCAAACCATCTGTATTTTTAGTTTGCAATAAATGGATATTGATCAGAGTTGTAAAAAAGTTATTCTGTGCTATTAGGGTGCCCTTGATGGTTACAGTCTGTATGAATGTGGTCGTAGTAGAAGCCTAGTATGTGGTCCAAGTTCGGCATCTCCCCCCCCCCCCCCAAAACTGATTGTTGTCCCCCTTCGGTGATCCACACCTCCAACACGCTTTAGGGTTTATTAGGGACCTGCGGGGTGGCTCGTGCCATTTGTGTAGCACTTTAAACATGCTTCCCTGAGGCATTGGTGGTCTTGGGTAGCTAGGTCTGCAAAATCTTTTTCTTTGAGTTTGTGATCTATAGCCTAGCTTATCTCCAAGCCTTCAACGCAGAGACCCTAATCAAGGCCTGCTGCCACAAGGTGTCTGGATAGGGAGAGCTGGCGGGACCAGGCGAACGTGGCACATCACAGGCCCTAACTTCCTCCCTGCCAGACCACGGAGGAGCCTACTGACCAGAGTCTAGGTGCGGAGAGTTGTGAGCACCGTGAAATATATCCCTGCCCACTGCTGTGCCTGAGGCCCGGGACACTCACCATACACACTACTCGAATCAAATGACTATCCAACCGGTGTCCCGGCGGGGACGCAGTAACTACGGCGCTGCTACACCACCGGGCCCCTTTTCTTCTAGCATCTGTTGCGGGGCACCTCGCCCTGGGAGAGGTGGTTCAGGGAGCAGGGGCGGGCGTCCCCAGGTGCAGGTGCGGCTCCTGTAGTCTAGGGGGAGACCCCTACAGCTCTGCTGGGGCCTACCTGCTCTGCTGGCCGTGGGCTGCGTTGCTATCTTGCTCCTAGGCGGCCTTCTCAGACAAAGCGGGCACTGGCTATTTCCGACTGCCCTTCCTGGTGCCTGCTCTGCGCCTTGTTGCCTACCTACACAGTGGAGACTGTCCGGTCGCTGGATCCCTGGGAGCTGTGCTCAATGGCCCATGAACAGAAATGTACCGCCACTGGACTCTGGCCACGCAGAAAAGCCTCTCCTCACCATCCTTACTTGCCGCACCGCCTGGCCTTCTCCAGTCATTCCTGTGTGGGGGGGGCTCGCAGTGTGTGGGGGGGCTCGCAGTGTGTGGGGGGGCTCGCAGTGTGTGGGGGGGGCTCGCAGTGTGTGGGGGGGGCTCGCAGTGTGGGGGGGCTCGCAGTGTGGGGGGGGCTCGCAGTGGGTGGGGGGCTCGCAGTGTGTGGGGGGGGGCTCGCAGTGTGTGGGGGAGGCTCGCAGTGTGTGGGGGAGGCTCGCAGTGTGTGGGGGAGGCTCACAGTGTGTGGGGGAGGCTCACAGTGTGTGTGGGGGGGCTCGCAGTGTGTGTGGGGGGGCTCGCAGTGTGTGGGGGGCTGTGTGTGGGGGGGGCTCTGTGTGGGGGGGGCTCTGTGTGGCTGTGTGTGTGGGGGGCTCTGTGTGGGTGTGTGTGTGGAGGGCTCTGTGTGTGGGGGGGCTCTCTGCGGGTGTTTGTGTGTGGCATTTGCGAGAGATTAAGCTATTGGCATTGAAAATGACAATGCCATTTATTTATGTTAAAAAAAAACATAAATAAAAATAATGCCAAGAGCAATGCCAATAGCTCTAACTTTAACAAAGGCAAAACCATTGCATTGTAAATGCTTGTTCTTTTTATTGCTCTCTCCACCTCCGCTGCACTGCATATTTATTTCCCATGCTGTATTTTTTTATTTGGTCTGCTTCCTTACTGCCAGCCTACTATGTAATGTAATGTCCTTTCTGCTGTTTATTATGTGTATGTAAAGCGCTCCGATACCTACGGGTCAAGCTAGTGCTATATAAAACTTTTAAAATAAAAAATAAAAATAAATTGATGAGAGCTGTCATTCTGCACCATTCAGTGGATTAAAAATTGTAACCCATCTTCTACTTTTCGTAAATGTCCCGGTTTTTGGTTCTCAAGATCCGGTCACCCTACTTTTAATGCAGTGTCACTTATCCACCTAAGGGTCCGAGCGTCTCACGTCATTCCAAGGTTACCCCGCCTTCTCCATCTGGTAAGAACTGCATTCCATTCTACCCCTTGATTTCCGCCGAGAGGCCCGCATCACCCCCATTTCAACTGTACCTCAGTAGACCCTGCAATAGATAAGTATTGGTGGAAAGGCCCTGCCGATTCCTAACCGAAGAGGCGCCTGCACAAAGGAACACATTTTGGTTTATTTATTATTATTATTATTATTATTATTATTATTATCATTATTTAATTTTATAGAGCGCGTAGTCACCCGTAAGTATCCCAGCGCTAAGATCAGTACAACTGGGGGTCAGCGGGGGCAGGGAGGGAGACAGGTTAAGCGCTTCAATCCACCGGTTGTATGTCGCCTCAGAGAGCATATCGATAACATTGTTCCGAAGGCAAACGATTTAGCGAGTTCCTGTCTTCATATACAATTTGGTGAAAGCAATCATGTTTTAAATATAACCCATCTGTATTATAATATTTCAGAAAGGGTTTATGTTCATTGTTTCATGTGATTTCGAAGCGCTCGTGGGAAAATCTTTTAGGGGGCGGCGTTTCGATAAAAGAAATATTCATGCCCCAACCCAGTCCTATTTTGAGCATGTTTATACAGCGCCTTTGATCTGCTTTTAATCTAGCCACCACTCCGGCACCACCTTCGTCGTAAGCTTCACTTTAATTAGCCTGGAGTGTTTATTGGAGCATATGTGAGTGGCAGACACTGGTGTGGAGGTGCAAAGCGCCCCACGCCTCTTTATTTTCCCACACATAGCCCCCCTTTTCTCCCAGCCTCCCCACCGTGACCGGCCAATATAAGTAGGTGAGCAAATGTCCGGCTGCAGATCCTCAGAAGGCGCCAATCCGCCACCTGCGCAGAAAACAATTGAGGGGAGGGCAGGTCATGACACCTCGCGAGGCAGCTGCGCCACTAGGTGTGCACTTCATTTGAGAGAAAAAAAACGGAGGAGAAAGGCTCGGTTTCACTAGCGGTTAAAAGGTAGAGCTGCCCCAATGGAGTTTGGGGTGCGGGCGTCCGACGAGCTAAAAATCATATTTTTTCCTCGCCCAAAACATACTTGGTCATAAAGCCTGAACTGTGCGCTGACGTGTGAGGAAAAAAATTAGATTTTTACTTTGTAACCCTACATCTCTTACTAACACACCAACGCAGCCCCCTTTGGCACCCCACACCCCAGTTCAAAACTGACGGAATTAATGTTTTTTAGAAGTCTCCTCTGTTCGTAAACTTGTATTGTAATTTCCCTTATCAAATTATTGTTGTCTTCATATAAACTGCGTTTGGAGAAGAATTAAAGGCTTTGTGTCTCTGTCTCTTTTTAATTAACAATTTTTATTTGGATTGGGAAGTTCGTGAGAGAGAGGTTCATGGAGACGGGAACAGCTGTGTGAAAGGTTAGGATGTCATTTTAAAATCAAATAAAGTACTGGGGGGGGGGGGGTTGAAATAGACGGCACATGTAAGTAACAACGTGACCTAAAGGGCACAGTGAGTTGAGACAAAACAGGTTTCAGGCACTCACGGACAGAGAAAGCATGGTGCACCCCTCTCTATGTGATTGCACTACGAGGTTATTTTCTCTCACTGGTAGCCCCTGAAAGCTTGGGGGTGACCCAAAAGGCCTTACGAAACTGACTACCAATAACAATTTGTTATTATATCACGCAACAACAGTGTTTTGGGCAGTTAAGTGGCTGGCAATGGGTTTCGGATGCTGGGATGCAAAATGCCTTTTACTAAGGCTTGTGATCCAGAGCTGGGTCTTTCTTTGTGACTGACAGGTGAAGAGAGTCACCATGGACGTCACTTCACCAAAATGCCAGGGGTAACGGAAGGGACATCACAGGTCACGTGACACCTGATGATATCACAGGAAGTGATATCACATTGACTTTCACCTTGGTGATGTCACAGCAAGTGATATTCCATGAGCTCTGACACTCAACGACATCACAGGAAGTGAAATCCCTGGAGTTAACAAAAATAGCAATAACTACCAGATGTACAGCTGTCAGCTAGCAAGTTACAGCCTTCATATGCATGCATCAGTCATCAATACTCAGGAACAGCCCTAAATCCTGGCGGGTCCATACTTTTGAGAAAAACAAAATTAGAACAATTCATTGTACATCTGATATTAAGTGCAAGATGCCTAAAAGTTGAACACATGCCTTTTAAATGCATGTTATATGATGTTCAGTACCAAACACCAAGACACAGCACTAAATTCACAGGTATAATTCCAAATAATAGTTCGGGGTGCAACCAACATTAATTATCCATGATACAGAACCAATACCAAAGCACAAGCATCATTTACAAAAGCACAGCTTCACGTATCTAGACACAGCTTCAAATGCCCTGGCTGTGGTAGACTAATAGAAAGGCATCAGGCCAGATGAGTCCGGGCACAGCAGTAAATGCTCAGGTATAGCACCAGATTCTCAGGCAATGAGCCAAAGATCAGGATAAAAGCAAATATGCCAGCTCACATGCAACATAAACCCCTAGTCCAGCCCATGCTGAGGTAGGTCTTCATTATGCTCAGATACTGTCTCAAATGCCCAATTGTGCCTACCCGTGCACAGGTGTATCCTTAAAAGTATGTCCACCTTACTCTTTCACAACTGTATGCTCAGTAATAACTACCAGATCACAGTGGACAGTATAATGGATATTTGAAATTTTGACAGCAATTAAGCAGTGTATCATTGCCCTGTGCATGAATTCAGGACTCCATGCTGTAGACCATTAGGAAGACAAACATAAACCATTTTATTCTTCCAGAAATACGACATGTTGGATTCAGGCATAAAGTTGTATTTTTCCAGTGTCATGAAATCTAAAGCTGCCACGCTTGATAGGTAAAGTAAAGCACTAGGGTTCTTTATCAGATGGACTGGTTTCTGGCACCAGTGATTTCGTATTGCTTGCACCACCTAACTCGTAGAAAGGCCAAAAATGGAGGCCACATACCTGATTTTTAAGGACCTAGGAGTGGTATACAGGAAGAAAAAATTCTGTGGACTCTCGTTTGTGGTTTCTTCAAATGGTACCACTGACTTGTCCAACCATCACACCTTCCCCATCCTTATTTCCACCAATAGGATGGAAGTTTAAGGACCACATCCTCTTTCTTCAGAGTGCATTCTACACCCTTCCTTAGCTAAACCTTCCTTCCCACTCTTCATTTTTTACTTCTTCTTACCTCCTCTATTTTAGTTAAGGAATGCCCCTTCGATGTCTTGGCCTCTCCAGTGACCCAGCATGGCATACAAGAGCAAGAACGTGAAAGGATGGATGTAATACTGGGGCACTCACATTCGAAGACTACACCTGGCATTGAGGTTGAGCTAGAGTACCACAGATAGAGGATGAATATAGTTTGTGTTAAAAGTGTAATGAATTGAAGTGAGGCACTGATTTTGAAAATCTGCCTTAGCATTAATAATAAAGTCATGTTTGTTAGAACTGTAAAAATAAAGACAAAAATACACATTTTGACCCATTTTAACATGCAGAATTCTTGAATAGGCACATTAGCCCTCCAAACTACACATCATTGGGCAATAAACACCCTTTATTCACAGAGCTTTAGAGCCATACCGAGACATGAAGTTTTACTACAAAAGCAACACATCATTACCTTATGGTGTGGACTCCAAACCCTGTCTCAAGATACCTGGGATGAATTCTGCACTCAGAGGGAAGACCCTGACGCTACCAGCTTTGTGGCCATGTGATAACCATAAGTGCAGGGACGGACAGGTAGTGACACAATGCCCTGATCCTAAGGTAAAAGTGCTGCAGGGACTCAGAGACCCAACTACATGGTTTCTGTGTCTCATTGTCTGTCATGAGCGACGCAGCTACTACAAAGATCAGATGACTGCCTTGCGCTGAAGTCTTCTGGAGAAGAAACATTCTGAAACTCGACTTGACCTTGCTAAAGGAAATTGGTCAGATTCTCGAGTACCATCGTGGTCCAGGAACAAGATGAACAGTTCCACCGTCAGGTCAATGGGGTAAATTTGGCAACCATTTATTGACTAATGGAAAGGAGGCTTACAAGTAGTTTAACATTTTATAGTATCCTAGCGTCCTTGGGCCCTATTTGCGCAACACAGGCTCGCTGCAACATTCACCGTTATAAAACACAACAGTGACATTACCCAGCCGACCCTCATAGGGCATGTGACCTGACGGTGAAGGTAAATTGAAAGGGTCTTTCATCTCAAACTCTTCCTCTGACTAAAACTGCACTCCTGAAAACTACAAAAAAGAAATGAAAACATCACTGTCTTTATTAACTAGTTTTAAAACATGTGTCCCATGCATTTCCTCTGCAACAAACATTTAATCACCTAGGGCCAGATGTAGGTAGGCAAATACTGGTCGGTAACGGCCTAAAATCAGTAAAATCGGCCGTTACCGACCGGTATAGCGAGAAAGAGATGTAGGTGACAAAAAAATACCGAATCGGTAAATATGAAGCGGTAAAATACGACTCTGTATTTACCGAATACATATTTACCGATTCGTTTACCGAAACGTAATTTACCGATTCCTTATCCACCGAATCGGTAAATAAGAAATCGGAAAACATGACCATCGAGATGTAGGAAAGGCCAAAAATACCGAATTCATTGAAATTCGGTATTTAAGAGTCGGTATTTACCATGGACTGAAAGCTGGTGGTAACCATGTGCATGCTATAAACAAGCATTTGCAATGCAATGGTCTCGGCATCATTAAAGGTAGAGCTATTGGCATTGCTCATGACATTTTTTTTCTTTAAATCAAAAATAAATGGGCATTGTCATTATCATTGCCAATACACAGCACTCTGCACTCAACAGCACACAATGCTCTGCACTCACTACTCTGCACACTCACTACTCTGCACACTCACTACTCTGCACACTCACTACTCTGCACACTCACTACTCTGCACACTCACTACTCTGCACACTCACTACTCTGCACACTCACTACTCTGCACCCTCACTACTCTGCGCCCTCACTACTCTGCGCCCTCACTACTCTGCGCCCTCACCACTCTGCCCTCACCACTCTGCCCTCACCACTCTGCCCTCACCACTCTGCCCTCACCACTCTGCACTCACCACTCTGCACTCACCACTCTGCACTCACCACTCTGCACTCTGCACTCACCACTCTGCACTCACCACTCTGCACTCTGCACTCTGCACTCTGCACTCTGCACTCTGCACTCACCACTCTGCACTCTGCACTCTGCACTCTGCACTCTGCACTCTGCACTCACCACTCTGCACTCACCACTCTGCACTCACCACTCTGCACTCACCACTCTGCACTCACCACTCTGCACTCACCACTCTGCACTCACCACTCTGCACTCACCACTTTGCACTCACCAATTTGCACTCACCACTCTGCACTAACTCTGCACTCTGCACTCACCACTCTGCACTCACCACTCTGCACTCACCACTCTGCACTCACCACTCTGCACTCACCACTCTGCACTCACCACTCTGCACTCTGCACTCTGCACTCTGCACTCACCACTCTGCACTCACCACTCTGCACTCACCACTCACCACTCTGCACTCACCACTCTGCACTCACCACTCTGCACTCACCACTCTGCACTCACCACTCTGCACTCTGCACTCACCACTCTGCACTCACCACTCTGTACTCACCACTCTGCACTCACCACTCTGCACTCACCACTCTGCACTCACCACTCTGCACTCACCACTCTGCACTCACCACTCTGCACTCACCACTCTGCACTAACTCTGCACTCACCACTCTGCACTCACCACTCTGCACTCACCACTCTGCACTCACCACCATGCACTCACCACTCTGCACTCACCACTCTGCACTCACCACTCTGCACTCTGCACTCACCACTCTGCACTCACCACTCTGCACTCACCACTCTGCACTCACCACTCTGCACTCACCACTCTGCACTCTGCACTCACCACTCTGCACTCACCATCGTGTTAAGCATGCACTATAATTGACGCCAAAATAGTCACATTATCTCCTAATAAACAAAAAAGCCTTCAAGATGAAATAGCATCCTATGTAAGTGGCGTACAATACAAAGTACGACAAAGTGGGTGTAGATCTTGGTTTCAAAACATGAGCGAGTTAAGTGGGGTGTCTTAGAGCCGAGATTGTCAAATACTTTCCAGTAAAGAGATATATGTATTGATGTGAGTTCTACCGAGCGGTGGGGCGGTTGGGAGGTGCTTAATAGCTTATTTTTAACCCAAAAATATATTTGCACAGAATGAAGCTATAGATAGCTGAATGAGAGTAAGTTGTAAAGAAGCAGGCCACGTCCTGGTGGTTAAATTAGGAATATAATAGCAGCTCAATTGGCTTCGAGGTGATTATTGATCATTAGTAATTGTGTAACTATGACAATAATAGTTGTCCTAATTCCTGTGCTACCTCATTGACCGTGTTCATTTTTCCCCAGGCTTGCCCTATCACACTCTGCCCATCCTACCCTTTAGGTCACAACATGCCTCGTCCACCCACTGCAGGACAATGTATTATCACCCGCAGCGTGAAACAGAGTCAGGTTCGAACTAAGTATCAAAGCAGCTGCAGAAAAATATTGGGTTAAAAACAGAAGTTATGATGTGTTCGCGCCAGGCAGCTGATAATGTGTCTTTGCTCTGATCACACCAGAACGGAAACCAATGTGCGCTCTGCCCACGGCTGCTGCGCAGAGGAAACCCCGGCTCATGCGCGGTCTTAATATAAAAAAACGCGCGCCTCTTACAAATGTCCTTGGTATGACAGTAAGTGTCACTTAGAAGAACTTTAAGCCTTATGTAGTTGTGTGCTGATATCCTTTTCTGTATAGTCTGATTTTATTTTATTAAAAGCAAACATCCTTAATGCTCACAGCATACATGCACAGTAATTTAAAAAACAAGTCGGTATCTCAGGGGTCGGGTCAGGTAAATCTAGGTGAATATGTGGTCCCTATGTGATGGGCTTGTCCGTTTCTTTTTATGCACACCGAGTAGCATAGCTAGTTTGCCGAGGTGCTCGGCTTCTTATGACTCAGCCGGGCTGTCTCTTCACGCGACGTGAGGAGGAGCCGAAGAAAGAAAACAAACACTTGCATCGTCATCGCGCGCTCCGTTGACGGCCGCAGCCCCGGGTCGGCCGCGGCCGGTCCTGCAATAATGGGCATGGCGCATGCGTAAGCCCGAAACCTTCCATTGGGCACGGCGCATGCGCAAGCAGTGGGAGGTATTGCTAGCGTCTCAGCTTCCGAGGAGGACAGCGCGTTCGCGTGCGCGTGGCCGGCGCAAATCGCCTTGCGCGCGGCCAGTGCTGTCGTCCTGGGAAGCTGAGCCGCTAACAATAAGGTCTCTGGCGAGAGCGAGCTTCGCTCGCTTCTAGCCGAGACCTAAAAAGGGCCCCAAATGCAACAGTGTTGGCAAAATGGCAGCACTCTATGTGATTGCGAGGAGGCGAAGGCTACAGGCTGCAGGTCTGAGGGTATGGCAAAGGGAGGAGCAGGTGTACAGGCAGAGGATCACTCTGTTCCAATTGACTGAGCCTGAGATACTCCAGAGGTACAGGCTGCACCCCACAACCATCATGGACCTAATAAGGGACCTCCACCCATACCTGGATCACCCAACACCCAGGGCCCACGCCATCCCACCCCATGTCCAGGTGCTGTGTAGCATGCACCTGCTTGCCTCTGGGAGCTACCAGAGTGTGATAGCTGCTGTAGGAGGTGTATCCCAGAGCTGTCTGTCCCGTTTTTTCAGGAAGTTCCTGGATGTCATGACTCAGAGAATGGGACATTACATACAGTTCCCTGACACACCTGCGGAACTTGCCAAAACTAAAACAGACTTTTATGGACTGGCACACTTCCCGCATGTGATAGGCTGCATTGATGGCACCCACATTCCCCTATGCCCACCTGCAGCCACGAACACATATACAGAAACCGTAAGTCTACGCACTCCATCAATGTGCAGGTGATATGCAATGCAGGGAACATCACCGACATAGTTGCCAAATTCCCAGGGAGCACGCACGACTCCTACATATTCCAGAACAGCGGAATATACACACGGCTACTGAATGGAGATTTTGGAGATGGATATCTGCTAGGTAAAAAAGTTGTACAGACCCTCAAATGGATCTCAGCTAAATGTGTAATGTGAATGTAACTCATGTACCTCTCGTTCTCTCCCAGGTGACAGTGCATATGCCCTGCGTTCCTTTGTGCTGACACCGTACCTCAACCCAACCAACAGAGCAGAAAGGCGATACAATGTGGCACACAGGTCCACCCGCAAAGTAGTGGAGCGAACTTTTGGACTCCTGAAGAGCAGGTTCCGTTGCCTCCACAAAAGTGGAGGTGCGCGACAGTACACCCCCATCCTGTGTTGCAAAATAATAGTGACCTGTGCCATTTTGCACAATCTTTCTACCAAGGAAGGCACAGAGGTGGAGTTGACACATCATGAGAACATAGATGACGACCAAGAACATGCAGAGCCCCAGGCAACAGGACCAGCAGCACTAGATGGTAGATCGAGACGGACAGAAATAACACAACGCTATTTCTAGGTAAAGTATGACACATACACAGGTATACTTCATGACATGTGTAGTTTAATCAGCACTACATCATCATTGTCACATCTGAAGAGGATCCATGAATGTACGTCAATGTCACTGGCTGCACCTTCTCAGTTTCTGTCACTGTGTGCAGTTGAGTCAATCTCCCGCATAGGTCAGTGCTTGCGTCCTCGCACTACATTGTGGGATTTTGGTGCATGTCCTTCAGATTCCCTGCTGGTGCATGACTCAGCATGGCTGTGCCTGCCGCTCCTGCGCACCTCCGGTACAGGTGTACTGGAGCTACTCCTGCTGGTTGACCCCTCAGTCTCCTCCACACCCGTGTCACCAGCATTGCCTGTGTTGGAGTTCAGCATCTGCTCCATCGCAGAGGTCACTCTACCCATGCCCCGTGTTAAGTCTGTGCAGCAGTGCACTATTGCATCCTGCATAGAAATAGAGCGTCTGCAGAGGAGTGCTGTATTGGTTGCAAACCTATTCATGGCCTTAGTTTGTTGGCGCATGTACTGTCGTTCCTTGGCACGCTGGAGATGATCCCTGTCCAACTTGTCCGACAGGACTCCCAAGTACGTGGAGATGTCTGGGATCCATTGTGCTATTTGCTCCAGGCTAGATGCCATTTGGCTTATGCCCTTGTCCATGTTGGACATGTTGGTGTTCATACAGCGGACCTGCCTACGCATGGCTTGCCGTGATTTGGCCTGCTGGCGCTGTACTTTCACCATTGTGCCCTCCAGGCCACAGAAGCTGCTCTCCCCTTCCTGGCCCTCCCCATCCTCACGTGCCCTCCTGCCAAGGACAGTGGTGCGCGCTGCGCCTGCTGCAATTGGTGGTCTTGGCCTGTCAGCCACTGGTGCACTCTTTTGGGGGACATCTTCCTCATCCTCTGATTCAGAGGTCTGCAGGATCCTCTGCGGGGGCTCCGCATGCCTACTTTCCCCTCCCGGCATGGACCCTCTGGACATTGCTATGGGTGTGTTTGTGAGGCCAGGAGATCCGAACAACAGAGGGGACAGTGGGACAGGTGTTGTGGCTCGGTCTGGAGATGATGGCTCCTGGGTGGGATCGTTTCCTCCTTCAACTGCGCTCTCACAACTTTTCCTCTTTTCTTTCTCCCCTCTCTTAGTTGGTGCTGCCCTCTCCTCCCTCGGTGGTGCTGAACTGCGTGACAACTCTCCTGTGGAATCAAATTGACATAGGGTCAATGTTGTTGTTCATCTGTGTGTGGTTCTTAATTAAATAGTCTGCACACCTTTGCACAGTGCACATTGCTTGTTTGGTCATGTGTCTTGCATGCCTTGCAGAGTCATGTGTGGTGTACTTTGCATCTATGTATACATGACTACGTCTACCATGATGCATTGCTGTCAGTAAGTATGAGCTCTTCTGCAGTGTGATGTGTGTACACAGTGGGGTACGGGGTTGGGTTGGTGGGGGTGGATGTGGGTACATGCCTCTTACCTTGTTTCTTGGTTGCTTTCGCTGTGCTATCCAGGTCTCCTATCCCATGGATGCATTCTGACTCCATGGTGGTTTCCACTAGCTCCTCTATCGGTGTCAGTTTTGGTGCTTTGCTCCTGCCACCTCCAGTCACACCAGCATCCTTTTTCTGGCCAGCAATTTTTTTCTTCGTCACGATGCGCAGGTCATACCACCTCTTTTTAATGTCCTCAATCTCCCGGTGGGTGACACCAATGGCATTGACTTTGGCCTGAATTGCTATCCAAATGTTCCTTTTCACAGTCTCTGCAACATGCAGAGACTGTCTCCCAAATATTTGGCTGTAGTGGCTTACTATTTCATCCACAGCCACCTGTAGTTCCTCTGGGCTGAACTTGATCTTCCTTTTTCTCTCACCACCTTCCTTTTGGCCTTCCTGTGCCTCCATTCTGTCACTCTGCTTGCCTGTGAATGCTCTGCTCCTCTCACCTTTGACAAATTGTTTTTTCTGTTGGTTTCCACCTGCATGGGTGTGGCCACTCCCAGGTACTGGGGTGGGGTGCTTCACTCTCATTGGTTGGATTCACAGGGCCTTGGTTGTGGGGTGTGTATGCTGTCCCTGATTGGTTGGCAGGCTCACATGGCGTGTTTCAAACTCCTGAATCGGTAAATACCGATTCTGTAATTACCGAATCAGTAATTGCCGAATCGGATTTCTCCAATTCGGTGACTCCCATTCATTCCTATGGGCCATGTGGCCCATAGGGGTGCATGCGTTTCTCCGACTCGGTATTTACCGATTCGGATTTTTTCGAATCGGTAATTACCGAATTGGGTTACCGACTCATACCGATTCGGTATCTTTTACCGACTTTTTACCTACATACCATTTACCGATTCAGGAATATCGATTCGGTATGAGTCGGTATTTATGAATCGGTAAATGAAAATTACCTACATCTGGCCCCAAGTTCTTTCTGATCCTGGCTGCAGAACTGAAGCTAGAGGTCTCAGCGGCAGTCAGGGGTTGCAAAGGGCAAGCTAGGGGTCGTAGCTGCTACCCATGGTGACCCCAAAATGATGTTCATTGTTAGCACTTGGTCAAACACATATAATTTACAGAGAAATACAGTTGCCTACATAATAAGGACCACGAATCAGTATAAAGTCAAGATTTTTGTATACCAAGTTAGGAGTTAGGTTAATGTAAATGAATCTCAAAACCATGCTGTGAAGGCACAGAATAACAACTGGATAGCCAAACCTCGTAAAGAAATTCAGGATAATCAGTATTAGACAAACAAGAAGTTCAGTCACAGCAAAACAAAGAATTAACAGTAGAATCTGATGCTCAGGAAAGAGTCTCTGATCTCTCTTAAATATGAGAAATATCTGAAGTCATCTATTTAATAGACTAAACTAGGAAAAATAATTCAATCTAAAGGAGTCTCAAAAAGTTGGGGAAATTCAGAAAAAGAGAAAATGTGGAATGTGTGCTGAAAGGCATCAGCACTTTAGAAGCTCGGTCAAGATTCTTCTGGCGATAGGGAAATAAGTGTTAGCCTAAGCCACACCAACAAAGAATCAGAAGGGTAAGCATAAATATCTGTACCTCCCAAAGTACAAGGAAAAGTGGGCAACATCAATCTGTGCGAACACTAGTTAATACCACAAGAATCTTCTGGGCAACATCCCTTGTTCACACCATCAGGGGCTCAATTGTCCTTTAGATTCTCACGTTGCGAACTGCAACATTAGCAGACTCTCCTAGGCCGGTCCTGAGAACAACATCGTCCGTGGTCAGTTGCGACTCTTTGATACATTGCTGCAATTAATGCTCTAGTTCTCCATGTTCTTTGTCAAGGTCCTCTGTGAACGTACCTGCAAGGAAAATAACACACAAGCAGAAATGGAAAAATTATATTTTATGCAGAAAGAAATATAGGTCGACTTGAGCCAACCCACCCATCGCCCTGGCAATTGACCTGGGAATGATTCTAAGAGCAAAATTGAGCTGGCCCACTAGTACCTGCAACTGATGTAAGGTCACCTTAGGTCCCCCTAGCGCTGCCTCAATGGCCTCTGAGAAAGTCTGAACTTTGTCCAATGGCAGCCTACACTCCCCTGCCACTGTATCAATCTCAATGCCCAAGAAGGTCATGCAGGTGTCTGGGCCCACTGTCTTACCCGGTGCCAGGGGCACCCTGAACTCCTGAAACAAGGCCACGAGCCTCTCCAGAGCCCAGGCGCAAGCCTCTGAGTCAGCCAGACCCATAACCATGAAGGTAGTGTACCACCTCCTCATAACCCGTCCTGAGCATAAAAACCCATTGCAGCATGGAGCTGAAAGTCTCAAAGTACTTGCAAGAAACTGCGCATCCCATTGGCATACACCTGTCATAGTAAATGTAGTTGAGCTTATATAGCGCACAGCTACCCGCAGTGGGTGTCCCGGCGCTTGCTTAGGGAACCCGTCCTGATATTCCCCTGTGTGATAGCCCCAGCGGGTATCCACAAGGGGAAAGTCAGGCATCCCGCCGCGAGGGGCCGTTGTGGAGATTAAGCAAGCTATTGCCCAGAGTCGCAGAGTGTGAACCCGTGAGTTGAGAAGGCACCGGAGCGAGAATTATCGAGTCCGTGGAATTTTTAGCCCAAGACCCGCCGAGGCGGGGAATTGAATCCTGGTCCAGGACCGATCTCAGCTTCCGGGTCTGCCGCCTCTAACCCCTGAGCCAGTAGAATTGGTGGTTCAACTGGAAGCCTAACAGATGATAATCCCCTGGGTGTACAGGTAACAGGCGAAAGGCTGATTCGATATCTGTCTTGGCCATGATAGCCCCGGGCCCCAGGTCCCTCAACTTCTGCAAGGCTGCATCCAAGGAAGAGTAAGTCACTGAACACAGGGAGGGGTCGATGGCGTCATTAACTGACGCCCCCCGTGGTGCTGAGAGGTTGTGAATCATCCTAAACTGTCCCTGTTCCTTTTTTGGCACCACCCCTAGTGGGAAACAAACAAACCCCTCTAAAGGAGGGGACGGGAAGGGGCCCGCTACCCGACCCAAAGCGCGCTCCTTCTCCACTTTTTGCGCCACTACCGTGGGGTGCCTGCGCGCCGAAAGTAAATTGCTGCATAGCCTGACTGGAGCCACACCCTGGGCCGGGATGCGAAAACCTTCTGAAAAACCTAAATAGAGGACCTTGGCTGCTGCCCTGTCCGGATACTGATTGAGCCTAAAAATCAGCCAAAAAATCAGTCCACCGGCGTGGGCAGCTTAAGGCTGCGGGGGTTTGACATCCCTGCTTCCAGCCTCCCGCTCTTTTGATTTCTTGATACATTTGAACTCTGGGTGTGAGGGGTGGCCACAGAAAGAACAGGCATGTTTGAATCTGCACTGCCCCGTGGGCCAGGTGCACGTCTTCTTATTGAATGCCCAACATGTTCCCTTCTTTTCCCCCGGGCCTCCCTGAGATGTACGAAAGGGCTGTTTGGAGTGCTGTTCCCTATTGTTGACACTCTCTAACCACACATTGACTTCCACTTGATCCCACCCTATATTAGGGTTGGCCGCCTTCGCCCACCTGAAGTCCCTGTCATAATCTAACCAGGCTGTCCCACCCAGGAAGGCATGGGCCTTCAGGATCTTATCTGTATAAAACACCAATGCAATTGCCAACTCTGGCTTTTTTTCCAACATTACAGTAGTAAATACATGAAAGCCACTCAACCAATTAGCAAAGGATTCCTCCACCCTTGGTTTCTTATCTCTGAAGGACCCTTCCTTCCCCTCTCTCTCTTTGTATTCCACATCCCACCTCTTAGGTCTAATTATCACGAATATGTCCACATATTCCCCTTTCCATATTTTCTCTCTCACTTCACTGGGTACATGGGTAGCTAACGCCCCGGGCTGAGACAACACATTACCCTGAAGCCCCTCGACCACAACAACTCCCTCAAGGGCCTTGAGAGGCTCGTCCCCTGACTTACCTCCCATGGGTGCTGTCGGGCCTGCCGCCCCGGGGGGATTAAGTCCCCTGCCCCGGGATTCCACCAGGAGGGCTAATTGCTTTTGGATATTGCTTAGCGCGTCCTGCTCGGCAGATCTAGGGGGCACTCAGGGGGCTACAGCGGCACTACTAGGCACGGGACCGGCCGTGGGCACCGCCAACTGACTCACTAGGGTGGCCACTGTTGCTAAGATCCCGGCTGTGGGATCCTGTGTCTGGGGCGCTGGCGTGGGAGGTGCCGCAACTTTCGGTATCTCTACTGGAGTCTGCGCTGGCGCTAATACCTTCAGAGCTTCCCTAATCTCTGCTAAGACTGACCCTACCGGGTCCGTCAGAGTGCTCGCATCCCTATCGGGTCCGCGCTTGGTGCAGGTGAAGGGAAGGGCGTTACTCCTTGGGGAGGTGGGAGGGCGGGACCTACTGGACTCTCGCCCCCGTTTGCTGGCTCACTCGCAGTTCGAGCCCTGTCCTTCCCACGGCTGCCCCACCTCACCTTGCCCTGCACTCTAGGCTTCTTGATTAAAGGGGGGAAAGCAGCTCTGGGTGGTACACCCTCCCTACGTGGGCGCTCCCCCTTGCTTCCTAGCGCTGGTTCTTCTGGAACCGGTACCTCCTCATCGCTACTTTCATTGTTGTTATTGCTCAGCTTTGCTAATACCATTTTTAACAGCTGGGCAATCTCAGGATCGGCATCCTTTTGCTTGTGACTCATTCTCTTAGGCGGCATATTTTCACAATACTCCTAGCTGTTCCCCCTTGTTTTGGACCGTGTTAATGTCCACTCGAAGCGCTTCTCTGTTAATATAGCCCAACACAGCCAATCTGCTCCGCTGTTTGAGCAATACTCGAACAATAATCTCTTACGAGCTACCCCCAGAGTATTTGGGCTGCTTGTTTACCCTTTGCTGGCCCCGCGCCCCTTCAAACGCTGTTGGTGCCACCTAGAATCCCGCCCTACTGATGCGCGGTGTTCGCGCCCCGCCCGCAGTCCTTCCCGCAGCGCCCCGCACACCCGGAAGGAGAACCGTGCCACCGAAGGCCCCCGCCCGCAGCCACAAGGGATCGGGCCTCTTAGACGCAGCGCCTGTGTCACCGCACTGCTCCCATTCCCTGCAGCCACACGCGGGTACCCCCGGACACACGCACCCCCTTACCTGGTATGCAGGACCGCTACCGGAAGGACGTCGCCGTTTTCCTTTGTCGCCACGCTCCCCGGACACCGCTGACTCGCCACCGCCGACCGCTCGATCGCCTCCTCACTCGATCGATCTGGACCCGGTGGAACAACATGGGGGAGTTAAAACTAAAGTTAAATCTACAGACTAGGGATAGAAGAGGGGGAGCAGGTCGCGGCCGAGCACAGGTGATCTGGTGGGAAGAAGGGGGACAAAGAGACCGAGGTCACCATCATGAGCCCCTAAATAGACCCCGGTCTCCGCCCCCCTCCCTGCCCACCGAATGTGCGTCACACTTTCACCCGGAAGGAGTTGGACGGCCGGAAGACTCTCGGCGCTCCGCCCGCCCAATGACCATAGACGGAAAGGGCGGGTACCGTGGGGCCGGGCCCTAGGAGCGGGCTCCTTTACCTTGACGCTTGGCATAGGTCGACTTGAGTCAATTTAATGTATTTAATGTAAATACATTTTAATAGTGATCCAATCTCTAAAGACTATATTTCATTTTAATTAGGTTAAGGCACACAGTGTATATGATTCCTAGTTCTACAGTGAATGCACTTCTGTACTTAATGTATGTGCAACACTTTACATTACTAACATTAGGACAAATATGTAGTGCTAAGTGTACACATATATTGCCTATTTTATGATGTGTGAGGGTGGAGCCACAATTATGCTTCTCCAGCTGTTACTCCAACAATATCATTGTCACACACATTCCAGAAATAAATCTTTCACTTAAAAGTCCTCAGGAAGAAAGGTAAAGAATAGGCATGACAGTTGTTGGAGTGAGAATCAATTTAAATAATATGGTTTATCGTCTCACACACAGGGCTGATCTCTGCTTCTTTTGATAAGGGTTCTTTTTTTCGTTTCCTCCACCCCTAAGAACATGTGTGACAGATTTTGGCTGTCGTTCATGAGAAATCAGGAGCTAGTCATCACATAAACCATAATCACTAATCTTAATTCTAAAATTAGTCAATATAGAGAGTTTGAAGTAGTTTTAGGAGTTTTATTTTCATTTAAGGTTTAGTCAAACATTTCTTTCGATTAGCTCAATATCTCAGGCAAATAGCAGTAATGATAATAAAAGTATGGTTAAATCAAAATCATTTTCATATATAAAAGCATCAAGTGTGTTCCATGAAGGAAAGAATCCCTATTCTAAGAATGAGGCAACAATGGTGTTAAAACTCTTAAAATGTTCAAGTTCGAGGGGAGAGTGAGATAGAGCATTAAAAGCAAAGTCGATGAATCAATAACAGCAGAACTTCCCATAAAGAGAGGTTCATGAAACACAGTAGAGTCTCAAGAAAATAAGGCGAAATTTAAAAAAGGCAGTAGCAGTAGCAAGCCCCAATTTAGCCTTCAGTATTAAGCCTTCAGCATCCAGCTTCCAAGTGGGAATAGCACATGGGTATAAGCATCCAGGGAAAAGTGTGGATGTTTTGAGATACCTACTCTAGGAACACGCACTAATATAAATAGTTGAAAATAAATGTTGCAGTCCATGTTGCATCTTCTTCTCCTCTAGCCCAATCATTTTCAGAATTCTTGTGAGAACAGGCTCTCCTCTTCCTTTTCCACATACATGATAATGAACTACAAAAAGTTACCGTGAAGTATGAAACAAAATTTGTAATTGTGCCTACATAAAAGGACTTTAGATTCTGACCTTCTTTCCCATGAACATGATTACGTTTCTAACCTTCTAATAAAACAAATTGTATGTGAGCTAAACAATTGATTATGTAAAATCGAAACATTAGCTGTATAGAAAAATAATTCAGCACCACATCTTGCATTATAAAATGAGGAAAAAATACGTTAAAAAGTCAACATTTCTATTCAAGCATTACATTCTTATGTGATTATTAACCAGTATTTCTTTTATCGATAAAGTTTCTTTAACAAACAGTTCAAAACGTTAATATTAATCAGAAACATTTTTACGGAGTTATGTGAAGCTTTTAATTTTAAGCATAATCATGGAAAAGTCAACTTTTAGACATTTTTATGCTGGTTTCAGCATATTTTAGTCAAGTAATTTATGAAGCAAAGACTGCTTTAAACATTTGATGCCTAATACTAACAAATATAACTCCTTAATAATTTTGCACATTTTAAAACATCTATTTAGTTAAATATACATTGAAGATCAATGCTGCACATACGATTTTAACTATACTATTTTGCATTTTAAATTAACCTCCTTTTCACAGTGAATCGTTTAATTAATTGGTGCATTTAATATAAGTGAGACCATGATAAATTGACTAATAATAATACCAAAAGTATAGTAGCCGTTTGGAGGGTTATCATATAGGCTGAAATACACTGTTTTTCAAAATTAAAATCTTGGTACTAGTTCAGTGTTTTTTAGCAAAAAAGATCCAATCATGTACACAACAAAGTGTTACCCACAACTGTGGGTTGTGAACATCTCGGGCCACTTTACATAAAGAGTACCGGGAGGAGCAATGGTCGTATATGCCTTTTTTCAGCATTTCCTGGGTATTGTTGTATTGCAGAATGGGTCACAGAGGCTTGTACAATACCTTCAGTAATACAGCCAGTGCATATACGGTGCTGGCAATATCTTCAGAAGGCGTTCCATCATTTGCACGGGGGAGTGCCTCCATGTAAATGAGGAAAACACTTTGCTTCTGTCCTGCATTGCATTATCGACACAGGTGGAGAGGCAAATAGGCCGTCATGAGGCACACTGATTGTGTACCCCATGGATGTGGTGCACAGTCAGTGCTTTCCAGGAGGACAGCCCTCTTGTGGGGAAAAAAGGGGTCCCATGGACCCCTAGACATTCTTATGCAGAAGGGTGCAGGAATTCGCTGCACCTGCCTGCAGAGGAAACTCTGTGCCACCTTTGAAGGGGAGACGGGTGTTGCCTGCACTGTGAAAGACAGAGTGGCTACTTCAAGCAGTCACTCAGCCTTTCACTAATGCACTTCCCCAGGGCAGGCACAAGTTTGTACCTTCAATGCGGCAATGCATTGGCTGTAATAGGCCACACTTTCCCAGTAAAAGACCCGGTGCACCTGTTTAAATAAAAGCACTGTGGCTCCAACAGGGACAGTGTACCAGTAACTCTTGTCTCACACTCAGGGTTTTTGTAATCTCCTTCTTCACAAGTCCTTTGTGGTAAGGGTATTTGGCTTTAAAATTTGGCGCTATCATGAGACAACTCCTCTATTGCACTTGCGGAGGGCGGAATAACTAGACACCGCAAAATGCAACATTGTCATATTTTTATTAAGCCGGAATGGAGCTCATTGACGTAAAGGCTCCACATCTGATATGATCTGCATATTATGAATTGTAATTCCTTTCTTCCGGACGTGCTCTAAAGGATGATTCCCAGAACAATCTATTGCCTTTGGCTACTGCTCACAGCAATTCAAGTTTTTTATCCTGATCCTTTTAATTTCCTTGTAAAGCTTTCCTTGTCTCTGTGCTATTTTTGTATGGATCAAGCAATTTAGGGGCAAGACTTAACAAGGAAAGGCATTAGAAACCATTTGAATGAATTAAAAACAAAAACAAATTAAATTTAATCCAAGACTTAAATCAGGAAAGGAGTCCAGTCATGAAAAGGGAACAATGAACGCGCCACTGTACAGACAGACCACTGAGCCACCCGAGGCTCCCGTGGTTGGAAATCAGTTTGTAATGGTTTGTTGTATTTGTTTGAAATCACACTTCACATTGCTACCTTTCCTCTGACAGTGACTTTCTCTCTGGTGAGATCATTTTAGTGACTGCAATTAACAAACCGTATTAATATAGTTGTGGTACCTGGTGCAGCAAGTCGGTAGGATCCATCATATGTGAACAATATATGGAAAGTACCTCCCAGATGGTGGATGCACCCCCTACTTAGAACATCCCTATAAGTGTGGCTTTAGCTAAAGAATGATGATGGATTCAACCCAGATCCATGACTGGGGTGAGTGTCTAAAAAGTTTCAGAGCTCAGTCCAACATCTCCATTGTGTTTGCTTTAGTGATAATAACATATTAAGTAACACCATATCTGTCATATTTAAAAGGTTTTTAGATAAACTGGTGAATAACCATCAGACAGTGTTTTCCCCAAAAATACTTGTATCAGTGAAGAATGAGAAATTGAGAAGCGGTGGTTGCTGCCTCCAGTGCTTACTTATTGTAACCCAAGAAGGGAGGTTCTTGTTTTGTGCTCCTTGAGTCCTCCAATGTACTTGTCTACAGAGTGGCTTTCTCAATAATGGCAGTGGTCAACCAGAGGGCAGAGTGGAATTAAGGGTGGGTGAAGTCCTTTATTGCTACCGTTTGTGGGCATGAGGCTGTTCAGAAACCCAGTGGACACACTGCTTACTCCCTATGTACTCCATTCATAGTGAGAGAGAGAAGTCAAGGCATTCTTCAGGACGAGGAGGTAGGTGGTTTGAAACTCAGAAACTGTATGGAGCAAGTGAGCACCCATTAGAAACCTAAAGCTCAGACAGAGCAATCTCATTTAAAAGCTGCAGATATGGTATTAAAAGTAGGGGTGGGCGGAACTCGTGGAGTGCTGCACAGTTACAGAAAAGCTCAGCGAGAGCCCACGGCATTTCACCTACAGACAGAAAATCTGTAGATTGCGCTGCTTGCTCTGCAATTTAGCACAGGGGGCCTCATTTATGAGGCCATGCATCACTTTTATGCCGCCGGTGCATCACTTTTTTTGACGCACCAGCAGCGTAAAAAATGTGCCTTGTTGCACCATATTTACAAAGTGACGCATCTAGGTAGATGCGTCACTTTGTAAACCCCTGCGCTACATTATACCTACGCCAGGTATAATGTATGCAGGGGGGGGCGTTCTGACGCAAGACAGGATCATAGACGTGACGCAGTGAAATCTATAAGATTTCACTGCGCCACTTCCAGGACACAAATGCGTCAATTTCTTACGCTTGCTTCACAGCAGGCGTAAGACTGACGCAGACACATTGCTGGAGTTGCATCACTTTTGTGACACACTCCAGCAATGCGTCACTTTTGCGCCATACAGATACGTCAGAAATACTGACGTATCTGTAACTCCTTGCGCCATGATGCGTCATACTGTAAATATGACACATCATTGGTCTCGCAAGGAGGTCGCAGTGAAAAGTGACGCATAGCTGTTTTCACGTAGCGATGCGTCACTTTTCATAAATGAGGCCCTGGGAGTCTGAACAGCTCTGAAAATCAGCGTGAACAACACCAAGCGTTGCGCAAGAATACACGGCCATTCAAGTTGATTTTGCTGCTGCTCGAGTGGAAAGTCTATTCGAGCGCCAGCAAATCAACTTGTACAGCGGCCCTCTGACCCTGACCGCTCACCAATGATTCGAAAATCGTGCTAGGGGATACCAAATCTAGCTCTAGGCATCGTCCCTTGAAATCCCCCCTTACACGGCCCCACCGCCCCACTGGTGTTACCTGCATGGACCGTGGCTGGTTCTCGCTCGCCAGTTTGCATATTCTGGAGTCTCGCTGGGCAAAAATACTGCCACGTGGCGATTGGCAGAATTCCGCCAATTCCACGGGCGGAACGAAATGCTCCGCCCACCCCTAATTAAAAGGTGAGCAATTATGGTAGTTTAAATAAGGAACATCACAAAAAGCAGAAGACCCTACCACCACATTGTAGGATTAAGTTTGGCCTAAATGCACAAATGTAGTATGTAGGCAGTGGTGCAATATAATTTAACAACATGGTACTCCATGGCCCATTTTATACTACAGAGAAAGGTTCAGATATCCCTGGCTAGTTTTGTAGTCACTGGTTTTCCAGTGGCTGTTTTTACATTGCCCAGCCAGTAAGAAAACAGAAGTGCCAGGTAGGATGGTACATCATATAAAGATTGCATTGATATTCTGTGGGCTAGTCCACAGTGTCCATGTGCCCAATTAACATAGCCCCCAAGAACAGCCAGGGTGCAGGAAATGAGACACAGGTAGGATAGTAATGAGTAAGAGGCCAAACTGGTCTCAGGGCCAAAGTCACTGTATATTTACTACTTGTCCTGGAATGATGCTAGCAATCAAGAGTGTCACAGCAGGGTCACAAATACTTCCAGGATTATTTATCCAAAAACTGTCAATATTTTTACTTGGTGGGGGCACAAAAGGGGCCAGGGTCACCCGCCGGACCATCGACATCGCTCATCGGAGCCGGGGAGCTGAACTTTGGGATGAATGCCCAAATATTAACCCTATTATCTACTGAACCATAAGGGATAGGAACATATTTGAAATGGTTATGGAATCAGATTGACTGACCACAACCAGTCTGCACTAACCTAAGGGTCAGGATGAAGAAAGGTCCTTGATGCTCTCGCTGGCTGGATTTGGGCATGTGAGATCTTCATCATTTTCGGGAAAAGTATTGATGTGTCAGAGAAGTTTGGGCCTTATCACACTCACAGGATTGGAATATGTTCTGCAGATCTCTTCCATCCTGTTAATGCAAAGGATCTTGGGTTGGATCAGGCAATCTAGGCCACAAGGTTTCTGGGGTTTCTAGGTTACATAGTTTCTGGGGAGATCACTTTCTTCAGATGACTTCCAATCCTCAAGTCTAATGATCTTCCTCTGGATCATTTTTGCCAACATCACCATCCAGCTGGAGAGGGATTCCCTTCTTCTAGGTCACAGCAGAGAGTCTTTCTTCAAGGTCCTAAACTAGGAATTCAGGCAGAACAGAGATCTGAAGTGTCCTGTACTTGATCAACGCCTCGTTGCTGCAACAAAGCATCTACTCAAGTCCATTTGAAGAAGAACTACAGGCTGGATAAAGCCTGAATAATCCTGTTTTGGTCACTGGCAGGATAACGGCACCAGACAAGCCCAAGCTTTCCTAAAACATGAAAATCTCCCCTAATCTATGGAGAACAAATCTCCATGGGCTTTTTGAAAACAGCCGAGGAGAGACTATTTTTATTGGGCCACCTTAAATCATACTGTCACAGCCCCGGGCTCTAGTTTGGTGGTCAATGTCTGACACAACACAAGCAGAGAAGAAAAGATGAGGCACTATCAATGGGCGGATGTTGACCTGGTATGAACCAGCTGCAGGTTCTGCCAGTCTACCCATACATTGGCAAAGCCTTTGGGACTAATTCAGAGGACAACAGCTTTCAGGCTGTCATTTCGGTGGAGAAGTGTTGCTCAATGGTTAGAGCGGCAGACCCTGATGCAGAAGTCCGGCCCCGGACCAGGGTTCAATTCCTGCCTCGGCGGGTCTTGAGCTCAATTTCCACGGACCTGATAATTCTCGCCTAGGTGCCTATTCTAATCATGGGTCCCACTCTGCAACTCTGGGCAATCGATTGCTTAATCTCCACAATGGCCCCAACAGTGCTGGGGTGCCTGGCTTCACCTTGGGGGTGCCCAGGAGTGGACATTTCACAGGAAAAAGCCAGGAAGGGTTCCACAGCGGTATGCGTTACAGCGCCAGAATACCCCAGGTGGGGTATTAGTGCGCTTTACAAGTACAAATTACATTTACATGTCCACAAGCGAGGACATACACAACCTGAGCAGGAACCACAACACTGTGTAGGCGCTCACTGTGTTCTCCGAAGGTCTCTACTTACCCTGCACTCGGTCTCTCAACCACACAGAACATTTGGAACATTCCACACAGACAAGACTCTGTACATACACATGGGATTGGAAGTACGGATCTCAGCTGTGGGATACCGCAGAGATTACAAACATGAGGCCCACAGGCTGCCTTCCCATCAAAGGTGCAGGCCTAAAGCCATGTTCTCCTGCACTAGACTCAGACGAGCCCACCAACCATTCTCTTAAAGCTTGAGTGGCTTTAAAGGTGGGACCCCCAACAGAGAAGATTACAGTGGTTCATTCTAGAGGATATTAAACTTTAGTCAGACACTCTCAAGGGATGTCGTTGAGCTGCGCTTAATTTGTTTGAGATATTTAGCTGTCAGTCAGTACCATTACAGATTTGAGGAGTCAACCATAATTTACATCAGCCCATTGTCAGTTTTGTATGGGACAATCTTGGGTGAACAAGCTTCACCTTCAAACCATTCATCGGTTACACATGTGGACGCGGGTTGGCAGTGAGACACCACTCATGGAGCATCATCCGTGGAGAAATCCCCAACTCCAGGAAGAAGCTCTAAAACACTAAACACTAAAACACCAAACAACTGGCAACTGTGTGATGTATAAAACAATATGACATAACATAATAACATTGGGAGGAATTAGAAGCAGTGTAAACACCAGTATGAATATCTGCATAAGAGGTGGACCACTAAACTGTGCCTGAGTTCTGAATAATTAGCCAGTGTCATGGGTATTTAACAGAGGACTGCATATACCATCAAATGTCGTTGTGCAGTCATCATACGCCATGTGTTGCTGAATGCGTCACAATACTGACATTATACCCAGGTGTTAACTAATGTGTTGATGTTCTGATATGATGCGCCAAGAATTGTCCACAGAGCATGCATAATGCTCCATTTGCAAGTCTTATGTGCCAGAGACCTGTTCACTGTGTTGTAAGACATGTCAAAGATTCCAGGACCTGGCATTGTTGGTGAATACAATGCTTGTTTGCTTATATATTCATATTTACCAGACTATTTAATATTCCTTTGCCTTCCTTCCTATAACTTGTACACAAAGGGCCAGAAGTGTCAAGCAGGCAGACATACATAACAGACAGGCATAAATATCACCACACAAACTTTAAACAGGACAAGGGGGCGAAATGTTCTTAACACAGACGTTGACACAAGGTTATTTTTAACTACTCGTCAGGTGACCATTTAGTGGAAAATTGCAGAGTGAGGATCAAAGTCCATCTGTGTAGCCAAACATCTGTTCCTGACTTACTTTGAGGTTTTAAGTCATGTCAAATTTGTAAAAGTATAGACTTTTGAGGGTTATATACAAATAGTTGAGTGGGCACTAGTGCGGCGCTGACACTTTGGGGCATATGTGCAAGCCCCTATCACCACGGTTATGTCACTTTTTGTGACGTTCCCTTGATGATAGGGACCTTGCCTTATTTACAAGGCAGCGTTAAGCCACTTAAAGTGGCTTAACACTGCCTTGTACAAAAGGCACCTTTTCACGCTATGTTTAGCATGAAAGGGGCGTGCATTGGGTGTTGGGGTGGGTGTTCCACAGCATCACCCATTGTATTTGACACTGCCCCCTATGTACAAGGGCAGCGTACATAGGAGGCAGCACCAAAATTAAGACCAGGAAAATCATGGTCTTGAGTTGGCAAAACGAGAAGAAATGCATTATTTCTCCTCGTTTTTTATTTTTCATGTGTGCTGCCTTGTGCATGCATGAGCAGCATACATGAAAGTTACAAAATGGCATTTTAGGATTGTTTCTGTGCAGTAAGGGACACTTTCCTACACGTAACCAATCCTCCCTGCACACAGAAACCCCTGCACTCTGGTGCAAGGGTGCCTGCGTTGGCGCTAAGTTGTTAAACTTATCTCCATTGCAAAGGGAAACACAAGGCTGCACCAAATTCTTGTAAATATGGTACAGACTTGCGCTTCCGAAGAGGCGGAGCATGCCGCTAAGACCAGGAGGCTAACGATACGCTTCGCCACTTCATTGTACATATCCCCCTTTGTTTTCTTATTAAATTACCCATATCAACGTATTGGTTTGCCTTACATTAAACCACGCGAGCTGCTGCACAGTGCCATAGTAAATAACACCTTTGGTGTTTCGAAGTTATGTCTCCTCCTCCAGCGAGAAACTAGATGGATGGAAATGGGTTTACTTTTTTTCGACTTGAACTGTGGGAAGCTGATTTTTAAGTTTGAAGGCAGTATCCTCACGGGTGCCTTTTCGTTACATTCATTCGTACAGGGAGGGTTCTAGGCTCATGGCGGCCCTGGGCAGGGAGCATAGGTAGGAGGCCCCGGAAGAGGGGGTCCGGGCGGGGTGGAGCCCCCCGGAGCTCAGAAAGGTGTTTTAATAAAACGCCCAGAAAAGGCGTTAGATGACCATTACCTGCGGCTGCTCCTACCCTTCCGAATTTGTCTCAGAACGATAAAAGTTAGGAGGAGGGTATTGTGACACACTACGTGAGGGACTGGCACAGATTGCTGCAGGGCCATGACAGGGGCCCCGGACCCACGGCCCCCCCACAGAGAAAGAATTGGTGGCTCTTTGCCCGGAAACATTAATATCGATACCATATCGAATATGGTATTTTACGCCTGTTTTACCTAGTGCATCAGCTGTACTCTGGCCAGAGGATTCTCCATCTTTAGGTTTCCCTTGGGTGATAAAGTTCAGGATTGCTCCTTCCTGTGACGCTACGAAAGCCTGCTGAGCCGCCTTTCTCTTTCGGTTCGAATAACCAGATAAGTGTACTCAAATTCTCTTAATTTTGCTTGCAATGGGTACCCGAATGTCGTGTGCCCCCTATCCCACCAGATGACTATTGCGCTAACACCAGTACTTTATAAAAACTATAGATAAACTTGTAAGACGACTATCCCCGCCGGAGAGGAAAAGGTTATAGTTGCTTTCGTGCAAGAGTAACAGGGAATGAAAGGATGGCGGTGGCCGTGGCTTATATAAGCCTGTACCAGCGGGCCAGCAGTGAGTAGGGAAAAAAAAGAAGCCAATCAGGATCCAGGAGGAACGAAGGCGTAGAGGCCAGTGAAGAGGGGGGGAGGGGTCAGGATGTTTGCAAGTGGAACAGAGCCGGAGGCCGCCAAATCCCTGCCAGGGGCCGACACGCAAATATGTATCCATCCTCAGAGGATTATTATATTAAGGATATATATTGGCGTGGCGGCCCTTGGGGTTTGGCGGCCCTCTGCAGGGGCACAGCTTGCACATGCCTAAGGCCACCACTGATTCGTACTGTATGCTCTAATTGCAACCTCTCGATCAGACATGAACATGTATCTGAATGTCACAGTAATTATGCGGCAGGGGAGGTCCAAAGTCTGCAACAGAGTTGACTAAATTGTGCCTCATAAAAGGCAAACTATGCAGTGTATTGCTGCACATTTTTTGAGAGTATTTTTTCATTATTTTTTAATTTTTACACATAATACCACTGTCTGGGAAAAGCATTCACCTTATTAAAACAAGTTTAACACCCAAATACAGCAACAAGAAACTGAAACATGGCTAGACAATCTTTGAGAAGGGCTTTCAGCTGTGCAAGAAAACGTATTGCCATATTCTAAGTAACGTTTGATCCCTTTGCGCTAGAAACAATTTATTTGTTACAATCTGCAGATTATGTAGTAATAGATGGATTCAATGGTATATGCAGCAAATCCAAATTTATGCAGAAAATGCCATGGCTGCTGAATCACCTAATTCCAGTGGCCATGGTTGTAAAACATGGAGGAAGTATCAGATGCACCTTCATCACCACTTAAAATACCAGAAAAGAGCCCACCACTAGTAGGACGACCTGATCCAGGATGAACCAAGGGTGTCACGTTGGGTTCTCAGACACCTGTGCCATGGACCTGGGAGCGCTGCACCAGGCTCCCCCAGCCTCAGACCAGAATGACAAGATGCCGAGGTGGAGTGGGGATGGGATAGGGTTATCAGATACCCTCATCCTTCTGAGCTCCTATGTTTCCAGTGGCTAAAGGATGACGCCCAATGAGAATGACACTGTGTGTTAAGCGGACAACCTGTGCCGATCTAAGTCCCCTCTTCATGGCTACTCAGGCACCATCCTTTTTGACTAGTTGGAGAGGCACTGAATACACTCCTGTCTGTTAAAATGTTTTTAGGTGGCATGTGAAGGTGTCCTGGGTTTACAAAAGCTTCAGGGAGGGAAAAATGCAGTGGGGGAGTTGGGGGGCAAAGGAGTAACCATCTCCCAAAGGAAGAACCTCCCACTGGTGATCACCAAAATGCACCTAGACTCTCTGGGTAGATATGCGTGGTTGGAAGTATAGCTGGAGGGAACACAACTTAAACTCCTCAGGCTTTATGTGTCGCTGCAGGTGCCTCAAAGTCAGAGGCGTTTTAAGGCATGTGCAAAATGGGCAATTGCCCAGGGCCCCCACCTTCCAAGGGGCCCCCTTGAGTCTCTCTCTCTCTCTCTCTCTCCATGCCAAGTGGCATCTTAAGGATTTTGGGAGTCCTGGAAAGTGTAATCCTCCTTATTGAAAGTTTATTTGGCATGACACAGGCTTCAATTAGTAGAAAATAGTCAGTAAAAGTACGAGCGGGGGCCACAAAGCATATCTTGCCCAGGGCCCCAAAAATCCTTAAGATGACTCTACTCAAAGTGCAATGGCAGTTCCATGCAATACTGGTGAGATTCCCTAGGGTATTATGGTCTTTGCTGGAAACTTTAATAAAGTTTTTGTGTTGAACCTGGACACGGCAGCAGAACTGACACCCCACAGTGTGTAAAATTGTTCCAGGCTTGGACCCAGACATTGGTACTCTGTGATGTATGACGGTCTGACACCCTGGGGCTAGGGAATACACCCACACCTCTACTGCCCACAAAACCCTCTCAAGTATTGACCTGTTCCTCCTACCAGCCCAGACGCCCCACACATCACAAATGTAAATATCCTTCATTGAGGTACCTCTGACCATTCACCTGTCCGCCTTCGCCTGAGGTCCCCCTCAAGTGATAGACTGCTGATGTGGAATCTTACCACCTGGTACCTGACAGACTCTGAATGCACGGACTTCCAAACCTCTGAACTAGAGGCCTGTTACAAACATAAGTCAGGCACCAGGGCCTCCGCTGTCACAGTGTGGCAAGCCGGTAAGGTGACTGCCAGGGGCCTAGTGAAAATCCACATCTCCGGTATAGAACGGGAATGACGAGACTGGGCCCTCAGCTTGAGTCGCAAATCCTCACACTCGAGTGACAATATGCCCTGGATCTCGCCCAAAACGTGTCTCACCAATTGGAGCTGCATAAAGCTCCCTCTGCCAATTAGTGCTAGAGTTGGCACATCAATGCTGGAAAGCGACTACCCAATGGGTATATGAATACAGGGACAAGTCAGGCAAACTTCTTTTCTGTTCTGGCCAGTTTCAGAGTTGCCATCCAGGATAATTGCTGCAATAATGGATGACACAGAATAACGACAGACCACAGCGGTAGATATCGTAGAGATGTTTGCGTCTCATTATTGCTCCTTGTCTACCGCTACCCCCAGAGGAGCACTTGCACCCGATTCTCTCTGACTTTCCCCTACCCAGAATTGACGGGACTCAAAGGGCTGAGTTGGACACTCTGCTGACCCTGGAAGAGTTTGGCAATGTCCTCTTGGAGCCGAATTCCAGGAAAACTCCAGGCCTGGATGGCTTCCTGGTGGAATTTTGCTGCAAGTATCATGACGTGTTGACTCCCTACCTGCATAATCTGTTCTTGGAGGTGCTGACCAGGGCAGACTCCCAGCAGAGATTAACCTAGCCATGATAGTCCTAATCCAAAAACCCTGGAGGCTGCACAATGGTTGCTTCACTTATAGACCCATTTCCTTAATCAATACCAAGATAAAACTCTATGCAAAGATCATTTCTCCCCGGCTCCTCATCTTGCTCCCTACCCTGGTACACGTAAACCAGTGCAGCTTTGTGCTGTCTCACAGTACGTGCCACTATATCTGGCACTTATACCCGGCGTTAGCCCACAAACACGAGCTTTCAAGTCCAGGGGCATTTCTCCTGGTCGATTTTGAGAGAGCATTTGACACTGTTAACTGGGCTTACCTAGATGCGATGTTGATGAAAATGGGCTTTATCCCACATTTTCGATGCTTCATTGGTATCTTGTACTCCTCCCCTTCTGCCAAGGTCAGTGTCAATGGGGTACTGTTGGAACCCTTTTTGATTCGACTTGTAACATGTCACCCCTCCTCTTTGCCTTGGCCATTGTGCACCAGGTCTGTAATGTGCAGCTGTGGGGCTGGAGCTGGGGAACTGGATGTGAATGACGAATCCCCTTATAGGTGGACGGCGATTTCCTCTATCTCACCCATACCCAGGAGTCTGGCCCCCAAGCGCTTCACATCCTTCACTTATTTGAGGATGATCCAGCCTATTAAGCCAAGCTCTCTCTCTTGGTCCTTAACAGTATCCTGCACTTCCTGTGTGGGGACTGATCCTGAAAGATCTCCCCCCTCTGACAAAGACAAAAGTGGTCCTCCAGCCATGGAAGACGGTGACACACATGATGGGTGGGCACAAGAGGCCCACCCACCTGACGCTGCTCTAGAGAGGTGCTTGGCTGCGTCAGGTCTCCCGGCTGGAGGGGTTCGCCAAAAGGGACAAGATTGAGATATCGCTTTTGGGAGATGTTTGGTCAGCTTCAACAATAACGTCTTTTCAGGATCTGCAAACAATCTTCTCCTTATCCAACACACAATTTCATAAATACCTCCAACTGTGGCATGCCCTGGCCGTCTATTCCCCCTTTCTGCAGGATCTCCCAGACTTCAGCCCTTTAGAGGACAAGCTCCAATTGGGCCCACTGTAGAAAGGAGGGATGTTCCAAATCTACAAATCCCTGATTGTTAACTCACATCAAACTCAAGTGGGAGGGCTGGGTATTTACGTATTGCACCGCCATAAACTTTGGCATATAGGCAGCTTACCATCTCCTAGCTGTCATTGATGTGCCTTCCTAAGGGCCAACTTCTTTTATGTGGTATGGTCCTGCCCAGGGCTTTAAGTGGGAAAAAAACTGGGGATGCTCTAAAAGGGGCATGGCAAATTTCGTAAAGGGGTGTGGCCTATCCAAGTAGGGGCGTGGTCTAAATCAAGATAACTAGCATTGTGTGCTTAAGAAAATCACGAAGTCGCATCCAGTCACAGAATTACCCAAAGTAGCATTTTCCCATATATCACAACTGTAAAACACCTTCTTATTACACTACAATGAATTAGTTGGGGCAACTAATGTGTAACTAGGGATAGGGTCAGCAGAACGTACTTAGGTCTCATCAGTGAGGTATAGCTTGGTTCCTATGACAATTGAGCGTGGTACCCACAACTGGGCGTAGCCGCTGCATTTACGGAATCAGCCGCAAAAACCAACAAGGTGATGGGAATAATTCTAACATGAATTGCTGTCAGGTTTCGGACTCATGAATCCACTGAAAGCCCATGCCAACCCTCAAACGCTGCACTAATGCACAGGATGGAAAGTGCCAACAGGCCCAGAACTAAGGTGAGAAAGAGAATCCCTCTGTCTTTAGAGAACCAGAGAATGGGAGCAGAAGAGCAATGGCAAACTGGAGCCCACCTCCTTTGCACAGCTCTGTTTTAAGAGACAGCATCCCCTGTTTTGATGTTACAAGGGGATAAAAGCTGACTGGCTATAGGACTGAGGGCATGTGCTGTACAGATAATACTGGGCATATAACAAGGAATAGATTCCTTATGAAACAACCCGTACTGGTATCAGCAGTGAGTGGTACAACAGTGACCCGGGGGCGTGCCAGGAATCTGACTGAAGTACCCGGCGCACTGCTGCAAACACACTTGTAAGACCCACCAAAGTAGGCAAGAAACAGCACTACAAAGGGGCACGGCAGGAGAGGTGCCAACGGTGACTCAAGAAATAGAGAGGGCGACAATGAGCAACTGCGAGGGCTGCCAACCAGATGTTAGCTATTGGGCTAAAGTCCAGAAGTCTTGAATATGAATCTCCCCCCAGTGGTGTAAGAAAGGCCCCCTGCAGCCCCCACGATGCGGGGCTCCCCAAGCTCCTGTGTGGTCAGAGGGGGTCCCCTCCAGGTACTTTGCAGGGGGGCCCCCTCAAGTTTCGTTACACCACTGACACATAAGTAGCAACAGGGCGACCTGTAAAGAGAAGGTAGGCCCGCCGGTTGCGTGTGTAATCATAATCTCCCCCCTGTGCAAACTCCGGTTACCGGTTACCTTAGGATGTGAAGGGGGCTCTGCGGTCCGCGCTGATCTCTGGTGAAGCCGCTTTTGCCGATGGGACGCGCCTCGGCCTCAGGTTCAGGCTGCTCCTTTCCTCGATGACAAGCGAGAGGGAACCCGGTTGCTAGGGGATGCCTTGTGCCTCTCCAGACGCAACATAACTCCGCCTGACGAACCTCCGCGTTGCTGGGGTAAATCCTCATTGCTGTGACCAATCCGAGCGCGGCTTGGAAAAGACGATCCCGGGCCGGTGGTGGTGAATACTGGCAGGGTTTTTTCAAGGCTCCTTCTCAGAGTGGTGAACCCGGCCTCGGGCACACAACAAAGCTCGAGGGGCGGCTGTGGAGTCAATGCGCACACAGCGCTCAGGGGCAAAGCAGGCGCTACAAAGTTCCTCAGCGGTGCGTTAATCCGCACACACAGAGCGCGAGGGACTCGATCCTGGGGCAGATCACGTTTGAGGCAGAGCAGGCCTCATGACCTTACGCCCCAGCTGTGTGCCGATGAGCACACCGAGACAGATTTCACAGGGGTGCAGCTTCACGAAAGCACAGCGCAGAGACCCACACAGCAGCTGGAAGGGTGGGTGCTGGAGAACTTTTGTATCCCTGACTTCCCAGCTCTTCTTAAGCCATTGGAGACAGGCAGGCTTCAGAGGGGCAAATCGCACAGCTCCTCTTCAAGTTAGGGGTACACAGCAAACAGCAGACAGTCCCTCCCTCAGCAATCACAGCAACTGTAGGTAAACATGTCACACAGCATTCCCCATGTTATCCTATGGGCAAGATAGCCTTTCAATAGTGAAAAACGAAATTGGAGTATTTCACTATCCAGACATATTACCCACACTAGTAACATCAAACAAAAACCGGGATGTCTGCTCACCCTACCTTTGACCTTTGAGGCCCGAAAATAGAGCCCCCTAGAGCCCACTTTCGAAGCACGTCAAAAAAAAGTCACAGCCCCCCCCACTTAAAGCCCTGGTCCTGCCCCGCAATTGGCGAGCTATTGAAGGAAAGCCTTCTGGGGTCCGTGATGCCCTTCTTTATTTAACACCCAGGTTGGCTATTCTGGGGACCCTAGATTTTAAGGGGGCCAAGTGCGCAGAACGCACTGTAGTAGGACTGGCCACACTCCTGGCAAAAAGAGACATTGCCTGCCATTGATCACGTACACACATGCCTACATTCTGAGAGTGGTGGAGGGCGATGGACTTGTATGCCGAGATGGAAGAGCCAATCTACGGAGCATGGGGCTGCCCTCACAAACACACAAGGATCTGGGGGCTTGATGGGATTATGCGGGGTTCTCGGGGAGATGCTGGAATATATGGTTTGTGGATTATGGACCATAACAGATTTGCTCTGTTTTTACTGTTCATTCGGAAAATGTGCCGGGCCTCCCTGGATGGGTTTGCGCGCAAAGTTCTGATGGGTTGTTTTACTTTGCCACAAAATTCAATAAAGTTTATATAAAGAAAATACTAACAAAGAATCGAGAATGTTCCGCAACACATTTTCCCTCGGCCCGCATAAAAATACAGTGGAAGGAATTAATGATTATCTGGTTAAAATATCTAATGGTGAGTCCTAAATGCTGGAGTTGCCGAATACTAAGGATCCTTGGTCTTGGATTACACTCCTGCCTCTTTCCTCCTTCTCCCTAAGCTCCCAGTTTCTTTATCTCACTCTTGCAGGTTCTTTTTTGCCCACGTATTCTCCCCTTTTCACTGTTTTTTTCTAACTGTTCTTCCCTCTCTCTGACGTGTTCATCTTTTTCTCTTGTGCCCTCCATTAATGTCTGGTGAAAATTGGTCTTGGTCCACAAAAACTAGTGCAAGTGCCCCCTACTTGCAAACACCAGCACAAATTAAGCACTGGAAGGAATATAGTAGTGCTCATTCTTTGACTGTCCCTAAGTTAGCTTCTTTATATCATGTGTGAGTCTTATAGGTTTTAGTGTCTCATATGGTGCAGGACGAAGGCTGATCAGCAGAATATTTGCAGTTGTGATCTTGTGCTGCCTCTGCACACACTCATGCAAGGGAGAAATCCATAAGGACAGGCCAGGATTGGAGACGAGGTCACCAAACAGGAGAGGGGTCTTTGGCCTATTATAGGCTGTGAACTCGGTGTGGGTAAACAGTGTAAAAAGGGTAAAGGTGGTAGTTGTAGGAATGTTCAGGTAGACACTGAGGATGAGCCAGCACAGGATGGGAGGCTGCACTGCCTCTCTTCATAGCAGAGGAGATGCCTCGGAAATATACCTCTAGGCCCACTTCACTAGACACCATTTGAATCATTGTGTCAAGTTCTGGAAAATACAATATGCAGTTGTGGTGGCTAGGTCTGAAGTATTGTGTCCACTCAGGAAAAGCAAACCTTTAGTACCGTGCCCTGGTCAGGAGGACAAACTTGTAGGTTTGTGTTCAGTTCTGAAAACCTGATCTGGAAAATAGTGCCACATTTTAGAAGCCGCACATGGAGTTTTGTGTCCTGGTTACAGGACCTATTTGTAGCATTGTGTCTAATTCTGGGGGGCACATCTGTAATGTTATAGGTTCTGTGGAGAACATCTGTGTTATATTAAACAGTTCTGAGATCCCATCTGTAGTCTAGTGACCAGTGCTGTGGATCACATCTGGATAAGGGTTTTCAGATTTGAAGTAGGTTCTTTAGATTGCAGGCCACATCTCTGCCCAACTTTACCAAACACATCTGGAGTATGGTGTCCAGTTTTATAGACATAACTAATGTACTGTGTCCAGTTCTGAAATCCCTGACTGGAGTCTAGTTTCAGATGACACACATGGAGCATTGTATCTGGCACTTGACGCTTCATATATAGTATTGTGTCCAGAGTATGGTGCTTTGAAGGGGTTGCCTACCTGATTAGTGAGGTGCTGCCCTCGCAGTCTTCGATTGGCATCATTGACCCAGAAGAGAAGGAGGAGTTTGTCTGAGAAGGAGAATACAAATGAGGCACTACCAGGAAAGGAAGACAAAGGGACCCAGAAGACGACATGAGTCACACAGCGAGAAGAAAGAAGGAAAGGGAGGAGCAGAGGGAAGAAAAAGCTATTAATGGACCAGAGAAGAGAGATTCTGATGTTGGGAAGCCTTGGAAGAGGAACCAATCCTGAGGAAGAAGAACAAGTGGAAGGCAGAAATGATGATGGGGGGGAACCCAAATCACATCTGTGACTGGTGGTTCTTTGGGTCCCGAGGAGTAAGTATGCTGATCGTCCATACACAGTCAGGCCACGTACCACTCCAGACAAGCAGGAAACAGTGCAGTCTGTCTGGGGAAGGAACCGGTAGTGGGGTGGAGGACTTCAGTTCCACGCAAGTTTGACATTTGTGGCTCTTGAGTGCACGATTATCCATTCATGGGTCTTCTGCACACCATGAAACAATTAGCCCCATCTGCTGCATCAAGCCTACTCACTAATCTAAATAAAGTAATTCTAGACCTAGAAATACTCCCTATTAATTCTTATCATTTATGATGATTCATAGAGCTGCCAACCCAACCATACTGCCCTCATTTGAACTCCAACCTTGTTCTGTTTCCTGAGATTTTAATTTCTGTATTGGGGGATTTGACAGTTAGAGCTCCACCTTTGTATAGCCAATGATCAGGAGCAAATAAGGCAACTTATACAAGCAGACAAAAGCCTTACTTGAGTAGATGGAACAGAACCAGTTTTGGACAAACTTTCAAAGAAAGGTTGTGAAAAAGTTTAGATGCCTATTTGATTTCATTTAATTTTGTTAACGCTTCCCAGGGTCTTGGAGTGCATAGAATCATTATCAACATATAAAATGATGGGCAGAGTTTTCGCATCAATGTCAACCATTGGAAAATCACTCTGGAATGCTTTCCAGCCCATTGTCTTTTGGCTCATCTGTGGCATTTTAAGTGGACATCAACTATATGCAACTCAGTCTGGGGCCTGCCCCATAAGTGGCAGTCCAACCACAAATGCTAGGACTTTACCTCTTTCAACAGGTGCACAAGCAACCTCAGAGTGTTTTAGATCTTTATGAAAATGTAAAAAAGCAATTCCATGTAGGTTTCGGCCGTACTAGGCTACAACAGTGAGGTGCAGCTTGAGTTGCATGGCACAGAAAGCTTGGGGCCTTCATCTGGGCATATGGATCATGCTCAATGAGATTCAGCACAAATGTTATGCGTGGAATGCTTGAGTTAATCCCAATCAAGGACATATTCTATGCCATTGATTTTTAGCTCATCTGTGCCATTACAGACAAGGACCAACCTTAGGGAAATCAGACCTGGGTCCTCCCCAGAAATGGCAGTCCTGTCCCCAAAAATGTAGGCCTTGGTTGCGCTGAACAGAATCAAAAAGAACCTCAGATGGGTTTCAGCTATTTCGGGCCTAATTTTAGAGGTAAAGTGCCAACCCACATCTCAGCAAGCTCTGAAGCCCATGCTTGAGCATGTCCTTCCTAGGTACAGAGACCCCCTTGGCACAAGGAATCATGGTGGACTGTTACTTTTGGAGCAAGGGTAAGACTGGTTTGCAGATAGCTGGGTGTAAACTGAGTGTGGCCTGGTGGGCAAAAGAACAATGAGTTGTAATGCTACCCCAAGCGATGGCCAGTGGTTAGACTTCTTGGAAGCATTCCTTCCCTCAACTTTGGTGTGTTTGATGTAATGCACTAAGTGGCAAGGGTATGCCCAGACATAGGTCTTATGCTCATTGTGCCATTGGAACCGTGCTACACCTTATGAAGAGCCCCATTCAGGGAGAAACCTGTCCTGTGTTGTTTTTGTTCTGGTTCAGGTAGGTCCTGGCAGGGCAGTTCGGACTGGACTGTTCTCATGAGGAGCCGGGTCAAGACTGATTTGCATATTTGCGGGTCCAAACTGAGGTAGCATGCTGGGCAAATGAACAGTGGATTGGAAAGCTACCTTGAGGATTGCCAGTGGTCACACTTATTGCAAGTGTTTCTCCCATCACCGTTTGCGTGCTTGAGCTCGTATTGTATGGGCATAGGAAGCTCAGGACCTTCGTCTGGCCATATGGCTCATGCTTAATAAGACTCAGCACAAAATGTGATGGGCAGAAGCCCTGATTTAATCTCACTCCTGGACATAATCCAGGCCATTGATTTTTAGCTCATATGTGCCTTTACAGATAGGGACAAACCATATGCAAATCACATGTGAGTCCTCCCCAAAATGGACAGTTCAGCCGCCCCAAATATAGTCCCTTTCGGCTCAAGAGAAACACTAGGAACCTCAAGTTGGTTTCAGCCGTTCGGGCCTCATGTGAGAGATGCAGGGTTAGTCCTCCATCTCAGTAAACTCTGAAGTCCATGTCTGGGCATACCCTGTCACCTATTGAGACTAACTCGGCACAAAAATTGAAGGGCCAAGTCATTAAGTTCAGCTCAGAATTTTCATGGACATTTACAAATGCAGGTGGCTGCAAGAAATTAGTTTCTGAAAATCTGAAGGTTGTGAATTGATTTACAAACCCATGTCCTCAAATTACACTCATTTACCCAATATTTGAGATTAGGAAAACTGGGGGTTAATACGAACTTTCACAATAGCAAGAACAATGGGGAAACATAAAAGTAGAGGCTGAAGACAGAATCTATAAACTCAGTGTTTCTATTTGGTACAGAAATCAGTGTCATCTTAAAGATTTTGGGAGCCAGGGAAAAACATATTTTGGGGGGGTCCATGTGTGGAACGGATTTTAATTTTATTTCAAATTCTTTTTTATTGTTTGATTCATTAAAATCATTGCAATACCCCCGAAATGGATAAAAAAGTTACTTAGGAGAAATCATTACAATCCCGTTTTAAAATGCACCTGATTTTAACACAATACCATGGTTAAGGTACTTCAATACAAAGTGCTTATCGTTAAAATTCATATATATAAGGGTTCCTACTTTAACAGCGTTTTCCTGACATAAAACCTTTATTGCTCTTTGACTTTTTTTCCGATATAGTCCCTCCCCGTCTCCTGGCTAAAAAGCACAGAAAGACGGGCTATCAATTAAGCAGGATAATACAGCACCGATAGGGGCTAAAATTTAAAACTCCGGACGTCAAATTTCACAGTGTATAAACCCCTAAGGAAAACAATTATATTAATAAGGCCCCAATGTTCAACTATGATTTCCTGAGCTGTCTTTTTGTTGAGGCCTACAGCTGGGCTGTTTTTTTTTTATAATGGGTTAACCTTCTGTCCGCTTATTAGGATTCTGCTATTGCGTGGTAGCGTAGGTCCACTTATTGTGTGTGTTCTCCATCGGCTTGCCGTAAAAGTCTGCTAACCGTTGTCATGAATTTGACCCCCGGCAAGCCAGGATGTTGGACGTGCCCTCCAGCCAGCATATCACTGCTTGCCTACTTGAACCCATGACCCATTTCTTGATAATTAAAGCCCCCATGATACTAAATAACACTAAGCTATATGTTACAATTTAACAGGGTCACACAGACACAATTGTAGTATTTCTTGCCTGGAACTCCAAATATCCTTACAATGACCATGGCTTGGTAAGATTTAGTGGTAGACCGAGAGAGAGAGAGAGGTTTAGATGCAGAGATTAAATAGAGTCAGGTAATCAGTGCTTATTTTGAGCCGGTGGTTTCTGGTGCTCGGCGCCAACCCTTAATTATCAAATCTGCCACAAGGTGGCGCTGTCTGGCTAATTTAGAGATGGCAACAATAGTTAATTATGAATTCAATAGCCATTAAAAATGACTATTACCTGTCTCCCAAGCCATTCTTCTAGCTTTGCTGGCCTGAAATAGTCAGAATTGTCACACCGGCAGGAGTAGTTGCGTTGTTACTATCAGTGGCAGCGCTGGTAGGGGCAATGTGTAATGCAAGCTGCAGTCATCTCCGAACGAGAGCCCTGGCACACACATATACACATGTAGTTTAGAAATTAAACATTGCTGAGGTCTAACAGAGAGATAGATAGTTTCACTAGATGGAAAGTGGGGGCCCTGCGCAGTTGTCCACTTTGTCCTTGCACATGCCTCAAAATATCTCTGGAAAATGATTGATTTGGATGTTGTTTTTAACCAAATAAATGTTCAGGAACCAACCCTGAATGTATTTAGTTATGAAGGGTACGAAATAGATTTTTAACATGCCTGCAAATCTTCTATTTTATATTTTACAACAAAAGTCAAAACTAATGCAATGCAGATGAGGGGGAACTTGGGCTAAAAGCCACAGCTACACTAACAGCCGCGATGAGCTGATTAACCTAAAAAAACAACTCGGAGTAGGAGAATGGAATGCAAGCAGGAAAGGTGGACCACAGGGGAGCAAGGCGAGGGCACGGCCAGGAAGCAGCCGATAGAGAGGAGGGGAGACGCGAATGGAAACAGGCACGGAGGGAGGGAGAAGGGAAAGAAAGTCGGAGAGAAAAGAAAGGGAAAGCCGAGCAATTCGGGGCCTGTCAGCGGCGTGACATTGACCCTCTAGAAACCGGTGCTCCAGAAGTGAGGAGAGACAGGCCTCACTGCCGCGGGATCACAGGCCTCACACATGGCTGACGGAAGAGGGAAAGAATTAGACAATGACAGCTGGAAAGCAAAGCAGAGATGATGGATCAGTTGAGGACAGGGGTGTAGCCAGAGGGCGATGGGCCCTACTGCACCAAATTAAAGCCCCCCCTGGCCGCTGTTTGAACTGTGAAATACAGCGATAATCAGGGCTCTGGGTCTGGTGCCACTGCACCCGCTGCACCAATAAAAGGATGCCCCTGATTGAGAATATCTATGACCCTGAGGATGTTTCAGCTACGGAAGGACTAAAGAAACCCCCAGGCCAGGAAACACAATGAGCACTGAGTGTGCGCTCTTTCTATATATTTATATTATAAACATGTGTTTTGTGTTTCAACAGCTCCTACGAAGGGGTTTCAGGGCCACAGGCGGATTGTCACTTTACCATTTGGGCACTCCCACTCTTCTAGCAGCAAGAAATTTCGAAGCTATTTGCTGCAGTCTGATGCCCTCTTGTGGCCTTTTTTGGCAGCACCTGTTGTTTTTGTAGGAGGGTCTAGCTTGCAGCTGTCGGTTTTCACGGCCTATTGCTTAGAATAGCAATGTTTAGAGTGGACTTTGGGCCAGCCCATTACTTATCATTGGTTTGCTTTCTTAACAGCCTTGTTTACTTGCTTCTTATTCAATAACTCATTTTATCCTGTTCAATTTTTCCACTCGAGAATAGATTCTTTGCCACTGGATGATTTCAAACCTTCCAAGACGCACTTTCTAACAACAACTTTTTAGGTCAGGTGTAGACAAGGCCTTTTGATTTTAGTAATATTAAATGTCTAATATAATTATAGCAGCTTTCAGCCAGCCACCTTCTTCCATAGGTCAGCTGCCATTCACATTTTTCTTCCCCCCACTGCAGCATACTGCATTGGGCAATGGCTGAGTCTATTTCAGCCATTGGCTAACTTAACTGTGAGTGACCACATTCTGCTCTTTTCCAAACAATACACATGCACTCCAAGTAATTCCCTGAAGTACAGGGACAACAATGGCAGGTTAATCTTTTAAGACAAAATATATTTAAATTTTCTCAATTTTTAGGTCACGCCTGTCAATGCACGTGCGCATTGAGCTTGCGAGAGATATTGGGGCTTAACCAGAGCTTAACCATTGGGCGATTTCATGCAGTTCACATGAACACAAGGAAGCGCATTCTCGCCACATGCACTTTTTTTAAGTTCTTTCATTGGCTCTTCACTTTAAGTCCTCCCACCCTCTCCCTGTCCAGCGCGCGCCTCCCCCAGGGTGCGCTCGGCCTCAGGCAGGCATTTCTCCCTCCCCCAGCATGCGCTCGGCCTCAGGCAGGCATTTCTCCACCCCTAATTATTCAATTCACTTCGCGTTTCTCCTCCCCCCTCCCAACTTTCACTTTCACGGCCGCCAGGCCGTGTCTCGCATTTCTCCTTTTATTTTTTTTAACTTGTTCCTATTAACCTGGCTATTGACATGGGGGTGATTCGGTTTGCTTGTCGATTCGCTTGTGTGCTCATAGTCAAGCCCATCCACGAAACATGCAATTTGGCAGCGGACAAGGATCACAATTCTGTCCATTCCCTTAACCTTTCAAGACAAACATACTTCACTTGGGCTTGCTTTCTTACTTCTATTCCTCCCATTGGTATGTTCTGTGTGTATTTAATTCATATACTCTATTTGCTTTCATCAAAGTGGTTGGGTGCTTTTTCTCTACTTTTGTATCTCATTCGTGCCATATTGTGAGTTCTGGTCCCTGGAACCCTTTTGTGTTGTTAACTTTCTGTGTGCTGTACTTATGAGTCCATATGCCACCTGGAAAGTCCTCATTGAATTTCCATGCCCTCTGTTAGACTCGTTTTTTGTGCCTTTCTGCCCCCTGTTAGACTTGTTTTTTGTGCCCTTCTGCCCTCTGTTAGACTCGTTTTTCCCTTGTTTTTGTGCCCTTCTGCCCTCTGTTAGACTCGTTTTTGTGCCTTTCTGCCCTCTGCACCACCACATCATCACTCAGCACAACCACAGCATCACTCAGCAGTACAACCACAGCATCACTCAGCACTACCACAGCACCACAGCACCACCACAGCACCACTCAGCACCACCACAGCATCACTCAGCGCCACTCCAGCACCACTCAGCACCACCACATTATCACTCAGCACCACCACATTATCACTCAGCACCATCACAGCACCACTCAGCACCACCACAGCATCACTCAGCACCACCACAGCACCACTCAGCACCAGCACAGCATCACTAAGCACAGCATCACTCAGCACCACCACAGCACCACTCAGCACCACCACAGCATCACTAAGCGCAACCACAGCATCACTCAGCACAACCAAAGCATCACTCAGCAGAACCACAGCATCACTCAGCACCACCACAGCACCACTCAGCACCACCACATCATCACTCAGTACCACCACAGCACCACTCAGCGCTACCACAGCACCACTAAGCACTACCACAGCATCACTCAGCGCAACCCTAGCATCACTCAGCACCACCACAGCACCACTCAGCACCACAACATTATCACTCAGCACCACCACATTATCACTCAGCACCACCACAGCACCACTCAGCACCACCACAGCATCACTCAGCACGACCACAGCACCACTCAGCACCACCACAGCACCACCCAGCACCACCACAGCACCACCCAGCACCACCACAGCATCACTCAGCACCACCACAGAACGACTCAGCACTACCACAGCACCACTCAGCACCAACACAGCATCACTCAGCACCACCACATTATCATTCAGCACCACCACAGCATCACTTTTTCAAATATGTTCTCTCAATGTTTCAAGCTTTATTACAAATGTCACAACAAGATGTTACATAATGCTATAGGTGTCACATTTGCAAATTCTATAAAAATTGGCATTCACAATAACAAAATTAATACATTTGCTATTATAAAAACATAAACATAACTTAAAAAATTATTACATTTACAAGACCAATAGCTCCAACTTTTCTAATGCTAGACCTGTTGCATTTCCAATGCTTGTTTAATTACTGGCATGGTTCTAGCAGCATCCACAACAATGTTTTATGAATACCATGGTAAAACAAAACAAGCCTTGACGAAAATAAAATGCAGTCAGCCAATGCCAAACTGATTACCCTTGCCAATGCTTGTTTTTTTGTTGCTTTTGTAGCTCCATGAGATTACATGTGTTTTCTTTCTCCTTATCCTGTGTGCTGCTTCCACCTTCATAGCCACAACCCACCGGCTCTCTCCTTATTGCTCTCCTACCCCCAACTCTTCTGTTTCTTTCATGCCCAAATGCACCCATGTTTTGTAAAACATTTAGTAGGACCTAGTAGCTGCAATTTCCTATCAAGCCACACCTTTCTCAAAATGTAATTTCGCACACCTTTAATTTGTTATTAATTTACTGCGCCGACATGACAGGGAGTCTGCCATCTTGGAATTGTAAATACATTTTTTAAACAGACAATGTCCAGCACGTCATGAAGTGCGAGCATGCATACATGATGACTCATGAATGCATAAATGTCAACTGACTTGGGTCTAAAATCCAAGATAACTGCCATGTTGTGATGTAAGCCCTCCGTCTGACATCTTGTTGTGTTTGCTCTGTCGTCCTAAGTGGCCAAGGGTATCTCCAGACTTCGATCCCTTCCTCGCCATGCCACTGGATTCAAGCCACCCTGGTGGATGAGGGGTGATACCACGAAACCGATCCTAGAATGCTTATTTCCGGTCTTGAGAGGACCTGGCTTGGCAGTTTGGGCAGGACTGATCCCATGAGGAGCAGGGTCAAGACTGATTTGCATGTGGCTGGGTCCAAACTGGGGTGGGATAGTGAGCAAAAGAATGATGGGTTTAACACAGATCTGTGACTGGGGGTGAGTGGTTGTAAAGTTTCAGCATTCCATCCATCATCTTGTGTTTTTTTTTTATGTAAGCAGAAGCACAGCAGAAGCACATCATGATGTGTGAGCACGCATACGTGGTGACTCATAGATACATATATGTTATCACACTCTAAAAGCCACTAAAACTGCATTGTCATGATGTAAGCACACGCATGCCTGTGGCTCATACACATGCATAGGGCATCCTGTTGGGGCCAAATTGTGGCTCTTTTTCATCAATGCTTTGCAACATTAGCAACGAGTAATTTTTTTTCTTTTCACTAATGGTATTCATTGGCAGCCACCACTGGCAAAGTCAAAAGGTCACCTACTGGCTTTCAAATTCAAGACAAATTGGCTTTGTCAATACCTGCTTCTACTTGCCATTGGTCTTACTCTTTAACCCCTTGGCTGTGGGGTGTTTCCCCCCCGCTGTTTGGGGGGAGGGGGGCTGCGTGCAGCGCTGCTGTGCTTGTGACGAGCTCGGCTCGTCATGAGGCACAGTGCAGCTGCACTCATGACGAGCGGAGTTCGTCACACCACACCCGTTTTTCGAACGTTCAGCACAGCGGGGTAATTATCGTTTTTGCCGTTCCAACGGCTGTGATGAGCTGAGCTCGTCATGAGCACAGATGAGGTTAAATACGTTTTATCAGTAGACACAGGCTCACTCTGTAGGCGACTCACAACAGTAAGCACATGTAGTGCTACAGAAAAGCTGACATGACCTACAAAAAAGCCACTAAAATTATAGAAACTTGAGGTAAACTGCAACAAAGTCTGAACCAGGTATGTGTTGCCGATGGTACGAAATGGGACGGGATCATCAAAAAACTGGAAAATAAATCAGATGAACGTCCCATGTGAGAGGGCTCGGGCAGTTGTGATGGGTTACAGTGTGGGTGTCCTGCTGATTGACCACAATGGTGGCATCACCTCATTTTCTTCTCCATCCTTACCTTTTGGTGTATAAATGAGATGGGTTCACACGTAAGGTCAGCTTTACCGACACATTGTTGCCTGAATTGTGTGTGCCACATATATCTGTCTAGCTATGTGGTAACCAAAGACTAGGGGGCCTATCTACGAGGTGGTTTGCGTCGGTCTGGCATGAGTTACGCAACCCTTAAGTCTAATTTATGAAGGCACGCAAGGCCACTTTGTGTGACCCTGAGAGCTCTATAAGTCTGGAGTATGTCAATGAAGCGTAAATTGCTGCGTTGCCTCACTCTGCCCTGGGAAAGCATTCCATGGGCGTTGCCTGGGTTTTCCCACGCAACCCCCATAGTGTCTGACGCATTCCCAGATTTGCCAGAACTAGTAAATCTCGGAATGCACCAAAAAGATAAACCTGCCCAGGAGAGGCATAATGAGGAGAAATATCTTTATTCTCCTTGTTACTTCCTCTTTCTATGTGTGCTGCATTCTGCATAGAGAATATGCCTCTCAGGATTGTCTTTATGCAGGAAGGTGCCCCTTCGTGCACATAAAACAATCCTGCATGCAACACAGGCACTCTTTCGCCATGGTGAAAGAATGCCGCATTGGCGCTAGGCTTCCCAATGGGCGTCAGTACAGAGGAAAAAGCAGAAGTGCGCCTTATTGCCTTAAGTACGGTGCATTCCTGTCCTTTCCTTGACACGAAGTAATTGCAGCACAGCGCAGCAAGGTGACTTGCTGCGCTGTGTCACTATTTCACAAATAGGCCTCTAGGGGCCAGATGTATGAACACATTTTCCCATAGACACAGCATGGGTAAAACTGTTTGATACATCTGGCCCTAGAGGTCTTTTAACACACATGTGTCAAAGAGCTCATGGTGACTATCTCAGATGAATTCTCTATTGTTGTCCTAAATTTCATTTTTCTGCCTTGGGATATATACAGAACCTACTGTAAATAAGTGCATAGAGGTATACATGTCTTAATTCTTCAGTTTCACAGATGTATTGTCACCGATCTCCAATGTTAATGTTATGCAATTTTCAGAAAATCAATAAAGATACTAAAATAAAGATGTGTAGATGCAGAATTAGCAGTAGTAAATCTGAACTTTCCTATATATACCTACCTGGGCGATTCTGGAATCAATATTTTTGCAGGAAAATATAAAAAACGGACAGAAAACCCATTTGTTTCCCAAATTCAGAGTCTGGCGAGAAAAGTTGATGTCTCCGAATGCAAGGAAAGATACTGCTTATGTTTTAATGTTAATTCATAATTTTGCACTCTGGCTACTTCCAGAACAGGAAATCCCTAGCTATCTTTGTACCGACCTGCATCATCTGAGATGGGTTCAGAAAAGCTTTTTATAATTGTCAAATTACTCAGAAGATTCACCGCTTTTTGGAGGCAGGCTGAAGTCACTGCAGGCCAGATTTACTAAAGGCTTGTGTTGTCAATGCATCACGCAAGGCGGCGCAAGCCCTTTAGTGAAATGTTCGAAGCCACGCAATGTGAAGCACACATAGAAAAAGGAAAATGCCTTTAAGGAATATTTTTGTGGAGGGAGGTTTCTCTTCCGGCACAAAAACAATCCTGCCTGTAACACAAACACCGTTGCAGCATGGCACAAGGGTGCCTGTGTTGGTGCTAGCAAGCACAGAGTACACCATTGCAAGTAGGCATCAGAAATGCACCATATCTTTGCAAATATGGGAGCAGATTTACAAGGCCCTTGCGCCTCTTTAATGCCGCCAGTGCGTCACTTTTGTCACGCAGCGGCAGCGCAAAAGATGCGCCATGGTGTGGGGTATTTACAACGTGACGCATCTGGGAGATGCGTCATGTTGTAAAGCCCTGCGCTATAAGGAGGTGGTTTGGCGCAGGGGGAGGGCGTTCCTGCACAGGAACGCCTCCTAAAAGTGGCTGAGTGAAATCTACAATATATCTCTGTCACTTTTAGGCCAATGCTGCGTCAAAACCCTGCGCCTGCTTGAAGCAGGCGTAAGGCTTGACGCAGCATTGGACAGATAGGGCACCCCCGAGCCTTGCTGTAGCTGCGTCGCGCTTGCGATGCAACTCCAGCAATGTGCCTTCTTTACGGCACAGATGCATCACGCATCTGTGCCATTTTTGCCCCATGGTGCGCCGCATTGCAAATGCAGCGCACCATGGGTGGCGGAGCTGCGGCGCACAATAACTGGCGCATCCCTGGGGATGCGCCAGTTATCGTAAATCTGCCCCATGGTGCGTTTCTGATGTCTTCCTTTCACACAACGTAGGGCACCAAGTTGCCTTGCTGTGCTTCATGAAATGTTATGAAATCTTCCCCTAGGTATATAGTTAAACCACTGTATAATCCAAAGTCTTTTTATATCGTTTCATCTGAGATGGTGAAGAATATTTTCAATGTATAGCAAAGCATTAAGACAAAGCATATGTGGGCAGCAGAGTAATTGAATTAACTGGTCAACTCAGACAGCCCAATCTCCTTAAAGTACACAAGGGAAGACGTGGCACAAACCAATGGTCCAGGCCAGGGCCGGACTCGGAACCAAAACTGGCCCTGGCAAAGTCCTCGTCCGGCCCCTCCCATGTGGTTGGGGGTGCTGCCGAGCTGTTTGCCAGGGCCGGTTTTGGACGATTTTGTTACAGGGGCCGATATTGCTGCTTTACTGCAAAACCTGCCAGTAACTAAAATGGCCCCCAGGGGCCCAAAACCGGCCCCTGCCCTGGCGGCCCACCGGGGAAATACCCGGTGCCTGCTACGGCCAGTCAGGCCCTGGTCCAGGCAAAGGCTAAATCGTATTTTTTTAGGAGCCAACACACAAAAAACACACCAAAAATCAAATGCTATCTATTGTTAGTACAAAATCATTAAAAAGCAGATCATACATTATATGGCAGGTAATGCAAAACTAAAGCAAAGAAAGGCCTCGTAAACCATCCTTTAAAGTGTAAGGGATCTTGCAATATATGTTTTTCTCATTTCTGTAGCACAACATATCAAAGCACAGCTAGGAGTCACCATGGTGCTCATTAACTAGTTTGAGGCATGGAAATTGAGTTAAGTTTTCCAGTTCAAGAAAAGATACCAAACTCGGGAGGAAAGAAAAAAAAGACTCCAGCACAATTCTATACAAGGATTTGGCTTCATGCCTGGTACCTGATTACTGTAAGACTCTTAAGGGACATGTAGGTATAATTATTATTTTCCAGTTTTGTATTTGTGTTATCGCGTTGTGTTTGTGTACTTCAGGTCTTGCAGAATCTTACAAGAATAATTTTTCTATGTAGAAAGCGCATTCTAGTCCTAGAGAAATGTACAGTTTACCACTAGGCATGGGAGCAGAATAGAGAATCTTTCACAATCCATTTAATATTAATAGTAGTAATGTCATTATTAATGCAATTGTTTTCTAACATCCTAACCCTGCCCTACTTTAAAGTACTTTATATGGTTGGGGAAAGGGAAGTTACAGAGGATACAGTGGCGGCTCCCCCGCTAAGGAGCAGGAGAGTCGCCCCACTGCTTTAGGAGCATTGCAGCGGAAAAATAAAATGATAATACCCTGGTTATAATAATTTTACTTTTCACTATGGGCTGGGTTAGGGCAGGGCTGGGGTTACAGAGGAGGAGTGGTTTGCCCACTCCAAGAGCCCAGGACTGCTTCGAGTGACCATACAGTCCTGCACACTTTGCATCTTCCTCACCAGGCTGGCTTTCCACAGCCTGGTGAGGAACATGCATAGCCTCCCAATCCCAGTCTGAGCGCCGAACCACGGCGCACAGAGCAATCACAACTCTGCATTGCAGTGCTGTGATTGGTTTGAGGGAGGGAGCCTGTGTTAGAAGGCGGCTGATGGGAAGAGAAAGGAGAGAGACAGACGGTCGCTCCCCCTCCCGCCTCACCACCACTGTCCCCTGCCAGCCACCACTGAGTGTATATGGAAGTGAGATCACTGCATCAATAGTTGTACTACTGAATATCAACCCTCACAATATCGACCTACAAGAACACCATAGACAGAATATCAAGAGTCAAATAATTCACAGTAAGGGAAATGTACTCTTCCTAACTCCACATCTACTTTAATTACCTTGATTATATATATATAAAACAGAGAATCCTGCAACATCTACGGGCCATAACTAGCCGTGACCACAATTATCCAGTGGCACGTCATTATTCTGAATATCATAATAGCAATAACAACAGCTTACAATTTTTTGGCATAGACAGGATACCGAAACATATAAGGAGAGGGGACCGGTAAAAACGACTGAGGATCCTCGAGTCGAGATTCATTCTAGAATTAGACAGCAAGGTCCCGAGAGGTCTGAATAGTGGTGAAGAATTAGCCACACATATAGGTCGCTAACTCCTCAAGTTTTGAATAGCTGTAGCAAATTATCCTCATAACATCATGCATTTTTATGACCATTTTAATATGTTGTTTTCTCTGAATAATTTTTCACTTTTAATGGGAGCCTAATGGATTATACTGGAACATGGTGACATGATTCCCAGTAGGGATGATAGCGAGTTGTATACCACAATTGTGGAGCCGCCAACAGGGATTGTTCAAGGTCCTCATTTCCATGATCATACCAAATAGTCTCTATCCCACACTCACATTAACTCACTTAATCTAATTGGAGCACATTGCACGTTTTTTTCCTGCACTAATTTTTCTTATTAAATATAATCCTTCATGGATGTCTTCCAATCCTACAGTAGTCCTGGTCATTGGTATGGCCTAGCTGACGTTCATTTTTGACTTGCATGACATTGTGGCATAGCTTTATTTCAGACTTATGCAGTATCAGACTTGGCTGATCACACATAAATACTGTACATATTACACATAGGTACCCACAAATACTAGTCGAGCAATTGCTCAGTTTAAAAATATGAGGCATGGTGTTAATAGGTTTATAATCTGATGACTATTGTGCGATCCCGTTAAAGGGCTTATTTCTGACATCACAATGTAGCTCTCACGTGGCCATCCTTAAGTGAATTTCAGCAACAATGCCTTAATTCTTATGGAATTACCGTATGAATTACAATACAGCTTTACAGTATATAGTATGAAAGAAAACACATAATTTGATTTTCTGATTGTCTGTCTTTACTGTAGTCTGTAGTGCCAAGTAAACACAATACAATGGGTTCCGGCTTCCCGCATTCCCACATCTCAGCACCTCCCAGTATCATTACGCTTGACTTGCAGCAAGTCATACTGATAAATTAATGGACCAATATGCTCAGTGCTTTATATAATCCAACTGTTCTATATTGTGAATAATTTCAGTACACCGCTAACTATGCAGTCACTGAATGTGCCGAGTATTTTTGTTATTTCCATATCATGGCTCAATGTATCACGTATTTCTGATGCCGCAAATCATGTTATAAATGGTATGTATATAACTGTTATCATTACACACAATTAATATAAGTATCCTCAAGCTTGCAATGAAATACAATTGTTAAGATAGAAAGTTAACCCCTTCGATGCTCATGACGGAATTGTCCCGTCATGAGCATCGGTCGAGCTGTGCTCATGACGGAACCTTTCCGTCATGACCACGCCCGTATTCATTAGGGCCCAGCACCGGCGGTAAATCTGCAACGCACGGATGAGGTTAATAATGTACGTTTGAAAATGCGGGAAGTATTTTTTCTATGTCCTACAACCATGCAATCTATTTCTGTGGGAAGTAGAGGATCAGGAATTGACTTGACAAAGGCTAACGCCGAAACGCGTCATCCTTGAATTTGATTGCACAATAAATTATTGTGCTGTTTTCCTGGTGTGCTGCCTCATATATATATATATATATATATATATATATATATATATATATATATATATATATATATATATATATATATATATATATATATATATATATATATATATATATATATATATATATATATATATATATATATGTGTGTATATATATATATATATATATATTCCCTGAAAAAACCATAGGTTTTAGGCCATATATAGTTAGGGGTTAGCATTTACAAAACCTTAATTTACTCGCACAAAACCATAGAAATTCGCATATATAGTTAGATGCAATAACTATATATCGCGCACCCGCAATCCACTGCTGATGATGTCACATATTACATCATTAATGAAATGGTCAGTGACATCACTGATGACATCACTGATGACATCTCAAATGACATCACTGATGACATCACTGATGACATCTCAAATGACAACATCCAGTGACTTTTATGTTTCTGAAAAGTCAAAATATGTCTTACATATTGAAGAATGAGTGGATGTATAAGTGTCTGGATGAAGGATTTAGTAGGTGCATGACTGACTGTATGAGAGAGTGATTAAATGTGTCTCACTGAGTGCATGGGTTAGTGACTAAACTGTCTTAATTTGTGCATCATTATATCTGTTGTTCTATGAAGTGCTGCATGTGTTAATCAGTAGCTATATGAGTAACTATATGGGTTATTGATTGGTTGCCTAAGTATTTCTATGGGAGAGTAAGTGTGTGTGTGGGGGTGGCTGGGAGGTGTGTGACTCTGTGTATACATGTGTGAACAGTTGATTCACTCGATCTATGGGTTCAAAACTGCATGTTGAAACAGCTGTATGGGTGGTTGACTGTGTACGAGTGTATTGGTGAGTGAATGGATATCTCAGTGCTACATGTCAAAGTAAGTAAATATGTAAAACACAATACATCTGAGAGTTCACATATATAAATTACTGTGTATAAGAGCCAGTGAATGTGTGAGTGGCTGAATGGATCATTGAATACTTGTATCAGGAATTGTATAAGAGAGTAAATATGTGTTAGTATATGTTTGAATAAGTAAGGTGTGTATTACTGTATAGTTGATAAAATGGAGGTGTGATTGATTCAGTGCATGACTGACTAGGTGTGTGAGTAACTCCATGGATGATTGACAGTCTGTGAGTGTCTGTTTACTCTGAGTGTATCTAAGGTTATATTAGAGTCTGAAGAGGTTGATCGTATTATCACATGATTGATGTCATCAGTGATGTCATCAGTGATGTCATTTGAGATGTCATCAGTGATGTCACTGACCATGTCATTAATGATGTAATATGTGACATCATCAGCAGTGGATTGCGGGTGCGCGATATATAGTTATTGCATCTAACTATATATGCGAATTTCTATGGTTTTGTGCGAGTAAATTAAGGTTTTGTAAATGCTAACCCCTAACTATATATGGCCTAAAACCTATGGTTTTTTCAGTGAATTTCAATGGTTTTTTAATAGCAAATATCAAAAGCTGTCAAATGTGAAGTACTTGATAGGTAAAAACATGTTCGTATTTATGCACGCTGATGTACTTTGAACGCTGCCCCCCCCCCCTCCCCCCCTCGCTTTTCTCTTAGCAGTACTCTCTCTTTGCAGATAGTGAAGGGTAGTTAACGCAGGCCTTTGCCCCCGTTCTAATCCGTCGTGTCTGCTTCTCTCTCCATTTGATTGATTGTTATCCAAGCATTTACTGTTTTAGAATTGGTTCTCTTTGGTTCATTCTCTATTTACAAACAAGCACAGAGTCGCAATACTCTGTTTAGTCTTTGCAGATAGTGAAAAATCGTTTTAAAAAACAAAAGGAATCGAGCAAAATCAGTAGGCCACTAATGGGATCTCTTTTTGACCTAGCTAAAATAGAAACATTAAAAACAACCCCTCATGAGAAATACGAAACTAGTGAGATGAACTGAGCTCCACACGATGATGGCTGCAAGACAGCTCGGCTCCGCCACCCACCCCACCCAAAATAACGCCAAACCCTATGCAAATATTATAAATATATACAACACACCAGCAAAGTAACAAGGTAAAACATTTTATTAAATAACTATTACATAACTATTTTATACTTTTAGTTGCCCGATCCGGCTAGCTCAATCGATCGAGCATGAGACTCATGATCTCCTTTGCCTCAGTCAAGCATCAATAGTAAAATTTTAATACATGAGTGTTCGTTCATGGTTTTGGTCCCTGAGTTGCTTCGATTTCACTGCCTTGCACAAATTGCATAAGTCCTGGATGTTGGGTGCCATACTTCAGAGTTCTGAGCAGCGCTTGGAACACTGTCTAAACCTTATTTGCACCTGCTGCAGCTTCACTATTCTCAAAGTAAGTGGGGGCCGTTTGTGGACCTGACTGCATTTGAAAACAATGTGATACGGTACCTCCCTAAACCGCCTGACGGAGGCCCCCGAGGGGCGGTGTCATGGCACGGACTCGGAGAAGACGCTTGGCTCCGACCCCCTCCCCAAGTCTTATAGCCCTGGTGTAGCCTGAGATCGCACCCGACATAGGCGGCCGGCTCCCGGGGTCAAGCTGTCTTTGACGTTTTGTAGCCTTTCGAATTCTATCCTTAGACGGCATTGTCTAATTCCCAAATAATCTGCAGTTGAATCTGTGGTGAAATATAATAAAAAATGTTATTAACCACTATTACCAAACAGTAAATCAATAACAGTAAGAACTAGATTCGACAATGCTATAAAAAAAAAAAAAGTATGCACAAGGGTGCAGGGGGTATCACTTTGACACCCTCTGACACCCTCAAAACAGGCACAGGTGCCATGTGGCAAGCAAACCAGCCCTAAGGGCAGGTCTGCCTTTCACATGACATAGGTGTGCGAGCACACATGTGCATGCACACCGGAATCGGTATTTTACCATGAAGTTTGATTTCTTGCTAAAATACTGATTCGTTAAGGTCTTTGGGACTCAGAAGGCTCCCCCCTACATAACAAATTAACAGAATCGGTAAAATTACCGATTCGGTATTTTACCGAACAAATAATTTTTCCGATTCTATAAATGTAGATTTACCTACACGTGGCCTTGGATTTAAGCCCCTACATACCGATTTGCCATTTAACGATCGGAAACGGCCGAAAACGGCCGTAACCGGTCGGTAAATGGCCTGAAACGACCACCTACATCTGGCCCTAAGTGTGCATGCATTTGATTTCAAACAAAGTTTTAAAACATTTTATGTAAAACAATAATACACCTAGTGCCAGATGTAGGTAAATCACATTTACTGATTTTGAAATACCGAATATTACCGAATTTTACCGATTCGGTATTTCAAAATCGGTAAATGGGATGTAAGTACCAACATCTGATTTATTACAGATTCCTTAAAAATTCGGTATTTACCGATTCGGTAAATACCGAATCGGTATTTGCTATTGAATCCTATGGGCCTTGAAGCCCATAGGATTCAATTCAAATACCGATTCAGTATTTACCGAACCGGTAAATACCGAATTTGTCAAGGGTGCAGGGGGTATCACTTTGACACCATCTAGCACCCCCAAAACGGGCATGTGTGCAATGTGGCACACAGACATGCCCTAAGGACACATTGCAGGAGTCACATCATTTTACCATCAAAAACAATTTCACCTTTTGGTGACTCTTCCATTCTGAACATTGTCCCACAATCCGTTTGACCTGAAACGATTACACAAATAAAACATTTGTGACTTTTAAATTTCCGGAGAAGTATAAATCACCAATACCTTAAGAAACATGGAAGTGGTGAAAAAAGCCAAGCTTGACGTTACGGCAGCCACGAGGTAGCTAGGCTCCGCCACCCCCCCACTGCTCCAAGCATGTCTGTCCCACCACCCACCACGCCCATTAACGGTAACATGAAATAGATACAAATCAGCCGATACCTACCCCCATTCCGGAAACTCCCGAAGTGCAACAGGGCCACGGTTACGCCCATCCGGAAGATGAGGCCTCGACACGTGCAGGGCAGCCGTGGGGTGGATGGCCCGAAATGTACTGGTCTCCCGATTCCCTTCTTCTGCTGCCTTGCAGGCCACGGGGGGGGATGTCTTGCCTCTGCCTCCGACCCCCCCCCCTCTTATCGCCTGGTCCGGACATCACGAATATCAACGCCAGGTGTCGGCGTGGGGTGCGCTGGGAGGGAGAGGCGGCGCGAACGAGCCTCTCCCACCCCCCCAGGTGGGGGCCTCTCAGCTGCACCCCCAACGCTCCACTCACCCAACAAAAGGGTCGTCGCATAAGGTGGACAAGGAGAGGAGCCGAGGCCGACGGTATCTTCTTCTTTTTTCAATAATGGCTGGGATCACATTGGGGGGGGATGTCTTGCACATGCCACCGACCCCCCCCCTCTCCCCTCGTATCTCCTGGTCTGGCCCCGGCTTGATATGAGCTCCCCGTTCGGTCCTGAAGCGGTGCCCTGCAGGCCACGGGGGGGGGATGTCTTGCCTCTGCCTCTGACCCCCCCCCTCTTATCGCCTGGTCCGGACATCACGGATATCAACGCCAGGTGTCGGCGTGGGGTGCGCTGGGAGGGAGAGGCGGCGCGAACGAGCCTCTCCCACCCCCACAGGTGAGGGCCCCTCAGCTGCACCCCCAACGCTCCACTCACCCAACAAAAGGGTTCCTCCACTCTTGCGATGCAGCGGCGCTGCACTCACCCGACAAAAGGTCTCGTCCACTATTGCGAGGCAATGATGCTCCGCTCACCCAGCGGGGGTCTCGTCCACTGTTGCGGTGCAACGACGCTTCTAGTTTCCTGTGACCAGAAACGTTCTCCTCAACTTTGAAGATTCTATAAGAGCCACGGGGGCCCCCGACCCCCGATGGGGAATGACTGCCATGATCACCCATGGAACAACAACGACGTAGCCGCGGAACGTCGGCGCGCTCATGCCGGCGCCGGCCTCAGTCTTGAAATCACCAAAATCCTGCAAGACTACCAACTTGATCAGTTCCGGTGGGACACTTACTCTGTTATGTTTTCCACAAATAAATACCCCCCCCCCCCATTTTCAGTTCCAGCCTGCTCCGTGGCCGGCCCACGGGGTTGTAAGCCCGTATTTGGGCACCAACATTTTTATTAAAGGTTTTTGAAAAAGCAAACGTAGTTGTAACGCGTAGATTGGTAAGTTTCGAAGAAATGGCCACTGTTTCCGATTTTTTTTTTTTTTTTTTTTTTAAAAGCAGGTGAAATGAAGCAGCTCAATTAGTTAAGGGTTAAAAAGTATAGTACGCAGAAACATTGAAAATATGAATGGTCCAGGTTTGTTGTGTGTTTTTCATTTTTCTACAGCATAAAACAATCGATAAAGATCCTGGTATTTAGCCTCTACTTTATATGCTACCTGTATCAGGGAAGTTGTTTTAAATGCCCCTAAGCCACCCCGAACGAATGTAACCTGGCCCCCCTAGTACGAACGAAAACGACCCCGTACCACTGTAGGTTATCTCTCTTCCTCAAAAATGACAAAAATTACTTTCTAGAACGTTTTGGACATTGATGATTTTCATATGATCTATTTATTAAAGTAATACTCATCTCTCCGCATGAAATTAATTTTCCACATGCTACACAAGTCAATCTCATCTGCCTAAAGTTCTTTTACAGATTTGGGACCGTTTCCCTTGCCTCTGACTCACTTATTGCTAAGTCATTGGTGGATGTTTTTGCCGGTCGGGGATTATCCACCAAATCTCGAAGTTGTGCTTTAGAATAATTAAGAGAGTGCCACCTCTCCATGTGCCGATGCATGGTATGATTACCATAGCTATATTTTTTTTCGGTCCCTCTCGAGAGTTTTTTTTTTGCAGATGAGGCAGGTAACGAACCTGGCATTAACTTTCTTTTCATGAGAAGGAAAAGAAAAAAATTGCCAGATAAAATTCACTTTCACATGGGACGTTCTTGGCATTTCTTTCAGAAACTTTTACATCACTGTGTCATTTCTTTGTCTATCCTGGTTAAAGCAATGTCATGTAAATAGTTGTTTAAAAAGTTTTTTTTAACGTGTTTACTTTGTTGGAGCGTTGTATATCTTTATAAGTTATTAAAGTGTTATAATCCTACAACTTTGTTGGAGTGCTATATATTTTTAATGTGACACATAATTGTGAGGACTTTGATGTACAAAAAGGCATCCCTGGAATCTTCCGCTTCAGGCTCGGACCCACACACCCTCACAGTGAGAATCCCCTCCCCAAGCACAATACAGGATGGTTATCAGATAGTAGGAACGCGTGTGGTGTGACGGATCTCATCGGGTGGGGGCCTTGATCTACTGTAACTCCTTTGAAGAGGGGTGATTCTCTACAGCTGGGGCCATAAACTACATCTGCAGGGCTAGGTGATAGCCTGGGACCGGCCTGGACAATCGGACACAGAGGAAGAGGAGTGTCAGAGGGTGCGGTAGTGAATAGGGTGAAAGGGAGGTGTCGGGCGGGCACAGGGTGTGATTCTCAGGGAAGAGCAGCGCAAATGGGGGAGGTTTATGGCCCATGCATGAGAGAGAGAGCGGGGGTGACCAGTGCGTGGGGGAGATGCTTGCGAGGGTGGGCAGCCATGCTAAGGATCGGCGGCGTTCAGAGAGTGGGTCTGGTCAAGGCATCTAAAATGGCTGCCGTGCTCAACAAAAGTGTGGCATTGCAAAAAAGGCAAGATGGCGCAGACAATGTTTATCAATAAGGATTAATTTATAACAATTATTTTTAACAAAATATTTACTCGCAGTGACAAAATGGCGGTCAACAGCTCCTGATTTCCATCGAATCGAACGTTAACAGAAGTCAAGCGGCAAAAAAAAAAAAAAACGCTCACGCACAGCCGCTGGAAGACATGTATCAACATATATGAGCCTCCTCAGCCACCCTCAGAAAACATAAGGGGTCAGGATACGTCTCCCGTACCCCCTTATACCTAGTAATTTAATTAAATCGAAACACAAAATGGCGAATTCACGTTTCGCTACCAGTTTGCGACCCGGTTCGCGAACCGAGAAGCGCTTCGACCGCGAAAAATCAAATTTTTATTATTTGCCCCACGGGACCCTTTAATAACCCCAACATCATTCCTAGGGGGCAAGAAGGATCTACCTTGCCCCCTTTCATTAAATTCCCCCTTCGTTTTTCTCCTCCTCTTGTCTCTCGATCCTACCGAGAGACAAGATGGCGGCCGCAACGGACTGTTTAGAATGTTGACAGACACCGGAGAGCCAATCAGCTTCGCTACGCAAAGCTCCGTTACGCGAAAAGTACGCGATCTGGTGCGCTATCTAGGACGCTGTCACAGATATATCTGTTTTTTTAAACGTTAATTTCTCAAAATCCACTGGAGCACATATATTGAGACCCAGCAAAGGCACATCGGGCTAACAGTCCCTATAATTTTGCCAAGTTTCGTGTAAATCCATTCAGCCGTTCGAGCTAAAAGTGAGGCCAAAGGCCCTATGGAAAAATGAATGGGAAAAACGCGTTTTGGGACCCCCCTTTTTTCTCGGCCCCCCCTTGACGAACCCCCCCCCAAATTTTATGGGGCTGATCAGAAACAAAATGTGCCATTTTCCTGAAAATTTCAGCCGATTCCGTCCACAAACGCCAAAGTTATTAGACATAGAATTTTCAAAAGTTCCATAGAGAAAAAATCCTAACTATATATACCTACTGGCGGCCGCCAGTAGGTAATATAGATATATATATATATATATATATATATATATATATATATATATATATATATATATATATATATATATATATATATATATATATATATATATATACACATATATATTACCTACTGGCGGTCGCCAGTAGGTAGTTATAGTTAGGATTATTTTCAATAGGAAAATCGCAACATTCTATTGGGAATACCTGTGGCGCCGGTTGAGGAATCTGCCTGAAAATTTCCTCAAATTTGCCTTGCGGCGCTCCGGTCCTTCCCTGAAAGTTTGGGGGGGATTCGTCAAGCGGGGGCCGAGAAAAAAGGGGGGTCCCAAAACGTGTTTTCCCCATGTTAATTTCCATAGGGCGGTCGACCTCACTTTTAGCCCGAACGGCTGAATGGATTTCCACCAAACTTGGCAAAATTGTAGGGACTGGTAGCCCGATGTGCCTTTGCTATGTCTCAAGATATGTGCTCCAGTGGATTTTGAGTAATTTAGGTAAAAAAAATATATATATCTGTAAGTGCGCCCAGGTACGAGCACCGGGGCGCGAACCAGCGCTCTACGCGAGTTCGCGCGCGGAAAGCTGATTGGCTCTCGGGTGTCTGTAAACATTCCAAACAGTCCGGTGCGGCTGCCATCTTTTGTCTCGGTAGGATCGAGACACAAGAGGTGGTAAAAACAAAGAGGGGAAATGACCAAAAGGGGGCAGGGTAGACCCCCCTGACCCCCTAGGTTTGATGTGGGGGCCAAAAAAAGGGCCCGCGGGGCAAAAAAAATAAAATAATAATTTCGACTTGCGCGGGGGAGCGCCCTGTACGCGCACCGCGGAGCGTAACCGGGAGCATACCCTAGAGAAAAAAGAATGACAGAGTTTTTTTTTAAATGTAGGTTTTTTTTATAAATTGGAGGTAGATCTAAAAAGAACAGTTTTTTTATTCTTTTTATTGTTTTATATTTTTTTATTGTTTTTTTTGAACATTTTTTACTTTTTTTGGCTTTTTCTGAACAGTTTTATATTTTTTTTTGTATTTTTTATGGGGAGAAACAAAAAACAGGGAATTATAAACGGCTCAACTGGAGCAAAAAAAACAGGAAAAAAATTAGGGTTTCTTCGGGCACTTGCGGTTATCACCAGCAATGTTGATGAGGTTAATACTCTTCTCACCATAAGTAATGGTTTTGCCACAATATATGCAAACGATTTTGAAACCACCAAACTTAGTTTGTATATTTGGAACCATCTGACTTGCTTCTGGACCCGATGGAGTGGGTTCTTTAGTTGTTGGGGTGCTGGCAGACGATTGTGGAAGGTTTCTGCACAGTTCTCTCACCTCTGCTGCAGAATAGTTATTGGGGTGCAATCGTTGCATGTGCCGATTCATTGTATGATTCCCAAATGAATATTTTTTTGCAGGGTTCCCCCTGGATAGTACAGCACCACAGATGAGACAAGTCACCTTTGCAGCGTTTACCTTCTTTGCACCCCTTGGGATTTAAAAAAACTCCCATATAAAGTGCTCCTTAGGTTTATATGCGGCTTTGTCTTCAGGCAGGAAATGCCTTGTCTGCCTTCTCTCCTCCTCCTCTTCTTCTTGACCACCAATGTGATGTTGTGGTGGTCCTTGTGGTGGTGGGTGCAGATGCTCCAGCTGCTGCTGCTACTGTAGCCATTTTAAAGCTCAAAATATTAGTCACAGATCTCCAAACAGGTCTTCCTCAGTCAAAGGACAAAATCAGAATAAGGAAAAAAGGTGGGGGGTTTCATCATTTGGAAACCAAAAGTGTTCTGAACCAATGAAAAGTGTTATTTTCAGGTCACATGACCTGACGCGCTTACGCTACGCGCCCCGGGGCGTGCCCGGGGGCGCGTAGCGTAAGCGCGTTAGGGCGCACCCTGGGGCGCTTACGTAGCGCGATCGTATGTGCTCCGGCGCGTCCGGGTGCGCTTACGCTGTGCGTCATAACACGCGGCTACGCGATACGTCACGATGATGTTTTCGTTCGCGGCAATAGCGCAAACAGGGCGCTTACCGGTACGCGACCCGGTGCGCGGCAAAACTGCGCTTCCCGGTAAACGTATCGGTACGCGTCCCGGGAGTGCTCTGGGGAAAAAAAAACATTAAAAAAATAGTATTATATAAATATACAATATAGGATTCATTTTAAAAAATATTACATTTCATAGCTATAGAAATTTGCTATTAAAAAACCTTTGAAATTCACTGAAAAAACCATAGGTTTCTCACCAGTTATAGTTAAGAATTAGCATTTAAAAAACCTATGAAATTCACTGAAAAAACCATAGGTTTCACACCAGTTATAGTTAGGAATTAGCATTTAAAAAACCTAATAAATTCACGGAAAAAACCATAGGTTTCACACCAGTTATAGTTAGCTGGACATTTTACTGACATAAAACCATTGAAATTCCCATGTTATACTTAGTTGGACTCACTATAACTTGCGCACCTGCAATGCACTGCTAATGATGTCACATATTACATCAATCATGACATGGTCAGTGACTTCACTCATGACATCACTGATGACACCATCCTTGTGACAGACTGACAGACCTCCTTTCAGTGTAATGTAACCCTTGAAACACATATTCAAAAATAGAAACTAACATTTTCAAAAAAATGGAGATACCCATGCCAGTTACAACAACCAATTCAGTAATTCCACCATCTATATACACATGATTACTTGTTTATCCCCTGAGGCGGAAGCCGGGGGCATCTTTCTTTGAACTTTGTGAAATTGACAATCTTTGAGAGTGTGCGTGTGCTGTGACATTTATTTTCTGTACGCCTGGTGATCTACTACTTTGTGTACAGACACTACGCTGATCTGCCTATTTTAAAACAGTTTATATTTTAATCGGAGCACTTTTATTGTAAGACAGACCTCTCTGTTGGTCCGGACGAGATTTCTTCGTCCCAGGGGCCCGACCTTGCTCTCTCTCCCCCGGCGCAGCCGAGCACAGCGCTCTCGCCGGCCGGGAGAACGCGGAACCGCCATCTTGGGGGGAGGCAGGGTAGCGCTCCAGCTCCTGGACGCCTCCCGCCCTCCCTCACTACTTAAGACCCTCCGCCCCTCTCCATTACAGATTACTTGTTTATCCCCTGAGGCAGAAGCCGGGGGCATCTTTCTTTGAACTTTGTGAAATTGACAATCTTTGAGAGTGTGCGTGTGCTGTGACATTTATTTTCTGTACGCCTGGTGATCTACTACTTTGTGTACAGACGCTACGCTGATCTGCCTATTTTAAAACTGTTTATATTTTAATCAGAGCACTTTTATTGTAAGACAGACCTCTCTGTTGGTCCGGACGAGATTTCTTCGTCCCAGGGGCCCGACCTTGCTCTCTCTCCCCCGGCGCAGCCGAGCACAGCGCTCTCGCCGGCCGGGAGAACGCGGAACCGCCATCTTGGGGGGAGGCAGGGTAGCGCTCCAGCTCCTGGACGCCTCCCACCCTCCTCCCACCGCTAGATGGACACGGATATAAAGAAGGGACCATCCCGTCCGCGCAGCGGGCGGGCACGCCAAAGGCGCGCCTAAGGCAAGCCCGTCTGCGCCCGTCCGCGCCGGACCCGCGCCTAGCGCCAGAACCCCTGCCTCTCACACCCCAAAAAGTTCCTGGACCTCGGATCAATTGCTGCTCCTTCGTCCTGGCACGTGCATCCCCATAACTCGCTGTAATCCTCTTAGCCTGGAATCAACAGCATATTCATGCTCCCACTGCAACTTCACTCTCCCTGTGGTGTCTAAAGCACCTCAACTGCCCTTGATTGTTAATGGCCAGCCCCCGACCATTTTAAAAGCTGCATTAATTAATTGTAGATCTCTTCCGGCTCACGCCCCTGACATCTGGCTATCACTTGACACCCACAAATGGGACCTATTGTTTCTTACAGAAACTTGGATTAAAGATTCTTCCAAACCAGACATTAACCTTGCTACTCCCCCCGGTTATTGTTTTGTTGGTATCAATCGTGACAACTCCAAGCCCGGAGGGGGTCTTGCGGTAATTGCTAAATCTCATTTTAAACTAAATCTCACTAAAATTCCCAATCTCGGCCTCATTGAAGCCGCTTATTTTACGGTCACGGACACCGCTAGTACCATCTGTTCAGGCATATTGGTCTACAACCCCCCCCCGCTGCGACCTCCTCCTCTCTAAATGCTTTGACGCATTCTATTGCAGATTTTTCTCTCAAACACCCCCATTTTACAGTATTGGGAGATTTTAATCTCCACACTGATAATCCTTCTTGCACACAAGCCTCTTCCCTGCTAGAAACTTTACAAGGACTCACCCTGCCCCAATTAGTTATAGGCCCGACTCACATAGCAGGCCATACACTTGATCTCATCTTTTCTAATCATCTTGGCATCTCCACCCTTCCCCCCATTCCCATGACCTGGACTGATCACTTTCCTTAGTCCATTCACCATCACGGCCCCCTCCCCTCCTCCCCCCACCCCCCTCAACAGAGTCAGAGGTCGTAAATGGACCAAAGTCACCTGCGATTCCTTGGAAGCCCATCTTCATTTCCAACTTAATCAGCTGGAAGACCTCGACATAGAAACTACTAGATTTAATTCGACCCTCTCCGCTGCTCTTGACTCAGTTTCCCCTCTTGTTCCACTCACTTCCTCCAGATCACGTCCCTCTGCCCCCTGGTTTTCCCCTCTGCTTCGTGAGGAAAAAAGCAAGTGTAAGCAGTTGGAACGCAAATGGAGACAGGATTATGACCCTTTAGCCAAACTGGTCTATAAATATGCCCGGAACAAATTTCACAAACTGAAACGTTCTTCAATGAGAGCTTACTTCTCCAATCTCATTCAACAGGCGCAGAACTCCTCCAAAACTCTTTTCTCCATCGTGAAAGACTTTGTAAACCCCCCTGCCTCGAAATCCCAATGTATCCCCACTCAAGATCTGTGTAATGGACTCTCGGATTACTTTCAGGAGAAAATAGTCAAACTCTCCTCCTCCTTTGCTACGGCTCCTCCTAACCCCCTTGAAGACAATTCTTGTTACATCCCCTGCTCTTTCAACTCCTTTAGTGAGCTGACCCCAGACCTAGCGCTGTCTCTGCTACACAACGTAAAGTCTGGTTCCCCTCTGGACCCAGTCCCGGCCAAAGTCATGGGCATTCTTGCCCCTATTCTAGTAAACTCGTTTCTCTCCATCTGGAATGCCTCCCTGTTACGCGGCCAGTTCCCCTCAGTGTGGAAACAGGCTAGGCTAATCCCCATACTGAAAAAACCTGGTGCTGACCCCTTGCAATTTAGCAACTATCGGCCCATATCGCTCCTGCCCAAACCTGCTAAGATTTTGGAGAAAGTGGTACAGAAACAGTTGGCGCAGTATCTAGAATCAAACCAGCTTTTACACGACTCCCAGTCCGGCTTTAGAACCGGCTACAGCACTGAGACGGCGCTGCTAGAAGTCTCTGAGATCATCAGGGAATCAGTGGATAGGGGCGAGGAGGCCATGTTGGTCCTCCTCGACCTATCCGCTGCATTTGATACTGTATCCCATAATATACTTGCCACCCGTTTACAACAGCTAGGGGTCGGTGGAACAGTGCTGGCATGGACTAAATCTTTCCTGTCCAGTCGATCTCAGAGGGTTACGATGCACCCATTTGAATCTGAGGACAAACCCCTCCTGTGCGGAGTGCCCCAGGGTTCTGCTTTGAGCCCTTTATTGTTTAATGCCTATGTTGCCACTCTTGCCAAGGTAGTAGAGTCCTGGGGTGTCAGGGTGGTCTCCTATGCTGACGATACTCAGCTTGTTTTTTCCTTTAGAGACTATTCTGACTCCCTCTTTTCCAAGTTTAGAAACTGCCTTGGCAATATTTGCACCTGGATGTCAGCCAATCACCTTGCCCTCAATACCGACAAAACGGAGGTTCTCTTTTTCAGCAAGAAATCTCCTCCCCCTGCAATTCTTTGGTGGCCTACCATTTTGAATCCTCCACCCACTCCTGTACAGGCGGCCCGCAACCTTGGCTTCACCTTTGACAACTCTTTGTCTGGAAGTGCCCAAGTCAACAAAGTTGTAGGGGCTTGTTTTTCCAAATTACGCATGATCAGGAAAATTTTCTCCTACCTCCCTCAATCATCTCGCAAAACAGTTGTCCAGGCACTTATCACCACCCATCTAGACTATGCTAATAGTCTATATGTTGGTGCCCCCCTATACCTAATTGACCGTCTGCAAATTGTCCAGAACGCGGCAGCCCGGCTCATTGGTAATAATACTGCCCGCACCTCGGTCAGAGCCTACCGGGATGAGCTTCACTGGCTCCCTATAGCCCGACGCATCGATTTCAAAATTTTGACCCTGACATTCCGAGCAATCCATGGAATTGGCCCGCTCTATCTGAGAAAACGTCTCAGGATCTCTTCTTCAGTTAGACACCTGAGATCCAACAGTCTACGTCTACTGATGGTACCAAGATTTAGGCTTTCTCGTAGTGGCGGCAGATCTTTCACCGTCACTGCTGCCAAGCTCTGGAACAGCCTTCCTCCTGACCTCAGATTCACTGAATCCGAGCCAGCCTTTCGACGCAAACTTAAGACCTGGTTGTTCACTAAACGTTAGGTCTTCAGTATTTTCAGGTCTTCAGTATCTTCTTTTTCCCTCAGTGGGATGTGATCCTGGTTACTCTCTGGGGGGACTCTCATGTAATCTTAGCGCCGGGACACCTCCGCCGGAGGTAGGCGTGCGCTCTACAAGCTTCTAAAATAAATAAATAAATAAATAAATCTACTCATTCACAAACAGTTCTATATAGTCACTCATACATATACTCACTCATCATATGTAGTGATACACCTATACATCCTGTTACACACTGACAGTCATCCAAAAGTTACTCACACACATACTCACACATGCAAATAAACTATTGAACATCCTTTTATTTGCATACACAACTATACACACACTACCACCTTACTACTAAGGAAACTTACACATACTTACTCTCTTAAACAATCACTTATAGAAACACATACTTATTTAAACAGGAACTCTTACAATCTCTCACTCTCACATATACTCATTTATATACATCAATACTCACATATACTAGATTAAAACATATGTTGTTACTGATAAAGGCACTAGTGAGACAGTCATTCACTCACTAACACACACATATACACGCTCATGCACCCATACAGTCCTGCACATATGCTGTCTTCAAAACACATACAAACAGTGAGTCAGTCATTGATGCATCTATGTACTAAGTAATATCCCCACCAAACCATACAGGCACTCATACTGATACTAAAAAAAATCTAATAACCCATATACACACACGTGTAGCTACTCACCAACCCATGCAGCCCCTTATACACAAAGTGAAACACTGATACATATATTTAAATATTTAAACATTACTCGCTAATATATGTATTCACTAAGATACACTTAATAAGCCAGTTAACCAATCAATTTTTTTTAAAACATCCATTTAGACACATATTTAAACATTTATTCTTCCATCAACCTTTACATATACATATATAAAACATATTTATTTTTCAGAAAGACACACATTCACTGGATGGTGCCATCAGTGATGTCATGAGTGATGTCACTGACCATGTCATGAGTGATGTAATATGTGACGTCATCAGCAGTGCATTGCAGGCGCGCAAGTTATAGTGAGTCCAACTCACTATAACGTGGGAATTTCAATGGTGTTATGTCAGTAAAATGTCCAGCTAACTATAACTGGTGTGAAACCTATGGTTTTTTCAGTGAATATATATATATATATATATATATATATATATATATACATATATATATACATATATATATATATATATATATATATATATATATATATATATATATATATATATATATATATATATATATATATATATATATATATATATATATATATATATATATAGATATATTCCACCAATTGCCCGAAATATATATATATCCAAAGGACATCAATGTTTAGTTAGGTATAAAAAATCTATTCTTACTTACCTGTTGATATTTCAGTTTCAATATTTATCCCCTATATTCTGTGTCGTTGATATTCTACTTTCCATAGTCAGGGTGCACATCTGCATCAACAGATTGTGCCATCTCATGATTTCTGTCTCCAGAGACAGCCAGCTGTGTCGTAGTCCAAAACCCTTCTCGAAAATGCACTTCTCAAGGTTTTCGTGGGTTCCATAAAACCTGCTGCGAGTAGAAGGGGTTGAGAACAAACCTCAACATTCAGCCAAAGAGAACAGTCTTGGAAGCAAGAACAAACAAAAACTCTCCCCAGGTAGAGATACAACTACACCCAGCACTCCTAAACCTGAGTAGACATCCCTGCAAAGAGCAAGAGGCTAACTGGAAATTGCTAGTGAGGAGATATGATCTCTGGTAAGAGAGGGTTGATGAGGTAAGAAGGACCAAAGGGAATGGACAATTTGTCATTGATTGTTTACCACTTAATACATCTAAAAACATAAACTAAACATCTTAAAAATGGTTAGAGCTTGTACTTTTCTTCCAAGTTGTAGTCAAGAGGGTAGCTACAGGCAGGTGGGTTGGGAGACCTCTCTGAAGTGAAATAAGCCTGTGATTGGGTAAGCAGAAAGGCCACTCACAACTATAACACCACAGGCTATAGGCCAAATCTGAATCTGATTCTAAGGAGAATCCTCAATACACCACCAGCTTCTGGAGCACAATTGTATCGAAAGTCAATGATGCACTGGATCAAGTGTATTTACTCTGCAGTTATCACTACAACGCTCAGATTGAGGGTGAAAAAAGGAACCATGCTGGGACAGGATGTCCGAAAACGCCCCATATTTTAAAGTGAATAGTCCAGTTATCCAATGTTAGGCATGAGCTGTTCATTTAGTTGTTACTTTTTCCTTTGCATTCAGTACTCAAAGTTTTTATCTTTTCATTAACAACCAAAAACAACATGTCCCGAAATGCAAAGGAAAAAAAAGAACCAAAGACCTCAGCATTTGCGATTTGTTTCCTTTCAATAAAGCGCCACGCATGAGGCATGAAGATGTTATAGTGTAGTAAGGGGGGTCCAGAAAGGAATGGTCAAAAGGTCTAAGACCTCCTCAAGGATGCCAATTTTCAGACCTTCTTGAAGGTTGGACAGAGCTATCGAGTGAGGGTTCAAGGCTCCAGAGATGCAGAAGCCCTACCCCATGGACTTTATGCAGGGATGTAGCTTGGCCAGTAAGACTTGGGAAGGCGTGAGCTTCAGATTTTCCGACAGTCACACGGGCATATTATGTTAAAAGTTATATGAGCAGCGGGGCATCAAAAGTGTCTTAAGGGCGAATGAAAAGGTAAATGTGTGTGAATTGTGAGGGGTACTTAAAAACAGTACTTTATACCCATGTTTTAAGACCTAAAGAGTGTGTGTGTTTTTGTATGAGCGAGTATTTAAAAATCCCAAGTGAAATCCAACAGGCACCACAATACCCGACTGAAAGCTCCTGAACCCAACTATTTACTAAATAATACATTTATTAAGGGGGTGTAACCCCCCAAATACCCCCCTGAAGCTACGCCCCTGTGTTTATGATTCTGTGCCTCTTCTGCATCAATTTTCCTTGGAGAATCATCTTGGGAATGAGAGGATCTCAGGTGTCCAGAGTGGTGTCGATGAGACAAAGCTTCTTTAAAAAGTTGTGATATCCTTTCTGGTGGCAGAAGGCATTGAGGTAGATGAACACTGCTTTGCTTATTGACCATTCATTTTCAGCTACATGTGCTAGTGGTTTATGCCTTGCTATGCCCACTCTCTTCTTCCATCAGTGTTTAGCCAAAGGGTCGATGACCCCGTTGATGTTAAGTGTGATCTGAGTCTACTTCAACTTGCCCACCACATGGGATGGTGCTAGAAACAAGCTCTGCATTTGATGGTGGGAAAAGCCATTAAAAGTCATTGAGAGCTGCCCTTAGCGTTGTACGAGTTACTGTGTCATACGTTAGTGGGGCATATTTACAAGAGTATTGCGCCACCAGAATATCACTTTTTACGACGCTCAAGTGGTGCAATGACTTGCTCCATATTTACACGGTGGTGCTAAGCCTTTTAATGTGGCTTAACGCCACTTTGTAAATATCGTACTCTTTTATGCAGTGTCTTCATCAAGGGGCGTGCAATGGGTGTTGCTGTGGGCTGTTCACTGGAACACCCATTGCTTTTTGACGCTGAACCAGATTTACAAGGATCTGTAAATCCGAGGCAGCGCCAAAAACTAACGCCATCGAAATGCAGGCGTTAGAGTGGTACAACAAGGAGAAATTATTTTATTTCCCCTCGTTCTTTGCTCTTTTCATGTTTGCTGCATTTTGCAGCATAAATAGAAGGAGCAAATTGTCTATAATGATTGTTTATGCGCAGGAAGGTGTCCCTTCCCGTACATAAACAATCATTCCTGCAATGCAGGCATCCTTACGTCACCGCGCATGGGGACCTACATTGGCGCTAGGCATCTTTTTCAGTTCTGGCGTAAGGAAAAAGGCAAGGGTTCTTGTGAATATAGTGTATCGCTGCGTTTTTTATTAAATAATGTAGCGAGGCGTCTCCTAGACGCACAGTTAAGAAGTGGTAAATGTTTGATGAGACCCCACTACATGCATTGCATACCTCATTGTCCCTCTATTACCCGATCTGCCGTCAGGCCCCAGGGATGCTGGCATGTAGGCTGTGTAAGATACATCTCAACTGAAGTGATGTGATAATGTGGACTGCTGCTGGCCTCCGGGTTGTAGGCAATAAGAGCTGTGTGATAATTGTATATGCAATAAAGTACAAAGTTAATAAAAAAATATAATAATGTAGCGAGGCGTTGCTAAATTGCTTGCAGCTCTTCGTAATTTCTTTGTCAATATGCCCCAATGTTTCTTAACGTGTTTCCCGGTTTGTGTTGGAGTGATGTGCACCCAACTGTAACACATCGATGTTGCAAGGCGACAGCGGGCACTTCACTGACATCTTTTCATACACAAATGCACACATTATGTTGTGCATGGCTCCACTGTTCAACACAAATGTAGAAGAATGCTGACCCACTGTCAATCAGGGCCGGACTGGAAACCACAACCATCCTTGGCAAAGTGCTCAGCCGGCTCCCCCTCCCCACTCGGGGGGGGGGGGGGGGGGGGGGTTGGAGGTGCCGCCGAGCTCTTTGCTGGGGCCGGTTTTCGGCCCATTTTGGTACAGGGCCGATTTTGCAGTTATGCTGCAAAAACGGCCCTGTAACAAAAACGGCCCCCAGGGACCCAAAACTGGCAGCCACCCGTGCGGCACACCGGGGTATTGCCCGGTGCCCGCTATGGCCAGTCCGACCCTGCTGTCAATGGATTCTAACATTTGGGTGTTTATGAGGTCTGAGGCACTCATATAACTATCCCATACAGTTTTAAATGAACATGGTTTTGGTTGGCGGTGCTCTCAAATGATGGGAAGATGCACCCTACTCCCCTAATTATCAATCCTAGGACTGAACACCAATGGTTAACCTCATGAGGCACACACAATTCATATTATCAGATTCATTCAGATTATACAGTACAATGAACACAGAAATATTCTTGTTTTGACTTTTTGGTTTATTTTCTGGCTTTTTCTTTTTGCTGTTAGACCTCCTTTAGCCTCCTTTAGCCAACAATTGTTTCATCGTCTCGTAGAAGTATCCCTATGACTTCATCAAGGCTAATATGTCAAAATTACTCTGGGGTCCATCTTCCTTCATGGCGTGACAGTCCAAGCCGGAACTTATCAATCAATGTGCCTGTAGATGGCACTGTTGCCAAATGATGATATCTTTCACCATGAAGTCTATATAGTTGCGGTGTGTAATTAGGCCTTCTCCCTATTAAGCAGGGCTCGAGTCGGGGTACCACGCGGGTGGATTGCGTCCCCCCTCTTATTTTACCAGGAGCTCGATTACTGGAGCAAATGGAGCCACACATTCACTCTTTGGCCTCTCTGGAGCGAGATCGGAGCTCATTCAGAACGCTGCTCACGTGCTGTCTTCTTTGATGCAATCGCATCCAAGGGATGAGAGAGGGGAGGCAATGAGTCTGATGGTGCAAGCCACCTTTTGTGACGTCACTTCCTGTCGTGACGTCATCGTCCCCCCACTTCTTTTTTTAGGACTTGTGCCCTGCATTAAGGATCACCGAAAGATCTGCAATAGCGCATATATTACTGCTATATTAAAGAAAATATCAGCATCTTTCTATTGTGAATGATTTAGGATCCTGTGGGAGTGAAGTTCCTTGACAGGGACGTGTGTGTGTGAGGTCCGGGCGGATCAGCTCCAGACTTGTCTGAACAAGGAACTACACTCCCGTGGATCTTGAATCATTCAAAATACAGAGATGCTTTAATATAGCAGTAATATACTGGCTACTGAGACTCTTTCGGCGATCCTTAATAGGGAGAATGCCCTATTAATAGTTAAAAATGGGAAATCTACACCCAATGAGGCAATATTTTTCTACATGAATTGCAGGCCATACAATATTCTGACAGCAATATTCAGGCATACAACCAATAGGAAGGTGAGTCTTGGGTATGAATGAATCCTCCCTTCATAGACTTCTTCGTTCCTTGCCAGGCAGGAGTATTGGTGGTTAAGGATTCAAACCTAAGCATCTGATGGGCGCATCGTGCTGTGGCACCGTATTGAGGTAGCTGGATGCATATACATGAAGAGGGATGACATTTCCCCTTCACCTTTACCATTCCCCGCAGCCAGATGCCCCACTCAAGGGGTGTGTTGCTCTGGGTATGACACTTCAGGGCAGTGATGCATCCTGTGTGACTAGTGGGGTGTTTAAGAGGCACAGAGAAGGAAACAGGAGAGGGAAGCTAACCATGAGCCTATGATGGGACACTGAATTAGAGTGTGATCAGAAAAAGTGTGGTAAGACACCAGCTGTCAAGGATATTTTACAAGAAGGTACCATTTAGATGTGAAGGTGGATTCACGATGTTGCCCAATCTTGAGGGACACTGCCGAACATGGGGTTATAGTTGAATAGAAAAATACACTTTTCTTAAATTTCATTTTTGCAGGATCTAGACACATGGGGATTATAACACTTTATACAAGAACCAGACAATACACTTTTTTTTCAGGGAAAAGGGAATGGTTAGCAATGGAAGACAAGAGCCAGTACAACGCTGTACTTTAAAACACTAAAGGTCATCGCTAAGAAAGATTAAGAAAATGGAGACTCAATAAAAAACACCACCGCTAGATCCACCTTCAAAACCATCCTCAAACTCCACCTCAACAGCTATGAGACACAAAGAAAAGGGTTCTAACTTTCAGACTCGAAGCTATCTCTAATAATAGTAAAGAACTCTTCACAATTGTCCTGGAGTTTACCAATCCTGCAGCTGCTGACAATTACATCATTCCATCTTAAGCACTCCGCAATGATCTCTCAAACTTCCTCTAACAGAAAGTTGCCAAGATCTACAACACATTTGTCACACAGCATACCGATATGAACTCCAACCACCAGCCAGATAACCCCTTTATTGCCAAACAGCAGCTAAGAAACTGGGAGCCCATCTCAAACAATGAAACCACTGCCCTGATAAATACAATTCTCTCAGGAGCCCTCTCAGACCCATGCTCCCTCTTCATAAACAACCTTGGAAGAACCATCATCTCCTCTGCAATCATCAACACCTCCATAACCACCTCCACCTTCCCGTCTTGCTGGAAAAATGCAGAAGTCAATGCCCTAATGCCCTGTTGAAGAAACCAACAGCACACCTTAACACACTAGGCAGCTACAGACCTATCTCGCACCTACCTTTTTCAGCTAGAGTAATTGAGAAAGACATTAATGTCCAACTCACAGACCACCTAGAACTCCATCAACTCCGAGACAGTTCTCAATCAAGCTTTCGCACCAGCCACAGCACAGAGGCAGACCTCATTGTGGCCACCGATTATATTAGAAGCATCCTCGACCGAGGAGAAACAGCCACACTCATCCTTCTCAACCTCTCCGCAGCTTTATATGTGGTCTCCCTCAAGTTACTCATAAGAAAGCTTCAACACATGGGTATCTGCGATCCAATGCTCACGTAGCTTTCCTCCTTTCTCATGGACAGAACTCAATGAGTTAGACTTACCCCGTACACCTCAGAACCCAGGAATCTCAACCGCAGATTCCCTCATGGATTGTCACTCAGCCCACCATTCTTTAAAGTGTACATGACGCCCCTCGCAGACATCGCCAGAACCCACGGCATCAACATAGTATCCTATGCTGACAACACTCAGGGTATCCTCTCCCTTACTGACTGAACCAGCAACGCCAAAGCAAACTTTGCCAACTGCATGAGCAACGTTGCCATTTGGTTGAAAATCAACTGCCCCCTGCTTGACGCAGACAAAACCGAAGTCTAAATGTACAGGTATAACCACTCTCCCTGGGAAGCCTCTTGCTGCCCCACCAAACCTGCCCCCACACCCCTGTGGATCATGGCAAGAACCTCAGGATCATTCTGTACACCCACCTCTCCATAAACTGACAGATCAATGCTGTCTTCTCATCGTGCTTTCACATCCCGAGAATGCTTCGCAAGATTTTTAAGTGGATCCCACTGAACACAAGACGAGCTTTCACCCAGCCTATTATCACATGTAGACTTGATTACGGAAACATACTTTACGTCAGAATCACAGCCTATGTTCTATGCCACTTCTAAACCACCCAGAACGCCGCTGCCAGACTCATCTTGAACATCCCACAAAATAGCCACATCTCTCCACACCTCAACAATCTCCAAGGGGCTCCCAGTCCAGTAAAAGTGTACCCCCGCATACAAAGTTCTCACAACCCCAATCCTGCTTACCTCAAGCACTGCCTCCGCGTCTATCAACCCATCAGATACCTTTGATCTGCGTCCCAGGCAAGAGCACACCTCCCTCGCATCAAGTTGACCATACAGTGGAGGATACTTCTTCTCATACCTCGCAGCCAAGACCTGGAAGGACCTCCCAAAACACCTCAGAACCGCCCCCTCCCTCATGGACTTTCGAAGGAACCTCAAGACATGGATCTTCCAGACGAAACAGGCATGATCTGCTCCTCCCCTCTCAGGCCTGCCCTACTCAGTGCCTGGATACCTTCACAGGTGATTAGTCGTGCTTTAGAAATGCACATAGCATAGCATAAAGCAGAAGTCTGCAATGACAACCAGGTCCTTATGATGAGCAAACAAGTCAAATTTATGTTTTTTAATAATCGATCATACAAGCCAACATATGCCTTTAAAAGAGGAATAAACTAGATATCTGTCATATGAGTGGCATGCCATAGAAGTTAATAAAAAATTACCTGTACTCACTTCTGCTCCAGTACTTTAATTTTCCGACCTGCTAGCCAGTCAACAAAATTCCTTTAATAATGATAATGTCACTCCCTTCAAGCCATGTTAAAGTGCTGACACTCGTAATATGTTAATGCTATATTTAAATCTAAACACAGCACTTCTCTGATCTCATACAAAATAAACAGTTACTAGACAAGAATTTTGGACTTCAGTCTAACCTTTGGAGATTGGGAGATTGATGTTGTGAACAAACTACACATGCACGAGTTAAATGATGGTCTAATCCTTCCCTCCAGAATCGAATCCATCCATATTGATACACAATCTAATTTTATCGCAACTTATATGAGCACAAAAATTATGCTGTTGAATACCTACAAAATCTTATTTCACTCGCAAAAAGATCACATCTTCATATTATCTCAAGTGACATGAAAAAGTATTCCAACTTAAAAATGTTAATATCACGTCTCCCAGAAGATGGTGCTATTTCTTCATTGAGCACCTCTGCATTAACCGAATGCTGTTCAGAGTATGATAGTTTATTAAGCAAAAGCGGTACTGTCCGTAAACTGAACCTGTTATTTCAGACAAGAATAATGTATCTACACATTAATGCTTTTGCCTGCATGGTCTCAATCCAATATCAGCTAGTCTTTTTTGCGGGGACACACCGGCGGTGTAACCATACGATCCATAAATGGATAAATAAATAAATACATAAATAAATATATTGTATTTTTATACATAATTATTTATGACTGTCCTATTTTCTTCTCTGTTGAAAATATAGTGGTGCAGTTTATACACATCATGTTTCCCCATCCTCATGTTCCTAATAAATCTTTGTAAAATTAGGAATCATAGGAAAAGTTTAATAATATTTGACTAATCTGTTGTGTTAGCAGTACTGTTTACAAAATAGGTTAATATGACTGTCAATGGAGATTCTACCCACTCACGTTGAGGCCCTCTAAAGAGGGGTGGGTGGAGTCACAAATTTGGAGCAAGTTGTCTCTATCCCTATCAAACCGTGGGCGGAAAGACAAAGGGCCTCATTTATGAGTTTTTGCCGTAGGGAAGCGCAGCAGGCCTTCCTGCTGCGCTTCCCTATGGCAAAATAACAGGGCAGGAATGTGCTGTATCTATAAGATACGGCGCATTCCTCTCCTTTTCCCCTGCGCTGTCGCAAAATGGGCTTCCGTGTGCCAACGCATGCACCTTTGCATCACGGTGCAAGGGTGCCTGAGTTGCGGGGATGATTATTTTTGTGCTGGAAGGGAAACCTTTCTGTACAAAAATAATCACAAGAGGCTTTTTCCTCTTTCTATGTGTGCTGCAGAATGCAGAACACATACAAAAAGGAAAAACTAAGAGAAATAAAGATATTTCTCATAGTTGCGCCTCCCTTACGCCTCTCCTTAAGAGGCTTAAGCTTTGGCAGTGCCTCAGATTTACGATTTCTCGTAAATCTGGGGCAGTGGCAGAAGGCCATGGATGTTGCTGGGAATGCCCCCAGCAACACTGTGTTAGTGAAAGCCTTACTATCTTTGGGTGTTACTAGGCCAGCACTCAACTGGCTTATCTCTTTTCTTACTGACCGGATGTTCCAGGTTTTCTCCCCAATGGCCCATTCTGACACTCATTCCTCTCCTTATCGAGTACTCAAGGACTCTATTCTTAGCCCTTTATTATTTAACGTGTATGTTAGACCTCTGGCTGACATTGCAGAGGAGGCCGGGTTGTCTCTGTTCTCCTATGCTGACGACACCCAGATTATCTTCTCTCTCTCTATGGAGAGGGTGTATGAGATATCTGCTCTCCAGTTGGGTTTGAGGAAAGTTGCTTCCTGGATGCAGACTAATTTTCTCACACTCAATGGAGAGAAAACAGAGGTTCTGATTCTGGGGAGAAATAAGGATCTTTGGGGTCCCCAACATTGGCCTACTGAAATGGGTGCTCTCCCTCAGCCCTCTCACCAAGTTCGCACCTTAGGCTTCATCATTGATGGTTTATTATCTATGAGACAGCAAGCTGTGAAGGTGGCTGCAACTTGTTTCACTATTCTAAAATGGCTCAAAAAGATTATTTGGATGCTGCTCAGTCCTACCCAGAGAACCGTGGTCCAGGCTCTTGTTACCTCGAGAATGGACTACGGTAACATTCTTTACATGGGGACTAACAAGAATGTGACACGCAAGCTTCAGGTGGTGCAGAATTCTGTCACCAGAATGATTTGTCAGGTTCCCAGAGCGGCCTCTATCTCTGGCTCTCTGCGTGACCTTCATTTTCTCAGGGCTGAAAACCAAATCAAGTTTAAAGCCCTGAGCTACATGTTTAAAATCAAGTCTGGAGTGGCCCCCACAATACCTGCAAGCTCTGGTCCACCCTTATTTGCCTCCATGCTCCCTCTGCTCTGCCACCCAGGTCAAGTTTTCTGTCCCTAGAATTAGACTGTCATGTATGGGCGGTCGATCTTTTGTCTAGTCCTTATGGAACTCTCTTCCCGTGCTGCTCCGCAATGAAACTGTCTACGAGAACTTTCGTTAAGGCCTAAAAACCTGTTTATTTAATCAATAATTTCTCCCCTCCTTCTGTTCCTTTCTGGCTGGTGCAAGGAAACCCTTTTTGGGTACTGATGCGCCTTATAAATTAAATTAACATAACTTAACCTAACATAAACAATCAATCAAAAAAATGAATTCTTGCAAGTTCTATGTGTGGTAATGCGGCACACATAGAAGTTGAAAAACACAATTTTTGATTGTTTATATGTAGGAAGGGACAACTTCATGTACATAAACAATCTTCCCCATGATGCAGGCATCCTTGCATCATGGTGCAAGAGTGCCTTTGTCAGTGCATGGCAGGCAATTGTGCACCAACGCAGTGGAAAGCACAGGGATGCAACATTTTATTGTAAATATGTTGCATCCCTGTGCTTCGAAAATGCTGCGGTGTGGCACAGCCAAAGGGCTTGCGGTGTCATGCTGCGGTACTTACTTTTAAATTAGGCCCCCTGTACATTGATTTACACACTTGTATGATTTATTGTGTCTGTATAATATGCATGTGTTATATAAAAAACTCTGAGATCCAACCCTGGACTGAGTAGTGCTATAATGGAATTAAATATAAAATTCAATAGTAAGAGCTATTTAGATCATTATTTGTGTGATTATATATGATATATCTGGCCTACCTACAGTACATGCGTATCTCCTTTATACAGGCGTTGAACGAGGTCAACTCTGCCTCAAAATCATAGTTTATCTTAAGTACTTGTGAAGTGATAATAAGCAGTATGCCTTTGTTTCCCTCTGTTGCATTGACTTCTAGATATCAGTGTTCAGATATATCCAAGCCTTGATGATGCTGAACAAAAGATGGGCTGATAGACCTGTAAATCAGGCCTTTATTTTGGTCTCATCAGAAATTAAAATAAGAAAGACCCTTCACCGCCTGCAGGTTACTGCTTGGAATGGAAAGCAGACAGTGTGTGGTCCCTGCTGAATGTGTCATGTGTTGGAGGATTACACTGCCACAAAGTCAGCACATTTTACTTGGACCAATCTGCAGCCCAAATCTATCGGAACAATGGCTACTGAAATCCCCCCATTTGCTGCATTGGTTGCGATGAATATGGCAAATATTCCATCACAGAGGGCCCCAAAAATGACCTCAATGACACATCCCAGAGAAGTTCCAGGGGGCGATACATGAGAGGAAAGAGGCCTACAGGGTACGGGAAGGCTCTGATGCCAGAGGAGAATGCCAACACTCCTGACCAGAGCTTTGGCACAAGGATATCCCAGAGGCAGTGTTGATGTCCCATCCCAAGACGGGGCTACAAGTTGGAGTTGTAGGTTGCCACTGCTGCTCTCCTTGTTCCTTTGATATTCCATACAAGAAATTCCAGAGAGGAGCTCAAGGAGGAGGAGACTATATGAAGGAATAAGAGGGAGAGGGAAGGAGTATCCTGGAATGCAAGGGATCACATCTTGATGAGGACATTTCTTCACCATGGCCTTCAATGCTCATTTCAAGCAAAGTCCTCCCTGTAATCAGGGGTGTCCTCTGTTGCCATGCTGTCCAGCTCTCTGGCCGCATGCTGACTGCTGGATCCCAACATTTAATGGCGCTGAGGAACAAAGAGATGATTCCTGAATCTTGAATTGGATTGACTTTTCACCAGAAGGGCCATATTTCTTTAAACATCTCCATTCAATATAGGCTCAAGTTCACCAGAAAGAATCACTGGCATTGAGGTTGCTGAGAATGGTGAACTGCATGAGAATGTATGATGAAATTGTGAAAGAAAGATGGACCAAAGGGGAAAGTCGACAAGTATATCCTCAAGAAAATAATCCGTGAAAACGTTATCAGTGCGCTTGTGTTGAATCCTCTCTACTGTAGAGTCAATGACAGGACAGGGGTCCCAAGCAGTTTTGCTCTTCAGCACGGGAGAGGTAAACGCTGACACCCTTAAGGCCTCCAGGGGTCAGTCAAGCATGTTGACCTCTCTTGGAGTTCCAAACTGCTTTCTAGGCCAACATCTATTCCAGATAGGGTCCTTATCCTACCTACAAGCCCTAAAGAACTATGTTCGAAATTCCTCTTAGCACATCAGAGGGATTGTTGCAATTGAAACAGCCACGGGAGTGTGGCTTGTGGCCTGAAGGTTCAAAGATGATACAGGGAAAGTTTGTGACAATGAAAGTACAGATAACCCAAATAAAAGAATGCAACTTAAATTAGCGAATGGGGAACAACAGTAACCATATCACAGCAAGTGGTTCAAAATTATGACGGGGAACAGATGCCTTTAGAAATAAGGTTCTTTCTATGAGAGCGTTTAAATTGTGCCAGATGCTGTTTAGAATACAGAACTCTTTCACCAGGCTTGGCTTTGCCTTCAAAATGATAACTTTTGGTCGGAGGTACTGCAGGCCTTATCCATAATGGTTGAAATTCATCATAATGGCTGAACAGACCTGTTATTTCACCAGGCATTTCCCTCGGTGGGCTGGAGCCCTTTGAGGCCTGTTTTGATATCCCAGGGCCAATCCGGATGCCCCTTTCACTTTCCTCAGCACCTCAAGGTTAATTACAGCAGACAGGAGGATGCTTCGAGAGAGAGGGATGGGAGAGGCTAGGCAGAGAGAAAGCGATCAGAGGGGAGAACTGAGAGCAGAGAAGGAGAGGGTTGTTGGATGGAAAGAGAGATTGCGAGAGGAGATGAGGGGATTGAGGCTGGTTTGACCATTTTACCAGGGCTGTTTTCGGGTCTCAATCTGGCCTTGTTGGGATATGTGAAGGAAACTCTGATAGGGTACCCAAGGTCAAGGCAGTCATGCTTCTCATGGCAAAGAAGAGAGTCACAACTCACTGGGGAATAGGTTCACACCGACTTCCTTAAAATTAATAACTGTCCACGAGATTCTGACTACTGCAATAAACAAAGGGGCAGATTTATGTTAACTGGTGCATCCCCAGGGATGCGCCAGTTAACATGCGCCACAGTGCGCCACAGCTCCGCCAGCCATGGTGCGCCGCATGGATGTATGACGTTACAACGCATACTTTTACCACGCATACCATTACAACGCAGTATTTACAACGCATACCGTTACAACGCATAGCGCTTAGAGGTGCTGGATAGTGGTAAGTATAATTTTATATTCCAACTCCAGTCCCCGTGGACACTAGGGAAGGTGTGGATATAAAATTATACTTATTCCCTATCATAGAGCGCCCCCCAGTGCAATGCGTTGTAATGGTATGCGTGGTAATGCCTGTGTTGTAGTGGTAGTGCGTGGTAAAAACTTCGTTGTAAACGTTGTATACCGCGCCGCATTTATAATGCAGCGCATCTTGGTGCAAAAACGGCACAGATGCGTGACGCATCTGTGCCGGAAATGTGGCGCATTGCTGGAGTTGCGTCGCAAGCGCGACGCAGCTACAGCAAGGCTCGGGGGTGCCCAATTTTAACAATGCTGCGTCAAGACCTACGCCTGCTTCAAGCAGGCGCAGGCTTTTGATGCAGCATTGGCTTAAAAGTGACTGAGTGAAATCTCATAGATTTCACTCAGCCACTTTTGCGAGGCGCACCTGCCCCGGAACGCCCACCCTGCGCCGGAACGCCCACAAGCGGCGCAGGGCTTTACAACGTGGCGCATCTGCCTAGATGTGTCACGTTGTAAATCGTTCGTAGGGATGCGCCACGTTTACGCCGCCTTGCGTGACGCAACAGCGGCGTAAACGTGGCGCAAGGGCCTCATAAATCTGCCCCAAAGTCTATTACAAAGTTACCCCGTGGTGGGGTAGGGCACCTCCGGACACCGCACAAATGACTGCAATAGTCTAATTCACTTAACTGTTATTTAATGACTTTTAGTACATCAAAAGTTCATCACGTGTTCAGCAATCCATTGGTTTCATGGCTTTTGCTATGATTCTCACAATAAATGATTCTCGAGCTACTGCATCCAATACAAGTAAATAGTAATTCTTATGTGTTCCAATGCATTTCGGGCTCTATTGTGGCCCTTCGTCAGGGGATACTCTACGAAAAGAAAAAGGGGGATAGCTATCAGCCGTAAGTATGAATTCGCCAATGTTCATAAAATGTGCCAAGAGTGACTACCCATGGGTGCCGATGTAATCAAAACGTGCGTCAACCCGGTTGGTGCTTACCAAGTGAGAACATGCTGGTGACTGGAAATATACAATCAGTGTACTCTGTGTGATTCAATAACGTGAATGAGCTGCCGAGTGAAACAAACGGGTGCACTGTGATCGAAAACAACGTGGTTGTGAAAGTGCTAGTGACGCGCGTGCCTAGAGTGAAATTAAATTAAAACCGTGAGCAGGCCAGATACATTTGTTTAGACCAAGTCGAGGACTCACATAAACTTGAAAGTTGCTGCTGAAACCTGTAATACATTAAGTAATGCGCCTCCGGTTAGAGTCCGGTTTTACATATATAAACGGCCGTGACTGAGGAATCCTCAGATGAGGTACTTACTCTAGAAACGATAATGCGGGGAGCTCGGTATGCCGTGGTCTCTCCATGTTGTCGGCGTGCAACGTCTCTGATGGTGTTTGGATAAAATGTGCTGATCATGAACATAAACCACGGACTACGTCCCAAATGGCGAGTGCCATCTTGGAGTGGTGTGGTGGGATACCCATGCTGTACGAATGTAGAAGGGTGGCTAACTAGTGTGTGTCGATGTCTCAAACTAAATGGTGCAATCCTTAGTGGTATAATTGACCCTCGGTGGGAACCAACTATAATTATCAAACAAAGCATGATTATCAAACATAGTCATCAAATAAAAATCAACGAAAACATAAACATGAACATTAGCACATGAACAAATATCAGCTGGTCGTCATAACTCAAAAGTAACAAAGGAATTCCATTCTATCATTCAACCCATGCGGTTGCATTGTCGCCATATAGCGAATCCAGAAGTTCTCTCACTTAAGTAATGTGTTCTTGTTCTGTCTTGTGGTTCGAACTTGCTCCAAAATCAGGAATTTCAATTGGGCCACTGTATGGTTTTTTATCCATGAAGTGCGCTGCCACTGTAGATCTAGCATTCTTTGTGCGAATGTTACTTTTATGTTCTGAAGTACGTGTTCGTATTTTCCTCTCTGTGTGGCCGATGTAGCTCAGGCCACAAGGGCACTTCAGCATGTAAATGACGTTTGTGGAATTGCATGTGGCATTGACCTTCAATTTCATCACTTTGTGTCCTTTCATTGGATGGTTGGTAAAGTTCCCTGGAATGGTGTTGTTGCAATTACTGCAGTTAAAACAAGGCAATAGTCCCTTGTAAATCAAAGTTTCTGTGTTGTCTTTAGGTCTCGTGAGGATTTCTTTCAAATTCCGCCCTCTAGTATAGGCAAAGATCGGTTGTTGTACAAAGATGTTGTTAAAATCTGGTTCCGTGCTGAGAAGAGGCCAGTGTTTTAAAATGATTTTCCGAAATTGATTGCTGGTGGGGGTGTATTTGGACACCACTACCATTCTGGTATTCTCTGTTTTAGATTTCGTTAATAACAGATCTTCTCGCTTTGCCTTTTTACTTCTGGAGTAGGCCTTGTCTAGTACTTCCTGGGGGTATCCTCGTGCTCTGAATTTTTGTAGCATCTGTTTTTGTTGTTCTTCACTTTCTGTAGTTGAGGATACTATTCGTTTGACTCTCAGAAGTTGGGAGTAGGGTAGGTTGTGTTTAAGACCAGGACGGTGAAAGCTTTCAAAATGCAGTATGGAATTGCGGTCTGTAGGCTTCCTAAAGAGGTTTGTTAGGATCTTGTTCCCCTCTTTGCTCACTTCTATATCCAAAAAGTGAATTTTGTTCTCATCCAGGTTCCATGTGAACTGTATGCAGTCATTTATTTGATTCCAGTTTTCTAGGAAGTTAAGTAGGTTTGTCTGGTTGCCTGCCCAAAGTATAAAAATGTCATCAATGAACCTAAGATATAACTTGCCGTGTGTCTTCCAAATGTTACTGTTCAAAATGTGGGTTTCTTCAAATACCTTCATGAATGTGTTAGCATACGATGGTGCGGCACAATTGCCCATGGAAGTACCGCATAGTTGATGATACCAGTTGTCGTTGACTGAAAAGTAGCTGTGGTATAGTGTGAACACTAACAGTTCCATTAGAAACACTTGCAGATCATGATCAAGTATGGATGCTGTAAGGACTTTCTCCAACGCTTCAATACCAAGGTCATGGGGTATCGAAGTGTACAATGAGCGTACATCTACAGTGCAAAATAACCATGGTTGTTCTCCCAAGTGGTTGATACAGTTGTTATGTTTTACCAAAAAGTCTGTGGAATCTCGGATGTATGATTCTGCTTCTAACACATAGGGTTGGAGATACTTATCCAAAGATTTGCCAGTGGTCTCGTGTATGCTGCCTTTAGTCGACACTATAGGTCGGAAGGGCGGTTTGGTTAAATGTTTGTGTATTTTTGGTACCATATACATGGTAGGTGGTCTGGGGTTGTTCGGTGTCAGATATCTCCTGACTTTGTCATCAATGGTGCCGTTATCGAACGCTCGTCGAGTGATGTGGTTAAGGATATCAGTGTATTTATTGGTGGGATCCATCAGAAGAGGAGCAACGAACATACTTCTGATCTCTACACCTATGCTCCTCTTCTGATGGATCCCACCAATGAATACACTGATATCCTTAACCACATCATTCGACGAGCGTTCGATAACGGAACCATTGATGACAAAGTCAGGAGATATCTGACACCGAACAACCCCAGACACCTACCATGTATATGGTACCAAAAATACACAAACATTTAACCAAACCGCCCTTCCGACCTATAGTGTCGACTAAAGGCAGCATACACGAGACCACTGGCAAATTTTTGGATAAGTATCTCCAACCCTATGTGTTAGAAGCAGAATCATACATCCGAGATTCCACAGACTTTTTGGTAAAACTTAACGACTGTATCAACCACTTGGGAGAACAACCATTGTTATTTTGCACTGTAGATGTACGCTCATTGTACACTTCGATACACCATGACCTTGGTATCGAAACGGTGGAGAAAGTCCTTACAACATCCACACTTGATCATGATCTGCAATTGTTTCTAATGGAACTGTTAGTGTTCACACTATACCACAGCTACTTTTCAGTCGACGACAACTGGTATCATCAACTATGCGGCACTTCCATGGGCAATTGTGCCGCACCATCGTATGCTAACACATTCATGAAGGTATTTGAAGAAACCCACATTTTGAACAGTAACATTTGGAAGACACACGGCAAGTTATATCTTAGGTTCATTGATGACATTTTTATACTTTGGGCAGGCAACCAGACAAACCTACTTAACTTCCTAGAAAACTGGAATCAAATAAATGACCGCATACAGTTCACATGGAACCTGGATGAGAACAGAATTCACTTTTTGGATATAGAAGTGAGCAAAGAGGGGAACAAGATCCTAACAAACCTCTTTAGGAAACCTACCGACCTCAATTCCTTATTTCATTTTGAAAGCTCTCACCGTCCTGGTCTTAAACACAACCTACCCTACTTCCAACTTCTGAGAGTCAAACGAATAGTATCCTCAACTACAGAAAGTGAAGAACAACAAAAACAGATGCTACAAAAATTCAGAGCACGAGGATACCCCCAGGAAGAACTAGACAAGGCCTACTCCAGAAGTAAAAAGGCAAAGCGAGAAGATCTGTTATTAACTAAAACTAAAACAGAGAATACCAGAATGGTAGTGGTGTCCAAATACACCACCACCAGCAATCAATTTCGGAAAATCATTTTAAAACACTGGCCTCTTCTCAGCACTGAACCAGATTTTAACAACATCTTTGTACAACAACCGATCTTTGCCTATACCAGAGGGTGGAATTTGAAAGAAATCTCACGAGACCTAAAGGCAACACAGAAACTTTGATTTACAAGGGACTATTGCCTTGTTTTAACTGCAGTAATTGCAACAACACAATTCCAGGGAACTTTACCAACCATCCGATGAAAGGACACAAAGTGAAATTGAAGGTCAATGCCCCATGCAATTCCACAAACGTCATTTAAATGCTGAAGTGCCCTTGTGGCCTGAGCTACATCGGCCACACAGAGAGGAAAATACGAACACGTATTTTAGAACATAAAAGTAACATTCGCACAAAGAATGCTAGATCTACAGTGGCCGCTCACTTCATGGATAAAAACCATACAGTGGCCCAATTGAAATTCCTGATTTTGGAGCAAGTTCAAACCACAAGACAGAACAAGAACATATTACTTAAGCGAGAGAACTTCTGGATTCGCTATATGGCGACAATGCAACTGCATGGGTTGAATGATAGAATGGAATTCCTTTGTTACTTATGAGTTATGACGACCAGCTGATATTTGTTCATGTGCTAATGTTCATGTTTATGTTTTTGTTGATTTTTTATTTGATGACTATGTTTGATAATCATGCTTTGTTTGATAATTATAGTTGGTTCCCACCGAGGGTTAATTATACCACTAAGGATTGCACCATTTAGTTTGAGACATCGACACACACTAGTTAGCCACCCTTCTACATTCGTACAGCATGGGTATCCCACCACACCACTCCAAGATGGCGCTCGCCATTTAGGACGTAGTCTGTCGTTTATGTTCATGATCAGCACATTTTATCCAAACACCATCAGAGACGTTGCACGCCGACAACACGGAGAGACCACGGCATACCGAGCTCCCAGCATTATCATTTCTAGAGTAAGTACCTCATCTGAGGACTCCTCAGTCACAACCGTTTATATATGTAAAACCGGACTCTAACCGGAGGCGCGTTACTTAATGTATTACAGGTTTCAGCGGTAACTTTCAAGTTTATGTGAGTCCTCGACTTGGTCTAAACAAATGTATCTGGCCTGCTCACGGTTTTAATTTAATTTCACTCTAGGCACGCGTGTCACTAGCACTTTCACAACCACGTTGTTTTCGATCACAGTGCACCCGTTTGTTTCACTCGGCAGCTCATTCACGTTATTGAATCACACAGAGTACACTGATTGTATATTTCCAGTCACCAGCATGTTCTCACTTGGTAAGCACCAACCGGGTTGACGCACGTTTTGATTACATCGGCACCCATGGGTAGTCCCTCTTGGCACATTTTATGAACATTGGCGAATTCATACTTACGGCTGATAGCTATCCCCCTTTTTCTTTTCGTAGAGTATCCCCTGACGAAGGGCGACAATAGAGCCCGAAATGCATTGGGACACATAAGAATTACTATTTACTTGTATTGGATGCAGTAACTCGAGAATCATTTATTGTGAGAATCATAGCAAAAGCCATGAAACCAATGGATTGCTGAACACGTGATGAACTTTTGATGTACTAAAAGTCATTAAATAACAGTTAAGTGAATTAGACTATTGCAGTCATTTGTGCGGTGCCCGGAGGTGCCCTACCCCACCATGGGGTAGCTTCGTAATAGACTTTGAATCATATACGCTGCTTGGACAAGACAGCGATTCCTCTGTAGCACGCCACAGACCATTATTTTGAGTACAATTGATTAACATTAGGCAGTGCCAACCCAAATTACTTTCTTTGTCAGTTTACTGCAATAAACAACTAGAGGCCTTCTGGGTACTGATAAGTTTAGGGGCACCTTCCTGCACAAAAAACAATAATGAAAGGTGTTTTCCCCGTTCTATGTGTGCTGCATTGTGGTACAGAATGCAGCACATGTGGAAATTCATTCTTCATGTTACGTCTGCTCTGGGGAGGCATATATTTTTGGTGCTGCTGGAGGTTCACGTGATGTTGTTAATCTGGGGCAATGTCAAAGTCCATGGGTGTTGAGTGAGAACACCCACTGCAACACCCATGGGACGCCTCCATGCCTTATTCCATTATCTATATCAGGCAGGATGGCTTTGCATAGCCTCATAGATATGATTGAGAGGCCTGCGCCACCGGATCATCGTAAAAAGTGACACTCTGGGGGGGCCAGGACTCTTGTAAATGAGGGCCTATGTTTCTACTATAGATCCAAATGCTAAGTGTGACTGTGCTTTACAACTCACCTTGCAATGATATTGCTGCTGCTCTGTATGGGTTATTATGTTTTAAATGTTTGTCTTCTGATAACTGTTAAAATGTAATGTTTAAAAACATAATCAAGGTTCTTTCATGGCTCCATTCCAATATGCAACCTGAAAATAGTGAACAAATTAATAGATCACGTAAAAATGTCTAGCGTACAAAATCAAATACTGACTGTATTATTGAGGTCTGTGGGAAAAGCAATCTTGTATCTTGGTTGGGAGCCTTCAAGGTCGATTAATCAATCAAGTTGAATCTAAATTTGGTTCTGAAATGTTAGAACCACGACCCAAATTTTTGAATGACAAACCTTTGCGACCCACCTAGCCTTAATGGACATGAGGCTGACAATTTTTTATGTAACTAATGCATCATGTGGTAACACACTGTGATTTACAGACAGCAGATTGTTTTTTGAGATGGCCACTAAAGTTCAACCGACACATTTTTACTGATAAAACTAAATTGCACACAAGTGATAATGCGTGGAAATTGGGTTTCACTAAATATTTATCTTATATGCACGCGACCAAGTACAGCGTTTTGATTTTGTTTTGACCCTACAATCTATTTTCCATCACACTTTAGAATTATAAAAAATGTGCTTCATTTTTGCTTTCCTAACTACTGAATGTCTACAGTTCATTTATAGTTATTTACATTTTGTTGTGTGTTACAAAAAATTACTTCCTGCAGGAATCCCTTTCACACTCACTGTACCCCAGAAAAATGGTCACCTAATTCACTTTACTTTTATTTCTCTCACTGCAAAGTGAGAGGAGTTTGTAAGCACCAATAATCATGTTACAAAAATAAGCAGCAATTTGTCAGAAGACATAACCTGCCATTTGACCTCGGTATTTGAAGCGCAGCAAATGTGAAAAGTCAAATACAGATTTTAAAGGCATCTCTATGTATCGCTTGGACTTTCTTGTTCCACCAAAAATTGACTCGCTGCCCACCACCCACCAACCACTATTTCGAAAACAATGGTGTTGGCTGTAGGAGGTATTCGCGGAATATCTCTCCACTTTGCAATTTGGCCCTGTGTAGCAACATCTTCCCTGATGTAAGCTCATCCGCCCGTTTACTCATCTGTACAACTACACGTCGACTATCAAAATAACTCACTTATGCACTACCAGTCCTTTCAGCTTAACCATTCTCTCAGTTCATCCAACTAGCATAGGCGAAATGAGAGCCGTGAAAGTCATAAATAACCATGCCAGAAGGTGGCGATATTCCTCCACTTTTCGTTAATCCGCTATAATGTATGACATTCAAAACTAAGGTAGAGACGGTATTTGTTTTCAGGTTTTCTTATGATTTTGTTACATTATGACTTTATGAGTGTCATTATATGCATGTTGCACCCAATTCTCTATAGCAGGATCTCGCTGCGCTAAGTTAAGGGCTCTATGTAAAAGGTCTTGTGTGTTATCCTCCTGACCTAGGCCAGACAAACGCACCCGTAACGAGTGCAGGCAATGCCAACAGGTCTGATCGCCAACAGGTCTGATCTTAGCATGAATTTTTTTATTTTATTTAATGCGATTTTCTATAGCGCGAACATTACCCGAAGGTGTCAGAGCATTTTACAAAAGAACCAGTTGCGATACATAAGGACTTAGGTTTACATGAGTTACATAAAAGATACAAACAGGAAAAACATGCAAATGTACAAGTTGTAAAGTCACTCAAGGAAGAAATACAAATTGATAAACTCTAAGAATCACATAGGAATGGCAGTGAGTACAAAGGCCTACTACATATACTAGTGTTTACAATTATCTCTATATACATATATGTAGACAAATAGTAGATTTTCTCAGGATTCCATTTTTATCAGCGATTCGGCTTGGACAAGTATATATCGCATATTTACAGAGTGAAAAGAGAAACAAGAAACGGTTGCAAGCACATTCAATAACAGTATAAGACTAAAAGCAAAAAAAGTAACGCAGCTGTAGTCGAAAGAATGCAGTCACATGATGCTTTCCAAGAAAAACGGTAAAAAAAAAAATAACCACAATTACTTATTGGAAGATATGCCCTAGTGCTATGGCTGCGGTATATGAAACTACAAAACTAACACAAAAACACATCTCACCCACCACTTGTCCCACGAGCCTCTACACAGAAGTGCACCATGTTTATTAGGTGACTGTGCACATACAACCATCACACAATATGCTGTAATTGGAAGAGAAAGAAAAGCAGTGGCTGACGTGTATGGACCTATTGGCCCATGCTGCATACTGAACTGACGTGCGCAGCAGCAAAATGTGAATGACTCTTGAACAGACCAATAGCTGAAGAGGGATGACCCAAAGCCCTCTTTGTATGTATGCGCATGGGGTTTTGATTTATGATTTTTTGTTTTTTTTTTGTTCATAAGGCCCGCAAGTGAGCAAAAGTCACATCTAACAAGCATTGGCATAGCCTATAAGTCTCGCTTTTGGGACCTTATGAGTATTCAGTTATGCAGCACACTATCCTTAGTGCAACAACAACTGTTGCATGGCTAAACACTTATAAGGTCCCAAAGGCAAAAGCTTTTGGCTATGCCAATGCTTGTTACATGATTGTATTTGATACCCAGATAGAGGAGTTGGGTATACCACTTAGTGATATATATATATATATATATATATATATATATATATATATATATATATATATATATATATATATATATATATATATATATATATATATATATATATATATATATATATATATATATATCTGTTTTGTGCCCTGGCACAGGCGGTCAGTGACAGCAGGCACATCTATGTGCACCTGCTCACTTCTCACTAGTGGAGAAGTTACAGCATGACATCATGCCAGGTCAGCGTTGTAGGGGAAGGGAAATCCTTTGAAGAGAGGCATTTTCTCTCTGGATTGCCCTCCTTTTTTGAAACTCAGGAGCAGCAACATTTTTTTTTAAATTCTTTTTATTGAAGTTGTATTCAGGTTTTATGCAGCATAGATCCAAAAACACGGAAAATCACAGCAAAGTAAAAATTACATTTGGTTTCAACTTAACGTAATATCAAACCAATTTACTCAAAATAACATCCCCAAATTTGATCGAATTTTCTAATACCCCCAACTTTTTGAGCATATAACAATTCGCTTTTCCTAACCCTTTTCATTTTTTCCAGCCATTCCTGCAGCGTCGGGATACAGGTTGAAAGCCAATTCTGCAATAGTAAAGATCTAGCCACGGCCATTATAATATAAATCAATTTTGCCAAGTGACTTGAAAATGTACATTCAGGATCATAACCAAATAATAACATTGTTGCATTGCATGGGACTGATAACATACAATAAGTTTTTAAAAAAACAATAATTTCTTCCCAGAAATGCTTAATTTTAGGACAAAACACTATAATGTGCGACCAATTGGCTTGTTCGCAATTGCAATGTCTAAAACAGAAAGCAGATACATTGTTATACATTTTAGCAATTATTACTGGTGTACGATATAATAGCCATTTGCTAAAATACAACATCCGGCGCCAATTGGCACCACGCAGTACACAGAAATTAAACTGATTAATAGTTTTCCATATTTCCGGTGACAATATTAAATTTTCCTGAGTGTACCATTTACGGATAGCTTTAGCAGGCAGCTCTACCTCCCGACTTTGTATTAGACACTGTTTCCATGCTCCGGGTTTCTTCTCCAAGTTATTAACAAAAAGATCTAAAACAAGAGTGGAAGTATAATTCGAAATGGTACCGGGATCTAATTGCGCCAACATAGGATAAATTAAATTAGAATACGAACCAATTAGCAAAAAATTGCCAACAATTCGACCTGACATCTCGTTAACAGAGAGCCAAGTCCCGCTGACCAAAAAATCAGCTAATGTTCTGAACCGGGCCCGGCCCCAATTTTCTATAACAATGGGATTGATTTTAATCTTTAAAAAGGAAAACACTCCAATTAAGGGAGTTAGTAAATGAAAGGGTGGACGTGAATATCTCTTAAGCATTGCATTACATCGTTTAAAAAAACAATTTAGGATTTTATACCGCACACATTTGGGAGATTTCGGTACAAACAAAGGGGATGGAATTTGAATTTCTGAACATATCAAATCAAAGAAAAAATTTATAAAACAACTAGTTGCTGCATTCCTATTCTTAAATCTCTCTAAATACTGTGCAAAGTAAGCATAGTAATAATCTTTCAAATTTGGAAGGGAAAGACCGCCATAATCAGTTTCTGCAGTTAATGTCCGTATATCTAATCTGGGTGTTTTTTTTTGCCCAAATAAATTTGGAAAACATAGATTCTATTTTGGAGAAAAAAGTACCCGGCAAATAGACTGGAATTGATGCGAACAAAAAATTAAAAAGAGGAAGGATTGACATTTTAATTAAATTGATGCGACCGAGAATAGTTAAAGGCAGAGGGTCCCAACGAGCAAACATTGATTGAACTTTTTTTATTAATGGGACGAAATTGAGTGTATATAAATCCAAAATATTGGAAGAGAACAAAATCCCCAGATATCTTTTAGGTTTTGAATTAATACAGCCTTGTAAATCTTTGTGTAAAACTGGGTCTGCACCCCCACAAACCAATATTTCTGTCTTTTTTTTATTAATTCGGTAACCTCCTAGAGATTCAAACTCTTCAAAAATTTGAAAAATATAGGTCTGTGATTCCAAATCAGGTTTAATAAGTAACATAATATCATCTGCGTAGAGTTTGATTTTGGCCATGGAGGTAACTGGAGATTTGATCTGAAAACAATTCCTGATAGCAATAGTTAACGGTTCGATGAAGAAAGCAAAAAGAATGGGTGATAAAGGGCAGCCTTGCCTAGAGCCACGTTGTACTAAAATTGAGCCTGCTAATGATTTATTAATAATTATGTTTGCTCTAGCGCCCACATACAAATTCTTTATCAAATTGATGATGCGTTGAGAAATGGCAAACTTAGATAAAATAAGGAAAAGGGTGTCCCATACCACCAAATCAAAAGCTTTTTCTGCATCTAAAAGTAATACCAAGGCCTGTATCCCAGGTGCTTCAAAATAATCTAATGCTTCAACTAAGAAGTGTGTGTTAGTAAATAATTGTCTGTCTATTATAAAACCGTTTTGATCTGGATGGATCAAATCCGCCGTATGATCATTAAGGCGGAGTGAAAGCATCTTAGTAGTTATTTTATAATCGGAATTTAATAAAGTAATTGGCCTGTAAGAATTCGGATCTTTGGATTCTTTCCCTTTTTTAAAAAAAACTGATGACTGTACCTTCATGGAAGGATTCCGGGACTTGCCCTCCTTCCAGCATTGAGTTCAACAATAACAAAAATAAGTCACTGAAGGAACTAAAGAAAACTTTAAAGAATTCTGAGGGGAAGCCGTCGGGACCACAAGCCTCACCTAATGGAAGGTTTTTAACAACTTCTTCCAATTCTGCTTTAGAAAAGGGTCTTTGCATATGCCTCTGATCTTCGAGGGGTAGACTTGGAATTTCATGTCGGTCTAAAAACTCTGATAATTTTTGGTGATCGAAAATATGTTTTACAGAGTAAATACTCTCGTAATGTTTAAGCATGATATGATTTATTTCAGCCTGATCAAATGTATCGAAATGAGTAAGAGGGTCTTTTAAGGAATGAATCAAATTTGAAGCCGCCTGTTCTTTTACTTGCCAGGCTAGAAATTTCCCTGAAAAGTTACTCTCTTCGTACACTTTTTGTGATTGTTTCTGAAACACCAATTCACTTTGCTCATAATAATGAGCGCTGAGCGCTTGTTTAGCTTCCCTCAATTGAATTACAACTGCATAATTTGGTTGACGTTGATAGCTTAATGTTAAATCCTGAATTTTTTGAAGCAAAGAGTTCCTTTTACTTTTCACAACGCACCACTCAGCCGCATCCTTACTAATAAGAACCCCCCGTAAAAAAGCCTTTAACGAGTCCCAGATAACATGAAGAGGGGCCGTGCCTATATTTCGGTTAATGTGCTCTGCTATCTCCAACTTTAATGCTGATATCCAATTCAAATTCTGTAAATACATTTTATTAAACATCCATCTTTTCGAGACCTTAGTAGTCTCCGCATAGTCAAAATTAATCACTATCATAGCATGGTCTGAAAAGCCATTGTGGTAAAATCTCTGTGAACTAAATTTAAGCTGTCTAGATGTTAGAAAAAAGTCTATACGAGATGAGGATTTAAACCTTCCTGACCAGCAGGTATACTCCATTTTCAGAGGGTTTCTCACACGCCATGGGTCACATAAACCAAATAAAGATATATAATTTAGGATAGTCTTAAGGGATCTAGGCTTAGACTGCCTCTTAAGAGATGATGTGGAGTCTAAATTAGGGTTCATGAGTATATTAAAATCGCCACCTATAATGATATCTCCACCGACCAATAGAAGAGAATGAAACAGAGCATCATAAATCTGGGGATTATCCTCTATAGGGGCATAGAAGCAAACAAAAGTAATCAAGGAGTGATGATTTTTAACTTTACATGAAACCCAACACCAACGACCTGAAGAATCATTTTCAGTCTGGACTATCTCAATTTCTAAGTTTTTATTTATAAATAGAGCGACACCTCATTGTGAACCCATGGCGCACGAAAACCCCCGAAAAGAAGCCCACGTTTTAAACATCTTGAAATCCTCTTTTTTAGCAACAGCTATATGAGTCTCCTGTAACATGATCACTGTAGGATTTTCAGTTCTAATCCAGGACTCTATTGCACGCATTTTTCTGGCGTTATTAAGACCATTCACATTAAAGGATATCAGTTTCAACCCCGTCCTAAGCGACATGGAGCATAATTAATTGCACAAAGAAATACAAAAGTTTTAATCTCAAAAAAACTTAATTTATGCATATATATGCAAAAATGCCTACCAGAGTTCCAAAAATGCAAGATCTTACCACATTCAAATCCACTGAAAACAACCTCAATTTTTCCATTTTTGCCCTCCCCCCTTCACCCATGGCCCTCCTCCTAATACTCTCCCCCACGCTCGCCACCGGGTCTTCCCCCCAACCATAGAGGTGTCTTGGAATAACACCCCGTTTCCTGCCCAGCCCTCCCCCTCCCACTCCCTCACCCCTCCACCAAATCCACCATATCTGTAACCATAGTATAACCATCATTTAAAAAAAGAAAGAAAAGAGAAAAAACCTGAGAAAAATACAAGCAAAAAGTGTGCTAGGAAAACATAGTTTGCCTACAACATCTATCCGGGTGACATTTGGCTAAGCAAATCGTTGGCTTCATCAATATCTGTTAGCAAGTGGAATTTGCCTTTAATCAGCACCTTTAATTTCGACTGTTGTGCTATAGAGGCTTGTGCCCCTTTAGCTTTAAACAGGTGCAAAAGTTTCACAAACTCCTTTCTACGCTTCGCAGCGGCGGCAGACATATCGGAAAAAATCCGGCATTTTCAAGTAGCATTTGCTGCGAATCGACCCTGTTTTATGGCCCTTGTCAGAACTGTCTCTTTAACCCGAAAGTCAGCGAAATTAACCAAAATAGTACGGGGAAAAGGGGAGTTCGGAAATGGCTGAGTGGGCACACGATGAGCTCGGGTGATTGTCAAATCACCTTTAAATTCCGGAATGACTTCGTGTGATATAAAAGAAGTGACCCACTGAACCATATCCGAGCCCTCAATTTTCTCCGGGACCCCTACTATTCGCAGATTTGATCTACGATTGTAATTCTCCAACTCATCAAGCTTGGATTCCAAGGTCTTAGACGATTTATAAACGTCCTTGACGTCCTTTTGAAGTTTGGGGATTTCATCCTCTAAACTTGAAATTCTGGCTTCAGCCTCCTGAAGACGAGGTGGGAAAGAAGTGACAATATGCTCAATTTTGTCCAAACGATTTTGAATTCCAGCAAGTTCTGCTTTTTGAGACTGTTTCACTTCACGAATCTCATCCAAAATTAGGTTAAGCATGTCCTTGACTGACAATTGCATTGTATTTAAACCTGTTGTCTGGTTAGTCTCAGTATTCAAAGACAGGATGGGGCTCGCCAAACCCGCTTGTTCCTCACCGACATGTATTCCATAACTTGCGTCTTGAACCACCTGACTATCAGCTCCGTTATTCAAGTTAGTGACTACTATTGCAGCAGGAGCTGTACTCAGATCTTGAGCGCAAACTGAACCAGGGTTAGGCTGGGTGGTAACAGAACTGCTCTACGTGAGCGAGTTATTTCTAGGCTCAAACAATGGAAATTGTCTTAAAGGTTTGTTAGTAGACAATGCCTTCAGCTGAGCACTAGTATCTAGTACAGGCAAGGAATCTTGTTGAATAGAGTCATTTTGAAGAGTCTCAAGTGGGCGAGCGTTCCCCAATGTATCAGGAATATCAGGGGACTCTATAATTGCCTCAGTCTCCCCCTCGGAGCTCTCCAAAGAAATCTCCGCCCTGCCTTCCATCTGGTCAGATGTCTTTTTAGATGCGGCCTCTTCTATAGCCTTAAGCCGTCGGGCTCTCGCCTTAGCACGCACATTTGTTAGTTTGCCCATTAACGACTGCAGTTATTCCAGAAGTTTATCAAAATGGGTGGGAGTCACACAATAGTAACACTCTCGCATAGAACAAAGCAATAGAGTGTGACCACGAGATTTTCAGGGAAGCAGGGCAATATGGGAGATGTAGTCCTGTATGCAGCATGTAGTATTCAAACACTGCAAAATGTGACTGCTGGGTAAGAAACGCTGTCAAATTGCTTTAGTGAAGAGTGCAGTTTATTATTGAGGAAAAAAGTCAAAAGAGTCAATGCCTACTAGGATCCATTCAGCTTATCCAGCATACCAGCATACCAGACCTCAGAATCCACCTCACACTGTACACCGGTGTAATAATACAGAGAATGATGATGGAGCCGGTGGAACCGATATTGTAGCCCCCTGCAGCAGCAGCAGCCCAAACCAAGCATTCGGATCCTGCTCACCCGTGTCAGTCAAAAGGCACGCCTGTACTGCTTCAAAGCGCCTCCTCGGATCCTTCGCGGTAGAGTTGACAGCGGAGCAGCGTGAGGACCGCTATCAGGCGATCAAGTGATCGGGGCGGCATTCGACTCCGGATGAAACGCCGGCCCGGCATCTGCTTCAGATAGACGCCAACACCATCACCATCGCCATCGCGCTCGCGTTCATGGTAGGGGGAGGAGCAAGGAGGCAGGAGCGTTCAGGTGCTACGTGGAGGCGTGGAACTCCACCGTAGCGGCCGTCGTCGGCCCGGGACCACCTGTGTTGAGAAAGCCTCCAGGAGCAGCAACATTGTCGTGGTGTCACCAGGGCTTTACGTGGAAGCTTCTTCAATATTATATACAAACCATCGTTGCTGCTTATTTCTTATGCAACTAACAATCATTGACAAAGCCAATAGTCCTGACTTGTAAGTATGATATTACTTGTTGTGTCATATATCTGAATGCAATGACAGAAACAGCCTAATAAAAGTCGGGCAGCACACTATGCTAAGCGCAGATTTTTAGCTTACGTGTTTTTAAGCCACATCCTTAATTACATTGGCCACGCCCCTTTGAAAGACCCCCCAGTTTTTTTCATCCCACTTAAAGCCCTGCCTACCTGTATAATAAAATCTCGAGATACTAGGATTACAGATAAATGCCCTTTTAGAGACCACTGTTATAACGTTGATTGCAATAATGGATTTGTTTGGATAACATTCATCTCGAGTATACATGATCGAACAATGGCAGTGGTGGAGAGTGTAGCTGTGACATTAAATCAGACAGGAATATACAGCGATAAGGAGCATGGCATGGCATGAGGGTTGAAGTTATTTTACATTATTATGTCATTTATTTGTAGAGCACTCAAATGCCTCTTAACACTTTAGGAAGACACAACCTTAAAACCTAACTGTGACCAGGGAAAAAGGCCAGAAGATGCTTAATTATTTAAAAGAAACAGGTTTCCATCTGGCGTTTGAAGCAGTAGATTTATTTCTGTCTGCCAACTCAAATTGAGCAAGTGCCATAATTTGGGCACTGCTGTATGACTGCTCTGGTCCTAGTGGTGGCAAATAAAAAATGGTTTTCCAATCTGACCCAGTGTGACAGTTAATAGTAAGAAAAAGTGTTGGCCAGAAAGGAGGGTGACGTGAGGTGTAGGGTTTTATGGGCAATTGTTGGATCCTTAACGGCTACCTGAGATCGAATTGGTAGCCAGTGTAAAGGGAGAGTTTGAATGGTCTCGTATACTAATAAAATGTTACAGAAACAAGGAGGAACTTTAAAGCATGTCACAATTCACAGGTCGCGGGCAGTCATGGGGGTACCACAATCCAGAAATGCTCAGCAAACCACATGAGTACTTAGAGAATCGTAATCTATTGTGTGAAGCGCTGCTGACGATGAACAATACACAGAGCCACACCATGTCCATTATTACACCTGAGCAGCTCATCAGAATAAGCAGAATGACTCAGTGAGCTGTTGCCTGCTATGAACCATAGCCGATTCACCTTCCGACTTCTGATCCAGATTTTGTTTGTTGCTTCAGGGCTGCACAATATTTAATTTCCTGAAAGAAAAAACGGTTTTTTGGCGTGATGCCAATATGAAGAGTGGTAGTGAGGCAGCGGGTCACTGTGATCTAAAAGCCAGGCAAATCCCTGAAACAGCTGGTAGCTAAGCAGTGAGTGTTGAAATGCGACTTTGACACCGTTTACAGTGCAGGGAAGAACATAATTTGAATTTCAACACGTGTTACCAGGCTGGCGACAGAATTTGTGCACCGTGCTTAATTGAGGTGTCTAGATTCATGGCTGCACTGTTTGTGCAGTTGCCAGACGGGTTCTAGTTTTGCATTAATCATCCACCACTACTGTGGCAGTACCACAGTTGTAAAATTCGTGACATTTTAAACAAAGGCAAGGAGACCACGGTGAGTAAAACTAGTAGCACATAGGGCTCCTACAACCTCAAGCAGGAAGGCCCACTGGCTGGCCTATCTTTGACTGATTTCGGCCAGGGTGGTGATTTTCTTTCAGAGGCCCTCTGCTTGAACCACCAGTGTGGTGAAGCGCCTAAACTTATCTCCTACCAGCATGGGCCACATTAAGATTTTGAACACCGGCAAAAACAAACGGGAACTGTTAAATGCAGCTTTAGTATGTGAATGAACAACCCACGCATGTTATTTATTCATTGAATTGTTCCGTTTGTAGTTTTTTTTCCGTGAAAAATGCTGTAGTGCAAATAACATCATTAGAAGGGCAGCTGTACTGGACACTCTATGGCTACGGACACTTAATTAATCCATCTCTGCCCATTGCAGATGTGTAGTGCTGGTGTTTAAGTAGTGCTGCACAAACCTGGTTGGGGGCTAATAAAGCACATTCTACAACAATAGAGCAGCGCGCTGGGCGCTGCCATCAGCCGGCCACGCCGGAGGGGGTAGTCCTCTCACACGGGGACAATCTTCCACGCGACCTCCGTCTCGAATGCCTGTATTGAGAAGGCGCATGGCTGTGAGAAATGACTGGTGAGGGGCGCTAGGCTCGCTCCCCTCCCAAAACATGAATGGGAAACAAGTGTTTTTTTTTTTAATGTATCGCAGGGGGGGGGGGATCAATACTTCCCCACTTCTGTGCTATAGTCATACGGCTGCCACAATAAGATGTAGCTATCACTGTCTGCGGCTCCCAAACTTCTCAGCCGAATATTTACCGGAGACAGCTCTCGTGACTCGCAATGTCCTCGTGTTCTATATATAAATGCTCGGGGCCTCCTCTGGGTGAGTCTCAAGGGAATGCTAAACTCTGGACTAGACAGTAACGCCCCTAATTTAGCTTTTCCATTTTAGAAATTTCTAGTCGACCCCATACCAAATAATAATAATCCACATTTGTAAAGCGTCAGCAATTTACCCATAAGGGTCCCTAGTCGCTGGGGGCCGTCGGGAAGATTAAGCAAGTGGGGTTGAGTCTCATCAGGGCGCCTGAGGTGGGTCCGGCTCGTGGCGGCATGCGGCGCTGGAGCGGGGCCTCGGGGGGGGGCTCTGCGAGCTGTCAGGGGCGCTGTTTATGTCCTGGCTTCTTCGATGCGAAGCTTGCAGGGAAATCCTTCGGCGGGAAGTGCACTTTAGAGCGGCCCGTACTCCTTTGTACAGGGCAGCTCCTCTCAGTGTGGCGCAGCCTCGGGGATTCCCTCTGGTGCGGGTCGGGTAAATATGCTTTACCGGCGTTGTGACACGGGCCGGATACCGGGGAGCAGGCAAGAAGGGGAGGCGGCGCGGCGGCACTCAGTAGCGGGCACAACTTATACCGGCAGGTCAGCTGGTGCGGCGCAGCCTCAGGGGCAAGGTGTGGTGCGGAGCAAACGCTCAAGGGCACGCACCTTTCAATCTGCTCACTCAGGTCCCGGGAGCTCGTGGGGGGCTGCAAGGCTGCAGCTCTTCCTCACCCGGTCCCGCTTCTTGGGGCCGGGTGCTCTCACGGGCGGCGGCGGGGCTCCTCTTCCACCATGGAGCCCTGCCGGTGGGTGCAGCTGCTTCTCCTTGTCCGCGCTGGGGGGGCGGGACTTCCGGGTCGCCCCCTCAGCTTCCGGGTCGTCGCGGGCAGCGTGGCGGCCCGTCTCAGCTACTGCAGGCGGGGAGTGAATTCACCGAGGGGTGGGCTCCCTCGAGGTGAAAATAAACAATAGCGGCAAGGTCCCTGGGCGCCTGCCAGGGGACAGTTTAATTACAAAAAGCGAGGTGAGCACTCGCTAGGGCAGAAAAGCGCTATGAGCAGAAAGGCGGGTGCCGGCTCAATGCCGGACCAGATTCGGGGGCGTGCCCGAGAATCGGCTTTCGGCTGATGTCGCCAAAAGCCAAAAATTCTCGGGAACGCCCCCGAATCTGGTCCTGCATTGACGGACAAACGTGTCTTCCAATGGCTAGCCTCCATTTATGGAGCTAGCCAATGGAAGACGGGGGCGGATTCCAACCCCTATACTATACTCATTAGGTTTTTCCTAGCACATGCGTACTTCGTACGCATTGGCTAGGCAAAACCTAAAAAGGGCACCCCAGCGGGGTCAATCAGTAGTCTTTCCAGGGCACGCAATACGGTCTATACACGACACGACGCGCTGGCAGGAAGGACAGAGGCGGCCTGAGCCGCATTACAAGGAGCGCTTCATAATATATCCCTGCGCTCTTTAAAAAATAACTTAACATCTTTACATTGTATGAAAAGTAATGCCAATTAGGTTATTTTAGCTAATAAATAACATTGGCTAACAATGTACATTAGTTTCTGTCAAAATGTTTTCAAGGGTACCCACTGCTAACTCACAAGCTCGTAACATTTCGCCTCATTGGAATATCAGTTTATTGAGAAAAAGCAGCAAATAATATTCTTTGTCGACTTTCAAAGCATTGTCTCAATCCTTTAAAATCTTGGGTCATTCACATTATTTTAGATTGAATATGTTTATTGTCAAAAATCAATTTTTGTCTACAATTCTTGCTCGAAAGAAATACCAAACTATAATATTATTTTGCTTGCTGGCAGCATTCAACAGTTTGCATATTAACTGCGAGAAATATTACCCTTTACTGTGTTTGTGAGAGTAGGAACACATTGTCTTTTGCAGGATGAAAGGCGGGGAGCTCAATGAGGCATGCGCTGACTCAGTGAGACCTAATGACACCCTTCAAAGAGATTAAAAAAAGAAAAAATCATGGTACCCAGAGTTAAGCGGCAACGTTAGATATTTTTTTCCTCGTGGAGGTTTCACCTTTTAGAAATGTAAAAATATTCACATAATTACTGATCAAACCAATCAGTTGCTATTGTGTAAGGTTAGAGGTCAGTCACAGCATGAGCAATTAGTTCAGTGGCTGGAGTGATGTTAATACCCACTCACTGCAGGCCTCCCGCTCCATTCCCCAGGATGATTGCCCCCTATCATATTGCTTCAAGCAATGTAAATTGTATCTTGTCCCTGGGTAATGGAGATCAGCGTTGTCTTGTCTGTCCACTCACTGCTGAGACCATCACTGTGCTGCGATAATAGTTTTGAAAACCCAAGGGAGTTAGGTCTAGTAAAGTATAACTGACACAGACAGTTGTTTCTTAACGTAGGAACAGCAGCTTCCGCTACATGGTTACACAGCTTACCTAAAAGAAAAACGCTGCGTACAGTTGGTATTTAGAGAACACTTCGCTTCTCTTCTGACCCAAAAAATACAGGTACGACTTTATCAGATGGCACAAGGTATACAAGAGACATATGGCTTTCCAACTCAATTTGATTATTTTCAATGTTTCTTTCACATCCTACACAGATTGTTCATAAGGCCCTGATGAGAGTTCGGGAACCTTCTTGGCCCTTACTCGAAACGCGTCGGCATACCAACGGGAACAGACTAGTATATTAAGTAAACACTAGGATCAAAAAGACTAATTCCATCAATGTTCCGGGGCTTTTGACGTTGTCTTGTGACAAATAAGAAAATATTAATTGTGATGTTTGTAATGTTTATAATTTAATTGTCATTTGGATGTGTTGTAGTCTAATTTGTGATTTAAAAAAGTATTTGTTTTGTTTGAAATGTACATATACGTGGTAAATGTTTAAATGTGAATGTGTATGATTTTTCTGCCTCAAACACGCATGAAATTTTGCTAAAAATAAAAAAAGTGATTGGTACAAATTAAGGGACCTGACTAAATGTAACTAAGCACTTGTTTGGTCTCTATTAGATTAATCACGTAGAATTAATAAGGAGGTTGCAGGCAACTGTTCTGTTTTTCTGCGATAATAGTTTTGGCGGGCAATCAGCGAGGCCTTCTCGACTCATGACTCATAATGGATTGTCCTCCTCGGGCAGAATTGAATAACGCCCGACAAGGCCTCAAGGCAAGCCCCGAGAATTGAATAAGTCTGAGAGGTCAATGTCCTGTCATATTTTGGCAAGCAAGTTATTATTATGCACTAACAGTCGGTAATAGCAGCAGAAAACCGTTGGAGACACCTTCGGTCTGATGTCCAAGGAACAAACTTTAGAAACGTGTCTTTCCAATATGTATTTTTTTTTTACTTTCTATAGAACAGGCCTAGCTATAAAGTCCGCTTTTGAGACAGATTCTCTTGCGTGTGCCTTGCATTCAGCGGGCTGTTTATTCCAGTGGATGGTGTGGGAAAGTTTAATAACTTCACTGATTTTTGTTTAATATTTTCACTTTTATGGGATACACTTGCGCTGTCTTTTTGCTTTTTTTACTGATTTGTGACAGATTTATTGTAAACAAAATACAGTTGTTTTCCCTTTCAGGCACTGGGACTGTCGTGGTACATTTATTTTCTGTGATGAAAATACTTTCAAATTGCATCTGTCTCCATAGTAAAGTGCGGGTGCCGCCATTGTAGCAAAAGTAAAGAAATAGAAAAAAACATCTATTTCTTCACTTTTGCTATAATCGCAGAACCTGTGCTTTACTTTTAACGAAAAAGTGAAGCACGTGTCCCGCGATTATAGCATAAGTAAAGAACTAGAAAAAAACATCTATTTCTTTACTTTTGCTAAAATCGCGGCACCCGCTCTTTACTTTTAACATTAAAAGTGAAGCGCGGGTGCCGCGATTATAGCAAAAGTAAAGAAATAGATGTTTTTTTCCATTTCTTTACTCATGCTATACTCACAGCACCCGCACTTCACTTTTAACGTTAAAAGTAAAGCTCGGGTGCTGTGATTATAGCAAAAGTAAAGAAATAGATGTTTTTTTCTATTTCAAATAGAAAAAAAACCCAATTTCTTTACTTTTGCTATAATCGTGGCACCCGTGCTTATCTTTTAATTTTAAAACTAATGCGCGGGTGCCGCAATTATAGCAAAAGTAAAGAAATAGAAAAAAACATCTATTTCTTTACTTTTGCTACAATCACGGCACCGGCGCTTTACTTAAAGGTAAGTGTAAACAAAACAAGATGCCAATACTGCAAGACAAGTACACCTAATTTCTATAATCAACTAAATTAAACTGTTGAAATATACAAGGACAAACAAATGTCAAGTTCAGTCAATTTTTATTTTTAAATTTTTTCAAAAGATGTATTTTTTGTTGTATTCTGAAAATGTTAAGAATATTTCATTACAAACAGGGAGAGAAGCTAAAAGGAGTTCTTTTTACACAGAATAGGTAAGCACACAAAAGATGTGGGTGTAACAAGTGAATAATATCAAACCATCAAAGCTCACAACATGCAGATTCATCATTCATTTTATCATCAGTGAACACGACATACAACCAACACTCATACTGAAAACCTTACAGACTATATCAGACTCACAAGTGAAATGAAAATGTGAAAAAGAGAAAGGAAGGACAAGAGCCTTTTTAGTGATACCCTCACCTAGAGTCAGAAGGACTATTATTCTTTTTAGGGGGGGAGGGTATTCCTACAATTTTTGAACTAAATTATGAAAATAGATATTCATCAAACAAAACAGGCCATCAACAATATTTTTTAACAATCAATAGAGAGTTATGAGTGGTTTACTCATGCGATTGGCCTGAACAACAAAACAAGGGTCGACGCGTTTCGATGCCCCTTAATGCCGGGGAATCTCCTCAGGACCTTGAAGGATCAAATCCTGCAGAAAAAAAACGACAACAATCCTTACTATCATAAACCTCCTCAAGACAACCTTCAACTTCCAAAAGACCCAGCCAAAGCTTTTAAAATTACCTTAACCTCTTCGAGGGCAGAACTGGAAAATATTTTGTTCCGTATGTCCTAGATGGCGGGACTTTATTCAATGAAGCATCGGCAAGCTGTTAAAACCAAGGGAGTTCTATTTACATTTCGGTTTCCGCACTCCGCATTTAGCGTGTAACATACAATCCAACAAGTACTTGTTCATTTTGTTATATTTTTACCTTAGCGGTTGTTCTAGGAAGACGCCGCGTAGTGGAGAGAAGACCCGGTCAAACTGAGGTGAGCACAAGTGCATGTCGAACTGTGTTCCAAATGCGTACTAGAGTGGATTTTGGGAAAATAAACAAGAAACCTCATGAGGCTGCCCGTCTTTTGTACACGCAGATACCGAAATGTTGTTTCAGCTGCCACAATACGAGTGACCGTAGCAAAGAACACGTGACTTAGAACAACCGCTAAGGTAAAAATATAACAAAATGAACAAGTACTTGTTGGATTGTATGTTACACGCTAAATGCGGAGTGCGGAAACCGAAATGTAAATAGAACTCCCTTGGTTTTAACAGCTTGCCAATGCTTCATTGAATAAAGTCCCGCCATCTAGGACAAACGGAAAAAAATATTTTCCAGTTCTGCCCTCGAAGAGGTTAAGGTAATTTTAAAAGCCTGTGCTGGGTCTTTTTGATGTTGAAGGTTGTCTTGAGGAGGTTTATGATAGTAAGGATTGTTGTCATTTTTTCTGCAGGATTTGATCCTTCAAGGTCCTGAGGAGATTCCCCGGCATTAAGGGGCATCGAAACGCGTCGACCCTTGTTTTGTTGTTCAGGCCAATCGCATGAGTAAACCACTCATAACTCTCTATTGATTGTTAAAAAATATTGTTGATGGCCTGTTTTGTTTGGTGAATATCTATTGTCATAATTTAGTTCAAAAATTGTAGGAATACCCTCCCCCCCTAAAAAGAATAATAGTCCTTCTGACTCTAGGTGAGGGTATCACTAAAAAGGCTCTTGTCCTTCCTTTCTCTTTTTCACATTTTCATTTCACTTGTGAGTCTGATATAGTGTGTAAGGTTTTCAGTATGAGTGTTGGTTGTATGTCGTGTTCACTGATGATAAAATGAATGATAAATCTGCATGTTGTGAGCTTTGATGGTTTGATATTATTCACTTGTTACACCCACATCTTTTGTGTGCTTACCTATTCTGTGTAAAACGAACTCCTTTTAGCTTCTCTCCCTGTTTGTAATGAAATATTCTTAACATTTTCAGAATACAACAAAAAATACATCTTTTGAAAAAATTGAAAAATAAAAATTGATTGAACTTGACATTCGTTTGTCCTTGTATATATCAACAGTTTAATTTCGTTGATTATAGAAATTAGGTGTACTTGTCTTGCAGTATTGGCATCTTGTTTGTTTACACTTTAAGTGGCGCGGCCTTACTGCGCTTTAGCCAAACCCTTTCGTTGTTCAATTACTTAAAGGTAAAGCGCCGGTGCCGCGATTGTAGCAAAAGTAAAGAACAAGCAAATGGTGCGACAGATGGCGGCTGCGAGCATGCACGCAAGCTTGAGACCACCAAAAGCCTGGTGGTGGCACTTTCAAAAGCCACTTACAAAATGTCTCTCCAAGTAGCGCATGCACTGGCTCAGGCGAGACCTAAAAATGGTAGGACTTCATCAGAATCATCAATCCCGCTGGCGCTGTAAAACTAATAAACAGGTATTTTGAAAACATAGCAAATAGAGGAGGGAAGATTTCACCTACAATTTCTTCAAGATTTATGACTTCAGATTAAACAAGGACGCAACTTTGTACATTTTGCTCCGAACTATCTTCAAAGAGAAGTTTTAAAAAATTGGGCATTTCTAATGGCTCTAATATTGAATGAGGCATGTGTGCCATGCATTCCAATTGGTTCATTTTAACACTATAATGACCCACATGCCTCTTGGACTCAACATCCTTTTTAATCAACATACTGTGCTTCTGAGGATGCCGCTGGATTACCGCTGAGGAACTTCTGTCTCTTCATCAGCCCTTTCCTCTGCCGCAAGTGTGCCCTCTGGCTTGGCAATTGATGTGATATTGTTCTCCTTCAGCAAGGTTCTGGGTTCTTCTTGTTGACTACATTTCATGAGCTGAGATTTTTAAAGTTCCTTAATTTCCTCACTTTTGTGCCACGACCATGGCTCCTTGTTTGTGCCCAATTGACGCAGTGTGTTCAAGTATTAGCTTTCTCTAACTATCTTGATGGACACGCGCCCACTCTGCTCCTTGAATGTGCTCTTCCTTGGCAGCTTATTTTTATTACTATAGACCTTTGTCTTCCCTTGTTATTGGTTCATTGAATGAAGCTCTCAAATCTTACAATGTCCTTTGTGCATCAGGCCTATGGCGTATTGTCTGACTGCTGCAGGAATGACCATTCACCAACCTCGCAGCAGAGATAGCAACAGTTCCTCTTTCCCTTTTGCTCACCGCTGCTAGTTGAAAGATAGTGCTGTGAATGTAACAGATTTTCTGGTTGCTGATGGTACGCTTTGTCTCGCTGTTAGTTTTGTCTTCTATCACGTTGTTGATAATTCACTATTGGTGAGCCTGTTCATATGCATCACTCAAACAGGTGTATTTGTAACAGGCGCACGTTCACCCCAGCAACGGACATCTTGGTGCTGAAATAACAGATGTATATTGTTACCCAACTCAATCGTACTCATTTTATCGACCTCAAATGGATTAAACAGGTCTGAAAACAACTAACAAAAAAAAAGGAATGTACAAAGATGCAATGTAACGTCGAAATTATGTGAAACCAACATGTAAAAATTCAATGAATTAAAATAAGAATTTAAGGACAAATTAAACACGTCTGAAAACAAGACAAAGAATTGGAGTGATGATTTAAGCATATGAACCAAGAGCTGAAGAGGGTTCAGCACAAATCCAGTGCCTAGGGTGACAGCCCTACAAGTAGTAGGGTTGCAACTTACGTATAAATGACAAAAGTAGACATGTGACGCAGGGATGTTTCTATCCAGTACTTCTTTGGGGGAAAGTAGTTACAGTCACCACAGTGAAGCACCACTACAGCAAAATAAGGATGATGTAAAAAAACTCTTAAGGTATAGACGGGAAAGAAAAGAATGGATAAATGGTTCAAATGGGAATTCAGAACCATTGACAGTCACGTGGGTAAGCATTTTGAGGATTCTAATGGACGAAACAGTTAGACAAATTTGATCAGTTCTTAGAAGACTCAGGAGAAAAAGATTAACTTAGACATAGTTTAGAATGAAATATATTTAATACAGGCAGCCACGAAGAAGCAAATCCATAAAGGATCTGACAACAAGATTGAATTCACTAGGGCAGAACTGTCAATAACACAAATTCTCTGATGAAGATGACTTCGGCCTCTCTGGAACTGATGGGTGTTCTTGCGAATGCAATTACAATACAATACAATACTATGGATCCCAGACCAGAGTTATATGAAAGAGTCATGCACAGTGTTACACTAAGGAGCCCAGCACAGTGTTATACTAATGTGCCCAGTAGTGTTTTCGAAGGAGCCCAGCACTGTGTTATAAGAAGGAGCCCAACACAGTGCTATTCTAAGGAGTGTAGCACCGTGTTGTACAAGGGATCCCAGCACAGTGTTATACGAAGGAGCCCAGCACAGTGTTATATAAAGCAACCCAGCACAGTATTGTACGAAGGAGCCCAGCACAATGTTATGCTAATGAATCCCGCACAGTGTTATACGATGGATCCCAGAACAGTGTTACACCAATGTGCTCAGCACAGTGTTACACTAAGGAGTCCAGCACTGTGTTGTACGAGGGAGGCCCGCACAGTGTTATACTAAGGAGTCCAGCACCGTGTTACACTATTGAGTCCGGTATATAAAGGGGGTAACCCATATATACTACCTCACCTGGGTTAGTAGGTATAGTATCAAAAGGTGTGGTCACGGTAGCAACCAAAGCTTTTTTGTTAAATTATAGTAGCAAAAAAACACAACACAAATTACATGTGGCCTATGTCCACTCCAGTGGTTTTATAGCAACAAAAATATCTGCTGCAATTATATTCAAAGCATTTACAGATAAGAGCCATTAAATTGCTTGTCTAAAGAAATGTGGAATATTTTACAGTGCTCTGGGTGTGGTAGGGAAGGAAGGAGGGAATCGGGGTAGAGTGTTCACGTGTAGGTAGGGGACAAGGAAAGGTAATGGTGACATATATACATCAACATGATTGTTGTATACGTTTCCTTGAATGATCAAATGTTCCCAATATCGTACATAAATCAAATGTACCCAAAGTTAATTTTATATAGTGTCGCTGGAGTTTGTATTTCAGTGTTGTTGACGTTTCGACCTCTCAGGTCAGGACAGGTTGTGGTCCTTGGGGTGGGGTCTTCATCAGGACTGTGGGAGCACTTATAAATAGAACGGGGGAAGGGATCCGCCGTGTTCAATGAGAGTGATGGGCTTGAGTAAGCTCCCCAGGTTAATAGTTGCAGTCTGTAGCTCTTGCAGCTCGTGACTGGCAAGGAACGTTCAAGCGTTTCTTGGAATAATGCTTTGGCATTTCAAAGTCAAATCTGCAGCAAGGTCCGCTTGCAGATGCTGGGAACAATCCCCGGATGCCTCAGAAACCGGCCTCGGCTCGGATTTAGAGTGTGAATGACCCTCACAGCCACCAAAAATATCTTATTTTTTAAATCCCACTGTGCATGATCTCAGAAGAAACCCTGCCAGGAGAAGGTGAGGCGCAGAGAGAGGAAGGAGCCTTGGTGGGGAGATGCCTTGTTCAAAAAGAGTCCTACGTGAATTACAAACTGAGATGCTATAGCCCCACCCCTCCCACCCCCGGCCAAGAGGGGAGAAGTGTCAGGTGCTGACAATGTAGTGCTTTTTCAGCGTAGGTCTGTGGGCATAACATCACTTTCCAGTTTCAAACTTGCTGATTTTATAGTAGGACGTATGGCACATATTATTTAACAAAAAAAGATAAGCTTTCGGAGTTAACTAAAAAATGACCTCTCTACAACCAATGGAAAAGACTGAAGATAACCAGCCAATATTTTTCCGTGTTCTTAAATGTCCTACTGCAGCAAGTCAACATTTATTTCTGTTCCACTCCAGATGCTGTCTCACTATTTCCTTTGCTACTTAGATAAGAAGTTTTACTTCTACTTTCTATTTCGTTTCCTTGTGATCTTTATTAAAATGTTGGCTATTGTTGATATCATGCATATTGGTCATCATTCGTAACCAGTCCTGCGAGTGCTGTGTTATTTTCTGAGGCATGTCCCACTGTTGTGCATGGTGTGGAGTTGGGTGCCAGCGGTAAACTGTGGTCCATGTACTGAGACCATGGTTCCCTCTTGGCCTGCGTGCCACTCTGCGTGACCGCTTACAAAATACAGTGGGACAACCTGGCTTAGGTTGTCTCTCCTGCTACATGGGAGGCATCTCTTCACGGTGGGTTGTTCAAGCACAGCACAGCTGCCATTTTGTGGGCAACAACCAGAGAAGGAATTGGGTGTATCTCGACCCTTTGTCTAAGCTTGATGTCTTTTTCATATTTTCAGTTATTTGTAATTATCCTTATATTTTGTCTGCTGAATCAATTTTTTCATTATTATGACATCAGAAAGGACTTTTGCCTGTGGCCTAGCAAAGGGCGGCGGTTTTGGGGGTGGGGCCAGCACTGCTCCGCTTCTACCTGCGCCCGTTGCGAGAGATTGCCAGCACACCGCCCCCGCTCTTACCTGCGACCATCGCATGGTGGCAAACATAGGGGCTACCACGGGACTAGCTATGCCACTGAGTGCTGATCTCAGGGGATCATGGGCATTCTTCCGTATTATTTTAGATCATGTTAAATTCATTTATAGAGTGCACTTACGCTAGGTTTCTTGGCACTAAGGAAGGTAAAAAAAAGTGTAAACAAAAACAGGAGAACCTATTGGTTAAAAAAAACACAGTTTAATAGCTTTCCTGAATTTGAGAAGACTGGATTTCGAACGGATGGGAGGGGAAAGTAAGGTCCACCGTTTCACTGCTGCAAAAGAGAATGAACTGTATTCATAGATAACTGTTCTGAAATGCAGAATTGTCAGTAGAAACTGGATGGTGGAACAAGGAGCTTTATTGGGTGGGTAAATTGAAAACTGAGGGCCAGAGGAACTAAGCATTTTAAAAGTCATAAATGTTTTGATTTGACTTAAAAAAAAAATTCCATGTACTAATCCTGCTTTAGGAGTCAGAAAAGATTTTTCGATTCCTAATATGAAATTCCAAATGAATACAATTCGGTATCAGGAAGTGGCATGTTATAGGCATTCCTTCCACATGCCGAATTAATATAATATCTATCAATGTTTTGTGATTGACATGTGGGCTGTATAAAAGAAAGTGCCCTTTGGGTGCAACAGGCATGTGTGCCCACTTTGTGTGCCCCCGTAGCACTTTGGTATCACAGAAGTGGCTGCAGGCTCTTGTGTGGACTCTTCTGTAGTACTGAGAGTGCTGGCACACATGTAGCACCAGCGATATCTCAATAGGACATTCTCTCATTTGCATTGGGTGGTGCCACATGCAAATAGGGGAATCTCTTTGCCTCTGCGCCCGAGCAATAATATAGATGCGGGCGCAAAAGCAAAGAAGCTGTCAGAAGACTCACTTAAAGTGTGCCACAAAAATGTGGTGCACTTTCAGTGCGCCCCCTGATGGCAGCCCTCTGGAGGAGAAGAGTAGTCCGATTGAACCCCTAGACATCCCCTTTGCAAGAGGTGCGGGTGAGTGGCCGCCTGCATTGTGAAACACAGAGCAGCTTTGAAGCAGTTGCTCCATATTCCACTTGAATACGCTGCCCATGAGGCAGTGCGTGTTCGCAGCTTCTCTCAGGGCAGCACGTTTTCTGTAATGGGTTACACCTTCCCTGTTTGCGCATGGTGCACCTATCTAAAGGTGCGCAATGGCGCAAACAGAAAAAGTGTGCCCTGTGTCTAATAAGTGCCCTGATGATCCTAAAGCTGGAGTGGTAACTTGTTCGCAAAAGGTAAGAGGCTCCTTTAGGCCCCTTCCCATTTGTAAATTAAAAACAAAAGTCTGTTGGGTATTAGGTAGCAGCTCTTAAAGAATAAAAAAAGAGTCAACTTTTCTTTTAAATGCAGCCTGTTTCCTGCATAAAAAAAAAGATTACTTTACTGAAAGCCAATTACAGCCATGGTGCCTAATGACCCGAGTAGGCCACCATCCCTTTGGTGGCCTCTAATCAGAGTGACTTACAATTTGCCACCTACGTCATTAATATTCGTGAGGTAGGTCAGGCTGTAAACCACTCCGAATCTGAATTTTGCAAACCGGCTTATTTGTACATAGGTTGGTTTGGGAAATGATAATCTGATCGCAAAAAAATTGGTCGCAAATTGCGACTGGTATTATTTTGCAAGCAGTAAATAGTATATTTGGCCCTTGGTGGCTAACAAGAGGAGGTTTTATGGATATAGGAGCTCATGTATAATTGCAAGAGATTTAATTAACCCCTTCGATGCTCATGACGAGCTCAGCTCGTCATGAGGTGCACCTCTCGTACACTCATGACGAGCTGAGCTCGTCATGTAACGCTTGTTTTTGCAATCTTCAGCGCACCGCGGAAATCTGCACTGCACGCAAGGCGTTAAAGGCTAATCAGGATGGAATGGGCAGCCAAGGAGATAAATTAATGAACAAAGCTGAAGCAGCAGAAGAAGCTGACGATGAACTGTTCAAAACAAAAATCCAGAATCTCTTTGATATTTCTCTAGCCACTTCGGTACAGAAAGTGGCTTCTTCTTCTTTGGGGACAGTAGCATATGATAATTAATAATCTGTGTCTGAGCTCTTCGTCAACACATGAAAGACCTTTTCTGCTGGTCGTTACAGGTTTTTTTGAGGTCCTAGATAAGGATAAATAGAAAAAAAAGTGAATTTTGTAATTGGTCCGTTAGAGTGACCAGATTTTGGCTCATGTCCCGGTATTTAGAGGGGGTCGACTGAAAACAGTGAGAGGCACTTTTTTGGGTGCCCTAAAGCTGTGCTAATTAGCAGCTGATATAAGTCAGCAATTTAATTATTAGGTATGATGTTGGTTGTAGAATTTACATTTTCTTTATTTTCTTAATGCATCTTCTGTGATCCTATTTTGATGATAGTTGTCATGCTGTGCCATTCCGTGGATGAAAAATTGTAGTACTTCCTCTATTTTTCTAAAATGTCCTGGTTTTTGGTTCTCAAGATCTTGTAACCCTATCCAGGTCCTCAGGCTCCCCCTACTCCTAAGGTGTGGGTACACTGCTAAGTAGTCTCAGGATCCGATCCCTTCCAAAGGCACCTTTACAATAATCCTAAACCCTGGTCCTCTCCCACCTCCAACTTGTCAGCAGCTTCCACGGCCACAGAAAAGAGTAAAGGGAGAGAGGAAGGAATGCTGGACAAACAAAAACCTGAACAAACAGATTCTTTTGATCTCTGAGCCAAACTGGAGTCTCCCTGTGAGGAAGAACAAACAGAATACTGCTTCCAAAGAGTATGTTTGCGTTTGTGCCTAGATGCAATGCAAATCTCTCTGACAGGCAAATGCCTTGTGAATGCAACTCAACCTGCCTTTGCATATTTGCCAATATACTGTGACGAAAAAAGAGGAAGGGATTTTCAGGTTTCAAAATGCCTAATTAGCCCAATTATGACATCATAGGAAATGTCGTGTGACTTTTGACCCTAGGTTGCCATTACTGGTTTTGGCTTTACACAATGGGAGTTACAGGACACGTTGTTGTTGGCCTCTGCAGACATATTATACGATTTGAAATAAAAAGGTGGTGTGATCCAGTGCTCTCCGCACTCCGCAGCCGACACTGCACTGCACAGTGCAGTGCAGTGGGTCAAGGCACATGGCAAGCATTCCTCGTTCTCAGTTGTGTTGGGGACGTCCACTCTCGAAACCTTTGGAGAAAATGAACCCAAATCTGTGCAATGTACAGAAAATGTTTCTTAAATATACATTCCCTCTTGTGGTTACGTCATTGTTATGCGACGCCTGGCGCGCCTGCCTATGGCTCAAAAACCCCATACGGTCTCCGGCTTTCACCATGGTTTTCTCAGTACTATAGCTCCTCTGTGTCCGTCGCAGGAGGTTTCCACGCAGTGTATTGGTTTCTGGGGCACGTGTCCTGTCAGGATTCCTAGACGCGGCCTCCGGCAGTGGTCAGTGAGTGGAGGGGAAAGCCGTTGCCTTTTTAAGGCAGGAATACAGCCTTTAGTAACTGAAATCCGCCTGAACATTCCCCGTGCCAGCCGGGGCCGGCTGCTGCTTGTACCACAGCACGAGCTTGGCACGGCAGACAACCCTGCTGGTACCACATCCAGTGCAGATATCCTCTCGTACACACGCAGTGAAGCTGCCTTGCTCCACCTCTACCACGTATGTAACGAGGACCAATACTGCCCCCGTTGATGATGAGGTTTAGCCTTCAAAGCACGTCTTTACTCTCACACAAGCAGCAGGATGGCCCGCAGGCCATTTTGAACAGGGAACGAGTCCTAAAAAATACGTGGGGGGGACTAACCAAGTTAGGCAGTATGCAAGTAACATCATTGCGCGTGGCACCACAGAAGGTGACATCACCCTGGCATCACAGGGTGTGGCACCACGACCCATGACCTCTCAAGAAGTGACATCACAAGTAGTGACATTATATCTTAATACCTCACACTTGTTTGTCAGGTCTAACATTAGTAATTTGAGTGCATTACAATATTGAATAAATGTATTTTTGTGTTGAAGTTCTGCCGAAAAAATGATACAACCCAACGAAAAATCTGGTCCTCAACGTATACATTTATTTTTAAAACCCTGCCAGCAAGAAGAAACGTGGCAGTAAATCTGTTCTGCTTAATCAATTGCAAAGTCTGCATTTTAACATATTTTATTGGGGGGTTATGGCACCTGCTTCATAGATGTTTGAGTTCCCCGTAAATCTTAGGAAAGAATAATAATTGTAAGATAACTCTGGAGGTTAATGCACTTGCTGGAGAAATGTATGTTTTATCTAGTCCTGTTTTGAATCCAAGTAGCATAAAGGGTTAATATGTCTCCCGCAAAGCACATCATTTGTATTGTATGTAGATGGGTAAGTGGGATACTGTTTTTTTTTATCACAGAGATCCTTTTGTTACTTGCAGTTCATAAATTGTAAACCTTCTAATATAGCACAGAGAGCTATGAAGGGCATGTGACTCCTACACCTTGAAACCCTCACTGTCTTATGTAACACATCCTGTACATGAATTTACACACATGATTTATTATCATCTTATAGTGTGTATGTGTGATGTGAATTGCTCCAACACCTTGGATTGGGATGAGTAGCACTTTAAAAGAAATAAAGCAAAATAGTGGTATTTAAATTGTTATTTTGTGTAAATAGTGGGACAAACCCACACATCTGACACTTTTACATTCCATCCATATGTCTTTTATACAGAGACTGAATAAAGTCAAAAGCATGCCTTTCTTAAGTATCCGCGAAGTAATAACAATCTGTGAACCTTTGCTTCCCCTCCATTGCATTTGCAGCTAGGTTTTAGGCTGCAGATAGACCCCAGCCAGCATACCCAATCAAAAGGATCCCGGATGGCCCCTTAACTTCAGTCTTTGTTTTGGGATCAGCTGGAATTTAAAATAACAAAGCCCCACTCGCCTGCACATAGCAGCTTGGAATGAAAGTGGACAACATGCAGGTGCTAATAAATGTGTCTAAGTGTTTGGCAATTACACTGGGATGAGGTCAACATATTTCTGTGGGGTCTAACTTCTTGGCAGGGAAGATGGTGTCCACCATGTGAAAATACTGAGTAGACACCGTCTACCCGTTTGTACCCTCGACTTGTGCAATGGTTTTGAATCCTCTTATTGATTTTGAACCTTTCACCCAACCACCCCACCACACACTCTCAAAACTACTGGAATATGTTTTCACGCATTTACACCCTTTCTTTCAGTAAGAGCATGGTCTACACTTTATCTTACTCCCCCTAACCTTTCCCAAGACAAATGTCATGCCCTGTACCACGCCGCCCCCTCCCATTCTGGTTCCACACTGCTGCTGAGATGTACTTGCCCCCTCTGCTTGTTTGGAACCCCTGGTGGAGTTTAAACGTCTTTCTAAAGTCTATTCTCTCCCTCCTTTGATGCTATTATACTCCAAGGTATTTATGCCCGCCATCATGCAATGGCGCCTTCACAGTTGGCCGTCTAGGACCATATCAGATACATCCTCCAATTATTCTAAACTGTAAAAACACAGTGACCTGAAAATTTCGTTCAACAGACCAGCACCTTCCAACCAAAAACAATCATTCCTGTTATGAAAACAGGAGAAGTGCTGCACCAGACTAGATGCTCAGGCGGACGTCACAGTGTCTCTGGAGCATGCTCTCTAGATAAATGGAGGCCTTCAGTGTGACCCTTGCTGGGATACCGGAGGTGAGGCGACATGGAAAAATGGCTGCCAGAATGGGATGGAGATCAGAGGCGCCATGGACTGGAGTACAGAGGCCTGGAAGGTGGAGCCAGCTTGGGTCGAAGGCACCGGATATTGAGAGAGCAAACACTCTACAAGCATCACCAATGAGACCAGTTGTTAGGAAGAGCAGGCGGACCCTGTGACTCCTGACACTGCTACCCAGGAGGCCAGTGGCCTCAGTCAAGTCCCTGCAATACATTGTTTTACCATGTTCTTTTGCATACAGAGGTGGTGGGCAGGTGTGCAAGCATCACCAAGGGATTGTTTGGGCACGGGGAACCAATCAATATCGTAGGCACCACCGACGTCACAAACAAAGTGAGGGGCATGGTAGGGAGAGCATACTTGTACTGTATGCTGTCTTATTTACCCTGTGCTTTATGGTTTCTTTGAGGGCTAAACTACGCCTGATCTCTGCACCTGAAGAGAAGACAGAGACAATGGGAGGACGTGAAAAGGGAGAGCACAGTGGCATAACCATATCAGAGGAAGTGAAGGAACTAATATATTGGATCCAGAATTCTTGTTAATATCAGCACTGCCTACCTTAAGGCTGGGTGTCCACTTACCACCAATAAAAGTTCAAAGCATACCAGCAGCTGGGCATGTCCTTCCTGGGGGAGCTTGAGTGATCACAGTGGTGTCAGAAGTGGGATCACCTGTCAGCTATGTGGACACTGCCTGTAACGATGGAGGCGATGGTCTCGCAGTTAGCAGAAGGTCAGCGCCATTTACAACTGGTTTTGGAGCAGCAGACCCAAGCTGCCCAAAAAGAATGGGAGGTGTTTCAGGCAGCACTAAAGGACCAGGCTGTCTTGCTAACTTTCATTTAACAGGTCCAGGACACAGCCATCCTTCGGCTTACGGTAGCCATATTTAGTGCACCTGTGCATCCCAATGTACCAGGAACAGTTCTCCAGAAGTATCAGGAAGAAGATACACTGATTACTTCTTCGTGACCTTTGAGAGAGTAGCCACTAAGGCGACTTGGCTCCTGGAGAGGAGAGGTCAGAATATCATGCCATTACTGTCTGAAGAATTACAGGCAGCCTATCAGGCACAAAATCTTGCCGGGGTAACTACCTAGGTGGACATCAAAAAGGCTATACTGAAACGGTTAGATGTGACCTTGAATATTACGGAAACCGGTTCTGGAAAGAGAGGTGGACAGCAGGGGGATAATCCACGAGCTTTATAGTACAGAATAAGGGATATAGGGATTTGATGGCTTCGACCTTCAACCACTACCATGGAAGAGATAACTGAGAGAGTGTATCTTGAGGCTTTGACTTCTGACATTAGATCTTGGGTAAAGCTACCCTCCGATCTTACGGTCCTGTCAGCAGCCGCGGTCGCCAGTAGGAGTTCCTGCAGGGCGGTGACATGAGGAGGGGGAGGGGCAGGGTGGGGGTAGTAATGTATGGAGTACGGAGTTTAACAGGTAAGTAAACATATAAATAAATAAAACAAATTTCATTGCACGCACTACATCGCATTTGGTGATGCAGTGCACGCAACGAAATTCAAGGGAGTTAAGGAACTCATATTTTGGATATGGAACACTTGTTAATATCAACAGTGAGTGCCTTTAGGCTAATTGTCCACTTACCACCAATAAAAGTTTAAAGCATTCCAATGGCTGGGCGTGTCCTTCTAGGGGAGGTTGAGTGGTCACACACCCTCAAGTCAGATTTTAAAAACAAAGCAGGAAATAACGTTGAAGCATTTTTCCAAACGTTTCCTAAGCCAGGGTAGAAAATGGAGAGATCTTGGGGCATATTACCAAGGGTCATTATCGCCGCTTTAGCAGGACTTTTTCCCGCTAAAGCAGCGATAATTTTATCGCCCTATTACCAATCTGTCGCTAACACCAGTTAGCGACAGCTTGTAGGCGATAGCGGGCATTTTGGGGCCCACTTTGCATGTCAGCAATAATTATCGCTAATGACATGCAAAGTGGGCGTGCCAAAATGTCAGCGAGTGAAAACAGTCGCTACAATCGCTATCGCCTATGATCAACACAGGCGTAGTTTTGGAAATATTCGCGCTAAGCGCGAATATCTCTAAAAGCTAACGCCTGGCCTGCCCTGACCAGTTCTTAGCCATGTTATCCAATGAGAGGTGGATAACATGGCTAAGAGCATTGTCACGGTAATGCCTGAATATCGCTGTATTGACAGCGATATTCACGCATTTTGCCCGTTTTTTATCGCTTCTGAGATAAACCTTGATAATAGCAAGGTATCTCAGCGATAAAAACAGGTGAAGGGCGGCGATAGGAATATTTCCGCTAAGCCAACATTGCGATAATTATCGCTAGTTGTTGGTAATATGCCCTTTTGTTACAACTGAGGCCTAAAAAGCCTAGCCTGGTCTATGTAATGAAATAGCTTTGAGTTTTATTTCATTAAGAGGGCACACTAAACCCAATAGGCACTATGTTCTATTGAAATATATGTACAGTAGTACCTTGCCTTGTGGGCTTTCAAGACACACTTTAGGGGAGAATTATGAGTATATAAAAATAGGCTTTCCCTATATGGCAAAGGCATTTTCCCTGTCATGCATCACTGAAGTGCATTTAACATTTAAACTGCAGCCTAGCCAGAGCACAGAGGTGCTAAAGGCAGAAACATATTGTTCACATACATTTGGATAGTGTAATCGCATATTGCAGCCCACATATGACATTTAACTTTCTATGCCACAGGTACAATGAAATCACCATTTACAATTGACTTATAGAGACGTTTAATAGGCCAAAGAGGGAAATCCAATGCACAGCACACGTTTTAGAGTGGATGTTCTGGGCTCTTTAATGCTATTTGGCAGTGGTAAAGTGGAGGGAGTTTAAAAGCCAGTGAATTCAGAGTTGAAAAACTTGGGGGACCAAGACAAAAATTGAGTGATACCTTAGCCCACTGATCAAAATGCTCCTTGGATCTGTACTGATTACATCAGAGTGTCGTAATTCCAGGCATCTGGTGGTTTCTAATGTATTTGGCAGCATTGTGTGTTGAGCGGTGGGGATGAGGCATTAGTTCTTAGTGATCTGGTGTAATGTATTTTGCGCACATCCCCAGACAGGAAGCACATAGACACTAACATTCTGTCCAGGAGTGAAATTCCTCCTTTATTGCTATTGCTGGAGTTTACCTTACCTTCCTTCCCCGGGCGTCACTTTTTTGCACATAGTAATTTTTGTAGTTTTTTTATTATCCCTCATTGCATGCATTACCCGCCCCGCCCCCAATCCCCGTTCATTATGGTCTGGAGCCCGGACCCGCCCCTCCTCTCACTGGGTGGCAAAGTAAGGAATACCCCGAGGTGACAGAGGCTCTAGCTATGCCACTGCAATCGGCTGACAGCTAAAACCAATGATTGCTGCCAGTGCCACGTGCTACTCTATAGGCATCCATCTCAAACCAACTTAATAAAACTAACCTGACAGTGTTTAAGTGATTCTTAAATGAATTGGCAGAAGGAAATTTCACGTTAATTACATCTTTAGCATTTTATAGAAAATATTTTGAACACAAAACATTTGTCTGCCGATCTAGGCATCATTTGGACTCCTGGGTTAAGATAGGACTTGAAAAAACACAAAATCATGAGGAGTTTTAAGCCTAATTTATAGTCAGAATCTGCTTTACCTGCGATTGCAGAGCAAGGCAGTCTTGCAATAGATAGGACATTTCCAGAGACCTTTGTGTTGGTGTATAATGACGGTTTATGGAGGGTGGGTACTGTGACTGGTCTGACCAGTTTCCCTTGTTCCTTAGATCCTCCTGTGGGTGGGTGCAAAGAATAGATTATGTACATACCTGTGCACACATCCCTTAAATAGGTGGAAAAGGGAGGGTCAGGAGAGGCCAGCTATGATCTTACTAATCTATGTAGACAGTAGTCGGTGCCGGACGGAGAGGGCTTTTCATATGGATGGGTAGCAGTAGGGCGCTGACATGAGTGCTGGGTGTGAGAGGGAGACGAAGATGGTATTGAGTTAGGGATTTCTTGGTCTAGAGGATGCCGGCAAGAGTGAGGGGTGTTGATTAACTTCCTGTAAACATTTGTATAAATTAGCCAGTTGTCTAGATCTCTCGCTAGCCTCACATTGTCCACCTTTTCCTCAGAAGTCATCATAAAAATTACATACATACATACAAGGGTTTGCAACCAGCCATCTTCAATCATTGGTTAGCTCAAGTTTCATTTACATTTTGCTTCCACCCACATCAGAATATGGCGTGAAGCAATTGATCAGTCCACATCATCCATTGGCTATCTTATCCTGTAAGTGACAGCATTTTGCATGATCACATGCACATAGCTTACTGAAAAGGAAACACGCTCAGTGTCATAGCTGGTGAATCTGGGTGGCTGTATGGCTTCTTTCTTGCTGTATTTTTAATTTTTTACCATTTTTGTTTTGCTTATTTCATTTTTTTTGCTCTACAAAGTTTTTCAAAAATATGTTGAGTTGCTGAGGCCAGATACGTTTCCAATGCTTGTCGGTTATTTTACCTTCATGAGATTAAACAATAGTTCAAAAATGCATACATAAAATTTGAAAACTTCACTATCTTTCTGCCTGACTTACAACTAAGAGCCTCATTTAACAATCCCAGATATTGTGTATTCATGCAACAACACAAGATACAAAAGAGGAAAGACTTGCTAACAGGAAGAGGACTGCTAACTCATCAAGCACTGAGAAAAGTGATCTTGTGATGGAGAAAGGAAGAGTCTCACTCATGGATAGTTCATAATTTAATCTTGTCTCCTACACTGTGACTAATGCCCAGGGCTGCAGAGCATGGAGACAGGAACCCTCAGTGAATTTTATATTTTATTTTATTAGAGTTTTATATAGCGCAAACTAGACCCGAATATATTAGGTGTCTGAGCTCTTTACATGAGCACCAGTTTTGTTCCACAAGGACACATTTATTTATGTAAGGCACGTGGAGATTAAGTGATTTGGCCTGGATCACAAGATGTTGAGCGTTGTTGCTTAGATTTGAACCCGGTTCCCCAGCTTCAAGGTCGACAGCTTTAGCCGTAAGGCTACATCCTCGGAATTCTTTGTTTTTCAAGTTGCTGGAGGGAGCTATCTGTAGTGTTCTGTTTGCCAGTTGAGATAGTAAGGTTGTTGTAATTTAGCAGCGATTAGATTAAGCATTAGCAGAAGACATCTTGTATTTAGAGACTATCTTGTCCATTTTGCAGAATCCATTTTGTATTTCTGGCAGCCATTTTGTTTGCCATGTGCTCACCATGTGCTCTGTCCTACCTTCCTGTTAACTGCTCTTGAAATCTGCCTAGAGACGAGATATATTTATCCTCTTCTGCTTTGCACATGCCCAGTAGAGCTTACAGCTGCCCCTAACTTGTAACTCTCAGGATGTGTCCACCAGAATTAGCTTACTGTCAGCCCTTCCCACTTGTTGCTAGCACACTCTCTGTATGACCTTGTATGTATTTGAAACCAGCATTCTGTACCTTTTACCACCTTCTTTTGAGCCCCTGTGTGGGTATTAAAGGACCAAGCTCCTTCCAGTCAGTGTGCTACCTCACACACTACCAAAGGGTGTTGTGTGAATGTAGTTTCACCTCATGAGATTTAATAAACTCTGTCTTTTCTATTCCAGTTTCTGTGCCAACTTCTTTTTATTGGTCTAAGGACTCTGAGCAGAGAATTGTGAATCCTTGGACTGGTAGGCCTGCTGAGACTTGCTACTACAAATTGGCGCTTCCAACATGGGGCTCATCAGCGACTCGAATGCCCGAAGCAGTGGTCCAGACGAAGGATTGGAATCTGGCTTTGGACGTGATCACTCCCAGAGGAGACCCGAGTCTTGGCATCCATGGCGTTTTCCCTTTCTTTCTGATCTGACCATCCAGGTGGCGCCGGTTCTCGACTGAGATCTCTTCTGTTGATTCACCATGCAGTGACCATTTGGTCGATTTTAGAACTTGGCAGTAGGAACCTGGACACCATTTGATTGGTAAGAGCCATTCTGCGGCACTTGCTGTGGGTTTTGATGCCTTTGACTGGTAAGGTAGTTTAGTAACACTTACTTATATATATGTGTTGCAATACATATAGGCAGGTAATGAGGAGATTTTTCTCTATTTTAGATTATTTGAACGGCGCAACGTACGAAGAGTACCTTAAGCAATATTTTTTCTAATACTGCATACTTTGCACTATTTTTGACATGCCTGTTTCTAGCACACTTCGTAGGATGTGTTGCTTTTGTAGTGGTACCAATTTGAATCTTGACGAAGCACAACCAACTCCCCCATAGGGACATGTATATTAAGTATGGTATTTCGTCCATAATGTACAGCACGTTATGGAACAAATACACCGGTAAGGATCCTGAGTTGCGTTCGCCTATGCATGGGTCATTTGATTTACGAAAGATTCAGTATGTGGAGCAACTAATGTTTAAGCGAAAAGCTAGGCAAGACGTGTTTGATTGTGTGCGAATGTGGGAGAAAGAAGTGTGTGAACTAATGAAGCGTGAGCAGGCCTTGATTGAAAAAGAAAAACGTAAAAGTATCCATGCGAAAGCATTAGAAATGAAAAATAAAGAAATTAAAGAAAGGGAAGATAGGGAGCGTCAGTTACAGGTAAATGGCCAATACTCTATTCGAAGGCCTCTTTATCCTTTCTTAATAAACCCCAAGATGATTCTCTCTTATTAGATCTTTGTACACCTCTGTATACTCTTCCCTCTGCTCCTTATGAGTCAGATGAGGATTCTCCTACAGAGCAGGATAAAGCCCGAGAAACTCGCTCAATGTTAACTACAGAACGTTCCTCTGAGATTAGATTCGCGGTGTGAAAAGCCGATCGTATTTGAATTTAATTTGAATTTAAAAGTATTTGTTAAGCACACGTATACCAGGCGGTTTCTTGGCGCTGAGGGATGCAAAACCTGGGAGGCAGAGGAGCGAGGGCTAGGGTGAGAAAGCTTGCAGAAAAGGAAAAGTTTTGAGCGCCTTGCGGAACTCAGAATACGAGGGTGTAGATCTGATAGTGGGAGGGAGGGAGTTCCAGAAAGTGGGGCCAAGAACAGAGAATTTCATGCCCCCCAATTTGTTCTTCCTGAACCGCGGTACAAAAAGGAGAGACTGGGTGGAAGAGCGCAGTTCTCTAGGGGGACTATAGTTTTTAATTTCCGAGTTCATAAAAGCTGGAGCAGTTCCGGCATGGGCCTGAAACATTGTGCATCCCACCTTAAAAAGAGCCTGCTCTCTGATGGGGAGCCAGTGTAAGGCCTTTAGTAGGGGAGTGACATGGTGCGATTTGGAAAGACCATGGATGAGGCGGGCAGCTTGGTTCTGGACCAATTGGAGACGTCGGAGGGCATAGGCGGGGACGCCATTGTACAAGTGTTGCCGTAGTCAAGGCGCGATAGAACCATCGCCATGAAGATGAGTTTTAAGGCAGGAAAAGAAAAGAATCTGGAAATCTTTCTAATGGTGCGAAGGGTAAAAAAACAAGATGAGACCACTATGCTGATCTGGGAGTGCAGAGTGAGATGTTGGTTCAGCGTGATCCCAAGTGTTTTGACTGAGTGGGAGGGTGAAGGGGGGGAACCAAGGAAGGAGGGCCAAAACGCGGGGGTCCAGGGACTGGATGTACCGCCGGTAAGAAGTAACTCGTTTTGTCTGGGTTGAGTTTAAGATGGTTAAGGTTCATCCAGTCCCTGATGAAAAGCATATCTGATTGAAAACTATGAATGGACTGAGGGGAGTGAGAGAGGTTGAAGATAAGCTGGAGGTCATCAGCATAATTAAAAACCGTAACCTCCAGCTGCTGTAAAGCAAAAATGAGGGGAAAGATGTACAAATTAAACAGCAGGGGGGAAAGAGAGGAGCCCTGAGGGACACCGCACTGCACCTTGCGTGGGGAGGCAGAAAAGTCTGCAAGGTGGACGGCCTGAGTGCATTCTCTCAGAAAAGAAGTGAGCCAAGCCAGGACGGGCCCCCTGACGCCCGCCGCCTCGACACGGGTAAGAAGAATGGAATGGTCAACCGTGTCGAAGGTGGCGGACAAATCAAGGAGGACCAGAGCCTGGGGCCGGTTGACATCCATCCCCTCCCTGAGTTTATCCATGACTGAGACCACAACTTTCTCGGTGGAGTGGAGCGGACGAAAACCAGCCTGACAGGGGGCTAAACAGCCATTGTCCTCGACAAAAGAGCTGAGGACTGCTGTAATGTGGCACTCCAGGATTTTTCCCAGGTAGGGGAGGAAGGAAATGGGACGGTAGTTGGAGAGGGAAGAGGGATCGTAGCACTATCACTGCTTCTGAACTTCTAGATACTATTAAGAATTGGTCAGAAAGGGAACAGAAATATTTTACCGAGATATTGGCTGCAGAGGTTGTTGATCGATTTAGGAAATATTTGGTGGCAGTAGAGCCAGATGATATAGCAGCTGATTGTAAGCAATTACGTGAAGGTTCTTTTGTCTTCTCCCAGGTGACTGACACAATCAGACGCTTGGTTAAACTACATGATGAAGCAGTCCGTTTGCGGGAGGAGAAAAAGGCATCAGATGCAGCTGCACAAACATCCCGAATCGACATGGCATGAGCTTCGACGCCCGAAACAGATAAGAATGTTGTAATTAATGTGAAACCCATGCGGGAAGCCACTCCTTTATATGTTCCTCCTAAAGGAGCAGGTACAAGTGATGATAAGACTTCTACTGACGCAAAAGGGTACTTTATTTATAATTGCGTTTACACTCCTTGGAATAGAGCAGATGTCATGGCTCTTAAAAATGCATTGCCTGATCCGCGAAAGAATCCAACAGTTTTTTATGAGGAAATTGAAGGTGCCATCAGCTCTTGTACTATGACTTTGCCTGATATTGATTTGTTTTTCGGGTTAATATTACTGCCTGATATGTGGAGAACTGTGGGTAAAGTTGATGATCATGTGGCATTTGGGGCATCGTGGAAAGATTTAGAACAATTAGATGAAGATAGAAAACATGCACAGAAACCATGTCAGTTAATTTTAGATCTTCCGGTAGCTATATTGGTTAAATTAAAGACGATTATTCCTCCTAAAAAGATAGATTGGACTATGTTACCGTCTTGCAAGCAAAAGATAGATGAATCAGTTTCAAACTTCTTCACACGCTTTGAAGAAGCATTCCACGATTTTAGTGGCCAGTCATTGACAGTTGACATGGGTAGGCATCTGTTTGTCGCTAAACATGTCACAAACCTTTCGCCAGGAATATCTAGTTGCCTAAAGGCCAGTGAAGTTCATGGACTACCTCCTCTCCGGTTTCTCTCTTAACTATGGCTCAGTATTATGAACAACAAGAATTAGAAGCAAAAAGTAAGGAGGATAAAAAATCTAAAGAGTTAAAAACAAAGGTTATGATGGCTCAGGCTTATGGCCCACCTTCTAGAGGTAATAATAGAGGTGGACGTGGATCTTATGGTGCATCCTTTCCTCCCTATACTCGTTCAAATTTGTCTGTTGATCAGTGTGCGTATTGTAAGAAATTTGGACATTGGCTTTCTGACTGTCCAGTACTGCGTGATCAGCAGGGTTCATATGGTCGGGGACAAATGAGAAATCGTTCTGGATATTCAGGGCCTAGAGGAAACACAACTGATCGGGCTAGGTTTGATGCTAATACATGCGGACAGGAGGGGTCTAATACTTTTGACAGACGGAACCAATATCAAATGTCCGACTTTGAGCCATCTGATTTTCAAGATTCTGCTTATGCATAGGATTGCCTAGGATGGGGTAAGGAATCAGTTGAAGTTCCAGTAGATCAGAGTGGTCCCTATGTTACAGCACATGTTTTGGGTTCTACTGATCAGTTTCTGGTTGATACAGGAGCTACTCGTAGCGCCTTGTCTAAACAAATGGTTCCAAGGGCTCCCCTGACTGGCTTAACCATTACATCGATAGGTTTCGATGGAACACCTTCCCTTAGCCCATTGTCACAACCACTTGCATTCCATGTTGATGAGTTTACTGCTCCATGTCTGTTTTTGCTTTCTCCAAACACACCAGACAATATTGTGGGTCTTGATATGCTCAAATATTTCAGAGCTACGATACGATGTTCTCCGGAAGGAGTACAGGTTATTTTGAATGACAACTACCCTGTGATTGAGAGATCTTGTATTGTTAAAGAGGACATTGCACTAGCCTCACTCTCGAGTATTTTTTGGGGTACTTCAGACACCGATGTAGGGCAAATGTTTATTCCACAAGTGCATATTAGTGTCACGAAGGGTGCTTCATTGCCAAGACTGTCTCAGTATAAAATTTCTCGAGAAGGAGAAGAAGCACTTACATGCATTGTTCATGATTTGATTAAAGTGGGAGTTGTGGATGAAGTTCCTTACAATGTTTGCAATAGTCAGATTCTTCCCATTTTGAAAAAAGATACTGACACAAGTGTAGGAGAGTAGGGTCTGCTTTCCTATGGTCACCCCATTTTTTGCTTTTTGCTTCACTGGTTTTTGAATTAATGTGGCTGTGGGCCTGCTAATCAGACCCACAGCCTGCTGCTCTCTCTCTAAATTAACAACCATGTACTTTAGGTACATTACCAATTGGGTATGGGGTCACCTTATCAGCCCCTGTACAGTGTACTATAGGTACCCAGGGCATAGGTGCCTCCAAGTTCAAGTTCAAGTTCAGTAATTTGTATAGCGCACTACTCACCCAGAGGGTCTCAAGGCGCTTGAGGGAGGGGGGGTGCGTTACTTATCGAATAACCAGGTTTTGAGTTGCTTTCTGAAGGAGAGGTGGTTCTGTGTAAGTCGGAGGTGAGTGGGGAGAGAATTCCAGGTTTTGGCCGCTAAGTAGGAGAAGGATCTTCCTCCCATAGTGGATCTGTGGATGCGGGGAATTGTAGCGAGGGCTTGATTGGATGATCTCAGTTGGCGGGTGGGTGTGTAGAAGGACAGTCTTGTGTTGAGGCATTCGGGTCCTAGGTCGTAGATGTCCTTGTGTGCGTGGGTGAGGAGGCGGAACGTTATTCTCTTGTTGACGGGGAGCCAGTGGAGATTCTTCAAGTGGGCGGAAATGTGAGCATGACGGGGAATGTCCAGTATGAGTCTGGCTGAGGCGTTTTGGATGCGTTGTAGTTTTTTCTGTAGTTTGGCTGTGGTCCCGGCGTACAGGGTATTTCCATAGTCCAGTCGGCTGGTGACCAGTGCGTGGGTGACTGTCTTTCTTGTTTCGGTCGGGACCCAGCGGAAGATTTTTTTGAGCATGCGTAGGATGTTGAAGCATGATGATGTAACGGCGTTGACTTGTCTGGTCATTGAGAGGGAGGAGTCTAGGATGAAGCCTAGGTTACGTGCGTGATCGGTAGGTATGGGTGCTGTGCCTAGGGCAGGTGGCCACCACGAGTCGTCCCAGGCAGAGGGGGAAGATCCTAAAATGAGGACTTCCGTTTTGTCCGAGTTGAGTTTAAGACGGCTGTTTTTCATCCATTCGGCAACTTCTTTCATTCCTTCGTGTAGACTGGTTTTGGCGGTATTTGGGTTTTGGTGAGGGAAAGGATTAGCTGGGTGTCGTCAGCGTCGGAGATGATGTTGAGGTTGTGTTGTCGCGTGATGGATGCGAGGGGAGTCATGTATACGTTGAAGAGGGTGGGGCTGAGTGAAGATCCTTGTGGTACACCACAGATGACTTCGGTGGCCTCTGACTTGAATGGGGGTAGGCGGACTCTTTGAGTTCTTCCAGCGAGGAATGAGATAATCCAATCCAAAGCTTTTCCTTGTATTCCAATGTTGTTAAGGCGTTGTATGAGTGTGCTATGACATACTGTGTCGAAGGCGGCGGAGAGGTCAAGTAAGATGAGGGCAACTGTTTCTCCGTTGTCCAGTAGTTTTCTGATGTCGTCTGTAGCTGCGATGAGGGCGGTTTCGGTGCTGTGTTTGGCTCGGAATTCGGACTGTGAAGGGTCGAGGGAGTTGTTGAATTCAAGGAAGGCAGCAAGTTGAATGTTGACAGCTTTCTCGATGACTTTGGCCGGGAAGGGGAGGAGTGAGATGGGGCGGTAGTTCTTAAGTTTGGAGGGGTCCGCTGTGGGTTTCTTCAGAAGGGCGCTGAGTTTGGCGTGTTTCCAGCTTTCTGGGAAGGTGGCGGAATTGAAGGAACAGTTGATGACATCGCGGAGATGGGGTGCGATGATGGAGTCTGCTTTGTTGAAAATGTGGTGGGGGCAAGGGTCAGTTGGCGATCCCGAGTGGATGGAGTTCATCAGGCGGATGGTGTCTTCAGTCGTGATTGGGTTCCAGTCGCAAAGGTTGTGAGAGCGTTGTTTAGGTTCGTAGTTGGGTGGGGTGGGTTGTTCTTCGGACAGGTTTACAAAGCTGTTATGAATGTCGGCTATTTTGTTGTGGAAGAAAGATGATAGGGAGTCGCAGAGGTTCTGGGAAGGAGTGATGTCGTTGTTGCCGGCGGTGGGGTTGGTAAATTCTTTGACGATGTTGAATAGTTCCTTGCTGTTGTGGGCATTGTTGTCGAGTCGATCCTTGAATGCTGATTTCTTGGAGGAGTGGATCAATTGGTGGTGTTTGCGGATCGAGTCCTTGAAGGTGATCAGGTTGTCAGAGGTTGGGTTTTTTCTCCAAGTTTTCTCGAGGGTACGGCATAACTTCTTGGATTTCTTAAGGTCATCGCTGAACCAAGGGGCCTTTTTGTTTCCTGGTTTAATCTGACGGTGTTTAAAGGGTGCTAATTCGTCAGTGCAGCGGGTGATCCATTGTGTGAGATTAGTGGCAGCTTGGTTTGGGTCCAATGGTATGGCGGGGGGTTTTTGGTAGTGATTCGGATGGTGTCCTTATGAACGATGGCGATGCCTCCTCCTGTTTGGTTGATGCGGTCCTTTCGGATGATCTTGAAGGTGTCCGGGATGGCTATGGCGATGTTGGGTGCTGATGAGGCATTCATCCAGGTTTCTGTGAGGAAGGCGACGTCCGGAGATGTAGTGTCGAGTAGGTCCCAGAGTTCGGTGGCATGTCTGTGGACCGAGCGGGTGTTCAGCAGGATGCATTTCAGGTGGTTAGAATCGGAGCTGTGTTTGGGGGGGAGGGTTCGGCATGTGTCCTGATGCTGGCGGACTTGCATGAGTGGCAGGAGAAAGGACCGTGGGTGTATCCTGGGATAGAGACGCAACATAGTTGCTTGCAGCCGGGGTTGAGGGCATGGAGAGTAGCGGCGGCATAAGTAATGCGGGTGGAATGGCTTTTGCGGGGGCCAGGGGTTCTGGTGCTGGGCACGGTCCAGGAGCGGACGGGCGTAGACGGGCTTACCTTTGGCGCCCCTTCTGCGTGCATGGGGCGCGACCGCTGCGCGTGAACGCTGCACGTAAAGGCATCTGTCATATGTAGATAGTGGGGGGGGCGAGGGGGGGTCGGCTGGGAGGCGGGAGAGGGGTGGAGCTACGGGTTGCGAAGCACAACAACAACAAAATGACTGCACCAGTTCAAAAGCGAAACTGGGCGAGACTGGGGCACAATTAAAGGCACAATCAAGCAGAAATGCTTTTAAAGTATAATTATGGTAGCAGGATTATGCGCGACTATCAATGAGCAGCACTGAATATTAAAATGGCACAAAGCAGGCAGTGACGGCAATGCGGGGGTGAGAAAGCGCAATGCGAGGCTGTGGAGCGAGCGGAGCGCAGACGCAGTAGTGAGAGGCGGCTGGCAGGCGCTACGATACCGCTAGTCAGCTTCGAGGCACTCAGCTGGTCACCAGTCCTTGTGAGCGTGGGGGAGCGACCTCCTCTGATAGAATCTGGAGAGTCACAGCGCGGGAATGGCGGTGCTGTTCCACGAGTATCTGTGGGAGGGGGGGTCAGCTGGGAGGCGGAAGCGGGGTGGAGCTACGGGTTGCGAAGCACAACAACAAAATGGCTGCACCAGTTCAAAAGCGAAACTGGGCGAGACTGGGGCACAATTAAAGGCACAATCGAGCAGAAATGCTTTTAAAGTATAATTATGGTAGCAGGATTATGCGCGACTATCAATGAGCAGCACTGAATATTAAAATGGCACAAAGCAGGCAGTGACGGCAATGCGGGGGTGAGAAAGCGCAATGCGAGGCTGTGGAGCGAGCGGAGCGCAGACGCGGTAGTGAGAGGCGGCTAGCAGGCGCTACGATACCGCTAGTCAGCTTCGAGGCACTCAGCTGGTCACCATTCCTTGTGAACGTGGGGGAGCGACCTCCTCCAAGGCCTACCAGGTGCTGCAGCATATCTTTTGCCACCCCTGGCTGGCCATCCAATCTGACACAACTGGCTGATCACTCAGATGGGGTAAGGTGGTGTAATCACCCCTTTCTTAGATATAGTATACCTATATCTAAACCTATATCTGGACACATATACACCTATAATTCACTCCTATGGCAGGCCTTAACAATCCTGGAGGCAGAGTGCTTGGTTTTATGTGAGATGGTGCTCTAGCATGAGCTGAGCCTGTCTGCAGCTTTTGGAACCATGTCCTTATAGCTGTTCTGGGATATTGCCATGCCATATACTCTTAAGTGCATTAAGAACCTCGCGGTTAAATGCTATCTCTGGTTTGGCTTTATCAAAACATGTCATGTTAGGTGTCATACGCTTTGGAATACTACCACCTCGCTAGTCCTGGCGACAGGGGTAGCATTCCACCCTTCTAGAGGGAGAAGACATGTTACCTTCCTTAAACGCGGGTAAATCTAACCAGAGCCTCAGCATCACAAAATGGATGCTGCTGCCACAGACACGAGTCTGGACTCCTGCTGCTGACTGAAACTCCGGCAGGGGAGGCCTGGACAATAGGTTTCCTGTCACAGGGAGGCGTTACACCACCCCTGACAGGAGATAGTGGATTGGGGAAGGGAGGGCTGAATGAAACTAGACACTGCCTGGGGCACACAAGGTGTCCCATGCAAAGTCCAGTTCAAACCGGTGCTGGGGCACTCCAGCCCCAGCTCTGGCGCGAAACTGGACAAAGAGAAAGGGGTGTAACCACCCCCTTCCTGGGTCCCACCCATAGGAGGGACCTAGCAGGTGATCAAGTCCCTTGATTTGGAATAAAGGTAGGAGCTGTGCCATGGCACATCAGATCATCCTGACTGAAACTTTGAAACAAAACTCTGGACCCTTGGACATCCGACTCGACGTAGAAGACTGAAGAATCTACCTTGTGGTCAAGGAGTGGCCAGCCTGTGCAAGCCGGCACCATCAGCCCTCTAAGGTTTTCTTTGCCGTTGCTCCCGCCGGAGCTCGAACAACAGAGACCAACAAGACCCAGACTCCCAGACTTCCAACAGCCCGATCCACAGTCCTAGCAAAGCTGAGACCAGTGAAAGCGGCGTGAGACGTGGGACCAGCCATCTTGGAAAGCCAGCAAAATGCTTCCTGTCCGGGCTCCCGAGATACCCTTGATGCTGTACTTTGGGGTTTAAGAAGCCCCAGCCCCAAGCAGCCTGTGCACCAAAGATCACCTCTCCACACTCACCGAGTGCTGCGTGGGGCCCTTTTGCACTTTTCCTGCTTGACGCATTATCTCGTCACTTGACCATTGGCTAGTGGCCTCTGAGACGGCAAACCTTCAATTTTGAACTGCTGGTCTGGTTGCTCCAGACTGGCCATAGCTCCTCTGAAAAGGAGCCACCGATCTGACCTTCCCGGTCCGATCCAGAAGCCATCTTTGAGTCCTGCATGGGTTGCATTTGCCAAGGCTTGGTGACTACGATTTGAGAACCGACACTGCTGACAGCAAGAGCCTTTGTGGGACAGCTTGTGTCCACCAACTGGTCATCCTCGATCCTTCCTGGTCCACGTGGCAGTGGAGACAAACTTCTCAACAGCAACTGATCGCAACCGACATTGTCTGGTTCCGTCCTGGTTCCATCCTGGTCACTGGCTAGTGACCTAGACTCTGTCCCCTCTGCTTTCAGGTACTCTACATCTTCGATCCACCCTTGGATCCAGCCGGACTCTTCTCACCTGGCCCCCTGCAGCATCTTTTCCTCCAGGCTCCTCAGAACTTCACGAAGAAACCTGACGCACTTTGGCACCTATGCACCCGCTTCCTGTGGGTGAGGTAACGAGGGTACTCTGGTGCCCCTGTAGTGATTTACATCCCTAGTGTCCTAGTTTCAAGTGGCTAAGTTCTAGTCCAGACGGAAGTCTCCTAAACCTATAACTTCTGATTTTTACGCACCATTGACTTGAATGGTAAACGCGGTTGCCTATAGACCCTGCATCCGCATCCTGTGGGCCTCCTATGTCCTAACCTTCGTTAGTCCTGTGTAGGCCCAGCGATTCCCAAGGCCCTAGGCCTTACCATTGTTCGTGACGTGGTACTTATACAATTTTTTTTAATACATGGTTAGAATGGCCACCTGGCCTATCCATAATTGTGCAGCTTATTGTATGTTATATTGAGTTCCTTGTTTAACACTTGTGCTTCTGTGCTCATACAGAGTATAGTGGATTATTCCAGAAATAAATACATATATTTTGTAATATATAACTTGTGTGGTGTCCTTTCATTTGGTATTTAAAGGATTGCATATGGTAAAACAGCTGGCTTCACATGCCTACTTGAGTTTAGCCTAAGACTGCTTTTGTCCATGCTACCATTAGGATAGCTGGTCTATAAGGTTGACTTACAACCAATCACCATAAGGGTCATTTGGACTGGTGCAAGGTGCTCACTAGAATTAGTGATCATCATATACCAGGCAAACTTCTAGGATTTATAGATTTATCATAGATTTGAGAGAAGTCAACAAGATTGTAGTACAGCAGTAAACTGTGGTTTCTGACATAACAACACTATTTACTTTGGTTCCTCCAACAGCAACTACATTCTTTGCTGTAGACTTGAAGACGCTTTCTTTTCAATCGCTATTCATCCTGAAAGTCAATATTAGCTCGGTTTCACTTTGAATAATCGATCATATAGATTTTGTAGAGTTCCTCAAGGCTATACTGAGAGTCCTAGTATTTACAGTCCAGCATTGAAGAGACAGCTTGATTCCTTTACTTTGCCTGAAGGGGTGGCTCTCATACAATATGTTGATGACATCTTGTTGGCAGCCGATACGTCTGAACCATGTGAAGAGTGTACTTTGTCTTTGCTTTCTTTTCTTGCTACACACCATCATAAAGTGTCACGAAATAAATTGCAATATTGTAGACAGAAGGTGACCTCTTTAGGACACCTTCTGTCTAAGGAGGGCCGTACATTGACACCAGATCGCATTCAAGCAATTTTAGACACCCCAGTACCTTCCACACAGAAAGATGTCCGTGCATTTATTGGTTTGACTTCGTTTTGTAGGCAATGGATATTGGGCTTTTAACACATTGTTAAACCCTTGCTAGCGCTGTTGACTAAGAACACTCCGATCCCCCTTCCATGGACAGATGAATGCCAAAATGCTTTTTGTAAGTTAAGACAACCTCTTTGCTCTGCACCAGTGTTAGGCACACCAGACTACACAAAAGCTTTTACACTCTATGTACACAAGAAAGGGTGTGCATTGTCACTTTTAGTACAGACACACAGTGACAAGCAGCGTCCCTGTGCATATTTTTCTGCAGTTCTTGATCCTGTTGCTCGTGCGTTGCCTGGATGTTTTCGTTCAGTTGCAGCGACAGCTGTGTCTATACGTCAGAGTGAAGGGATAGTTTTGTCACACAAACTGTTGGTACTAGTACCCCATGCAGTAGATGCCCTTTTGAATCAGACTAAGACACAACACTTAACTAGTGCCCACCTGACAGGATATGAATTGACAGTTAGCACCTCATAATACGTTGAAGAGATGCGCGACACTGAACCCAGCCACTTTTTTGCCATATCCTGCGACTCAGTCCCAGTCAAAGGAACCTCACGATTGTATATTCCTTACTGAGGAACAGAGAAAGGGTCGCATTGATCTGCAACATACGCCCCTTCCAGATGTAGATGGGGAACTCTGGATTGATGGGTCCTGTTTGAAGTTACCAGATGGCACAACCTCAGCCGCATATGCAATTACCATGCTTGAAACAGTTGTGGAAACAGCTTGCATACCTCAGAAGTCGGCTCAAGCAGCCTAACTAATAGCTTTGGCACGAGCTTGTGAGCTTAGTACTGACTTATGTGTGACACGGATAGCCGCAATGCTTTTGGAGTGGTTCATGATTTTGGCCTACTCTGGAAGGAAAGAGGTTTTCTTACATCCCATGGGATGCAGATAATGCATGGAGAATTAGTACATAACCTCTTGACTGCACTTACATATCCGAAGAAAGTTTCCATTATGAAGTGTAGCGCACACAAGAAAATCATTGACAAAATCGGACAAGGCAATGCCTTTGCAGATCACGTAGCTCGTGAGACTGCGATGCAGCGAAGCACTACATCTATATACGTAGTAAAATCACAAGCTGAGCGTTGGCATGATGCTAGAGAGGAAGCATTGGATATACAGAGATCTGCCTCTGTGGAAGAACTTGAGAAATGGTCTAAAGAAGGAATGTTAGATGATGAGAGTTGTTGGCGTAACAAAGAAATGAATAAATGGAAATTGCCTGCAGCCGATTTATAACCTATGGTTCAAATGGCACATGGGCTGGCACATGTTGGAGCCCTAGCAATAACTAAATTGCTTACACAAGTTTGGAAGCATCCTGAAATTGCCAGCACAGCTAAAAGAATAGTACAGTTTTGTTTGATCTGTTGGCAGTATAATCCTGGAAAAGGGACACAAACTCCTACAGGAGGGTTTGCTACAACAACCGCACATTTTGAAGTTTTGCAGATGGATTACATCCAACTTGAACGCTGCAATAATCTAAAATATGTCCTAGTGGTGGTATGTGCCTTCAGTAAATGGATAGAGGCGTACCCCACAAAGGATAATACTGCTCTTACCACAGCAAAGGTGCCTCTGAAGGAATATTTTCCTAGGTATGGTGTTTGTAAAATTTTGAGGATTGACAACAGACCTCATTTTATTGGGCAAGTCGTTGAGTATGTCCTGAAAGGGTTAGGGATCAAACAGAAATTCCATAGAGTCTTCCACCCGCATTCAGCAGGATGGGTGGAAAGGTATAACGCTACTTTAAAATTGAAGTTGGCAAAAATACTGGCTTCCACGTCCCTAAAGTGGCCAGATGCACTGCCTTTGGCACTGTTATCCATAAGATCGGTGCCACACTCACGATCAGGTCTTACACCGTACGAGGTGGTATTTTGGAGACCGATAGACATTTGGGGAGTTCCTAGGCCACGCCCCATACATGATGTACCTTGTGTTCTGTTGAATGATTATTTGGCACAGTTAACCGACAGTTTTGACCTCTATTCATCAACAGGTTTGAGAAGCTCTTCCTGACAGAACTATAGGCGAGGCCCATGAACTCCGTCCCGGCAACTATGTGATGGTCAAGGTCTTCGAAAGATCGAATAGCTTGGAGCCGAGGTGGCGAGGCCCGGAGCAGGTGCTTTTGGCCTCAAGGACAGCAGTTCGAGTGACGAACAAAAAGAACTGGCTGCACACCATGCACTGTAAGCGTGTATCGCCCGCCTTGGTGGAACCTGCTGCGCTGACCGACCATCGAGAAATTCTGGAGATGGAGAAAGGTCAAGCTATCTCACCTGACGAATCTGCAGAAGTCATCCCGGACCACACGATTCCTGGAGCATTGCGATACCACTTGAGACCGAGAAAGAATCTGCAATGTTGAACGAGACTGGTTGAGCTACCGCCCTGGGTTTGTGAAACGGAGAGCCAATGTGGTAAGGGGGGGGGATCAGCCTTGCATTAGTGTAGTGACACCCTCCTTGGCTCGTAGTGAAGAAATCAACGGCTAGCCAAGGGAGAAGAGCTCCAACGATTGTTTTCAACAGGTTCTTAGAAAGATCGATCATTGCTGTTATTGAAATGAATAACAAAAGAACTATTTGTGCTGTAGGGTTTGTTGTTGCCCTGGTGATTGTGGAAATAACCACATGGTTTGTTGAGAAAGTGGTTCCTGCTCGACAGCTTTTTGTTGCAACTACTCCAGTACCACTGGAGCATCACTACTATACCATTCCCTATCATGAGCAGAAGCATCGACAATCTTACCTGAATAACTCATTCATCCAGATGTTGCATCATACACACAATGCTACGAATACTACCAATTGTTGGGTGTGTGGGATGATACCTGCACACCAAAAGAAAGGAGGAACGCCTTTTATTCTTCTACCGTTTTTCCATAATGGTTCATGTCAACCTTGGTATGCCCTTTTGTTTGCTTTCGGAAAGCTCTCAGTAGGTGGAATCCGTTTTCGGTTGAATAAAGAATGCTACCAAGATGAAGAAGGTTATCCTCAAGCTAAAGGGACTAAATGGGAATACGAAGAGTACCAACCGGACAATATTTTGACACCATATGTCTTCACAAATGTGAGGACTATCAAAAACAATGGACTCTTTGTGATATCTGTAACAAGAGTTAAAGCAGATTTATGTATTGGCAGTGTTGGGAGAATTCCCGTAGGACGAAGTGAATGCATTTCTACATTAACTATTGAAGGTGCTAATAACAGTAGTTTTACATTGTCGCACAACACCTACTTTGTGTGTGGTAAAAAAGGGTATTATCAATTACCTGTTCGATGGTTAAGGGTATGTTACATATTATTTTTGTTACCCCCTGTGCTTTTAGCACCTGCATCATATCACCTTGACCTGAAGTTGTACAATGATATTTCTAAGAATAGATACAAACGAACAATAAGTACAGATGAAGTTGACCAGGCAGACACCACTTTGCAACAATATGTCGATTTCAATTTGGGTTTGTTCTTTTTTGTGGGTGCTGCATTGAATAGCAGAAAGATAAGGCGATTAACTCGTGTTGTGGAAGCTGTCACCAATCAGACAGCTATGGCACTTGGGAACATCACAGAGGAACTGCAAATTGCAAGAATTGTAGCACTTCAAAATAGGATGGTATTAGACATGATTTTGGGTGATCGAGGAGGCGCATTTCGCATCATCGGTAGCAGTTGTTGCGTCTTTATACCTGATCACTCACCTTCAGTTTAGGATGCAATCTCTAAACTGCATAAGGTGGCTGCAGAAATTCACCCTGAGACTGGTACATGGACATTTTCAAACTGGATATGGACACACTTTGTTACTTGGGGCTGGAAACTACTGACTATTCTATGTATACTACTGGTGATACTATTTACATGCTGTACTTGTATACAATGTGATCCTATGCTTTGCTCCATGTGCATCACTGCTTGTACACCTGCCAAAAGAAATATTGCAAAAGAACAACAAATGCTAAAATATGAAATTACTGAGATGATGAACATCAATGTACAGGATGCAGATCTAGATTACCCTAGACAGACTAATGTCTTCAGCTAATGCTGAAAGGGTCGTCTGTTGTAATTTAGCAGCGATTAGATTAAGCATTAGCAGAAGACATCTTGTATTTAGAGACTATCTTGTCCATTTTGCGGAATCCATTTTGTATTTCTGGCAGCCATTTTGTTTGCCATGTGCTCACCATGTGCTCTGTCCTACCTTCCTGTTAACTGCTCTTGAAATCTGCCTAGAGACGAGATATATTTATCCTCTTCTGCTTTGCACATGCCCAGTAGAGCTTACAGCTGTCCCTAACTTGTAACTGTCAGGATGTGTCCACCAGAATTAGCTTACTGTCCGCCCTTCCCTCTTGTTGCTAGCACACTCTCTGTATGACCTTCTATGTATTTGAAACCAGCATTCTGTACCATGTACCGCCTTCTTTTGAGCCCCTGTGTGGGTATAAAAGGACCAAGCTCCTTCCAGTCAGTGTGCTACCTCATACACTTCCGAAGGGTGTGTATGAATGTAGTTCTACCCCTAATGAGGTTTAATAAACTGTCTTTTCTATTCCAGATTCTGTGCCAACTTCTTTTTATTGGTCTAAGGACTCTGAGCAGAGAAGGGCGAATCCCTTGGACTGGTAGGCCTGGCTGAGGCTTGCTACAACAAGGTCAATGATATTCCAAGTAAAGACTCTTCTGACAATGATTTCATCCATGAGCCTCACAGTTAATCAAGCTTAACACCTTGTACCTCACCTCATGCACTTGCTGCAAAGACAAACCTCCTGAAAGACTCAGCTCCATAATGGATTAGAGCCGAGGTCTCCAACCTTTTCTGTAGAAGGAGGTAGTTCTGATCAGTGAAAATCATTGTGAGCTACTGAAGGCCAAGCAACTCGTGCATTGTTACCAGATACCCCCACGCCCAGCTCCATTGGTTTTAAGCCTAATGTCCATTGAGCTAAATACTATGGTTTGAACAAAATACTTTGGCTGGGGCACTAATACAGGACTATCATGTGGATCAGTGAGAACGTGGTCTTCCGGGATTGATGAACTTGTGTGCATGTGAATGGGATACATGTGTATGAGTGTCTGAAAGCCTGTGCCGTACGTACTTGTTGCACAGAACATACCTTTTGCCATATGTGGCACCGTAACATATATAACATAAACATACAACCATTTTTTTTAAATGAGAGAAATTTAAAGTGCAAAATGTTCATAATTTGGAACATTTTTCTGCACTTTAAATTACGCCCATTTAAAAAATGACTGTATTTTTCAGTTTTAATTATGGCACAGTGTACTACTGGGAACCAGGATTAAGCGTCCTACTATTTGTAAATGCAACACTTTCAAAAACAAATTGAGCAAATTAAAATGAAAAGTTAACTTTTTCATTAAGGTCTTTTTTCATTTTCATTTTCTCTGATTTAAAGCATTGAGAAACATCATTTTGTTCCCACCTCCAATATTAAGTTGGCAAGATTTAAGTTATATACCTTAGTGCTTCAATTCTTCACCTCTGTGCCTCACCATGTGTCATAAATCTGACTCCAGCACTGCTCATTATTAGGCCTTGGGATCTGCAGCCTGATAATAATGTAAAATAAACACAGCCTCCCCTTACCTTTAAAGTGAAAATGTGACCCTATGATTATTAAAAATGAATTCACTGTTGTGACCTACTGTGAAGGTGTCTCAGAGCTACTGGTAGCTCATGATTGACTGGTTGGACCATAAGTAACTGGGGAGGTGTTGTGACTCAGTACAGGTCCTCCACCGCTAGAATGGCATGCAAATGGTGAATACGGTTTGAGATGTACAAATTAAAGGTACAAGACAGTCACAAGTGCCTAGCAGTCTACACTAAGAACATACACACACACAAGAATCTGTGACTGCGTCAAGCCATGAGCTGGAGCTGATGAATACATGCTTCATTTTTTATATTTGCTCTTATTGTGTTGTAATTGCACTTATATAGAGCTTAGTATTTCTGAACAGGCGTGGAAGCTCTTTACAGGAAGTAGCACACTACTCCGAAACCCAGGTTTAGTGGTTATTGAGTTTAGTTTTGTGCTCTCAAGGAAATCATTCCATTCATTTACTCAATCTGCTTTGTGGTAGATTGAATTAATAGGTTTCATGTGTAATCATTAGCATGAGCGTATGCTAATGGTTGGCAGGTTAAATAGACTAGGAAAGATTAGATATTGTTAGGTTTCAGGGACATACAGGTACATGCATCAATATTGTTTTTTGGGATTCCTTAATTGCGAAAAATAAGGAATCGCAATTAAGGAATCGCAAAATGCAAAGCATCAAGAAATCGCTGAAAAAATGCGATTTCTTAATATTCCTTAATTGCGACTCGCAAATTGCAAGTCGCAATTAAGGAATACCTCCCCATTCATTCCTATGGGCCTAGAGGCCCATAGGAATGAATGGGACAACATTCTCATTTTGCGATTAGCAATTAGCGAATCGCAAATTCAGAATGCAATTTCAAGGGTGCATTGGTGTCCAAAGGACACTCTGTTGCACCCCTAAAATCAATCTGTGCACATATGTTGTGCACACACATGCCCTAAGGGCATGTGTGTGCACAACATGAAACTTTGAAAAATGCACAAAAGTGCATTTTCCAAAGTTTTTGCAAATTACCATGAGGTTCAACCTCATGGTAATTTGCTCCCCCTAATTGCGAAATCGCAATTTTTTTAAATATCATGCATTGCATTTAAGGAATCGCAAAATACGATTCCTTAAATGCAATCGCAATTTGAGAATTTGCAAATATTTGCGAATTCTCAAATTGCGAGGGCCTTCACCCTTCATGCATTCCAAAAGCAGATTTTGTGATGGCAAACGGCCGATTTTTGCGATTCGCACCGTTTGCGATCGCAAAATCCTTTGATGCATGTGCCTGATAGTTTCAAAGAAGTAGTGGCTTTGAGGTGACTACACTCAGAGAAAGGAAGATAAGTAAGGGTCATTCGAAAGAAAGAGAGGGAACAATCGAACATTTTAAGCCAAGGTTAGTTTTTCTTGCAGAGTTTTAGAAATATAGAGGGAGGAAGCTTTTTGAGATGGTCAATTGATACTTTTTGTTTTTTGCTGGACCTTATATTTTTGATGCCATTAGACCTTTGTGCACTTTAGCCCTACTAGCCAGTTGTAAAGGGCCTGTGCACCCCCTTTGTAACATGGTCAAATTGGCATGGTTTGGTGTACTTAACTTACCTCTAAGTCACCTCCCGTCTACGCGCTCCATGAGGCCCCGGGTGATTGACACAATACTCAAATGGTCAATCCATAAGGAGGACTCATTTAAGGAGTTTTCCGGTTGACCTCAACAGTGAAAGCCGGTACGAGAGACAGTGGCTATTTGAGGTCTTCCATAACGGTGTGTCCAATACTGGTGCTTTGGCAAAGTGATTGGCCCTGAAGAATTTGCCTAAATTACTGTGGCAAAGAAACATGTTGGCGTTGGAAATGGTATGCATGAATAGCAACCTGTCCATTTTTAACTTAACAGTAAATGATACAGAGATTGCTTTAGGAATGCTTTTGTCAATTTTAATCACATTTGGTTACATTGTGTGATGTGACCTGTTTCACTTCACTGCACCTGATTCTTTTCTTTCCTTTGGACACTTTTTTCTTTCGGACAATATGACCACCGATGACGACAAAAGTGGGCACAACTGGTGAGTACCAACCAGTTACCCCGTTGGTGATGCGCACATGAGGGGTCATTTTGTCTTTCACATTTTTTTGTTTAAACATTTTTGTCTTTACATTTTTTCCTGCTGATTCAGGACTTCACTTGGGTTCTGAATGTACACTTAGTTAAGTTGAAAGGACCTGAGTATTCTACGTCTTGGAGACTGTCTGTTGCAAAAATGTGGTATTTAAAGAAAGGCGGAAAACGTGTTGCGACTACCTCATAAATAAGAAAAAAGAGGAGTATATGGAATTCAGTAAATTACAGTATTTCGCACACATTGTAAAAGCATTGAACCTGAAAAAAGGCACCTTAGAAACCAGGTTTTGGTGTTTTGATGATTTTTGAGTGGAGGGCGATCTAATTTTCTTTTCCCTCTGTGAATATATGGTTGCTGATGAACCCTGTTTTGTTCTACCAGACATCTATTCTGGGTTTATTCGGGGTACAGTGGATTTCCCCAAACTGAATTTTAGTGGTAGACACCGGAGAACAGTAGGATTACCATATTACACTCCTCACGCACATCTTAAGCCTTCAGAGGACCTGCTCTCCTTTCCCTGTGTTGTAAGCAAACCTCAGCTAGGCCTACTTAGTGCAAGGGTTCGCCCTTCTCTGTACAGAGTCCTCAGACCTTAGGAAGAAGTTGGCAATGAAACTGGAAAATACAAAAGCAAAGTTTATTAAACCTTTAAAGGTGGCACTACAGTCCACACAACACCCTTCGGTATTGTATCAAGTAGCACACCGAACTAAAGCACATGGCCCCTTTTATACACAATGAGGGGGTTCAAGAGAAGGCGGTACAAAAGACAAGAGCAGATTTATGACCATACAAGGACATTTTGGCAGGCACAATCGATGAGTGGGCGGAGTTAACAGTCTCCGATAACTAGTAAGCACATTCCTATCTGGAACCAATTAATAACGGTCGCTGATCCTACTGCGCATGTCTGGACATGCTGAAAGCGGAGAATCCTAAAAATAGCCTGTTGCCGGGCAGACTCCAGGTGCGGTGAACAAGAAGGTAGGACTAAGCACATGACGAGCACATGGCAATGTATGGCATACAAAATGGCCTCTACAAATACAAGCTGGAGTTGGCACATTTATTACGATAATGGTCAAAACGAAACATGTCTTCTGCTAATGCTTAATTTAATCGCTGCTGATTTACAACAGACGACCCTTTCAGCATTAGCTGAAGACTTTCGACTTCCTAGGAAAGGACAGATATTCATCTCTTATATCAATGGCCATCATACTAGCTATCTTCCTTTTCAGATCATTCTGCATTTTAACTTCTGTAATATTATTTTTAGTTGGTATACAAGCATTGGCACACATAGAACAAATCATCGGGCTGCATTGAATACAGACGCAACAGGTGAAAATTATTGCAATTATTATACATAGGACTGTTAATACTTTCCAGCCCCAGGCAGAAATCAAAGTCCAAAGCCACCCTGTAAAAGTCCATGTACCATTTTCTGTGTGAATGTCTGCAGCCATTTTATGAAGATTATTAATCGCTTTATACACTGATGGAGTATGGTCAGGGATAAACATGCAGCAGCTACTACCTATAACACGGCATGCACCACCTCTATCTGCTAACATTACATCCAGGACCATTTGATTCTGCAAAGCTACAATTCTTGTAATCTGCAATTCTTCAATAATATTTTCTAAAGCTGCAGCTGTTTGATCAGTAACAGCTTCCACTACTCTAGTCATTCGTCGCACTTTCCTGCTATTTAATACAGCATCTACAAAAAAGAACAATCCTAAATTGAAATCTATATATTGTTGTAGGCTAGTGTCAGTCTGATCAACATTATCAGTAGTCAACGTCCTTTTGTACCTATTCACAGTAATATTGTTGAACAATTTAAGATTTCAGTGATACAGTGGAGGTGCTAAAAACACAGGGGGCAACAAAAAAGACACGTAGCAGATACCAGTCCATCCGGCTGGCAATCGATAATATCCACGATTTCCACACACAAAATAGGTGTTGTGTGAAGCTAAAAAAGTACTATTATTTAGACCATCTATATTCAATACAGTGATACAATCACTGACTCCCACAGGGATATGTCCAATGCTCTGTACACATAGTTCTGCTTGCGTTTGGGTAACAGAAATGACAAAATGTTCAGCATTAGATGAGTCTCTCATGTTGGTGAAGATATATGGCGTTGAAATATTGTCCGGTCGGTATTTCTCCCACTCTCATTTAGTTCCATTCTCTTAGAGATACCCATCTTTGTCCTGATGGCACTCTTTATTTAACCGGAAAAGCAGTCTGCCCACTGTAGGCTTCCTAGTCGCAAAGAGCAAAGTATACCAGGCTCTACAAGAGCCATTATGCGAAAAAGGGAGAGGTATAAACGGTGTACCTCCTTTCTTTTGATGTGCAGGCATCATCCCACAAATCCAACAGTTTGTCGCATTAGTAGCGATGTGGGTGTGATGCAGCATTTGAATGAAAGTGTTAAGATTGTCGATGTTTCAATTCTTGATATGGGAGCATAAAGAAATAATGCTCCTCTGGTGTAGGCGTAGTAACAACAAACAACTCACGAGCAGGAGTTGTTTCCTCAAAAGACCATGTTATTGTTGCCACAATCATCAAGGCAACAAGGAACTCTATAACACAAAAAATCTTCTTCTTCTTCTCCATTCTTAGTCGCAACACACAACAAATATTCCTGAAACTAAAGTAGTTGTCAGAGCTCTTACCCCTGGGTAGCCGTTGATTTCTTCACCACGGGCCAAGATGGGTGTCACTACTCTAATGCAGGGCTGATCCCCCCCCCCTTTCCTCATCGGCTCTCCGTTTCACTGACCCAGGGAATGCTCAGACAACTTTCATGATGCTGCAGATTTCTCTCTCGGCCTCAAATATATCTTGTTGCTCCAGGGACTGTTTGGTCTGGGAAGAACTCCTCAGATCCGTCAGGCGTCACAGCACGACCTCTCTCTGCAGTCAGAACCTCTCGGTGGTCGGTCAATAAAGCAGGCTCCACCAAAGTCGGGAGTACTCGGCGGCAATGGGTACCGTGGACCCAATTCTTCCGATTCGTGACTCGAACTGCTGTTCTTGTAGCAAGTAGCACCTGCTCTGGCCCACGCCACCTTGGTTCCAAACTGCTCGACCTCTCTAAAGATTTCAGAAGGACGGAGTCGCCAGGTCGGAGGTTATGGCCCTCTCCTGTGGATCTGTCAGCAAGTGCTTCTCGAACCTGTTGATGAATAGAAACCAAGTTATCAGTTAATTGTGCCAAATAGTCATTCATTAAGACACAAGGTACATCATACACAGAACTTGGTTTAGGAATTCCCCAGATATTCATAGGTCTGCCGAAAAGGATCTCATAAGGTGTGAGACCCGTTCGAGAATGGGGCACTGATCTGATTGACAACAATGCCAGTGACAACGCATCTGGCCAAGTCAGAGAAGTAAAAGCCTGTATTTTAGCTAATTTCAGTTTCAGAGTTGCACTGTATCTCTCCACCAAACCTGCTGATTGTGGGTGGAAAACTGCATGAAACTTCTGTTTGATCCCTAATCCTTTCAGGACATACTTTATAATGTCCCCTACAAAATGAGGTCCGTTGTCGCTCCACAAAAATCTGCAAACACCGTAGCGAGGAAAAAATTCCTTCAAAAGCACCTTTGCCGTAGTAATTGCAGTATTGGCCTTGGTGAGGTACGCCTCAATCCATTTACTGAAGGCACATACCACCACCAAGACGTACTTTAAATTATTACAGCGTTCAAGCTGGATATAATCCATCTGTAAAACCTCAAAAGGTGCAGTCGGTGTAGCAAATCCTCCTGCTGGAGTTCGTGTCCCTTTTCCAGGCTTAAATCGTAAGCAAATCATACAGGACTGTACTACTCTCTTAACTGTGCTAGCAATTTCTGGATGCTCCCAAACTTGTGTAAGCAATTTAGCGTTGCACATCTCTTCAATGTAATATGAGGAGCCAGCAGCATCAGCTCATATCCTCTCAGACGAGCACTAGTTAAATACTGTGTCTTTGTTTGATTCAAAATAGCATCAACAGCATGAGGTACCAACACAAACAGTTTATGTGACAAGACTATCCCTTCACTCTGGCGTATTGACACAGCTGTTGCTGCAACCGAGCGAAAACATCCAGGCAACGCTCCAGCAACAGGATCAAGTACTGCTGAATAATATCACAGGGGCGTTGCTTATGGCCGTGTGTCTGTACTAAAACTGACAATGCACATCCATCCCTCTCATGTACGTACAATGTAAAGAGCTTCATGTAGTCTGGAGTACCTAACACTGGTGCTGAACAAAGGGCTTGTCGTAACTGTCGGAAAGCATTCTCACATTCATCTGTCCAAGGTAGGGGTATTGGAGTATCCTTTGTCAACAGTGCTAACGAGGGTTTAGCCATATATGAAAATCCTAATATCCATTGCCTACAAAAAAAAGTAAGACCCAAAAATGCTCGAACCTCTTTCTGTGTGGAAGGTACTGGTGTATCTAGAATTGCTTGGATGCGATATGATTTGAGCGCACGCCCCCCTTAGACAAAAGGTGACCTAAGTAGGTTACCTTTGGTCTACAATACTGCAATTTCTTTCTTGATACTTTATGATGGTGTGAGGCAAGGAAAGAAAGCAAAGACAGCGTGTATTTCTCGCATTGTTCGGGGGTATCAGCTGCTAACAGAATATCATCAATATACTGAATGAGCGCCACACACTCGGGTAGATCAAAGGAATCAAGCTGTCTTTTCAATGCTTGGCTGTAAATACTAGGACTCTCGGTATAGCCTTGAGGAACTCTGCATAATCTACACGATCGATTATTCAAAGTGAAACCGAACAAATATAGGCTATCAGGATGAATAGGGATCGAAAAGAAAGCGTTCTTCAAGTCAATAACAGAGAACGTAGTTGCAGTAGGTGGAACTAGGGTAAGAAGTGTCGTGATATCAGAAACCACTGGATATTGTGGCACCACTATATCATTGACCTCCCGCAAATCAATGATAAATCTGTAGATCCTAGCATCAGTATATTTCTTCAAAATTGGGAGGATCGGACTGTTACAAATGTTAAAGGGAACTTCCTCAACAACTCTAACTTCAATAAGATCTTGTACAATTCGTGTGAGTGCTTCCTCACCCTCCTGTGAAATTCGATATTGACGCAGGCGCGGCAACACAGCTCCCTCCTTTACACTAATATGCACTGGTGGAATAACCATCTGACCCACATCGGTATCTGAAGTAGCCCAGAGAGTGTTTGGTAGGGAAGCTAATGCAGTATCTTCTTGAACAATACAAACTCTGTCTGTTACTGGGTAATTGTCATTCAAAATCACACGCACTCCTTCAGGGGAACATCGTATTGTGGCTCTGAAATACTTGAGCATATCAAGACCCACAATATTATCTGGCGTGTTCGGTGAATGCAAAAACGGGCATGGAGCAGCAAACTTATCAACATGAAATGCAAGTGGTTGTGACAATGGGCTAAGGGAAGGTGTTCCATCGAACCCTATCGATGTAATCGTTAAGCCAGACAGGGGAGCCCTCGGAACTGATCCAGCGGGCCTAAAGAAAATCTGTCTCAAAAGCACTACCCTACACCATGATACCAACCTTAAATCATAAACTCATCACAAGGCCCATAAATGACTGAGACAAGAATTAGCCAACTGAATCATGTGACCTAATTAATCGGAACTATTCTTAAAACTATTTAAACATTTATATACAACTGCAGTTTATCATTATCATGTTTATAAATGAAAACATTTAATTAAGTCACCTAGGCAATGGATTAACTGATGGTAACTAGACTCAAAACAATCAAGACCAGCTTGTCATTTCAAAATCTATTTTTATTAACTTTATTATCAAATAAAGAGCATCTTTAATTAATAAATCTTTTATTAGCAATTAATAAGCAACATTTTATTAAGTAAAGGCACATTAGACTGCCAGTTCAAAACAAATCAGCATGAAAAGTATTTAAGCAGAAAGAATATCATTCCCTAAACCCTATTTCCCTGTCTAAACTTATTTAAAACCTAAGCAAAGATATTAGTTCATTCTCCCTTACGTGAGTCAAATGTCCGTTAGCATCTCGCACCCTTCAGGATTCAGGAACGAGCCAGCAAAGCTCCTCCCAAGGGGCCAAGTTTTGTACCTTTTCTCTATCTAACACTAGCTAAAAGAATACTTTTTAAAAGACATCCAGCGATTCGATTGGCTGACAGCCGTCAGTCCACATGAATTCATTGCCTCTTCATTCCGAAATCGTGCTTTTCTATAACATCTTTGTCTATTGTCTACAAGTGACATTAGCTTCCGAGGTCCTTTGCAACAATTTATTGGAGTTCGTAGCTTCCTCAGCTTGGCTTTTCTGCCGTATCCTGTCCTTGGAAAATTATACAACACGGAGCACATCCTGCACAGTTCCTCATATTTTGTTTACTGATGATTATGAACGTGACAAACTCTTTTTCATTCTTTGCTGTGCTCAGCTAATCACAACAGGATTCCAAAACACCCATTTAAAAGCTAGGCCTCAGGCCTCTTTTTCGAAGCACTAGTATGCAAAGAAACACAAAACATTAATTAATTCGAGTAGTGAAAGTCATTCTGTTACCCACCCCCTTTACTAATGTTAACCCATTAGTTTATGCTAACTAGCTTCAAGCACGAATAAGCAGCTTTTATAAAGACCTTCTTCATAAGAGCCTCAGGATTCTCCACAAGCCTTTGCCACATAAAAGACATGACATAGACGAAAGCACATTTAAAAATAAGCACATGCTATTATTTAAACAGCCGCAATGAATGTTGACAAAACGAAAAGACAAAGGTAATTTATTATTTGAACGTACTCGCAAATGCAAAAAAGAGCACATAATGTTAATTCCCATATGTTCATGTGAATGCATATTAAACTAGGTTGAGTTAATACAAATCATGCATAAACTCATTAATATTATTAATTCATTATGGAAGTATAACTTAGCGAGTCAAAACACATTTTATTTCACAATCTCGCTTCATCAAACCCCTCATCTGGTGATTTTAAAGTCACCAAAAAATACCCAAAAATTTTACCAAAATTTTAACTTTTGAAGAAATCATATTTTGAACACTCTCTGTGTTAGTATTTCTAAATCCCCTGTCTCAGCAGTTTGTCTGGAACTCTCATATTGAGCTCTACGAAACTCTTCCATTTCTATCTCCTTCTCTTGTGCCTTTTTGAGTTTGTAAATCCTTCTCTTTTCCCTCACATGCTTCTTTCTCTTGTGAATCATGCAACTAATTTTTAACAAAAGTGTCACTGTAACTATGATTATTACAGGATAAAGTACTTTGCCAATGATTGAACTGCCAATTTCTCTAAACTATTTTCCAATGGCCTCAAACCTTTTGCTCAGACGTTCCGCAAAATTGTCACTTTCCATGGGTTCGATTTCTGAGTGAAATTCAGTGATATTTTTGATAAGCATCTCAATATTCTGGCTCTTATCTGGGATATAAGTATAGCAATGCTGGACATGTAAAATCCAGCAGACTCCTCCCTCTTTTGCTAGCAAAATGTCTAATGCAAGACGGTTCTGCATAACCATGCTTCTTGTGGCAACAAGTTCAGTGTTAACTAATTGAAAACCACTTGCAGTGTCTGTGGACAACCTATCTACAATTGTGGAAACCTTTCTGATTTTGATTGCATTCAGAGTTATTCCCACCATAGGAATTATTGCACCAAATATGTCACCCATGATCTCTGAAAAACTTTCTCTCCTGTATCTGTTCAGGTGTTTGCCAATTTCGAATGAACCTTCTGCATTTCTGTCCACATGAAAGATTTTTGGAAAAACTAAACCAAGGTAGCACGTCCCATACCAATGGTTCGGGAGGCTAAAGTAAGCTTAGTTCCCACAAACAAAATAAATTCCAGGAAAAATTGGATCTTTGCCACCTTTAAATCCCCATCCCCTATGATACGATAAGTATCCTCGCATTGACTAGCACCCACAAAGTAATTATCGTACAATGTGTTCACTATTCTAATACAGAATTTTCCACTAACAGGATCATCTATGTGAATAGCAGCATAACTATTTCCACCATTGAGCTTCTCATCCTCGAGCTGCCAAAATTTAGATTTAGTCTGTTTCAGCATCTCATTTCTCTTATAAATCGCCCTTCTCTCTTCAACTAACTTCAGGAAAGATTTTTCCTCATCTCTCATTTTGCATGTTAAATTGTTCTTGTAAGCATATTTATAGGTAAGTTCATTAGTTACCAAAAAGAATTCCCTCATCTGTTTAGCAGGTCTAACTTTGTTTAAGCTATTTACAGCTTTCAGGTTAGCAAAAATGTCGTCATAGTCCGAGTAATAGTACTCCAGACGACCTGTTTGATAGAACAAGCTAGCTATAACACTGCATGTAATGCCATAAGTAAGGGGAAGCATGTTATACTTAACCCCCTCTGAAACTGAAGCAGGAAGCTTCACACAGATGTAGCAATCCTTCACATCCATGACTTTTACCTAGTCTTGAGAAAGAATTAGTAGAAAAATCACCAACAGATCTATCTTGGTGGAACTCTGGTTTGTGCTCAATAACTCTATTGGTTTTGCCTGCAACATTATGAACAGCTTGTTTAGATTCAGCTTTGCTTGTCATGTTAGCTTTATAATCCTCTTTATCTATACCAAAAGGAAAGATGACTGCCAAAATTAACCAAACCAAGATAATTAGAATCACACAAATAGAAGACATTTTACAGCATCTTCTAAAAATAGCACACCTTGAATTGTCAGTGATAGGCATCTTTTTTTTTTTTTACAAAGTTTTGACTAAAATCAAATTCAAAAACAAAAATTTAAAAATAGTACTTATATACACCTCCCCTTTTAAATGTTTTTAAAAAAATGTTTAGTAACCCTCTAACAGCTTTTCTTCGATCTTGCGTCTTACATCAATGTGTTTTTCCAGCTAACACAATTTCTTTGACCTTGTGTCACCTAACACAATTTCTTCAGCCTTATGCCAAAAATAAACCTCAACCTAAAGAAAACTATTCTAATCAATGTCACTGGTTTCCTCCAAATCCTCCTGACTACTGCTACCGATTTCCACTACTGGTGGAATTATAATATAGGTCCATTCAGGGGTCTTGTACTTTTGATTTGGCTTTAATGGTCTTTTGCCCCTACTGCTAATCACTTCAATTTTCTTTCCTGCTTAACTTTTCTTATCAGAGTCACCCTTTTGACTTGATATCTCATTAATCTGTTGCTTTGACTTGTTCACTAGTTTGAATTTTAGATTTTCTCTTGGCCAATTATCTCCTTTTCTTAAGAATTTCTTCTTAGGCTCAGTTTCGTTACACTCAGCTTTCCAAGCCCTTTTTCTGAATTTTCTTATTCCAGACTCTTCATCACTCTCATCCGAATCTGTTTCAGAGATTTCAAATTTATGTCTAGGATCTTCTTTACTCAGCAGCTTCACTCCGTTAGGAACATCACCCTTATAGCTGGTACTCGGTAATTCTTCTTCTTCTTCTTCTTCTGGAATTACTTCTAACTTCCCAGTTTCAAAATTCTTGTTCCTGCTTTCAGAGCTTTCAATCTGCTTTTCAATACTCTCCTGATCTTGATTTTCTCTTGACTCAGATTCTTTTTCTGATACTTTTTCTAGAACATTTTCATCATTTTCTGAATCTAGAATCACAATCTCTAGATCTTTTTCATTCAATGCCTGATCCGCATCTGAATCTTCCAGATATCGACCTTCCTGTCGATTTTCAGAATCTGAATTCTCAGGTTCTTCTTCAGAGTCTGAATCAGTTGTTGTGTCGTCACTATCCTCATCAGGATTATCAGGAGGTGGTACACGAATAGTATGACTTGCATGCACCCACCTTTTCAAACCTTTGCATTTAACTGCATTTGTTGTGACTAGTATCACCTGTCTTGCTTTTTGCCACCTGGGTACTAAACAGTTTCTTCTTCGGTGAACCTTTGTCCTCACCCAGTCACCTGGTAACAAATCATGAGCTTGCTCCTTTTCTTTTGAAATTACATCTGTTCCCACCTGATGGAATACAGAAGTTACCACGTCAGACCGGTTCTTACAGTATTCCATAATTGCACTTTCATTAATGCTTAACACTTTTCCAACTGGTATAAATGCTTGTCTCATTACTCTCCCCATAAGTATGTCATGGGGGCTTAAACCTGTCTTTTTATCTGGTGTGCTTCTCAAAGACATTAAGACAAGTGGAAGTGCATCTGTCCACTTCATTCCTGTAGCTAGGCACATTTTTCCAATTCGATTCGATTCGAATAATTTTTATTTCGATTACAAGATCATAAAAGATATACATTACAATCTATATGAAATTTAAAACCGTATTAAACAGCATTAGTGATCAGAATAAAACTAAAAGTGGGAAATTTAGTACAGATTTAAAATCATCTTGAATCTTCAAAGCTTTTACACAAGCATTTTTACACAACGACTTCGAGTGTACCATATAGAGGTTAAAAATTTGGATAGTGCAAAAACTACAGTAGGGGACAAATCTGTCTTTAGGACTCTGTAAGCGGGTGAAAAAGTTCTGAATCCAAGATTCCTGAGCAAGGGGACTAGCCAGTATTTCCTGCTCCTCTCGTAGCCCCTGCAAAAGAAGATAACATGGACGTCGTTCTCCTTCGGGTGTGCACATACCGGGCAAGTTTCTGAGGAGGAGCGAGAAGACCAGGATGCTGTAAATGACGCTAGGGGAAGAGTTCCATATCTCCATTGGAGAAATAATTTCCTAGTCAGTTGTGGGGTAATGGCATCTAAGACACTTTCGAGTTGATAGGAGTCTTTTGTTTTTGTGAACTGGTTGGCCAATGATTCGTCCCGGGTACCTTCTGTAGCTCTAAAGAGCATGTGTTCATAATAAGCTCTCGCCAGTACCTTTTTCGGGATCTTTGGACAGGTGTTTAATGGGTCCAGCCATAGTTCAGGGAGTCTGATTGCCTCCAGCGTTCCCTTGATGTATATGGGCCATGAAATTCTTTTGGCGTTGGGTAACTCTAAAAATTCCTGCAACTCAGCTTTATAATTTGAAAGGTCTGGACTACTCCATAGACACCGCCAGAATGTCAAAGGCTTGAGACCCAGCTCCTCCGTTATTGGTCGAATGCCCAGGTCCAGTCTGAGCGGGAGTAATGGAGTACTCTGCGGAAGAGCAACTATCTGCCTCAGGAATTTATTCTCAGTTGTTAATAATTTGGATGATGGAATGTGACCCCATAATTCACCCCCATATGTGACACCCCCCCGGGCTTGGGGTTTGTAAATATGGATAATGGGGCTAAGTGGACGGTAGGGGTATTTGTTCACCAGTCTCATAGTGCCACCCGCCAACTGTGCCAGTTTGATGTTCACTTTCGACTGGTGGGACGACCACGTTAAGTTTTCATTGAGGGTGATCCCCAAATATTCAATTATGTGTACCCGTTCCAATTGGACTGTTCCCAACCTAGGTGGTGCACGGTTATGGGGCTTGGGGTTGAGAATCATATATTTAGTCTTTTGTGGGTTGATTTCAAGTCCCCGGTCTAGGCAAAACTGTAAGAACCCGTCCAAAACACGTTGAATGCCCATAGGGGATTTGGACAGCAGCAGGGTGTCATCTGCAAACATAATTGCAGGCACCCTGCTGCCAGCAAGTTTTGGGGCGTCAGTGTTGGGGATCCTGGTCAGGTGGGCAACTACCCCGTTCACAAAGAGGCAGAACAGGGTCGGTGCGAGCACGCAACCCTGTCTTACCCCTCTGCGAACGGGGAACCTTTTGGTTAACTTGCCACCTCTGCCACACCTAACACGGGCATAGTTATTATGGTGCAATCTCATCAGGATGGCCAAGATATCTCCAGGGACATTCAACTCCTCCATGACTTTCCATAGTTTTGCTCTCGGTACCAAATCAAAGGCGGCACGCAAGTCTACAAAGACTGTATACAAGGTACCGCCCTCAATTACAGCTGTTCTCCAAAATAGGAGGTTCAGCCTAAAAATTTGATCTATTGTGGACACCCCCTGTCTGAATCCCGCCTGATAGGGGGTCAGGACACCCGCCTCCTCTACCCAATCCTGTAACCGGTCCAAAATCAGTCTACCAAAGAGCTTTTGGGATATGTCAATAAGACTGATTGGACGATAGTTGGCTGGGAGCAGAGGGGACCCCTTTTTATAAATTGGAACCACCTCTGCACCCAGCCAAGTATCCGGGACCTCCATACCCTCCAGAATGGCGTTACATATCAATGTGAGGTAAGGGGCCCATATCCGTGGTTCCTGCTTAAATAGGTCCCCAGGTACCCCATCAAGACCAGGTGCTTTCCCTGCGGACAGCCCTTCTATAGCCACCCTCACCTCTTTTTCAGTAAAACGGTCACCAATTGGACCTCGAACTGTCATACTGTTTGGAGTATTGGGCGACCCTTCTTCTGCTGAGTACAGAGACTCAAAATGACTCTGCCATAAGCTAGGAGCTATATTAGGCTCAATTGCTGGGGATAAGTCTTCTGTGCCGTTGGAGACTAAACGCCAGAATTTGCGCGAGTCTTTGATGGTTAGGGATTTTGAGAGGTTTTCCCAGTATTCTTGATCCCATTCGGCCCTCGCATCCACCAGGAGCTTTCTATAGGATCTTCTCCTGTCTTGAATTTCCTCCCTGCTTTTACCTCCCTTAATAGCAAGTAGCAGTTTGGCCTTAGATTCCCTACAGGTAGCGTTATACCAGGTCTTCTTGGCTGGGGGTCCTATTCTTTTCCCAGGCTTTGAAAACAGATCTAGCTCCAGGGTACTAATTAGATCTGCGTGTGTCTGAGCAAGCTTTTCTCTATTGGCTACACCTTCCACCTCCTTCCCTATCTGAAAAGCCTTCTCCAAGAGCGGGATGATCCTTGCGTATAGTTTTGGTATTCTGTCTTCGCTAGTGGCCAATTTCTCCCACCTGACTTTTCTCCTATTATTTTCTAATAGGAGTCCTGACTTGTCTTTATCCATGCCAGGCGAGATATCCTCATTCCCTGGTGAGATATAAGAAAGTTCCAGGGCATTGTGGTCACTGTCCCTTCTCTCAATGACTTTAAAGTCAACTACTTGTGACCACATTGCTAATTTGACAAGGATGTAATCTAGTCTCGATTCTCTACCGGTTTTGTTGTAGGTACAGATACTTGGTGTGTCCGATTTGCAACGACCATTGCAGGCCCTTAGACCTTGGTTTAGAGTGAGGGCAGTTATCTGCAAGGCCAGGGGGGTCCAGGCTCTGGGGGGCTGCGCCACCGTCTCAGGGACCAGCCAACGTGAGTCTTCCTCGAAGGAGGGGCCATCACATAGGCCTGATAGTGGTTCATACTGTGAGTTTAAATCACCTCCCACCAGGCATGGAAGTTCCCAGGGAATACCATCAAGGAACACGGAGAGTTGCTCTATGGTGCTAGATTCTTTTGACATGGGTACCGGCCTTGAGTATATATTTATGACTACCAGTTTCGAGGAATTTGGCCACTCTAGTAGGATCGCCAGAATATCGTCGGAATAAGTTTCCAAACAGGTAGCCTGGCAGCCTAGATCCGTTGCTACCCATGTCGCGAGTCCTCCCGATGGCCTGCCCCTTCCCCCCCACTTAGCGGGTTTAGAAAAGACTGCATATCCCTGGAATAAGAGTTCCTCACGCGCCCAGGCCTCCTGAAAAAGTAAAATATTTTTCGATCCAATAAAAGAAACCCAGTCTGTGGAGTCAATTTTACCTGCTAATCCTGCGACATTCCATGAAATCAGAGTTAGTGGGAATGGTTTGGTAGTAGGTGGGCCTATGGTGGTGGTATTAACAACACTAATCTCCGAGGTGTCTATCTGAATTGGGGGTGAGTGGACCAGAGCCAATCTTTGATTAGTATGGATCACAATTGGGTCCTCTAAGATAGGCTCTGGGGCTAAATTTGGTTCCAATGCATTTTGCACCCTTGTGTGTGATGTGGGTACTGGGGGTGAACTATTCCCCATCTGTTCTGATGCGGGCAATTCACACCCCTCATTATCCCAGTGTCAATCCACCATTTCTAAGCTGCTGTATCTATTGTAGGTAGGGAAATGGGCTGGATAATGCATTCTATGGGGCCCTGGAATTCCTCTCGTAAATCCTCCCCCGCCGCCCCTCCTCCTTGAGATTGTTTCCCAACCTCCCTCCTCCCCATATGGTAGAAAGTGATCTATGGGTCTTCCCCTGTAGTTAAGTGGGGCGCTTCTCTCCCTGCGGCAATTTTCCCAGTCATCCAACAACTCTTGGTGGTGCCCCCATCTCTGATCCTCCAAGTTGTGTAGGCTTGATGGGTAGAAGAATTAGAGGGGGAGGGGTTGGATGTTGCTGCCCAGGTCGTCAGGGGCCCAGGCACAGATGTAAGCAGCGGTGCCTGGCTCTCTGAAGGTGACCAAAACGCAGTCTCCCCTTAATGATTTTCTGGAGTATCCTACCCACGTAGCCCGCCTGACCATAGAAATGTCACTAGTTATTCCTCTCGGGAGCGGTCTGTATGTGGATAACCAGCTAATAACCTTATTCCTGAGTGAGGATGTTGATTCAGATGTCAGGGGTTTTAATTCCGGAACCCCTGCCAAGACTAAGGAATAAGGGGCAGCCTCTGGGGGAAGATTGACAGGTTTTGGTTTGCGGGTATTATTGGATTTCTCTCCCGTAAGTGTTGAATCTCCCTTGGTGTTAGTCTGGGTAGGAGCAGTATCTTTAGGCGGGGGGATGGTAATGGGAGTGGCAGTTAGTGTTTGTGGAGTTAATGGAGGAGCGTTGTTGGTATTGAGGTTAGGCGGGGGTTGGAGTGTCTTATTAGGGATGGCTATTGGGTTGTGGGAGTCAGTGGGGGTTAACTTATTCTTTACAACTGTTGTAGATTCATTACCCTTTTTAGCCTTTGGATCGGGGCCCCCTTTCACTACTTTAGCTCCATTAAGATCAAGTTTCTTCGAATCAGCTAGTTGCACAGTGGATTTTTCGATATTAACTAGCCTTGCTTCGATCTTGATCAATTGAGCTTCAAGGGGGCTCAATAGCGACCTGAGAAGTGTACCAATGTCCTCCAGTGTGATGTCATCGCTGGAGTTATCCACTAGAGTCATATTTGTGGCCGGTGGTGGTACCGTTGTACTATGGATTATGGGGGTAGTTGTTGTACCCTGCTTCTCTAAATTGATGACTGTAGTGCCTCCCTTCGCCCCTTTTCTCCTTGGTGGTTTAGATTTTGGGGACTTTAGCCTATTAGCTTCTTTAACTTCTTTGTTTTGACCCCCCCTCTTTTTTTGTATGGCACCTTCCCTGTCCCCCCTATCTCTATCGGGGCTAGACTCTTTGTCATTAACTACCACTGTTTTCGGCTCGAGAGTTGGGAGAAAAATTCCTGGTGAGGTATGGGGCAATTGGGTGTTTGGGAGAGCCATTAGACTCATGTCCTCAATTTCACTGGGAGTCTCGATTGTAAAATCAGGATCATTAGTAGTTGCATTAGGTGATTGATGAATTACCTGGTCAGTCAATTCGTTGATTATGAGTTCAGGCCTCCCCTCCGGAGTTCTGGCTTGAGCCATTGGCCCCATTAAAGATCTTCTAACCCAGTCAATTTCCTGGGAAATTCTTCTTTCCAAAACCTCAATTTCCTCAATCAGAAGAGATCCGGCTTTGACGAAGTAATTGTCAATGGGGCCCTTTGCGGCTACAGCCGCAGCTAGTGTCGATTTGCTTCTGGTTTCTCTAGTGCTCATTGCTCCGTGGATTGGGAAACCAGATGTGGCGATAGAAAGGGGGGGGGCCCGGACCGGACTCTCCCGTACTCGAACGGCCTCAAACGGCCCGCTCTTTGCCCGGTCTTTGCCCCGAGCTCCGTCCCGCGTCGCGGTGGCGATTGCGCCTGTAAAGTACGAGGAGGCTGGGGACGTGGCCGCCGGGGGAAGAGGCACCAGCTGTGTGGAATGGAGGATGCTGGTCCTCGCAGTCCCCCGGTAGGCTCCACGCACTGAGTTCTCAACAAAGGGCTCGACCTGGGCCGTTCTCTACTGGGAGCGAGTGTGCTCTCCACCGACTGCGGAGCCGCTCACACCAGGTGAAAACAGCCTCAGGGAGCAGATGAGCGGTACCCGCGAAGCGGGTGTCGCGAAAGGTGGCGGAAGAACTGGCAGCCTCAAAGTGCAGGTAGAAGTCTGGATCTATCCTCGTGGCAGAAGGTGATTTACTGAATAAGGCACCCGAGCAGCCGGTGTTCCCAAAGGCAGTTATTGCTGGAGGCTGGGGGCGTGGCCGCCGGGGGAAGAGGCACCAGCTGTGTGGAATGGAGGATGCTGGTCCTCGCTGTCCCCCGGTAGGCTCCACGCACTGAGTTCTCAACAAAGGGCTCGACCTGGGCTGTTCTCTACTGGGAGCGAGTGTACTCTCCGCCGACTGCAAAGCTGCTCACACCAGGTGAAAACAGCCTCAGGGAGCAGATGAGCGGCACCCGCGAAGCGGGTGTCGCGAAAGGTGGCGGAAGAACTGGCAGCCTCAAAGTGCAGGCAGAAGTCTGGATCTATCCTCGTGGCAGAAGGTGATTTCCTGAATAAGGCACCCGAGCAGCCGGTGTTCCGAGAGGCAGTTATTGCTGGAGGCTGGGGGCGAGGCCGCCGGGGGAGGAGGCACCAGCTGTGTGGAATGGAGGATGCTGGTCCTCGCAGTCCACCGGTAGGCTCCACGCACTGAGTTCTCAACAGAGGGCTCGACCTGGGCCGTTCTCTCCTGGGAGCGAGTGTGCTCTCCGCCGACTGCGGAGCCGCTCACACCAGGTGAAAACAGCCTCAGGGAGCAGATGAGCGGCACCCACGAAGCGGGTGTCGCGAAAGGTGGCGGAAGAACTGGCAGCCTCAAAGTGCAGGCAGAAGTCTGGATCTATCCTCGTGGCAGAAGGTGATTTCCTGGTATAAATGCTTGTCTCATTACTCTCCCCATAAGTATGTCATGGGGGCTTAAACCTGTCTTTTTATCTGGTGTGCTTCTCAAAGACATTAAGACAAGTGGAAGTGCATCTGTCCACTTCATTCCTGTAGCTAGGCACATTTTTCCAATTTCCAAGTCTATTTTTAATTGTCCCATTAATTTGCTCTACAACACCTGATCCTGATGCTTCTGGTCTGTATGCACAGTGTAGTTTTTGTTTTATGTTTAAAGCTTCACAAATCAATTTTAGCAATCTGTTTTCAAAGTGTGTGCCACGATCACTTTCAACGGTGACTGGAAATCCATACCTTGGTATGATCTCCCTTAAAAGCAATTTTGCCACAGTAACTGAGTCATTGTGACGAGTTGGAAACGCTTCCACCCATCTTGAAAATAGACAGACAATCACAAGGACATATCTTAATTTGTTGTGGGGTGGCATGTCAATGAAATCCATCTGCAACCTGGTAAAAGGACCACCCTCCCATCCTATGGTTCCCATGCTCACAACTGTTTTTCTGTTTGGATTGATCTGTTGGCAGATCAAGCATCTCTGGCAAAGTGATTCTGCAATAATACTAAATTTTGGATTATACCACGGCTGCCTGAACATCCTAATCACAGAATCTCTTCCTAAATGTCCTGGACCATGATACATCCGTGCCATGTCAGCAATCATGCAATTTGGCAAAACAGGTCTGTCATCTTTGTAAACCCAAACCTCATCTTCCTCCCTCTGTCTGCAACCTTCTTTCAGCCATGTGTTTTTCTCCTCATCATCTGCCTCATCTTGTAGATCTTTCACTCCCTGCCATGTTTCAACTACAGATATTAGCATGAGAGAGTTCAGAATATGATCATTGTCTTTTTCCCGATTGATTGAAAAATTGTTTTTTGCCCAGTAATGTGCAATTCCATCAGCAAAAGAATTACCTTTAGTAATATAGTCTTCTCCCTTTTTATGAGCTGCACATTTCACAACAGCAATTTTTTCTGGTAACTGAATGCCATCAATCAATCTTTTGATCAATTTTCCATTCCTGATCGGTGTTCCCGCAGAAGTTAAATAGCCTCTTTGAAACCAAAGCTGGCCATAGTCATGGACTACGCCATATCCATACTGACTATCAGTCACTATTGTAACCTTTTTCCCTTTTGCTCTTTCACATGCACGAATTAAAGCAATTAATTCTGCCACTTGATCTGAACGAATTCCTTCAAGAGTTTAACCTTCAACTACTTCTGCAACTGTGCAAACTGAATATGCTCCTCTCAGAATGCCCTCATCTGTTCTTAGGCAAGAGCCATCAACAAAGTAAACAATGTCTGACTCTGGCAAGGGAACATCTTTTATGTCTTTTCTAGGTTTGGTACAGTATTCCAAAACATCCAAGCACTCGTGATCAACATCAGTCTCATTTTTTATTTCAGTAATAACACCATCAGACAACAATGTGGAAGGGTTTAAATTCACACATCTTGCAATCAAGACATTATCTGATCCCAGAATAACCTTTTCATATTTGGTCAATCTGTTACTCGATAAGTGTTGTGTCTTGCTTCTGGTAAGGAGAGTTTCAACTGAATGAGGTACATACACTTTCACAGGAATCCCCATTATTATTCCTTCACTTTGCTCAAGGCTTACACTTGTTGCAGCCACTGCTTTTAAGCAACCTGGCAATGCTTTTGCAACAGGATCAAGAACAGCTGAAAAGTAAGCTATCGGCTTTCTCAGTTTTCCATGTCTTTGAATCAGAACTGATAATGCACAACCTTCCCTTTCACTGCAATACAGCTCAAATTCTTTGTCGTAGTCCGGCATTCCCAATGCTGGAGCTTCACACAGACTTTTCTTTAGCTGCTCAAAAGCCTCTAACTCAGTTTTTGTCAAAATAATCGGGTCTTTTATGGCTGCTTTTGTCAGTCTTTGTAGTGGTTTCGCAATTACTGAAAATCCACTAATCCATTGACGACAATAACCTACCATTCCTAGAAACATTCTGACCTGTCTCTGTGTTGTTGTAGGTTGTATTGCTAGAATCATTTTTATTCTCTCAACTGTCACTTGTCTAATTCCCTTTGCAATTCTGTGACTAAGGTATTTTACTTCTTGCTTGCAAAACTCTAATTTTGCAGGTGACACTTTATGTCCCTCATCTGCCAAATGATTCAAAAGTGTAATGGTATCTGTTACACAATTTGCTCGTGTATTTGCAGCCACTAGAAGATCATCAATATACTGGACCAATGTTGATTTTCCAGGCAAATCTAGATCTTCCAAAGATTTCCTTAACAACTGATTAAAGATAGATGGACTCTCAGTATACCCCTGAGGAATATGACACCATGCTAAGATACGATCTTGGAATCTGAACGCAAAAATTTGTTGGCTCTCTGGATGCAGTGGAACTGTAAAGAAGGCATTACACAGGTCTATGACCGTGTACCATTCTGCATCATGCGGAATCTGATATAGAATTACCGCTGGGTTTGGTACAACTGGGCAACAAGGAACAACTATTTGATTAACCTTTCTCAGGTCCTGAACTATTCTGTAAGTTCCATTTGGCTTTTTGATTCCCATAATCGGTGAATTACATGGACTGCTCTCGATCTCTTTTAAAACACCTTGCTGTATGAATTTCTCAATCACCGGAATGACACCCTCAATAGTTTCAGCTTTCATTTTGTACTGAGGAATGTTTGGAAATCTATTCCTTGCTTTACAGTAATTTTTACTGGGTCTACATGTTTCATTAAACCCATTTCATCTCCAGTTAAATCCCAAATTTTCTGATTAACTGCCACTTTCAGTTCTTCAGGCAGATTGTTTTTATCAAAAGCAGGAAACCGTTTATTTTCTTCTTCAATCATTAGCATTGTTAATTTGTACAGACCATCTTCTTCTAAAGTTAGGAGCTCAATACCATCCAGTGAGCAATATATCTTGGAGTTCATCTTACACAAAACGTCCCTCCCTAACAGGTTAACTGGACTGCTATTACAGACTACAAATCTGTGTTTATCTTTGTAATTTCCAATCTCAATGTTAACTGGTTCTGTTAAATCTGTTTTAATCTGTTGATTTGCTACACCTTCTACTTGGATGGACTCACCAGAGAGAGGAAGGTTTTCAATTTCCACTGATCTAACAGTAGAACGGGTAGCACCAGTATCCACAAGAAAAGTGATTTTTACATCATTCACTTTACCATTTACAAATGGACCTGACTGATCTACCTCAAGAGTGGCTCCAAGCACACACTCTTCTTCCTCTCTCAGGCACCGTCATGAGTAATCCTCTGAGTCACTGCTTTCATTTTCCTTTAACCAAAATTGTTGAGAAACATTTGACACATTCACTCTTTGTGATCTATTTACCTGGTCACCTCCGCAGAATCCCGTCTCAGGACTGAACCTTTGCACATTCATACAATTTGGAAGTGGAGGCTGTGGAATTTGTCTCTGCTGATTCAATTGGCTCTGCTGATTCAATAACTGTCGCTGTAGCTGATGCTGCTGACTTATTTCATTTAACTGTCGCTGTAGCTGTTGCTGCTGATTTATCTCATTCTGCATCTGTGGATTTAATTATGAATTTTAAAATTTCTGGGCGGATTCTTACACTCACGCTTCCAGTGTCCAATCTCACCGCAATTAAAACATGGGAGCTTCTGCTTAAGATCTTCAATATTTACATTAAATTTTGGTTTGGTGAAGTTCCCCTTAAACTTGCCTTGATTCTGCTGAACATTTTTTTTTTCTAAGGTTGCTATTTGCTGTTCAGCTACCTTCACTTGTGCCCACATTGCTTTTTCCTTAAGCTTTTTCTGCTTTGCATCTATCTCATCACCGCAGTATTTTATTTTTCTCAGGATGTCATTAACTGTAAGTGATTGCCAACCGACAATTCCGTTTCTAATCATCTCACCAATTTCAGGTCTCAAGCCATAAACAAATCTGTATATGAAATGGTTCATATCCTTTTCACTTAATTTCTCCTAACCACTGTATTGTTTAAATACAAGCAGTAATCTTTCATAAAATGAATGTACTGACTCTTTTGGTTCCTGATTTGTTCTGTCAATTTTAACCCAATCTACTTCTTTTGGAGGAATCTTGTTTTTCAGCCACACAATTACCTTGTCATAGAAATCCATGACATCAGCTGAAGGAGCACCTGTTACTTTATTCCGAGCTGGTTCTTCTTTGGGCCAACCTACAGAGATTTTACATTCTGTCCAAAGATCTGATGGGACAACAATGTCAAAGAATCCATCAAGATCAATCCACAGAACTTTTGAAACTTTAATGAACCTGCCTACCTGACGATACCATTCTACTGGCTTTTCTCTCAGCAGAGGAAAATCATTTGTAAAGAGTAAAATATCCTGCCTTGTCCATGGGACATGAACATAACCTCTGCCAGCTATTTCCCTCATAGGAAACTCAGTTGCAACAACTTCCCCTCTTTCTCTTTTTTCTTCTTCTCTTTTCTTTGTCCATTTCACTCTCCATTTACTTAATTCACCTAATCTTTTCAGAAACACAATTAATTCTTTTACATGGGTTATTCTTCCTGTTGTGTTTAAGTTTTCAATATTTTTTTCAGAAAAATCTACTCTCTAATGTTTTTGCAGTTGTTTCTGTCTACTCAAATCTATGTCTAATTCAGCAGCCACTTCTTCAAATTGATCATATTTGTTTTTCGTTTTCCATTGTATGCTCTTACAGATAAATAACAATTCATCATCCTGATATTGCTTTAAACAGTCAGTTCCAATTGTGCCAATAATTAATTCTTTTAAATCTGCTTTCAATTTTGCGACATCAAGTTGTTTAGATTCAGGAACTTGTGGGATTAATGGAGTCTGTATTAAATCTGTTTTATTCATGCTCTTTTCTGAAGATCCAGAATCAGATCCTGCAACTGATGGCATCTGACCATTTGACAAACTTTGATTAAAAGTTCAATTTGGCGTTGTTTTTTCTCTATGGATTTCTGATAATTCTGAATAAAAAATTTCAGCTACTTTCGGAATTTCCACATTTAATGGAACAGTCAGAGCTGAGTGTCTATTTTCTCCTTGTTCAAAAACTGGTACAACAGGACCAATTGTTACTGGTACTGTTACTGCTACCATCCCTTTCGTTAATTGCTGTATAAATTCCTCCTTTGCTCTTAAATATTCTGAAATATTTGGCATATTTTCAGGTCCCTCTGCTCTCTTTTCATTTCTCGGGAATTCATTTCTCTGCTCTGGAATCTCTGGATAATTTCTGTTTCCTCTTGGAGTATTAGATTTACTTCTTGACCTTACTCTCTCAGGTAATCTCAAAAATCTGGGTGAATTTTCATCAGCTTCTCTAGGAGGTGCACTAGGAGAGGTTCCTGAAGAAACTCTCGGGGTAGACTGTGAACAACTTGGCTGATAGGGTGGCGAATTAGTAAAAATTTCTTCTAAAACCGCATCATCTAATTCTTCATCAAGATGACCTCTCTTTCCGGTATTCTTTTGACCTGATGTTTCAACAACCATCTCCCTTACAGGGTACAAACCATCATACATGTCTGCTGTTCTCCAACGACGCACTCTATCTTGATGAGTTTCCCTATTTATGTCTAATTTTGGGCCTCTTGATATTCCTCTGTTTTCTCGTTCAAGTTCCATCATTTCAACTTCCCATTCAACTAAAGCCTCAAATTGAGTAGGCCTAGGCTTTGGTATAAGAGCCATCATTTTTTCTCTCAGGTTTTTCAAAACTTTAACATTAAATGATCCATCTTCCGGCCACGCTAATACACCATCATCTTTGGTATATTGCATCCAATTTTCAAACCAAAGAACAGTATGGTAACCATATTCACCTTCCATGTATGCTGCGGGTTTTTGTACTTATGAAGTAATTTTCCACCACGCATTTCAATTTTCTTATCGGGGCTAAATACATTTTTAAATTTCTGAAACCATGAAGGCTTCTTTTCCTCCTTTCCATACCAATAACTCATGATTTAAAACTATTCCGTTTAATTTGGAAAAGATTGTAAGTATTTCTTTGTTGTTCCGCTACTCTAGCCAATCCGTGCTCAAAACTCCCCAACAAACCAATCAGGTTAAGCCACGTTACTACCTTGCTCAACCAATAGAATTACTGTTTCCAGAAAGGACCAACCAGCTAACAGCTCGTTTCGGTCACGTGAACCAATCAGTGCGCTTGCTGTGACGTATGTCAACCAATCGCAGCGCGAACCTTGTGACGTATACTGCCGCTGCAGCTTCGCTGTCTCCGCTCCGCAAACTCACCCCTTCTTTACAAAATATTTTCACAGCGCCATTTTAAAACAATTCTTTTCAATGAAATTCAATTAGTAACTACAGAAAAACAAACCATTTGTCTGTTTCGCTAAACAAAGTGATAGTTTTTATGAATCATTCGAGTTCTCACTATCGTGAAATAGACGACGCTATTTTCACAAAATCATTTTTACACATTTTAACGGAAAACCTGACCATGTATACATGAAATCTTCGGCAGGACTTTAACCCACCAATAGAAATCCTCAATCGCCAGTAAGAATAGACGACGCTTCCTTACCCTTCACTCAAGCTTGGAAAAATCCTATTACTCTTTTCACAGCGAGTTTTAAAACGGGCTCCTAGTCCTTATACTCAAAGTTACGATTTCATAAGCAATCCTCACTTTACATTTAACCTGTCATACCTAGAGTCCCTAAACTTGTGCTGTACGTCCACAACACTAGTGATATAATATCACTAATTTGAAACAGAACAAATGAACTGTGTAACTTCACCTGTTACACTACTCTGCCAGCAACTTAACCAGAAATTTTCACACTGCTGGAAAAAACCTTTCGACTACATATAATAACTGAACAAACTTAACATGTGTTAAACATGTATCACATATATCCTATGTATCTTATATGTAGCATGTCAGTTACCATAGTAACCATAACTCTGCTACCAGAGAATTGATCCAGCGGGCCTAAAGAAATTCTGTCTCAAAAGCTGTACCCTACACCATGATACTCACCTTTAATCATAAACTCATCACAAGGCCCATAAAAGACTGAGACAAGAATTAGCCAACTGAATCATGTGACCTAATTAATCGGAACTATTCTTAAAACTATTTAAACATTTATATACAACTGCAGTTTATCATTATCATGTTTATAAATGAAAACATTTAATTAAGTCACCTAGGCAATGGATTAACTGATGGTAACTAGACTCAAAATAATCAAGACCAGCTTGTCATTTCAAAATCTTCTTTAATTAATAAATCTTTTATTAGCAATTAATAAGCAACATTTTATTAAGTAAAGGCACATTAGACTGTCAGTTCAAAACAAAACAGCACGAAAAGTATTTAAGCGGAAAGAATGTCATTCCCTAAACCCTATTTCCCTGTCTAAACTTATTTAAAACCTAAGAAAAGATATTAGTTCATTCTCCCTTACGTGAGTCAAAAGTCCGTCAGCATCTCACGTCCTTCAGGATTCAGAAACGAGCCAGCAAAACTCCTCCCAAGGGGCAAAGTTTTATACCTTTTCTCTATCTAAAACTAACTAAAAGAATACTTTTTAAAAGACATCCAGCGATTCGATTGGCTGACAGCCGTCAGTCCACATGAAGTCATTGCCTCTTCATTCCGAAATCGTGCTTTTCTAAAACATCTTTGTCTATTGTCTACAAGTGACATTAGCTTCCGACGTCCTTTGCAACAATTTATTGAATAACAGTTCGTTGCTTCCTCAGCTTGGCTTTTCTGCTGTATCCTGTCCTTGGAAAATTATACAACACGGAGCACATCCTGCACAGTTCCTCATATTTTGTTTACTGATGATTATGAACGTGACAAACTTTTTCATTCTTTGCTGTGCTCAGCTCATCACGAAGGGATTCCAAAACACCCATTTAAAAGCTAGGCTCAGGCCTCTTTTTCGAAGCACTAGTATGCAAAGAAACACAAAACATTAATTAATTTGAGTAATGAAAGTCATTCTGTTACCCACCCCCTTTACTAATGTTAACCCATTAGTTTATGTTAACTAGCTTCAAGCACGAATAAGCAGTTTTTATAAAGACCTTCTTCACACAAGCCTCAGGATTCTCCACGAGCCTTTGCCACATAAAAGACATGACATAGACGAAAGCACATTTAAAAATAAGCACATGCTATTATTTAAACAGCCGCAATTAATGTTGACAAAACGGAAAGACAAAGTTAATTTATTATTTTAACGTACTCGCAAATGCAACAAAGAGCACATAATGTTAATTCCCATATGTTCATGTGAATGCATATTGAACTAGGTTGAATTAATACAAATCATGCATAAACTCATTATATTATTAATTCATTATGGAAGTATAGCTTAGCGAGTCAAAACACATTTTATTTCACAATCTCTCTTCATCAGAACCAATTGTTTAGACAAAGCGCTACGAGTAGCTCCTGTATCAACCAGAAACTGATCAGTAGAACCCAAAATATGTGCTGTAACATAAGGACCCCTCTGATCTACTGGAACTTCAACTGATTCCTTACCCCATCCTACACAATCCTATGCATAAGCAGAATCACGCGACTCAGGCTGCGCATAATCAGACATTTGATATTGGTTGCACCTATCAAAAGTATTGAACCCATTTTGTACCCGCACATTAGAATCAAACCTAGCACGATTATTCATGGCACCTCTAGGTCCTGAGTTCCCCGAGCGGTTCCTCATGGATCTTCGGCCACGGACATAGCGCTCTGAGCGCAACAATGGACACTCATCTGCCCAATTACCAAATTTCTTACAATACGCGCATTGATTAGTAGCCAAAAAAAAACGAGTAGAGGAGGAATTAGAAAATCCTCGTCCGCCTCTATCGTTACCTCGAAGAGGTGCACCATGGACCTGAGATAACATAACTTTTGTTTTAAATGTCCAAGAGCTTTCACTGGCTTTCAAACGGCTAGCCACTCCTGGTAATAGGTTCGTAACATACTTATCTACAAATAAGTGACGGCCCGTATCGTTCCTTAGCGACTGGCCACTAAAATCATGAAAAGCTTCCTCAAAACGTGTGAAGAAATCTGAAACCGATTTATCTGTCTTTTGTTTACAAGATGCTAAAACAGTTCAATCAATCTTTTTAGGGGGAATAATCGTTTTTAATTTAGCTAATATTGCACCGGGGAGATCTAAAATCAATTGACATGGCTTTTGCGCTGGTTCCCTGTCCGTATCTTCCCTCTCTATCTCCTTCCATACTGCCCCGTACACTGTGCTATCATCTACTTTACGCACGGATCGCCACATATTGGGCAGCAATATGAGCCCGAAAAATAAATCGATATCAGCCAGCGTCATGGTACAAGAATTTAAAGCTCCCTCGGCTTCCTCATAAAAGGCGGCAGGATTTTTACGCGGATGAGGCAATGCAGCTTTAAGCGCCATAACATCTGCTCTATTCCAGGGAGTATACACCCAATTATAAATAAAATACCCTTTTGCATCTACAGAATATTTATCGTCACTTAGGAGGAACATATAAAGGCGCAGCCTCTCGCATAGGCTTTGCATGCACTATCGCGGTCTTATCTGTTTCGAAAATAGATGATTGTTTCCCTTCGACCAACCCTGCTTGGTCATCTGCTTTAGCTTTTCGTTTCTCCTCCCGTAGCCGAAGCGCATCATTTCGAAGTTTAACCAGCCGCCTGATCGTATCAGTCACCTGGGAAAGAGGAAAAGGACCTTTACGTAATTGCTTACAATCAATTGCCACATCATCAGGTTCGAGAACATCAGATACTTTTCGAAACAGCTCAACAACTTCATATGCAAAATGTTCAGTAAAATACATCTGCTCTCTATCTTGCCATCCCTTAAAAGTCTCTAAAATATCTGAAACAGTAATAGTATCCTTAAGTGACTGCCGAGCCAGTTTCCTAAGTTCAGCCGCACGGTCGACCGGAATCATGGAGCAGGTATCTGGTTTCGTTCGATCTGTACCGGAATCCTCATCGTCGCCGGATGGAGCGGACGGAACGAAATACGGAGGCGGAGGACGATCTAACAAAGAAAAATCATCTTGCGGTTTATTAAGGACAGGATAAAGAGGTTGTCGAACAGCATATTGGCCAGATATCTGTAATCTGCGCTCCTTTTCCTGTCTCTCTTCCAAATCTTTCGCCTCCTTTTTCCTCAATTCTCGCGCTTTTTCATACACATTCTTCCGTTGCTCTTTCTCAATCAGCGTATTTCTTTCACCCACATTCATACACTTTCAAACATATCTTTTCTAGATTTTTGCTTAAACATACACTGTTCCACATACTCAATTTTTCGCATATCAAACGACCCATACTTCGGCCAACATAACTCAGGATCCTTTCGCGTGTATTTCCTCCACAACGTGCTGTACATTATAGAAGAAAGACCATATTTCACATACATCTCTCTATGAGGCGTCCCCTCTGGGGGAGCCGGCTGCTATTCCTCAATTTTTAACCGGTTATTTCCACAAAAGCAGCACATCCTATGAAGTGCGCTAAAAACAGGCATGCCAAAAATAGTGCAGAATATGCAGTATTATAATCAAAGTAGCACTTAAAGTATCTGTAATACGTTGTGCCATTCAAATCAAAATCGCATTATGGAGAAAAGTCTGCTCATTACCTGCCTATATGTGTTGCAACACATATATTTCACATACACATACACATCAGTGACTAGTCATTCCAAAATTGCCACAGCAAGCGTATCCTAAAACTGCCTTGCCACTCACAGGCTTCCAAAACCCACAGCAAGTACCGTTCAACGGTTCTTACCACTCACGGGGCGTCCAGTCTCCAACTGCCAAGTTCTAAATTCGACCAAACGGCCACTGCACGGCAAGCCAACAGAAGAGATCTCAGTCTAGGACCGGCACTACCTGGATGGTCAGATCGGAAAGAAAGAAAAAAACACCTTGGATGCCAAGACTCGGGTCTCCTCTGGCATGCGTACGCGTCCGCAGCGAGATTCAAATCCTTCGTCACAACCACCCCTTCGGGCATCCGAGTCGCCGATGAGCCCCACGTGTCGGACGCCAATTTGTTGTAAGCAGACCTCAGCTAGGCCTACTTAGTGCAAGGGTTCGCCCTTCTCTGCACAGAGTCCTCAGACCTTAGGAAGAAGTTGGCAATGAAACTGGAAAATACAAAAGCAAAGTTTATTAAACCTTTAAAGGTGGTACTACAGTCCACACAACACCCTTCGGTATTGTATCGAGTAGCACACCGAACTAAAGCACATGGCCCCTTTTATACACAATGAGGGGGCTCAAGAGAAGGCGGTACAAAAGACAAGAGCAGATTTATGACCATTCAAGGACATTTTGAAGGCACAATCGATGAGTGGGCGGAGTTAACAGTCTCCGATAACTAGTAAGCCCATTCCTATCTGGAACCAATTAATAACGGTCGCTGATCCTACTGCGCATGCTGAAAGCGGAGAATCCTAAAAATAGCCTGTTGCTGGGCAGACTCCAGGCGCGGTGAACAAGAAGGTAGGACTAAGCGCATGACGAGCACATGGCAATGTATGGCATACAAAATGGCCGCTACAAATACAAGATGGAGTCGGCACATTTATTATGATAATAACTGATTTGCATATGGCCATGTCTGAACTGGGGTGGTGTGGAGTGCAAAAAAACGATGGGTTTAGGCCCAGATCTCTGTACTGGGGTGAATGCATGACATTGTTCTGCATTCTGTCCATCAATTGTGGTTTTTGCAATTGTCACCCCGAGTGGGATGGGTATGCTCAGACATGAGTCCCATGCACTCCACACCACTGGATTCAAGCAAGCCGGGCTGAAGATGGCTGGAATGCCAGAAACCGGTCACTATTCTCCTCTAGACCAACCAAGATTTAATTATGTTTCTTGAGGCAAGCATGTAATCCTGAATCAGACTGCATGACCGAGTGTGTAGTTATTGTATAGCTCTTCAATTCCTGATGGCACAGCACCCAGGGTAAAAAGAGGCATGGCTAAACACTGATAAGGTCCCAAATGCACGATCTATTGTCAATGCCAATGCTTGTTCTAATTCAGTGTGGGATTTTTAACATTTTGAATTTTGACTTTATTGTTGCTCTAGTATACTTCATAAATTACTTTACACATTGGCCTAAGTTATGCCTGTGAGCTCTGTGCACTACTGCCAGTGGGTTGAGCTCAGGTTGATTTTGTGACTTTAACAGTTCACACTGACAAGGGTTGTGATTATTCCTTAAGGTGGGTAGTCACCCACCTCAAATAATAATCCAGTTTTTTACAGAATGCAATCTGTGGAGGTATATGTTATCTATCTTTTGTTACTTCCTCTGTTTGCAATGCACAACATCAAGGCCTTCAAAAAATAGAGGACCATTCTATGTTTATGAAGGTTGTAAGTCAGTTCACTGCCAGGACACCTTTACAACAACCCAATTCAACTCATATCTTGCATGTGTAGGATTTCAATATATTAACAGGTGCCCTTAGGCTCTAAGCACGGGCGGGTGACCACTTTGAAAGAAATTGGGCAAAATGAGTTGTGGGTCTAATCCCTTGGTGATGCAGCACTGTTACCTGAGGTATATCAAAGGTGTCTGCCACCTGAACTGTGGGTAGACTCTAGATAGATCAGCAATATAAAGCCTAACCATATCATTTATATCTGCCCAGAGGTATATCTCTTCCGCCTAAAGTAAATAACTTTAATTATCAGTTTGTCAGAGTGCATTTGAAAACAGATTTCGAATTTTCTTTAATGTATGCCTTATGTATTTTTGCACCAGGATGGTGTCTATACAAAGGCAGTACACTAGCACTCCCCTGTTGTAGGCATTGCATTGCTGTGTTCCTACCGCTTCAGCAATAATTGTTTGGCAACATATTTCTTTTGGAACCTTATTCTGCTTTCAAACTAAGCCTGTGTGTGTCAAAATCAGCATAACTCTGACTTTGTAAAATAGGTCACCAATGCAAAACCAATGCACAATGAGAACACTACTTTGCGCACAAATTGTTCCAGTGTTACAATGACAAACTAGTAACCATGTAATGTTCTGTTATGACTATTTGTAGAGCTCACAGCTCACCTGGGTGGGTATCTTGATGCTGAAAAGCAGAAGCAGTGTGAGCTTATCCTGGGCCGAGACTAGATAAAGAGCCATATCTTTAGTCTTGTGAAATTCAACAACTAAGGCGGTGGACATTATGTGCAGAGGTAGGTTGCTACAGACTTTGGGAGCTAGGTAGGAGAAGGCATTGGCACTGTATTTAGTTTTGTTTATGCAGGGAATGCGTGTGATTAGGATTCCGGCTGAGTGGAGATATATGGTCGGTATGTGGAATTTAATGCCATTGTTGAGGTAGGTGTGGCCAGTGTTGTGCAAAGCTTTGTATGTGCGAATGAAATGTTTGAAGAGTGCCCATGGTCAGATAGGGAGCCAGTGGAGGTCTTTGAGCGGCAAGGTGATGTGAGTGCAGGCAGATGATCTCTGGTGAGTCTGGCAGCTGAGTTCTCTGTGGTCTTCAGAACTACTCTCAAACCAGCCCCATCCGAAGACCTCTGTCTCTCTCTTAATGATTATTTTATTCATAAAATTACCACCATTAAGGCCAACATCCCCCCTCCCTCCCCATCTTTTGTTGATCCTCAATGTCCTCCCCCAAAAGGTGCACTAATTTCCTTTCCCCCTATCACTCGGGAAAGTCTGACCTCTATAGTGCCACTGATCAAATCCGGCTCTCCGCTTGATCCCTGTCCTGCCCACATCCTCCGCCACGTCTTTGTCTCTTGCCCAGACCCTCCCCTCCATCTCCTTAATAGTTCCCTCTCTCAAGGCATTGTTCCCAACTCCATGAAATCCGCGGTCATTGTGCCCATTCTGAAGAAACCGGGGGCAGATCCTTCTGTCCCGGCCAATTTCCGCCCCATTTCCCTCCTACCTTTCCTGGCTAAGGTACTCGAGCGCTATGTCACCTGCGCTCTGAGTTCCTTTGTGGAGAAACACGGTGCCCTTGCCCCCCGTCAAGCCGGTTTTCGCCCCGCACACTCAACGGAGTCTGTTGTTATGTCGGTCCTTGACACCCTCAGGGAGGGTATGGACACCAATCAGCACCAGGCGCTTGTGCTCCTCGATCTCTCAGCCGCTTTCGATACGGTGGACCACAACATCTTACTTTCCCGTATCGCGGCGGCGGGGATCGGGGGGAGTGCCCTGGTCTGGTTGTCCTCCTTCTTGAGTGACCGCACCCAGGCTGTCCGCCTGGGTGACTATACAGCGGACACCCGAAGAGTTCAGTGCGGGGTTCCCCAGGGCTCCTCTCTCTCTCCCCTCCTATTTAATCTGTATATTGCCCCTCTCATTTTCTCTCTTCAACAGATGGAGGTCACCGTATTTAATTATGCGGATGACCTCCAGCTGGTCTTCAATCTCTCTTCTCCTTCTGCTACACTAAACTTTCAAACTGTGATGCTTCATATCAGGGACTGGATGAACCACAACCACCTTAAACTCAACCCCGATAAAACAGAACTGGTGTTGACGGGCGGTTCATCCAGCCCCTGGTCCCCTCTCTTCTGGCCCCCTTCTCTTGGTCCTTCTCCTGTTCCCTCTCCCTCAGTCAAAACTTTAGGCATTAAACTCAACTCTCAACTCATCCTTCACTCCCAGGTTAGCTCTGTGGTATCTTCTTCCTTTCTCTCACTGCGCACTATTCGCAGGGTGTCCCGATTTTTCACTTTCTCCGCACTTAAACTCATCATTTTGGCCATGGTGGTGTCCCGCCTGGACTACGGGAACGCCCTGTATGCCGGCATTCCCGCATACAGCTTGCGTCGCCTTCAACAAATACAGAACCAGGCGGCCCGCCTGGCCTTCAATCTCCCCAAATTCAACCACTCTACCCCTCTTTTGAAATCACTGCACTGGCTCCCCGTGCGAGCTAGAATTCAATTCAAGCTTGCATGCATTACTTTCCTGGCCCGCACCAGTTCGGCGCCAGCTTTCATCTCCTCTGAGATCGTCCCTTATGTCCCCACTAGGGCTCTACGATCCTCCACCCAGTCCCTCCTTACCATCCCACGCTTCCGGAGAAAGAAGTGGGGTGGATCTAAATTCGCTGTCCTCGCCCCCACCCTCTGGAATTCCCTTCCCTTTGAACTTCGCTCCATCCCCCTCTATTCACAATTCCGTAAAAGCCTCAAAACCCATCTTTTTACAAAATCCTTTGACTAATGGCCCGCTTTGACCTCCCTGTCGCCACCCTCAGTCCCCGTTAGCTACAGCGCCAAGAAGCCGCTGGTATACGTGCGCTTAAGAAGAACTTTTAAACTCAAACTCAAACTCTTCTGGTTAGCTGGCTTTGATTCCTATATAGAGTTTGTTGCCATTGTCCAAATTATTGTTAATGAGGGCCTGGGTCAGAGTTCTGCAGGTGTTGAAGGGAAGCCACCTTAAAATCTTTTCAAACATCTTGAGTGTGTAGAAACAGGTGGCGGAAACTGCGTTCATTTGGCCTGGCTAAATAGGCTAGTTGTCGACTACAACTCCAAGGATATTTGCATGGGTGGTTGGATTGGGTATTGGTCTGAGATCAGCAGGCCACCTGGGGGAGTCCATAGCGAAGTGTCTTTGCCGAAGATGACTACTTCCGTCTTCTCTGTGTTGAGCTTGAGACAGTTGGTTTTCATACATCTAGTGACTTCAGACATCCAGGGGGAGAAGTTGATCTGGGGGTTCGGTGTTTTGTAAGAGAGGGAGAGGATGGGCTGGGTGTCATCTCCATAGGATACAATGTTAAACCTGTGTTGTCTGCGTAGTGCCTCTTTCGTGCTCATTCAGCATTGTCAGTTTCTCTGCCCAGGCCAAGGTAATGGATATGATTGGTATAGACATATGGGAACAGCCATTATAAAGAATATGGTCATTCTTCTGAAACAAATTTTGGAGAAATTTGTAACACATTGTGCATTTTATAATGCACCTTGCTTCTTAAGGGTTTCAAAGAACAAATATATTTTAGTTGGTTTGATACTTTATATGCTGGGGTCTTAGGCCAGAATTAAAAGCATAGTTGTTATTATTACATATGGTGTTTCGAGGCACTCTTTCTTTTCGGGACATATCACATCAGTCACACATTATTGAAGTTAAAGCAATACTTGGATTCTAGAACATCATTTGTTGCAGAGTTGTTACAAGGGAATTGCCTTTCTCTCCAGTTCCTTAGGCCTGGAGGCTTCCTGCATAGATGTAGCTCAGTCATCTAATATGAGAACTGCTCAATGTTGGGTGGTAAGAACAACCCTTTCATTTTGTAATTAGGATAGCAAAAAACCATGCAGAGTAATTAACAGGCGGTTATATTGTCAACTGATTGGCACTCACTATTCAATCTCAGGAGGAATGGAAAATGGATTAGTAATCAACCCTAAGACTTGCTACTCGCACATCCTGAAATCAAGGGTGTTAATGCACTAGAAACAATATTATGAGACGATTACAAGCTTGTGGCCTTAAACAAGCTTATGTTGCAACACCCAATAAGCAGACTGAATATGACCCTTAGGTCAACAGTCAGACAGGAGTGTGTTTCTAAAGATGAAATTCAAAATACTTCATGAGCTGGTTGTCATTGTCACAGAAGAGATTTTCAGAGAATTGGCAAAGAGTCGTTGTCTTAAAATAACTTTGTGAAAACTGGTTTACACAAACTTAGGCAAATCCACTAAAACATGCGTGTTGTAATTGTCTCAGGTTTGACTAATGTTTAAACTGCACAATTTATCACTCTAGTTTATTGTATTGGCTCTAGGGAAACAAACCCCTGTTTCATTTCTGGAAGTACCGTAGCTGTTTTACTATGGCGTGAATGCCTTTTTCAAATATTCAGACTGAAGATAAGCTAGCACGAAATGCTTTATCTGAATAATAAAGCAAACAAGCCATCGTGACACAAAGGACGGCTGTGTACAGTGTGCCTAATAAAATGATTCTTATCACAATCTCCTTCCTGTGCAATGACTCATGCCCTAAGAACAGGAAAGTAGCAGATGCAATCGTAAACCTACTGGGCCTCCAAGATGGGCCTCAGCTGCACCACACCCCTTACCATCAAAATAATCTGTAGAAACAAACATTCCCACAGAAGACATATGACAGTTTGTGCTTTTTCTTAAATGTCTGTAGATCCATTCACAATGGTCCTTCGCACATAAAGCCCTTTCGCTCCCAATCCACCCACTTTAAATGAGGTCGAATTTAATTTAAGAAGACAAATTCACTAGAGGTCCTTCTACATACTGTTATCCTTTCTCCTGATCTCCTGACAGTGAGTTCCATATGTTCCGTGGTGCAAAATCCCATTGTACAATTCAGAAGGTGGGGGCCCAGTTCAGAAAAGTTTTGCACTGTAAAGTCCAACATAAATGGGACAAATGGGCTTTTTCTGATTTTTTTTAAAGTTTAGAAAGCTTTATTGAAACAAATATGCCAAGTAAAACATCAGTACAGAATCACAATCCATAAGAAAAAATTTGAGAAATGAAAAAATGCAGTATAAGTGAGAATATTAAAAACAAAATATCCCAAAAAGGGAAAACATAATATATGTACTAAGAGAAAATGCCTTTTTTTATATTTTGGAAGAGAGAAAGTGGGAAAGAGGGGAAAAGGAAAGAAAGAGAATGAAGGGGGAGTAAGAAATGAAAATGAAAATTAGAAGATTAAGTTAGTTAAAAGGAAACAATTAAGGCATATTAAGGTACACTTCTGGAAAGAAAATCAGTTAGAGGTAACCATAACAAATCTCTTTTAATCAAAAGAGAGGTATTCGTAGCATGGGCACAATCAAGTCTATGGCGATGGCATAACAAATTCCACAATGCAGTATAAGAGATCTTTGAGGTATCTTTCCAATTCGTAGTAATAATCTGCTAAGAAATACCTATGAACAAATCTATAAATTTACGAACAGTATATGAAACATTCCAAATAGGATAAGAACCACCTAGAAAAATATGAACAATGTCAAAAGTGTGATTGGAACTTAAGATGTCATTCAGCTTGCACCATATTTGTTGCCAAAGGGAATTAACCAAGGGGCACTGAAAAAACACATGGAACAAATTACTATCAGGATGAGGACAAGACCAACATTGACTGGAATCTAGGGTTTTAAACTTGTAGAAGTCGGAAGGGGTAAGGAAAAGTCGATTATAAAAAAAATAAAGAGTCTGAGTGGTACTAGCTGAATGAGATACAGTGTGAATTTGAGACCAGATGGATTCCCAAATAGGAAAGGAAAATCCTGTGCTAAATCCTTTTCCCATGCAAGTTCAGGTTTGGATTTAGGACGGTCAAGGGTAGATCGGGAGAGGATTTTGTAAATAGTAGCAGCTTTGTGTGGGGTAGTGAAGTCTAATGGAGTGGAATCTGATGGAACAATATCAGATAAAGAATTGTGTTACGAGATGAGGATAGATACAGCTAGTTTAAAATCAGGAAACTGGGAAGAATATGTATTAGATAACTGAAAGGATGAGCGAATATCAGAAAAATCCAATAAGGAACCATTAACAAAGATCTTATCTACATACATAATACCTTTGTCAATCTATTCCTTCAAAAAAAGGGCTTTGTTATTGATCTTCAGGGATTGATTATATCATAGAGGAGTAAGAGAATGGAGATGTGCTAGAGATAAGGAGGAGCGAAACAATGAGAGTGAAAGCGCCCTGGAAAGTTTGAAAGTGGTCAAAGAAATTGTTTAGGGGGTTGAGATAAGTGAGTAGCAGCGAGGAAAGGGAATGGCGAAAGCTGAGCTAGCTCTAGAGCACTCCATGCAATGATAGGGGGAGAGGAGGAATCTGCAAGGAGTGGCCAAATTTGTTTTAAGGTGAAGGAAGAATGAAAACGAACAAGGTTGGGAAAATTTACACCTCCCAAAATTTACACCTCCCATATGTTTTGATTGCTGAAGGCGAAACAAGGATATCCTGGGCTTACGGTTATTCCAGAGAAAACGAACAAGGATGCGAACAATAAGTGAGAAAAAGTAAGCAGGGAGGGAAATGGGTAGCATAGAGAGATAAAAATTAATAATGGGAAGAAGCGGTGCACAGACATAATATCGAGTCCAAAATATCGTTTGGACATAATATCGAGTATTTAATATCGAGTGGACAAAATATCGACAGGACAGAATATCGACTACAAAAATATCGTTTTTAAGGTAAGTGAAGTAATATCGACTATAAAAAATATAGATAGTTAAAATATCGAAGTATATAATATAGATAGTAAAATATATCCAATTTTTAATAATATATAATTTTTATAGTGTATTTTTATGTTATAATATGTGTGAAAATTGTGTATTTATGTTATAAATAATTATATTTAACTAATTTTGTCATAATAATTTTTGCGTAATTTAAATCTGTAGCGGGTTGTGGGTTTATAGGGGAATAGGGTGGGAAGTAATTTAATTATAATTAATTAAATATGTAAATGTATTTATTGATAGTAATTAGTAATTAATTGCTAATTATTTATATTTGTTAATTAATTAAAATTAAATAGTTAATTAATTTAGAGTAATTGATTAATTGTTAATTATGTAAATTAAACTAATTAAACTCTGTAGCGGGTTGTGGGTTTATAGGGGAATATGGTGGGAAGTAATTTATTTATAATTAATTAAATATGTACATTTATTTATTGATAGTAAATAGTAATTAATTGTTAATTAATTTATATTTGTTAATTAATTAATTTAAAATTGTTGATTATTTTATATTAATTGATTAATTGGTAATTATGTAGATGTAACAAATTTAATTTATGTAGCGGGTAGTGGGTTTATAGGGGCATAGGGTGGAAAGTAAATTATTAAAAAATAATTAAATAATAAAACTAATTAAAATTTAATTATTTGGAAACAATTGTAATATATGTTTAAATTATAAATATTTATTTGTTAATGCTTAATTAATTAGTATTAATAGGTGATTAATTTAATTAATTAATGTTAATTACTTTTTTTAATTAATTACTAATAGATATTTTTTTGTAGATTATTGAATAATATATGAATTATTTACTTTACCTAATGTTGTATTCTCTGGAGTGGGAATAGTGATTTTAACCCCTACGCTATCCAACGCTTTCCCTACTGTTGCACCTACTGGAGTGGGAATAGTAATTTTAACCCCTACGCTATCCAACGCTTTCCCTACTGTTGCACCCACTGGAGTGGGAATAGTAATTTAAACCCCTACGCTATCCAACGCTTTCCCTACTGTTGCACCCACTGGAGTGGGAATAGTAATTTAAACCCCTACGCTATCCAACACTTTACCTACTGTTGCACCCACTGGAGTGGGAATAGTAATTTAAACCCCTACGTTATCCAACGCTTTCCCTACTGTTGCACCCACTGGAGTGGGAATAGTAATTTAAACCCCTACACTATCCAACGCTTTCCCTACTGTTGCACCCACTGGAGTGGGAATAGTAATTTTAACCCCTACGCTATCCAACGCTTTCCCTACTGTTGCACCTACTGGAGTGGGAATAGTAATTTTAACCCCTACGCTATCCAACGCTTTCCCTACTGTTGCACCCACTGGAGTGGGAATAGTAATTTTAACCCCTACGCTATCCAACGCTTTCCCTACTGTTGCACCCACTGGAGTGGGAATAGTAATTTAAACCCCTACGCTATCCAACACTTTCCCTACTGTTGCACCCACTGGAGTGGGAATAGTAATTTAAACCCCTACGCTATCCAACGCTTTCCCTACTGTTGCACCCACTGGAGTGGGAATAGTAATTTAAACCCCTACGCTATCCAACGCTTTCCCTACTGTTGTACCCACTGGAGTGGGAATAGTAATTTTAACCCCTACGCTATCCAACGCTTTCCCTACTTTGGCACCCACTGGAGTGGGAATAGTAATTTTTACTCTTTTGTTATTGTACGTTAATAATATTGGCTATTATTTAATTATATTTTGTTACTATATATATATGTTTTAAGAAATATGATTAAATATTTTTTATTTTTTTACTTTCATTAATTATTTAATTATCATAATACAATTTAAGTATTCTTAAGTATATTTTAGTACTTAGTTTTTAATATTAATGTAATTTAATTTAATAGTGTGTTTAGTAAAGTCGATATTTTTTTAAACTATATTTTTGTAAACAATATTTTAAACTCGATATTTTTGTACTTACCTGTTTGTACATAGAAAGTCGATATTTTGTCTGTCGATATTTTTTCCACGATATTCTTGCAGGTCGATATTTTGTCAGTCGATATTATTTCAGTGATCCGGAAGAAGCATCATTTTGATAGCTGCCAGTCTTCCCCACCAGGATAAAAATAGGGAGGACCAACGCTCTATAAGAGCAGAGAGTTTAGAAAGAATATCTTTATGTTTGATTTTGATGATCTCTTTGATAGAATTAGCATATAGGACACCAAAACATTTGATACTCGTAAGATTCCATGCAAAACCGGAGCTGTGAAACATATCTGAAAGACAAAGGGGCATATTATCAAGCAATAGCGATAATTATCGCTATTGCTTGGTTAGAGACAAAACTTTACTGCTGAGCTGCGGCGATTTTTATCGCAGATAAACCTTGGTATTACCAAGGTTTATCGCAAATGCGACAAAAATCGGCCGCAATGCATGAATATCGCTGAAAAGTCAGCGATATTCGTGCATTACCGAGCTAATGCTCTTAGCCAAGTTATCCACCTCCCATTGGATAACATGGCTAAGAACTGCTCAAGTCAAGTCAAGTCAAGTTTAAATTTGTATAGCGCACTACTCACCCAGAGGGTCTCAAGGCGCTTGAGGGAGGGGGGGGCTTTACTTATCAAATATCCAAGTTTTTAGTTGTTTTCTGAAGAAGAGGTGGTTCTGTGTAAGGCGGAGGTGGGTGGGGAGAGAATTCCAGGTCTTGGCCGCTAAGTAGGAGAAGGATTTTCCCCCCATGGTGGATCTTTGGATGCGTGGAATTGCGGCGAGGGCTTGATTGGATGATCGAAGTTGGCGGGTGGGGGTGTAAAAGGACAGGCGCAAGCGGAGATAAACCCCCTTGATAATATGCCCCAATGTTTATTAAGAGGTAATACCTCAGACTTATCAATATTCAACTTATATTCAGAAACCGAGGAATATTCATTAAGTAAGGAAAAAAGAGCAGGTAAAGAAGTAATAGGCTTAGAGATATATAGTAAAATATCATCAGCATATGCTGTGAATTTGATATCTAGCATTTTATAAACAAAACCGGAATAGGATGTAGAGCACCGCATTTTTTCAAGAAAGGGTTCTAAGGCTAAAATAAAAAGAAGGGGAGACAAAGGACAGCCTTGTTTAGTACCCCTATGCAAAGGAAAGTAAGCTGACTGAGCACCTTTAATCCAAATAGAGGTAGAGGGGGCTGAATATAATAATTGGATAAGTTTAATAATATGGGGACTAAAACCATGTCAACGAAGAGCCCCAAACAAAGTCCCAATTAACCATATCAAATGCTTTCTCAGCATCAAGGGTAATGGCAGCAAGAGGGCAATTCATTTTGGAAGCGAGATGAATAATGTTAAGGAGGGTTCTAGTATTATCAGTAATGGATCTGCCTTTTACAAAGCCGGACTGATAAATGTTGATGAGGTCCGGAACAACAGTATTCAAACGGGAAGCTAAAACTTTTGCATATATTATGCAATCCATATTGATTAAAGAAATGGGCCGATAATTTTTGCAGAGAGGGATCTTTATCTTTTTTGGGGAGTAAACACAACATAGCTTGAGTAAAAGAACCTTTGGATTCGCCCATGGAGAGAAAGGAAGCTAACAATGAGGATAAATGTGGTATTAGATAATTCTTAAAATGAAAATAAAAGCGGACAGTAAAACCATCGGGGCCGGGAGACTTATCTTTGTTTAAAAGGGTGATAGCTTGCAAAATCTCCTTCTCAGAGATGGGGGCATCAAGAGAGGAGAAGTCAATATCAACGGATGAGGTTTTAGGTATGTTTAGAAAGAAAGAGTCAATTTGAGAAGGGGATGGAGTTGATTCAGGCGTATATAAAGAGGAGTAGTACTGAACAAAACAATCAAGAATCTTATCATCCGTGCTGTGACGATTCCCATGAGCAACAGTAATAAGAGCTATGTTGGATTTTTGTTTCTTAATTTTGAGATAATTTGCAAGAGATCTACCAGCTTTATTCCGCCCTTCATACATTTTAGAATTAAATTTTCAAACGTGATTAAAAGCCGCATCATAAGAGTATTTATTAAATTGAAGTTTTGCTTTAATAAGAGAAGAAAGAGCGTCAGGAGAGTTAGATGTATAAAAAATATGCTCTAGATCTTTGATCTGTTTAGGGATAAGGGAGGATTTGGAAAGGGCCTGCTTCTTTTTACGAGAAACTAAGTCAATGATAAAGCCTCTAGCTGAAGCTTTAAAAGCATCCCAGACAAAATGGAATTGGGAGGTAGAGTTAAGATTATTGTGAAAGAATTCTTCCATAAAAAGAGTAAATTGATCAACAAATTGAGGGTCCAGAAGGAGAGAGTTATTGAAACGCCAGAGTTGGGAACTGGGAGTAGGTGAAGGTAGATCAATGTCTAAAATAACAGGGGCATGGTTTGAAATAAGAATAGAACCAATTTTAATATTAGTCATATATTGAAAAATGTGTTGAGTGAGAAAAATATAATCAATCCGGGAATGTGAAGCATGGACAGGAGAAAAAAAGGAAAATTCCAGGGTATCCGGGTGGGACAGTCTCCAGGAGTCAATTATACCTCTAGAAGAGATTGCTTTATAAAAGGACTTTTGTATTTTATTAGGAATATATCTGGTCTGAGATTTACGGTCCAAAAAAGGGTCCATTAACTGATTACAATCACCTCCAACAATTAAATCAACACTGGTGTGAGAGGAAAGAAACTTGAAGAAGTCATTCCAAAAAGAGAGATCAATACCATTGGGCCCATAAACATTCAAAAGGATAAATTTGCGTTATTGACAGTAACATCTAAATACACCATCTACCATTCGAATCTGAAATCTCATTTTTTAACTGGAGTGCTGGAGATTTGTGAAACAAAATAATAACACCATTCTTATTCTTAATTGAGGGCAAACAAAATACTTCACCCACCCATTGTTTACGTAAAGAGGAAAGGTCTTTTTGGGAAAGGTAGGTTTCTTGTAACAAAGCAACTTGGCATTTCAATCTTTCTAAATGAGATAAAACCCGTTGTTTTTTAACCGGGTTACGAAGACCTTTAACATTCCAAGATATTACACGAAGACCATTCATTTAAGAAGAAAATGGAAAGATATGCTTAAAGGTAGAAAAAATGAAGAGAGCTCAGATAGAAATAAGCAAAAGATATGCAGTTTAGAAGAGGAAGGAAAGACTGTTGAAAGAAAAGAGTTAAGCCAGAATGTAGAATACATCATTACCACAATAAAAAAAAAAAGGAATAGGTGAATTATGAAAAAAATTAAAAGGATTGAAGAAAATCTGGGAAGGAATAACAAAAGGGAGTAGAAAAAGGAGAGCAGATTTAAATGAAGAATGCAATGAGGGAAGAAATAGAGTGAGAGAAGAAATAGAAGGGAAAAGAGAGGAACGGGAGACCAAAACTCCCCTGAGGTAAAGTGAAGGAAAAAAGTGGCAAAAAGCCAGAAGGCTTTAGCCATGCAGGTCAAAAGCGCAATAAACAATAAAGTGAGAGCGGGAGCAACAAAGGACAAACAGCCGCACAACAAAAGAGAACGTCAAATGTATGGCCTCGAAAACATTGGATACAATAAGGGAAGAAAAAAAATTACAATTGGGTTAGGAGACCAAACAAGACAATGTAGAACAAATGAAGGAGACTTACCAAACAATTGGGGAAGGAAGGCAGCGTACTAGGATGCAAAAATAGACAACGGAACAGCACAATGAAGGGAAGATAAAACCAAAACATTGGAGAGGAGACCTGAAGGACCTGAAAGACAAGGTGAGAAGAACAAGAGCATGTTACCATGAGGAACAAAATAACGAGAAGTCATAAAACAACAAGCAAAAACACAGAAACATTAAGAACTGCTGTGTTCCATGGAGTCTTCTTTATGATTGTTGATAAACTTCCGAAGGTCCACTGGATCGTCGAAGCTAAAAGTTCTTTCTTTATAAGTAACTTTGAAAAAGCAGGAGTGAATGAGGCCGTATCTGGCATTCATGGATCGTCGTGTAGGACGTAAGTCCAGAAACTCTTTGCGTTGCACAGCAGTCAGCTTAGAAACATCCTGAGTAAGAAAAATGTTGTGACCAGACCATAGTAACTGCTTGTGCTGTTTGGCAGAATGAAGAATAGTCATAAGGTCAGAATAGAGAAGAAAATAAGCGATAATGCCTCTGGGTTTAGAAGATGCAAGAGTTTTTTGGACCAAGACGATACGCCCTTTGAATATTCACATCCAAATGCTTAGGAAGGCCAGTAATAGGTAAGACTTATGATTTTAAAAGTTGGATGATGTCTGACCCCTCCGAATTCTCCGGAAGACCATAAATGCGCAGATTATTACGCCTATTACGATTTTACAAATCCTCAGAGGTTTTCTTGAGAATAGCTACTTCTTTTGTAAGGCTAGAAACCTTAGGAACAACATCTTGAGCATCACTGATCTGTTGATCAACATCTGACACCCTCTTATCCAGGTTGGACCACTTTTCGTCCAGTCTCTGTAAGGTAGTGGTGGTGTCTGCCATAAAGGGGCGAATAAGACGTAGCTCCTTTATAATATCCTCTAGGGCAGGGGTCTTCAAACTGTGGGGCGCGACCCCCAGGGGGGCCGTGGAGCGATGCAAAGGGGGTCGCGCCTTCACAGTGTCACTTCTGCCCTGGCCTCCAGGTCCTCAGCCCCCCTCCTCCCCCATCCTGTGTCTCAGCCCGGGCTGCTGTAGAGCAGCTCACGCTCCTGGGGCCTCGGCTGGGCAGTGTCTGGAGTCTTATCTCCGGCCCGAGTTTTTCACAGGTCTTTAAAGACCATTAGCATATTTACATGCCTTTGTTAACTGATTACCAAAGCTTAGTTTTTTTATGGTTCCAGTACTCCCTGGGCCCCCACTCTGCCTATTCCTTACATTTGTATTTTTACACTTACTGCTGTAGTGTGAGAATGCATTTAATGAAAAGAAATATAAAGTTGGGTTGCCAAAAGAAACATGCCTGCTATGTGTTTAAAGATCCTGCAGGGACCTGCTCTTGACACTAAATTGAGTTATGAATAAAAAAGTATGTATTAATTAGTTATGTGACTTTTCTGTCTTTATTCTCTTTAATTATTAGTCATGGATCATTGAGGCATCCCTAGAACACAATTAAAAGTGCTTTCTATTTATATTTGCTGTTCTAAGTATTCACAGATAAGTGCAAAAAATACAGCTGTAGGTGACTGCTTATTTCTGGGCCATCAAAATAATGAGCTGGTAACCCTAATCATTAGACTGGAAGTTTGTTGCAGGTTCAGCACATTATTTATTTCCTCCACCCTCGAACCCTGATTAATGCCATTATAGCAATAGTTTAACTTATATCTGAAACCCTATGCTTCAACTTTCTGGGAATGCACCCTGCTTTCAGACTACTCACTTCTCATTCTCGCCTTCACTTTCACGTTCACCCTGCACTCCCAGCGATCGCAATGCACTCACACTGATCACCATGCACTCATAGCGATCACCCTGCACTCACACTGATCACCCTGCACTCACACTGATCACCATGCACTCACACTGATCACCATACACTCACACTGATCACCATACACTCACACTGATCACTATGCACTCACACTGATCACCATGCACTCACACCAATCACCATGCACTCACACCGTTCACCCACTCACCCTGCACTCACAGTGATCACAATCCACTCACACTGATCACAGTGCACTCACACTGATCGCCATGCACTCACACCATTCACCCGCTCACTCTGCTCTCACAGTGATCACTCTGCACTAAAAATTTGCTTGCATTGTTCACTCTGTACCTCACCCTGCAGTCAAAACAGCACACTTCTCACCCTGCACTCATGTGACACTTCACTCACCTGTCCCCCCCTTACTGCTCAATCTGTAGTTCACTCAAACAAGTCCATCACTAACCATGCACTAATTCGTCCCACTCTGCACTTACAGCCGAACCCAAATTCATATGGTCACCACACTCACCCTGCAGTCACTTCTTTTACCCTACTCTCACACTGATGCATTGCTCACCGTGCAGTCACATGGGCACTCTTGTCACCCACACAGTGCAGAAGGTTAAAGTGCCTGGTACAAAGAAGATGTACCATGCACATCACAGAACTGAGTGTGAGTAAACTATGAGTAGCGCTATAAAAATATGAAATGTTTGTCAGACAGGTGCTATAGAGAGATGAGGTGTATTGTTGGTGAGTGGTAGTGAGGGAATTTATGGAGAAGGTGGAAGACTGTTGCACCGTGTGCGACCAGTGCTTGGACAAGCCCTGGCTGGGAGTGTTAACCCCCCTCCCCGAAGTTCGGGTCTGGTGGATCCCCTGCTTCTGCCTATTATTTACATTTGTAGTGCGCTACGGTACCAAAAGGTGTCCTGGGGCTAATAACCATCTGCCTGCAATGTGAGAGAGGGATCCGGGGTTGGGAGAGATGAGAGGGATGGAAGGAAGGGGGTGAGAGGAAAGGGGCATGGGTAAAGTGCTTAACTCTGCACAAGACCGCCACGGTTTGAATGCACCCTTGCTGCTCCCGGCCATGGCCAGGTGAGCTTCTAATGTGGCAGCGCTTATTACTGCAGATTGGGAGGCCCTTCACAGAGGTTGACTAGACATCTTTCTGATGTTAATTGCTGTATTTTGGTTATAAACTGGTACTGATGGGGTGAAATCTTTCCTCAGTATTACTGTGTTAAAAAAAGTTCTAAATAATAAAGCAATACTACCCCAAAATACGCATCACAAAACATTATTTACATTTTCTACTCAAACAAGTTAGTCAAGCCTGTTGCATAATTTGGTCCTCACCTTCCTCATAACCTAGAGGTTTAGAAATTTTTGTCAGGAGGGGGTCCTTACACTTGAAAATGTTGACAGGGGGGTCTCGGCATCCAAAAGTTTGAAGACCTCTGCTCTAGGGTGACAGGAAGTGGCGACTTAGAGGAGAGGAAGGATCTTTTTTGAGGCGCTTACCGGAGAAAGCAGGGTCCTTGCGTGTAGAAGAAGCTGTATTGGAAGTTTTGGAGTTGTGTACGTGCTCCATTTTGACAAAAACTGAGAGGAGCAGCTTAGAGGTAGAGGGAAAATAAACCACCAGGACACATAGGTGATAAACTGACCCAAAAGGCAACAATAGTCAAGTGGAAAGCACACAAAGAGGAATAAGCGCTCAAAAATACAGCGAACTACGAGAGACAGGTAGCGCTATTAAATGGACCAAGGGATATATCGCCAGTACCAGTGACGCTCATTCAAGGAATAATGCTGAGGTAAAAATAGTACCAACAAGCATCTGAGATCAGTCAATTTGAAGAGGTAGCCAACATTTGCAGCAAAAAAATAACAGATGAAAAGAACTGGAGGGCCAGAGGCAAGAACAGTGGAAAAAAGCGATCATTTAAAAAAAAAAAAGGCGAAAAGAAAATGGCGCCCGTTATCGAGTGGGAAGCATTATCACAAATATCTATGTGAAAACATGCGTTTGGAGCCCCAAAAAGCATACCATGGTGAGGGGGGACATCTCCGACAATGAAATCCCCCTAATTGCAGCAGAAACGCTTGCAATGACAGCGTCCTTCTTCTCAAAGCGCCGCCGAAATCGTGAAGCTCAGGTAGGAGTGGCCATTTTGTTTTGCCGCGTCGCGCGCTCTCTGGCCTTTTCTGATTTTAATACGACTTTTGTGATTCCAGAATACTTTTTCATGGAATACATCTTCTCTCAGGGGCAGGGAGTGGGTGTTCCACTGTGGCAACCCCTTCCCTTAAAGTTTTAAAACACTATAAAAATTACTTGAGTGTCAATATTCGTGAACCTTTTATTCGCCCATTCCCATCCTGGAAATGGTCAGAGATTTACTTCCCCCGCCTGCATGAGTAAACCTGTTTTCAGGGTGAGATTGATAAGGGAACGCTCCTAAAAATCCAAAGTGTGGTGGGGGGTGAAGAGAGGTTTCTATACCAGGAAAAACTGTTTCCCCATGGTGAAAAAACTATTTGAAGTGCATTTTCATTTGTGAGATGTGTTGCATGCCTACCAGTAAATTTTGTACATTGAACACTTGGTAGTGATGTCAAATTAGGCAAAATATAAATTCTCTTAAGGTTTTCCAATAGTAGTGCCTGGAAACTGCAAATTTATTGGAAACACTGGCGCAATCCCAAACGGTTGGAAATTTTCTTCAGATTCAGGAAAAAAAATCTACTATAGAAAATACCCAATACCTGAACCATGAGTATGCAAGTGGCTGAATATGATAGAAAAGGGCTAATTACTTTTTTAATTGAAAGGAGAAACTTCAGCAACTTCCCAGCAGCCACAGTTCACTCAGCAACTGTTTGACAGCTTCTCTTTAGATTCTAACTGGGATATGCCAACAAAGAGAATCTATGTTTTTTAAGCACAGAGCACTAGCATGTTCTCTTTAATAAATCACTAAGATTGAAAGTTGCTTTTATATTTGTTTATTTATATTATTCTAGCACTATTCTTCGTGCTGCATATTGTAATCAAAGGTTTTTTTTGTAGTCTCACTTTTTTATTGCCTATTTGCAATGTTTATCGCTCTGATATAGTCTACATGTATCAGGAACAATGATTTTAGTGTTTAAAAATGCTAATTATGAAGTAAGTTGATGTAGCACATGTACTAGCAATTTTTTTGCTGTGTCAACTAAAATTGGTGATCTTCTTTTTATTATCAATGTCCATATATATTTGGTAAGCACAAAGCACTAGCACTTTTTTCTTGTTTCATTTCAACTGAGGATTTAGGGTTTCTTTTCATGATTATTCATCTGCCTAAATGCATTTATAAGGTAAAAGCACAATTTTCAACTGCTAGTATGAAAAGAAATATCTTTAGGAGGGGGATAAGAATTGTATAAAAATTATGAGCTCTGTCATTTAGAATAAGCACTAAGCACATCCACTTATTTCATAGGCACTTTATTATCTTTATGAAGTGATGTGATCTGGATCATGACAAATATACAGTCACTCTATTTTATGTTATGAATCTTTTCTAAAAAAAAACCAGATTGTATTATGCTGGTTATACCTGCTCAATAATACTAAAGAGAAAAACAACAGAGAATGTATGTTTTATAATGAAACCTATATAACAGAGTCTCTAAAGAGAAACTAAAACACTTTACTAGAAACCTCCCCAAAAAACAGAAAAACAGAACTCCACACAAATGACAGAACACAACAAACCAATGCCTGCATACACTCTACTAAGTTAAGCTGAATTTTGGGCCACTACTTTATTAATATTCCAAATGTGTCCATCATCCAATTTTATTGCAGTTTGAAACAATTAAAACACTTTATAAGGTCTACTGTACTTCAAGAACTTGCATTAATTTCTTGCCAATTTAACCCTCACAACATCTTCGACATTTTCAGTAAACTTTTAAACTCCTTTGAACTGGTCATACCACTCTTTTCTTGTACACCATATTCTTTTAAACCTCCCTTCTAGACAAGATATCCCTGGCTAAAAAAATCTTTACTATAAGTACCAACCCACGGTGAGCACAATCTTGTACATGGCTTCCACTTATTAAAAAAGTTTAAAGAGACTCACCCCTGTGGTAGAGTAAGGAGTAAACCTGTATTTCTCCACGCTAATTACCACCATTGCGATCCATCCAACCCCCTTGTAATTGGAAATTTGGATGCTTTCCTTCAGAATGCTATTAAATCTTTCCACCATTATATTTGTTTTGGGAGGATATAAGGTGCACTTCTTATGGACAGTGGCCATGTCCGCCAACAATCTTTCTATCTCCTTAGAGGTCAACTGAACCCCATTGTCCATAAGCAGACTCTTCAGAATCCCTTCTCTCTAGAAAACATATGGTGAAAATATAATGACTGAGGAAGTGTTGATATCACTTACTACTTTCACCTCAGGTCATCTGGAGAACATGTCCATCAGCACCAACAAATAATTAGAAGAACTTCCTAAGTTCAAAAGTCAGGCAAAGTACAATACAATTTCATCCCATACCTCAATGGTAATGTCACGACAAACCATTGGTGGTTTCCTAGGCTTCTGATCTTTTTGGCTTAATCTAAATTCACAAAAATCTCTGACCAATCTTTGTACCTGAATATCCTTTCCTGGCCACCAGTAGACCACCCTCATTCTCTACTTGGTCTTGTTTATACTCTGGTGACCTTCAGGTGCAAGACACATTAAATTATTCTTTACACCCTGAGGGGGAGCAAATCTACTACCCCTTGGTAAAAGATTGTTAACAACTGACAACTCTCCAACAACCTTCTCAATTCCTGGAACACATGCTTCAAAAAACAAAGATTAATTCTCTGACAAAACAAGATCACACACCTTCGACGAAGTATAATCTTTCTCAATCTCATCCAACCTCTTTTCTTCAGTGACACATCCATCAGTGATAACACAAACCTTGAACTCCTCTTCCTTCCACCAACCATCTTCATTGTGTTGTCCACTACAAGGCTCATTAAGTAAACAAGGCAAACAATGAGTTAACTCAATCTCAATGCATGCTATATACAAAACAACAAAGTGGTAGCTCTGCAAAACCTTCAACCACTTACATATTCTGGATGAAATGCAGTCTAAACCTTTACCTCCAAAAATCTCTTGAAGAGGCTTTTGTGCAGCAACATTTAAACCCCACAAGAACTGTTTAAATGTCCTTATTGCCCGGAACACAGCAAAGACTCTTTCAATGGTGGAATACGTTATCTCCGCATAATTCAAGGACCTAGTGGCAAATGCTTTGTGACATCGAACCCCTCTTGTTTTTGCTATAACACTGCTCCTAGACCCTTATCACTGGCATCAGTCACTATCCAGATAGGCCAACTAGGTATAAAAATCTTCAAACATTGTGCAGAGGGCTGTGCCTGAATACAAATGTTGCTGAGTTCTCTATGCATTATATGACTTGTTAGCATTCGCTGCACCATTTTGCATTCAGCCGCAATTTTGAGCCATGATCGAACTTAACTTCTGTCTCACTCTGTCTGCCTCAGCAGAAAGCAGCTGCAACATTTTCTTCTGTATTTTTCCAATGTGGAGCTTTGCTGTACTAATGAATAGACTTTTTTTTATTCCATTCTGCCATCACATACCTTTTTCACTAGATAGGCCACGTTTATGGCAAGGGATAGCGAGACAGTAATTGATAATGTTTTTATATCCTCCGCACTTTTAGGTCATGTGCTTTTTTATAATGCTTTATGCCCAATTTTTAGTGATCATAAGCCGGTTGTGTTAGAGCTGGATAAAGGTTTCTCCCAATAGAGAAGGGCTTATTGATGTGAAAGTTAAAGAGCAAGGAAGGAGGTTAAAATGGATTAAGTCACCCCTGAATACTTCTTTCAAAATCTTAGTATGAAGGTTGGCGACGAAATTGAAAAATGTGCTGATCCCTCTACTCCGGTGGGCTCAGTAATTATAGCCTATGAAGCTATTTGCACACAGGTGGCTACAGATCTTACAACTACATTTAGGCTCAAACCAAAAGAAGGGAAAAGATGGTTTGACTCTAAATGTTCTAGATCTCACCAAGATCTCTTAAAGGCTCTAAAAAACAAACCTAGGGATAAAGCCCTTATAGTTAGTCTTAGAAAAGAATATAAGTCAGTGGTTCAGACCCGTAAAAATGAAATCAAAACGGAGGCTTGTGAAGCTTTAATGTCCAAGGAAACCTTAAGGGATAGTTCAAAGTTCTGGTCTATTGTTAATATCCCGCTGTTCTCGGGGGAAGATAACTGCACATTGGAAGCCAATATCCCAGAAGACGAATAGTTGTCCCATGAGTAATGAGGTGTTTGAACCTTTTCTGGTCCCTTATAGCAGTCCTCCCCTATCCCCCTTGGTATTTATTGAGGAGGTTGTGGAGAAGGCAATAATTGATACTGCCAGTACTAAGGCCCCAGGCCCTGACGGAGTCCCTGCTGACGTATACAAGTGTGATCCAAAACTTTGGGCAAAGATTTTAACAAATGTTTTTAATTCTACAGTGGTCCAGGGGTTTCCGGTCTCCTCGTCTCGCTCTATTATTATTCCTGTGTTTAAAAAAGGGCAAAGAGGGGATCCTAGGTATTATAGGCCCATATCATTAATAGACTCATCTGTTAAAATCTTAGGTAAAGTAATCCTAGCCAAGATTTCAGAGTGGGTCACAGATAAAGAGATCCTGACCAATGCTCAATACGGATTTAGACCAGGCAGATGTACTGAGGACCAGTGTCTTAATTTACATTTATTAATAGATAAATACACTGTAGCATCTAAAGGGTCAATTTATCTAGGTTTCATGGACTTATCCACAGCCTTTGATCTGGTGAACAGGTCAAGGCTCTGGATTATCCTGCTTGGTCTGGGTATTGATCCTTGCCTGGTATATTTTCTGGTTGATTTACACAGGGATTTGTTTGCGTCCATTAGGATGATGCAGGAGGGTAATTGTACAAGAAGGTTTAAATCTGGTAGAGGGGTCCGTCAAGGGTGTATCCTTGCCCCTCTGCTTTTTACCCTATATATAAACTCCATTGACAGAACCCTAGTAAAAGCTACCCCGGACATCTCGCGTATAGGAGGTACATCTATACGCGGATGATGCATTATTACTGGCGCGCACCCTGATGGTCCTCCAAAGACTACGGAATTCATTTGGGGAATTCATGAACTCCTTAGACCTGGTGGTGAACATCGATGAATCGCATGTCATGTCTTTGGGCTCACGCAAGAATAATATCAGACCCCTTTACTGTAATGGGGTAGAGGTCAAAAGGGTGAAGGTCTTTACATATCTGGGGGTCTTGTTTGACGATAAATGTTCTTGGGCTCCCCAATTTATGGCTAGAGTAAATGCCGTAAGAAGATCTTCCTCAGCCATACTTAGTTTTGCTCAGCGTTTAGGTGGTAAACCTTGTGAGGCTATCCTTTCTATTTATAAGGCAAAATGCCTGGCAATTGCCAAACATGGTACCGCAATTTGGGGTTATAAACAAACGGAATGTATCCAGAAGGCGGAAAATAAATTTTTACGCTCACTTCTATTCCTCCCCCAGTCGACTGCAACCTTTGCCACTCATCAGGAGTTAGGGATGGGATATGTTTCTGATTTAACGAGTATGGCCCATCTACTCTGCTGGATCAAAACATGGCTGAATCCGAAGCTTTCATTAAACCATAAGATTCTAAAGGATTGTGTCAGCTTAGAGAGATCTAATGAGATACAGTGGCTGTCCTTTATTAAAGCAATGTTTACAAAACTCAGGCGACCTGAGATTTTTTTGGCACCTGAGAGAATAGTAAAAGCCAATGTAAAGTGGGTTAAAATTAACTTCCTGAAATCTAAAGAACAGGAACATGAGGCACTGGAGTTAAGAAAACCTCTGGTTAGGGCTCACTATTTATTAATAACATCCTTAACTATTCAGCCCTTTTTAAAAATTGTTACAAAACCGTTCCACCGTTGGTTATTAACCAGATTTCGTTTTAATCAGATCCACCTCATTTTGGGGGATTTTTCGGGGTGGTGTAAACCAGAGGATGCTGCTTTCTGTAACTGTGATTTTTATTCATTTCAGGACACTGTGCACTTTACATTTATTTGTACTTTCTATACAGAAATTAGGAAAAAGTACATCATTCCACTGTTAAAAGATAAAGGTTTCTTACAGGTTAAACCAGCTTTACTGTATCTGCAATTATTGGATGATCCACAGAATATCTTTTATATTGCAAACTTTTTTGTATCTGTTGTCCGGATTAGGAAATTAAGACACTCAGGAATAATAGAATCATGAATTTTATTGGATTTATTTAAATTATAATGAAATTGTTTTTAATGAGAGTCTTTGTATTTTAGAGTAGCAGCCCGTCCCGACCTTGTCCAGGAGCAATCGGGCTTCAGGGCCCCCGGCCCCCGCCCACCCCGACATTGTCAATGGGTCCCCCGGAGTAGCAGCCCGTCCCGACCTTGGCTTTAAGGCCCCCCCGCCCCTACATTGTCCGTGGGCCCCCTGGAGCCTTACCTCATCCGCTGCACCTCCCCACGCTCCTGAGTTCACCGGTCCGCCGCTCCTCCCCGCTCCTCCCCTCTCCTCCCCGCCTGTCCGCCCCTCCTCTCCGCTCCTCCCAGCCTGCCCGCCGCTCCTCATCGCTCCTCCCCGCCTGTCCACCGCTCCTCCCCGCGCTCATGTCCGCCGCTCCTCCTCGCGCTCCTGGATGTCGCTCCTCCCCGCTCTCCTGATGTCAGCACCCACGTCGCGGCCGGCGCTACTTCCATGGGACTACTTTTTTTTCTCGTAAATTTTTTAAATAACGTATATTTTTTAAATTTATATAGCGTATGTCCATCTGCACACCCTGACAATTTCAACGATGTATCGGGTGTGTGGATTGGCGCTGTGGGTCTCGAGTTTACCCGCCTCAAAGGTGCAAAGTTCTTCCTTTATACTAGTAGTATAGATAGATGTGTTATAAATTTGTATTCATGGATGTATTGTAAAGTATACTTTTATGATTTGTATTAATCGAATAAAGTGGTTTTGACTGACTGACTGACACTAGATAGGCCTGTTCTCACCCTTAGAGCTGAGGATGCAGGCAAAGTAACCTTGACGCTGAGATAGCATGTACCCGGTCCTGGGATTAAAACTCATCCTTCTGTATCTCCTTTGTTCACCAAGCTACCAACTGGAAATTTCCAGTCTGGTTGTGTCTTTAGTGGTTCTGAAGATGTACATTATATGTTACCATGTTGGCAGAAGTCAGTCCCTCTGCAGCAATCTAAGGAGGCTGGTCAGACCGGACTCCACTTGAGTGTACTTCTAATACATATCTTTGGTTTGTATTCTCTACTGTCTGACCGACTCTTCATTTGTGAGGAAGGCTGAGAGGTGGTCGCGAATGACCTGGGTGGCCCTAATCGGTTCACTTCCTTCAGCTGAACTCGACTGCAGATCAAGAAGCTCTTGTTTACATTCCTCATTCCATTGAAATTGGACCCTTTTTAAGTAACAAATGAAAGGCAGAAGATCTACTAGGAATGTTAGGAACAAACCTTGCATTAAATTATGCAACATCAAGAAATGCTTGAACGTCTTGCTTCTTGGAGGGAGGAGTGTCGTGTAAGCTACAGCTTTGGCATAGCTCTACAATGGGTGCTTTCCCACCCATGGGTGACACAGGTGAACTTGGATCAATGAAGCAACAATGAATGTGAAAGGCAGGTTATTTTAGCCCAGCAGAACAGTAATCAATGTTTCATTGAAATGGAGTTATTTCTTTTGGGTTACTAAAAATTCCTATGAAGGGATCAGGGACACTGTGGGAACAGTAACAGACCTATTTCGTTATTCACAACATCACACACACATACACATACACACACACACACACACACACACACTCACACATACACTAACTGTACTAAGAGAATTAACACTTTTAATTTAAAAGTATTTATTACTACAGGCACAATATTTTTCTGTACATCTAAAACAATCACACAGAAATTATTTTAATACAGCACGAAGGCACATTATAAATAAGGAGAATACAATGAAATTGTTTAGATTGTTTAACACCATAATGCCTACTTCTATGCACTACACTAAGAGAGCATGGAAGGCAGCGCAACATGCAGTCTAGAGTGTCTTAGGGACAAGAGATGCACTGCATACCTTGTTGACAGCAAAGGCTGTCTTTGTCAGTGAAGGCGTGAAGACAGTGTTCCTAGAGAAGTGCAAACATGCTGCCGTGTTCCTCCATGACTAGGCTTTATCGATTTCAGGTGTGAAGAAGCATCTGCAAAGTGTGAAGTGTGCTGGCAGAAGGTGAGATCATCTCTGGCAAAATCTCATATGATAATCTGGGTGAAGAGCCTCTCCTCCCAAGTGGTTAAGTGGCAGTCCTTATTCACTAAATCTTATCAGAAATTGGAATTTCTGAAATAAGTTTAGGAATGTCGGACATAGATCATGTGCATCAAGGTGTGTATTCCAGACATTTACTTATGTTCATATATGGTAAAAGGATGTAAATTCAGAATACATTATTTGAGCTATGTGTGTCAGACGAGGTCTTCCTCAGGATCTGTCGAGTTGATATAAGGGCCCACCTCTCGATACCTCCAATTCTGATTGTAGTAAATACACAGAATATTGAAGTGATCAAGCGGGGGGAAAAGGGTGTTGGGAAAGGAACAGCAGGGAAGGAGATCTGAAAAGGAAAAGTTAGTCAGGGGTGTTGGGTAGGGAACAGCAGGGAAGGAGATCTGAAAAGGAAAAGTTAGTGCTGCAAGTCTATACCAATATTCTAAGAACTCTGCAACAACTTAAAGAACTAAAATTTCACCTCACAATAAAAGACTTTTTGTCTTTAACCTGGGTTTAACTCCAAATCAACATATATGAAATTATTCCTTTAAATTGAGCATTAAAAGAAAACACATTTGGATCCCAGATTCAGCACAGACGTAATGACACCTTTCTTGTAAATAACCGCTTTACAATGACAGTCAAAAATGTCTCTTTGCCTAGTAAAATATAAACTTTTACATGGATAACCTCTGATAGGGTAGATATGCAGTTTTACATAAATAATCTCAAGTTCTAAACCTTCACTTGAATATCCTTTCTTTAACAAAATAATTCTTTCTTTTGAAATTTCAATTCATACTGCGACTGTTATGGATTGCGACCAAAGAAACCATAAGAAGAAGACCCAACAAGATAGAGCCTAAGCTCTCATTGAATTATTTCACAAGAAACAAAGAATGTGTAATTTGCGCAGATAAAAAGACTCAAAAACACATTTTAAACCTGTTCACTATGATGTGCTTTAAATGTTGGCCCAGAAAATAGCTTAAAAGGTCCTACCTGTAGAGTACGACCTACTCTACTGAGACACAGGGCGTGGCCGAAGAAACCTAGGCCTCAGAGATCCAACTTACTGGTACAGCCAAGGATTCCCAAATACCTCCACAGCAGGTTGCGCCTTCCCAAAGGACCTTCAGCAGGAATGCCAACCACTTCCTGAAGTAAAGGCCAAGAAAATGCTTCCTAAACTCTGATCTCCACTCAGAGCAACTGGAGGACGCTGCTACACCCTCAAGATCCTAAGAATAGTGAGCAAAGAGGTCTGGGCGTGGTCGCGCACGTTAACGTGGCTACGCCCGATGTTAAAAGCGACCGCTTGCCGTTTCTCACGCATTTCGCGTGAGGTTTCCAATGCCGCTTGCCAAACCTCACGCATCTCGCGTGGGGTCGCCAATCCTCACGCATTTCGCGTGAGACAGTCAAATCTCACGCATTAGGCGGACTAGGGGGTATGAAGAGCACGGTTCAAGACATTCAAAGTACATTACATTACACATCAACATATACTTCTTTGGGTTGTGCAAATGAACCACCAACGCCCCCTGGAGGGAAAACTGTGAACCTTCCCACACAAATACCTCAAGCATGCATACCTACCGCAAGCCGCCCTAATATTCCTGACAGTGTGTCTGTATTTGTTCTTATTTAACTTTTTGAAGAGTAGACATTTGACCCAGACAAATGTCACACCAGGTGTTACATCTATGTCATTCCTTGAATGACTTGACCCCTTGAGAGTTTTTAAAAAGATATGTTCAGACAACATCTGTGTCAAATGGCAGACATGACAATGATTCTGCATCAATATGGGAAAATGGCAACTTCTGTTGTTTGAGATTTAGAAGATGGTGAGTTCCATTTTTCAAAGATGGAGTCCGGCCTACATAAAATGGAGTCAGGACTTAGAGGCTTTACTTCAGGAGGTATGTTGGAAGCAGCTTTAACCAGGTAATTTATGGGCCTGGTTCCCTCCTTCGCAAAGATGTGACCCAAATATGAAATCTCAGGACAACCAAATTTGCACTTCCCAATTTTGATTGCTATGCCCTTTTTGCTGAAAATCTGCAACACTTTCATGACTGTCCTCAAGTGCTCTTCCATGGTGGAATTAACCCCTTACGTGCTGCCATCGGCCGTTGGCCGTCGCGGGCACTACCTCCCTGGTGCTGGAAGGCCCGCACTGCGGCAAAATATTCGCCGCGGTAAATGGGTTAAAAATTAGCAGACCATCCTGAAAAATATTTGAACCCGACATCCCACTTAGAATATCAGTCATGAGTTTCTGGAACACTGGCACCACAGAACAGAGACCAAATGGCATTCTATTTAATTGATAACCCCCAAGCAGTGTTATGAAATAGGCTAGGGCTTTCAATTCCTCACAAAGCTTGACTTGGTGGTAAGCCGAGGTTAAGGCAAGCGTTGTGAAGAACTTTAATAGCCCCAGCAAACGTATCATCTCCATCATATTTGGTAAAGGGAACCTACTTACAATGACCTCTTTATTCTGATGCCTGTGGTCAACCCGCAGTCTAATATCACCTGTAGATTTAGTGGCTACTACAACAGGCCCTTAGGGTAACTTCAAAAGGTTAAATTAATCCTTTCTCTTCCAATCTGTAAAATAACTTTTTACTGCATCTTGCAGACTTAAAGGGATATTTCTAATCTTGCAAGTTACAGGTTTAGCTCCATTGTTCAATATTATATGATGAACATATCCCTTGATACATCTGTGGCGGGGTTGGATCAACGAGTTGTGAGACAGATCTGCTCAGGTAAGGCTTTATTTTTGTAAAGACACGTTTGCGTCGATTTGTTATTCTTCCATAAGGACTTTGGGCGGGATCCGTCTTCTTTTGCGCTCCTCGCTCTAACTCTGCGGGTTCCAGTTTCTCGTTCCTGCTTCCCGGGATCAGTCTCCGTTTTCCATCCGATTTCAGGCAAAGGAGGAATGGAGTTGTGGCATAAAGTAAAGAAGAAAAGAATTGTATCAGGAGGATGTTCAGCTTACAAACCAAAGTAAAAGAGGACCAGGAGTGAAGGAGGCACCACACTCATGTGTGCACATTGTGAAGCAAACCGTGTACAATGTGAAACGGCGGTCAAGTGCTCAGAAGTGAAGTAACGAGCGCTAAGAGACCTGTCGGTGATTTAGCACTATATAAATCTCAATTAACAATTAACAATTAACAACGGTGACGTGAGGTGATTTAATAAAAATTAGGAATGGTAGGGATCACGGTTAGGCGGTCGGGTGACCTCTCCTCCCAACCCACGCCCGAGAACTTGTTCCGTACTTGTACCAGCCATGCTCCTCCTGGAGTGTGGCTCAGCGGCGCATGGGGGCGTTGGCCTCCTCGCTTCTTCTCTGCGATAGCTGGTCTTCTTCCTCGCTTCCCTTCGTCTTCCTAGATGCTCTCGGCATGCACCACAAATGCTCCGGCTCTCGATTCAACTTCTTCCTCTCTGGTGATGGCACACACAGTTTTCTGGGATTCCCCTGTTCTTATTGGTAGTGGAGATCATCTGACGTTGACTGAGGATGGAGTTTCATCTTAGTGGAAGCCCCTGTTAAAGGAACCGGCTCCGCTTTCAGCCTCTGATGGTGTTAGTAAAGGTGCGGACTGCCGCCAGTCATCCTTCTGCGAGGAAACAAGAGGTTGAGATGGACGGACAGCAGACCACCATTTGACATTGCAAGTCTGCCCCGTCACATACTTCCCCCCCCCGGGATTCTCCCGATCGGGGAGAGGGAACACTCTGGACAGGTAATCAGCATTCCCGTTGTCCTTACCCTTCCTATGGCGTACTTCGAAGGAAAAAGGTTGCAGGGGCAAGAACCAGCGGAGTACCCTGGAAAGGGGCATGGTCCGTGTACAGGATGAATGGAAGCCCCTCCAGATAATAGCGCAACTTATCGATGGCCCATTTAATGGCGAGGAACTCTCTCTCTATTGTGCGGTACTTGAACTCCTGGGGAAATCATTTCCTACTGATGTGCAATACGGGGTGTTCCAGACCATCCCCCCCTAGTTGTGATAAAACCGCTCCAAGACCAGAGTTAGAGGCGTGAGTGAATAACATAAAGTCTTTACTAAATTCTGGGTAAATGTGTACGGGACTTGTGGTGATGATGTTTTTCACATTCCAAAAGGCCTCTGGCATTTCTGGAGAGGGGTGGAGGAGATGTTGATGCCGTACCTCTTTTCGGAGAACATTTGTTAGAGGGGCCGCAAAGTCCGAGAACTGCAGAACGAATCGTCGGTAATAGCCGATGAGTCCCAAGAATGCCCACAGTTCCTTTTTGGTGGTGGCAAAAGGTGTTTTTACTATGGCCTTTATTTTATCCTCCTGGCCCAAGATTTCTTCGAATTAACGTGTAGTCTGGCCTGTTCTAGTGCTTTTAGAATGATCCTCAGGTGTTGTAAGTGCTCTGTCCAAGTCCTACTGAAGACAACAATGTCATCTAGGTAGGCCGAACAAAAGGAGGGGTATGCCTGGTGAACGGTATTCATAAGTCTTTTGAACATGGCAGGCGCCCCGTGTAGACCGAAAGGAAGCACATTAAATTCAAACAATCCATCTTCAGTAGAGAACGCTGTCTTCTTTCGATCTTCTTCCCGGAGGGGCACCTGCCAGTACCCTTTTGTTAGATCAAATGTAATATATGTGGAATCACCTAGCTTCTCAATAAGTTCATCAACCCGGGGGATGGGGTAGGCGTCAAAGGATGATATCTCGTTCAAGGCGGATATCCATACAGAATCGGGTTGTTCTGTCCGGCTTCGGCACCATCACAATTGGTGAGGACCAGTTACTGCTAGATGGTCATATGACACCGAGTCTGAGCATCTCCTGCACCTCTTTTCTTACAGCAGCTCTTTTTGCTGCAGGAATTCGGTAGGACTTCTGCTTCACTATTTTCCCCTTCTGGGTTTCAATCCTGTGTTCGGCAAGAGAGGTCTTTCCAAGGACATCCGAAAAGATGTGAGAAAACGGGAACAATGTCCGATGCAGATCCTCCTTCATAAGAGGTGTGAGGTCATTGTTGACCATGAGTTGCTCCAGCGTGGAATCGTTGGTAGTCAGCAGTGTCAAGTGGGCTGCTTTGGGCAAGGGGCCCAACCATTTCTTTAATATATTAATATGGTAGCATTGTCCATGATTTGGAATTATCTGGACTCTGTATGTGGTATTGCCCAACGTTTCCAATACCTGATATGGGCCTAGCCACTCGCTTTGGAACTTCCTGGTGGAGGAGGGGAGTAGGACCAACACCCAATAACCAACCAATAGTTTTCTCCGGCAGACCACCATTTGAAATTGGACTCGCGCAGCGAGTCTGCCCCGTCACAACATCATACCTTGTTAGACAAAGCATCAGGGAATTCTTGCTGTCATATATTTGGTAAAACAACTACTTTCCTGACCTGAACTTGACGGACAGAATTGGGATCCAGAAAAATTTCCAGCAACGTTTGATGGGGCTAACTTAAAACTGTATCACCCTGACTGACACATACACTTTATCGGAACCAAGATTACCAGAAAATTCAATAGAGGCATTAAAACAATCAAACAATCCAATGGGCGTACCAATATACCTATATGGCGTGACATCAGGTTCATATAGTTTGACCTTTTCTTGAAATAAATGTGCATAGACTTTGTCAGAGAGAGTAAGTTTGGCACCTGAGTCCATCATCATGGATACCACAATACCATTAAGAGTTACAGTATCAGATGGATGTTCACATTTGGCATTAGAAATAGAATTCACATCATTAATTATTTGTCAAACCATTTAATTTTCTTCCACATTCACCTCATGTATCTTGTCTTTATCTTTACCTGATTTACAGTATTTACCAAAGTTACCCTTTAGCTGTAGAATATAAATATCCCTGTAGCTGTGGGACAACCTTAAAATTGGTCATGTAATTTGTGTTGCAACATCTGAAGCATGCATGTTTAGTCTTAGCTAATGGAAAAATCAGTGTCTTCCTTTTAACAGAATATAGACTGAATGGAAGATGTAATCTCTTTTATTTTTTTTGCCATTTATGAATACACAACATCGAATGCTCAATTTGCTTTGCAGAAAGTATAACTTCACTGAGAGTAGGACCATCATTCTTCTCTTATTCTATCAGACTTACATTCTAAAAAAAATTATCACAAATTCTTTCTTCAGTGTTTACACCAAAATTAATCTTGCACAGATTCCTCATCACCTTGCTTTCTTTTACCAAATAACATTTCAATGTAATAGAGATTTTAGGTAAATAGTGTTGTTTAGTTTCTTAACGGAAACTTCAAATTCATTTACAGAAGCATCGCTGTCACCCTTGGAGGTTACATCAGGACCAATATAAATAATGTCCTGCCCTTCAGGTTGTAATCAATGTATCAACATTGATGCTTTTTGTCCTAGAGAAAAATTCAATCCTAATACCTTTAAAAATTCATGAATTTTTTTTTTCCATTTTGGCCATGGTCTAATGGGCTTTCCTGGTGAGATCAAGAAGAAAGGGGGAGTAGTAATATTTTACATAGTGATAGTTAATCAAGAAAAAATTAAGATTAAAGTAACAAATAGAAAAGATATAGATCAATGAGAGGAAAAAAAGAAAAGACAAAAACAATTAAATTAGAAGAACTCTCCCGTACCCGATAGAGTCCCTGAAATCCGCTTTTTGAAGTATGGACATTAATGAAAGAAGACATTGAGAAATTATAGTTCTTATTGTAGAGCTTCTCCCTGCTGCCTTGAAGTAAATTTGAGGAAAGTTCTTTAGGTGAAATGTCTACATAGATAAGATTCAAAGATATGACATAACCACAGAGACCTCACTGAGAAGCTTTGAACATCAGGAAAAGCAGACCAAGGCAGTTAAACATCCAGGTAAGTGAAACGATGAAATGATGAGTAGCGTACCACAATGACATTGTGAAATGTCCAAGAAGAATAGTGTCACATTAAGAAAACTGAGGGCTCCCTCAGTATCCATGAGACGAAAGAGGCCACTGAGAATCCGTTCCTCTGAATGTGCGATGAGCTTGCTGCAGATCGGCACACGCACCACGATCACCAGATGGCTGAGGATGCACAGTTGGAAATCATTTGTCCGGACGCCAATAGAAGTCCAAGGGAAGATAAAATAAGATTGAAGTGTGAAAAGTTGGCCTGGTATATGCTGACCACTAATTATAGTGGGCACATTGTACCAGTCCAAACAAACCTTGTTGATGATTAGGTTAAAGACAACCTTTATTGAAAGCTATCCGAGTGGTAGCTATGGAGAGCCGCCTTCAGGCTAAGTCTCGAAGGAATGTAAAGCAGCTTGTTTTACCAGATCAGAACCTCCTGGATGACCAAATAAACAGAGAACCACACAAGGAATATATAAAATATATGCATTTATTTTTAAACACTCTCTACTAACCTCTTTATGAGATTAGAGAACAAAGCACACAATATTAAATCATTAGAACGACAGTAAATAGCACTGTACACAGCGGGCTCCATGGGGAGACCAAACCATATACTAAGAAAGTGGTATAACAACCACGACTTGACTAAACACAGTGCCTAGAGCATATAGAATCACTGGGACCCCAAGGAACCATCCAAGGTAGTGACACAGGTGACCCACGGAGGACGGGTACAGTGTGAGAACACAGGTACGAGCTCCATACAACTCTATGGGAAAGTCGCGGTTGGAATATTAAAGATTAAGGACACTTCGGAGAGAACTTTGAGCAAACCCTTTCAAATATAGAAGGTTTTAAGGCCAGCACCCTTGTGAGCACCAAAGTACTCGTGTTACCTAACCCAGGGAAGTCGGGTGCATAGGTGTCAAGTGATGTCGGGAATCTTCATCCTTTTCAATGGCCTGATGCTGAAAAGCGCTGCTGCCGGGAAGATGAAAAGTGTCCTGTGGAATCCAAGCCTGTATTCGAGGTGAGAAGAACCTGAAAGCAGAGGGGAAAGAGTGTGGGTCAATTCAGGATCACCAGGGGCTCGGTAGACGAATGCCACCGATGTCAGGTGGTTCAGGTGAGCTGATGTGATGCTTGACTCAGCAGCCACGGGGACCAGGAGATGTCAAAGAGGACCAAAGTCTGGAGGTGAGCTGTCCCAAAAAGGATGTCGAGTCCTGGAGGGGTCAGTGTCTGGATGGAACACCAACAAGCCTTTGCAACTGCAATCCATGCCGTCAGAGGAAATCAGCTTTGGGGAGGACCAGCAATGTCCTGGGGACTCTCCAAGCAATGGAGAGTCAGGGAACGTCTGGAGCAATCAGGAAAGCCCATGGAAAGTTAAAGTTATCTTCACAGGGACCCACAGGCCAACGGACCAGGGATCGCAAAGGGACCTCAAGATAAATCACGAAATACCAGCCCACGGAACACTTTTGGAGTGTAGGCCGTAAATCTTTGATGGAAACAATGCTTGGGGTCAGGACTACAAGTAGCCCAAAGCACAGCTTCAGAGGTCGCCGAAAAGCATATGCTGCTGCAAAAGAGCACGTGCACAGGGGTTCGGGTTGCACGGTCCCCACGAAGGATACAGGCCTCAGAATTGCTGAGAGCGCTGATCAACCTCAGAGACATTGGTAACCCACCTCCTGGGTTATAGAAATCTTTGGAGTTTTCAGAAGTTTCGGAGATGCAAACCGGTCAGATCCATTTTGGTGGCTGCTTAGCAGGGGAGTAACTCCTTTTCTCCAAGGGAGATTCTTCAGTCATCCAGCGTCATGCAGATCGTCAAAGTACTTACAGCCTGATTCATGAAAACCGAAATCTGCGATTTTCAAATTGCGATTAACAGCGAATCGCAATTTAGAAATCGCAGATCGGTATTCATGAAATTTACCGAGAAAATAATGCGATTCGCAAGCGGCCGCAAAAAGCGTTTGCGAGTTACGGAAATCGCAGAATAATCGCTATTTTCGGCAACATCCGTGTAGGAATTGCGATATCGCAAATAGCGATATCGCTAATTGCGAGATCGCTAATTGCGAGATCGCAAAATGCGAGATCGGGAAACCGGGAAGTCGCATTTCAAGCACAGTGATGACATCACAACCAGGAAGCAGCCAGTTCCCACCCCCATTCACAACAGTGAGGCAGACCTCGAGGCAGCAACTAACTCAGCTCCTACCAGGACACCAGCAAACTTGCTATTCCACACCCAATCTCACTGCAGCAATGGCAGAGGAGGCTGTACCAGGGCCCAGCAACACCGGGCGCAAGAGGAAAATGAAGTTCTCCTAACAGGAGTTGGAGCACCTCATTCATGGGGTGGTTGACAACCACTCCAAACTGTTTGGGAGAGAATCAAGGAGGGTGGCTGAACCGGAGAAACGGCGAATCTGGGTCGGGATAGCGGCCACAGTGAACTCCGTGGGCGTGGCACACAGGTCACTGGAGGAACTCAAGAAGAGGTGGTACGACCTCTGAGGTCGTGCCAAGGAGAGGGTGGCCGAGAAGCTGGACGAGACACTGGCCACTGGAGGGGGAGAACCTACAGTCCCTCCCAACACCTCCATGGAGGACCGTGTTGAGGATACGTTGGAGCCCGAGGCGTGCATTGGGGTCACCAGATTGGACTCATCCCGCCCCACCCAAGAGAGCCAAGGTAAGTGGCATGCGACTGTGACCCTGTCCCCTATCAATGGCCATGACCCTATAGCCTCCCATAATGTTCCAAACTCATGCCATCCATGCACATTAGGTAATGCCCTAAAGCATTGTGGGACATGTAGTCTGCCCACAATGTACAAGTACCCCAATGCAGCCAGACAGGTCCCAAAGTACGCAATGCCACAGCCAGTCAGGGAATGTCATCCAGCATGCATGTAGCAACTGCACGTGTGACAGATACATGCAACTAATGAACGTCCACTTCCCCTCACAGGTGGCGCAGACAGCAGCGACAGTGACAGGCTGCTCATCGATGAGCAACCAGAGGATGCCGAGGAGGTGCCGCCACCAACACATCCTGCACCAGCAGGCGCAGCACCTACCCCCGCAGCCAGGCCCACAGCATCTGCGCCTCCACCATCAGGTGCTGCACCTACCCCTGCAGCCAGGCCCACAGCATCTGCGCCTCCACCATCAGGCGCAGCACCTCTGCCTACCTCAACTCCACCAGCAGCTGGAGCCTCCACATCTGGTCCAGCGACTGCGGTGACACAGCGCCCACCCACTGTGGCCAGCCAGCAGAGCAGGCATGGCAGGGCTCGCCTGCAGAACAATGCACGCAGCGGCAGGAGGGGGATGGGTGTGCGCTTGCCGAGCATGAGCATTGAGCGTAGGATGCTACGCATTCACCAGCTGCAGGCACGCCGGCAAGGGGCCAGACAAATGCAGCTACATAACATTGGGCGCAATGTGGCTAATGTGGCAGAGAGGATGGACCGCATGACGGCAGCCATGGAGGCCAACACTGCTGCGCTAATATCGCAGCGCAACACCGCCCGCCGCCGCCACCGGCAGCTACTGACGCGGCTGTCCGCATACACCAGATCCAACTACGTGATAGGGAATGCGACGTCCCAGCTCTCGCGACGGTCCCTGGCGCAGCAGCAGCAGTTAATCCAATGCTGTGAGGATGTGGCCAGAGTGTTAGAGCACGTCACCACTGCCGTACTGGCACTCCATCCCACTCTACCAGGCAATGTCGGGGGGGACGATACCAGCGAGGGCACCTCCAGTGTGAGCAGCCTGTCTGCCTCACAGGTTGCGGTGTTGCGACGTAGCACCAGGCCCACTGCAGCTACTTCATCGCAGTGTGACATTGTGGGCAAAGTGTACTTACCAAGTAGGTGTCCTTCCCCGAAGTCTCCCCTGGCCAGTCGTGTGTGGAGGCCGCTGTGCCGGAATATGAATGAGTCATGTGTACTCCCCGGGTACTGTGCCACTATGTCCGTGATGTATGTCTTAGCATTGCAGACCATCTGGATGTTGAGGGAGTGGTAGGACTTGCGATTGCGGTACATGTACTCCGTTGCAGCTGGTGGGCAGATGTGGATGTGGGTACAGTCAATGCATCCTATCACGTGTGGGAAATGGGTGACATTGTAGAATTGAAGCTTGGTCTCATCCAAATCCTGTTGGCTGGTTGGAAATTTGATGTGGCGGTGTAGCTGGGTCAGCATTGCGTCAAGGAAACTCCCTAGGCAGCGGGACATGGTGGGCTGGGATATCCCCCCAGCAGCCGTAACTATCCCCTGGAAGCTCCCGGAGGCCAGGAGGTGCAGGCTACACAATACCTGGACATGTGTTTGCACGGCATTGGTCCGCCTTGTTGGGTGCTGCATCAGGGGGTCAAGGTCCTGAATTAGCTTGATGATCATTGCCCCATTCAGGCGGTACTTTCCGTATATTTGCTCTCTGGTTTGGCCCAGCAGGGTGACCCGCTGGGGGAATATCCTGTCCTGGATTCTTCGTCTCCTCCGTGCTGCTCGCTGTAGCCTTCGCCGCCTGACCACCATGTACATTCCTGGCATTGTGACACTCCTTATGCTGATGCTGCTTCTCCTTAAGTGTGTTTGGTCAGGCCGGCACCAGTTGCTGATTGGCCAACGGTTTTTCAATTTTTTTTTTACTATGGGTTTGATGGTTACCACCTGCTTTGGGTTGTCCTTAAATTGCGCCTCGCAAACTGCGATTTTGGGTTTTTTCGCTAATTGCGATTTTTCATGAATCCCGATTGCGATGATATTGCGATTTCGCTATTTTTTTCGCAGATTCCGTGATTTCTCGCTATTTCCGATTCGCAAATGGTCTACTGCCGGGATTCTGCGAATCTTTTTGCGATTTCGCAATTCTGTGTTAGCGATTTCGCTAAAATCGTGGTGAATACCGATTAGGGAAATTGCGCCCGCGATAGCATTTTCACAGCTATTGCGAGCGCAATTTTGCTTCATGAATCAGGCTGTTAGTTTCTATAGCAGAGTTTAGTCCAGGTAAAATCTAAAGTCCTGTAGTCAGGGGTTCCTACTTTATACCCAAGGAAGGGGTATGTCCCATACTCTGGGGACCCACCTATGGGAGGGTCAGGACAGAGGGGTGGTTACACCCATGTGCTTTGTACAGTTTTGCGCCAGGTTTGAACTGGACTATGGACAGGGACACCAAATGTGTCCCAGTACAGACATCCAAGCACTCTCAGAGTGCACCCACCCAGCCCCAATACCCTAAAGCCTGTCTAGGAGGTGGATACACCTCCCTGTGACAGGGAGCCTATTGTCAAGCCTTCCTCTGCTCGAGCTTGGCTCAGGAGCAGGAGGGCAGACTCGTGTCTGTGGCTGGCAGCATCCATTTTGTGATGCCCAGGTCGAGAAAGCTGGTACAGGGTATACCTGTGTGTCGCATATGTCCCTTTAGGGGGGTGTAATCATACTTCCCCGCCAGTTACTGGTGGGGAGGTATGATTCCAAGGTGTTTGACACCAAACACAACATGTTTCTAAACAGCCGTTTTAAAGTTAGCATTTATCGCAAGGTTATAATGCACTTAAAAGTATATGGTTGGCTGCATTACAAGCAACCCCGGAAAATAGGTTCCGAAGGCTGCAGAGGGGCTCTGCTCATGCATGGGCACCTCTCACATAAAACCCAGCACCCTGCCTTCAGGATTGATAAGGCCTGCCGTAGGGGTGACTGATAGGTGTATATGTGCAGTGATATAAGGTAGATATAGTGAACCTATATTTAAGTAAGGGGTGCATGCACCACATTACACAGGCTGCAGTAGCAGACCTGTTGTGTCAGTTTGAGTGGTCTCTTAGGGGTGGCACAATACATGCTGCAGCCCCTTGGAGGCCTCTGGGGTACCTATGCCCTGGGTACATAGTATACCATATAGTAGGGACTTATAAGGGTACCCCAGAATCCAATCTGGAGTGTACCTAAAGTACATGCAATCAATTTAGAGGAGAAAGCAGCTAGGCTGGGGTCCTGGATAGCAGGATCCCAGCCAGTCTAAGTCGAAAATAGAGAAACATCAGCAAAAAGTGGGGGTAACTATAAGAAGCAGATCCTACTCTTCTACGTGAAGAGGATGGAAAATGATTAATATCTTCTTTATTTGCAAAACGAAATTCCCATCACTTTCTAGCATGCCAGGTTCCACTCAGCAACTGTACCACAGCTTCTCTTTCACAAACATTCTAACATTCTAACTGGGACATACCAACACAGAGAAGGTATGTTTTATCATACTGAAACATACTGCCAAACATGGTGTAGATTATATCAGAATGCGTAAGTATGAAGGATTGCAGTGAAGTTAAGCTAAGACAGATGCAGCAGTGCATACCTACTTCCCAGTTTATAAGGATCATTGTAGATTGTGTTAATATTTTAGGAAAGATACAAGTTGTTTGTGCTTCTGGAAATTTTAGGTGATTGTCTATGTTCCCATGCTTCTTTATCTATTCTTGAGTTTAGCGGTCTGTGCAGGGAATTAAGTTCTGCAAGGCTTACTTTATTTGGATGGCGGTAGGTAATAATGGGACAAGTCCTGATCGGTTATAACTTGGTTCGCAATATGAGCGCAAATTTTTGTTGAAGGAAGAGTGGACCAGTCGCATGAATTGTTCAAAGGGCTATAAATGGGTCTATAATGATTATCCTTGTAACTACTGGGCGTCAGCGTAGAGAGAAAAGGCCAGGTGTAAAGTGATACCTCATTGGCTGGTTAAGGAACGGTTTACCTGCTCATTTGGAAGTCACTGTAAATTCTGTAGTACTGGTAGTGCTGCTCAACTAGTATCCATTGGTTTAGTTAAGGTGAGTCAGAGCTAGGGTTTGCGGCTTGCATATTTGATGAAAACCCCCAATAGAAGAACATCATTAATAAATAACTCATCATGTGTTAGCTTTTTTGCCATCATGAGTAATGGGTGGTACAAGGGATCCCATGAACACTCCTACCACTTCAACTGAGGACGTTATGAGTTCTAGTTTGTGTGGTAGGTGGGTGATGATTAGTACGGTTCCTCAATGTACGCTTCTGTGTTATGAGGTTGAGATGGTTAGCAAACTTCTGGTGGTTGATTGTTTGGAGGCATTATACCATGGTACATGAATTCCTAAATCCCTGCATTTTAGAAGGAGGATCAGGTGATGGACTGTATCAAAGACAGATGGAAGATCAAGTAGATATAGTGCAGACACCCTGTTTGAGTCAGCATTTGCTTTGATATCATCTCATGGCACACTCACTTTGCCCAGGTCCCAGGACCTGGGCAAAATCCATTTTGGCAGTCCGACAAAAGGTTATTTTCTTAAGTGACTGTCCGCGTTTGTTTAAATCCAGATTTTATGATTAATTTTCTTAAAAAGGGGAGGTTTCCTATTGGTTTATTCATTAAGGTCCCCATGGACATAGGCTCGTTTTTCAATAAAAGCATGAGTTTTTATATTGTTCATTTTGAGTTCACTTAGAAAGGTTCTGGTGGTAAGGTACCATTGAATATGGCCCTGCTGAAATGGAGGAGGGTTTTGAGGAGTAGGTCCTTGAAAATGTGAGTGGGCATAGACCAAGTGGTAACCCTGATGATCCACAGTATTTTATTATGATGGAGAAGTCTTCTTAATTTAGAGGGGTGAAAATGAGTGGTCTCAATCTGGCACCCGAGAACCAAGACAATCAAACAAAGTACCAAGTCTCAGCATGAAATATTGCTCAAATATCATCATTTAATATGTATCAGAAACGCATGGTTTGTTACCACCAGATTTAGTTTTGAAAATGTACCCATTTAGCTATCAAATTGAGGTTTTACACCAAACATAAATCTGTAAATTTCATAAAGACACAGCCAAAATTTCTCCCAAAATGGAAACTTTAACTTTTTCGTTTGCATTAACTAATCTCATAGGCAGATTCTGCTCTTTATGCCCATGTTCATCATAATCAAATACAAGGAATGTCCATCAGACTGCAGGGAGTTTCCACAAAAAGTATGCGTGTGATAGGCAGAAATATGTCAAGCATATTTACAACACGCCAAAAATGGGATCATTATACGAGGTCCTTTTTACCAGGCATAGTGACAGTTATATAAAAAGCACCCACAATTTGTCTATTATTGGCAAGCTAGGCCAGTGTCACAATTCTGTCAGGAGTTGTCAAGGTCCCACTGGGACAGAAATTGGCTCAGTCACCAATTAAAAGTGACCCCCAATTAGCTTATCAGATCGATTAAAAAAAAGTAGTCCACGTTTGCAAATCAGAACAGTTTTAAACTTGTAAAGACAAGCTGAATGGTTGTTTTGAAAGGTATGGGAGAATGCATGCAGGTGTGCTTGCTGCAGGCAATGTTTGTGGTAATATCACAGAAAATCAACAGTAAAAACTGGCCCACCAGACCATAATATAGTCCGACAAGCAGCCATAAAACCAGCCAATACACTGATCTGTCACACCAGCCCTTCAGGCACTGCCAGATTGCTCTATAAGTGCGTTTGACTCTGGGGGTAGCCACACTTATGTGGTAGAAATGCCCACAATATGTCAATGACGGGCACTGTTAGGCTAAAGCTAAACATATGCCTGCAATTACCACAATTATTTTCAGAATTACTTCATAAGCTAAGTAACAGGCACCATGAGGCCAAGCGCATCACGAAACCCAGAATAGCCATGATATGCAAAAATTAATCACAATATGTAAAAGAAAGTCAGTGTTTAAACCACAGTAATCAGCATGCCAGGGGTTGCTGCACATGTGTCAAGTGAGCCCACCATATGTCAAGGACTAACCTTACAATCCTGATACAAGTACAAGGATGTGGGCTTACATACTGCTCCAAACCCAGTCATAGCTACACTGACAGCATGGAGTTTAGAAGTAGACCCAGAGAGAAAAGGGAATGGGAGGAGAGAGAAATGAAGACGTTTGGGGCCATATTTGTCAATATTTGATGCAAAGCAGCAAGGCAACTTGCCACGCTGGGTCAAATGGAGAGGACAGTAATGCACCATATTTCCTAAGATGTGATGCATTCCTGTTCTCTCACTGAACTGGTGCACTATGCCTAGCGCCAACGCAGGTACCCTAGAGCCATACTGCAAGGGTGTCGGTATTAGAATCAGGATTTTTATTGTGCAGGAAGTGGCATCTACTTACACAAAAGTAAACCTTCTTTAAAGGCTTTTTCCTTTTTCTAAGAGTCCTGCATAATGCAGCACACTTAGAAAGAGGAAACAGCGATGAGAAATAAAGACATTTCTCTTTGTTGCGACTCTATCAGGATGGCGTACAATTTTGGCATATTCCTAGGTTTGCTACCATTGGTAAATCTGGGAATGTGCCCAAAAGTATGAGTGGATGCATCGAAACACCCACGCTCCACCCATGGAACGCTTCCCTGGGGTACAGTAACACTCAATCAATCAATCAGAACAATTTGTAAAGCGCGCTAGATGGTCCTGTGTCAGCCGTAGGCTGATGGGGAGGGAGTTCCATGGCTTGGCCGCCAGGTAGGAGAAGGATCTTCCTCCGGCGGTGGCTCTGCGGATGCGTGGTATGGTGGCGTGGGCGAGGCTGGTCGATCGCAGCTGGCGGGTGGGTGTGTAGAAAGTGAGGCGGTTGTGGAGGTATTTGGGGCCCAGGTCGTGGAGAGCTTTGTGTGGGTGGGAGTGGAGTCTGAACATGATCCTCTTGCTGACGGGGAACCAGTGCAGGTCTCTCAGGTGGGCGGAGATGTGGTTGTGGCGGGGGATGTCCAGGACGAGTCGTGCGGAGGCGTTCTGTATGCGTTGAAGTATTTTCTGTAGTTTGGCAGTGGTTCCCGCATAGAGGGTGTTCCCGTAGTCCAATCCGGCTGGTGACGAGTGCTTGGGTGACCGTCTTTCTGGTTTCGGTGGGGATCCATCGGAAGATCTTAGGGAGCATGCGCAGGGTGTTGAAGCAGGATGAAGATACGGCGTTGACTTGTCTGGTCATTGCGAGGGCGGAGTCCAGGATGAAGCCCAGGTTTCGTGCATGGTCCGTTGGCTTGGGGGTGGTGCCCAGGTCAAGGGGCCACCAGGAGTCATCCCAGGCGGAGGGGGATGATCCCAGGATGAGGACTTCCGTCTTGTCTGAGTTCAGCTTCAGGCGGCTGTTCTTCATCCATTCGGCGACGTCCTTCATTCCCTCGTGTAGGCTGGCTCTGGCGTTGGCCGGGTCGTTGGTGAGGGAGAGGATCAGCTGGATGTCGTTGGCGTATGAGATGATGTTATGGTTGTGTTGGCGTGCGATGGCTGCGGGGGGGCTCATGTAGACGTTCAAGAGCGAGGATCCTTGAGGTATGCCGCAGATGACTTCGGTGGCCGCGGATAGGAACGGGGGGAGGCGGACTCTCTGGGTTCTTCCGGCGAGGAACGAGGTGATCCACTCCAGTGCTTTCACTTGGATTCCGATGTTGCTGAGGTGCTGTATTAGGGTGCGGTGGCAGACTGTGTCGAATGCTGCAGAGAGGTCCAGGAGGATGAGGGCAGCTGTTTCCCCGTTGTCGAGCAGGGATCTGATGTCGTCGGTGGCTGCGATGAGGGCGGTCTCGGTGCTGTGGTTGGCTCGGAAACCGTCTGTGAGAGGTCGAGGGGTCCGTTTGTCTTGAGGAAGATGGTGAGCTGTATGTTGACGGTCTTCTCGATGACTTTGGCAGGAAAAGGTAGGAGCGAGATGGGGCGGAAGTTCTTGAGGTCGGTGGGGTCCACTGTAGGTTTCTTCAGGAGGGCGCTGAGCTCGGAATGCTTCCAGCTCTCCGGGAAGGTGGCGGTGTTGAAGGAGATGTTGATGATGTTCCGGAGTTGGGGTGCGATGATGGAGCCGGCCTTGTTGAAGACTTGGTGGGGGCAGGGGTCGGTAGGGGATCCGGAGTGGATGGTGGTCATCGTGCGGGTGGTGTCTTCGGTGCTGACCGGGGTCCAGTTGTAGAGGGTGGTGGTGGGGGGTGTTGTTTTGGTGGTTGGGTGCGTGGTTGGTGTGTCGAAGCTGTTGTGTATGTCGGCGATCTTGCGGTGGACGAAGGAGGCGAGTGTGTCGCAGAGGTCTTGCGAGGGTGTGATGTCGTTGTTTCCGGCGCTGGGGTTGGAGAGCTCTTTGACGATGCTGAAGAACTCCTTGCTGTTGTGGGTGTTGTTGTCCAGGCGTTCTTTGAATGATGTCCTTTTGGTGGTGCGGATCAGCTGGTGGTGTGTGCGGGTGGCGTTCTTGAGGGCGGTCATGTTTTCTGTGGTCTGGTCGTGGCGCCAGGCTTTTCCGAGGGTGCGGCAGTTTTTCTTGGATGTTTTGAGTTCGTTGGTGAACCACGAGGCTTTGTTGCTGCCGTGTCTCCTGGGAGGGTTCTTCAGTGGTGCAAGGTCGTCGGCGCAGTTGATGAGCCATTGTGTGAAGATGCGGGCTGCTTCGTTGGGGTCCGTCGTGTTGGTGGGAGGGTTCTGGCTGAGGGAGGTGGTGAGCTGGTCTGCGGTGATCTTGCTCCAGCTCTTGCGGGGAACCTGTTGCGGGTGGTGGTGGGTCGTAGTTCTCTTGAAACTGAAGTGGACGCAGCTGTGATCGGTCCAGTGAAGTCCGGTGGAGTGGCTGAAGGCGACGTGCTTGCTGGAGGAGAAGACAGGGTCAAGCGTGTGGCCGGCGTAGTGGGTGGGGGTGTTCACCAGTTGCTTGAGTCCGAGGTTGGTGAGGTTGTCCAGCAGGGTAGTGGTGTTGCTGTTGTTGTTGTTCTCCAGGTGGAAGTTGAGGGCCCCTAGGAGGATGTAGTCAGAGGAGGTGACTTTCAAAAGCTAGGGGGTTATAAAATTAATGTAAACAAAACAGAAATTATTCTAGCTAACTGCACGATAGACACTTTAGCTCCAGAATTTAGACGGACATACAATACGGATCCAAAGAGATATCTTGGAATATTTATATCGGATAGTCTAGATGACCTTTTTTCACTTAATTTTTTACCTCTATTAAAAAAGGTGGGCGCACTTTTAGATCGATGGAATTTACTACCCCTGTCTCTTATGGGACGGGCATCCCTAATTCGAATGTCAGTGCTACCCCTTTTTAATTTCCTTTTTAGTGCAATTCCCTGCGCAGTCCAGGTCTCTTATTTTAAAAAAAGTAGAAGCTTTGATCTCCTCTTTCTTATGGTCAAACAAATCCCCCAGACTGACACTGAGCACTTTATATTTATCATCTACACAAGGAGGGCTGTCCCTCCCAAATATCAGAGAATGTTATTTTGCGTCGTTTGCACATTATAGTTACAGATTTTTTTTCTTAGATTCTCATGAGGCAGATAATTTTTTTATGAAAAGGATGTTGTTGGAATTAAAAATCTCTGTCCCTGCAGTGGATTTTTAACGTGAAAACTCTGTTTTTTTTTAATTTTATGACATACCCATTTTAAGTAATAAGACAAATTTAATACATTTTTGTTTGAGAGATGCAGGATGCATGGACAAAAATATATCTACTCTTTGGAAGGAGAATGGTTTTGAGAAAATTGAAGATTTCCTGCTGGGAAACAGGTGGAAATCCTGGGATGAAATTTATAGCCAGTTAATCCACTTGCACTGAACTGGTCCTTTATTATGATAAATCCTAAACTTAAAGAACTCACTATAGGACATTTATCTAATAAAGAAAATATTTCCACTACCCTTAATAACAAAATGCAAACAAAAAAAAAGAAAATGAGTATCTGGATTAAAATATTAAAAGAAAGTAAAGACCAGGACTTTTCTAGCAAGATCATTGAGAGATGGAAAAAGAGGGAAGATATTACAATTAATCAACAGATATGGGATAAAATAAATAAATTCAACAAAACCATTTTTCGAGGAGCAAATTTTAAACGCATGCAATTTTATAATAAATGGTTAATATATAGAACCCCGTCCTTTTTACATAAGATTTTCCCCCAAGCGCCCGACAAATGGTTCCGGTGTGAAGAAAAAGGCACTGGGAAACATATTGTCTGGGAGTGCTCAAAAATCCAGGTATTACGGAAGGAAATAGAAAAATATCTCTCATTTGTGCTTAAAACTAATATTGTACTTGACGACCTAATTCCCATATTAGGCTGCTCTCCCACCCACACCCAACATGATGAGTCCCTTTTCATAGGTTCTTTAATAGCTAAACCCCTTATACTACAGTCCTAGAAAACAGACCTTGTACCATCCTTCCAGGCATGGAAAGAAAAATTAGTCTGTATCCAGGGCAGGGAAAGAAAATATGCTTTAAGATCAGGGGCTCTTTAAAAAATATGATACATTTTGGAGTGTGTTTGATTCTTAATTTCCCTGTTATTTCTTAATTCGATCCATATTACCATGAAAATATTTATTAGTCTTTTAGGACCATCTTGACTCCGCACTTTGCACTTTACAACTTAGCTATGAAATATTAACTGAGAAGATGCTCATTATATTTAAAATGGTACGTACTGTTTTAATTCTAAAAAAATCTCTTGAACATTAGTGTTAGTCGATTGTTTGTCTGCTTTTATATACATTTTGCACTTTATAATTTAAATGTTAAAATGATAAATTGTATAAGATGTTTTTCATATTCTTTTGTCTCGTACTGGAGCAATTGGATTTCAACTATGCCCTGATTTATGTAATGTATTGCTTTATTTGAACTCTCAATAAAAATAAAAAAAAGAGGAGGCGAGGGTGTGCGGGCTGATGAAGTCTGCGATGGCTTTGCTGAATTGTGTGCGTGGTCCCGGGGGTCTGTAGATGAGAGTGCCTCTGAGGGTGGTCTTGGGGTCAGTGTGTATCTGAAAGTGGAGGTGCTCGGCGGCGCTGAGGGTGTCGTCGGAGTTGGTCGTGATGCGGATGGTGCTCCTGTGGACAATGGCGATGCCTCCTCCGGTCTGGTTGACGCGGTCCTTCCGGGTGATCTTGTATCCGTCCGGGATGGCTATGGTGATGTCGGGTTCTGAGGAGGCGTTCATCCATGTTTCCGTGAGGAAGGCAACGTCTGGAGATGTTGAGTCGAGCAGGTTCCAGAGTTTGAGGGCGTGTCTGTGGACGGAGCCGGTGTTGAGCAGGATACACTTGAGGTGGTTGTTGCTGGTGCCTGGTCTTACGGGTGCGGTGATGGTCCGGAGGAAGGTGAACTTGCAGGCTTGGCAGGTGAAGGGTCCGTGGGTGCGTTTCGGTGTAGCTCGGTAGCAGGCGGGGTTCCGGTCGGGTCTGAGTGCGTTGAAGGTGGCGGCGTTGTACGTCCATCGTGCTGGCTGGCATCTTCGGGGGCCAGGGGTCCTGGCGCTGGGCGCGGTCCAGGCGCGGACGGGCGCAGATGGGCTTGCCTTTGGCGCACCTTCGGCGCACCAGCGTCGCGCCCGCTGCGCACGTCCGATGCGCACACAAGGCAGGTACTTACACTGCCTTCCTTTACTCCATATTTAAAAGCCATGCTGGGCCACACAAGGCAGCTTTGCATGGCTTGGTACATCTGTCTTAAAGATAATGTTATCATTGCGTCACATTGCGTGACGCCAGGGTGATGCAATTCTTTAATAAATCTGGCCCTTGATATCATCACACTGCCTCGTTGCATGGCAGAGCTTGATCTGCACTGCAGGGGCGTTAATAGGTAAAGAGAAGAGAAGAGAATATTTTCAATATGGCCATGGTATTAACATTGGTCTTTAACTTCTGATAATGTGTTAGCTATACCTACTGACACTCTGTAATTCCCTTTCGATTCTGAATTGAACTATAGTATTTGTCCTGAGCTGAAATATAAAGTTGATATAACTATGAACAACACTCTGACTAATGATACATTGTAAAGAATTGGGTTATTAATATGGGAGAGTAGGTACTCGTAACTATTGCACAAACAGATGGCAATTCCCAGAGAGGCATGCACTACGTTCAAGCAGTACCAACAGTTCCAAAGTAAAGAGCACAATAAAATCCCAAAACCAATTTAGAAAAATACAGAACATTTTAATGAACAAAAGACACCAAGATCATCACAACTGTTCAAATGAACTGATAATAAAGATGTTTAAAGTTTTAAGGCAAAAAAAACAAGAAAAAGTCAAGCACCATGGAAAAACAATACTTCACAGTGGACTGGGACCCAGGCACAAATTCAAGCTGAGCACGATGGAGTTAAGGTCAGATACACCAAAAGAATTGTCCCTGCCACCATTTTTATCTTCAGACTTCAACTGCAGGGAAACCTTCTTCTGGTACGAATTGCAGCCCCTAGGTTCTCAGGTCAAGCTTCTAGGCACCAGGTCTCTCTCCGAACAAGTCTTGTGCTGGGTCTAGTATTCTTTGTCAGCTCAGCCTCCTTGATGTCATTGGCCTTCTGTTTTATTGTCTCCCTGTAGCAGGTAAACAGGAGGCCAATCACTTGACCTTTGGAGAGGAACTTTCGTACCTGCGAGCCAGCAGCACTCAGAAGGCCATGAGAATTTTTATAAGTACCCTTCTTTCCATCAGGAGTCAAGACTATTTTTCCAGCAGGGCACTCTTCTTCAGATGGAGTCTTTCCAGGTCCAGGAATGTAGTACAAAGGTTGTGGTGGAAGTGCTAGATTTATCTGTTACACGTTCCAGTTATCGGAGGAATTCTACCACCCAATCCTAACAATTTTCTTTGCACTACCCAACCTCCTTTTGCAACACTTCCTCTTTGCCTTCCTGTACAATTATCCAGGAACCCCATTTCAAGATATTGGGACCTAGTTGCCATTAGGCAGGACTATAATGAACTTCTTAGCCACTCCCTGACTTGGCAGGGTCCACAATTTTTTCCCTCCTTCTGTGCCTGCAGTTTGTCTAGGATGGTTGTGTCGATGACTTGAAGAAGCCCTCACTTGCATCTTGAAGTCTAAAGAGGTAGGGCATAGAGAAGAAAGTTGTTGTCCTCTGAGCAAGGGTCATCAGTTATCACAGTCAAAGATGTGTTTTGAAGCTCTGGAAGTGTGATTTGAGGCAGAAGAGTTTTTTCCCTCCTGTTGTGACTAGGGTCATGCTAGGAGGGTTTCTGGGAATGAATAGTTGAAGCCCTCCAAGTAAAAAGATATAGTGCTAAATCTGCCCTTTGATCTGCCAACTGTTCCTGTTCACTGCCAGAGAGCTAATCCCTGCTAAGTGGTCAGCAGTTAGTGCCCATTGCCTTTCCTGGAGCACAAAGGTACGTCTGAGACAATGTGTTACGCTTCCCAGCCAAGGATGTGTATTCTAGCTCTGGCGGTATTATAATTGGCAAAACTGGTTTTTAAACCAGTTCTTGGTCAGGCAGCATAAAGTACATTTTTACAAAGTTACTTTTCTGCTTCAATTATCAAAAATCTGATTTAATCATTAAGTCAGATTAAAAAAATTAAGCAGGGAATAACTTTGAAGTCTACATCTTGCCCTTTCTTAAGTGGAGGTGAAAAATAGTGTTGTTATTCACAGCAATGCCTATTAGAGAAAGGTCATTCCAGGCATACAAAGTGAAATAGCTTTGGGGCTGTATTTCAGTGGGAGGACACACTAACCCCAATATGTAGAGGGCCTATTTGTTATATTAGCACCTTGGCCTGTAGGCATATAACTAGGGCTCCCGGTTGTGTGGTATTTAGTTTTTTTTAACATGTGCTTCGGTTTTTATCCATATTTATCTTTGAGCCATCTTATTTGCATTTTTTCATATTTATTTTTTGTTTTCTGAATAAATTAAGCCATCATTTGTATATTTCCATATTTATTCAACTAATAAATATGCACTCACATGTCTGTCGCATTTTAACACATTAAATAGTAAATTTTAATAAAACAATTGTTTTCTGTCTGTACTTAACAGTAAAAATCAGTAAAAGCGGAAAACTGGGAGCCCTTAATTATAAGGCACACTTTTTTCGGGTGAGTTCTGAAATTAAAAGAAATAGGTTTTTCCTACATGAAAAGGGCATTTTTTCATGACATGAGTCAATGCAGTACATTTAAACTGCAATGCAGCCAGAGCACAGTGGTGCTCCTTGCAGACTTACATTTTTGTAATGTATGTAGGTGGTATGAATATTAGGGGTGGGCAGAACTCGCAGGGTTTTCCCTCCATGGAATTCCGCAGAGTTGCATAAAACCAGAGTTCTACAAGTGAGCAAAAATCAGTATGATGTGCTGCTTGCCTTTTTCTTTAGAGCCAGTAGCTTGTTTTGCGCTGCAAAATAAGTGAACAAGCATTTACAATGCAATGGTTTTGCCTTTGTTAAAGTTAGAGCTATTGGCATTGCTCTTGACATTATTTTTTTTATTTTTATTTTTTAACATAAATAAATGGCATTGTCATTTACAATGCCACTAGCTTTATCTCTCGCAAATGACACACACAAACACACACAGAGCCCCCCCACACACACACCCACACAGAGCCCCCCACACACACAGCCACACAGAGCCCCCCCCACACACAGCCACACAAAGCTCCCCACACACACAGCCACACAGAGCCCTCCACACACCCACACAGAGCCTTCCACACACCCACACAGAGCCTTCCACACACCCACACAGAGCCTTCCACAGACACCCACACAGCACAAGCAGGCAACAGGGGCACACGGAGGCACAAGCAGGCAACAGGGGCACACGGAAGCACAAGCAGGCAACAGGGGCACGAAAACGGAGGCACAAGCAGGCAACAGGGGCACGAAAACGGAGGCACAAGCAGGCAACAGGGGCACACGGAGGCACAAGCAGGCAACAGGGGCACACGGAGTCACAAGCAGGCAACAGGGGCACACGGAGGCACAAGCAGGCGACAGGGGCACGAAAACGGAGGCACAAGCAGGCGACAGGGGCACGAAAACGGAGGCACAAGCAGGCGACAGGGGCACGAAAACGGAGGCACAAGCAGGCGACAGGGGCACGAAAACGGAGGCACAAGCAGACAACAGGGGCACACAGAGGCACAAGCAGGCAACAGGGGCACACAGAGGCACAAGCAGGCAACAGGGGCACACGGAGGCACAAGCAGGCGACAGGGGCACGAAAACGGAGGCACAAGCAGGCGACAGGGGCACGAAAACGGAGGCACAAGCCGACAACAGGGGCACACAGAGGCACAAGCAGGCAACAGGGGCACACAGAGGCACAAGCAGGCAACAGGGTCACGAAAACAAGCACAAGCAGGCAAAAGGGTCACAAGCAGGAATTGTAATTTAGACGGGGCTGAAGTGGAGAACGGTCAGTAGGGAAGTAGTGCGGCTGGTGCAGTGGTACCAGGCCGAAAGGTGAGAGGGGCTGTCTGCACCCCAGTTTGGACAGTTTCCACTACCTAACAGGGATTGGTGGGAGGGGGGCGTACTTCTTGCTTGCTTTAGGGCTGTTACTTCGGGGACGCAGTGCACGCTCTTGCCTGCTGCCACCAGGACACGACAACAGGCAGGGAGAGGACAGGCTGGGAGAGGGCAGGGAGGGGACAGGCTGGGAGAGGGCAGGGAGGGGACAGGCTGGGAGAGGGCAGGTTGGGAGATGGCAGGCTGGAAGTGGACAAGCTGGGAGAGGACAGGCTGGTAAAGGTCATGGAGGGGACAGGCTGGGAGAGGGCAGGCTGGAAGTGGACAGGCTGGAAGAGGACAGGCTGGGAAAGGGCAGGGAGGGGACAGGCTGGGAGAGGGCAGGCTGCGAGTGGGCAGGCCGGGAGAGGACAGGCCGCGAGAGGACAGGCTGCGAGAGGACAGGCTGCGAGAGGACAGGCTGCGAGAGGACAGGCTGCGAGAGGGCAGGCTGCGAGAGGACAGGCTGGAAGAGGACAGGCTGGGAAAGGGCAGGGAGTGGGCAGGCTGCGAGAGGACAGGCTGCGAGAGGACAGGCTGGAAGTGGACAGGCTGGAAGAGGACAGGCTGGGAGAGGGCAGGCTGGGAGTGGACAGGCCGGGAGAGGACAGGCTGGGAGAGGACAGGCTGGGAGAGGACAGGCTGCGAGACGGCAGGCTGGGAGAGGGCAGGCTGGGAGAGGGCAGGCTGGGAGAGGGCAGGCTGGGAGAGGGCAGGCTGGGAGTGGGCAGGCTGCGAGAGGACAGGCTGCGAGAGGACAGGCTGCGAGAGGACAGGCTGCGAGAGGACAGGCTGCGAGAGGGCAGGCTGGGAGAGGACAGGCTGGGAAGCAGAGAGGGTCTTACCTGAGAAGTCTGCCAGCGCGGAGCTCTCCGGGGCGCAGAGCAGCAGCAGGGCCCAGCAGAGCAGAGCAGGGCGGGGGCGGCAGGGGCTCGCAGAGGTGTCTCCTGGGGCAGCCGCCCAGGTCCACCATGGTGCGGCTCCGAGCCCCAAGCTCACATGGTGCCAGCGCTGCCCGCTTGGAAGGGAAGGGGTCACAACGGATATACCTATTTCTGAAGTACGGATGTGTTTGACTACAATGCTAATGTTTTCAGGGGAGTGAGTGCCTTCTTGTTTTAGCTGTGATGCTTACAATACCAGCACCGTTCGCAGACACAAGTGAGTGCACATTTAGCAGGCAAATACGGGAGCGTCGTTCATTTTTTTTCACAGTGCACACAGATGAACATGGATAAACAGATCCAAATGAACTGAAAGCAAACAGACCTAAATGTCAAAAAAGGCGGCAAAAACATAAGCGCTATTTACAAATCACAAGCGAGTCCTGGCGCCTGAACCCCTTAATTCGAAATTGACTTACTGTGTTAAAAAAATAACTTTTTAAAAGATTTGTGATACTAAAGGGGATTCCAGTTGAGCCGTTAAAGGGGAATCTATAGGGTTGGTTCCGCCGCCGAAAAGAAGTGAATTAACTCCATCGGCTTCTGAAACAGTCGGAAGGAATTTCTAAAGAGTAAAATCAGCTCGTGCCAAGGACACAAACACGCGAAAGTGGTCTGTAGAATTCGTTTCTAAAAGGCGCGGAGGGGCCTCTCTGTAGGTCACCGATGAGTAAAGACAAGGGTTTTAAACTGAATCTACTGCTGCAGTCAGTCCCTAAAGTGTGGGTGTAAAGGGCTCCCACCTGCTAGCGCCCCAAAGGTTGAACTCGGAGATCTGAATGACTTCAAGCCGATGAATAGCGCATCAGTGCCTCGTCAAGGCCCTTAAGCGCTATATGAATACATTTACAATCACACACCACATAAAGGGCCAGCGTGCCGGCGCGACGAAGCTGCAGGAGCGGTGGGAACCTTAGCTCCTGTGGAAGAAGGGACGAGGCTTCATGGCACATTGGGATCAAATGAAATGCTGGCCAGGTGTACCCTGTGGGGTCAGCCCAAAGCAGGGAGAGGTCTTTTAGCCCACAAAGTGGTGGGCAGGCGCCCGAACAGACGAGTCACGCTGGGACCTCGCTGAACAGTGATCAAACCCCCAGTTTTCCTTGAGATTTGAAGGCGGCCACACAGTGGCGGCTGGTGGATTTTACAAGTGTCGGGGCTGTAATCTTTGCCCAGAGTGTAATTTGAAACCAATAAAGCGTACGTGCCCGAAATGGAAACAAGAGCTTGGCAGAGCTGCATGGGGTTTGTGCTGATAAACACTGCGGGCGAGATGGAGGCGCTGTGCTCTACTGGAGGCGCTTGGCCGCGTTGCCGGGGGTTTGTGCTTGGAAGCGCTGCGGGCGAGAGGAAGGCGCTGTGCCCGACTGGAAGCACTGCGGGCGAGAGGGAGGCGCAGTGTGTTCTACTCCAGGCGCTTGGCAGAGCTGCATGGGGTTTGTGCTGAGAAGCACTGCGGGCGAGATGGAGGCGCTGTGCTCTACTCCAGGCGCTGGGCCTCGTTGCCGGGGTTTGTGCTTAGAAGCACTACTGCCCGACTGGAAGCACTGCGGGCGAGAGGGAGGCGCAGTGTGTTCTACTCCAGGCGCTTGGCAGAGCTGCATGGGGTTTGTGCTGAGAAGCACTGCGGGCGAGATGGAGGCGCTGTGCTCTACTCCAGGCGCTGGGCCTCGTTGCCGGGGTTTGTGCTTAGAAGCACTACGGGCGAGAGGGAGGTGTTGTGCGCTACTCGAGGCGCTTGTTCTCTGCCAGCCGGGGGCACGTGCTGCTTTGTTGTGGAGTCAAGAAGTCTTGCCTTCTGTGTTTCCCATCACTGGTGGGGGGGGGGGGGCTTGATATGGAGAGATGGGGCTGCCCAAGCTTCCAGGACTCGCTCGAGGCCTTCAAGGAGCACTGGAGCCCCTCCGAGAGGAAAGCGCCTGGAGCCAAGGTCTATGCGTGAAGGCGCTGACATCCTTCTCGCCAGCAGCGATGTGGGGTCAGCCCAAAGCAGGGAGAGGTCTTTTAGCCCACAAAGTGGTGGGCAGGCGCCCAAACAGACGAGTCACGCTGGGACCTCGCTGAACAGTGATCAAACCCCCAGTTTTCCTTGAGATTTGAAGGCGGCCACACAGTGGCGGCTGGTGGATTTTACAAGTGTCGGGGCTGTAATCTTTGCCCAGAGTGTAATTTGAAACCAATAAAGCGTACGTGCCCGAAATGGAAACAAGCGCTTGGCAGAGCTGCATGGGGTTTGTGCTGATAAACACTGCGGGCGAGATGGAGGCGCTGTGCTCTACTGGAGGCGCTTGGCCGCGTTGCCGGGGGTTTGTGCTTGGAAGCGCTGCGGGCGAGAGGAAGGCGCTGTGCCCGACTGGAAGCACTGCGGGCGAGAGGGAGGCGCAGTGTGTTCTACTCCAGGCGCTTGGCAGAGCTGCATGGGGTTTGTGCTGAGAAGCACTGCGGGCGAGATGGAGGCGCTGTGCTCTACTCCAGGCGCTGGGCCTCGTTGCCGGGGTTTGTGCTTAGAAGCACTACTGCCCGACTGGAAGCACTGCGGGCGAGAGGGAGGCGCAGTGTGTTCTACTCCAGGCGCTTGGCAGAGCTGCATGGGGTTTGTGCTGAGAAGCACTGCGGGCGAGATGGAGGCGCTGTGCTCTACTCCAGGCGCTGGGCCTCGTTGCCGGGGTTTGTGCTTAGAAGCACTACGGGCGAGAGGGAGGTGTTGTGCGCTACTCGAGGCGCTTGTTCTCTGCCAGCCGGGGGCACGTGCTGCTTTGTTGTGGAGTCAAGAAGTCTTGCCTTCTGTGTTTCCCATCACTGGTGGGGGGGGGGGGGGCTTGATATGGAGAGATGGGGCTGCCCAAGCTTCCAGGACTCGCTCGAGGCCTTCAAGGAGCACTGGAGCCCCTCCGAGAGGAAAGCGCCTGGAGCCAAGGTCTGTGCGTGAAGGCGCTGACATCCTTCTCGCCAGCAGCGAGGAGCCTTCTTCCCCCGGGCTGCGGGGGGCGGGCACTTCCGGCCGGCCGCGCTAGGATTGGCCGGCCGGCCAGTCACGGGGCGGGAAACGGGGAGAAGAGACGCAGTAGTGCCGGCAATGCCGGACCAGACACGGGGGCGTTCCCGGCGTCCCGTGACGTCGGCAAAAGCCAAAGAATGTCGGGAACGCCCCCGTGTCTGGTCCGGCATTGACGGACAGGCCCCTCGTCCAATGGCAAGGCTCCGTTTACGGAGCCAGCCAATCAACGACGAGGGCCGACCCAAAGCACCCTACAGTTCTCAACAGGATTTCGCCTGCGCGGAAAAGCTGCGCAGAGCGCAGCTTCCGCTAGGCAAAACCTAAAAAGGCACGATGTGGTACGCTGGGGGGCCCTGCTTCTTTGCAGTCGCTCGAAGTACATTTTCTACTCAAGCGGCAGCTTTCTCACCGCTAACAATCACGACCTTCTGCGACCGTCTGCACTGAGAAAACCTCACCGGGTGGCGTTCTTGTGCCCGAAAACCGCAATAGGGAACACCAATTCTCACTCACTAACTAAGCGTTGGTGAGCCGCACACAATAAAAAACGTCACCATGCGGCTGTTAGAGGAGTTCTACTGGAACTCTGTGTTACAAGCGTAATGGAGAGTAGGAAAAACTCTGCAAACTCTGCCTGCGGGGTGTAATTTATCTCTCACCACCTAAAAAAATATGCACTGCCATCTACATATGACTGTGCTTTACGCAAAATGTACAATGGTTTTACAGAGAAGGTAAATAGGTCATACAATGAGTGCCCATGTACATCACGTTTAAAGTGACAACACAGGCACTGTTCTACTGTTTAGCATTTGTAAAGCAAACAGTGTCCTAAAGAGAGACAAAATAGTGACCAGGTAAAGGTGGAAAATCTGGGTTGACCAGCAGAAGAGGTAGATTTTCTACGTTGATTTTTTGGTAAAGAGAGCAACCGTTATGTGATAAAGAAAGCTATGGACCAGGAGGACTTTATTCTTTAAGCATTCAACATGGCCACCACTATTTGAAAGTCTGGTGAGAATCCTGCTGCTCTATGGGGCATTCAGTGCCTTTAGTTAATTGTTTAGCATAGGGCACCCTTCTGAGAAACAAGACTAATCACTAGCTGGTACCCACACTGTGTGCCCCTTTCCATCTCCCTCTGATCTGGATGTTCAGATTCAGAGTAGCAAGTCATGCTGAACCGGCGCCCAGGTAAATGCATGCCACAACACATTTGACAGTAGGACACCATTGTGCCAGTGCAACAATTACACCAGATAAAGCCATGATTATGTCCAGAGTGCCCCAAATATGTCAATGATTTTCACCATTAAGGCATCATTATGCGATACCACCATTATGACTGCAACAGGGAGAAGCATGCTAAGAAGGTACACAATATGTCAAAAATGGTGATTTTAAGGCAAGAGCTATCATTGCATGTGATATGTACAATTATGTGTAGAATGCACATGGTAGTTGAAGGATAGGGACTGTTAGGCCAGAAGCACTATTACACCTTGGACCGACACAATTATATCAAGACGTCCCAAAATCGGTCCATGGAAGCACCATTGATCAAGGGCAAACATTATTCCCGGGATATCAACATAGATGTCAACAGTGCCCACACTAAATGTGGCATCATTAGCCCAGGTTCTCTATCACACAGAGCTATCCATTGCCATGTCCATGATGCCCCAATTACATCTAGCATGGGCACCATGAAAGCTATTGCCAGGCTAATTTGTGTGATTTACAAAGTGCTGTGTAATGATCATCCATAAATATCTTTATGGGTGCAGAAAACTGCGAAAAAGATATTGGTAGACAATTAATGAATACTAAATAGAAGCAAATGTTAGGCTATCATAAAATATGGAGTAGACATGCTAGCTTCCATTTAGGCTGAGGAGACATTTACATTATGCTACTAAAATTGGCTTAGTTCACATATTTTGCATAATGCCAAAATTCTTGGATCTTGGAATGATTTGAAATGTTACATAATTTTGAATAATTTTCTAATGCAACGGACTTATTCCTACCGAAAATATCTTCCCAAGAAACATTTATTGGCTCAAACCAGTCTTCTGCTGGATGGTACCTTGCATACATTTTTTGGTAGAATTCCCCACTCTCATTAATAAAGTGAGGCGAGATTCCAGAAAAACACATTTCACCTTAAAAGCATGATTTTGTGACATTTTTATGGAATTTCATATTTCAGACGAAAAAAAATATGCGATGTTGCCTTCCCTTAATTCTGTCTCACACAGTTTACGATATTAAATTTGCCCCTTCCCACTCCAAAAACCCATTGTAAAATATGCCTGAAAAACAGGGACGTAGCTACGGGGGAGGGGGTGTTTGGGGTGTTACACCCCCCTAAAAATGTATTCTGTTGTAAATAGTTGGGTACAAGTGCTTTCAGTCGGTTAGGAGGAGGTGTCCTTTGAATTTCGCCAGGGATTTTTACATACACATAGACAAAAAACTCTGACTCTCTCGCTCGTTCTCTCTCTCTCTCTCTCTCTCTCTCTCTCTCTCTCTCTCCCTCTTCTCTCTCTCTCTCCAGCCGTCTCCCTCCTTCCCCTTCTCTCTCTCACCTTCACCCATCCTCCCTCCCTCTCTCCCTCTTCTGTTTTGAAGGTCTTAAAAATTGTTGGTTAGTTTGAAAAATATTGGGCCATATGTATCAAGCACAAATGCGTTCGCAAATGCAGAAATTCTGCGAATTTCGGCGTTTGCGAACGCATTTTTGCTAAATGGTATGTATCAAGCAAATCTGCGTTCAAAATAAGGAATCGCAAAATTTGCGATTCCTTATTTTGCGATAGCATTTAAGGAATCGCAAATTTTGCAATTCCTTAAATGCAATGTAAGAAGCACAAAAAAAGTGCAATTTCGACTTAAGGAATCGCAAACTACCACCAACTTCAAGTTGGTGGTAATTTGCGATTTCTTTGAAAAATGCCTTTTTTGCCCTAGGGCATGTATGTGTGCCACATGTGCACCCAAGCTTATTTCAGGGGCGCAAAAGGGTGTCCTTTTGACACCCCTGCACCCTTGAAATTACATTCTCAATTTGCGATTCGCTAATTGCAAATCGCAAATTGAGAATGTCTTCCCATTCATTCCTATGGGCCTCTAGGCCCATAGGAATGAATGGTGAGGTATTCCTTAATTGAGAATCGCAATTTGAGATTCGCAATTAAGGAATATGTAGGATTCGCAAACTTTATTGCAAATCCTACATACATAGCATTTTGCAGTTCTCAAATAGCGATTTGCAAACAATCGCTATTTGAGAATCGCAAAATGACTTCTTGATAAATATGGCCCATTGTGTCTAACAAGACGCACTGTCCCTAAAGCCCCCACCCCCCAATGCTCTGCTTGATTGTTGGAAAATCTGAAGTTCACACCCCTCCAATCTTGCTGACCAAGCTATGTTACTGCCGACAAAGATGGATGACAGACCGCTGTGCAATCTCAGTCCTTATCTTTACTGGTGTCTAAGAGACACCTAATAATACACCTGTTACAATCATCTGGCCTGTCCCCTGAAACAACGAAATGAGATATGAGAGAATTCATAGTTACTAACAAACATTTGTGGTCCCAATGCCAATTTAATTTGAACACTTTTGCTAAGCTTTGTAAAGATATTGACATCTTGACTATTCATTCTCTCACTTGAACAATGTTGTTTGTGTTTTTATGTTTATTTTAAAAACAATAAAAACCGTTTAAAGAAAGATTGAGCACCAATTGTACAGAGCCACCATTTTGCCAGGAGTAGCCACAATTATTTTGATGATGTTCTCAAAAGGTCAAAGATGGGCTTCATTAAACCAGGGCCACAGTTATCACAATAATAGCCACAATTATGTCTAAAATGGGGCCACAGTTCACATTCATTAGCCAGGGGCCACAATAATAGCATTAATTTCTACAAATATGTAAAGAATGCCCACGCTATGCAAAACATGGGCGCTATTAGGCCACGGGCACCATTATAGCAGGAATGCCTACACTTATGTTATGGTCAAAATGCCCACGATAGGTCATTAGACAGAACCATCCTTATGTATAAGAATGACAAGAATGTCTATTATTTGTCAAGGAAGGACAGCATTATTTCATGTATAGCCACAATTATACTAGGAATATGTAAGAATTCCAAGGACAGCCATCATTAGTCCAAGGCCATCATCATGCCATTGATATACATAATTATGGGCAGAGGATGGCAACCTTTAGCTTAGTGGCAACATAAAATGGATAGACAAATTATGTTAATGTTGCTCACAATATATTGGTATAGCACAGTCAACTCACGGCGGGTGGTTGGGGTCCGTCCTCCTGGCGGCAGGCAGCTACCAGTAGCATACTGTGATTGGTAGCTGAGCGCTACTAGGCTACCAAATGAGTCTCTCATTGATAGTGGTGTAGTCAATGACAGTACGACCTCAATCCGCAGGCAGGACTGTCATTTGTAGCTGAGCGCTGCCAATGAGAGTCCCCTCATGGTGTCACGACTTGGAGTTGGACCAATCATGGTTCTACCTGCCCTGTCCTAGGCCCCAGCATAGTGTGCACTGCGTAGGCTTGCACATCATAAAGATGGTGGGCTTCATGAGACTAGACGCATTTTTATTCATGCACTGCAGCAGCAGTACTTAAAGGCCCTCAGGGGGGGCCTTAGGCATGTGCAAGCTGTACACCTGCACAGGGCCACCAAACCCCAGGGGCCTCCACGCCAATATATATCCTTAATATAAAAATCCTCTGAAGATGGATACATATTTGCGTGGCGGCCCCTGGCAGGGATTTGGTGGCTGCACTTTCTAACAACCTGACCCCCCTCCTCCCCCCTATCCTGAGCTCCTTGGGGCTTTGCCCCGCCCAGACTCCCTCTTCCGGGGCCCCCTATGCTCCCTGCCCAGGACCGCCATGAACCTAGAGCCGCCCCTGAGGCCCTTCACTTACTGGCTCACCTCCTCTGGCTCCTAGCGCTTTTTGTCCGCCGACTGAGCTGCATTCAATCCTGGCAGCTGTAGCATCTATGTCATAGTTTGCTGCCTCAGGCATCTGTTGGCGAGTTTATATACCCTGCGTAGCACTGTAAAAGACATGAAACTGTGACAAATGAGAGAAACCAAGCCCTCAGAAAAACAGGGAAAGTAGAAACAAAACAGAAAACAAGCACTGGCGTTGCCAATAGGTCTCGCAGTAGGAAAGTTGGAGCTATTGGTTTTGTGAGTGGCGTTGCGTGTGTGAGTGGCGTTGCGTGTGTGAGTGGCGTTGCGTGTGTGAGTGGCGTTGCGTGTGTGAGTGGCGTTGCGTGTGTGAGTGGCGTTGCGTGTGTGAGTGCCATTGCGTGTGTGAGTGGCATTGCGTGTGTGAGTGGCGTAGTGTGTGTGAGTGGCGTAGTGTGTGTGAGTGGCGTTGCGTGGGTGAGTGGCATTGCGTGTGTGAGTGGCGTTGCGTGTGTGAGTGGCATTGCGTGGGTGAGTTGTGTTGCGTGTGTGAGTGGTGTTGCTTGGGTGAGTGGCGTTGCGTGGATGAGTGGCGTTGCGTGGATGAGTGGGGTTGCGTGGATGAGTATGAGTGGGGTTGCGTGGATGAGTATGAGTGGGGTTGCGTGGATGAGTGGCGTTGCGTGGTTGAGTGTGGTGTTGCGTGGATGATAGTGGGCTTGCGTGGGTGTGAGTGGCGTTGTGTGTCTGTAAGTGTTGCTGTGTGGGTGAAAGTGGCACAGAGCCTTTGATGTGACATTTCAGGTGCAGAGCATGAGATTGATGCAAGGAGCAGGCATGGGAAACAAAACCTTCCTGATGTGAGAGACGATAACGGGTGCATATGCATAGGAGGAGAATACAGGTATATGGCATGTGAAGATATCAGGTGGAAAGATTGGGTAGGGAAGATAATAGGTTCAGGGCTTGCAAGGCATGAGTAGAGTAAAGCATGACAAAATGGTGCAAGGCATGAAAAGAAACTAATGCCAGGTGTGGAAATTGAGGAGTAAAAATAACGATACGGCATGAGATGCCCAGCAAGAGAATATAAAATGTGTGCCAAATTCAGGTGGCATGGGTAGGTAATGTAGTTCAAGCAACTGTGATATAAGTGACATCACAGGCTTTGATGTGCAAGGCTAGCGAAGGGCCGTCACTGATGTAAGGCTTAGGAAGAGAACATAAAACGTTGAAAACGAGGACAGCGAAGAAGATAGCTGTCTGACCATAGCTGATCCGAAAGTAGCCTTGTTTGCTATGATTACAAGTGCAAAGAATGTCCCGAGAAGGTAGGGAGTGCAAGGCATGATACAGGAAATTATGTGTGCCTTAAACCATGGTAATGTAGGCAAACTGATACAAGTTGATCGGCCGGGAAGCGGCCAGGAAACACAAGTACGGCCGGCCACATAATTAGGGGAGGAGAAGCCGCACAGCACACGCTGGGAGAAGCCCTTTGATGTGCTGTGCGGCCGCGATGCGCGCTCTGTGCTGAGGGAGGGGGGAGGGCCATTAGGAACAGGAACAGATGGCCATGAAAGTGTATGGGCCAAATGCGCGTGCCTGTACGTGCACTCGAAGAAAACGCCACGGAAAAAAGCGGTGGTTTGACTATCCGATGGAGCACATGAATTCTCCCCCATTTCCCATTGCTTCATTGTTTTGTTTCAAATATTTACGCACAAACAAGAACCCAAAAAAAAAAACGAGGTCATTGAAACCAAAGCGGTCATTCGTCTGCAGGTGATCAGATGACTCAAGGGATCTGTTTTTCATTTGTGGCTCTTTTTGACTGTTATTCAAAGAGACTGGCTCTTTCTGTGCAGTTGTCTCGGCGCTTCGTACATCTGCAGTTCAGAACAAGAACAAGTCGGGTTGGGGCGGGAGAGTGAGAGAGTGGGAGGGAAGAGCTGGAAAAGCCCAGGCTCGGCAGTGCAGCATGGCTGTGATTGCGTGGAGAGAGAGGGGAGGTGCTGGTGTGGGAGGGGGAGGCTGTGATTGCGTGGAGAGAGAGGGGAGGTGCTGGTGTGGGAGGGGGGAGGTGCTGGTGTGGGAGGGGGAGGCTGTGATTGCGTGGAAAGAGAGGGGAGGTGCTGGTGTGGGAGGGGGGAGGTGCTGGTGTGGGAGGGGGAGGCTGTGATTGCGTGGAGAGAAAGGGGAGGTGCTGGTGTGGGAGGGGGGAGTTGCTGGTGTGGGAGGAGTGCTGCTAGGGGAGGAGAAGCCTGATGCCGGATGGGGGCGGGAGAGGCTGGGCTTGCATGCGATGCGCGTGCATGTTCACGTGAACTTCATGAAAACCGCGGGGCTGAAAGCCCTTTGGTTTGACTTGTGTTTTGCCGACATGAATTCTCGCTCCGCTCGATGCGCTTGCGCACATCGATAGGTCGCGAGACCTAAAAATGTAAGCAAAGAGAAAGGACTCAAAAAATGGGGGGGGGGGGAGTAATGGGGGGGGAGAAGTAAAAATCAGGGCAAATCAGGTGAAATCGCTCTAAAAAATGGGAGAGAAAGGAAAAAGCTGTAAAAGACAAAGCAAAAGCAGGAGAAAGCTCTCAGAAAAATGGGGAGAGGAAGGAGAGAGCAGAAAAAAGGGGCAAAAGCATGCGAAAGCACTCAGAATAATGGCAGAGAGGAAGGAAAAAGCAATAAAAAAACAGGGCAAAAGCAGGAGAAAGCACTCAGAAAAATGGGGAGAGTGGAAGCAAAAACTTTATTGAGACTTTAAAGCGTTTTGGTGAAAAATTATCCCAATATGTCTGCCAAAGAAATCAGAGCGTAGTGACACAGTAGTCCTACTTCTATTATCACAGATGTGCACTATATGTATTGCTATTTTGTAAACAGTTCCTTTACCCATGACCAAGGTGCTTAGGCACTGAAACGTGTTGGGTGTTTACTTGCTGCATGGCGAATTAAACTTCACGCTTCAAGAAATATTTGTGCTCATGTTGATTTTTGTACGAACAGTACGGAGAAATTGTGCCGATGGTCGACAAACGGTTACAGACTGCTGGAGTCATTACTGGATTTTTTACATATATATATATATATATATATATATATATATATATATATATATATATATATATATATATATATATATATATATATATATATATATATATACCCACACACATACACTTTTGCTTTTTCAAGTTTCTCTTACTACATACAGGGCTGTATTCAATAAATAGTGCATTGTAGGTGAGTTATTTGCATTCACAAAACTCATCTTACCAATATAACTTTGCATTATGCAAGAAAAGCTTGCTTCTTCTTACAGGAGGAATTTAAAGGGATTTTTCAGCTCTCTGCAGCTCATATAAAACTCACAGTTTATTCAATACAATTAGCCTGGTCATGAGCAGAGTATTAAATGAACCCCGTTTCTTTTTAGGAATTGACATCCACAATTTATTTTCGAAATGAAAATTGGATGATTTAGAATCTAATATTAAAGAAGCAAGAAAAGAAGTTGGACATGGTGAATTGGAGACAGAAGAACCAAGCACAAGCAGTTCTGCGGGTCCAGTTTCAGATCCAACAGAACGTAGCCATGATGTTGATGCTCCTGTAAATGATATTGGATTTTACTTTAATTCATTAAAAAAAACTAACAGATGATTTTAAATACAATCTACTATTAAATACGTACACCCCACCAGAAAAGTGTAACTTCAAGAAGGATTCAGGTAGACCACCCTGTTTCCGTCATGTGTGGATGAATCAATATTCACCATGGTTTAACAACTCTCCAAAACTGAAAGGTGCGATTTGCAAGTATTGCACAGGTTTTACACAGCCAGGACACAAGGAACATTCATAACTACACTTTTCACTAGATATAAAGACTTCCATGAAAGTGCATGCAACCATGTTTTATCGTCTAGGCATAAAAATGCACAAGTGGATGCAACTCGCTTTTCCGCAATCAGAAAGAAACCGTAAACAAGTATTGTTTGCCAAATAGACAGCGCTGTGAAATGGCATGTTGAAGAAAATCGAAAAAGTTACTTCCAATTTAGTCCACTATCTTATTTTGTGGCACACTTGACATTGCTTTACGTAGGGGAAAAAACTACAACCGGAAATGTGCAAAGTCTGTACCAATTCCATATTGAAGCAGGAGATGTGAACCCAAATAACCATCTGAAAAATGCACCAGGTAATGCATGTTATACATCAGTTTGAGTTGAACATGAATTGATTACATTATGTGAAGAAACATTAAGAGAAGATCTAGTATCCCTGGTCAATATGTCAAATGGATTTTTCAATCATTGTTAACAAAAGTGCTGACATATCCAGAAAAGAACAAGTGTCACTTGGAGTACATTTTGTAGACACAAGTAGTAATGTAGCTGTCATCAGAGAGGAATACCTTGGATTTGCAGCCTTAAAAGACATTAAGGCTATCTCAATTGCAAATCTGATTATGGATACATGAGTTAAACTTATAAAACCTCCATGGCCAAGGATATGATGGATGCTCTACAATGGCAGGAAAGGAAGGAGGTGTTAAAGCCACAATGAAGAGAAAATATCCTAAAGCTGCTTTTGCTCACTGTGCTGCGCATAAACTTAATTTGGTTTTTAATGACCTGAATGCTGTTCCTGATATATGGAATTCTATTGGCACAGTAAAAGCCATCCTCAAGTTTTTCTGGGAGAGTCCAAGAAAAACATCTCTTATTCTCAATGTGCCATTGCTGAGGGAAACATGATGGGCAGCAAAATACAAGAACATTAGATTTTTTAACTCAAACTTTGAAGAGATTTTTAAGCAATTAAGCTTACTGGTTACTACAGCATCAGGGAAAATACATCAGGATGCAGATCAATCGCAATGTTTCTGAAACACAGTGAGCTTTCTCTTTTGCTTGTCCATAATTTAAGAGTACTCATCAAGATTGGAGTCTGTGAGCCAGGCTCCCCAAGCTGTTCAGCTTGATATCCTCAAGGTGTGTAATCACGTGCAAGACCTTCTGACTGTGTTCCCTGATCACAGGGAAAAATAAGAAGAGCAATGTAGGACGTTTTTTTCAAATGTTGAAACAATGACAGAAAAATAGAACATCAAACTTTGTGTTACCAAACAGTGTGGAGGCAACTATTTTGTTCTAATTTTGGTTCCTCGTCCGTGGAAGAATACTATCTCTAATCTAGCTATGTGCCATACATGGACTCTACCATTGCATCACTAGAAAGCCGATTTGGCAATGAAAACAAGAAACATTTGAGTCTGTTCTCACTTTACTCAAAACACTTGGCAAAAATGACACTTGAGCAATACAAATGTCATATTGCAAACATCAGAGAAATTTACGACATCGAAAACCTGGGAGCCGAAGCAGTCACATGGTTTGAGATCTGGTCAGCGAAGGATGAGCAGTATGACAATGGATTTCTGGATTTACTAAACCACACAGATTTATTTCCATCAGTCCAGCACACAATTCTCATTGCTCTCACATTACCAGTGACCACTTGTACATTGAAAATGTCTGACAGCACAAGGAGAAGAGTGAAAACCTGGTTGAAGTCGACAATGGCAGATCTTCACTTATCAGGTTTGTGCATTATGAGCATAAATCGAGCAAAAATTGGTGAAAACAAACAACAGCTGACTGAAAAAGTAATTGATAAATGTCCACAAGACTACTGACAATTACAGTTACTTTTCTGCAATCACTAACCAGTGAATAAAAACTGTACTAAACTACTCATTGAAAAATGTGATAGTTAAATTCAGCAAGAGTGTAGATGTTTGCAGTTCCTAGCCTGCATCAGTCATCCAGGTTAAGTTTATATGTCTTATTTTCTAATTTGGATGAGAATAGATTTTTTAATTTAATTTTAAATATTTAATTGTATTGTTTTCAATATAGTTAATTTAATACATTTTCAAAATAAATACTTTTATCATATATTTTAATTGTCATTCGTTTGTGCATGTTAACACCCAATGCAGATTCAACATGTTTTTTTATTTATAATTCAGTTATAGTGCCTTGATCATGTGTGAATGAATAATGTGGTGCATTTAATAGTGGTGACATAAACATAGATTAGAAATTGCTAATCAGACAATGGGAGCTTGATGCTTCTATTAAGCTTTTGCATCAGGTTTCTCAACCCTTTGCATACTTGTGCTTTTTCAAATTCGGCCAGGAGCTGCTCCTGCCTGCAGCTCTGCTTTTCTCTTTGCCAAGTGCTGGAAGGTGTGATATCTACCACAGGCCACAAAAGAAAGAGTTGGCTATGGCACAACAGACCTACAGTGTAAGGGAACATAAGCAGCCTGCTTTCTACGCCCCATGGCTCCTCCTGCGCCCCAGTGTTTCTTGTGCCCTACCTGGCACACATCATGTCGGAGGATGGATGACATTAAAATGTTCCCCCCCCCCCCCCCCAGCACCCCCACCCCCGGAAATTTTCTGCAGATGCCCATTGCCACAAGTACGTCAGGAATGTCCCAGTGTGCCAAACATGGGCAGCATCTATCCGGGGCTAGTTCTGGAACAGCAATTTTGCCGGAAGTGCCCATAATACAGCCATCACCACATCATTATGTCAAAGTCACCATTATGTTATGGACACTGTTAGGCAAGGGTCACAACTTTGTCAAGAATTGCCACAAGCACGAAAGGTGTGCCCACAATGTATCATCGAGAACATGATTCTGACAGGGCCACCACTATAGGGAAAGGTGGGCTGCAGTTTATTCCTGGATGGATTTTATGGCAGGGAACCACAGTCCAAATGCAGTCAGACAACTGGTCACTCAAGCAGTGACATAAATATATAGACTTACACACATTCACAAAAACACATGAATGCCGACACATAGACATACAAGATTCTTAGTCCCACTCTCATCTTTCATTCTGGTGTGGTGGCCATCAGTACAATAGGCAGTGCTCTGACTTTGTTCCTGACTCTGCTGTCTGCTCAGGCCCTGCTCCTTCTGCTCATGGCTCAGCCTGACAAGGAGGGGTAATGTTCAAAAGGGGGGATTGGGGCTTTGCCTGTCTGAAGGTGTGTGCATATATCACCCTTAACAAAGGTGAAGAAGAATGCTTTTCTTATCTGCACTTTACATGTGGTTCTTGACTCATTTGCTACCCGGCATCATGTTGATGCTCTTAGTTCAAGCTTAATCTTGGACAGTGACTGTACACATGTTGGCTGACATGTGGTGAGGCTCACCCACCAGGCCCTAAGGTGCCAGTTGCCACTGTTTCCCAGACCAATGTTCGGGCACCTGGCCTGACCTGGGTACTGACATGCCTGGACAGGCACAATTTCAAAAATGCATAAGCAGCCAGCTGGCGGTTAACCAGTTGCATTTTAAATTTTACAACATGCTACATGTCACATGAATGTTGTAAAGGGACTTCTAAAATGGTTCTTCTTCTCAGTGGAGTGAAATGTTTACATCCCCCAGGTAGATCAGGTATATTTTCAGATATATTACTCTGTGTATATTTCCCAGGTCCACCAATATTAACCGTATCTGATCCGCAGACTTGGGGAATCTGAATTATATGTTGCTTGATATCGCCTTGAATAAAAAGAAGGTGACCTTCATCATCTTGATTCCTACTCTTTTTAGCATACTTTATCTCTAAATTCCTTATGTTTTGATTTTCGATTGAATTCATTCATTTGAGCATGCTGTTGGTGAATAGAGTAGGAGGCGATGCACGGCCTAACAGGGCGTGTTTGAGTAATCCCAATAGCAACCAAAAAATGTAATCCAGCAATTCCTGAAATGCAATACACATTTTTGTGGTCCGCAAATTGATCTGAAAGCTCCATCCATGTATTTGCTTCTACCTACCAGTGGTCTTGACTGACAAATCCCAACAGACAGCTTTGGAGCCCCACTGCACTAGTTTTATGAGCTTCAGTGTAGCATAAACAAGATGCAGCAGCTGCATCGCTTCTATAGAAAGTAAGAAATGAAGGAACCTGAAGACGAGATTCTAAGCATTCTCCTGATACACTTTTTGTTTTTTAAATGTCTTCCTCTCCAGCCCAGCCAGTCTCCTCTTTACTTCTGCAATCTACTCAACACTCCCTGATAGTCTTAATCCAACATTCTTCAGCTAAATCCCCAAAACCCCGTCCATCTCCCACTTCTTCAGCCTCACCCTGTCAACAATACTACCCTTGAGCGCAATTCAAATTACCTTGTTGCGTGCTTTGCACTACATAAGTCATGTACGTACATACATAAATACAGGAATTGGAGCATGTTTACATATTGAATCCAATAGAAAACCAATGCAAAATCAATACGCAAAAACTGCAGGCTCGGCTTTGAAATAAAAGTGCATTCCAAGGGGTTGCTTACTTTTTCTCAAAAGTGTCCCTAGTTCTTTTTCAAAGTTCAGTCAATAATATATCTCCCATCATTCATTTAAAAGCAGCTTCAGTTTTAGGTTTACTTTCAATAAGTCACCTTGAGTATTTGTCTGTACCAAGCCGGATTAGTCCACACGTATCAAGCATGGTTCCCTCCATCGTTGGGGCGTGGAGTTCCAAATCAAGTTCAGCCGACATTTTGCCATCTCTGTTTAGGCTATAGTTGGGCACTCAGGTGCACCAAAATGCATGGAACGATATTGCAGTTGTATTCCAACTTCCTTTACTAATTGATGTATGCCAATCCAGAGATATTGCCAGGTTCGGTACGCAAGAGTGACATTAGGTTAGGCAGTGACAATCTCATCATATATCCAGCTAGAATGTAATACCCCTTTTTCCTGTCATGCTACATGAGTTCCATAGCCACAAATGATTCCCTTTTTTAAACTACAAAGGGTCTGATTTAAAATCTGGCGGACAGGACACTCCGTCACAAATATCATGGAGTACTCTGTCTGCCAAACCATCGGTTCGCATGGTTGATTTAGAGGCAGGGAGACTGATAGCTTTTCGTTGATCGCGGCCCCATCGGTTCCTTCAACGGTGAGCTCGCACTGATGGGCCAATATAGTAGGGCCTGCCAGAGTAAGGGCGTTATGCAGCCCATCCTATTTAGGGAGGGCGATCTGTTGTCCTTTTTTCTGTCCGTCACATGGTGGTGAGGGGCAGAAAAATACAAATAATGAGTAATCAGAACCAATCACAGCCGTCCTCCAAACTTTTTGTACCTTAACAGGAACTGTCATGATGGTAGTTTATGTCAAGGTAGAGAGACCACAGATGGGCCAGCTGTAATATATAATTTTGGCAGACAAAAGCCGGCCAAAATCTAATTCTCCCCCTAAGGTGTCATAATACAAAACCTGTCTCCTCTTTCAATGTAAGGCCTTTTAATTTTCAATTAGTTGCAAAGGAGTCACTTCACTGTACTGAATTGCCATCAATATCTAGGCTCAGATTTACTAAAAGGTCATACAATGCAGCAAGTCAACTTGCTGCGCTGTGTCACAGGGAATGTGCCACATCTACTAAGGTGTGACACATTCCTTTGGGAGCTGATGCCCACAGCATCTATGCCTAGGGATATATGGGAAATGTTTTTGGAGTGGGCACGTGCACGTCAAAGCAAAGGAGGGGGATCTCCAGGGCCACTCGCTGATCCATAGTTCTGCTTTTGTCGGTTGGATGGCGGGTGGTGTATTCTACTTGGAAGTACAACATACACAATCTACACATCTTTATTGACAGGACCAGTGGGCCTGACACTGAATGGAGATGGTCGGTGTACGGAAATGGGGGTTGCATTTCTAAGGTCTGCTCCTGTATTGTGTCTGATTTTTATTATTCTGTCTGTATATTCATAGGTGCACTGCAGATTTGTTTTCCTACGTGTAACTTATAGCTGTAAGCAAGTGAATGGTCAATGATATGACTGTAAGCAACTGGCTGGCAGTTTGTGATGTTTGTTATGATTTGCAAAATGCCAATAAAGAAAGTTTAAAAAAAAGGTATGACACATTCCAGTTCTTTCCATGTGCTGGCATACTATGTGCTGCCTAGTGCCAATACAGGCACCCTTCTGCCATGGTGTAAGGATGCCAGTATTACAGGCAGGATTGTTTTTAGTTCAAGAAGGGACACCTTACTGCAAAAAAACAATCCTCTGAGGCCTTTTCCTCTTTTTATGTGTGCTGCAGAATGCATAGAAAGAGGCAATAACATGGAAAAATAAACATATTTCTCCTTGTTACACCTCTGTTGGGAAGGCATAGCATTTTGAAACATTCCTAGGTTTACTATTCTTATACTGCCAACGCAGAGTAACTCAAAGCCACGACTTGCACTGCTTTGCATTATTCTAGATGAATTATGCCATGCAGAGCCATGCATAGTGGCTTTGCATGGCTTAGTAAATTTGACTTAAAGGTTAGCGTTGCCTTGCGTCACCTTGCATGACGCAAGGCACAGCAAGCCCCTATTAAATCTGAGCCCTAGTTCTGACTTTCCCTTTTGATTCAAGTAAAATTAATCAAGTGCCATTCAGTGTTTATCTTCATTTTTCTACTCCCTCAATCCTGCCACTCGGACCCGTAAAATCTTTCCTCAACCTCTGTAGTTATGTGCTAATATTGTTGGAATCGAAAAAGAGTAAAAGTACATTAATGGTGGAAAATGTACTCCTGAACTCAAAGGCTCTCTCATATAGTCAGATTTCTAGGTGCCCTTCACCTCATAGTGAGACTGGCAACTGCCTTAGAAGCGGTTAGTTCAGTTACCACTCACCTAAAGGTTCTTCAGAGCTTGAAATTCTCATCTTTCCTGAGCATATGTCCTGGTAAGATTCCATCTTGAATCAAGCATTGGAAAACCAATAGGTCTCAACTTAAAAATTGTGAGTGCTGAGCTGTTGGCTTTGTCAATGTTGATATGTACAGTAGTGTTTAAAAAAGGAAAAGAAAAATGCATTTCAAAATACTTGTGGAAAAGCAAACACATATCTTATGGTATCTCAACATTGAATAGAGTCTTTTCAAGCTCTATAAATTACATGGCTATTTTCCAAATACTTTTCACTCGGAAAAATCTGAACAGAATTGGAAAATAAGGATGTGTCAGAAAGTAAAGGGAAACTTTTGTCAAGACTAATTTACTTTTCGCAGGGTTCATCCATTTTCTTCTCTGAAGTAGCCCCAGGAACACATTTATGGGCCTCTAGGAGATGTGTCATGCTAAGAGCACCTGCCTCCTCAGATGCCACCTGAGTGAGTGCATCAGACAGCCCTTTCCACAGCACCATAAGGCTTTGTATTCCAAAGCTTGTGCTTTCAAGAAATAGGTTGAATGCACGAGATGAACAAAAAAACAACCCTTTATTTCTGCTTTTCAGCCATATCCCAGGAAAAAATATTGCTGCTGCTGTGCTTTTATAGACAACCTGGGATCGGTAGACAGCAACACACCAGCACATGGAGAGAGGGGTGAAGAAGCACATGATGGAGGGGCCTCATTGGGTGCTGAATGAAAATGAAAACACAGTTGTTCCTAAAGTATGAGCGGTGGAAGGATATTAGTCACCCAATCAAAAGGATTGTAAAGACATCATGCGCCAGTGGAGGGACAAACACAAGAAGAGAAAGATAAGCCATTGAATAAGAAGCAAGCTAACCAGAGAGAAAATAAAGTCAGCCAATGGTAAGCCGTGGGCCACTATATGCTCACAATAAGTCTATCACAACTAACCCTGGTGGATAACTCCGCTCTGTAGGAGAGTAGGGTCTGCTTTCCTATGGTCACCTCACTTTTTGCTTTTTGCTTTACTGGTTTTCGATTTCATGTGGCTGTGGGCCTGCTAATCAGACCCACAGCCCAGCTGTGCTCTCTCTAAATTCAATACAATGTGCTCTAGGTACATTACCAATTGGACATTGGGTCACCTTATGAGTCCCTGTACAGTGTACTATAGGTACCCAGGTCTTAGGTGCATCCAAGGCCTACCAGGGGCTGCAGCATGTATTATGCCACCCCTGGTTGGCCACTCACATTGACACAACTGGCTGATCACTCAGCTGGGGCAAGGTCGTGTAATCACCCCTTGCTTAGGTGTAGTATCCCTATACCTACCTTTACATATAGACACATATATACCTATAAGTCACTCCTATGGCAGGCCTTAACAATCCTGAAGGCAGAGTGCTTGGTTTTATGTGAGATGAGGCTCTAGCATGAGCTGAGCCTGTCTGCAGCTTTCGAAACCATGTCCTTATAGCTTTTGTATGATATAGCCATACCATATACTCTTAAGTGCATTATAATCCTCGCGGTTGAATGCTAACTTTGGTTTGGCTTTATCAAAACATGTTGTGTAAGGTGTCATACGCTTTGGAATACTACCCTCTTGCCAGTTCTGGTGACGGGGGTAGCATTCCACCCTTCTAGAGGGAGAAGACATGTTGTTCCCACTAAACCCGGTTAAAGTTAACCAGAGCCTCAGCATCACAAAATGGATGCTGCTGCTGCAGACACAAGTCTGACCTCCTGCTGCTGGGCGTCCTTCTGGCGAGGGAGGCTTGGACAGTAGTTTCCTGTCTTGGGAGGTGCTAGCACCACCCCAGACAGGCCATAGTGTATTGGGGCAGGGAGGGCTGAATGAAATGAGACACTGCCTGGGGCACACAAGGTGTCCCATGCATAGCCCGGATCAAACCAGTTGCTGGGGCACTCCAGCCCCAGCTCTGGCATGAAACTGGACAAAGGGAAAGGGGTGTAACCACCCCCTTCCCTGGTCCCACCCATAGGAGCGACCTAGCAGGTAATCCCGCCCCTTAGATTGGTATATAGGTAGGAGCTGAGTCTAGAGAATTTAGATTTATCCTGACTGAAACTTGAAACGAAACTCTGGACCTTCGACGTTCTACTTGAAGATAGAAGACTGAAGAATCTCCCTTGTGGTCAAGGAGTGACCACCCTGCACAAGCAGGCACCATCAAGCGATCAAAGGTTTGCTTTGTCGTCCCTCCCGCCGGAGCCCGAACACAGAGCCTGAGAAGACCCAGACTTCCAGACTTCCTTCAGCACGATCCACAGCAAAGCTGAGACACGTAGAGGCGACGCAAGACGTGGGACCGGCCATCTTGGAAAGCCAGCCAATTGCTTTCCCTGCAACTTCTGAGGCACCCTTGAAGTTGTGCATTGGGGACTAAGAACCCCCTCCCCGAGCTTCATCTGCACCAAAGACCAGCCCTCCGCACTCCACGAGTGCCGCGTGGGGCCTTTTAGCATTTTTGTGCTCAACGCGTCTGTCCGGTCACTTGCCCGTTGGCTAGTGGCCTCTGTGACGACGAACCTACACATTTCCACCACTGGCCTGGTTGCTCCAGGCTGGCCATTGCTTCCCTGAAAAGGAGAAGCCCATCAGACCTTGCTGGTCTGATCCAGAAGCCATCTTCAATTCCTGGGTGGGTTGCCTTAGCCAAGGCTTGTTGAATCCAATCTGGAAACCGACATCTCCGACAGCGAGATCCTTTGTGGGACAGTCCGTGCCCAGCTCCTGGTTGTCGTCGACACCTCCTGGACCACGTGGCTGCAGAGACAAGCTTCACAACATCACCTGATTGCTTCGCGACATCGCCTGGTTCCTTGCTGGTTCCTTCCTGGTCACTGGCTAGTGACCCAGACTCTGTCCCCTCTGCTTTCAGGTACTCTTCATCCTCGATCTGCCCTTGGATCCAACCGGACACTTCTCTCCTGGTCGCCTGCAGCATCTTTCTTCAAGGCTCCATAGGATTCAGCGACGATACCCAACACACTTTGACACTTATGCACCTGCTTCCTGTGGGTGAGGTAACGTGAGTACTCCGGTGCTCCTGTGGGTATTAACTATCCTAGTGTCCCAGTTTTCAGTTGCTTTCTCCTAGTCCATTCGGAAGTGACCTAAAAGAACTAGTTTCCAAATTTATCATTCCCATTCTAACTTTATGGTAACTTGCGAGTGTGTAAAGACACTGCACACGCATCCCGTGGGCCTCCTACTTCCTATCCTTTGGAAGTACAGTATAGCCCCAGCGATTCCCTAGGCCATAGGCCTATCCTTTGTTCGTGACGTGGTTCTTATACCACTATTTTAGTATATGGTTTAGCGTACCCCTAGGGCCCTACTGTATTTTGTGCAACTTATTGTATGATAATTGAGTATCTTGTTATGGAGACGGAGCTTACCTTGCAGACACCTGATGTCCTGGGTCTCTTGTTTTGGTGCTTTTCCTTGCTGGGAATCCTGTTTGCAGCCACTCTGCCCAGTTGCCGTTTCCCCCCGCCGCAAGTCACCAGGCGCAGCCGCAGAGCGGGGGGGACTGAGTACAGAACACTACATCACCCAGGAGCCCTCATCTTGGCCACGCCCCCAAACGCGCCCGGAGGCGCTTGAAAAAGGCGTCCCATCTCCCGCCTCGCAGGATGCGTGCGGGATGCCGTGCTGAGCCCGGGCAGAGGCGGGCCGTCTGTGGCCGTCAGGGGCCAGAAGAGGCCGGGCCAGGCCACCCCCCTAAACTTTTAGACCTTGCATGGAACATAGATCAGGTGATTTTGATCCGGTTTCATAACAAACAGACTAACTAACCACTCACTGTTGGACATTGTTATTATTGACTTTCCCAAGCCTATAAACCCCCTTAGGGTAAACCATGCCTCGTCGTAAAGAAAATGGGGGCTCACTACTGCCTAAACCTAGTGGGGAAGCATTACTGGCACACTAGATGGTTTCTTCACCGGGGAAGTAGATGTCCTGGAACAAGAAATAGCAATCACTGAGGAAAGGTTATCATCCGAGTTCCTGAGCACGAAAAGATCATCTTTGGGTAGTATTTTGAGTAGTGTAACCCCCGAGAGGCTAGTCAGCCAACGCCTCATAGACCTAGGGCTACCAGAAAATAGTACCGTTTCGGAAGAGCAAAGTATTATCACACTGGGGAACAGCACACAGGATAGCATAACCTGTAACGGTGATAAAAAACAGGGTAACACACTCCCTATAAAGATCAAAGTTTGCCCCACAGTAGAGATAACTCCCATCTGTAGTAGACATCAAGGGAAAAGAAAATGGTGTGTGGGGGCCCAAGAGCTAAACGGGCAAAAATTCCCAAGCTTGCGGCTAAAAAGATTAACCCCCCAGGAACCCATAGTCAAACACAAGCTCCTGTCCAGCATAATAGCGCCACAGCCCCGCTTAATATTAGGCACCACCCCCTGCCCAAAAGATCATCACTGACCGCTCAGGGAGAAGGTAACCTGATTGGTCAAGTAGAACAGCTGGTAGGGTCGCTTACACTCCCCCTCATAGAGAGACTTAGAGTGGTTAGTGCAAATCTAGAAAAGTTACAGCAAACCACCACAGATAACAATCACTTGCTTCAAGAGTTAGTGGGTAGCAAGAGGTCATTAGGATATGAACTACACTCCAGCACAGGGAATGGTACTAACAATTCAATCACACTTACTACCAGCCAACCCTCCACAGCACCACTTAGTGGAAACCTGGACACGAGGGATAAAAGTCGAGCTGACAGAAAGGGTAGCCCCAAAAAGCCTGGAGGCTGCTGTAGCGTATTGGGGGCCCCCAAATTCCCTCTAGAAGAGGGCCCTAAATCGGCCAGACAGCCCAACGGGCCCATACAGCAAAGCAGTATGGCCCAAGGTCTGGGTAACCGTTCCATCCTGCACCTGCCCCCTCAGAGTACCCCACTAGTTATAGTATTGGGGAATGTTCCACCATTGCCCTTGGGGGGGAGGGAGGACTTTTTTCAGATGAAAAACAAAGTCACCCACTGGCTAGCAGCTAATACAGATAGTGGACAAAATATAGGGCATAATATAATTATGGCACGTCGAGTAGCTTGGCTGGGGCGTACTAGGAAATGCAGAGAAGGTGACTGCATAGTAGTAAATTTTAACAGCACGATACCTGTAGAAAAGATTTTGAAGGAAGCAGAGACACGTACCGCATCGAGGGGACAAGGCATAGAAATTCTACCCCTGGGGTTCTTTTATAGGCCAGTAAAAGATTGTGTTATTAACAACCGGAACAGGATGCACTCTAACACGCACAGAAAAGGAATAGTGGGGTGGAATACAATGCCCTTTTCCGGATTATTAAAGATAGATAAGAATGTTGAGGGTAGTCCTACTATCACATAATTCAAAGTTCTACTCAAAATATAATTCAATATGAGGCACCCCACATGGTAACAAATTTACAAATGAGACTAGTAAATGTAAGCAATACAGTTATTACAATATTTCAACCGAAATTCAAAATTACATAGGTAGTGAAACTGGAGATCAAATGATTAAGTACTAGAGTTGCTATTGATTAAAATTATCACATTTATTTTAATTATTATAACAAACGGATTATACATTCATCAACATTTCATAAAGGTAAATAATCACATTCGATTTATTAAAAACATTAAAAAACAATACATTTGTTGAAAAAGGGACGAAAAAGCACAATAACTGTCAGTTATTGTGCTTTTTCGTCCCTAGTCTCATTTGTAAATTTGTTACCATGTGGGGTGCCTCATATGGATTTATATTTTGAGTAGAACTTTGAATTATGTGATAGTAGGACTGCCCTCAACAGTCTTATCTATCTTTAATAATCAGGAAAAGGGAAACCTTCTTTTTTGTATTCACTCCATACCCATTCCCTTTTCGGCAGTAAGGGTGTCACCCTAACCTCTATATTGGAATACAATACCCGTCAAGTCGTTTAGAGGACAAAGGAGGGGGAATTGGAAACCATCTCACATATGGAGGTCACAAATAGATTTAACACTCTCTCAGGTCTAAACGACTGTGACTGACTGAATGGTCCCGTTGCTAACCCCACTTCCTCCCATGGCTTTGGTCTTCAGCTCGACTGTCCCGTATTACCCAGGGGTAGTACGGCACTAACCACTGCTACTACAATGGATAATGTTGGCTCAACGGGTCTATCAATAATGGTCGGAGACTGTGAGGAACACAATACCGGAATAACACGGCTTGGCACATTTAGTGCGAGCACTGGGGTGGCCATAGATGGCAATTTAGAACATAACATCCTCTCTTGGAATATAGGGGGGTTTGCAAATAAGGCCTCAGATCCATTATGGATGCAAACTGTAAAGCATTACTCTATCATCTGTCTTCAGGAGACATGGGCAACCGATAGTAATATAGCACTTGAGGGTTACAAATCATTCTGTGTTCCGGCAACAAGCGCCAGAAGTGGGAGGGCTACGGGCGGCTTAGTCATCTGTTTTTTCTCTGACACTAAGATGTAGCGTTAGGGTTCTTCCCTCAGGCAATAAAAATGTCAAGGCCATCATGTTGGGGAAAGAAGAGAACAGTATGTGTGTGATTAATTTTTACAACGCAAACAGTCAGGGTGAGGGCTGTAGGATCACAGAATTGCACAACTTTATCACCCAATGTCGGGGACCTGCTAGAAGGAACTTGATGCTTGCTGGGGATTTTAATGTCCACCTATGTGGTGACCCCATGCTATCTACCTTAGCGGACATGGGCTGTCCCCTGTCATCGGGACTTCATTTTGAACACACAACCCAGGGTAATGTCTTGAACCATCTAGTAGACGAGCAGGACCTTCTGTTCTCTATGAACATCGCCCCACCGATGACAACACAAAAGGAACCCACCTTCAAAGGAGGAAGACACAGAACCTTCATTGATTTTATCCTAGTCGACAGAAACCTTATGACACTCCTATTAGGTTTTCAAATAGTCCCCAGTGCTTATGGTGATCACAACCCAGTTTGTGTCTTGTTAGGAGGTAACCCCTTAAAAAAAATAAAAAGGATAACACAATAAGAGATAACGTGCTGCAACCCATTAATGGCGGGCGACGCATAAAATGGAACAAGGTGATACCGACCGAATTCCACGAAAAATTCAAAAAGGATTGTGAAAAGGAATTTTTACCTTGTCTTAGCTCTAACCCAGAGAGCGAAGGAGTCCTTACAGCCTTTGAGAACATTGCCCGATATGTAAGTAAGATGTTGGAGGTACGGGGGGTAAAACCACCTCTGGTGGACCCAAGTGGTTCTGCAACCATTGTTCCAAAGCAGCAAGAGATTTGAAAGAGGCCCTCAAAATACTTCCCCGAGATAAAGTCTTGATCAGCTCACTCCGACTAATTTATAAAAAGGCGCTGACAAAAAGGAAGAATGAGCTGAAGAATGCGTTATGGGAGGAACTCTTAAATCCCTTGACCCTATCTAATAGCTCTAGATTCTGGCGCACAATCAACCAATCACCTCTAGTATCGTCAAGGGCTACTGAAGTGGGGTCAAACATTATGGAGCATGAATGGGTGAACCATTTTGTTACCATCTTCGAGGATAAAAATGTACAACCAGCACCCTCACACGAAAGGTTAGGGCAGGACGCGATGGTATTCTCAGTAGGTGAATTAATGGAGGGAATAAGTAACCTTTCCAACAAAAAGGCCCCAGGCCCAGACGGCATCCCTCCTGACCTTTATAAATCAGACCCAACATTTTGGGCCCCATCCTCACAGCCTTGGGAAACGCCGCAGCAGAAAAGGCTTGTCCAGCTTCATGGGGTCTCTCAACAATAGTCCCTGTATTTAAAAAGGGAGACCGAAATTGCACACTAAATTATAGGCCTATCTCCCTGATAGACTCCATTGTAAAAGTCCTAGGGGGCGTTATCCTGAAGTGGCTGTCCACTTGGGCAGAGGAGAATCAGATCATCCCCGATATACAGTAAGGGTTCCGCACAGGTCATTGTACCATGGCCCAATGCCTCAATCTCTACCTAATCCTGGGTAAATATTCCATTGCACGACCAGGAACCGTCTACATGGCCTTCATGGACCTTTCCTCGGCTTTTGGACTGCGTCAACCCGGGAAAGTTATGGCAGTCCATGGAGGCAGAGCAACATCTGGTGAATTTCCTAATGGACCTACATAGTGAGACAAAGGCTAACGTCAGATATACTAGGGACCTCAAGGTCACACGAAGCATTAGTACCAGACGGGGGGTCAGGCAAGGGTGTATCCTGGCCCCCTTTCTTTTTAACTTATATATTAATGACCTAGAAGATCATTTGGTTAAGACGGGGGCGGACTACCCGTATGTGGGACGTCGGGCCTGCCAGTCCTACTGTATGCCGACGACGCTGTCCTCCTAGCCCGCACCCCCAAAGGGCTACAAACACTATTGGACGCCTTCTTTGGATTTATGTTAGCACGAGATTTACATATAAACAACACTAAATCCTACGTGCTGCAGATGGGGCAGGCAGCCAGAAAACAGCACCCATTCAGGGTAAATGGAATTAGGGTGCCTACATGCACTTCCTTTTCTTACCTGGGGGTACTTTTAGACCAACAGTTGAACTGGGTTGCACTTATGAACAGTAAAAGGGGAGAAGTAGCCAGGGCCAATGCTGCGCTCTTTGATTTTGCAGCTAGAATGGGCAACAGACCCGTGGCAGCTATGCTAAAGGTCTACTGCTCCAATAGTCTCGTGATAGCTACCTATGGGAGCGAACTCTGAGGATACAGCAATCCCGAGTGTTTACAAGTCGTTGAAAACAAATTTTTAAAACAACTCTTGTGTAACCCACAGGGAACCCCGAACACATCAGTGTACGAAGAAACTGGCCTGTCTTTCATCAGTGATACTCTGTCATTGCGTCCCCTTATGTTCTGGTTGCAATGTTGGCTCAACAAACATCTTGGGTCAACACACAGCTTGCTAAAAGAAACCCTGAGCCTAGAACACATGTCTAAAATACCTTGGCTGAGATATCTTAGAGATAGTTTTGGCAAAGAGGGGCGACCAGATTTATTTTTAAATCCGGCAGGAATATCGAGAAAAGATCTTACATTCATAAAACAGTCATTTATTACTCGCAAGAAATTGGACAGAGAGGAAAGGGATTTGTTGAAGCCCAACGTGCGCCTCCATTTAATGTTAATAACTTCACCCGCCGAGGAGCAATACTTACTCTGGCCATTACCAGCATATGAGCGTTTTCTTTTAATCAGGTTTAGGTTTAACCTGTTTCATCTTTTATTGGCAGTCCCTAGAGGGTGTCACAAGGGGACGGTGTTAGCACCCTGTGACTGCGACAAACTGCCTCCACAGGATCTGCTCCACTTTATGTTCTTTTGTAAATACTACGAATTCCCCAGGGCTTTTTACCTTAAATCTATTTTAAAAAGAATGAATTTTGTACAAGCTCGCCCTGCGTTATTTTATTTACAAATGCTAAACCCAGAAAGTATACCTCATGTGGCTGGTTTTTTTAAATGCACTATGAAGAATAGGAAATATTTGGATGTGTAAAACTGCTAAGAGTAAAACCTTGTGTCTTTTGTTCCCCTTTGACTGTGCAATAGTTTAACATCTTATGTTATGAATAGCCGGACTTTTTAAACTGTATTTTGCCTCGTATATTTTTATCTGATAGCTTGGAATGCTATTTTTAATGTTACATGAACTTTTATGGTTTTGTACTAAAAAAACCGAATAAAGTACTTTTGAATTGAATTGAGTATCTTGGTATGTGCTTGTGCCTCTGATCTCATAAAGAGCTCAGAGGGGTTGTTTTATTAATAAATACATATATATTTTATATATAACCTGTGTGGTGTCCTTTCATTTGGTATTCAAGGGGTTACATATGGTAAAACAGCTAGCTTTACATGCCCTCTGAAGTTTTAGCCTAAGACTGCTTTGTCCATGCTACCTCTAGGATAGCTGGTGTATAAGGTTGACTTTGCAACCATCGCCATAAGGGTTGTTTGGACTGATACAGTGTGCCCACCAGAATAGTAGACATCACATATCAGGCCAACTTCTCACATTGGTGTGCAGCGGTTGGGATAAGAGCTTGCTGTTGTTTTACCAATAGTAATCTTTGAGATATCATTTGAAAGATCACATTAGGTACCTATAGGTACATATAACAAGACTTATACTACTTAAGTTCTACTGAACTTAGTTGTTGTAGACCAAAGGGCCTAGCACACCCTGACTACAACTCCTAGAGAGGTTTAGTAGAAAACACTCAGTGTAGGTAGGTGCACACACCACACCTCACTAGATCATGTCTGCCACAGGTGAACCTAGTGTGTCTCTACCTGTGGGAGGTGACCCTCCAGGGGCACCCTCCAGATTTGATATACTCAACTTCAGAGAGCTGAGACACTTGTGTACCACAAGGAAGTTGAAACAGGGTTCTAACCCTACCCTTCAGCAACTGATAGAACTCCTAGAAGAGTCTGAAGTTCTTAAGGCCTCTGGTTCAGGCCCTACAGGGAATGTAGATGAGGTCCTACCCTCAGCAGATGATGACACTGACCACCTAGTCATAGAAGATGATGAGGATGGGGTTGGGGAAGATTCTGGGGAAGAGGTAGACAGCCAGGTCCAAGTTAGGAGACTTAGCCAGGCTAACCTAAGCCTACATGGGGCTGAACATGGGATAGCCCCATACAGCTCCATAAGTAGAACTTAACCAGAGGTATAGGAGGGAAAGATCTCGCTCTAGGGAATCTCTCCACTCCAATGCTTCAAGTGGTTCTCAGAGGGGAATGGCTTTCCCTCAGAGAAGAGAACACCAGGCTAGGATGAGGGAAGTCAATCTCAGAATAGAGAGAGCGGAACTTGCCCTTGCTTAAGAAAAACTTGCTTTTGTTTGAGAAAAGAAGTTGAGTGGGTCAGAACCCACTGGTGGCAGCAATATCCCTAAGGATAAAGACAGGTCCTATGACAATAGACACCTGAGTAAGATTGTGCCCCCCTACAAAGTTGGGGATGACATCCACAAATGAAATGGATAAATGCTTTGGAGAGGGCCAGCAAAGTACAGCAGGTACCCCAAAGTCAGTGGGCAGCAATCTTGTGGCTCTCCTTTTCAGAAAAAGCTAGAGATAAGCTCCTCACAGTTAGTTATGTCCTCTACTGTGAGTCCCAGTACTCTGGGCAAATACAGACAAACGCCTTTGATCAATGACAAAGTGGCGCAAGCACACAGGGACACATGTGCCAGTGTCACCATGGTGACACCTGACTTTGTGGTCCCTGGACAGATTGTACTGGGTGATAATTACCTGGTGACCAATGCTAGCAATGTCACTACTACACATATTGTGGCAGTTGTTAATTTCTCCTGGGGAGGGGTAACTGGCCTCAAAAGAGTTGTGGTAAGTGCAGACCTCCCAGTCGAATGTCTGTTGGGCAATGATCTTGAATCCTCAGTATGGTCAGAAGTGGAGTATAGGACTCATGCAGAGATGTTAGGCATATCAGCACATGTCCTTGCTGTGACCAGGTCACAGGCCAAAAAGTGCCAAACTGAACAGGCCTTGGATCCTGAAACTATGGACCAAGTGCCACCCAAGAGAAAGAGCAGTAGGGTTAAGGCAGTGCCTTCCCCCCTGCCTGCAAGTGAAGATCAGCCTTCTCGGGAAGCTGATTTTGAGACCCCTGAATGAACTGTCCTAGAAGAACTTGAAACTGACCAGGTTGAGTTTCTTGTGACAGGGGGACCTTCAATGGCAGACCTAAGGCAGGCACAGTTAGACTGTCCCTCTCTTGAACCCCTCAGACAGCAAGCTGCTTCTGATGCTGCTGGGAATGCTACAGGTACCCACAGAGTTTACTGGGATGAAGGACTCCTTTATTCAGAGGCTAGAGACCCCAAGCCTGGTGCTTCCAGGAGGTTGGTCATACCTCTGGCATTTAGGGGTTTCCTTCTTACCTTAGCCCATGATATTCCCTTAGCAGGACACCTGGGCCAGAATAAGACCTGGGACAGGCTTGTCCCTCACTTTCATTGGCCCCATATTTCAGAAGATACCAAGGAGTTTTGTCGCTCCTGTGTGGCCTGCCAAGCCAGTGGCAAATCAGGTGGCACAACAAAGGCCCCCCTCATACCACTACCTGTGGTGGGGGTACCCTTTGAAAGAGTAGGGATTGACATTGTTGGACCAATGGATCCCCGAACAGCCTCTGGGCACAGATTTATACTGGTGGTAGTGGATCATGCCACCAGGTATTCAGAAGCTATTCCCCTAAGGACAGCTCCTGTTGTGGCAAGAGCCCTCCTGGGAGTTTTCCCAAGAGTGGGCTTTCCGAAGGAGGTTGTCTCAGATAGAGGTGCAAACTTTATGTCTGAGTACTTGACTGCAATGTGGAAGGAGTGTGGTGTAAATTACAAATTCACTACACCCTACCCTCCACAGTGCAATGGACTTGTTGAAAGATTCAACAAGACCTTAAAGGGTATGATTAAGGGTTACCTGAAAAGCTTAGGCGAAGATGGGACATCCTTCAACCCTGCCTTCTGTTTGCTTACAGATAGGTCCCACAAAAGGGGGTTGGCTACAGCCCTTTTGAACTTTTGTTTAGACATCCTGTAAGGGGACCCCTATGTCTGGGGGAGGAAGGATGGGAGTTACCTCTCAAAAAGCCTCAACAAGACATAGTGGACTATGTACTTGGTCTCCGCCCCAGGATGGCTGAGTACATGAAGAAGGCTTCTAAAAACCTTGAGGCTAGCCAAGAACTCCAAAAAGCTTGGCATGACAAAAAGGCTGTGATGACTGTGTACCAGCCAGGACAGAAGGTGTGGGTGCTTGAGCCAGTGGCCCCAGCAGCACTCCAAGACAAATGGTCTGGACCCCACACAATTGTTGAGCAAAAGGGAGAGGTTACCTACCTGGTGGACCTTGGAACTCCCAGGAGCCCCCACAGGGTGCTCCATGTCAACAGACTCAAAGCATATGTTGACAGGGCAGACATGGGCCTGCTCATGGATACAGTTGAGGGGCAGGAGGAAGAGAGTGACCCTCTCCCAGACCTGCTGACTCAGTACCCTGATGATGGTTCAGTTGATGGTGTGGCCTTAGCTGGCAGCCTCACTGGCCAGCAGCAACAGGACTGCAGACAAGTTCTTCAGTCCTTCAGACATGTTTTCCTTGACACCTAGTCAGACTAACTGGTGCACTCATGAGGTGGACACTGGTGACAGTCTGCCTGTGAAGAGTAAGATCTACAGGCAACGTGATCATGTCAGGGACTGTATAAAGACTGAGGTACAGATATTGTTGGAGCTGGGAGTAATTGAGCCATCAGGGAGCCCATGGGCCAGCCCAGTAGTCCTTGTACCAAAACCTCACACCCAAGAAGGTAAGAGACAGATGGGGTTCTGTGTGGACTACAGAGGTCTCAATGCTGTCACTAGGACAGATGCCACCCAATTCCAAGAGCAGATGAGCTCATTGACAGATTGGCTTCTGCCAAGTTTGGGAGGATCACCTGATCCACCTGAAGAAGGTTTTAGAGGCCCTGTAGAAGGCAGGCCTAACTATCAAGGCCACAAAGTGCCAGATATGGCAGAGTAAGGTTGTGTACCTGGGCCACCTTGTAGGTTGGGGTCAGGTTCAACCACTGGAGAGTAAGATTCAGACCATCAAGGACTGGGCTCCTCCAACCACCCAGACACAGATCAGAGCTTTCTTGGGCCTGTCTGGTTACTACAGAAAGTTTGTTAAGAATTATGGGTCCATTGTGACACCACTTAATGACTTGACTTCAAAGAAGATGCCAAAGAAAGTTCAGTGGACAGTAAGCTGTCAAAAGGCATTTGATGACCTGAAGAAGGTCATGTGCTCTGCACCTATACTGAAGAGTCTTCTGAGTTGGTGGTGGGAGCTGTACTTTCACAACTGAATGTAGATGGCCAAGACCAGCCCATTGCTTTTATTAGCAGAAGGCTGACCCCTAGAGAGAAACGTTGGTCAGCCATTGAGAGGGAGGCCTTTGCTGTGGTTTGGGCCCCGAAGAAGCTGAGGCCATACTTGTTTGGCACTCACTTCAAGATTCAGACCGACCATAAGCCCCTCTTGTGGCTAAATCAGAAGAAGGGTGAAAATCCCAAAGTGCTCAGGTGGTCCATTTCCCTACAGGGGATGGACTTTACAGTGGAACATAGGCCTGGGATTGACCATGGTAATGCAGATGGTGTCTCCAGATATTTCCACTTAGAACATGAAGACACAACTGGTCAAGGTTAGTCTAATGTCCCTGCGTTTGGGTGGGGGGGGTTGTAGGAGAGTAGGGTCTCCTTTCCTATGGTCACCCCACTTTTTGCTTTACTGGTTTTCGACTTAATGTGGCTGTGGGCCTGCTAATCAGACCCACAGCCCAGCTGTGCTCTCTCTAAATTCAATACAATGTGCTCTAGGTACATTACCAATTGGACATTGGGCCACATTATGAGCCCCTGTACAGTGTACTATAGGTACCCAGGGCATAGGTGCATCCAAGGCCTAGCAGGGGCTGCAGCATGTATTATGCGACCCCTGGCTGGCCACTCACATTGACACAACTGGCTGATCACTCAGCTGGGGCAAGGTCGGGTAATCACCCCTTGCTTAGGTGTAGTATCCCTATACCTACCTTTACATATAGACACATATATACCTATAAGTCACTCCTATGGCAGGCCTTAACAATCCTGAAGGCAGAGTGCTTGGTTTTATGTGAGATGAGGCTCTAGCATGAGCTGAGCCTGTCTGCAGCTTTCGGAACCATGTCCTTATAGCTGTTCTATGATATAGCCATACCATATACTCTTAAGTGCATTATCATCCTCGCGGTTGAATGTTAACTTTGGTTTGGCTTTATCAAAACATGTCGTGTAAGGTGTCATACGCTTTGGAATACTACACCCTCACCAGTTCTGGTGACGGGGTAGCATTCCACTCTTCTAGAGGGAGAAGACATGTTGTTCCTGTTAATCCCGGTTAAAGTTAACCAGAGACTCAGAATCACAAAATGGATGGTGCTGTCACAGACACAAGTCTGACCTCCTGCTGCTGGGAGTCCTTCCAGTGAGGGAGGCTTGGACAATAGGGTTCCTGTCTTGGGAGGTGCTAGCACCACCCCAGACAGGCCATAGTGTATTGGGGCAGGGAGGGCTGAATGAAATGAGACACTGACTGGGGCACACAAGGTGTCCCATACATAGCCCGGTTCAAACCAGTTCCTGGGGCACTCCAGCTCCGGCGCGAAACTGGACAAAGGGAAAGGGGTGTAACCACCTCCTGCCCTGATCCCACCCATAGGAATGACCTAGCAGGTAATCCAGCCCCTTAGATTAGTATATAGGTATATAGGTAGGAGCTGAGTCTAGAGACTTTAGATTTATCCTGACTGAAACTTGAAATGAAACTCTGGACCTTTGACATTCTACTTGAAGATAAAAGACTGAAGAATCTCCCTTGTGGTCAAGAAGTGACCACCCTGCACAAGCAGGCACCATCAAGCAATCAATGGTTTGCTTTGTCGTCGCTCCCGCCGGAGCCCGAACTCAGACCCGGACTTTCAGACTTCCTTCAGCCCGATCCACAGCCACAGCAAAGCTGAGACCCGTGGAGGCGACGCAAGACGTGGGACCAGCCATCTTGGAAAGCCAGCAAATTGCTTTCCGTGCAACTTCTGAGACACCCTCGAAGTTGTGCATTAGGGACTGAGAAGCCCCAGCCCCGAGCATCATCTGCACCAAAGACCAGCCCTCCACAATCCACGAGTGCCGTGTGGGGACCTTTTGCATTTTCCTGCTTGACGCGTCTGTCCGGTCACTTGCACATTGGCAAGTGGCCTCTGTGACGACGAACCTACTAATTTCCACCACTGGCCTCGTTGCTCCAGGCTGGCCCTGGCTTCCCTGAAAAGGAGAAGCCCATCAGACCTTGCTGGTCTGATCCAGAAGCCATCTTCGATTCCTGTGCGGGTTGCCTTAGCCAAGGCTTGTTGACTCCAATCCAGAAGCCGACACCGCCAACAGCGAGATCCTTTGTGGGACAGTCTGTGCCCAGCTCCTGGTCATCGTCAACACCTCCTGGACCATGTGGCTGCAGAGACAAGCTTCACAACATCACCTGATTGCTTCGCGACATCGCCTGGTTCCTTCCTGGTTCCTTCCTGTTCACTGGCTAGTGACCGAGACTCTGTCCCCTCTGCTTTCAGGTACTCTTCATCCTCGATCCGCCCTTGGATACAACCGGACACTTCTCTCCTGGTCGCCAGCAGCATGTTTCTTCAAGGTTCCATAGGATTCAGCGACGAAACCCGACACACTTTGACACCTATGCACCCGCTTCCTGTGGGTGAGGTAACGTGAGTACTCCGGTGCTCCTGTGGGTATTAAATAACCTAAAAGAACTAGTTTCCAATTCTTTTGTTCCCATTCTAACCCTATGGTAACTTGTGTGTGTAAAGACACTACACTCGCCTCCCGTGGGCCTCCTACTTCCTATCCTTTGGTAGTATAGTATAGCCCCAGCAATTCCCTAGGCCCTAGGCCTATCCTTTGTTCATGACATGGTTCTTATACCACTATTTTAGTATATGGTTTAGCGTGCCTCTAGGGCCCTACTGTATTTTGTGCAACTTATTGTATGATAATTGAGTATCTTGTTATGTGCTTGTGCCTCTGATCTCATAAAGAGCTCAGAGGGGTTGTTTTAGTAATAAATACATATATATTTTATATATAACCTGTGTGGGTTCCTTTCATTTGGTATTCAAGGGGTTACATATGGTAAAACAGCTGGCTTTACATGCCCTCTGAAGTTTTAGCCTTAGACTGCTTTGTCCATGCTACCTCTAGGATAGCTGGTCTATAAGGTTGACTTTACAACCATCACCATAAGGGTTGTTTGGACTGATACCACCAGAATAGTGGACATCACATATCAGGCCAACTTCTCACACGCTCCGCTAGGGGAGTTTGCGGAGATTTGCCTACTCCGCGCGCTGTGGTGAATGCGGAGGTAGGCAAAACTCTGCCTCCGTGGCGGAGCGGAGTTAGCCGCTCCCTCCCCCTTCCAAATGCTTTAAAAAGGTATAATGAAGGCACTTACCTTCATGTCTGCAGCTTCCCGTGCTTTGCCGCTCTCCTTCCTGCTCCTCTTGTGTCCTCGTACTTCTTAAAAAAACAGTAAGCTGTGCGTCTTGCGAGTGCGCATTGGCAAGCCTAACAACGTAGTGTTCTTTTTTTTGAAGAAGCACTTTGTGGACGCGAGAGGAGCGGGAGGCGACAGAAAAACAGGTAAGTGCCTTCTTTATACCTTTTTAAAGCATTTGGGAGCGGGGAGGGAGCGGAGCGGAGATACGCATAGCTCCACTGAGTTTTGTTCCAAACCAGCTCTGCCCAGGGCTAATCACAACCAGTTTGTGCTGTCTGGGAGGCTCAACATAAATAAGTACAAGTAACTATTTTTGTCAATGATGGTGGGGTTAGCAGGATGGGGCTAAAAATGGGATGAACACACAAGCTAAGGAGTTGCTATAAACATAACTTTATATCACTGATCCCTCCTTACTCTTTCCATTCTCAACTTGCTGAGTAGAAGCCTAGGAAATTTTGATGCGAGGAAAGGTACAGAGAGAGGGCTCATCTCTCAGCTAAGCAAACAGGTTGGGTAGAGGTTCTTGGCTAAACTTACCTTCAATTGGGCAGGTGTGTGGAGACGTCCACATGGATACCGGGTATAAACACCTGACAGGTACATGCCTTGAGAAAAGCCACTGATGTCACCTTAGCCCTAGATGGTGTGCCTTGGCTCCGGATGGACGCTGGACTCGCTGCACAGTTTGGGAATGGGGCTTACACAACATCATCAATTTGACTGTGGAGTTTATATCAGCTGCTAGACCAGCATAATTTCCTCTAAATGTCAGAAAGAACTGGTGAGTAGAACTTTATCAATGGTGCTATCAATTTAAGCTCATAGTGTGGACCTGTAATCACGGTTGTGAAATGTCTCCTTGGCAAATAAGACATGAAGATATGTCAGAATGTCAGAGGAAAGATCTCCTTGGACAAATGGAAAGTAAACAGTTTTCTGGAACAAGTGGGGTGCTGAATGGAAAACAACAGTTCCCAAATGTGACCAGTGGGAGGATACAACTCAGCATACATGATACAAGCCAGAGCAGGATTGGTTAAAGAGGGACTCACAGAACAGGTACAGCATGGCAGCAGCAAAGTAAGCATCCCTCTTCTAAAGAAAGTGCACATGCAAGTGTCTATTGCCTGCAGAACATATTAGCAAGGCAGATTAGTACAAGCTTTCATCACTCACAGAACATAGACAGAGTACGAAATTGGGTTACTGGTTGAGGGAGGTAGAAAATGTACTCAAGCAACAACCACAATCATTGTCAGGGTAAACCACAAAAGCCACTAGATCAACCTGTGCTAAACCCTCTGGTAGCCCGTCACAAAACAGTCAGGCTTAACTAAGAGGCAATTTGCAAAGTATTTATGCAGCACACAAACAGTAATAAAATGAAAATACAACACAAGAAAAATGCTAAACTAATTTAGAAAAATAAAGTAAATTTTAATAAATAAATGATACCAGAATGACAATAAATTCAATCAGTAGAACCGAAGATGTGCAATTTTAAAGGTTTACGTAGGCCCTGGGCGGCTTCTGTGCTAAGGTGGAGGAGCGTCACCCCACTGCTATCAGAGCAGTGCAAAAATGCAAATAAAATTATAATAACATCATTCTATTTTTCATAGCTGCAAGGCTGTGCTAGGGCGGGGCAGGATGGTACTGGTGTCACAGGCGGAGGAGTGGTGGGCACTCTCTAAGTGCGCATGACGGTTTGGCCGGCCATCTTGGGCCGGCCAAACAGTCATGCGCATTTTGAAAGTTCTCCACCGGGCTGTAATACACAGCCTGGGTGGGAACATGCACAGGCTCCCAGTACTCCTCTGAGCGCCAACCCACGGCACTCAGACCTATCACAACGCTGAATTGCAGCATTGTGATTGGCTTAGAGCAGCCTGTGTGCTTCTGAGACTTGCCAAGAAGAGGAGCAACGATGGAGGAGAGGAGGTGGCCATGAAAAGGTGTTTTCTTTTCTCATCGCACCATCCCCGTTACCTGCTAACGCCACTGTGTAGATATAGCATCTAAAAACACATTCATGGTCATCTGGTTGTGCTGAATCGGAGGACAAGTAACAAGCAACATGATCAGGCTGACTGTAATGGAGCACTGACAGGGACCAGCTTAGTCCGCTAAGTCAGGTTCCCTGGAGATTCATGTTGCCGGTCATCATGTGTGGCAGGATCTCGGTGCAATGGCCTCATTTGCTGTCTCAAAGAGCTCAAAACTTCAGAATTTCTCACTTTCTTAAAGAGTGATGCACTTTGATGCCAGCCAAGGGTCCAGGACCTAGCGAGAGAAACCACTCTACCAGTGGCCAGCAGAGACCAGGCAGATCCAGTTACAGGTCCAGTTGGAGCAGGTCGGCTGGGCAGTTGCAGTGACATCTCTTGAGCTTGTTGTGCCACTGTAGCTCAGTCAGGAGGTCATCCAATCACCCAAAGTGGCACTCATTTTATGAACCGTCAATTATTGATCATGAGTACAAGAGGGAAAAGCACACAAAGGGGAACCAAGTAGAAAGAGAAAGATGGAAAAACCATTGCAATAGGACAAAACAGGACCTGCAAGCGTGAGATAAATGGGCAGTGACTGTCTGATAGTGGATGGAAGAGGAATGAGGTTGATCCGAGGATAGCACCCACATTTAAAAGCAGTGGCTGCTGCTTTCTGAGCAGAACTTTGGGCACCAGTACACGCTCTGAGGGCACATCTCCGTGGGTCCCCACAGACCAGATATCTAAAATTGGAATGGAAAGATGCCAATTGTATTGCCTGTGATCCAACGCTTCAAAATGATTCAAACCACTGGAGAAGATTTCCTTGAATACCAATCAAATGGAAGATCATAAATAATGAAATAATAATATTAATGAAATAAATGAGGGTCCTAGAGCTCCCATCATCTAAGATTATTCAAATGTCATTGCCACCAGCTGTGAGCAATATTCAACTTAGGTCTAAAACCAGATTGGAATTTGTTGACAACATTGTTCTCTTCAATATATAGGGATCGTTGGGAATTAACTCAGCTCTCCTGAATCTTAGCAAAAAAGGGAGTAAAGAGATGGGGCAATAATTTGCCTCGATGATGCTGGGATCTAGAGATGTTTATTAATTATAAGATATCATTAGGTTTAGACGAACTGCAGCCAGACCACCCATGCTTTGTCACCTTGCCCACCCTCTGCTGCTGTGCTGCCATCTTGTATAAACATATACTTAATCGTTGAACATACATTCCTGCATTGCATTACTGTTTTTTGCTAAAAACATTTACCTGTTTCCTACTTAAGTTTATCCCTCACTATTTAGCAAGAAATGTCACTTAAGTATCCCTATTTTTAATGAACATGTCTTTTTGTGAAACTGAGGAATGCAATAACTTTATTCAATAGAAAAATGCTTTTTACTTCAAACTGGTGAATATTACACATGAGAGGTTTCAACATTTCCTTGAAACACCTCTGATGGGTGCTCTTCAAACTGACTTTCAAGGCAATGCATACGCGTAAGTATTATGCATTTCCTTTATCTGTGTAATCTCAACAGCAGAATATTTATGAAATAACAAATTATGAAGTAACAAACAGAAACATTGTTTCAAGATATATCATTAGCTGGTCAATTCAGGAATGTTCCTCTTTTTTCCTACACTCTAGTAAGATATGCATATTTCTGGTGTTTTTTTTAATTGTCATGCTTATTTACTAATATTATTATTTATTTCGGGATTCCAAACAACGTTGCCATCATTTCACAGATACTACAGAGCACAAAGGATGTGATTACAGGTAAACTGTTCAATTGTGGTCCCAAGAGATTAAAATTGTTTAAAAAAACCTGCTTGATTTTTACGAGGGACTAAAAGGCCTGGGGCCTTATTTATGAAGGACTTGCGCCGCCAGTGCGTCACTTTTTCCCATGTTAAAAGTGACGCACCGGCGGCGCAAGTCCTTCATAAATAAGGCCCCTGGTATTTACAGTGTTGCAGCGAGCTCCAGAATCTGCATGGTATTTTCCAAACAGTTGCAATAGGCAATAATTATAGCACTCAATAAATTCCCTACACCTTGGTTTTGGATTTTATCACCTAAGGCACTCATTATCAGTCTCATACAGTTTTGTCAGCCAGAATTCCAAACAAGTTTCACAGTGCAAAAATTGTAATTTATACGCTAATAAAGGGTATTAAGTAAAAACGTCAAAACTTAAAGTCAAAATGGCAGATCCCACATAATCTACAAGTACGTGGCGCATCGTCATCGAGGCTTGGGACTCTGACCTTTGTTTGGACATTGTTGTGCTGAGTGGCATCCCTGGTTGCAGCGTGAAGTGTGCTGGAGCTGTTAAAGGGGAAAGACCCTGACCTTCGCCAGCGGGACTCGAAGTCCCAGGAGTCCGCTGGTTTTGCACACACCTGCCTCCCCTTGTGAATCCCGCCCACAACCTGCCGGCTCCTCTTAACGCCTCGCCGCACCCGGTTCACGGGTCCCGCATCGTCATCGAGGCTTGGGAGGCTTTTGTTGGGCTGAGTAGCGTCCCTGGTTGCAGCGTGAAGTGTGCTGGAGCTGGTAAAGGGGAAAGATCCTGACCTTCGCCAGCGGGACACGAAGTCCCAGGAGTCCGCTGGTTTTGCACACACCTGCCTCCCATTGTGAATCCCGCCCACAACCTGCCGGCTTCTCTTAACCAATCACCTTACCCGCTGCGCGGGAGCGTCCCGGGAAAAGCCCGGGACAAAGGCGGGGCCGTTTGTGGCCGTAGAGGCCGGGCTGGGCCATCTCCCGTTATTTTTACATTTTCTCATGTTTATTGTTATATCTGACAAGGGGGTTGTATACCCGGGACAGTTCCTGTCATCCCTGAGAGGGCTGTGGATACCTAAAATCCAGGTAGAACTAAGACTATTCTGCTCCTAAGACTCATTTGACGTTTTGTTATTGGGCGACATTGTGAACTGTAATCAACTGGTATATCGCAGCGTTATGGGGAAGCGGAAGTCTAGGGGAGGGGGGGGGTGGCTTTAGTTAATCCCCCGAAACATAGGAAGGGTAGGAAAACTAATAATGTGGTTAGTTACGCTGCTGCCAACTGCTGATTGACCGAATTAGCACCCTTGTTGACGATTGTGAGGAGATTCTTCGGACCAGTCAAGATTTCACTAAGGGTGAGGATCATAGTGAGCAGAGTAGAGCTCTATCTGGGCTGGTAACTGAGGGTGAAACGCCTGTAATTCCAGATATGTTTCGGGCTAAACGTAGAGCGATCAAGAAAAGCACTATATATGGTAGTAGCTTGGTTAATTTATCGGATGTGGCTCCCTCTCTGGAGGGTCAGGAGGGGTCTCCTAACATCGCTGCAGAGACTGGATTACCTAACTCTGCTCCTCTAATACCCCGCTCAAATAGATACGCGGTTCATGATGAGTCCCCTGTCATTCAAGTGCCGCAAGCCTCTGGGGTTTGCGTTACTCCTGTGACAAATTCTTCGTCCAGTTCGGTGACGGACATTGATATTATGAGGGGGAAAATGGTACTAGAGGAAGTTGGTACTCTAACAAGCTTGGTGACCCTTTTGCGTGACGAAATCGAGGTAATGAAGTCCTTGATTGCAAATCTAACTTCTATGGTTGGTAGTGTACTCAGGGAGGGGGTCGCGGACCTTATCTAATAATAATACTCTTTCTAATAATGACACTACTACTACTACTACTATCATTAATTCTTTCCCCTTGAGACCCCGCACAGTTAATGAGGTCCAGCAAGGGGCTGATGGTAGAGGTTTAATTCCGGCACCTGCAACAGCTGATAGGGAAAGTTCCGACTTAGCCCCCAAAGAATCCAATGACTGGGCATCAATTGCAGTAAGAAGGCCAATGGGCACTAACACAAAACAAGGTCAGAAACCCGGAACTACTAATATAGGAGTAAGTAACACTACATCTAGGGTATCCACTAGTATGGGCACCAACACAAAACAAGGTCAGAAACCCGGAACTACTAATACAGGAGGAAGTAACACTGCACCTTGGGCACCCACTAGAATAGCGATACCAGATAACAACACTTTTAGCAGGAGGGGGTACTTGTACCCAAAAAATGATGACTATTGCCCCAATATAATTTACATGACTAATGTTCCCAAATTAGTCAAAGGGACTAGTGGGCACAGAAAAAACGCTGATTCCCTAACTAACAAGGCAATTCACTGGTTGCGGCATGTTAGAGGGTGTCGCTTGGTGATTAGGGAAGACATATTAAAGGTAATAAGGTTAAGGTCCCCACTGGATGAATATGATGCAATTGAGCTAACATTAACTTCAGTATCCCTGCCGAAAACTTGTTTGCCCTGGAGTTTAGAACTAGCCCGCCAGCGCATTCACGGATTCAGCTAAGAAAGTCGTGCTCTTCTTTTTAAGGCCGTCCTTTCCATGCACAGAGCCATTGTGGAGGGAGTCATGACTCCGGGCTTGAAAACAACGACTGATTTATACCAGACCTAAACCTAGGACCTTCATGTAATTTGGGTGATGGTCCAAGTGATGAAGTGACCATGGTAGTTGCACCGGTTAGAAGTATAAATACTGGTGTCGCCCAACCTCTGGACGGGAACAAACGGTTAAGTGGGGAAAGTGAGGCGCATTTAGTAACCCATTCAACCCAAGAACTAATTGCAGGAATAGTGAGAGAACCATGTACAATTTCTGCCACTGCTGCATCCTCACACCCGAGTAGTAGCAATGGACCAGGGGTGGGGGGTAAGCTAATCTCGTGGAATATTGCTGGATTGCGCTCCAGGCTGGAGTCTCCTGAATGGTTAACATTCATCAAAGAATTTGATGTATGTATCTTCCAAGAGACTTGGCTGTGTGAACCGCATTTTGCCCAGGGCTATTTAAATTATTTTGTCCCGGCAATTAAAGGGCCGAAGGGTTGACCGATGGGAGGTTTGGTCATTTGGGTCCGGCAGAGTTTAACACTTAACGGTCAAAGAGGTAGCCACCAGAAGCAACGACATCCAGCTCATCAGAGTCGATTTGGGCTCTCTGGGTTGGTTGGACATTTACAATATTTATGCTAGGGGTAATAAGGGTGGGAGGTCCCAAGTTATAGCGGATTTGGATCAGCTCCTAGAAATTAATTCTGTAAATAATAATATACTTATAGCTGGTGACTTAAATCTAACCTTCGAGCCCTTGGTTGCCCACGATCAGTATCCTGGGGATGAGGAAGACAGGCAATGGGGTGTTTCCAAATTGGATTTGAAACCTGTAATTAGATGGACTGAGGATGTTATATGTTTAAATGCGATCTGTTGTGAAAGGGGATTAAGGGCACTAAACGGGAGAACTGTGAGTGACAAGACAGGGGCTAATACTGTTGATAATGGGCGATATAGCAGTAGGATCGATTATGTCTTATGTAATATGAAGCTGTGGAAACTTGTAGATGATATGGAGGCTAGGGGGCGAATCGAAAGTGACCAAAATCCGCTCTGTGTGGTGCATAAATGGTGGGAAATAGAAGTAAGAGACAGGGATGTAATTGTGGATTGTTTGCCTACAAATCTCCTCTCAAATGATCTTCGTAGGCTCAAATGGGTGCACGTTATGGAGTACCAACAGGCCTTGGATAACATTAGGGAAGAGGCTGATAAAGTCATACAGGCCCTGGAGCAAATGAATAAATCAGTAGATGGTTTGATGGAAGTAACCAAATTTCATGATAATCTCTTTTCGGTTATTAGGGATCATTTTCTGAAACCAGTAAAGCCGAAAATTGATGCATCCTCTCAAATGCTTAAATGGTACAACACCGAATGTAGGAATGCTAGACTTGCCCTAGGCACTGCTATTAAAGGAAGGCATATGGAGGCCATTCGTACTGCCAGAAAGGAGTATAAGAGGTGTATATTAAGGGCCAAGAAACTGTGGGATGATCAGCATTGGCAAGACCTAAAGGAAGCCAGCGACAGTAAATATTATAGGAAATTCTGGAATATAGTTATGTGGGGTAGGGGGGGCCAATCCGACCCTCATGAAAATAATGTTTCGCAGGAGGACTGGGTGAATTATTTTAAACCGCAATACGCCCGCAACCAGTTGGATAATTCACTAGTAGATCTCAGGCCAGGTTTTTATAAAGGCAACTTTTTCAATATTGATGAAGTTTCAACGGCCCTAAGTACAGTGGCAAGTGGTAGAGCACCTGGACTTGATGTGGTCCCTGCGGATGTCTTTCTTAATGACAAAGAACGCTGGGGCAAGTATATCTTGCTTCTCGCTAACGTTGTGGCCCAGGGAGCTCCAGTCCCGGAATCATGGCAGGGCGCAGTGATAATACCAGTTTTTTAAAAATGAGATAAATCGCAGCCTGGTAATTATAGGCCCATAAGCCTTATTGATACTATCCAAAAGGTGGTGGGGAGGATGGTTGTGAATAGGGTACTTGATTGGGCTGAGGAGACTAGTGCTTTGTCACCCTTTCAAGCAGGGTTCCGAAAGTTCACCAGCACGATAGATTAGGTTTTTCGGTTTACTCTTCTGCAATGGAAGACTGTGTTGCTGGGCAAAGGCAGTCTGCATGCGGCATTTGTCGATTTACGAGCTGCTTTTGACCTAGTTCCCAGATCTCAGTTATGGGCAGTTTTAAAGAATCTGGGCCTACCCTTAGACCTTTTAACACTACTGATGAGGTTGCATGAAGCAAACTTCGCCAAGATACAGTGGGAAGGGCATGGATCGGTTAACTCTGATTTTCCGGTGCAGCGAGGTGTTCGCCAAGGCTGCTCAATGGCACCCACGCTTTTTACGCTGTATATAAATGGTGTTGTCGCGCGTATGTTATCTGCAAACACAGATGCTCCTACTTTGGCTGGCAATAAGACACCAATTTTAATGTTTGCAGATGACACAGTGATTTTATCAAAGACCCCGTCTGTGGTCTTCAGCATGCCCTATCTATTTTTGATAAATTTTGTGTGGACCATGGTTTGGAAGTTAATGTAGCTAAAACCAAGCTCATGGTTTTTAATCCTCATCGTAGTTTTTAAAGTAAGATCATTATGAACTGACACCCATTAGAGGTGGTTAATGCTTTTACGTATTTAGGGATTCTTGTGGGAAAGGACAATAGATGGACACAACACATAGATATGGCGGTACTAAGGCATAGGCAACTTGCAGGAGCCCTTAATTTGGAGCACAATAGATCCCTAACTAAGCCAATAAAGCCCGTATTCCAGGTGTATGAGGCTAAGGCTCTCAGCTCAGCGCTTTACGGCGCTGAGCTGTGGGGGTTTGTGAAATTGAAGCCTCTGATAATTCCGGAAAACACGTTTTTCCGGGGTATCACCGGACTTCCTGTGAGCACTCCCTTGCTCCCTCTGAGGTATGACCTCAAAAGGAAGACTATTTTGGATCTAGCAAGGCTACGTCCGATCTTATATTGAAGGAGGCTCTGGACTACTCCAGAGCTCCTACATTATGCGGTAGGATTTCTGGACATTATTAAATCTGATGTTTTTCACAAAGTAAGTTGGCTGAATGAACTTAGAGACACCTTAGTTGGCCTAGGTTTGCAAATGCTATGGGAAAATCCGGAGACAGCACCATTTTCTTTAAAAACGTCTCTCAAGGAAATTTATTGGGAGAAGGAGACTCTCCGAAATTGGAGCGGTGCTGACGCCTCGACTATGGCCGGAGGTTTCCTAGAGGCAAAGCTTAATCCCTGTTTAGAGCCTTACTGGGATGTAATTACTAAACCAGGGGACAGGAAGCTTTTTTTCCAACTTAGAGCAGGTTCCCTTCCCCTTAGGTCTCTGACCGGCAGGTGGGGCAGTCTCACTAATAGTAACTGCTCCGCATGCAGAAATCATAAGGAGACTATTGGCCATTTCTTATGTGCCTGCCCGGCCTACGAATCTCCAAGGCGAGCCTGGTTAACCCCTCTGTGTAAGTCCTTAGGTACTACTTGTAGTTCTGAAGCTCTAAGAATCATACGCACTAGCACTTTAATCCCGATTTCAGTAGCTACTGCTAAATACTTAGGCTGGGCATGGGTGGTTAGATTGAAGCTTTTGGATATTGATCGTTGAATGTGTTCTTTTGTAAAGGAATATTGGACTTGATAGTCAATGTATAAAATTAGTATTCATAATTTATAAGTCATTTTTAAATAGCAATTGAGATGAATTTTACCTTTTGAATTGTGTTTTTATTAATCTGATTGTAAATTATATTTTCATTTCATCTTTTAATTGATATGTATCCTTGAAATATATGGAATTCTCAATGCTTTTATGAGTGAACCTCGAATAAAGCTAAATTTGACTTGACTTGACACAAGTACAGTGATACCAGTTTCGGATCTACAAAGCTGCACAGCCAGATACTGGATTAAATCCAATGAATCAAATTTATTTCATTCTTCTTTTCTTTAAAAATGTTCTCCTTATATTTTCACCATACTTTTTCCTTTAGTTCGATTCATTTTATTCAATGTGTTATTTCCGCATTCTAAAAAGAACTCAGAAGCATGGGGTTAATTCCATGTCACAATTTATTGCCAATGGTCCAATGCATTTCGGGTGGAAACCTCCCTTCATCATGGACATCTACAAGTGTAAACAAATATATAACTTTAAGCACTGTATGCCAATGTAATTTACTGTCATCATAATACAATCGGAGAATTGCTTAAAAAGACATCCATGTGAGCATCTAATTCCTTAACATTTGTGGTACTTTCGTGTTAGGTGCATTAAAACAACGTGCTGGGTTCACCATTTATGAAATAACTATTCCGGTACACCTTAAGAAATATCACTAAATACCATATAGTGCTTAAAGTTATGTATTTGTTTACACTTGTAGATGTCCACGTAATGGAGAGTAGAAGTAGTATTCTCTCACTGTAGGATTTGAAAGTCGCCAAGCATCTATTAGTTTGTGTTGTTTCATTATTTGTGTGAAAAGTTCATGAGACCTGTGGGGAATAAAGGAAGATGAGGACTGACGGTCAAGGAAAGGGTCAAAAACTTCATTACAGTCACCTGCAAGGATAAAATTATCATCATAATATTGTGTGATAAGTGTAGCTAAAGATACCAGAAGGAGGAATCACCTGTTGTAGGCACATATACATTCAGTAGGGAGAGAGGGGCATTATCTATCAAAAATATGACAAACACCCATCTACCATTAGGGTCAGAGGAATGGGAAAGTATCTTAATGGGAAGGGACTTCCGAAAAAGATTGAGAACACCATTCCGCTTGCCATCCCCTGGAGAAAAGAACACTTCCTGCACCCAGCTCCTCTTTAACTTTACAGATTCTTCAGATGTTAGATGGGACTCCTGTACACATGCAATGTCTGCATCTAATTTAGTTAAGTGTGTTAAAACTCTTTGTCTTTTAATGGGCGAGTGTAAACCCCTGACATTCCATGAAACAATTCTTAAAGGCATATAAAAAACTGTAATACATTGATGCATGCAAAGATATACCATATTTTGAACAAGAAGAACCATTTTGAACTGTGAACCAATAAAATATGATAAGAGATAAGACTTTTAAAGAAGAGAAAAAAGAGAGAAAGTAAAGTGTAAAAGTGACGTGAGATAGAATAGAAAAAAGAGAGAAGATGATAAAGAAGTTTAAGATGAGCAAGAAGAGGAACCAAAGGAAAGAGAGGGGTAGAAAAGAAAAGAAGAGCGAAAAGTGGAGAAAGAGATAGGATGAGAAAACAAAAGACTTACAACAAATCCAAGACATACGAGGAGTGGGAGGATGGAAGGCCACAACGAATGATGACGCTCTCAGGACTCATGAGGAGGGACGGAGAGGAGGACATACAACCAACCAGCAGGCAACAAAAACACGAGGGCAAGGATGAGGAACGGTGAGGTAATCTGTGGAGAGAAAAATAAGTACATAAATGAAGTAAGTACACTTGTACACATAAAGATATACAACAACCGGAAACATACATGAATAAAAAATAAACAATAGACTGAAGGAAAAAAAAATTACTGAGTAATATGAAACTCAATCTATCGTATACAATTTATAACCATCATGCAGACTTAAAGAGACAAAAAAAACTTGTAGGTCATGAACACAGACGAGGACAGTCATTTGGAGTGTGATGTAGAAGCCGTTTCCATTGCTTGAGACTGGAATGAGTACAGGAAACGCTTGAGCTGCAAAGGATCTTCATAAGTATTGTTTTTGTTATTTATGGTAACCTTAAAAAGGCAAGGAAGAAACAACCCATAGTGTGCCCCTATTGAACGCAACTGGGGTCGTAATGACAAGAATTCCTTGCGGCGGTCTGCTGTTGACTTGGCGTAGTCCTGAGTGAAAAACAAAGAGTTACAGACCAAGTTATTCTTTTCAGTGCTCTAGCCGCAGAGAGGACCCATACCAAGTCAGTATATTCCAGGAAGTATATTATCACTCCTCTTGGCCTACTGTTAGAAGGCAATGAAGATGCGTATGGCTTGGAACCCAGACGATGAGCCCTCTGAATATTAAGAGTGATATCCTCCGGGAGCTTGAGAAGTTGTGGAAGAAATGATTTAAAGAAGGTGATGGGGTCCGAACCTTCAGTTTGCTCAGGCAGACCTTAAATGCGAAGGTTGTTCCTTCTACTTCTATTTTAAAAAATGTTCCATTTGCCTGTGAAGCAGTATCACCTGGGAAGACAAAGACTCCATTTTGGTTGCAGAAGAAGAAAGATTGTCTACAGTCCGCTCTAAAGTGACGACGCGTTCCTCCATATTTGGCCATTTGTCAGTGAGTGTCTAAATCGCAGAGTTGGTTTCTTCAATGAACGGTCTTAGAGCTCGAATCTCTAACAACAACAAGTCCATAGTAACTGAGGAGTTTTGTTTTATAGGCGACGGAGGGTCTTTCTTTAATCTCTTAGAGGATGATTTGGTAGTGTTAGCAGAAGCAGTAGGTGCTGGTATTGTGGACATTGTTGAGGATTTGGAGGAGGTACTGGCCGAGTCCTCCATTGCTAGGCACTGATAACGTGAGCTGGTCTGGAGCATAAACTTGTGTGATGGGGGCTTAGTTTGAGATAAGGCCTTTAGCTGTTTATCCATGAAGAAATCATGTAACTGTGTGGTCAAACAAAACCAAGTTGGGAGGAGAAAGCAGGGGAAAACAAAGTATCCTGTACGTAGAAAAATATACCAAAAAGTCACCAGAATATAAGCAGTATTCTTAAGGACAGAAAGCTTGCGAATACATATCCAAATAACATGAGATTGAGCAAAGATTATACTGTACTATATAAATGAGAAAAGAAGTCTCCACAGACTAAGAAAAAACATCTAAAAAATAATTTTATAGTGGAAATAAAAAAAATCACAGGCGACATAGGCGGAAAGCAGTATCTGATAGACTCGTCATGGTGAAAAATCCGTGTCAATAGGTGCCATGAGGAAAAAAGAGAAACAAAACCATTGCCTGAGTCAGTCACAAGCAACTAAAAGTAATGATGCGCAGAAGTTGAAGCCAAACAATATGAGAAACATAACCCCATAAAGAAATAAAAGATTGCTGAGCAGTGGTTGATGGGAAAATGTCAGTTAAAAGCACAGGAATCGGCGTCCATGAAAGACGTGTGAGCGCTGAACTCCTCGCCTGAGCCCCTTTAATATCCGACAAAACTATCCTTTTGGCGCCTGGCTGGCCCTAGGTACTGTGGGTATCGCTTCAGCTGCCCCCGGTGCTGGTGAGGGGACTTTTCCCGGTCGAAATCGGTTAAGGTTTCGCTCCGCTAGTCGGCGGAGGGCGAAGTGACGGCCCAGGCCGTAATCCACGGCCTATCCTGCGGGGCTGCCCGACCTACATCACGCTGCGTGCGGCGTGTGATACCGGAGTGGACTCGGTCTGCCGGCTCGGCGTTTGTTCTGCAGTTCCTGCTGAGTGCTGTTGAGCTGAGGTCTAGGGAGTGGACGAGGTCGCCCTGCTGTCGGAGGTGTGTTAACCGTGGACCAACTGCACTTGCCTGGAGGTGCGCCGGCAAGGCGCCGGAGCCCCTTGGCGGGAAACTGTACCCTCCCGAAGACATTTGTCGGCGATCGCCTTCTTCTGAGACGCGCCATTGGGGCCGTCGTGGCATGGTGGTCTGGAAGTGTGCTGGAGTGAGAAGGTGATATTCCTCTGTCGGCAGTGGGATCTGCCCTGTTGTGCACACCCGGTGGTGTGCTTCGCTGTTCTCGGGGCCTATCAGTAACTAACGGCCTGCGGCCGCCATCTTGGCTCCATTTCTTGCTACGCAACAACTAGCTCCACGGAGTTCGCTCCCCCGGCCCCCCCCCTTGCATCACATCGGCACTGGCTGGCGCCTCCTTGGCTGGCCGCGGGGCGCCTTGCTACCGACCCATCGAGTGCACTATGGGGAAGGGAGATAGAAACCAGCCGAAACTGTCGTTCGATCAGCGGAAGCTGAAGGGTGCGGAGGGGACGCCTCCGGAGACCTCAACACAGCCTGCGACTGCTGATAGCACGCTGTGTGCGGATATCCGCGAAATGCTTTGCACCATGGAGAAGGGCTTGCAGGACAGTATGGCGGCAATTGGCTCGAAAATTGATGCTCTCTCCTTCAGGATGGACCGCATGTCTGAACGGGTGGACAAACATGCTGAGAGGCTGGATATGGCGGAGCGGCGGCTGACAGAAGCGGAGGAGGCCCAAACGGAATGGGATAAAGATCCAAAGCAGTTCAGTCGCCTCCTCCAGGTTATACAAGACAAGACGGAGGACTTGGAAGCCCCTTTCACGGCGCTCCAACGTCCGCATCACGGGCGTGGCGGAGTCTACCAATACTGGCAAGATGGAGCTGTTCGTGGAGAAGTTACTCTGTACACTACTAGGGGAGGACGTCTTCTCCCCTATGTTCATTGTCGAGAGAGCCCATCGCACCCTGGGACCGAAGCCGCAGCCTGGCTTACCACCGCGGCCGATCATTGCAAAACTCTTGAACTATAGGGACCGTGATTTGGCACTCCGGCTGGCGCGGGAGAAAGGGAACCTACAATTCGAGGGCATGAACATCTCCCTCTATCCTGATTTTACAGCGAGAGTACAGGAGGAAAGAAAGCGCTTTGCCCCGTACAAAAAACAAATGAGAGACATGGGGCTAGACTACGCCATGTTGTACCCAGCGAGACTCAGAATTAACAAGCAGGGGCACTCGCACTTTTTTACGGACCCAGCAGACTTGAAAAAATCGTTAAAGGAGTGGGCCAAGGAACAACGTAACAGCCCGAGGGGTCACCGTGAGGATGAGGAGGAGGCCGCCTCTATGGACAGCCGAGGGTGATCCACCCTGCGACCCCATCATCAGCTTGGCTGGGTCGCGAGTGCACGTCATGTTACTACTGCAGGTCCTATGAACCTACTTCCTTGACTCTGTGGGGTGTGATTTCTGCTGCTTGTGACATGCTGCAGGGATGTGATATTGCCATGGTTTGCTGCCTGGTATTCGGACTGGCGGGAGCTCTCCTCCGACTGAGGGGTTTGTTATTTGTCAGTTTGATTATGCTGGGGCTGGGGTGGGTGCCAAACGACACTGGGGGGTAGGGTGGGGGAGCTACTGAGGTATCTGGTTCTTGCTTGATTGTATTGCTGTCTGGCTGGGAACCTCTGCCCCTGTGCTTTCGGCTCTTGGCCCTCCAGAGGGTCTTTGGGTTTGTAGTGTGTTGCTTTGGGGGGGGTTCTGGGTGGGTGGCGACGTGCTCTGTCTGACCGGGTTGGGGTTGGTCGGCTGTGGGGGGGTGGACGGTTGTCCTATTCTTCTATTGTTGCTCATGAAGTGTGGGCTGTCCAGGGACTGTTGGGGGGGGGGGGGGTTTGATTGTGCCAGCTACTGGAATGTGTCTACTGTGCCATCTGTTCTACTCTGATGTGCTCTCTGATTTACAATGGCGAATGTTGAGACCCTAGTGCCGGAGAGCGGCCCTGGCTCTCTCCGACTGCTATCATGGAATGTGAGGGGACTAAACGATTTTCGCAAACTTAGGAAGGTCCTGGCCTACTTGCAGCGACACCAGATTGATCTTGCTCTTCTGCAGGAAACCCACCTGCCATTGTCCAGTCCTATGCTGCAGACGAGGGGTCTTGGGAACGCTTGTGTTGCTGCAGGGTTCACTACGCATGCAAGAGGGGTGATCACTTGGGCTAATCCCAAATCTCAGTTGTCGCTACAACAGGTAGCAGTGGACCCGGAGGGTCGGTATGCGGTTGCTCGATGTGTGGGGAAAGGACACGATTTGTTGCTTGTGAATGTGTATGGCCCCAATTATGACACCCCTGCTTTCTACGCCTCACTAGCGGACAGCTGTAGGCAATATGTGGGCTCTAGGATGCTGTGGGGGGGGGGACTTCAATTTTGTTTTGAACCCAGAATTGGATAGTTCGGCTGGTTCCCCTAGGACCCCGGCGGCCTCAGCAATGCTCCTACTAACGGAACTAGTGAAACTTGATATGCTTGATGTGTGGCGCCATAGGCACCCTGGGAAGGGTGGGTTCACCCATTACTCAGCCTACCATAACCTGCACACGAGGATTGATTATTGGTTCATTTCCCGGTCCCTTCTTGATTCGGTGAAAGGGTGCGCAGTGTTACCTCGCACGCTATCTGATCATTCGCCACTACTTTTACAACTGGTTGCCCCACCTAGGAGGATTCCCCCGTTTACCTGGAGGTTCCCCCCGTATTCACTCCTAGACGAAGCCTTTAGAGGGGAACTGGCCGAGGACATAGATGTGTATTTCTCGACTAATGTGGGGTCGGTGGATAGTGTCCAGGTGCTCTGGGATGCTTTTAAGGTGTATATTAGGGGGATGACGATGGCTAAGCACTCGGGGGTGCTCAAGGCCATCAGACAACGGTTGAAATTGCTGGAAGCACAGTTGACTGATCTGGAACGGCGGGCGGGAGGTACGGATTCTGCTGACGTCACTGCCGAGCTTAAACCCCTGTTAGAGGAATTTCATGAAGAGGCGGACAGGGAGATTAAACATATGGGTAAATATGCCACAGCGCGCGCGTATGGGGAACGAGATCGCCCTGGCTCCCTTCTTGCCAAACTGATGCGCAACAGCAGGCCGCCCTTAGTGATCGAGGAGTTGGTAACAGCTACTGGTGAGGTGGTGTCGGAGGAGCAGGACATCCTGTCGGAATTCCATGCTTATTACACGGCACTGTACTCGTCGAAATCGGGCCACATTGAGGAGGATATCGACGACTACTTGAGTTACATACAGATGCCCTTCTTGGCCGACTGGCAAAGAGAGTTTCTGATGGCCCCGTTCCAGAAAGAGGAAATAACGGAGGCGCTAGAGGGCATGAGGTCGGGTAGCGCTCCTGGGTCAGATGGCCTAACGGTGGCCTTTTACAAAGCCTTTCAGGATAAGCTGGTCCCATACCTGATGCTTCTTTTTGACGATATTTGTCAACAAGGCAGCATGACGAAATCTATGAGGGAGGCGCTGCTCATAACCATTCCGAAGCCGGGCAAAACCCCAAACGAATGTGGCTCTTATAGGCCGCTTTCGCTGATTAACGTTGATGCGAAACTATATGCGAAGGTTCTGGCGACACGTCTGGCTCTTCTGGTCCCGGACCTGGTTGCCCCGGAACAAGCGGGGTTTGTCCCTGCGCGTAACCTAACCTATAACATCCGCACTGTGTTGGGCACTATTCAACATGTCCGGCAAGAAAATAAGGCTGTTGCCATTTTCCTTGACATGGAAAAGGCCTTTGACTCAGTAGAGTGGTCGTTCATGCTCAGAGTCCTTCGTAAGTACGGGCTCGGAGAACCCTTCCTGCAGATGCTAGGGGCCCTGTACTATAAACCCACGGGGATAGGGAACCTGGTCACTGCCCCAATCGAGATCAGCAGGGGCACTCGGCAGGGCTGCCCCCTCTCCCCACTGTTGTATGCTCTGGTAGCGGAGCCCCTGGCCTGCGCCATAAGAGAATATCACAGATTTGAGGGGATCAACTTCCCTTCTTACCAGATCGGTATCTCAACATATGCAGACGACACGCTGCTGTATGTCCGTGACCCGGAGACAAACCTTTCGGCGGTCTTGCGGGAAGTGGTGAGGTTCGGGGCCTTATCGGGCCTTCGGGTCAATTGGAACAAGTCAGTGGCGTTGCCTCTGACTCCGGTAACTCTCCCGTTTGACTCGGAGTACCCATTACAATGGACTACAGACTCCATACGTTATTTGGGGATCCGCGTTCACACTGACCCTGAGATCCTGATACGCGAGAACTACGGGGTCGCCTATTCCAAACTGGTGGATGATGTGGAGGTGTGGTGCAGGCTCCCGCTGTCCCTAATGGGTAGGATAGCGCTTATGAAAATGGTGGTGCTTCCCAGATTCCTGTTTCTCTTCACGAACATACCTGTAGTCCTCTCTAAAGCCTTTTTTCGGCAGCTTACCCAAACACTTATTAAACTTGCGTGGGGGGGCAAACAGCCAAGGGTTCAATGGCAAACGCTCCTTCTTCCCTATGAGCGCGGGGGTCTGGGGGCTCCAGACCTGGAACGGTACTATAGGATTGCGCAGGGGGCACATCTCCACACATGGATCCACGGGGACCCTGGCATCCCGCATGTGAAACTGGAACGTCTCTTTGCAGACCCAGCACCTCTTCCGGCCACGATATGCTATCCGGCCGATGGGAGGGTCGGCAATTTGGATTCCATTGCTGCCACGAACCACGCTTGGCATGAAATGGTCCGCTCCCGAAAGAGTGTGCTGTTGTACTCTCCTCTACTGCGACTGGAGTGGGCAGTGTGGTTAGCCCCGCTAACGGAAAAAGGCGTCCTGAAAGCGTTGCGGAAGTTGGGCATCGACAAGATGGGGGACCTCTTCTTAAATGGCACAATGAAGACGTCGCAGCAGGCTCTCCAGTCCCACCCTGGGGCGACACTATTGCATAGCTTCCAATACCACAGGGTTCGTAGAGCTGCTCTGGTATTACTGGGCCCGGATTTGACGGAGCCACAGGCAGTGCCTGAGCTCACGTATGTAATTAAAACCCCCTCTTCCCGTAAATTGGTGACTACTCTTAAGAAACTTGGTGATGGGCACCGGCAGTGCCCCCCCTCCAAGGCTAGATTGGCCTGGCAGTGCGACCTTCAGTCTCCGATCTCGGACGAGATGTGGCACTATTGCTGCGCGAACACTAGGAAAATTTCACTTAATAGTAGGCACCGTTTGATTCACTTTAAGTAGCTGCAGCGGGTATATTATACGCCGGACAGGCTATACAGGTACGGGCTGCGGGAGTCTGCGGAATGTGAGCGTTGCCATTTCCCTACAGCTGATTTTCTACATATGTCCTGGACTTGCCCTAGTATTCATAAGTTCTGGAGTGAGGTCTTCACGGAACTTAGCTCTATCCTGGGTGTGGAGATTCTGCCCTGCCCGGCGCTGGCGTTGCTGGGTTTCTCTAAACCGCTGCCGGTGGCATTGAGACGACTTGCTGATATGGCGTTGCTGACGGCCAAGCGCCTGGTTGCGTTGTGCTGGATGAGGGGACCGGTCCCTACTAGGAAGCGCCTTGGGAGGCGGATCTGCTGTACTGCTGCATGCAATCGGAGGTGTATAGTGAACTGCTTCCCCCAAAAAGTCACCCTAAGAACTTCTGGGGGTTATATAAGGAATTCCGGAGCGCTCGGGGGGACGGTGAGTCAGATCCTGAGGGGGAGGAGTTGGATGAACTGCAGGAGAGTGGGGTGGCGATGGTTGAACTTGATGAGAATTGTGGTTGAGAACTTCCATGTTGAAGGTGGGTGGGGGACCCCGCCCGAGTCTCACCTGTGCAGTGTGATGTGTGTATGCCTATGACAGCTGTGCTGGATGGTGATTTGCATAGTCCTTCTCAACTTTTGCTTTCCTTGGGCCCTTGGGTCCGTGGCTGTGGGTTCTACGTTTGGCTATAGGCATGGAGGTTAGTGCAGGTGGGCGGGTGGACACGGGTATAGGTAGGCTGGCTAGTTTGTGGGGTGGGGGTTTGGGTTTTTCTTTGGATTGGTACTGTGGTTTACTGCACCTTTTATTTCTCCCTTCCAGGAGACTTTATCCTCATGTCTTTAAGGGTTGACTTTATACATGTGAACTGACTGCATTGCCCTTGCACACCGAACTTTGTTTGTGGCCTCTGCGCTGGGATTTGGGTGTGAACTACTGTTGCTGCCGGCCTCCGGGTTGTAGGCGATGAGGGCTGTGTGCAATTGCAAAGGTGTAATAAAGTACAAATTTAATAAAAAAAAAAAAAAAGCACAGAAATACCACATTGGAGAAGGCTCCGTGGGTGGTTGGGAGAAGATGGCGGGCTTCCGCTTCATATAAGCATCGCGTTTTGCAGGGTATGCTGAGAGCTTAGAAACAGCCTTTAAAGTAGATTGAGGGCTGAAGAAGCGAAGCAAAACAGGGTATGGATATTCACGCACCTCCTTATTGCAATCTTTACAGCCCAAGCATCGAGAAAAAAAATCGCGCTAAAATCCGCGATCTCCTCAGCTGCTGATTCAAAATGGCGGACGCGGCGTTCAGGATGCCGCGTCAGCGCTCTGCCTTGAAAGAAACACACCGGCAAACCTGCAGGAAGACTAAAAACATCTTCTTTCGGGCTGCAGCAAGCTCATGATCCGATGCCCGCAGTTTGAAAGCATTCCAGGTGCTGCAGGTATCACATTGAGCCGTCCTCAGGTCCGTCCGCACCGGAGAGTCACGGAGCTGCGGCCATCTCCGTCGGGCGCAAGCCACGCCCCCCTTGTTGTACAATACTTGAGCAATGATGGCATCTAGTATTGAGCCTCTGTTATGGGTTTGTTCAGTGCAATGTTGGTTAAGGTTGTTGGTGAGTAACAGTTCAGTCACAGATTGGATCAATGGGTTGTGTTCATCCTCCCAGTGTAAATTGAGGTCACCTAGTATAATGTTGTTGGAATCCCAGAGTGAGCAGTGAGTTATCAAGTCGGACAGGTGTTCTCCGAATTAGGTGGTGTTGTCTGGCGGGTGATAGAGGAGATGGCAGTATAGTGGTTTGTTGTCCCCTGTCTTAAGGGTGGCTGTTAAGTATTCAAACGAGTTGTATTTGAAGGAGTCTGTTTCCATTACGGAGATGTTGCTGTTGTGTATGATAGTAATACCCCCTCCTCGTTGTATTTTCTGTCTTTATTGATGATTGGAAAGCCTGGGGGCACAAGCATGTTTAAGTTTGGGGAAGAGAGCTCATTCAGCCAAGTCTCAGTGATGAACGCGCTGTCAATGTCATGGGTAAGGATTGTTGAAGCCAGTTCTGTAGCATGCTTGGTGTCCGATCTGCAATTTACGAGCATGCAGTTGGCCTTCCCCTTGTTATTAAGTTTCTTTTCAAGAGGGGCCCTGGGGATATTGGTGAGGAAGGCTGGAGGTCTTGAGGTTCTAGTGGGGGTGGGGTGCGATCTCTTCCAAGTCTAGTGATGACCTGGATCTTGGAGCTTGGGGTGACAGTGGAGTCAGTACCATAGGAGTTGGCAAGATCAATCGCCTCTTTCGTGGACATTGCGGCTCTTGGTCTTTTGGGTCTCTGTCATTGGTTCAAGAGTGGGGTTGTGTTCCAGTTGTGCCATTGAGCCAAGGGAGGAGTTGAGATTTTGGTGTTGGTAAGTGTGGATGTAGGGTGTGGGCGTTGGATAGACGCCTGGGGAGCGGTGAGTCATTACGATTTTTTTTAGGTCCAGAGTTACCGTTTCTAACTGGCTTTCTAACTTGGCCAGTGTCTCCAGAGTGGAGGGGGAAGGGGAGTCTGGGATTGGGCTGTGCTGATCAGGGTGGTCCCGGGAGGGAGAGAGCTTGTCGCCGGAAGATTGACTCTTAGTAAAGGAGTTACCTATGTTGTCCCTTTGTGTAAGCAGGGACAAGAGGTGTGAAAGAGTCTGACTTGAATCAGGAGGCCGTCTATTGCGCGCTGGCAAAGGAAGGGGGTTCAGAGTACTTGACTGAGGGTCAGTTACACTAGTTGTTTGTTGGGCGAAGCATAACGTGGAGGGGTGTGAGTGGTTGGTCATTGTGCACATCGAAGGTGGGGTAGAGGGAGGTGAGATTGGTGTTCGGGTGAGACGGTGGCGATTGTGGCGGAGGTCATGAGATTATTATGTGAGTTCTCGGTGGGGTTCAGTCTGTCTTGCAATAGGGGGTTGCTCGGGTGAGAGTAACTTGATTGAGTAAGGGCGTTTCGCAGCGAGGGGAAGAGAAAGTCGAATGGATCTATGTTGTCAAAGTTTATTTCCACTTCTGTGCTCATCTGTTAATTTTGGGCACTACTTTTTCCTTTCTTTCCTTCTCATATTTGTGTAAGCATCACTTTCTTTTGGGTTCCTTGTGCTTTACTGCTTTTCTGGTATTTGTATGGCAGCTTGTTTCCCTTTAGTTTTCCCTTATGCTCTTGTGGCAGCAAAAAGACATTGTGCTTCTTTTTATTTAAATATTTATTTAGGTTGGAAAAGGGCAATATATGATGTTAGCACGTTTAAAAGCTTTTCCCCCACCTCCTCCCACCTATCTATGTTTACTCCGTCTGCAAATCCCTCCCTCACTCATCACTGCTTTAAATCCCTACTGGACTTTGATGTCCTACGATTACTTGTAATCAGTGCTTAGAACTGGCCGGCCAATGAGATCCATTCAAAGTCTCTGAGTGGACACATTTGCAGAGTTGGAGCTGTTTGATGTGAACCTCACTCGGCCTGCATCTCGAAACCCAGCTGTTGGCACCAGAACTGGCTTCATGATGAAGATCCTAACAGTCATATTTCCAATAGAAAGGGTAATGCTCCAAACTCCTCCCAGAAGCTTCTTCACAGTGCTGCACAACTGTTTAATAACAACGCGTGAATCTTCCTGCAGCTGGTGCTCTTTTGTGGAGCCGTGAATCCCAGTGGCGTAGACCACACACGAGTTGTGTCTGCATCAGATTCCCGGGGCATACCCTGGGATTTTGTGAATTACACATACTGGACTTGTGTGCATTGTATCAAGATTTGTAGTTTCTTTGAAATCCTACTGAAAAAAATTATGTTTATGTGCACTGATAAGAAGTAGCTATAGTAGTCACTATAATAAGGAAATCAATGGGAGACGGCGGGAAAAAGGGCTCTCGTCAGATAAATCTATATTAAACTAGCAGCCCGTCCCGACCTTGTCCGGGAGCAATCAGGCTTCAGGGCCCCCGTCCGCCCCGGCCCCGCCCGCCCCGACATTGTCCGTGGGTCCCCCGGAGTAGCAGCCCGTCCCGACCTTGGCTTCAGGGCCCCCGCCCGCCCCCAAAATTGTCCGTGGGTCCCCCGGAGCCTTACCTCATCCGCCGCACCTCTCTGCGCTCCTGAGTTCACTGGTCCGCCGCTCCTCCCCTCTCCTCCCCTCTCCTCCCCGCCTGTCCGCTGCTCCTCTCCACTCCTCCCAGCCTGTCCGCCGCTCCTCACTGCTCCTCCCTGCCTGTCCGTCGCTCCTCCCCGCGCTCATGTCCGCCGCACCTCCTCGCGCTTCTGGACGTCGCTCCTCCCCGCGCTCCTGATGTCAGCACACACGTCACGGCCGGCGCTACTTCCTGGGGACTACTTTTTTTTTCTCGTAAATTTTTTAAATAACGTATATTTTTTAAATTTATATAGCCTATGTCCATCTGCACACCCTGACAATTTCAACGATGTATCGGGTGTGTGGATTGGCGCTGTGGTTCCCGAGTTTACCCGCCTCAAAGGTTCAAAGTTCTTCCTTTATAATAGTAGTATAGATTTCCACGCTAGTATTCTTTGAAATCTTGCTTCCCCTTCCTCTGTTTTCTACCTCATTTAGTAGGAAATTTGTCTCTATTAGTTAAATAATCACTGCTAATGCCTGTTCCAGACTACAGACCATAAGTTTGAATCCTACCAAGGCCAACACAACCTTCTATCCTTCCGAGGACAGTCAACGGAGAACCATCAAATCTGTGAAAAGAAGAACTCATTGATAACAGCACTTTAAAATGACAAAAAGGTGGTATGGATAGCTAAATAAATTATTTTCTCTCCCACAATCTCCTGTAAGGGTTTGAGCAGATTCTCCAAGGGCCCTCAACTCAGTGCCATATATAATAATGCTTTGGGAATGAGCGACTGTCACTACCAGTGTGCCCAAAATTCTTCAATGGGTGGCCCCATGCAGCCCAAAGACTAATGACGATCTTGATATCGATATGGGAGACTCGGGTGTACCATATCACATTCTGTAGGGGGGACAATCATTTTGCACTACTCCACTGGCTTTCCTCTCAGTGTAATTGTGTTGTGGGCTAATCTCCCATCACTGCTCAGTGGTCTGAGAAGATTAGTCCTTCCTGCTCAGTTGCAGCAAGGGGGCGAGCAACAGCTGTGACCTCATGTTAGAGTCTGTGGTTTGCAGTATAGACCCCACACACAGAAAAGTGACTGGAAAGAGCGGTAACACCTCTGCTGCTACAGACGGGCATTATGAAGATCACACAGTGCTATAGTGTACACCTGGACAGTGAATTTCGACCATGAAAATGTTTTCTTCGCCCCGATTGCTGCTGGAAATCAAAATGTCCGGGGAGCAAGTGGGACATAAATGTTCATACATTTAAACATGCGCACAGCTGCCTGAGGGGTACTAATTCATTAGGCCCAGGGCAGAACCAGTTAATTATAATCTGGGTTAATTGAACTATGTGGCGGGGACGCTCATGCCTCAGAGTTGCCTTCATTTGATGGCAAGAAAAGGCAAACTATGCAGCATAATGCATCGCATTTTGTGATAGTATTACTACGTTATTACAATTCTTAACTCTGTCTGCGCGTCGGTTTTACTTCCTTAATAAAAGTTTAACACCCTGATATAGCAATATTCAAGAGAAAGGTGACCAGTCAAACTTTGTGAGGAGCCTTCCATTGCACTGCAACTTGTAACCACACTTTTAGTCACTGATGATCGGTGTGAGCTACAAACAAAACATTCTTTTTGTTAAAATCTTCAGATTATGCAGCAGTTGATGGATAATGTGGCAAATGTGGCAAACGACACGAAAATAGCATGAGTGCAGTGACCATGATTATAAGCACTTGCACAGGAAGACTCTCCTCAGACCCCCCAAAACGCGAAAAGAGGTGTGCAGAGGGAGGCCTAGCTACGAACCTTACCCGAGTTTTGGAAAAAGAACAGCGAAGCACGTCTTTTCCTAGAAGCAAAACTCATGTGCTCTACTCCCATTCTTGTAGTGTTGGGTCAGGTAAGAGCAATGAGTGGTTAGATGACTGGATCTACAAATCATTAACGTGTCCTACACATTTCTTCTTGCGCCATGAGTACTGCATACATTCAAACGGAGCTCCCGGTCTCTGCAGGAACCAACAACACATCATTAATAATTACGGCGCAGAGGCACAGCAGAGGCACAGCACTGAGGTCAGCACGCACGTCGCGGCCGGCGCTACTTCCATGGGACTACTTTTTTTTCCGTAAATTTTTTAAATAACGTATATTTTTAAATTTATATAGCCTATGTCCATCTGCACACCCTGACAATTTCAACGATGTATCGGGTGTGTGGATTGGCGCTGTAGTTCCCAAGTTTACCCGCCTCAAAGGTTCAAAGTTCTTCCTTTATAATAGTAGTATAGATGTAGAAAAAAGCTGAACATTCTACAGCTGCTGCTGTGGGTTTGCTGCACAGGAAGAAAATGGCAGCTTTTCTGCACAAGATCACATGGTATCTTCAGCGAAATGAAGACACAGGATCACAACATTGGAATTTCAAACACAATTTTGTCACCATTCCAGTGCCTGTAACCCCGCCTGGATTTTTTCCTTAGAGAGGGGGTTGGTGGGGGTTGCGACGAGTGTAAGTGGTGATAGGAAGGACTAAGACTGTTCGTTGGTATGGACGCTTCCACTTCAAGTCATCAAGGGGAGCGGCATCTGCTGCTTTCCAATACAAACTAAAGCTCAATTTTTCATACCAGTGATGAACAAAACGTAAAACAAAAAGCGCTATTGATCAATATGTAAACAAAAAAGTAACCTTTAAAAAAACAATTATCTGTGAATGTAAAGATGGAAACTTAGGGCCTCATTTATGGGAAGTGATGCATCGCTGCGTGAAAGCAGCGATGCAACACTTCTCAGTGCGCCCTCCTTGCGACACAAATAATGCGTCATAGTTACTGTATGACACATCATGCTACTAGGAATGACAGATACGTCAGTATTACAAACATATCTGTTGGCGCAAAAGTGACACATTGCTGGAGTTGTGTTGGAAGCGTGACGGAACTCCAGCAATGTTCCTTTCACATGGGGCAAGCCCCATGAGAAAAGGCCTGTGTCACCCTTCGCCTGCCATGAGGCAGGCGTAAGGTTTTGACGCATTGGCGTTTTAGAAGTGGCGCAACCAAATCTTATAGATTTAGATGCGCCACTCCTATGACTCTTTCTTGCAGGGAACGCCCACCCTGCATACATTATACCTGATGCAGGTATAATGTAACTCAGGGGTTTACGAAATGACGCATCTGCCTAGATGCGCCACTTCGTAAATACGGCATAACATTGCGTATTATTTACGCTGCCGCTGCATCACTAAAAGTGATGCAACGGCGGCACAAAAGTGACGCAGGCCTTCATAAATAAGGCCCTTACTTTGTGCCGTCAACATATTAGCTATTCCCCCGATCTGTTTATCAGTAGCGGTATAGTATTAATCGTTTTTTAGGGTTCATGTACAATTACGTTGGAATTTCCTGTAATTATTGTATTTTTCTGTATGTGAAAGGCATTCTTATGCTGACAGCAATAAAACTCATTCAACGTTCCCTACGCAGCTTAGTGCTACGCTGCCAGTTACGGAGCTTCACTGCGGTTCCAGGGGGGTCTGTATGGCCTTTTTCGTTAATGGGCTTGCAGTTCAGGGAGAGAGAACCCCCCCTTTGCCTCCTGCCACCGCCCACCTAATGCAGATATGTTTCTATTCGCGAAAACTCATCAAATGCTCTCTGATCCAAAACACTCAGGGGGCTGCAGTCACTCGGGGAGAGGGCCCATTTTCTTTTCAGAAATAAAAGGAGTGCACTTTTTTGTTCCTCCTTTTGTAAAATCTCTCCTTTGAATACTTATATAACGTGCTGGGTGTTTCTGTGCTTTTTACTATACTGTACCTGTCTGACAAAATGAAGTGTGTCCACCTCCTTAAATTGCAAATTTGCCCCCGCCCACAACACGTAGAATGCTGATCAGTCATGGGAAAGAGGAAGCCGGAGTGTGTGTTGCACCTTCTCCAAACGGTCTCAGAGGTCAAAGTGCGTGCCAGCAATCAGAAACCAAGGGGCAGATTTACAAGCCCCTTGCGACACTTTTACTCCGCCATTGCATCACTTTTGTGACCCAGCGGCGGCGTAAACAATGCGCCACGTTGCGACTTATTTACAACGTGACGCATCTAGGCAGATGTGTCACGTTGTAAAGCCCTGCGCCACATGAAACCTGTGTCAGGTTTCATGTGGGTGTTCTGTCGCAGGGTGGACATTTCCTCGCAGGAAAGCCCCGTAAAACTGACTCAGTGAAATCTACAAGATTTCACTAATGCAGTTTTACGACGCTGCTGCGTCAAATCCTTATGCCTGCTTGAAGCAGGCGTAAGGAGTGACGCACCACGTTGAGTATGGGTGGCCCCTGTGCATTGCAGGAGTTGCGTCGCGCTTGCGACGCGACTCCAGCAATGCGCCGCCCATACGCCACAAGATACGTCACGCATCTTCCCTTCCTTGCACCACATTGCGCCGCATTGTAAATGCGGCGCATCTGTGGTGGCAGAAGGACGGGATTGCATGACGCATCTGTTCTGGCGCATCCCTGCTGATTTGCAGAGATGCGCCAGAACATGTAAATATGCCCCCAAGTTCTCCCTCTTTAATATTTACTGGAAATACTCCCGCTACTTCCTTGTAGTCACTTTCGAAATTCAGTAATTTCTATTTGCTGTTAATCCGTAGCTGTTGAAGTCTTGTACTTGTTTCACGTTTGCTTCTGTTGGTCTGAGAGGAATCTGAATTGTATTCAGGTTTCAATAGCTCACTCCGCTTTCAATCACAATTCCACTACATTTTTAGGTCGAGGTTAGGCAGCGTACATCTAATGTTTGCAATGAGTGGCTTAGCTCCTGGGGGTTGTTTGGGGTGTTATACACCCCTAATAAATGTATTTTCTGATGTAGTTGGGTACAGGTGCTTTCAGACCGGCATTGTGAGATGTCAGCCGGATTTCAGCATGAATGTTTACATACACACAGACATAAACACACACACACATTTTCTAACTCACAATATTGTGTTTTCTCTCTTAGTACTCCTACCAATCCACATTCCTCTTCCTTTCCAATGTCCCTTAGGCCCCTCTCATGAACACGGCTAAATGTATTTAAAAATTATATGCCAGCCTTATTGTCGGAAAACCTGAAGCTCACAACCCCCCAATCTTACTGACCTGCACATACGCCCTGCCTGCATATGTGCACAGGAAGGGTGAAGGAAGATAGAGTCAGTGATGTCTACGTAGACAGTGCTTTCTCAGTAATATCTCAAAAACTTGTAATAAAACGGGTGTTATTATTACCAAAATAAGTGTATATTTTGCTGAGCTCAGAAAGATGAAAGAACGCTCCTGGAAGCACTGAGATTCGAGCTTGTGAAGTGCAATAATCACTCAAAAAACATTCTCTGCAATGTCAAATGATAGATATCAGTCGGTTCTATGTAGGCGCAATAAGTAATGGCCTTTCAGTGCTTTCAGTGTACCGGTGCTTCTGTAGAAGAACGTTACTCAAGCAAGGTCGTGTTTATGGTTGCAAGTATTCTTGTTGATTCTTCCTAAACATATACACTTGAGACCCTTAGATGGCAATAATTTGTTATTATCTTTAAAAGTTTAATTCCTGGATATCCATATGGAACTGTGTACTTGATATATTGTATGCTGAGCACGTTGCAATATAAAGTGTTCAAAAAATATATATATAAAGTTTAATGGCAATTACACGTTTGTTACAATAATTCATTAAATACATAATAATATGCAAGTTTGCTGGTATCGGCTCTTCAATCCCTGGCGGCACAGCATCCACGATAATTTGCTGCAGGGCTAAACATTTTATTGGCTATGCCATCGCTTGTTGTTCTTCTGTGAGTAACTCCAAGTGGGGCTGGTAGGTCCTATTGCTCACAGTGCCATGATGCTCCACTCATTGATGAGTTTCGAAGGAGGTGACTCTACTCAGTTTGCTGGAGTTCCTATTCAGAACGGCCCTGGCCTAGCTCTTGAACTGTGCTGTCCCTTCTAGGGCAGGGACAAGACTGATTTGCATTTGGTTGGTTGCCATCTGTAGTGCAGGGGAGGATCCTTCTCTCAGGCATTGGAGCGTAGACCCACCAGTGAGAGGCTCCGAGCCATGCATAGTTTTACAAAATTAAGTGCTGACTGGTGCAGACTGCAGAGAGGGATGGCCAATCCAGGTGATTGGCAATGCTGACAGGCACCATCAGCTAAAGTTTAGTGCGCATGTCGGTTTAGATAGGTCTCTGACCATGGTCAACCCGACATGCTCACTTTAGGCCTCGAACCAGCGTTCTGTTAGGGAGCAGGGCTGAACATAGAACAGCCCCCCTTGGTCTCATTTGGAGCAAGGGGTTCAACTACCTGAACTAATACTTGCTTTTCTCTCATGCAGCTTTAATTAGAAAAATTCATGAGAACAAAGCTTGGATTGGTTCTAGGCAGACCAGCCCGTACTCATGGACCCACAGTTAAAGCAGTGAGGGGACGGGATGAAAGGGCATGACCAATCAATCAGCTGCTTTATTTTAAAGCCAGAGAGTGATTGGCCATGTGACACAATTATGCTATTTTTACCCTTATCCACAGTGCCTGTAATGGTACTGCGTTATGCTTTATTGTGTTATGCACATTTGTAGAGTGCACTATCACCTAAGACAAGAGGGTATTCCGGCCACTGAGTAGGTGTGAGTTTAGAGACATCTAAGAGCTAGTGGGACTACTCAAAAAAGGACTTCAAGGAGAGAGGAGAAGGTTCTTATGTGTAGCAACAGGTTGTTTGATCTTTTAGGAGTGATTTGGAAGAAGGCTCGACCGCCACATCTGATTTTCTGTATGCACCGGATTTAAGCAAGTAGGAGTCTGGACGAGCAGAGGTGTCTAGAAAGGATTATGAAAGCAAATTCGATTGTTGAGGTAGGCTTGGCCAGTGTTATGTAGTGTCTTGAAAGAGTGTGTGAGGAGTTGAATTGTGTTTGTTTGGGAATGTGGAGCTCGTGGAGCACCTTGAGGTGTGGTGTGATGTAAGTGCAGCTTGGGAGGTTGAGAGTGATTCTAGCCGTCAAGTTCTGAGTGGTCAGAATTCTTTTGGTGAGTTTTTTGTTGATCCTGGCAAAGAGGGTGTTCCCATAGTACATCTTGCTTGTGACCAGGGCGTGCATGACAGTTTTCTGGGTACCGATCGGGAGCCAATTGAAAATCTTTCTGAGCATCTTGGAAGCTCTTAGAGTGGGTGGTGGGGCTTGACATTGCCTTGCTTTAGACAGCTGGCCTTCATCCAGTGGGCGATTTCAGTCATGCAGATATTGAACTTGATCTAGGTATTAGGCGTCTTGTCCGATAGGTAGAAAATGAGTTGCATGTCATTGGTGTAGACGAGGATGTTGATATTGTGAGAGTGGATAATGTTGGCTAGAGGGATCATGTATGTTTTGAAGAGGGTCAGGCTCAGGAAGGATCCTTGCTGACTCCACAGATGAGGTCACAAATGTCCGAGGTGTACAGTGCCAGGCTGACTGACTGGGTCCTTCCAGTCAGGAAGGAGCAGATCCATTGGAGTGTGTATCATTGGATTCCAATGTCGTGTAGGCAGTAGATGAGGGTGGGGTGGAAGATTGCATCAAATGCTACACAGAGGTCCTGGAGGATGAGGGCTGTCATTTTTCCTCTGTCCAGAGTCATTCAGACTTCAACAATGACAGCATTGAGGGCAATTTCCGAGCTGTGGTTGGTCTGAAACCAGACTGAGTGGTGCCAAGAAGTTGGTGGCCATTGAGGTTTTCTGTGAGGTGGCTGTTGATAATTTTCTCTAAGACCAGGGTAGCAAGGAAATCGTTCTATAATTGGCAAGCGTTGATGCGTTTGTAGAGGGTTTCTTCAGCAATGTAGGGCAGTTGTTTGTTTCCAAGCACCTGGGAAGAGAAGGTCACAGAAGAGGTGAAGGCATTCGGAATGGGTGTGAGCATGGTGTTCATGGGTTGCAGTCTTCGGGAGTAGGTGTGGTGGGGGCATGGGTCCAATAGGCACCGGAGCAAATGGACTATATGGTCCCAGTGTTTTTTCCTGAGGTGATAATGGGCGATGTGGTTAGCATTGGCTCTTTGGATAAGATCAGGAGGCATTTGATGAGGTCTATTGTGTGCGGAATTTTTTTTTCAATGTTTTACCATTACTTGCAAAAACAAAAAATGAAATATCAACTTCTAAGAGGATCAAAGGACATGAAGCAGTTTGAATTCAAGAGCATGCGATCAGCGCAAGCGTCAATAAAGACTAAAATCTGTGCTTGTTCAGATATGTATTTATGTATATATGTGGTATTTGCCTCACTAAAATCTAGCTTGAAGGCAGCAGAACTATGTATAATCAATCTGTGACCAGATGATGATGTTTATCATTAAGATAATTTGTCATACATCTGCAAACAAGCACTGCCCTGATATGCTTGTCTTCCGAACTAAAGAATTGGTATTTCCCTTTGCTTAACATGAGCATTTTGGAAAGTAAAATATTATTTGAGACAAAAAAGTTGCATAAATAACTCACATTCTACTTGCTGCTGCAGCTCAAGCTTGTCTATGATTTTTGATCTGGGTGAGTGATTGAATGTAGCAGCTAGATCACTGGTGTGTTTGTTGTTATGAGGGGAGTGATGGTAAACTGGGTTCATGTGGCCTTCTTGGGTTGGGGTATCTGACTGGGATGTGCACCCTATTATCAGGAGAGTGATCTAATAGTCAGCTAGGGCAGGGCCAGCTGCTCGTGTGCTTGATGTGAGCCAGTGCTTAATTTGTGCCGATTGTTGCAGGTGGGGTCCACCAGCACTCGCTTTTGTTGACTGGCACTTAATTTACCCCATTAGACTTTGAGCCAGAGTAGGAGAGAGAAAAACATAAAAGCGGGGAAAGGAGGAAGATTAAAAAAGACAGAAAAACAGTTACAAATGTAGAAAACAGGGATGAAAAAGGACATGCAATAGTGAAATAAAGAAGCGTGAGTGTATGGTGGTTGGTGAAAGCGGTGTCTGGTCGAAAGAAGACTATCCCCTCTGGTATTCAGCCACCCTGACACTGTCAGGGACGGCTCAGGGAGGCTATTGACTTCTGAGAAAATATTTGAGCAATGGCACTTATACATTTCCAAATTAACTGCTGGTGTGAGGTGATTGGCCACGTGGAGGGTTGGGTTTGGCTGAAGTTTGCCTACGTTAAGAGTGCCAGACTGGCATTAGGAGACTTCAAGTCTGAAGGCTAAAGTGTTTTGAGGACTGTAGGGGCACGTGAAAAGTACAACTCTGGGGAGATGTCTACCCAAACTACAAATTAAGAATGGGAGAGAAGTCCTCTACATGGGCATCCAACAAATCCCAAACTTTGGGAAGGAACACATATTTTTATTTTTTTTAGTTTAAAGAGCTTTATTGAAGCAATTAGAAACATGGTACAACCTTATAACAATAGTTATATAAAAATAGCAAGGAAACCATCAAACAAAATAACCATATTAAAGGGCTGAGCTACTTGAGATAATTATAAATAATAGGCAAATAAGTTAAAAAATGAAGCAAAAATGAAAAATTGTACCGAAGAACAAAATAGCATTTTACATCTTTTAGATGAAAGAGAAAGAGAAAAAGAAAAGAAAGAGGAAAGAGGGAAAGAGAAGAAAAAAGAAAGAAAGTGAAGTAGTATCCTCGTCTAATGTCGTAATTTAAAGTTACTTAAATACATTTATGCAATATATAGTTTCATGGAAACAGGGTGAGAACCAAACAAGTACTTATATGAAGTACATAAGGAAAAATAAATAAATAAATAGGATACTTATGGTGGTCACAAAAAGCGGGAATAAGTGAGAAAAGTTGGGAATTACATATACACAATGTATATAATAATATAAACCATGAAGTGTTAAAGGAATTGGAGCCTGGGCCAGACACCCCGTTGGAGGATAAAAATACAAAAATTGACTTTGACCGCTCTTCAGGGAAATAGCACAACATACAGAAATTTTAGTTCAGCTCAATAAGGTTCAATTTGAAAATAGTTCACAGGTTCCAATTTATAACCGCTCAAACATCTTAATTGACAATAACCGACTAAAAGAAATAATAAAACAATTGAAAACAGAAGGAGCTGCAGGGCCTATTGGACTTCCAAATGCAATCTTCAAACACGATGTAGAATTTTGGGCACATTTTTTCACTCCACTCTTTAATTACTTGTACATAAAAAATAAGATAATTAATTCGTGGAAAGGGAGCATTTTTCATCCTATATATAAAAACGGTAATCACAATGAGCCTAGTAATTATAGGCTCATTGCCCTAACGGATGTTGATACAAAACTCTATGCCTCATGCCTATTACTACATCTACAGGACTAGATGGAGGAGAAAGGTTTAATTCCCAAATATCAAACTGGTTTTAGGCAAGGAATGGGCACAAGCACAAACCTGGCAGCAATTGCACTCCTTACAGAAAAAGCAATTTTAAAGAAATCGGGTCGATTTGTATGTTATATAGATTTAAAATCGGCTTTTGACAGAGTTTCACAAGAACGACTATGGTCAAAATTGAAAGGATGGTGGGTACCGCAACAACTAATTAACTCTATAATAACCCTCCATAGTGAAACCTAGGCCCGGGTGAAGCAGGGAGATGGTAGCATAGCATCAACTAAGATCAATATAACAAATGGGCTGAAACAGGTATGTGTCCTGGCCCTGAGCCTTTTTAATTTGTACCTTGCAGACCTAGATAACCACTTGTCAAAAGTAAATGGCCATCCTCCGAAATCGGCAGAGGATCACATACAATATCTACAATATGCAGATGTCATAGTGGTCTTAAGCCAAACCCCTATTGGTTTGCAAAGAGTCATCGACCATCTGACTATTTACCTAGATCAACAGGGGCTGGAGCTAAACAGGAAAAAAACTAAGGTGGTGCATTTAGTCGGCCCAAGACCTAAAAGAAAATTCAAGTGGTTCGCCAATTGTAAAGAAATAGAGGAGGTTGGCAGCTAAAAGTATTTGGGTATTAAGGGGTCCATTTGGATGGCGGGCGGAAACAGTCCGCCCGCCACCCTAACGGAAATCGGGACCGCCCGCCTAAAGGGCGGGGGTCCCGACAATGGCATTAAGATGCGCCCGCCACAGTGGCGGGCGCATTCCTCAAGTTAATATTGTGGCGGGCGGTGCTCACTGCACCGCCCGCCACAATGTTCACAACAAATGCACGCATTTGCATAACCGAGGCGGCAGGCACCGCGGGGTGCCTGCCGCTGCGATTATGCAAATGCAGGGGGGTACCACAGGTACCCCCCGTGTGCCACCCCCCTTTGCCCGTCACTCTGGGGGCCCACAGGGGCCCCCCAGAGTGAACACCGCATGCCTTTCTGTGGGGGCATTGCCGCCACGGAAATGCATTGACAAATGCCTATTCTAATATGGCTGGCGGTGTCTGATAGACACCGCCACCATGTTCTCCCTTTTCCGCCCCGGCCGCTATGCGACCGGGGCGGAAAACAGGCGGGCGGTCTTTCTCACCGCTGCTGTCCCCTCCGCCATCGTAATATGGCGGGGGGAATGCAGGGAAGGATGTCGGGCGGATTGCCTCCGCCAGGGTGGCGGTGGCCACCGCTACCCTGGCGGAGGCAATCCGCCCGACATCCTAATGGGCCCCTAATTTAGGGTGTTGCATGTCCTTCAAGGATCAAAAAAGTGCAATAAGAGCAAAAGCCCAAACTCTAATTTTTGCCTATAAACAGCTCCAAATAAAATTGAGTTGCCCATCTTACAGTCATCTTTTAAAAACAAAGGCAGCGCAATTACTTCCTGCATTGGCTTACGGACTCGAAATATGGTCGGGAATCTGGAATTTTAAACGAATTACAGACCAAAGTGTACAAAGCTGTCTTTCATCTCCCAAGAGCAGCGTCACCAGCTCAGATACGCCTGGAATTTGGACTTCAAAATCAGAAAATCCAGAGGCAATCTGTTTTTATGAAATTATGTTGGAAATTTCGCTCCTCGGAACCCGGCACCCTGAACAATCTATGCTGGACAGTAATAAAGGCCCAGTTTGATGAAAAAATCCTGTGTTCATGGGGTGAATATCTAAGAATAGCTCTCGTAGAACTGGACATTCAAGAGGCTTGGGACAGTAAGATGGAGAGGGTGGCGTTCAACAGAGTTTGCAACTGCTCTGCAAAACAATTTTCTTTTTTAGAAGACATAAACACAATGGTAAAAAGGCGACATTCCTGGACAGTGATAAATTCATATGTAAATTTAAAACCGCAAACCTATCTAGCACCTCATTTTAAATTATTTCTGAAAAAAAAGTTTAGGCTGTATCGGTTTGGGGGATACGAAACAAAGGATTTGCAACCAAGTTGGAAAGGGAAATACGATAATACAACTTGTAGATTATGTGGATATCACAAGGAGTCCCTTTGTCACATGATGTGTGTCTGTCCCACAGTTGGCAAAGCAAGAAAAATTCTCTTAAAAACCATCTTAACAGAACTTAATATAGGTACCTGCAGGCAGACTGTTACCTGTTGGGCGGGGGGGGGGGGTCATCAAATATCTTAATCTGTAAAGGGGTAAAGCTTTTAACCATGATTGACTCACTTTTGAAAAAAGCGGACATTGAATCGGGGAATATGGCTACTAATGAATTATAAAATCTCGTATTTATCCAGACACCATGATGCATTTTATCGTGAATACGGTTATTAGATGAGTGGAATAATTTTCTTCTTTTGTATTTATTAAGACTTAATGATATATTTTATTATGAAATTGTTTTTTAACATACTTTGTAGTAAATTTTTAAAGTGTTATATTTTATGGTTTTAAAAAAACAAATAAAGAGTTGATTGATTATGGTAGCTGATAAACAAAGGAGCAGTCCTTGTTCCCAAGAGCAGATGTGGATAAGTAGTTGGTGAGTGGGGACCAAAAAGCTTCCTTCCGGATAAGGTGCTGAGACATGTTAACAGATGCTCTATCCAGTCTGTGATGATAACCCAGTAGGTTCCACCAAGTAGAAAAAGAGACCTTAGTGGCATCTTTCCAATTAGAAGTAATTACCTGAAAGGCAATGGCTATTAGCAGGTCCACAAACTTGCCCATTCTACAAAAACCAAACCAATTAACAGACTTAGGGCCCGATGTAGGTAAACGAGATTTTCCGATTTCAAAATACCGAGGCGGGCCGAATCGGTATTCTGAAATCGGAAAACGAGATGTAGGAAAAAAATACCGATTGAATACCGATTCGGTCGGCATCGGTAATGAGATTCGGTACGTTCCGATTCAGCTCGGTCCGAATCGGAAATTACCGAATCGGCCAACAACGAATCGGAAAACACCGAATCGGCTACCACCGAATCGGATATTTCCGATTCGGCGAATACCGATTCGGTAAAAGCCGATTCGGTAAAAACCGAATCGGCAATCATAGACCCATGGCGAAAAAGCCCATAGGAATGCATTGCATGAACCGATTCGGCTTTTACCGAATCGGAGAATACCGAATCGGATTTTACCGATTCGGATATTACCGAATCGGTAAAAGCCGAATCGGCAATAGGCGATTCAGCCAATGAGGTGGCTCCCCCTCCCCCACCCAAACAGGGAGTGGCAACCCTGGCAGGTGCAGCCAATTAAGAAGTTTCTAGAAGTTTCTGGAAAGCCTGCCTGAGCCCAACACACACAGTTAGCAGCAGTGGGAGAAGGAGGTTGCAAACTGAGCAGGAGAAAATGGCAGATCAGGCAGGAAGCCAGAAGTCCTCCCAAAAGAGGAAGCCCAAGTTCACCACCACCGAACTTCAGGTGCTGGTTGAGGAGGTGGTGAGGGTGCACCGCCAGCTCTTTGGCAAGCTGTCCCTCAACGTGCCAGACAGCACCAAGAGGAGATTGTGGGCTGACATCGCCCAGAAGGTCAATGCTGCTGGTGTCACCCCCAGGTCCATTGAGGAACTGAAGAAAAGGTTTTACGACCTCCGCAGCCTCACCAAGAGGAAGCTGGCTGACCTTCAAAGGCAGGCTGGACACACCGGAGGAGGCAAGAACCCCGCGCCACCCCTCACCGAGCTGGAGGAAATTGTCTCCAGCACCATCGAGAGGGAGAGCATAGTAGGAATCGGGACCCTGGACAGCACTGCGAGAGCCACAGCTACAGGTAAGAAGCATGCGCATCATTACACACCCTACCAGACACCTCCCCATTAGACACAATGCATAGGCAAACACCAGCACTGTACTGTCACCAACATACAAGAGACAAGCATCATGGTACATGTAGTCAGCAGAAGTTAGCCAAATATGTCAGTGCAGAATCACAAGACAGGAAACAGTGTGACACAGTGTAAGGAGATGCAAGGACATGTGGAATGCCATAATTGTACTGACTGTAATACATCGGCACTCAGTTTACAAATGCTTCTTTGTACCTAGGGGCACCATCAGGCGGCACCACTGTGACAGCAGAGGGAGCATCAACGTCGAACACTGCTGTCGCAGGGCCAAGCAACAGCCAGGCTGGCCAGGAGGAGGAGGATGAGGATGAGGAAGGAGACACACCAGGGCTTGGAATGGAGGGAGACCTGGTGATTGATTTCCAACCAGTGCACTCCCCAGTACTGTCCAGCACACCCCCCTTGCAATTTTCACCCGAAAACTCCCCTACAAGGCAGATCATTCCGCCTACACCAGCTCCTGCCACAATCGTGGCCTTGCCACCTGTCCAACCAGTCCTGGGAGCAGGGGCTCAGGGACCTGCCAGCACCACACCCCCACCAGTGGCACCCCAGCCCAGTCAGCAGGCCGGAAGCAGCAGTGCCCGACGCCGTGCCACCACCACCACCACTGCTGCACCAGCACGGGAGGGCAGTGTGTTCCTGGGCCTGGAGGGCCAAATGGTCAAAATCCAGCGCCAACAGGCCAGATCCACCATGGCCTGCCAACGCCAGCTCCTGCAGCACAACATGCAGATGGGGGAGTTGGTGAAGGGTTTCCAGGCTGTTGTGGACAGCAACAAGGAGGTGGCAGCAGGGTTGGGCAGGCTGACCACTGCCATCACCCACTCATCTGCCAGGCAGGAGGAGCATGAGGTTGCGCGCAGGAGGGATGCCCGGGTGCTCAACCGGGCCATGGCCCGCCTTGCAGCGGCGACCGCACAGCTGTGCCATCGAAGCGCAAATCAAGAATCCGTGCTCAGTCAGCACACGGCTGAGCTCACCAGGGGGATGGCCAGGATCACCACGGCCATGGAGGCCATGTTAATATCAAACGCCGCCTCCAATCCTGCCCTGGACCTGGGTGATGCTGGAGACAGCAGCAGCCGCAGCAGCCCGGCCAGCGCTGCATCTGAACCGCGGAGGAGCACCAGGCGATCCGCTGATGCTGCTGGCCATTCGGAGGGGGCCGAGGGACACCCCAGTGGGTCTGCCAAGCGGGCCAAAAAATAGCCTGACAAGGGGGGATGAGCAAACCAGTACCCTGGACTTTATTTGTTTTTACCGACTCCATTTTTTGATGCACTTCAGGGCTGTAACTGTGGTGCATCACTATTAAAAATTATATTTTCCAAGCAACATTTAGCTGTCTTTGCATCTGTACTCAGTCAGAAATAGTTCTCAGTGATCTCCTCACGTCTGTATCTGCCATCACATGGCGTACACACCCCAGCTGGCTGTGTCAGTGGCACAGCTTCGTCGTCGTCATAGTCCTCGTAGTCAGACAACTCCACCTCAGTGCCCTTCTTGACCGCAAGGTTGTGTAACATTGCACATACAGCTATGATCTTGCAGCAGGTGATGGGGGTATACTGCCTTGCACCTCCACTCTTGTGCAGGCATCTGAATCTACTTTTCCAGATGCCAAAGGTCCGTTCGACAACATTCCTGGTGCGTATGTGGGCCCGGTTATACCTCCTTTGGCTGGGTGTGGAGGGGTTGAGGTAGGGGGTGAGTATGAATGAGCGGAGGGCATATGCACTGTCGCCTGGAAGAGAAAGGGGTCACATTAGACACATGCATACATGTATTACACCTACCTACTATGTGTTATGGGGGTCTGATGATGTGGCTCACCTAGGAGGTATCCTTCTCCAAAATCGCCAGCCATCAGCCGTGCATATATGCCGCTCTGTTGGAATATATAGGAGTCATGGGTACTTCCTGGAAATTTTGCTACCAGGTCTGTGATGGTGCACTTGGCATTGCAGATCACCTGCACGTTGATGGTGTGTGTAGATTTCCGATTGCGGTATATGTATTCGGTGTCCGCTGGTGGGCAAATCGGAATATGCGTGCCATCTATGCAACCGATGATTTGGGGAAAGTGTGCCATCTGGTAGAAGTCCGCTTTGGTTTGTAGCAGTTCTGCGTGGGTTGCAGGGAATGAGATGTATTGGTCCATCCTGTCTATCATGGCGTCAAGGAATATGTGGAAGAACCTTGACAGGCTGCTCTGGCTCACCCCTCCTGCTGCTGCTACTCCACTTTGATAGCTGCCAGACGCTACCAGGTGTAGGCTGCATAGCACCTGGACGTGCGCAGGGATGGCGTGTGCCCTTGGGGTGTGGTGGTCCAAGTATGGCTTAAGGTCCCTGATGAGCTCAAGTATGGTGTCAGAGTCCAGCCTGTATCTCTGTAGGATCTCAGCCTCAGTGAGCATGAACAGGGTTATCCTCTGTCTGTAGACCTGTTCATTTCTTAGCCATTCCCTCTGTCCTTCCTGCTGTAGCCGTAGCCGCCTCGCAATGACATAGAAAGCTGCCATCCTGCAAGTTGCAATGCATTTTGGGACTGTTTATATGGGTTGGAGTTGGTTACCACCTGATTGCAATCCATGGTAAATACCGAGTGAATTCTACCGATTTTGAGCCGATTTCGGTGTTTCTGTGCCTCCCTACATCTCCCCAACTGTCGGAATCGGGGAATTTCCCGATCGGAGATTCATACGAATCGGCATGTTTTCCGATTCGGATCATGTCCGATTCGGTATTTTTTCCGATTCGGTACATGGACCGAATCGGTGATTTTCCGATTCGGTGTCACTTACGATTCGGTTCTTGGACCGAATCGGTGATTTTCCGAATCGGTGTCACTAACGAATCGGTACAAGGACCGAATCGGTGATTTTCCGATTCGGTGTCACTAACGAATCGGTACAAGGACCGATTCGGTCTTTGTAACCGATTCGGTGTTTTTCCGATTCGTTACATATCCGATTTTCGGTATGTACGTATCGGATTCTTTCCCATTCGGTACTCATTCCGAATCGGTTTTCTATCCGATTCGTTCTGTTTTTGGTTCCCTACATCTCGATGGCTGTTTACCGATCGGTAAGGGCCAAAAATCGGTATTTTCGGCCAATACCGATCGGTAAAGCCCTACCTACATCGGGCCCTTACTCCCCAGGAATATGGAGTAAATATCAAAGGAGAATTTAATGGAACAAATAAGGGAGATGGACTCACATACTTTAATCCAAAAGCGTGAGATGCTAGGACATAGAAAAAAGAAGTGCATTAATGAGCCAGGGTTCTGTTGACAAGACCAGCAGTTCGGGGATAGGTCTAAACTATATTTAGAGAGAGACAAGTGAATTAAAAATAGCCTTTGATAAAAGTAATAAAGAGTCTGAGTGGTGCTTGCATTGCAGGAAGTATGATGTAAATGTGCCCAAATAGAGTTCCACATGTGAAAGGAGAGGGTATGTTGCAACTCTGATTAACATAAAAGTTCAACTTTACTCTTGGGACGGTTAGGAGAGGAAAAATGGAGGTATTTATAAATATGTGAGGCCCGGTTTGAGGGGGAGGTGGGTAGAGGTTCGAATGGTGGATCTGAGGGAGAGGAGGAAGACTCAGAAAGGAGAGTAAGTTGACTAGTTAAGAGCAGCTTCAAGGTGCCCTATATGAGTAATGAGGAGGCAGGTAAATCGAACTTAGATTGAACCTCTCGCGAGGAAAGTAAGAACAAACCATTCAATAAATGTTTAACAAGAAAGATCACTTTGTCAGCCCATTTTTTCCCAAAAATAGTACGATTTGACAATTTAATAAGTTTGTTGTGCCACAGTGGTGAATCTAACAATATCTGCAAAGGAGTATGAGATTTGCGCTTAATTGGATAAAAGGTGGAAATAAATCTGGAAATTGTCGGGTAGTTAAAAGAACGAGGAGAATGAGTAAAATTAGCTAACATATAAAAAGGGAAAGGGTAAATCAAAGATTCCTCCATTCTGTGCCAGACCGAGGTAGAAAGTCCCTCTGAGGAAGATAAGTATGGTAGCACTTTACGAATTAAAAAGGAAGAGTGATATTGTCGAAAGTTGGGAAACTGAACACCCCCTGATCTTTAGGAGCAGACAAAAGAAGTAAAGAAATGCGGGCTTTCAGACCACTCCAAAGAAATTTACTCAAAACCCCATTAAGAGTCTTAAAAAACGTCTGAGGAAGTTTCACAGGTAACATTGACAAATAAAAATTAGTAACAGGAAGCAGCATCATCTTAATTGTGTCCAATCTGCCCCACCAAGATAGGAAAAGGGGGGACCATCCACCTATCATATTGTTTACCTTTAAAAGAACTTCTTCTAAATTAAGCTGAATCGTTTTGGTGATAGAGGAGAAATAGTTAATGCCTAAGCAAGTAATACTACTGGTATTCCACTTAAAATCAAATCGTTCAAACATGCTCTTTAAACAATATTTATTTAGAGGAAGCACTTCGGATTTAGAAAAATTTAATTTATACCCTGATAAGGAGGCATAAGAAGAAAGAAGATCTGAGAAGTCGGGTATAGAAGTGGAGGGATACGAAATATATAGCATACTGTAATCCGCATAGGCAGTAAATTTTATTTCAATTGTCTTATGTTTGAACCCTCGGAAGTAGGAGAATGATGCAAGGAATGAAGAAAAGGCTAAAGTGAAAGAATAATGAGCAAAGGAGAAAGAGGACATCCCAGTTGAGTACCTTATTGTAAATGAAAGTAAGAAGATTGTGAGCTATTAGCAAATACAGAGGTAGAGGGGAAAGAATATAGCAGATTAATAAGGGCCAGAATAGGAGGGCCAAAGCCATGCCACTTAAGGGTGCGCATCATGAAAAGCCAATGAACACGATCGAAGGCTTTCTCTGCGTCAAGGGTTATGGCTGCAGCAGGAGAGGAACTCTTGAATGCTAGATGGATAATGTTAAGAAAGGTTCTGGAATTATCAGCTATAGTCCTCCCCTTGACAAACCCCGTCTGTTCAAGACCAATCAATTCCGGAAGTACCTGATTAATGCGAAGAGCTAATACCTTGGCAAATATTTTACAATCTAAATTAATCAATGATATGGGGCTAGATGTAGGTAGGAAAGATTTACCGATTTTAAATTACCGAATTTTACCGATTCGGTAATTTAAAATCGGTAAATCTATGGGTCCAACATGTAGGTATTCCAGATGTGCTGGAATACCGAATCGGATGAATTCGGTATTTACCGATTCTGTAAATACCGAATCGGTAATGCCCATTCATCCCTATGGGCTTTGAAGCCCATAGGAATGAATGGGCATTACCGATTCAGTATTTACCGAATCGGTAAATACCGATTCACACAAGGGTGCAGGGGGTGTCACTTTGACACCCTCTGGCACCCCCAAAACAGGCACGGGTGCCATGTGGCAGGCATACCTGCCCTAAGGGCAAGTCTGCCTGTCACATGGCATAGGTGTGCATGCACACATGTGCATGCACACCGGAATCGGTATTTTACCATCAAATTGGATTTGATGGTAAAATACTGATTTGTTATGGCTCCTGGGACTCTGAAGAGTCCCACCTACATATGGGTGGCTCAGAATCGGTAAATTTACCGATTTTTTATTTTACCGAATCGGTAAAATTACCGAATCGGTAATTTTACCGATTCAGTAAAATAAAGCCCCCTACATGCCAATCCCCTATTTACCGATCGGTAACGGACGAAAATACCGATTTTCGGCCATTACCGACCGACCTACATCGGGCCAATGGGGTGGTAGTTTGCACAAAAGGAGGGATCCTTATCTTTTTTTGGAAATAAACAGATCATAGCCTCAAGAAAAGAGCAGCTGGCATCGCTATGGGATAAGAAATATTGAAAAAGAGATAAAAGATGAGGTAAACGTATCTGGGAAAAGCAAGAATAAAATTCAGCCGTAAGGCCGTAAGGCCGTCGGGCCGGGGCCTTATCCCTGGGTAACTTGGATAGAGAAGACTTTATCTCAGAGAGGGATATTTCATTATCTAAAATAGAACAATCCGGGAGAGGGAAGGAACGGGGAGGCAATGAATCAAAGAAGGAGTCCAACGCATCGTCAGTTGGAGAAGATTCAGGAGTGTAAAGGGTCTTATAAAAATCTGTAAACTATCTCAATATCTCCTCATCCTTAAAATGGTGAACTCCGTAATCATCAGTAATTTTGACTATTCTAGATCTTTGAGACTTAACTTTCAGGTAATTCACCAACAATTTACCAGCTCTATTGCTGCCAGCGTAGAATTTGGAATTGATTTTTAATAAAGTCCTAGTAGCTTCCTCAGTGGATTTCGTATTAAAATCAAGTTTTGCTTGAACCAGATTCTTGAGGGTGTCAGCATGATTGGAAGAAAAATACATGTGCTCTAGTTCCTTAATGGAAGAGAGTATAGAGGCAGATTCCTTGCGAAATTGTTTCTTTTTCCAAGCCACATATTCAATTATGAAACCTCTGGCTGTCGCATAGAAGGCATCCCATATGGTGTGAAAGGTCAAATCTGGACTGACATTAAGGAGAAAGAATTCTGAAACAAACTCCTTAAAGCAATTAATAAAAGAGGAATCCTTAAGAAGATAATTATTAAAGCGCCAGCGACTGGATTTGGATGATAAGGAAGGGAGATCTAAGTTGATAAGAACAGGGGCGTGATCGGAAATCCGTATGGAGCCAAACTCAGCATGCAATAGATTGGGAAGAAGATGTGGACTCGTAATCGATTCTAGATGTAGAATTGTGGGTCGGGTAATAAAAAGTGAATTCTAAACAATCAGGATTGAGTGTTCTCCAGGCGTCCACCAGGCCTCTCCAGAGTATAGTCTGAGCAAAAGTCTTTTGCATTTCATTAGGGATGTATCTAGAAGAGGATTTCCTATCTATAAATGGGTCTATGACCTGATTACAGTCACCCCCACTATGAGATTAGAAACAGAGCATGAGGAAAGAGTGTGTGACATGGATTGCCAAAAATGGGAGTCGACACCTGTGGGACCATAAATGTTAAGGAGAGACACACAGGATCCGTTAATGATAGTGTGGAAAAGAAGCCAGCGTCCATCGGCGTCTCTCTCTTCTCTTTCTACAGTAAGGGAAGGAGACTTGTGAAATAATATAACCACTCTTTTTTTCCTGTCCTTAGACGGAGAACTATAAGTACTACCAACCCACTGTTTCCTAAGGGAGTTAACATCATTATCAGTAAGATCTGTTTCCTGTAAGAGTGCAATTTTACATTGTAATTTGGAAAGGTGCGAAAGTACCCGTTGCTTCATTACAGGATTACGTAAATCCTTTACATTCCATGAAACAATATGAATATTTTCAGTCATTGAAGATAAAGAGAACATCAGTTAATAACATGAACATTATCAAATTTCAAAATAAACATTATGACAGCAATCAATATCAGCAGAATTATAACAATGAAGCAAAAGGAGATAAGAATGAAAAAGGATACAAAAGAAAGAGTGAATAAAAAGTACACAAAGGAGGAGAAAAGAAGGAGAAAGAGAAAGTACATATCGGAAATTAGGTGTGAGACCCAAGGAAAAAGAATGAAGAATGTAAAAAAGAAATAAATATAGAAAGAGAAAAAGAAAAAGAAAAAAGGGGAAAAGGAAGAGGTAAGTGGTAGATAAAGAAGAGCTGATGAGAAGCCAGGAGGCTTCAGGCAAGAAGAAAGGGATGGATATCCAGATGAAGAAAAATAACATGGGAAAGCGGGGAGCTGCAAAAGGGAAACAGACGGCGAAGCTGGCGAGGACAGCCGGAGAACAAACAGGACTGAAAAAGGAGGAATAAATATGAATGCCATGAGCTTAGTGTGAAATGACACAACAGAAGGAATCAAATACATATTAACTTTATACATAACATGAAACGATACACACAAAAAGGGTGAACAGCAACAGAAAGGATATGATATAAAATATGACACTTACCAGACATGGGTGTTAACTGTAAACAATAAGGTTGATGTTAAAGGCTAGGGATAGGGAAACATCTGGGTAATGGGTCGATACAGAGGGAAAGAACATCTGTGGAGGAGACAAAAGAAAAAAATTATATAAAATGGCTGCCGGAAAGCAGCCAAACCACAGTACTCTAGAAAACACAACATTGACAGATCATATCCAACTACCGTAGAAGAAGACAAAACTCTTCAGAACATTAAATTGGAAGAGATACACTTAGAGAACATAGGACAAAATAGAGACAGCAATAACACTCAAGATCCTCCAAGGTCCATCACGTCTCCTTTATGACGAGAAATAAATTGTCTTACATCTTCAGGACGATCAAAAGAGTAGGACCTCTCCTTGAATGTAACTTTGAAGAAGCAGGGATGTACTAGATCATATCGGGCATTCATAGATCGAAGAGCTGGGCGGAAAGACAGAAATTCCTTGCAACGAGCTGCATTAGTGAGTGCCACATCCTAAGAACAGAAAACTCTTTGACCAGACCACAGCATCTTTTTTTGTAGCTTGGCCGCTGAAAGGACCTTTAATAACTCGGTGTACTCCAAGAAGAGGACGATTATTCCTCTGGAACTAGTAGCAAGTGACGAAGAAGATGATACACTTGTTTTAGTACCAATATGTTGGGCACGCTGCAGGTTAAGGGCAGTGTCATCCTTCAGACCAACAATTTTGGGGATATTTACGTTAATTTTCTTGCAATTTTCTAAGTCTTCTGTTTGCATTTTGAGGAAATCTCTCTCTTTAGACATGGCAGCAACTTGAGGAATCGTATCTTGATTGTCGCTAACCCTCTGTACCATCGCCGACACTCTCAGCTCTAAATTAGGCCATTTCTCGTCCCATGTCTGAAGAGTAGCATTGATTTCAATCACAAACGGTTTAAGCAGCCTTATCTGCTCCATGAGGTCTTCCATTGGTATAGGTAGGGGAGATTTGGTAGGTGAGTTAGGTTCCTTCTTATGACGCTTAGAAGGGGCAACACTGTTGGAGTCTTTACCTAGAGAAGACATATTTGCTGAAGTGGCGTCCTGTCCAAGTAAGGATGAGGGTTCCATGTAGAAAAATAATTATTGGAGTGCAATACCGAGAGATAGGCAAAGTGTAGGCTTAGGATAGGACACCACTTAATGTCACTACCATGCAACAAAGTCAAAATATCTGCTCTGATGATATCTCACCACACCCAGATTAGAGTGCTCAACACTGCAGTGATCCCAGACAAGGGGCCAGTGAAATCACACCAGTCCACTTAGAGAACCCTCTTTGGAACAAAGAGTAGTAGTAGCCTGCACTCTAGCATGTAACTCCCAACTCAGCATTCGGTTTGGGGAGCATTGAATCCCAGTGGGGAAGCCGCAGGGGTTGGTAGAAGTAAACAAAGCAGCATAGTTAATCCGCTAGAAACTTGCTACCAGTCCATATTGAAGAATATATACCAAATGTTCACATTGTACAGCAACATGGTATAAAGCTCAAAAGATGAAGAACAGCAGCAGCGTCCCAAAAACACACCACAGCAGCACTGAAAAGCCAGTGAATGAAGGGATCATCACCCTGAGGTAAAGTAACAAACGTCACCGGGCTTGTGCGAAGGGAGCACAGCGTTAGAAAGGACAGGGTCAGAAAGCAGGCTATATGACAGCGTGGCTCTGTCCAATGCAGTTATAACATTTTAAAGTTGAAAATCCTTCCCCGGCAAAAAAGCAAGAAAAGTGAAAATTACTCAAAAATACCACAGCCCTTTTTATATGAAGTAGGATGGCATGGAATTATAGTGAAACCACCTTTAAAAGTCATTACATTTAAGTAGTGAAGCGTTAGAAGAAAACTGCACAATGCAGGAATCCAGTGCAGCACAATGTACCTGAGGCAGTTGCAGCAGGAAGGAAACAAGAGTCCATTGCCAACTTCAGCCGGTAAAAAGAAGAAGGAAATGCCAAAAGTTCAGTGCCTCAACAGAAGGAAGGAGCAACCAATGCTCTGCTGCCATGGCGGAATGAAAACCCATGCCGTGCACAGCACCGGGGAGCCCGTGAGGGGAGAAGGTGCTTCGCCAATGACAAAATGGTGGGTGCTGCTTCCGGCGCTTGAGGCAAAAGCGGCGCAGGGGTAAAACAGGCACAAAACATGGTAGAAAACGGAAAAAAGAACCGCTACCTGTTCCCCCGCGTCCGCTGCATAAACAAACTAGCCCATGTTCCTCCGGGAATGGAAAAACAGCTCCAGTGGTAGAGAAGATCCCACTTGAAGCGCAGAGCCTCAACCAGATGCGGGCATCCTATGGCAACTTGAAGTACCGAAAATTATTTACCACCTCCCAATTATAGTTATATTCACAACCAATCCCATTCCCATTACCAATAATTAGTCAGTTGGCAGTGTAGACGGTCCAAGCATTTATTAGACAAACAAACTCTGCCAGAGGATCTCCTTGCGACCTAACCCCACGAGGTCCGCCAAGAAGACTGCTGGCACACTGTCAGGACATCACATATATACAGTTGCATTTGCGAAATCATGGCCCAACATGGAAAAGTACAAGCTGGTACAGTTTGGTACAGAAAGGAAAGGCCATATATGGCACACAAAGCACTCTTTGGTTTAGCTCATCCCGGATTAGCAAGGTCGAACGGGTGACTCCTTTCTGCCAGCTTTGAGACAGCCCGCCCCGCACCCCTCCTGGAATGTGCTTATCGGGCCTTCTCCTGCTACCTACAACCTTGACAGGCCTAACGAGCTGAAACAGCAATTCTGCAACAGTTGGGTTATTTCTCAGGAGAACGCTTTAGCAAAAAGGAATGGATGGGGTGTGTTAATGCAGGGCTTCGAACGAGGCCACAAAATGGCGCCGGTCAGGCCAAGGAAGTGTAAAATGCAAAGAGTGGTGCAAGCTAGAGTTCTAAAACATGTCGAGCGGATTTATGCTAATGTTTGCGTGCATATGTTAAAACATTTAGATACATCATGCTAATATTGAAATATCGATTATAGATACGATATAGTCGAAAATCGATGCCAGTTCCTCAAACCCTCCTTTTAGCGTGGTGTAGCTAAATACAGAGGTCTGGCAGGCTAATCTTCAAAAATATCCTCGTTAATGGCCATCAACTCATGGATCTCTTTTTGCAGCATCTGAGCTTTAGATGGGGCTTGGGCCGGCACGCATAGGGTAGTGATCCGGGAGGCACAATAGGAGCAACAAGCCGGGCCGCGTTGTATCAAAACGCAACAGGTAAAGATGATACCGGCTGCTCCGCCCAGAATCAACAATATCTTCCATCCCCAGGTGGACAGGAGCCCCCAGAATCACCCAGACAGTGACCAGGACCCATTATCAGTATGCATTTCAGAGGCAATGCGGTGCAATTTCTGAATGGCCAGATGAACAGAGGGGCGGAGCCTGGAATATATACGCAGCAAGAGCTGCCAATCACGCGGCATGCTCCACCTCGATCAGCTAAGATGACGTCTAAAACCATACGGTTTTGGAGCGCAACGAGCCTCGTCGCCTGAAGCTCAACCGTGAGGTTGGTCATGATATCAGTAGTTATATTAATGACATTTTCCACTATCATGGACAATCTCCTTATTTCTCGGCTATTAAAGATGGGGCCCCAGAACGGCACTAAACCTTTGCTAAAATCTGTGAATTGCTGTAAGGAGGTGTCAGTTTGAACGACTTCGGTCTTGATAAGCTGTCTACGTGATCTTTGGGGTACCACTGAGGGTACTGGACCCATGGGGCGTAATTGGTGCGTTCTGTGATAATCGGAAGGTGCTATGTATACAGGTGCATATAGGAAGGACATGTAACATCGTCCCGCCCAATTACGCGGTAACCAGGTGTATGCATTTTCACCACAAACAAAATAGACATTGGGTGGGGTGACTAACGGAGGGCTGATGCGTTTCTGTAGAGGATAGGTGTAATTGCAGATACTATCTCCAACCTGTATACGTCCTATCCAAGTTCAGGACAAATGGACAAGGGTTGCTCGGAGGGGTAGACTCTGTGGGTATCCAGCACAACCTGTTTTTCAACCACCTATGACACCCTTCCATAATTATAATCGTTTTAATTGTCTGAGTGGCCTTAATGGTGTTGATTGACTGCCCACTGCTGTAGACCCCACTATTTCTTCTGATAAAGAGCCTACGGTATTGCCCGACAGTAGCCCTATTCCCATCCAAGACCTTACAATGTCCCAAACTGTCCCGATAATCCCCGTGACTTATCCAATTTTACTGGACCCTCTACCTGTCAATAATGCTTTAATCACCACGGTACCAGTGTCCATTCAACCCCCCATTTGTTCCCCAGGGCTGAAGTTTGTTACCTGGAATGTTGCAGGGTGGAGCAGGCAATCGGCCTCATTGGGGTGGAAAGAGATCCTCTCGGATTTTGATATTTTATGCTTTCAAGAGACCTGGGCAACTGCTGATATTGAACTCGATGGGTTTGTGTCTTATAACAACCAGGCAATAAGGACAGGTATGGGTAGGGCTAAAGGGGGATTAGTGATTTTTACATCAGTCAAACTTCCACTATGTTTGATTTCCTACCTCCCTGTGGGACACCACTCCCAAATTTTAATACTAGAACATCCTAAGGGCCATGTCCTAGTGGTGGTCAACCACTATAACAATTTGTTTAATGCCTCAGATACCTCGGTGGCAGAGGAGCTGGGTCCTTTTTTGAAGAACTTACGAAACGATGTTAGTAAGCCAATTGAGATCATCTGGGGTGGGGATTTTAACCTTCGTACTTGCCCACATTCCTTTTCTAGAACCTGTGGTTTTGATGGAGACAACGGGGAAAACAGAGCACATTTTGTACACTCCCCCCATGGTGACTCCTTTAATTCCCTTGTGCTGAACCTGGATCTTATGATCCACTCCCCGGCCCTAGATGTGGATGGCATGCCTGTTCCAACTTTTGTAGGACCCAATTCGTCCTCTGCCATTGATCACATACTGGTTTCTACGCATTTCACTCCTCACTGTACAGTCCCCGTCGTTACTGATCTGGGAGGTAGTGATCACCAAGCAATCACCATGCTTATTTCTGCATGGGGGCCTAGTGCTAGGAATGATTATTTGGTATTAGAAGATGCTACCCCATGCAGACAGAATGGCTTCCGTATAAAGTGGAAATTGGACAACTCCGATAAATTGCAAGCTAGAATTATTAAAGAGGGGTTTGCTGAAATTTATAGTTGCCTTAATCCTGAGGCCCCTAACGGGTGTATTATAACTAATTTTGTGGCACTCGGTGATGCTGTAAAAAGGTGCCTTACCATTACTAAAGCCCGAATTAGGAACCAAAATGTGGGCTGGTTTGATAGCCTATGTACTCAATCCCTGCGGGAACTCAAGCTGGCCTTAACAAAACACCCGAGAGATAGGGAGGCCGTCAAATTACTTAGGCTTACCTATAAAAGCAATCTTGTACGTAGGAAGCAGGAACTCAGGGAACTTGCCTGGGATGCCCTGAACCAAGCTTCGGTACTACGGGACAGTAGGCTTTTCTGGTCTACGGTTAATAGTCCTTTCCTTGCCAATGAAGAGTTCCCCAAACTATCAGCGCAGGTTAGCGAAGCCAATTGGGTCTCCCATTTTTCTGGTATTTTTAATCCACCCGGGGGAGACTCTGACGGTCCCACTATCCCGATGTCTGAGACTAGGATACCTTTGGATATTACCCTACCAGAGGTGGTTATCTCCCGAAGCCAGAGTAAAGGTGGAAAGGCACCGGGACCCGATGGGGTACCGGTAGATCTGTACAAATCTAACCCCAGTCTCTGGTGCCCACTCCTGACCCAGGTGTTTAATGCATCAGTCCTGGAGAACACCCCTCCTACTTGGAGTGAATCCCTAATTCTACCTATTCACAAGAAGGGAGATAGAGGCGAGGCTAAGAACTATCGCCCTATCTCCCTTCTTGATTCCTCTCTGAAGATTATGAGCAGGGTTCTCCTTATAAGGCTCGAGGAGTGGGTTGAAGAAAATAATATCATGGCTAAATCCCAATTTGGTTTTCGCAAAGGCTTAGGGACTACGGAGCAGTGCCTTAACCTTGATCTCCTTATAGGGAAATATACGAGAGCAAAACAAGGGTCCCTATTTCTCTGTTTTGCCGATCTTTCGAGCGCCTTTGACCTTGTGGACCATGAACTCTTGTGGTGCACTTTATTGGCCATGGGCGCCCCCCAGGCAATCATTCACTTTCTGGCCCGTCTCTATAATAAGCTGTCGGCCCAGATACGTTTTGGTCCGTCGGGTGAATGTACCGAGAAAATCAGGGTTAAGTCAGGCATAAGGCAGGGCTGTGTACTGGCCCCCCTGTTATTTTCCCTCTTTATCAATTCCATCGAATCTGAACTCAAAAAGGTCCAGGCGGATTCCCCTCAAGTCGGTGGACTTCCCGTACCAGTTCTGCTTTATGCCGACGATACGGTGCTCCTTTCGCGTACTCCAAATGGGCTACAGAAACTTATGAACACCTTTTATGATTTTATTAATGCGAGGAAATTGAAAATAAATAACACCAAGACTTTTATTATGGCCTGTGGGAAACGGATGAAATCTGTTATGCCGTTCCATTTTAACAATCATACTATTGAGGTAGTGGATAGGTTCTGCTACCTCGGTGTTACCTTTAACAACAAGGGGACATGGTCCCAGGAGATCTCAAATGTTAATGGTAGAATGGCCAAAAGCTCATCTGGTATTTTTCGATTCGCTGCAAAGCTAGGAAGCCGCCGTATACCTGATATGGTAGACATTTACAGGCATAGATGTGCGTCTATTGCTCTGTACGGTTCCGGTATATGGGGCTATAGTCAGCATAGGACACTGCAAAATACCGAGAATGGGTTCCTTAGAAGATTGCTTTGCCTACCTCCCTCGGCTCCTACTGTACTGTGCCATAGCGAAGTCTGTTTAAACTACCTGACTGATCTTATGGGTTTAAGACCCCTCATGGTATGGAGGTCAATATGGGCTAAAGAAGAGACTACTTTTTCTAGGAAGATTATCACTGATTGTTTGAAGTTGGACAAAGTCCTTAAGATTTCCTGGCTAAGCTATGTCTCTTATACTTATGACAAGGTATTTAATTTTGACATCATTAAGGACCCCTATTGTGCCGTTACTGTATCGAAAAAGGAACTTAAAGAGGCTTTCATCCAAACTAAGTCTGATATGCGCAGGGTAAAGTGTTCTACCATGGCTACCTATGTATTTTATCACACCACTAAATTTGAAGGAAAGGGCATGCCTATGTACTTAAAATTCATAACCAAGCAGTCTCATCAGTTTGTTCTGACACGTCTCAGACTTGGTATAGTACATAATTTAGTTGCCTTTCCTGAGATGAAAGTTCCTAGCCATTCCCCCTGTCCTTGCGACGGTCAGACTAGGCAAAGTACTCGGCACTTTATGCTTATTTGTCCACTCTATATGCATCTTCGCCGTCTCTATCTCAGACCTATGTTTTTAAGATTATCAGTGTATACTATTACCCAAGCCATGGAATTATTATTTGCACTTGACTCTGCAGACACCTGTTTTTTTACTGCTACTTTTTTACTTAAAGCCATTTCTCATAGGAAAAGTCTGGTGTTTTAAATCTTCCTAAATTCTTCATTTCTGAGCTATTGTTTTATTATAATGTTTGTATTGTGTTTTATTGTACGCTTTTGTGATTGTTTTTAATAGTCGAATAAAGCTTGAAATTGAATTGAATACGTCCTATCCCTTGCACACAGAATACTGAGGAAACATTCAAAATAGGAATGGGTACAACACGGTCTCTTGTAACATTTCGTTCGATAAAAAGTTGGAAATATTGAGAAGTATTGAAATTTCTAAAGTCATAAGGTTCTTCCTGCAACCAAGCATCATTCCTAGCCGCTAGATACCGTTGCATGCAGGCCCGTGGGTCTATTGATCCTCGACCCTCATTACCCTTTCTCTCAAAACCATAGTGTGCATCAATAAAATCCATAACCATATTATGTTCATTGATATCGAAATCTCTACGATTCTCACCCCAATGACGGTATATAGCTGAGAACAGTCTGAACCAGGCCTCACAGCTCCCTAGATAGGACATAGGCAATGAGAGAAACAAATCGTGGTTATGCTGTACCGAGGGCAGAAGTCCACACACCCATTAATCAGTAGTGTTAGCGACACTGTGTGTCTGATGAAGCATTTCAACGAAGACGTTTTTAGCATAGGTCTGGCGATGTCATTCTTTGTGGGGTGCTAAAGTGTACAGCAAATGCTCAGAGGGGGCAACAGTGGTCGGTAGGAAATCTTGCAACGGGTACTTATGTTCCAGATATACAAATAAACCCATAAACACAGCTATAATGACAGTTATAACCACTACAAATGCTACTTTGACCCTTGTGGTCCATGTGGAAAACATTGGCTCATAAAACGGTATATAGCGTGGGGCAATTGGAATTTCTTCTTCTAGAACAATGGGGCCAAAGGGGTACATTCCTAGCTAAAAGTGAAAAAATAAACTCGGGCCTAGCAGTCCGTCCTGCCAGAGGGTTCTTCTCCCTGTGTCCGTCAGAGTCTCACAGGCAGACTCCTATCATTCCCAAGAGAACCGAAGTTTGGTGGTCAGAATTATTCCGTGGTACAACCTGGCCTTTTGCTGACGTTAGTCTTTCTTTCTGAACAGAGCACAGTGATCAAAGTTCCAGCTCTCAACGAGTTCAGTCCAGTGTCTCGCTAAGCACCTCAGACCAGCAAGCTAGCAAGCCCTATCTATGCAATCGAGTCTCTCCTTATCTCCTGATGTTGGGGTCTGAGGCACCGTTTTTCTGTTTTCTTGACCACAGGTTGTATCGCACATTACCCGGCACTTCCTGATCAGGGAATAGTACACCAGGTACTTTTTGCACATGAGAATTTTCGTTTGCCGGGGTACTGAGAACAGGATTCAAAGCGCTTGCAGATTCACTCCCTCCTCTAGCCTTGTTTCGATCTCACAGGCGTCAGAAAAGGGTACAAATGCAGCAGCTCTCTCACTTTCCTGCGTCAGAATTCCCCCTGAGCATTGCTGATCATAGGGAAGTGGAAACGGCAGCCTCTTCAGATGGGAGACATGGATCCAATGCTTTCTCCCATCCACTTTAACTGCCGTCCGGGTAGCCAGGAGGATCTTCCGGGGCTCGGACCACCTTGGAGCCAGGCTGGTGTCTCGCTCAAATTTCTTCACCAGTACCCACTGGCCGGGTTGTAGCCGATGTCCGGGGCCCTCTGGCAGCGGCTGCAGTACGGAGGCTACCTGCTGATGAACAGAACGAAGGTCTTTAGTCAAAGCATAGAGGTAATCAATCAACATCGGATATTCAATATCAGAAAAGGACCATGGCCTGGGTACCCCCCATACATTAGCTGGCCTACCGAAGATAATCTCATATGGAGAAAGGCCAGATCGGGAATGTGGGGTAACACGTAGTGATATAAGGGCTAGAGGCAGGGTGTCAGGCCATTTCAATCCTGTGCTTTCCTGTATCTTGGCCATCTTGAGTTTGAGAATACCGTTATATTTTTCCACGAGCCCTGCTGATTGTGGATGCCGGGCAGCGTGGAACTTTTGCTTAATCTGTAGGCCCTCACAGATATGTTTAACGAGGTCCCCATGGAAGTGCCCCCCGTTGTCCAACCAGATCAAGCGGGGCAAACCGAAGCGGGGCACAAACTCTTTGAGAAGGGCTTTAGCTGTGGCCATGGCAGTATTTTCTTTAGTGGGATAGGCCTCAACCCATTTGCTAAAAGCACAAACTACCACCAAAATGTATTTCAATTTGTTGACACGCTCCATATGAATGTAGTCCATTTGGAGTACTTCAAAAGGCAGCGTCGGGGGTGCAAAATTCCCACTCAAGACATTCTCTCCCTTCCCCGGATTGTGTTGCAAACAAACCATAGAGTACTGGACCAACCGGACCACCGTCCTTTGAATATTAGGGCTGTTCCAAACTGGATCCAGAAGCCCACAGATACCTTTCGCTCCTATGTGTGCAGGACCGTGCGCCATAGTCACAACGGCCTGTACTAGTGCATTGGGCAGCAACCATCTTTGCTTTTCTGTCAGATCAACCCAACAATTATTCTCATCCAGTCTTCCTACCTCCTTTTCCCATCTCTCTAATTCTGCTGGTGTAGCCTCCTTCTGTAATACTCTCACACTTTCCATGGTATTATCGAACAATTCAGATTCCTCCACCCACCTTGCGGAAGAGTTCACAAACATCGTTGACATTGGGGACTGTGCTGTCTGTTTGGCCACCTGATCTGCGAAGTCATTTCCTTCCCCCACCTCATCCACTATTGTTTTGTGCGCACTGCATTTAATGATGGCTAGTTTCTTGGGCAAGATGAGGGCGTCTAACAGTCACAACACCAAGGGGCCGTTTTGTATCTTCTGACCATGGGAAGTAAGAAAACCCCGCTCCCTCCACAGCCGTCCAAAGCTATGGGCCACACCAAAGGCGTATTGGCTGTCTGTGTATATGTTGACTTCAAGTCCCTCACTCAGCTCACAGGCTCGCAATAAGGCCATAAGTTAAGCAGCATGGGCTGACCGGTGAGGGACTCGGAATGTTTCGACCACTGTCTTCAAAGTCGTAATTGCATATGCAGCTGCTGTTGTTCCATCTGCTAGTTTATAACAGGACCCATCTACATATAACTCCCCTTAGGGTTCAGCTAGAGGAGTGTCTGTCAAGTCGATCCTGCCCTTAGTTTCTTCTTCAGTGCGATAAATGCAATCATGTATGTCATCAGTAAGTTCACTCGTAGGGAGTGGTAACAGTGTGGCAGGATTCAGTGTTGCACATCGGGTGATCGTGATATGTGGTGCAAACAATGTAAGTTCATATCCAGTGAGGCATGCACTTGTAATATGCTGTGTTTTCGTTTTGTTCAGTAATGTGTCCACAGCATGCGGCACCATCACTGTTAGATTGGAATTTAGGACGAGTCCTTCCGACTGCCGGATTGCCACCGCAACAGCTGCTGTGACCCTCAGACAGCTAGGAAGTGCTCTTGCGACATTATCCAATGTGGCTGACAGATAAGCGCAAGGTCTTTGCTTACCACCAAATTCCTGCATTAACACCGAAAGTGAGCAACCGTCGACCTCATGCACGTATAGTACAAAAGGTTTACAGTAGTCAGGAGTGCCCAAGACAGGAGCGGAACATAGAGCAGTTTTCAAAGAGTCAAAAGAGTGCTGGCATTCATCCGTCCAGGGGAGGGGTTCATGCACGTCTTTAGTAGTCAGATGCAACAGAGGTTTAGCAAGAAGGGAAAACTTAGGTATCCATTGGCGACAGTAAGAAGTTATGCCAAGAAAAGCACGAACTTCGTGTTGCGTGCAAGGAACAGACATTTTAGCAATAGTAGTAATACGTTCAGGTGTTAGTCATCTTCCCTCCTTCGATAGTAGATGACCAAGGTAGGTCACCTCCTGTCGACAGTATTGAAATTTTGACAAAGATACCTTGTTCCCCTTAGCAGCCAAATGGGGCAGTAGTTTAACAGTCGCAGTTCTGCAACCTTCTTCTGTGTCCGAGGCAATCAGTAAGTCATCTACGTATTGCAAAAGGACATTGCCCTCCGGCAAGTCCAGATCATCCAATAAAGCCTTAAGGGCTTGGCTATATATGCTCGGGCTTTCGGTATAGCCTTGGAGTGCGTGACAGAAGCGGAAGCTGCATCCAGATAACGAGAATCCGAAGATCTGCCTGCTATCAGGGTGAATGGGAATACTGAAGAAGGCGTTCTTCGGATCAATGACTGAAAAGTACTGGGCAGTCGGTGGAATCATGGTAAGGATCGTGGTGATGTCTGTTACCACGGGATACTGTGGTACCACAATTTTATTGGCAGCTCTAAGGTCAATCACAAAACGATAAGCAGCATCCTGACCCGGTTCACCAGAATCAGAACTTCTTTTCAAAATCGGAAGAATCGGGCTATTACAAACGTTAGCAGCTGTTTCCTCCACTACTCCCTTGTTTATCAAATCTTGAATAATCGACAGCAAAGCCCGTTCCCCTGCAGGTGCTATTTTGTACTGCGGGATGCGCGGCATTTTCGCACCTTGTTTCAGCGTAATATGCACCGGGGGGATATCTAGCATACCCACATCGGCATCTCCCGTAGCCCAAAGCGTGGCTGGGATGCCATCAAACTCCGGGGGGAGAGGTTCATTTTTGGCAAAGCACTGTTTCATGTGTTCAGTGCAGGGTCGAATTGTCAAATAGACCCCGTCAGCAGAGCAATGTATTGTCGCGTTTAATTTCTTCAACATATCTAAACCCAACAAGTTCTCTCCACAGTGTGAGGTCAGTAAAAGAGGAGTGTCAATAGTGGCGGGACCGATCGAGAAGGGGAGAGGTCTGGAGATGGGACTGACAACTGGGACTCCCGAGAATCCCACTGAGACATTATTTTGCCCGGACAAAGCCGCCCCTGGAACCAATGATCGAGCAACAGAACTATTCATTGCTCCCGTGTCAATTAGGAAATTCTCAGAAGTCCCCATCACTTCCCCTTTTACATAGGGTCCCTTTTGATTGACCGGGATCGACACTTGGCCCCTACTCTGTCCCTGGCTGTCCTATGCTTGTACATATGTATCCTGATATTCATATTCATAATCATCGTGATAGTACTGTTTGCTCTGATTATTATTGAAATGATTACGCTCAGACTTGCCTGATCTTTCTTCTCTGCGCATATCACTCCGTTCGGGGCCTCCCCGTCCACGTCCTCGCCCTCGGACTGCTCCGTTTTGGGCAAGCAACAACGGACACTGTGCTTTCCAGTGCCCCTCCTCTCTACAATAGGAGCACTGGTTCAAACCCACAGTCGGAGCCACGCCCGTGCCTCGGCCTGTACCCGCCCCTCTGGACATGGGTCCTCTAGCTCCTCTTCCCCCTCCTTGTTCCCGGACTACCTGCTGTAACAATACTCGTGTTTTAAGGTCCTTGGTCTTCTTTTCCACTTTCTCCTTACATTCATTTTCTCTATGTTCATAGTACTGGGCCATGCTTAAAATTACAGAAGGGGTAGAGGTAGTCCAAGTACTTTCTGCTGCTTGTAAATGTGCAGAAATTTCCGGAGCCAAGTTTGTAACAAACCTATTCACGAACAGCCTAATTCCACCTTCCGTAGCTAAATCCTGCCCACTGAAGTCAAGGAAAACTCCTTCAAATCTAGTGAAGAAATCAGACACACTCTCATCCTTTTTCTGCCGGCAAGGGGTTAGCTTGTCCCAGTCAACCTTACGCGGAGGTTTCAAAGTGTGCCTAAAGGCAATAATTTTTGCAGGCAGGGTTGTAATTTCATTCCTAGGCTTGTCTCCTGGTTTGCGATCTCGATCCCATCCTCGTAACTCGTCCCACGTCCCGCCCAGTTCAGCATGATCAGAGTCATGCACCTGCCGCCATATATCAACGGGCACAAGCAATCCAAAGAATAGCTCGACATCTGCTAATGTCATTACGGCAGAGGCCGCGGCTTCGGTCAGTTCCTTGTAATAGGCAGTAGGGTTCTTTCGGGGGTCAGGCAGTTGGGATTTCAGAGAAAGGACCTCACTCCTTTTCCATGGAGGGTACACCCATTGCTCTTGGAATCGGGCGTCTATTTGTTGCCGAGAAATGACTTGGTTATCATCACGCAGTTCAGGAACTTCGGGATGATAAATGGGATGGACTTCTCGCATAGGGTGCTGCGTGGTCCACTGAGTCAGTGGGTGTTCTGAAGTCCACTGAGGGCTTTTTAAGAACAATCTCCCCCGATACTGGACCAAGGTGACTATATTTTTATACACCTCTTGTGGGGCCAAATTAAATCTATAAGTCCAGTCTCGAATCTCATACAAAATTTGAGGAGAGCTCCCGTTATTGAAGCTGACCTCCCAAGACCAAATAAGGGAATTAGACATTTGGAATATCACATGTTGTTGCATGACCGGCTCTAAATCTTTTACTGTACTCCATATGTCTTCCACTGTATATGCATCATTCCTTATCCATTGGACAGCCTGATCTGCTAACACTTCCTTCTCACCATATGCCACAGATGATCTAGTGAACAGTCGTTTACCATCCAACCCTCCGGATGCCCCTCTCGGGGTCTGATCCGCCATACCGGGCGTTGTGCTGGCCGAATGAGAGACCCCCAGGGGACTCGGGATGCTCAATTGTACGTGAGGGGAGTGTAGGGCCTGTCTTGAATCGGGGACAAGGGTAACCAGGTCCCCAGTGGAGGTGAATGGGATGCCGGCGTCCTTTCTAGGGCCGGCAGAGCCTCGTTCCTCTGGCGTGGATGCTTGGGGTGCAGCCGCCGTTTGAACAGGGACCGCAGGATATACACGCTGCGGGGCATATGGTGGAGGAGGTCTTTTGTCTAGAAGGTCCTCAATCTCATCCTCAGCTTCATTTCGCGTTACATAGCTTTTATCAACGTGCAGCCTAAATTGTCTATCTTCTTTTTCAATGTTCTTTTCTGTTCTATTCTTGTCATGCGCAATAGCTTTCTGCGTTATAGTCTGCCCTTGCTGTATCTTGAGGAGTTTCTCTGACCGAATACGCCTTCTCTTAGCCTCTTTCTGCCATTTGTTAAGAGTGTCGAACATGGCCTGTCGGCTGCGTTTAACGAAGAGGCGTTCTTGTAAATACTGAATCTTTTTCTCATCAAAAGATCCAGTTTTCGGCCACTGTAATTCAACATTATCCTTGGTATATTTGTGCCACAAGGAATTAAAAAGAAGGGGGCCAATACTGTGCTTGCAATACATATCATGGCTGGATGTTCCCTCTGGAGGGGCTGGCTGACTTTCGTCTAACCTCACGCTTTCACGATGGATACAACCAAAGCATAATTTGCTAAAGCAGGGCATTTTCCGCTTCCCTATTCTATTTACGCTGAAAAGGAATCGAGTGTTATTCACAAAATACAGAATCAAGTATCATTAATCACAGTTCTCTCATTCACATGGCCATGTATTCATTCAAAGTCATACTTGCGTTGCAAAATAATCCTTCAACTTGACATAAAACGACAACACCAAACTTTTCGTATACCACAAGACAGATAAAACAAGGAACAAGAATGCCAATGTTGCAGAAAGGTGGAGCCCGTAGAATCCCACCTATGGAGAACTCTTTCAAATATCCAAAGTTGCAAAGAACATCTTCCGATAACAGTCTTATCCTTAGACTGCCTGGAGATAGTCTACACAGGTTTCTAAACAACAGACCAACCTACGGGCCATCCAACAGCATTCATGGTTCACCTCCCAGACTATGCTGGCTAAGCCCGCTTTTTCAAGCGCCGCTCCAGATCTGTCCGAGCGCTACCCAATCTCAACTGTCGGCGTTCCCGAGAACAATCCGGCCGAGTGAGAACCGCAGTCCCCACGAAAGGCGTATAGTCACTATCTCCAGTTTTCCACACAAATCAAACCAGAGGCATCTGCACGTGCAATTTCAACGTTGCCCCGTCAGACCCTCTATTCAGAGTATCTCCGTGACCACAGGTCATCAAATGCCAAGTACCAAGTCCAGAATCCAACACAAAATAGGACAAAACACTCACCGGGTGCACACAGGTCTGATTGCACGTTCTCCACTGCCAACTCTTGCTAAGGCCAACGTGGCTGGTTCTCGGGTCACACCCGAAGGACTCCGGCGTGGGGCCACTAGCAGCTGAGGTCCTCGCAATCGGGAGGGTAAAGCAAAACCCCAAATTCTCGTTGGTTTATTCTGCAACCCCCCCCCCCCCGATTTGGAGCACCCCTTTCAATGTCCCGATTATTTTCTGAAATACAGAGGGATGACCCCAACGCGGAGTCCCGGCGGAGTCGCCAACTGAAGTACCGAAAATTATTTACCACCTCCCAATTATAGTTATATTCACAACCAATCCCATTCCCATTACCAATAATTAGTCAGTTCGCAGTGTAGAAGGTCCAAGCATTTATTAGACAAACAAACTCTGCCAGAGGAGCTCCTTGCGACCTAACCCCACGAGGTCCGCCAAGAAGACTGCTGGCACACTGTCAGGACATCACATATATACAGTTGCATTTGCGAAATCATGGCCCAACATGGAAAAGTACAAGCTGGTACAGTTTGGTACAGAAAGGAAAGGCCATATATGGCACACAAAGCTCTCTTTGGTTTAGCTCATCCCGGATTGGCAAGGTCGAACGGGTGACTCCCTTCTGCCAGCTTTGAGACAGCCCGCCCCGCACCCTCCTGAAATGTGCTTATCGGGCCTTCTCCTGCTACCTACAACCTTGACAGGCCTAACGAGCTGAAACAGCAATTCTGCAACAGTTGGGTTATTTCTCAGGAGAACGCTTTAGCAAAAAGGAATGGATGGGGTTTGTTAATGCAGGGCTTCGAACCAGGCCACAAAATGGCGCCGGTCAGGCCAAGGAAGTGTAAAATGCAAAGAGTGGTGCAAGCTAGAGTTCTAAAACATGTAGAGCGGATTTATGCTAATGTTTGCGTGCATATGTTAAAACATTTAGATACATCATGCTAATATTGAAATATCGATTATAGATACGATACAGTCGAAAATCGATGCCAGTTCCTCAAAATCACGCCTCGCCCCCCGGAACTAAGATTTTGATTGGGTCTGGAAGAGTCGTCTTCAAGCCCCAGTCACGATTACTCATGAGCTCTCCCTTCACTGTTGAATGTTGCATTTTAAACATTCATATTCACAATTGCCTCAAAAACCTTCTTGCTTTCTCACTAAGCGGTCTATTTATATTTGTGATAAAATTCACCACTTTCCAATCTTCAAAATGTTCTCAGTGGAGATTCCCCTCCAAACCTACCTTATTCCCTGTGCTTAAATTGAGCCAAAGGTTTCGGGTGCTAGACTGGACTAAATTGTCAACACCAGCACCTATGACAGACTGTCACTTGCTGGCGCTGTTTGTCTGATTTAGAGATAAGCACAACTATTAATTATTAATTTAATATAGGTTAAAAATGTCTAATACCTGCCCCCCACGCCCCAAACCTTTCTTATAATAGTTGGGAGGCTGGAATAATCTGAATTGTCACAAATGTAGGATTGTGAGGGTTTGTTGTTGTGTTGGTTCGGTCATTGGCAGTGCTGGCAGGAGCAATGTGTGGTGCAAGCAGTAGTGGCCTCTTGACGAGGGCCCTGGCACGTACTTTTTTCTTGCAGATTAAGTAGTGATTATATCATTCGAGCTCGCTCGCTTTGCTCACTACGTAAAACTCAGTCTCACCTTTTACGCCCCACCTCTTTGAAATTTCACCAGCTGTCACAGCTGTAGTGGGATAGTGAGCAAAAACACTATGGAGAATAAAGTGGTCTAAAGTTGTTACCAGTGAATGATTGATATTCGTTCTTCTTGGTTTCATGTGTCACAAAATTATCCAGACTCATTTAATATAGTTACTGCTCCAAATAAAATCTGGTAATTTTTCTGTAGCAATAATAATCACCTTTTACCGGTTTAGCCCCTCAAAACGGGTCCATTAAATGCAGATCTCAGTTCTTCTTTTTTTCCCATCAAAATCAACATGTTCCTGTACTTACGGAGGCTCTCCCATGGTATGAATTGACTGGATTGATCAGGTTATGCACACGAGGTAAATTTCAGGAGTGCAGACTTTATTGCATCTAATAATTACCGACTGTAGTATACTTTGTCCAACTCATTGTTTCCATCCCTTCTCTAAAAGGGATTTTCACAGCGATTAAAATTACCTGACGCTATTCTAATCCAGATAAACCAAAACCGGTTTGGCGTTGCGTCAGTTCCTGTTCAGTAGGGACCTGGGCTGCCAGTTCTGGCTGGTCTGTTCCTATTTTTGCAGGACCAATCCTGATTTGCACATAGCTGGTTCTTATTTAAGGTGGTGTAATGGGTAAAAATAGACGGAAATGTAGCCTGAGTATTACGATATCCCAAAAAACATGGGTTCAGACGGGGTGGGGGGTGGGGGATTAGAAGCAGCAACAAGTTCTGAATTTCAACGAACAGATAAATTGTCAATGTAATATAAAATTGGTAAACCCACAATAGAAAAGAATTTGAACCGATACAAAAGGCGCCGATTTCAGCAAATGTCAAATTGTTTTATTTATTTTTTTGTCTTCCCTTTTAAAACAGAGAGTAAATGCAGGTTTTTCATTCATTTTTCATTTTAATGATTTTATGTTATATTCTCTTTGCAAATTTTGTAAAGGTTTTAATTAACTAAATACAATAAAATATTTACTTACTTACTGAACCGTATAAAGACCACACAAATTCAAAATTATAAACATTTATGGTGTATTACAGTCAGTTCAAAAGTAAAATATTATAATGGCGCTTTATGGTTACTGTGACGGTGCCGTGACAATTGTGATAAATGAGGTGCTAGCCATTTTGTATACAAACAAAAAGAAGATATTTCAAAACGCACAATAGGCTGTTCACATCGCCCACTATTATATCCAATAACTCTGTGTGCAACACAGAACTGTACTGGTTGTGTACAGTATAGAATACTAAAGAACATTGTTGTCCATATTGCAGAAGATTGTCAATCTTTCGAACCCAATAGTGCATTTAACCAGGGCATCATCGGGACATTGTCAGAAGACACTTAAATAGGCAACCTAAACCCGACCATATGTAAAACTACAGGGTATCGAAGCCAAGTGGCATGTAGGGTGGGGTCAGTGTAACTGATCCAGGGACACCTGAGCTAGAAATATGTTCAATAAGGCATCAACCAGTCCCAAGCAACTCAATGGAATGATTGGAAAAAAACTGCAATCAGTTATCCATAAAAAAATCGGAAGCAGAAAAAGAAAATATCCAGAGCAGGGAGTTGTATCTGGCATGCAGCAAACACCAATTATACGCCTGGAAAACAAAACATAGAGCAGCATGGTGAATTAATCCCACATCAGTCAGGGAAAGCAGTAACCAAGGGCCGGGGAAATAGTGAGTAGGAACAATTACGGGCCATACTAACTAAACTACACACACAAATAGATGGATCACACAATCCCTTTCCATAGCAGGCAGGCTAGCTATCATAAAATGACAACTATGCCTGACTCATTTATCTTTTTATGAATATACTGATTCGTCTGACGCAGACCTTTTTCAAAGCCTTGAAATCTGAACTCAGTAGACTGATTTGGGCTGAGGGGAACAAGTTCAGCCTCACACGCTCCCACTAGCTAAAGGAAGCATGGCAGTACTGGACCTCGAACACTATGTCTTATCCGCACAGGATTTCTTTGCTATCCATTGGTACTTTCCCCCAACCACTCACATCACATATGATTTCTGTATGGCACCAGGCAAACTAGTTTCTTGTTTGTTTACCTGACTACCTTATCCAGATTCTGTAGAGACTGTGGTTACCACCAACAGGGCTTGGCATTGAGTGTGCTCTGTGTCGGGGTGTAGATACCATATCCTCCAAATATCCCACTTTTTGACCATCCAGATATCCCCATAACTTCAGAAAGGGCTGTTAAGGAATCCCTTATTAAACATGGTATAACTACAATAGGACATATGTTTGTAGAAGGCACCTTTGTAACTCTAGATAAGTTTAAAAATAGAGGGAATACTACTATAAAGATGATGTTCACGTATATCAGATCCCACAACGCAATGCAATCTTACTTTACAGGGTTTCCCAGGAACCCAAATAGTTTATCCCTCTCATTAAATTCCTGAATGTTGCATACTCAAGGGGCTGGGCATCACAGATCTATAAGTTGACAACTGGTGATTGTCCATTAGTTTGCATTCCAGCTATGGCACTATGGGGAAAAGACTTTGGAGAGTTATGGGATGCACGTAAATGGTCCTACTGTTGTTCCCTGCTTCAAACTATGAAGTATGAACAGAAACTCCCACGCTTTAAATGTATCCATAGATTATACCTTAGGCCTGCCAAACTACACAAATTTGACAGTTCTAGACTTCACAAGTGCCCCCCCTGACATGATCCCCAAGCGGATTCCTACATATTGCAAAGATGTGAAGACATACTTTTTTGGCACACTATACTAAATATATATCCAGGGCTCTTGAATATGAGATAGCACACATGGCAGAAGGGACGGTATTGAAATTTGCTGCCAGAGTACCAAGGCCTATAAGACGCCTCGCTGCAATACTGGTATTATATTGCTAAGAGAGCGATAGCTTTGCATTGCATGTAAGGCTCCATACCTACATTAGATAGCCTTGTCAGGAGTGTTTCAGTCTGTAATATCAATGCTTAAACATTCACCAATTAACCACTTGTAAAATCTAGGCCTATATATGGACACCACTTTTGAAGTTCTTAGAATTCCAACATGGTGAGCACCTGAATACCCATCATGAAATGAAACTGTCTAATATACCTTCTGTCACTGTGAATAGAGTCGGAGAGTGCATCCAGCGGGACGCGACTCTAGACTAAACAGTCCTCACTAGGCCCAGTACATATATATATTTGTTTATTTTTATTTTTAGGGAGGATGGGCTCTGATTGCAATATTCGTACGCATACATGTTGCGATATCACAAACATTGTTGCCATACTTTGCAAAAGTGATGGAACCTTGAATGTTTTACGTATATTGAAAGTACAAAGTGAAATGAGAACTTCTTTAAAAAGCCACCTGCTACAAATATATTTGCATATCTAACAACCGTCTGGTCTTCATTAGGAGATTGTTAGGTCACTTGCAATCATATCATGAATGTTATGGCTAGTTTATATGTGAATACCTCAAATTTAGAATTAAAAGATGAATAAAATGAGAAATAGCTCTTGGTTGCACATGCTTTTTCATATTTATGGGTGCAAAGTTCACACCAGACCTTTGCTGGCGCTCACTGGTGTTTATTTCATGTAAATTGAATTAATATTACTGCATTTTCTATGAAAGAATACCACTTTTCCCTAGGTACAAAAATTGGGTTTAATGTATGGAACTTAATTACTGTACAGTTAGCATGGTTTTGTTTTCACCAGCATCATTAACATAAAAGCACAAAAGACAATACATAAAATACAATATAAATATATAAAAAATACACAAACAGGTGCAAAACATATAAAATACACCAAGTTGGGGAGGAGCTAAGCCGACGACCAAGATGGTCGTTTAGAGCCTCGGCTCCGCCGGCCTCCGCTCCCAGACATCACATCCTGATGAATATTCTTTAAGCTGTACTCACCCCCTGCTTCGGGAGTGCAAGCGGTGCACCTACCTTCTTCCCCGGATCGCCTCCGTAGCTTTGGACCGGAGTGGCGGTGTTCGGAAGTTTGGGGCCTGGTCCGAAGATGAGCCAGGGCCTTGCGTGAATGAAGCGGCCGACCTCCAGTGTCACAACATCGGGAGCCGCGAAGTGAGTCATCCCGACCGGAGGAGTGAGCTGATATCCCACTGTCCCCGCCTGGGATCGAGGTGTGTGAGGCGAAACACGAGCGACGGAGACCTTTTGCCCGGCCTTGGTTGGCAATCGCGGGATTGTGGGGAGCTGCAGCCGGCCGCATCTGCAGGTGTGCTCGCGGTGAGTGGCGGAGAGCGCGGACGGAGGAGTTCCCTTTTGCCCAGCACCTTGAAGTAACTGCGGGGATTGGAGTGGCTGCCTTTTGCCCCCGCTGCCTGGAAAATATTAAATTAGGCGGAGGAGCGCTGGCGGTGACTGCCGTCTGCCTGCTTCATTAACATAATCAGCGGAACAGTGAGGCACCATAGCTGCATTGTGCCACACACGCAGGGACCGGTGTGATTGGGGTTACCACTCCCCTGGACACAGATTCATACAAAGTGTGCGTGGCCCCCGGGAGGATTGGTGCTTTTGGGCTGAATTGCGGACCTCTCTGGAATTCATGGCTAGACCAGCTCTCAGTATTAAACACCATTGCCTCCTACTGTCCTAAGGGTGGTTGAGAACTGGTGTTCTGTGTAGGGAGTAGGGACCAGTGACCAGTGGAGTATGAGAGGTGTTTTGGAGGCCCATTGGCCGCTGGTTCTGCCCGGGCTGATCGCAGACAGCTGTTCAGTGTGACGTATACGATCGACCCCTGAACACTTGGATATATGCCAAAGGCCCTCTTGGGAAATTGTTCATTCCGGATCTGGTTATAATTTGCGACGAAATGTCGGCAAAACCGGAGTCGGAAAAGTCCCTACCGCTCTTTTCCAAGGGATCCAGATCTATCCAATCAAATAGACTGGATCGGTATACCGTCTCTAAAGGATCCCTGGGGGAAGTAAAGAAGACGGCATCGATGGGTGAGGGGGTACTAACAGACCCTATTGAACCAACGCTAACGGATCTAATAGCAGCCATTAATGGGGTGCAAGCAACATTGGGCCTGAAGTTGGAAGCCCTTGATGCCAAACTAGACACTGTCACAATCGAGATGGGGCTAATCCGGACAGACCTCGCGAAGACCAACGAGAAGGTCAAATCACTAGAACTTAAGTCTAATAGCCTGATTGACGATGTGAGTCAATTGCAACGAGAGGTGCAAGACCTCAAGACCTCAAGAGGTCTCACTGATCGCAAGCTGGATGAATACGAAGGAAGGGTCAGACGCAATACCGTCCGCATTCTTGAAGTACCCGAGAAAACAGAAGGCCAAACTCCGGATTTGTTTGTCGAATCTCTGATCCTTAACCATCTCAAACCTAAAGGCCTCAGTAGGCTCTTCACAGTGGAACGAGCGCATAGAATCCCGGGGGGCAGACCGGGGCCAGGGGTGCCCTCTCGTCCGATGATCGCAAGGGTCCTGAATTTTCGGGATAGGGATGTTATTCTACAAACTGCACGAAATGGACCCCCCTTGAAGTATGAAAACGCAACCCTTTCCTTTTTCCCAGACTTTACCCAGTTGGTCCAGAAACAGCGTCAGAACTTTCTATCAGTAAAGAAAAAACTGAGAGATAAAGGACTAAAATATGCTATGATGTGCCCGGCCCGACTCTGAGTGGAACTTAAGGGGAAAGCCTGTTTTTTTGACAATCCTGAAGTGGCGGCGGATTGGTTGGATAGTGTGACTACTACGGACATGGAGGACCAGGACCAGGGCCGGTTGGAGGAACAGTAAAAATGTAAAATGGGGACAGTGGGTTTATATTTTCTTATGTTGTGATCCGGGGATGGAGTGGATGTGTAAAGTTCTCTCTAGATATGCTATGTCCGCATAGGTGCTGCAATACATGGACCTGAAATGGGGTGGCAGCGACGAAGTGCGGGAGCGGGGTAAGGTGGCGGGCGAGTGTAGGCCCTCCTCTCTTTTCTACTTCAAGTTAGTTGTAGATTAGTATTTGGGTGTGAGGGGCGACAGGCACACTTCTAGTTGGGGATGCGCATAAGCGATATGCAGGGGTGCAGGGTGGGGGATGGGGGAGAAGAGTTGAAGAGGTTTTTGTATTATTGTATGACACATTATTAGCATTTGGTTTAATTTTTTTTATGTTGTGTGTTACCGATGGCATCAATATATTGGATTTGATTAGCATGCAGCAGACACCAGAGTATCCTGTAATGTGGAAGGACAAACTTTCAGTTTTTGGTTTCATTTTTGTCTAATTGATTGTCACATTATTGCCGATTCATTTTTGTATTTCAATGTTTGGGTTTATAGTTAACGGCATCAATGTATTGTATTTGATTAGCCTGCAGCAGTTACAAGAGGAACATTTGTTTTTTTCTTACGACAATGGGGGGTAGTGAACTCAAGGTTTTAAGTTGGAACGTGAATGGGTTGGGGGATAAAATAAAACGCAGTGTGGTGCTTCAGTATCTTAAACGTCGAGCACCGGACGTGGTCTTGCTGCAGGAAATGCACTTAGTTGGAAACTCCTGTATGGCAATGCATAGAATGGGCTATAAGATGGTCACTCATGCAAGGTTCACGTCGGGCTCTAGGGGGTTTGGTGTCCTGGTTCGGCGGGCACTCCCATTGGCTATAGACACTGTGTCGGAAGACGACAGAGGCAGATACATTGGGATCTCTTGTCGCTGGGAGGGACATGTACTTACTCTGGTATCGGCCTATGTCCCCCCTGGTTTGCAGTCTGCCTCATTTTTTTGATCTGGGGAAAATGTTGTTGGAATTGCTAGAAGGACTGTTGATCCTGGGGGGAGATTTTAATGCTGGTGTTTCGGGGCTCTTAGATATCCATCCCCCCGAGAGATGAGACATGCCCAGAAGTGGATGCTGGATTTCCTAGATGCCATGGGTTTTGTAGATGGTTGGCGATTATACCACCCAGATAGGAAACAGTAAACATTTCACTCAGGAGCACACTGTAGCCTTTCCAGACTGGATTATTGCTTGGTCCCGGCGGCTCAGGCATCTTACATAACTGAGGCGGTTCACCTTGCTAGGGGGATCTCCGATCACTCTCCACTTTGGATCAGGTTTTGTTTCGACCCAAATTCTGCTGGTAGGATAGCTCCTATTAATCCCTGGTATATGCGAAATCCCAAACTTCGAAAAGATCTCATAAAAGCTTTGGATGACTACTTCACAAACAATGAGGGATCGGTGTCTTCATCGATGTCTCTCTTGGAAGCCTTTAAAACGGTCATTAGGGGTCAAGCCTTATCATTCATAGCTGAAATCAAAAAGGAGCGAAATAAGGAAATTGTGTAGGCTGAAATAGAGATTAGTAGACTTGAGGAGGAGTTGGAGAAGGGGGTGACACAGGCTAACTTACATATCCTGAGCCTTAAGCAGCGTGACTATAAATCGTTGGTCACTGATATGGCTAAGACACTTGGAAGGGAGCAGCAGGGTAGGATCTACAATCTAGGGGATAAGGCAGGGAAACTTATTGCATGGCTAGACAAGAGGGAAGGCGCCAGTCGCATTGTTCCAGAACTTATTTCGGAGGGAGGAGAATTGATTACTGACCCCCAGAATATAGTTGACACCTTTGCTGAATATTTTCAGTCGGTCTACTCCTCGATCTCAGATAGACCTGAGGAAGACTCCCGTTTATTTCTCCGAGATATATGACTCCCCTGTTTGTCCAAGGAAGACGGTGACAATATGAATAGTGAGCTCACAGTGGATGAGATTGCCCAAGCTATCCATACTTTGAACTCGGGTAAGGCGTTAGGACCCAATGGGCTCCCGATCGAGCTTTACAAGCTCAGACCGGACAAGTTGGCTACGCACCTAAAGTGTATGTTTGACGAAGCCCGTGAAAAGGGAGTGTTGCCTAGAGATCAGAGAGTGGCGTCGGTAGTGGTAATTCATAAAGAAGGCAAACCGAAAAATAGATATGCTTCTTACCGGCCTATTTCCTTATTAAATTCTGAACCTAAAATATTGGCTAAGCTTCTCACAAACAGGCTAGTAAAAGTAATTGGTGGTCTTCTTCACCCGGACCAATCAGGTTTTATTCCCCATAGGAATACAGCCCTGAACCTACGTAGATTGCATGGCGTGATAGCAAGAGCGCATACTCTACAGGAACCGGCCGAGGTCGCCTTGACTTGACGCGACCATGGCCTTTGATACCGTTGAATGGTCCTCCTTGTGGCAGTCTTGGCCAAATTCGGATTCGGCTCTGATTTTATTGGATGGGTGCGTTTGTTGTATGCTGAGCCACTCGCCCAGGTAGTGGTTAATGGCAGGGTCTCTGCACTGTTTCATTTGAGTCGGGGCACCTGGCAGGGTTGCCCCCTCTCCCCTCTTTTCATTGTCACTCGAACCCCTAGCAGCTTGTATTCAATGGGAACCATCGATCTGAGGTATAAGGTGGTCCCCTGATTGGGAAGACAGGATTTCCTTGTATGCAGTCGATATCTTGCTCTATCGGACTGCTCCACGGAAATCCCTTATGGTGGTGTGTGATGTCTTGGCCTCCTTTGGTAAAAATTCTGGTCTTTCCATTAACTGGGGGAAGTCTTTGTTATATGTTCTCAGAGGAGAAACTCCGGTCCCTCCTAACAATTGCCTTATTCAGATTACTACGACTGGATTCCGGTATTTGGGTATATTTATAACACTCGATAGTGCAGTCAGATTTAGTGAAAATCTCCTACCCCCACTGCAGAGGCTCAAGAGTGACTCAGCACATTGGCGTAAACTTCCGATCTCCTTACTGGGACGAGCAGCCCTCTTTAAAATTATGGCTCTGCCCCGTTTCCTGTATGCTCTCCAAAATACCCCAGATGTTGTGCCCCCAGTTTTTTTTGTGAGATAGTAGGACTACAGCGTAGTCTTTTGTGGGAAGGAAAACCTTGTATTGCGCTAGCCAAGCTGGCACTCCCATGGTTTGACGAAGGTATTGCCCTACCAGATATCAAAAGGTATTATTGGTCTTCCCAACTTGCTGCCATTAACCATGCAACATATGGGTTCGTTATGGATCCTGGGTACGCGATGGACAGGTGGCTTCTTCCGGGGGGCAGTTACAATAGAGCGCTGTACTCGAGGCCAGCAAGGCTGAATTTGACGGGTCCCACCAAACATGCGGTGAAAATCTGGCATGATGCTACGAGTTCTTTGGGATGGAAGGGTAAACTGATGCTGGCTACGCCCCTTTTTGACTCCGAAAGGCTAGGTAATCTGTGGAACACAAAGGGCTTTGATAAATGGGAGCTGATAGGAATCTCGACTGTAAAAACGTATGGTGTAAGGGGCGGATTAAATCTTTTGAGGAAATGCAGGGAGAATTTGAACTATCCAGTTCCGAATACTTCCGATGTGCACAGGTCTGTCACTTGTTACAGGCGGCCTTTGCTGTGGATATAGAATTGCCAGAAGCATCTCTCCTTGAGGATAGAATTTTAGACAGTCACCTCCCCGACAAAACGATTTCCCTGATCTATAAAAAATTTATTAACAATAGAGCGGAGCTGCTCGGTGACTTGAGAGATAAATGGATAGGAGACGGAATAGAATTGGATGACGAGGACTGGCAGGCAGCTGTCTCTTCTCCGAAGGTGGTCGCTATTCCTGCCCAGTTGAGACTCATACAATTGAAGATCCTACATAGGGTTTATATCACAGGCCCCCGGCTGGTTCAGATGGGGTTAGCGATGGAGGGATTGTGTAGACGCAAATGTGGTCTTTTAGGTACATTCTCGCACATTATCTGGGAGTGTCGAGAGATTGCCCAATATTGGAAGGAAATCCACACCATTATGCACGAAGTTACAGAGGTATCCCTGCAGCCGGAGGCACGTAGATGTCTCCTTAACATATGGGGACCCAATGATCTCACGGCTGCGCAGACAGGTGGGTCACATTTGACAATATGATAGCCAAAAGAAATATTGCCCAAAAGTGGGGCTCAGACATGCTGCCCACCCTTAGAGAATGGGAAAGGGACATGGACTGGAGCATGTTTCGGGAAAAAACAGTGTATGTAGCGAGGGGGTGTCCCCGTAAATGGGCCTTAATCTGGAGCCAGTGGAATGAGCATAGGGGAGAGATTTTTGTACCACCTAGAGATGTTGTTTTTGATGTTCCCTCCATCCCCATGAAGAGTTTTGCTGACTATGTACTGTTGTTCTTCACCCCTCCCCATCTCTTAATGTACTGCTAAATGCTTTGTGAAGTTTTGTAATATGTTTTTACTGATGCCTTGTTTAAATAAAAAGATTTTTTTTAAAAAATCCACCAAGTTAAAAGATATAAAGCCATACACAATAAGACATTATGATAGAATAAAACAGGAAGGATAAAATCATTTTATCCAATAAGTACTTCCACCTTAATCACATCTAAATAACCCAGGGAGTTTAATTTACAGCTTGACTAAAAAAGGAGGAAGCAAACTTATGCCTCACTATTTTCAGCCATCAAACCAGAGGTGGTCATGGACTTAGCTCTTATGACTCAGCCCCATTGAAGATATGAGGCAACAGCACAAACTACCACTTCCCTTGTCTCCATGCATAAAAGTCTGAGCACCTGGAGAAAATGTCCGCCGTCGAGCTGTCTACATAGCGGGATGATCCAGGAACGCCTAGGCCAGGCATAGACCGGCAAAAGAAAAGAAAATGTGAAGTGTCTCTTCTGCCAACTGGCATATCGGACTGATGGTGCTACTAACAGCATTGTTTTAGATTTTTTCTTCCCTCATCGATCTCGAAATGAGGACCTGGATTTATAGTACTGGCAATATACCTCCGGTGCTTAATGCTCTTGCTACAAATATGTGTGTAACCTGATAGTTGCAGGTTTGAACAACCATAAAATATCTTTGAAAGTTAATGTGTGATATGCATGCAGTTGCTTTGTATAATTATATTAATAATTAATGTGTATATTACCCTTAACAGAAACTGGATTACATCTATTATGTAATAAAACATACTAATTGCAACCCATCACGAAGGTGCAAATGTGCAGTAGATTTCAAAACAATGGGTGTTGAAGTTGCCACACTTTGTTCGTTCCATGCTTATATCTGCAGCAGGTGCATAACCCAGTAATCCATTTACCTGAGTAGGAACTTGGTGAGAAGCAAGCTAAACGTGTGTTTCTGTAAAAATGCTGCAACACCTCACTTCTCTGCTGCATTGTATTAGGGCTCGAATACATGACCTACAACTTACACGCAGATCTCTGCAGCGGGCATATTATATTACTTACAATGTGCTTTAAATAGCCATGTATTTTTTCTTGGCTGTATTTAAATCAGATGCATCATATATGTTCGGAAATAATAATTGCTGCTGCCTCCCATTATTCTTCAGATATCAAAACATGTATTTTGTTTAGAAATAAATGCGTTATCTGTTTTCCGAGAGCATGTGAAGCTCAAAGCCTTGCATATGTGTTTACATTTTAACAGTGTGCACATTTGCCTCTCTTCCCTAACCCCAACAGGCAAGGTAGGCGAGTTTCCATCTTCCAGCTGTCTGACTTCTCAATGGTAGTACAGGGTGAAGAATGGCAAAATGCTTTCTAAATCAGGAAACATTAACATATAAAATAAAGCCAACACTTAAAAAATAGGTGTGGCCACAAACGTCCTCTTTTCTTGCTGCTTGGAAGTTAAGTTACTATTGAAACTGTGTGCTTTGCATTTATAATTCTACTACTCTGTACTTAAATCGTATGCCTACTGTAGAGTTTGCCTGTGTTCTGTACTGATTGGCATTTGTTTGGTTCGAATATTTTGTATTGTTTCAGCAGAGTAAGCAGTGTTGCCTTGGCACTAGTGTTCTTCTTTACTAGTTCAGGATACTTTGTTTCCCTGATGAAGGAAGGGGGGGGTTAAAAGATCAAGTCTACCTTGAAGTTGCTTCTTTATAGCCCTTTGTTCCAGAGACAATTTAAACTGTTAATTCGTTTATTTAGCACATGATGTACTGCCGAGGGAGGGAGCCTTTTCTGTAAAGGAGTTTTTACACTGGTACATTTATGGCACATCTCTCCTAAGAAAAGTGGGAGGAGTGCTGGGCCTTTTCAAGCAGTTTTTACGTAGAGGTCGGTATTTGTGGATATAAAGCATTATTTTTCCTAACACAAATGTTTGAATGCTAACTCTTGACATGTGAATAATTTGCTTGATATGTGCAATTGTTTACGTTTTTGAGCAGAGAAATGTGTTTATTTTTTTGTTTATATGTTTTTATTATATTTGTGATTATCCTTAAAAACACAATACTATATGTTGGTAAGGGTTCAACTCCTTGTGGGCTGATGTAATTGACACCAGCAGTGATATGTCTGAAGCTGAAGAGCCGGAGGTTTTACAAAGAATACTGTGAGTTTTTTTGGAGACATCCTTGTTACATCAATATAGAAAATGACTTTTAAAAAAGTGGCCACTGATATTGGCAGCTCACTTACAACTGCCATATCAAAGTTTTGAGCACCAGAACAGCAACAGGATGGAGTAATTCCCTGCAGTCGCAGTGGAAATACCCCTTTTTCCTCCACCAGCTACACCTTGCACAGAAACAGTGCAAGCTTCCCTTCTTCAGGGGATAGGTGCAGAGAGGAAAGCACCACCACATGTTTTGCCCATCACAGGACACATAGAAATCAGGGAGTGCTCGTGCAAGCTTTGCTTCCCCACAGAAAAGGCACAGGAAGGGAGTAGCAAAGCAAGCTTCCTGGCGTACAGAAGGCATGAAGTCAAACTTTCTGTTACCTGCAGAGCTTCTTCAGCAGGACAGATCAATCAATCAGGAAATTTTAAGCACGCTACTCACCAGTGAGAGTCTCAAGGTGCTGGAGGGAGGGGGGGGGGGGGGGGGGGACGGATGCAGCTCCATTCAGTCGAAGAGCCAGGTGCAAGCTTCCATCACTCACAGGACATGTACAGTTAAGGCATCAGTGACATGTAAGTTAGGCAGATTTCTGATGCTTAACTCACTGACCGGAACATATAGGTGGATGAGTGAGTGAATGAACAAGTTCTGACACTGTTCTTAGTCTTAGGTGATGTTCCACGTCAGCATCAACACCACCTTGCTGTTACCAGACGTAGACCTGTTGATTATTTTCATTCCTTTGTTTCACTCTCTGTGCTTAATTTGAAGCGGTGGTTGACGGTGGGGGCAATCAGCATTCATTTTCGGGGCCCGGCACATATTTTTTTACCTCATCTCACATTTCCCAAGAGGAAAAGAGGCAAGAATATTCAAAGTGGAACGACAGGGGAAGAGAGAGACGGAAAAACTGTTACAAAGGGCGAAAGCAAACCCCGGCAAGAGCGAGATACATGGTCCAGAGAGTTTAGTAGTGGATTAAAGTGGCCTGAGTGCTTTTAGGACCACGCAACCTTCAAATTTGGTGCACCGCATCAATTGCACCAGCAGCAGGCTTCTGAGCAGAGAACGGGGCAATGACACTCTTTCATTTACACGCACTGATTGTACTTTGGAGTAGCCCAGCCACATCCTAAGTAACTCCATATTAACTATCCACTCCAGAATGGGTTTCAAGAAGCCCAACGGGAATGGGGGCATTTCCCATATCCAAGGTCTGAGGTAAACCGAGGCTCTCAAATATAGATGTAGTTCATCTATTCCGAGACTTATATAATAGTTTAGAACTTTTGTCATTTTTAGGTCTCGCACCTGCGACGCATCGCGAAGCGATGTCGCAGCGAGACCTATAGTCGGCGAGTCTGCTTTCAAGGAGACAGGAGATGGGGACGCGCAACAATGCCGAATCGGATCAGGTCGCGCGCACGTTCACCATCTCCTGTCTCCCTTGAAAGCCTCATGCACTTCTCGCATACGCACACAGCCACACACCCCCTGCTTTCGTTTCGCACACGCACGCAAACACACGAGCGCACACACAGAGAGACGCACGCACATACACGAGCGCACACACAGAGAGACACATGAACGCACACACACAAGCGCATACAGAGACACACGCACACACACGAGCGCACACACAGAGAGACACACGCACGCACACACATGAGCGCACACACAGAGAGACACACGCACGCACACACATGAGCGCACATACACGCATGCACACACACACACACATGAGCGCACACATACAGAGACACACACCATTCCAGGCCATTGCATGTTTAACCTCACTGCCACTACCGACCAGGACAAACCTATGTTATTCAGGCTAGGCCCCATCCCAAAAAAACCAGTCGGTTCCGAAGGGTCCCATATCCCTAGTCCTCGCTGCACAGGGCTCAGGCAGGCCCAGCCATAGGTCGGCCTGGTAGTGATTCGTGGGTGTGCTGCAGCTTGAAGCCTGTGCACAGTGAGCTATGGGCCTATGTCTAGGCAGGCCTGAAGACCCCGGGGCATTGATGGCTCCGCTGTGTTTCCAAAATTCTTTACAGCACTTTCTGCAGCTCAGGCAGTGACCTATAAAAGTGGGGAGATTTCACTGTGATAGGACGTGGGTTTTCTTTGTTCGCCACACTACCATTGATGTCATTAATAGAGTTTTAGCCAAATGAGCTATTTGTTTGGCCTTGGGTGGTAGAAAATCTCTGTGTTTTATCTCTGCAGGGAGTCTTATGAAGCAGTAAATATAGGTGTTTTACGATTGATAGTGTGGACATGTTGAGAGCATCTTCGTTAGAGCACAGTGTACCTCTTTGAGGGCATCTCACTACATTTCACTGGGGACTTTGATAGATTAAAGAGTCAGAAACTTTGTGACCTAGATATCATGGATGAAATTGCGAGTTGGGAGTGGGGGTGTCTCTGGTTTCAGCATCTAGTCCCAGCGTCACTATGAGGTTGTTTGTGGTTTTGGGGACTTTTAATAAACACATCTGGTTGAGTCGCGATTGTCGGGCCGTCTGTGTTTCAACGTTGTATTGACTATTAGCATTTCACGTGAGAGACTAGAGCTTCGTAGTTAGGGCATGATTTGTGACACTCCGGGGGGGCTGGAGGACACCCTGCAGCTTACCATCTGTAGGGCCATGCAGAGCATATGCCAGGAGGTGATGAGGTTTCATATTTTCTGGAGCACATCTGGACATCTAGAGAGGATGGGGGTTGTGCGAGGAACTCATGATTGTCCTCTGTCCTGTGATGAGTAAATTGATTACATCCTCTAGTTGGTGAAGCAGGATATCTCTAGGGTCCTACACTAGGCAGCACGGCTTCCTGAACTAATTTGCAAGGCTTCCCTTCTACACTGGTTGAAGAGGGCCCTGCAGACAGAGGATGTTGTTGAGTATTTGTTATAATAAAAAAGAATAAAGGAGAAGTAGCCAGGTGCTTCCTTTCCTTCCGAAATGCCCTACATTTACCTACACGTCTCTGAATAGTTTTGTTTAGACTAAATATAGCTGGGGGTTTTATCCGGGCACATTGCTGAGGCAGAGATGTGCTTCGAAAAGGACTGTGCTGGTGCAATCCATCTTCATCCCTTCGGATGCGAGCGCTCGCCTATGCTGCCCCTTCAGCATTTTCTATGCGGTCGCGTTGTTTAGGCTTGCTGCAGTCCAGGACCATGGCTACATTTACAGTAGAATGCATTTAATTTTAGCTCCTTCCTCATTGCCAGTTAAGGTATGCCCAGAATTCCACAGTGTTTTTGTCTCGCTCCATGCACAAATGTAATGGCTCGGTGCCCGTCCTGGGGAGGATGGTAATTGCTTGTCTCAGTGTAAGGGGTTGTGGGGATGGAGAAAGCCAAAAAGTAGGGGCCCAAGCTACTAATTCCAGTCCGCAAACTGGGCTGTGCGAAGTGCGCCCCAGCTGGTTTGCAAACAGCGATTCAGTTTGCGGAGCCATTATATAGTAATAATTTGCATCACAAAACGATCATTCACAGAGGGTTGCAAATCTGTTCAGTGTTAAGTAGGCATGTTACTATTGCCACCAACTGGACTTGGCTACAAATCAAGGATAGCGCGAGACAAGGGACTGCTGACCTCCATACATGCCATCAAATGCCTAAAATGAAACATTTTTGTTAGGTCTCGCTGTAGCCAATGCGCTTGCGCATTGCTTCTGCGAGAAAAAATTATGTATGGGCTCCAGAAAAGCCTAACAAGAGGGCTTTGGAATGCGGATTATGGCCAGTGCATGTGAGGCATTCAAGCGCAAAGCTGGCATCTGGACTGCTTTCGCCAGCACGCGCTCTGCCTCACTTCCTCCTCCCTCTCTTACTTTCGTTATCGCTCACACCCCATATGCTCATTCCCTCCCACCCTTCCTTTGATGCCAGAGGGCTTTGGCCAGTGCATGTGCCTCACCATTTGCTCCCCCGCCCCCCCCCCATCAGACTTCAAAGGCTGCCGCTCCCCTGCCCCCCCCAACAGACTTGAAAGGAATGCACTCCCCACTATCTTGTTCTTTCAGCCCTACACTCGCAATGCATTAGCTAAAGCTCACCAGTGGGCCTTTTGCCCCTCACTAAAAGCTCCTCTCCTCATGTCTCTTTCTCGCTCTCGCACCCAAGCTCTTTCATTTACTCCTTGCTCTCTTTATCTCCATTCCTCCCCTGTAGTTCTCTCTCATTCTCGCGCTCTCCCTCACTCTCCCCGTAACATCCCTCTTGCTAACCTACTTTCCCTTTCAATGCTGAATATTAAAAAATATAAGCAGGTGCCAGGTGTTTTTAACTCAATTTTTTTCACTTTCTACGTGCGCACTACTCGTGTGTTATTTTTTTTCTCCTCCTACCCCTCTCTCTACGTCTCTTTCTCCCTCTCGCACCCACGCTCTTTCTGTTACTCCTTGCGCTCCCTCCAACTCCACCCTCCAACTCCAACTCCACCCTGCAACTCCAACTCCACACTCCACCCTCCAACTACACCCTCACACTCCAACTCCACCCTCCAACACCAACTCCACCCTCAAACTCCACCCTCCAACTCCAACTCCACCCTCCAAATCCACCCTCGAACTCCACCCTACAACTCCAACTCCACACTCCACCCTCGAACTCCACCCTCACACTCCAACTCCACCCTCCAACTCCACCCTCCAACTCCACCCTCTAACTCCACCCTCCAACTCCAACTCCACCCTCCATTTTCACCCTCCGACTCCACCCTCCACATCCAACTCCACCCTCCAACTCCAACTCCACCCTCCAACTCCACCCTCCAACTCCAACTCCACCCTCCAAATCCAACTCCACCCTCCAACTCCAACTCCACCCTCCATTTCCAACTCCACCCTCCAACTCCAACCTCCAACTCCACCATCCAACTCCACCCTCCAACTCCAACTCTCCCCTCCAACTCCACCCTCCAACTTCAACTCTACCCTCCAACTCCACCCTCCAACTCCAACTCCACCCTCCAACTCCAACTCCACCCTCCATTACTTAGGAACACCACCACATCACTCTGGGACACCACCACATCACTCAGGGACACCACCACATTACTCGGGGGCAACACCACATCACTCGGGGACACCACCACATCACTCGGGGGTCTCACCACATCACTCGGGGGCACCACCACATCACTCGGGGACACCACCACATCACTCAGGAACACCACCACATCACACGGGGACACCACCACATCACTCTGGGAACACCACCACATCACTCGGGGACACCACCACATCACTCTGGGGACACCACCACATCACTCGGGGACACAACCACATCACTCTGGGACACCACCACATCACTGTAATACACCACCACATAACTCAGCCCAACCACATCATCACTCAGCACCACAACAGCACTGTCATTGCTTGCTACCAAGAAGCATTGCTATAGCCAATAGGACTTGCATTAGGAAAGTGTAAGCTATTGGCTTTGTGCATAACGATGCTATTAATTTATATATTTTCAAAGCCAACACATATTAAAAAAATGTGTCATTTAAAATACCAATAGCTCACACTTTCCTGATGCGAGACCTATTGCATTGCAAATTCTTGTTAATCCACTCTTTAGAGTCAGGACCAGGGTCGGATTGGGATCACAATTTGGCCCGGGCACTGACGAAAAAGTGGCCCACATTAAGGGGGCGTGGCCTACATTTAAGGGGGGTGGCCTACATTTAAGGGGGGTGGCCTACATTTAAGGGGCGTGGCCTACATTTAAGGGGCGTGGCCTATATTTAAGGGGCGTGGCCCACATTCGAGGGGCATGCCCTTTCATGAAACACCATTTGGTTACTCTTTGAGGTCTAATTTGTAGACAAATATTTAGTAAATTAAGCCTTTTAAAGCTTACAGAGCAAGTAACATTGGTAAAGACTAGGAGCACTGCAGTTCAGATAACTGAATACTTACTTGCAGTCTTAACGCCCTGCACAATGTCGTTGGATACTCTTTCCTAACCAGCTATGTCCTAGACTCTAATCATCACATAAACCAGAAATCTAGTACAAAGTCAAGGAGAAAGGGTAAGACTGGAATCTCTGGTAATAGAACATGTAATAACAAAAGTAGGAATTCACAAACGAGGAAAAGGCAGTCTGGGGCGTAAAGAATGCTGAAAAAATGTATCTGTACAATCTAGTCATACATTTATTTCACAGTCAGCAGGTGATGTCTATATACAAAAAACACAGTTTTATTCATATCTGTTGCTGCCTTAAAGTCTGGGCCATGGGGAGTGAAATAAAACAATTGCCTAGGATCACATGATCTGATTAAGATACGAAACCAGTATTAATGCCAAGTTGTTGGTATCACATTGTGCAATTCAGAAACTAGATGTATATGCCTCACTTCCCTTACACTCACCTTACCCCCAACTGCAACTCATCTGGTATCAACTTAGCTCTTGGTCATAACTCAGACCAGATGTTGTTGCTCCTGGCAAAATGTTTGTGAGCACCTATGTTCAGGCCTATATCATAATGTAATACAATCTGGAATAATCCTGCAAAATCATTCCTTGGGTAAATTGTGTACATTAAAATGCAACAACATTTGACGTGGAATTCTGTGTGCAACCTGCCTATTTCTCACATTTTTAGTGGTAAGGGTGATTTGGTTGTTGTTTTGTGAGCTAGCACACAATATCACAATAAACCATACGGGCATTGTGTTTGCAATTGTAGCTTTAGTTATGTTTACTTATGCCATTCTTTCAGCAACAATGAAAACCAATGCGATGTTCTGAGGATTTTCACCATTCCATTGGAGGAAATCTAATAATTTCCTCCTTATATGGAAGAAGCAATACACACACTCTGTTCTCTGAATCATGGTACAAGAGACCTGCAAACAACTAGTGCTATTGGTTTTAAATATTCCAACCGTGTAACAATCCCTCACAATTTTTCGCATGTCCTCCATGTGTAAGACACATTATGTAGCACCAACTCTGAAGCACGTTCTGGGGCCCACATGCATGATAACAAAACACAACCAACCAGAAAAAGTTGTGCAATACCCTAAACACTAATCCCACCATGGTCCCTTTAAATACCCCTGCACCCCATAATCATAACCCATCCTAACCCTAAAAATACACCCTGCACCCTAAAACCCAAGCCTATCCCTGAACCCTAAAAATACCCCTTTACCCCAAACCCCAAACCTATCCCTGAACCCTAAAAATACCCCTGTACCTCAAAACCCAAACCTATCCCTGAATCCCAAAAATACCCCTGTACCTCAAAACCCAAACCTATCCCTGAATCCCAAAAATACCCCTGTACCCCCAAACCTATCCCTGAACCCTACAAATACCCTGTACCCCCAAACCTATCCCTGAACCCTAAAAATACCCCTGTACCCCAAAACCCAAACCTATCCCTGAACCCTAAAAATACCCCTGTACCCCAAAACCCAAACCTATCCCTTCACCCTAAAAATACCCCTGTACCCCAAAACCAAAACCTAGTCCTGAAACCTAAAAATACCCCAGTACCCCAAAACTATCCCTGAACCCTTAAAATACCCAATCACCCTAAAACATATACCTCAGAACCCCAAAACATATACCCTATATACCCATACTTACCTTATCCTAACATATACAAAAAAACATGCTTTTATCATTCATGCATTTACGAGTTTCGTTGTAAATGTATGCGTGGTAAAAGCATATAAAATGTAATGCCATGCGTTATAACGGCATTGCGGAGTCCTAGTAGATTCGTAATAAAAGTATGCGGAGTGATGGTATGCGGCAAGAAAGATTCGGGATAATGGGTGTTTACTGTCAGAATGACCTACAAACTACAAAAAAAAACTAACCAAAACTTACTAAATGATATTTTTGGCATATAGAAAAATATGCCCCTTGTCTGCATTTTGGATTAGGCCTTTAAAATAGAGTTAAATTGTTAACTGGCACATGAAATGGAAATTTTGTATCGGAAAAGCTGTGTTAAAAATATGGACATGTTTTTATAAAGTGTCCTCTTTAATTATCATGGTCCCTTTGCAGAATCATAAAGCATGAACAAATGGTTATTTTTTATAATTTTCTTACCATTTGACAGTTTTATGTAGTGTAAATTCAGCCCAAGACAAAGGCTATTTGAGTTCTATTCATGAGTACCAATTACAGTACACATGGTCTGATTTTTTATTTAAGGGCCTGGGCGAGGAAGTGATCTGCCCAGAATCACAGGCTGTTGAGCAGACCCTGGGATTCAAACTTGAATCCCCATCTCTGCAACTCTGGCGTTAGGCCACCTATGCCTATGCAAAGATAAGGAATGAAAGTGGGAGGATACTGTTCTTGCGCAGGACACAGGCCCAAGGTGACAATGGCCTACATGCTGAGCAACTAAAAAAACAGCAAGGCCCCTTTCTGTCACAAAATTATTCAAGAACTTCAGTGCAGGAGCACCTGAAAAGAAGGGAAGCCCCTGCTATTACTAACCTACTTAGCTCAAGAGCACATGAACAGCTGTATGGCCCCTGCAATTAGTAAATTAATCAGCCCTCCCCAGCCCTCCAGGCCCCAGGGCAATGTCTTGGCAGGGGAGCACAATGGTAGACAGGGGAAGGCTGAGGTGAAGATGGTGGGAGTTCAAAACATCACCTAGCCCCCACAGCCAGACCCATTCTTCCTCGCCCACTGTGCCCTGAATCTGAGGGGCTGTGGGCGAGGTGTTAAGATTAACACCGTTTCTCGGCTGCGTGGGCCCCAGGGGGGCCGAGGTGGAAATGGCTCAAGGCCTGAGCAACACCTGGCCCCCAGGGAGGCCGATTTTCGCAGACAATCACCGCTCCCCAGCCCACCCTTGGCGTGATTGCTTTTCAGGGGCAGGGGGTGAAGTGAGGCCACAGCTAATAATCACTGCATGGCACACAGTGAAGCGCTTTCATTTCTGTCTCTGTTTCCGTGCGCTCTGTGGGCCGTTTTTTTTTCTCCCCTTCCCAAGTTCACAGAGAGCAGATAGCAGAGAGCACTCTCTGTGAACTGAAAAAGGGGAGAAAAAAACCGGCCCACAGAGGGCACTGAGACAACGGCCCTTCGGCCGTTTCCCGAATGCCCGCCTTGCCAATCCGACCCTGGTCAGGACTACAAGTAGTGTAAACCCTAGTCTGTCATCTGGAGAACTCTGGGTAAACGTAGGTAGGGCTATTATTCCAAGCGTGTATAGTTTCTGTGCGTAAAGCAGGGGGAGTGTCTGTGTGTACATGAGGCTTTCCCACAAGCCCCTGCCCTACCCCTGAGGGAGTGTAAGTGTGTAGAGGCGGGGCTGCTGTGGGCGGGTACCAAGGCCTGTAAGAGCCTCTGGCTGAGCAGGAAGTGCTGCACAGATCCGTCGGAGCAGGCAGGGCAGGAGCGCAGTCCTCGGCCTCAGCAGCAGCCCCGCCCTCCTTCCGCCTCTCCCCGAGACTGCTCCTGCGTCGAGATTAGAAGGGATCCGAGAGAGCGGAGGACAGCTGCTGCCGAGACAGAAACACCCGCCGCCGAGGGGATCCCCAGAAAAGACTGAGGTACACCAGCCGTCTGCCTGCTAGCCTCTTTCTGCGGGAGAGTGCATTTCTCAAAGTTGTGGGGGGCGGGGTAGTTAGGTGGAAGTTGTCATGTTTTGATTTTTTTTCTCATATCTTCCAGTTCCTTTAGTTACTTACTGGTTCTACTAATGCTGTTGGTTATAATCCGAGTTCCAGAGTTGGCTGATTTCTGTTGTTGGCGAGGGTGGTGATAGGTTATTTAACACCCTCCCCTTTGGCCTTGCCCTACCTGTCCGACCTCCGCGTCCAACTTCTCTCCACTCCCCTGGCAGCGCCATGTTTGCAAAGCAGGGTTTAGACTGCTTGCTTGGTGCCAGAGTGAAAGTAACAGACTGTGCTTTTCATAATGCAAATCCTCGTCTATTTTTTGCGACACAGGGCCCTTGAGCTGGGAGCAAACGGTAAACCGTCCAACGTACATTTCAGAAGGCTGCAGGACGAACCACTGCTGGGTCAAATTGATTCCCCTCCCCCTCCTCCCCAGCAGCTCAAGTTCAACCCCGACAAAAAGAATTCCTAAAGGCTCTCCCTTCAGACGCTTAAAATTCCCGAGTCCATCGTAAGAAAGACTGGCAGACAGATAGCTTCCCTTGGGGCTGCTGAATTGCAACTTTTCTTCATATCTGCCATCTTCAGGCCCCTGATTGGCCTTTCCGACCGCTCAGTGATTATCTTCTTTAATTATTTTTATTGAAGCGCCTAAATGATGTAGCGCTTAAAAATCCGCATGTAATTGGACGAAACTAAGGCAGGTTAAAATCTACCTGCCCAGGAGTCATTTGTTTGAAACTTTCCTCCGAGTTGGAGACGAGAGAGCGCCGCTTGTGTAGCTGTTGGGTGTGACCTGGGCTGACCATCAGAGAGCAGCCACGCCCCCCCGTGTAAACACCTTAATGTGTTTCACATGATCCGCTTAGTCGCAAGAGTTTTTTTACCTAATGATAAGGAAACTCGGCCATGGTGATTGCCACAGGCCTCGTTTCAAAATACTGTGTTTTTCAAATGTCGTTTTAGTTAATGTGGGCAGCTGCAGGGAAGTGGCTCCTGTGAGGATAGGTCAAAGGTCATGAAAGAGGCGCGTCGCCAAGGAATTCTGGACTGACAGGCATGTCACTGGCACCTTAAGAAGGCTATTTCGAGCGCTTCCTTTGCAGAGAATTTTAGTTCCCTAATCTTTCCTGTTATTGATATTGCATTTTTAACGAATGGAATGGTTTCAGTTCCCCTAACCTGAACATTGCGTGACACTTTAATGTTTAAGGGCCTTTGCCTAATATATTGTGAAAGGGAAGTGCATGTAGTATACACTGGGGACTGAACCACTCAATGTAGTACGGGCAGCGCTTTAAATTGGCAAGACATTTACTTCTTTAAATTGAAGGGTATTGTATTTGCATCTATATAGCGCTTACTACCTCTGACGAGATGTCGAAGTGCTTTTTCGGCGAGTAGCTTGATACTCCGGAACCCACAAAGAATTAGTGTTGAATAGTTAAATATAAATATAATTTGAGTGGTGGATAGGTTATTCAGTTATTTGGACTGAGAAGGATAGCTGAGGGATAAAAGAGGGAAACAGTTTGCATTTATATAGCGCTAGTTACACCTGATGGGGTGTTAAAGCGTTATATACGTTTTTTATTGCATTTATTTGGCATATAAAGAGATCTGATCAATCGTAAGTAGTGTTTTTAGAGACTGGACTGCTCAGAAAGTAATCAAGGGCCAAGACTAGTGGTCACAGTGCATTTCAAAAAGTATGAGAACTGTGATGTGCACAAAGTGGGTCTGGTGAATGCTTGTAGGGGCAGGGTCAAAAGTGTGGCTAAAAAAGCAAACTATTCTGTAACTTTTTTCGGTCTTTCACCTTCATGTAACTACATATAAAATAAGGCCCAGCTTAAATGAAAATGATATGCAACTTATCAGTGGGAAATGCACTATTGTACATAAGAGACCATTAGTAGTTAATGCACTGCATAGGTCTGTGTCTGTAACCAGAGAGCCGCATAATTTAATCCTGATTGGTGCAGTGGAGAATAGGGACTTGTGTATGTTTAGTAATACGAGGTCTTAAACTGGGACACAAAATAATGTAAATGTGCACGTAGATATTTCTAACTTGCGTTGCACACAGAATGAAAGAGGCTGCCACAAAATGCGCCAAAAGGTTTAAAATAGTCTTTTAAAATATAGATTTTAGTAATACTCAGATTGTGCATAGTGTATTTTGTACATTAAATTGTTCTTTAAAGGCATACACTAGAATGCTCAGCTGGTAACTTGCTTGCAATACTGCTCGGAAAAAAAAATCTGCATCATCAGTAAGCTTCAAGTGATTCCATCAAGTCAATACTGGCTTCCAAGCTCCCTTTACATTTGCAGATTAACCAGTTGTGCCCAATTACATTTCTTTCAGGCAAGCAGGCACCCTGGTAAGAAAGCTTGATTTTGCTGTCTGCCCCTCCCTTTGTTTCACAGCACAGGAAACTCCATGCCTAACATTTTAGCTGAAGCATTTCAGCTCTCAGAATTAAAACTCCTGTGACAGTTGTATTTTTGCAAAAAGCTAGGGAGCTCAGGGAAATTATTAAGGGTGGGTGGAAATTGCGTAAGGGGTCTAAGCAGAGAGGCACGGAGATGGAACGAATCTCCGTACTCTCTGCATAGCTCCGTTGCGCGCCTCCTGCACACAGTATTAAATCTTAACAAAACATTATAAATAACATTTTTCAATTCAATAAAGTCTTTATTTAGATTATTCATCATAAAAGACAAGATCATTCAAAATTTAAAACAAGTACTCCTTCACTTAAAATACATCATATAAATGGAAAAGATATTAATCAAAATTACTGCTCCAGATCGTCATAAATTAATAAATACATGTGTGTATCTATACATATTAAAAACGGGATCTTAAAAGGTACATTTGATATATAGAAACAACATTGCAGTCTTGGTTTCAATATCTGGTGCTTTAAAAAGAAAACAGATTATCTGCCTTGCGGTAACTCTGATCATAGCTCATGCTCCTACAAAGTGGGGTCCGTCTTTACTCTATATACTATTTTACCCCCCTTTTTTGTTACGAATGGCCCATGCCCAGCTCAAAAACGTTGTCCCACCAATCACAGTGATGGCAGTGGTGTCAGGTTTTAAGATTCTTCTAGCTACCATTGCCGATCTTGTATTCATGGGCATGCATACCAGTTTAAGCCATTTTGTCCTAGGCAGATGGTAAGCAGGACAAGCAAATCGAAAGTGGTCTATATTCCCACTGGGTTCCTGGCAAAATATACATTGGTCACAAATAGCAGGATTCCATTTACTTGTAAAGCATCTTACTGCCAACATGCCTATTCTGAACTGGTGGTAGAGCTTCCGATCATGAGGCTTAGTGATAAGATCCCAGTAGGCTTCCAAGACAGCCTCGTCCTTAATATCATGGAAATTCCTCGACAGTGACTGCCTTATGTGGGAAGAGTATCTCTTAGTTTTAACCATTTCCCAGTATGCAGCTCTATAAGTCTTCTTCAATGGAAATTCCATAACATCAGGATGTTCCCGTAGGTTACTCATCCCCATTTCAAACAATAAGGACCTGATGTTATTCAGCCATGGGATCTTGTATAGTCGGCTCAAACTCCTCACTTCCAGTAGGGCCTTGGCATACAAGGAGAGTTTCGGAGTAATCCAGAGTCTCCTCCAAAATGCCAAAGGTCTGTAACGCGCTACATATTCGATAGAGTGACAACCCAAGTCAAGGTAGAGAGGGGTAATAGAGGAGAGTATTGCGGAAGGCCAACTATAGATCTCACAAACTTGTTTTGGGCTATGGTAAATGGAGATAAATTATCAAAGCCCCATAATTCAGCACCGTATAATATGGCTGGGCTAACTTTGGTTGTGTATATTTTTAGTATGGGGGCAATAGACTTGGTTTGGGAAAGACTGTGTTCCTTAATCAGAGCACCGGCTAACTGCACATGTTTTAATGCCAGCATCTCGACTTAGGGCTTCCAGCTTAATTTTCTACTAAATATAACGCCCAGGTAGGTAAACGCATCAGTCTGCTCCAATAGAGCACCGTCCATATATACTCTTGCTTTAATGGACTTAGATTTATTGAGCACCATGAACTTTGTCTTCCCTACATTAACCACTAGCTCATGTTCATGGCGAAACACCTCAACACGAGACGGTGCGCCTGCAACCCCGGTCTCGTCTTGGATATAAGCAGTGTGTCATCCGCAAACATGAGCAAGGGTACTTTAATACCAGCTAACATTGATGCATCAGTTGGGTGATTTGAGAAGTACTGGACTACTACATTTATAAATAAAGAAAACAGTATGTGCCAGCACGCCCCCTTGTCGAACCCCTTTGGACACCATAAACCTCTCTTTGGTCTCTCCCGGTTTGCCCCAATGAACCAGCGCGTAGGTAGATTTGTGAAATTTAACCAAAATATCCACAAGACCTGAGGGCATCCTCATTTGCAATAATGCCTTCCACAATTTGACACGAGGAACAAGATCAAATGCGGATTTTTGGTCCACCAAGGCCGCAAAGAGCGTGCCCCCACCTATGACCACCACCTTCCAATAAATTGGAACAAACCTAAAGGCTTGATCGAGAGTACTTTTATGCGACTGAAACCCTGCCTGTAGTAGTGATAAGATATCTGTTTCGGTCATCCAACCCTGTATTCTCCCAAGCACTAGTCTGGCTACGTACTTCTGAACTGAGTTTATAAGACTGATTGGTCTGTAATTACCTGGTTCAGAACGGTCCCCCTTCTTGTAGATCGCAATATTTCTACGCCAGACCAGGTTTCTGGAAGCGGGCACCATTTGCTAGGAACTTTAAATATGGTACCCATAGTTCTTTATCCTGTATGAATAGATCTGCGGGAATACAGTCTGGCCCCGGGGCCCTACCACTTGGGACTATTTTTAACACAGACTCAACCTCAGTGCTAGGAAAATTTAGTGGTTCGTTAACATTTTTAATAACCATAACTTATCGGCGGCGTCCCCTGGTTTCCCTGCGTCTCCATCCCGTCTTCTTCTGGAAACTGCGCATGTGCATTCTAATGTATGTCTTTTAAGGTAAGGTTATTTATAATGTTTTGTAAAGTGTTAATACTGTGGGCGGGAGACCAACTCCGTTCTGCCCGTGCAGAGATTTGCCTTGTTTCTTCACCTATATCGCGGAAGGGGCAAATCTCTGCACATTCCGTGGGCGGAACGGAGTTGTCCGCCCACCCCTAGAAATCATAAGGATTTGGGGAGAGGGGAACGGGGGACAAAACCTAACTTAGTCCTTCCTGCTAGAAACAAATCTGAATTTATTATACATTTTTAATTCAATCATTACCTCAGCAATTAGTGTGCTCATTGGTAACTCTTCCTTGGACAGCCTACCTCCTGGTCAAAGCCCTGCAACACAAGAAGGAAGTATATATTATGGTGCTGTGCACTTTGACATCTGACCTATACCTGTAGGCTACCCTGGAGCCCTACCTCAAGGAAAGCTGTCTTCCACTGGACTGCACCAAAGAATAAGAAAGACTAGTGGTCTATCCAAACCTTCTACCCCAATATGTGGTATAGTTTGTCTGTCACTATCATTCAAGCATGCAGTGCTGATTGGTGATTTTGTTAACTGCAATCCCCCTTCTGTGTGGGATTGGTACTCTGTCTGGTCGGTGGTATTAGGCTGTGATTGCACCTGTCTGTCAGTAGCTCTAAAAAGAATGAGGTGGCACACAATGCCATTCTGTACTACACAGTAAGCATGTTGCATATGGCATAAAGACAAAGGGAGGTGCAATTGAGCTGGTCTTATACACCTTGAAATGTTAAACGCTTGCTGAATCTAATTGGAACTTTGGTTTAACTAGTATCACTTCTCAGGTAGAGACTGAAATGTGTGGGCATCCTGGATTGGCCAATACAAACGAAAATAAGTAAAGAAATTGCTTATTTAAAACCTCTGTAAAGTCCAGGACTGTCACAGAAGCCTAACGCGGGGGCCCTGTGCCAGGGCCCACTTTGCCCATGCCTTAAAACGTCTATCAGGGAACTGTTATTATTGAATGAAAAAAGTATGGGCATGTCGTGCCCCTCAGATCCCACCCACTTCAACATCTACCCAAGAACATTAGAGCAGTTTAAAGAGCGTGTCATAGGACCGACCACCAGTGATTTTCTTTAACTGAAATGTCTGGTTCCTGTAAACTACACAGTATTTTCAGTATTGTATGTCCTGGCTGGTTATAGGGGCTGATTCATTTCAAAGATATGCTGGCTTCTAGTGATTGAGGCCTCAAGCTATACTGCTTCTAAGTTTGACTTTTTTTTCTGTCTACGATTTTATACTTGTTCTGCTGCAAGCCTTCAATATAACAGTTTTAAAGGTTTATGGTATTTTTTAAAAAAAAAGTGGCAGCTGCAGGATTGCAGTGTTCAGGCCACTTTCTTCCTCAAGGCGTATTTTCTTTTAGGTGAGGACTTTCATTTTAAATAGCATTTTTAATGCTTTCACCAAGGTTTGTAAACGCGTGCTTATCTTCGGGGACGCTGCTGAATTTTGCAGTCCATGCCTAATGCCCACTATCAGTGCAGCTTGAAGGGGCAACCAGCGACTCAAGGCAGCCACCTAGTCTCTTGTTTTCCTTCGAACTGGCTTAGCTGTTGCAAGAAAAGGTCTTGTGGTAAAAAAATTGTTTGTGGTTTAATTTTAATTCAGTGTGGTGTAATTTACAGAGGTTATTCTGTTAAGCCAAGAAAGGAGAACATGAACAGACTAACATTTTGGTTATTTGGGGGTAATATTAGACTCCAATTTTACATGGAAAGCCCAATTAGAAAAATGTAAGATGCTGTTTAGCCAGAACACTAAACCCATTCTCAGAGAACAAGGTCTAAGCACCAGCAAAGCCGTGTCTCCAGCAGTTGAACTCTTTAAATATAAGGTTCAATCTGCTGTATTGTACGGCTCGGAAATTTGGGGCCCAGGATCCAAAGATGTTTTTAGGGTCATGGACAACAACTTCCTGAGAAGTCTGGTCAGAGTCCCCAGGAGCACTCCTCTGGTTCCGCTCCAGCTTGATCTAAACTTCCGTAGAACGGACCATCACATTATTCTACGTCCTTTATTGTTATGGATTAGGCTGTGGCGTGTACCGGAGTTGCAGGCCTATAAAAATGGGCTAACAGAAATCATGGAGCTTGACAGCTTTAATGTGATACCCTGGTTTAAGCATGTTAAATTCTGGCTCACCTTAATAGGATTGTCACATTATTGGGAACAACCAGATATACTTCCACCAAATTCAAAAATCATGGTAAAAAAGTGTTTTTGGTCGTATATCTCAGGTATGATCATAAACGCTCCTTCTAATGGGTCGCTTGTACAAAGATTCCTTAACTTTAAAGATGATCCATTCTTCGAGTTATTTCTGGATGAAATAGAACCACCACTAGCAAAGACCTTATTTCTGAAATTCAGATATGGAAACATTCAAATTGGTTCAACACTGGTTCGTTGGTCTGGTGGTGTAAACTCGGTGAATCATGTGGAGGGTGAACTTTGTACCATGTGTGGAGGTAACCAACAAGAAAATGAGCTTCATATCCTCTTCTTCTGCCCAATATACGCACAGGCGAGAAGAAGATGGATTAAGCCCATATGTTTAACATTAGGTGTAAGAACATGCTCTCATGCCCTAAGGATTCTCTTGACCGATACTAGTCAACCTATCGTATTTAGTGTTAGTAGATTCTTGCACAGTATCTTTTTCCAAAGGAAAAAAATGAGTTATAAACTGTAAAATGTAATGTAATGTACCAAAAGTGTCGTAGACATGTTACAATTGCTCTTTGTACTAACTGAGGGACAACTGATGAACTCCTATTCCTGTCGCCTGTACTTGATGAAATTTATTTCTGTCACCCACATTTGTTCCTATTGAGTTAGAATAACTATTATGACCTTTCAGACTTCTTAATCTTTGATTTTAGAATCGACATGGAAACTGAATGTATTTTACAGCATGCTACGTATTTTAATAGAATGTTTTATTGTTGTAATGTATTGTTCTTTTATGGTATTCATGCCGAAATAAAGATAAATTGAACAGACTAACCTTAGGCACACCAAGTGCAAGGACTCGGCCTGGACATTCGCACGACCCAGAGCCTCTATACACGTTTGTATATAAAACAGTCATGGAGATATTCACTGGGTCCCTCCCTGATATCCTGTTCCACTACACCCCCACCAGAACCAAAGATCAGCAAATAAAAACCTCCTAATCCCGCCCAAACCACCCTGAGCTGCATCTAGTGTCGGTTCTTTCACCGCTCAGGACCTCTACTGCGGCATTCACTCACACCAGCCCTTGAGAGTAAGCCCTTCACTCCAGGAGGTCAAAAGTGCTTTACCAGGTCATCTGCTGTTAGAAAACAAAGTGTGATCAGATCACCGCTCAGCACATACATACTGTATGTATATAGATATATTTATGTATATGCGTCTAATTAGACATAGATATTTTCCTATAGGATCGGCTGTCCATTGCGTCAGTGGTTCAACAATGCCTTCTGCTAAGGCGCCGGCCCATGTTTATTTTCCAACACCTGGTGGACTCCATTTATCCTGACCGTGATAGTTGAGGACAAGAAAAAGAAGTACCTCTTGGAATCTATACTCATGCTGTCATGCTTATAAAGCTTTAAAAAGCTGATACTGATTTATGCTTCTATCGAATTAACATAACGATCACCCAGCTTGATGACAAACTGAAAGCTAGCATTTTGGGAGGGCTGAATGGTGGAAAATGAGATGGTACTATTGTGAAAGGAATTGAGTGGAGTGTTCCTGGAAGCCATGATGGTGGAGCTAAATTTTCAAAGAGGAAGCACTGACGGGGAGTGTACATAGGGAAATGTGTGTGACGGGCTGTAGCCGAAACACATTGCTCATACGATTTCACTCCAGAATATGTTGGCGTGTACATGGTAATATCGCTTATTTATTTGGTGATGTGGAACATCAAAATTTCCTTCAAAGCCATATATTCCCAATGAAACAAGTGTCATGGAGAGCCATGAAGAAAATAATAATTTCGTATTTTATGGAATGGCACAGAAAAAAGGTTGCAAACCAGAAATTGTGGTGACAATGTTGTTTCCTGTCATGGTAAACCAAACTAGTGAATCATCAAAAATCGACATCCATATTTGCTCATCATTTTTTTTGCCTCGAGTTGGACCCTTTATTGCTTTAGTCTGTTTCTGTTACCGATACAGCCATAGCACGTTGGTTTCTTAGCCCAGTATTTCTGCCCTGGGTGTGGTGTCCCTCCTTGCCCCAAACCCACCCTTTCTTTATTACCTTTTTTAGGTGTGCCTAAGTGGCATCTGGCCACTGTTGTCAAACAAAGATCCTCTATTGATTTAGTACTTTTTAGATGTTTCAGGCTTGTTGTTCGGCAAGATGGGTGAATTCTAGGGAGAACCTACAGTCGCCCTTTATTAGCAATCTTGAGCCAAAATCTGATCTCGAAGTGATGCACGGAGTTCTATAGACCATCAACACCACTTCAATTCTACTTACTACTTAAAATCTGCATAAATGTGAGCGAATTCTAGCTGCTTATTGTTAATGTCTTTGTTTTCAATTTAATTGAAATTCGCAGTAAATACTCTGGTGCCCAAGGTCCTAATCTTACTAGTGTTTAGTACTGGTGCTGTCAATTGTTGTTTCCACATCAATAGTCCTTGCTGTCTGCACATTCTGTCATGTGTCTCGGTCATGGCCATGTGATGGCTCTGGTGCTGTTCTGGCCTTTGGTTTCTTTTGAAGCAGTGTGACGTGCTTCCTACTTTTTATAAAAGTTTTTTCTCGATCTATGATGCTCACTCTTTTTGGCGAAATCTGTTCCCGTTCTTAGAACGGATTTCAAATGATAACCGGTCAAATCTGCATCCAAAATTTGGAAATTAGGTGTTTTGTATCAGTGAGATGCCTTATTTTGTGGAGAATTATACAAATTAATTTGTGTTTTTGCTGCCTATACACTCTGCCGGAGATTTGCTTTTTTCTGTACCCTTCTCTAGTTGTGTACTCCCCATGTGGTACTCCCCATGCTCATGTGTATTTCTCAAATTTGCGCATAAGTATTCTACTGCTGGACATATATTTCAAAGCAGCTTAGGTTCAATTGGTTAGTATCCCTTTAGAGTCAATTGTAACATTCCTAACCCTTCATATGTGGCAATGCTTTAATGACTCATTGTCAGCTGTGAGCTTTCGGAGAGACTGACGTTCCGTTGCACTCCTACATCAAGACTTGTCACGAGTCTATACTATATCTGTCTAATTAGTGTTGCGATTTTCCATCTGTTTTACTTCAAACCAAAAACAGTGGGTTTTTTTTGTTGTGGAAAATAAAACTCCTCACAGATGTTGCTATAAATCTGACCCTCACATTTGGACAGTTTCAGTGTCCGATTATTAGCCAGTTCATACATTTTCATAAGGTCGTTGACATGTTGGACAGAATTGAGGCAGTTATGCTGATGTCCCCTCAGATCAAGACCAGCTGATATCAACATATTCTGATCATAATTCAATACATTCCTCCTAAAGTATGCTTATGGCTAGTTTAAGAGTAAGTTGAGCTGCACACTCTAGCTTACGGCCAGCAATCCAGCTCCAGTCTTGGGACTGATTAGCAAATGTCCTTCCAACTGCCTCACTGCTCTCTCTCAATCCATTGTTCCTTGCTGGACTGCAATAATAAACTCCTCTCTACAACAGGGATCGATCCCGGACTCCTTGAAAGCCGGCCAAGTCCTCCCTATTCTAAAAAAAACATCCCTGGATCCATCCTCCACTGACAACTTCAGACCCATCTCCAATATCTCACTACTAGCCAAAGTACTTGAGAAATGTGTACAGCAACAACGTAGTCAGCACATCAATAACTTCCACCTACTTGATGACGGCCAATATAGGTTCAGACCGGGGCACAGCACTGAAACCACTATGCTCCACATTGTGGATGATACCCTTCACCAAGGCAAGACCTGCCTTTTTAATCCTCCTAGATCTTTCCTCCACATTCGACACGGTCAACCATGATAAACTTCTAGAACGCCTTAATCTCAGGATAGGTCTGGATTGTGCGGTTTTAGAATGGTTCAGGTCCTTCCTCCATAATTGTTCCCAGAGATTCCTCATCAACGGCAACCTGTCAGCTCCCACCCCAGTCACAGTTGAAGTCCCCCAAGGATCAACCCTGTCCCCAACCCTCTTAAATCTTTACCTTGAGCTTCTCACCAAAGTTCTTCGTACTGCCAACATCTCATACCACATGTACGCGGGCGATACCCAAATATACATCAAGATCTCTTCGCTTGAGGAGATCCTCTCCCTGAATGAGACCCTGAAATTGACTGTCCAATGGCTAGCCACTAACCAACTAAAACACAAACCAAAAAAACCCGAATATCTCCTAATCTCCCCCCCCTAAAGCCAACCCTGAGATTCAGTTGTGGATCAAGGCCATTACAGCCCTAAACTGCCCGCCGACCATTGTGGACTCTGCCAAATTCCTGGGCATAATCCTAGACTGTAACTTGAACATGGGCGACCACATCAACTCCATGGCTAAAGCAGCTAGATTCCACTTGAGCTACCTTTTGGAAGGTGAAACCTTTCATTGTGGCTCCAGACCTAATAATGGCAGTTCAAGCTCTAGTCATTTCCAGACTGGAATATGGTTGCGCCACCCTCACTGGTCTACCTAGGTTCTCCCTAGCACCCTTAAAAGCTTGCCTCAACTCAGCCGCCAGACTACTCACCGGCACTAAGAAATTCGACCACATCTCTCCACATATGAAAGCACTGAACTTGCTCCCCCTATAGGCCAGAATTCAGCTGAAACTGGCATGCATCACACACATGGCTCTTAACTCAAACTCCCCTGCTTATCTGCCACAAAAATTAGTCTGGAGGAAGCAAAAACTCCCGGTCTGCCAGTAACTTCGTACTCCAACCCGCCTTTTTTCAGAAAAAAAGAACCTATAATAAATAGGGCATTCACCGGGGCAGCACCTAGAATCTGGAACTCTTTCCCACCCGCCATCCAAAGAATCCCTTCTCTAGCACGCTTCAAGAAGGAGGCCAAAACCTTCCTCATGGGTAAATTCCTTGCCTAATGCCCACCATGCCTGACCACAAATCTGATGTTTCTAAGACTATTGTTTTTCCCAGATCACCAATCCTCCTTACAGAGAATCTACTGGGCCTTTAACTTCTTTACTGAATCTATTTTTGATTGCAATCTTACCTTGGTATCCCCAATATCCTCTATGTTCCCCACATCCCTGTCCCTCCCCATCCCTTTGCACAGTTTTTGTATACTTCTGTTTATAAAAATATAAATACACAAAAACCTGGGTGTCTGATACGAAACAAAAAATGTTTCAGAAGCCATACATTGTATTAAGTCAACAAAATTGTCTGACTAAATAACCGGTTGGAATATAAATGTAGTTTTGGCAAACCAACGCATGTAGCCACCAGCAAAAGTAAGTGAGATCCAAGATCCAGAGATGGATTACCATCAAAGTCTTGTTGGTGATCTGATTTTTCTCATCTGGTCATCCACAGGGCTGGGCTGGTGTGTCTCCAGATCAGCGAGACTACTCCCAGGGCCGCCTGGTTGGACTAGGGTCAACCCCACAATCGCCCGTTTGACCATGCGTGGGATCACCAAATGGATCAAAGAGCAGTGCAAAAAAATGGGGGTGTGAGAAGAATAAAGTTAAAAAGGAATAGAAATCTCACAGCAATGGAACTTTAATAACCGTGAGTTTCTTTCCGTTTAAAAACCAGAACAGCGCAAAACCGCAGTGTAAACAAATAACTGCTATGGGGCCAACATGTTTCTGCCATATAGGGGAAAACTCCCTAGGCTTTCATCAGGGCCTCTGTTCTTATAGGACTATTGCTACTGCTAGTGAAATTCACACTCTTAAAGAAAAATAACAGTGACAACTTTAAAGGATATGTCTCTTATTCCTCCTTGTCAGCTGGTGTGTGCATCACCTACAGAAGTAAAAGGTGGTGTAAATGCGTTGGATATTAACAATAATAATTAGTGTGGAAGGGAACTTAATAGTTCCTTACTCACCCATCTTGACAGGGTAAATTACCTCACCAGGACCAAACTCAGAGTAAGGAAGGCCACGCTCTAAGGACAAGAGAAGGAAGTCCAAATCAAGCTTCATCTAAAATACTAGGCTTTATTACTTATTTGGAAAACCTATCAGTGTCTTATCCTGAGCTATATTATCTGACAGCCAAATGTTAGTTAAGATCACCCACAGGTCCCTAAACTATATCAACTGGATAAATATTCATCAAAGGTGATACGTATTTGGGCTCTCAAAATAACATGACTCACAAACACAGGCTACACTCACCTCTCCCTTCGTTGCCCCGAGTGAAATCTGAGGTTGGGGGAGGCAATGTGTTGGAGAGGTGTGGCTACCTTTGTAGGCACGTCCTACTCGATATGCACCTATCGCTATCTTAGGCAGCCTCTATTCAGCAATACCGCTGAGCGCGCGCTAAAACCGATCTCTTTCGTAGTTAGTTATTCAAATGGACTCACGTAATCAGAAAGAGACTTCGGTAAACAATTGCGGCCATAATCGGGGTTTGTTGTGGTTTACAAGGGACCGAGACGTGTATTCACGCGAGATTCAAAATGAACTGCAAAAGGAGGGAATTGTAGTTCTAAGAGATCTCGCGCGAGTAAAAACGCGCATTTGTAGTTCGTATGTGCGGCGTGCGTGGCTATTGGACACAATGCTACGATGTGAAGGGAGTTGTAGTTTAAGATTAAGTTTTTTTGCAATATCTAAAGGTGCTTTGTATGTATATTTTTTTGCATGTATATTTTTTGCAAGCACTAAACGATCGGTACCAACATGCCTCGAAAGGGTGGAATTAATGAGGCCAAAGGAGCAAGACACAATGCTCCAAGTTGGAGGGAGTTGTAGTCTAAGGTGGAGTTTCTTATAACTTCCGAAGGTGCAATGTTTATATATTAAGCACTAGACAATCGATAACAACATGCCTTGTGATGTTGGAATTGATAAAGCCAAAGATACAAGACTGGTATTAGATTGTAAATCATAAAAGATAATATGGTGGATCTATAACTTCGGATAACCGATAGTGTATATCAATCTATAATTACAACATAGTAAACTGGAAAAAAGTGAACATGTTGTGTCCACTGTCCACTGTGTATACTTCTGCACATTGACTTTATTTGTACACAGTGATATTTCCTGTAAAGCGCTCTGATACCTTTACGGGTCAAGTTTGCGCTCTATAAAACACAAAAATAAAAATAAATAAATAAAATAAAGATGTCCTAGCCAGTGCTGGAGTTGAGAAAGCGAGTGACTATTCTAGAATGTACTCCCCTGTTGATGACCTCAACGTAAAACCTACTTTACAGTGGGTGGCAATTAAAGGATTCATCATGGTGTGCATCTTGTCGGTCCGACTAAAATAGTCCGTTGAGCAGGCCCCTCCTTATACCTGAGGAAAAAGGTACCTTGTAGGTGCAGCAACAACTATGCCTATTACTCTTGTTTTTCTGTCTAATAATTTGACCATAGGCAAACCTGGCAAGAACTCGGAAGGACCTACATCTAGAGCATGGCTAATCTACTGTGGAATGTTTGAAAGTTGGTGTTTTTTTTTTAAATGGAGAAACCTGAAAATTGTCTTGTTCAGTGAAACCTGTGACTTTCTCCATGAACGATAACTGGTTCGGCTTCCCTCGACTGCATACTACTCCTATTCACATTTACCTCAGAATAAGCTCCCCTTTCTTCCTTTTCTATATCTGTGACCAGCATCCGCCAATACACATGCTTAAGTGTACTGGTTAAGCCTGTTATATCGTTTGAACTAGGTGCATTAAAGTAGCCTTATGACAAGCTCATTGTACTATTAAAACTAAAATGAAGAAATATGAAATCATGTTAAAGCATGTACAACTATAAAATCAAATCTATTGAAGGTATTTTTCCTATAGTTTTGTCTATAGGCCATCACTCTTCTCTGCCCCCCCCCCCTATTTTCTTTCCTCGTTTATCAAACATCCCCTTTGGGCTTTTCTCGTAGTATGTTATGAAGCCGGTGTACAAGGGATTTGGTAGAAGTGCCTCCTACTATGGCAGATTCACGAGGGAAAGCAACATGCTGTTGCTACTGTACAAGAGCTATATAAAACCGTGAAGTAAATGAAGTGAGAAGTGAATCTTAAATGATATTGTTTATTTTAATAGCACTTTGCCTGCCTAAGATCCCCTGTGTGCGCACTGGGTGCTGAGGATGTGGAAGTGAGCGACCTTAAGAGGGGAGGCGAAGACTAGATGGGAGAGGAGGGTGGGGTACGTGAAGAGTTAGCGGGGTGGGTGGTGTGGTGTTTCCACAAACACCAGCATCTCATGGGACCGAGTGATAGGGTACCATGAGGACGCAACATTGGCATGTTGGTGAGGGAGTGGCAGGAGAAGAGTAGGGAAGAGGAGATGCTGCATTAAGCAGCCTTTAGGGCATGGAGAGAAATTGTGGCTTGCCAGGGTAAATTATGGGACACTGTATACTTTTCTTGCTGTGACTAAAGCAATGGTTAACTTTTTTTTTCTTCTTTTAAGGTGTGGTAGTAGCCATATGGAAAGGTGACCATGCCTGTCAATAATTATGACTGTGAAACGTTTGTTCCATGTGACCAAAAACATCATGGAAACCTTTCTTTGTGACTAGCAGTGGCTATTGACACATAGGAATTTGGTTTCCTAGTCATTCTTTCCATTAGTTTACTTCTTGTCGTCATCTGTTTGTTTTGTAGGGATTACCGTTTGCCTTCCATTTTTTTTTCTGTTTGTTTTCATGTTGCTGTTTTTATTTTGGTTTGGTGTCATGTGAGTTGCTTTGCAGAGAGCATGACGCCCAGCCCAGTTCGTCCTCCGGTTGGGTGATTTGGCAGTGTGGTAGAAGGTCACGGATATGTGTAGCCCTGGACTTATGCAGCCATTAACATAAAACTGGAGTTTGGGAGGAGCTTGGAACAAATGTGTAGGACTTTTTCATGCGTGGTGCGCTTTCCAAAACGAACCTATTTCAAGCAGGGATTTAATTTGTTTGAACTCGATGACTGGGACGAATGACCTGATAACAACGTTCAGTTTCTTTCTTTTTAGCATCACATGGCAGTCTGAAAATAGAATTCTTAGTCCGTGTTACAGAATTGCGCAATTTAATGTTTTTAGGTCTTGCCGACAGACAGCTGTAGTTCTTCGTCAGAGATTCTATTTTACCACACAGTATAGAGAGAGTGTGCTTTTGGTCCAGCATATGCTGTTGACTTTTTCTGTTAAAGTTTAGCTGCTGGTACGATAGTCATGGCAATGTAAGGAAGGCTGCACGAGTTTGACATTATTTTCCGACTGGGTGTTGTGATAGGGTGAGGTTATATGAAGATCCTTTTCCCTGTGCAACAGTTCATTCTGCACCTCTTCACGGCTCAGTGCCCTGTTGGGCAGGATGTGTGTGGCCCCTCTCTCAGCCGTTAAGCTTCTGCCTTTGCCAGTGCTTGTTGAATTGTGTCGTAAGCGCAGTCAATGGCAACCGCGGGGTTCAGCCATTTGAGGTGTTATATTTTTTTCATACAGGCATGCCGCCAAAGGGACCTAGAAGTTGCTTCACACAGTACCAAGGCCATCTTGCAAAAGCTCATTTCTTTTTCCGAAGTACACAACGGCCAGACACCGGTATGAAGAAAATATACAGGCATTGGCAAAACCAAAACTTTGCGCAGACAAGAATTGGCAAGGTCTGTTGACTTTGCCAATATTTCTTTCAGCTTTTTGTCATTAATTTTTATCTTGCCTTGTCAGTCTAGCGGTTGTCCAAAAAGAAAGCATGCACCGTTGGAGAACAACACTGTGCCGTTAACATCTGTGTACATTAGTAGCCTTCGTTTTACAGTTAAATGACTGTCAACTGACAGTCTGTTGTGCCAGGGTTATTCTTGCAGTAAACAATATTAATGCTCTCATTGTGATCAGCTAATCATTATACGCAGTTTGTATTTCTGTCCGAGGCTAAAGATATTTTCTTACTCCGAGATTGGAATTAGAGTAACATTCGATTACCTACCTCACAATATACAATTTTACACACGCAGGTATTACCTAGTGACATTTTCACAAGGAAAAACCTCCAAGTGCATTAGTACTGCACATCTCTGAATACTGGGATAGGCATAAACCGTTTGGCCCTGGTCCCAATATTTCTTCACATATCAAAATGAGGGTCTATGCATATTATTGATTTAGAACAATAACACCACCAGCAGACAGTGTCCAATTCTATCAGAATCGTGGCTAAATCAGTTTTATATGTTCTTTTTATTAAAGTATGTAGCACCCTCAATTGTATGTCTTTAGACGGATGGTATAATGTTCAACAAATGGACTCCAGTATCTAATGGGTGTGGGTTTTCTTTCTCCCTTTCTCGCCATTAATGTAATTGTTGATGGTCGTAAATTCACATGCACGCTGGCTAGTCCACGTTAAGTGGAAAAGGGTGATTGCTCTGTATTTTACCGCTCTACTTGCACTCCTAATGTTTTCTGGAGTGGGTGTGGGCCAACTTTTTGCTGTTAGGCAACTTGTTTTGGTGAAGGCCGGTTATCCGTGCTGCTTGCCTCACAGGGGAGGGGGGCACAGAAAATGGTTAAAAAAGGGAAAATCCGTGGTTGGGATGTAGCAGGCAGCCTGAATTTATGCAACCAATTATAACGGAGTAATTTGCTCTATGTTGAAAGTGCACCAGCTGTGTTTGGGAACTGCACCGGATAATGGTGCACAGCCAACTAATAAGATCCGTGTTCTTCCACTGCGGTTAGTGTGTGTTTCCAAAACACCCTGGTTTTCCTTTGATCGACCCTCACAAACCTACCTTCACTGTCCTTGCTTTAGGAGTGTTTTCTGTGGTTCGCAATGGTCTTTTAGCTTCAGGCCTAGATTTGTGAGGCACACCAGGTGTCTGAATAGCCGAAGATCGTCTTGACAACCACCCTCTAGTGTTCATATGGCTTGGTTGACTTTGAAACACCAACTGATGGGTGAGGGCCAAGAGCCCTACAAAGCGTGAAAGGGTTTTCAGCTTTCTAAAGCCATGGAGGTATGTCAGACTATAGACTACAGAAGTACCGTGCTACAAGATTATTTTAGCAGAACTGTAGACAACCAAAATACTGGGGAAGGATGTTTCGATTTATTATTCTTAACCCCACATCTAGCTATCGTGAACATTGATTGATCATCAAGGTATTTGTAAAATATAGGAAATCTATATAACAGGCTTCCACTGTATTTTGATAGTTGAGATTTTTGCTTTAATGGTCTTGTAGCACGATATTTAAAACTCTATATTCCGCACCATAACCATAGTGAGTAGAGGCTTGATCCTTTTGAACATTTTGCAAATTGTTCTGTTGCTGACTTAAAGTGCTGATTGGGACAATCAAGTCTGTGTGTGTGTATGTGTGTATATATATATATATATATATATATATATATATATATATAATCTTTTTTTTTTTTTTGTGTGTACTGTGAGTGATGTAGCGGTGGTTAGTGAGACATGGAAGACTATTGTGTAGCATTCAAGTTGTTTAGCCTCTTTACATTGTGCGTTGGGTAAGGAACAAGATGTTCCTCATATATTTAATTTCCAGAAGGATTTTCGTTTCAAGCTAAAGATATTTTCTTGTTAAAAATAGTCTCCAACCCACTGCCTGCCCATGCCCATTCTTATCTCATTTTATGAGGTGGTAAAAGACAATCGGGTTTGAAGATGTGTTTTTAAAACTGGAGTGAATTTTGTGGTTTAAAAAATAAATAAATAAATAAATAAATACTTGTTGGGTTGTTTTTTGTAAGTGCAGCCTCTTGTCCTCCGGTATTTCCCTTCATAAGTGGCTAAAATGTATTCGTTTTTAGTGATCGATTTCCCCCTTTTAAATGTTTAGTTGTGGACTAAAGAGCCCTTTGGCATCTGCTCAGGAAAATTTGAAAACTGCTGTAGCTCTGGTAGTGGAGGCTTGCTAGGTAAGAAAATAGGTGTTTCGGTACCAACATGTTATGAAGGAGTGATCTGGAAAAACCTTACATTAATCAGTATTTTTCACCTTAGAAGCCACTCTTCAGATAATGCACAAACTCTGATACAACACCATTTGTGCCACATTCTTTCGGATGTCTCTGATCTGGAGTCGCCATGGGAGTGGTGCATGATTGCAGTGAGTAGCTGATGGGGAAAGGGGCGTGTTGTCGCTTGCAGTACAGCCATTGGCACCATGCTACACCAGTACCGATGCGCTGTCGCCTTTGTAGATGTTCAGAATGGCAACTCCCCCCTCAGTTCTTTATTAACCCCATGTCTACACAGCCCCTTCTTGACTTTGGGCACCTGGTCCTATTCAAAGCTTCTGTTCTATGTTAAATTGTGTGCAACACTATCTTTCTTTTACTAGGTTCTTGGTCCACTTGGCTGTCTCTGATTGCAGAGCTACATGGATGGACTGTGTGACAGCCAGACTGTTTTAAGACCCCGCTGCTGACTGCAGTTTTAATGTGAATCTGCTGACCTGAATTGAATTGAGTAATCTCAAACTCTGTGAAAGGAAGAGCTTGCTGCTGCTTCATTGTGCGCACTTCCTAGAAAACCGTTCGGTTTTCTGGACCAGCCCAGTATTTTTCCTCCAGGGAAATGTACAGTCATGAAAACTGGACTTCTTAAAGCTCTGGGGCAGAGTCTCTGCATCCTGTACCCCTGCGAACAACATGACTTCCTTGATTTGAAAAAACACTTGCACTGGGTATTGCCCGATGAGGCACTAAGAACCGTAAATGTAGCCCGATCAGTCTCTTAGGGCAAAATTGGTGATTGAGCCAATTTATAGAAACCAATATATAGTGCCTTCTAATAAGGAGCTATGAGTGTTAGAGGCTTGTTGCTAGGCCATTTTTTTATGTATGCCCTCTTCAACTATGTAAAAAAAAATGTAATATCTATTAATGTATTTACTGTGTCTGGATTTCTGATTCCCACCTACAAAAATAAGCTTGATTATCTCCAACAATTGGATAACCAAATGACTCAGCGGTAACTCCTCCGCCATGACAGAGGATCCTCGACTACTCACAAACATCAGTAATGGCAAAACAAAATTACACTTGTTTTTCCTTTCCTGGTGAGTCTTAGGGTGCGCCTGGTGGTGATTGGCACTGAGGTGAGTAGTAGTAGTGCTCTCCCATCACTGCACTTGATGGTTCGGCCGGCCAAACCATCAGCCGCAGTGAAAGCTCTAACCGAGAAACGCAGCTGGGTTGACCAGACACAGACTCAGTCTAAAAACTATGTGATTGCATCAACTATGTAAGACGACACAAATAGGTTATGCAAAAGAACACTGACTATTGATGAGATGCTACAGGTAAAGCAATAGCAATCTTTGAAGGCAAATCACAGGTTCAGGTTGACAGTGGTTAGACTTGGAATTGTTTGAGGAAGTATCAGGCTTTCTTTTATAGTACTTTTCCAGACCACTTAAGTTGAGGCCATTTTCACTCTTCTAGAAATATTAAAAACGTTTGGTTTAGTTGATGTATCCTTGGTGTCCAGGGAACACACAACAAGGAGTGTCTCCATTGAGAACATAGAAAACAAGGGAACAATGAGGAGTTAAGTCCTTGCACCATACAGCTTTCAGTCTGTCAGAGTGGCACGTCGGAGAGAGATTAAAGGCAGGCCCTGGCAAAACTGCCTCACCCTACACTTACAAAGGAGTCCACCCTCCCACACCCCCCATGAACTCTAATCAATTTTCTAAGAAACTTGCAATGCCCTACTTTGCTTAAGTTTACAGAAAATCTTAGGTTGTGCTCATTCAATCCTTAAAATTAGTTTTTTTTTTTGGGGGGGGGGCGGTGTTATGCAGAGGATTCACAATGGGAGGCAGAATATAGCTGGTTCAGGAAAAATGAGAATCTTCCTGTGGCATTGCCAAATGGGTGACACATATGGGTGACACATAATGAGTTTGTTATATTTAAATAAAACAGGTGTTTCAGTGGTGGGTGGCAAAATTGTTCTTTAGTCTAATTAGTGGTAGTGCAATAATATGGTTGCCACTTCCTAGGTGGATACAGTAACTCAAAATGTTGGCTTTCTTTTGGGCTCGAAGTTAACTTCAACTCAGATTAATAAAACCCTAGCTACCTTGCAAGTGTCCTGGAAGATATTTCCAATGCTCCCAATGGACTGCTGCGAATGTATTATCATATATATTAACTGCAGAAATGTCATAAGGTTTTTTTGTCTGACTTTTGAGGTAGGATCGGCCCATTTCATAAAAGTTCTCAGGAGCCTGAAAAAGTCAGGCTTGCACAGCTTTATCAGTCGTTACAGTGAAAGCCTTGACTTCCTTCGCAGATTGGAGCACATAGAAATGATTTTATGTTTAGTAAGCTATTGAAAATGTGTTTATCCTGGTACACTCCCTGCATTCGTGGATTGCTGTGACTTTAGTGTCAGTTGTCCTACCTAGCTTGTCCTCCAGCGCGAAGATACCCCTTGTAATCACAGTCCACACTCTATACATTTATAAAGTAACAAATCTCATTTAGATTTCACCTTGAGTCCTATCGAACCACGAAACACTCTCCTTTTGTAATGAGATGCCACAATTCGTAATGTCTACCAATTTTTTGTTCCCAGCCTTCTTGAAATATGCTTTTAGTGCAAAATCCAAAACGCACGGCATCTTCAAAAACTTGAGATAGTAGTGACCTGCACCGCAGCCTCTGCGTTGCTTGATTGGTATGTTGTACTGATGGCAGTTAATGCACTGTGAAGTACAACTAAATATAGCCACCGTGATTAGTGTTATTTATATTACATCATTCTACTTGTAGAGGGGTGCACAGGCTTTGGGGCAGTGCGACTGGGCACTGACCTGGAAGGGGGGCACCGACCTTGGGGAGGAGGGCACTGCCTTTAGCAATAATGTACGATTTTAACTGCATCGCTGTGGCGGCTTTTCCCGCTGTGTGCGACATTTTTTAAAATACCGCGTTACATGACGAGCTCAGCTCGTCATCCGCATACGAGCGCCGTAGCTGATGACGAGCTGAACTCATCATCAGCAGCGAAGAGGTTAAGCACCTGCTACAGAGTTCCTTATGCCCAGCTTTTAGACAGCAATATAAATGTGAAGATGACTCTTATGATTAATGTTCCTGTTGGGGAGGGAGATCAGAGTTTTGCCGAGTGGCAGTCTTACACCTTATACTACCTTGAAAAGAAGCATTTTGCAAAAATAAGTCGCTTATAGTAGCGCAGAGGGTTGATATATCAACAGATCTGTATTTTATGTGGATAGCCACCTTTACCAGCGCTTTAGTAGAAATTAAATGCATCTGAGAGAGGGGCTATGGAGAGCTGAGGGGCATTTTGCAGGCTGGTAGGGAGGGAATCCGAGGAGGAGGTCGTGGGGGGGACAACAGATTGTCGCACTGGGCGCCACCCGCGCTAAAGCCGGCCCTGGGGGTGCTCGTGGTTCAGGTCCTTTTAGCACGTTACACTGTCCCCCATTACAAGGCCTAGTTGCACCCTGACCCTTTGCAAGCCCCACGTTAGCATCTTCGGTTCGCTTGTTGCTTCAACGGTTGGTTCATCCCTGTTGAAGTCTTAATGAAGAAATGCCATAAAACGGTCCTATTCTGAGACGCCTACTGTAGCGGGAGGGTTAAAGGTGGACTTTCATCTGAAATGAGGGGGGGTGGTTAATGATTTGAGAACGCGTTTTATTTTAGGACTTCCAAGCCATTCCTCCCCAGTCCCGACAACAGCTGAGTCTGTGTGCTTTTTCAGTGTTATCGATTCCGAGTGAGTAAAACTGCAGGGTGTGCGGCTTACTACCGACTTTTAACCCGCCTTCACTCGTCGCAGCCTTTGCACTCCTGGCGTATAACAGCTGCCGCCCGGGGACCCGCGAGGCGGGGCTCGCGCCACGCCTGCTCCGGGAATTCCAGTCACGCGAGTTTCACTGCAACGGAAAACTCATTGGGCTCGAGGGAGGGAGGGAGGGAAAAGGCGCCCTTTTGCATCACGGGCTTCCACGTGGGGGTGGGAGCCGTTTCCTGAAATGCATGTTTTTGCCACTCTCTGCCCGCAGGTTAGTTTAAGCTGAATGAATTGCTTTCTGTGTCGGCGGGCGGCTGCGGAGCGTCTGGGCGAAGCAAAGCAACAGTCGTCCCTTGTAGCAAGCTTTCCTACCTGACCCGCATGTTCCACAGTCTCACCAGGCCTCCACGAAAAGGCCTTGCATTTTGTGCGCTCATCTGTCCCAAAACGACAGTTTCTTTTTTGTCAAGGTACATAACTTCTTCAAGAGAAGCAAAGTAGTTTGTGGTGCCTTAAGCCTTTTTTTTAACGTGTGTCCAGTGGCTTTATGGACAAGTTCAGGTGTTGTATTTTATATATTTATTTTATGTATACAATTTGTTTAATAGTGTCAACTCCAAGCACCTTGGTATCGTAGGTCTGTTATCGATGTTGTAGTAACGGTAGTGAAAGAGACCTGTTACAACAGCTTCAGACCGCTGCACAAAGCGTTTGTAACATAATTGGTGCGCGAAGGATGATGGGGCTTTATGCCTTTGACATGGCCACAGTGCTTATGCATTTGGTATATACCACTGGGCTTTATTCAAACACTGTGTAGGTAGTTTGTGTTTATCATACTGAGGCATACCATGTTTTTAAGATCTCTCTATAAAACACAGTGGAGGACGTAGTAACAATGCACCATGTAGTTAAAAACAGAATGAGCTAATTGGGGTAGTTAACAAAAACATTAAATATAAAAGTAACTGACCTAATGAGGGAAAATTGTAAGTCGCAAGGATATTCTAAAGGTGTACATACGAGGAACAGTCATCTACAATACACCAATGTATGCTTAACGGGAAAAAGCGACGGATTAAAGTCTGATATTCACACCAAGCAATAACAAGGGGTAGTTAATGCTATACAAATATTACAATACAACACCGCTTAAACTTCGAGCGTCCCTTTTGAAGCACTATCATGATAGAATTTTATACGGTTGGTCTCTGGGGGGGGGGGGGGGGGCACTAGCGAGCTAAGTCATAGACTTAAATATTGCCCAGAGAAATTACAAATGACTGAAGTTCACTCGGACCATCTATCGGTTTTACTCCCCTAACCTATTTCATGGATCTGAAAATCCGATCAGGAGGGAAATTGTCACCCACATACGCTTTGCTCATTCTTTCATCCTCCTCGGACCACCACCTCCCCCAACGCAGCTCATGCCCAAGAAAGGTGGTGGGCCGTGCTGCCACCCTCTTGAAGCCATATATGGCCCAGGAGACCACCACCCCTAAGGGCTGGCTCCTGCTGTGTCCCGGGGTGCCCGTTCTCACCTAAGCAAACACACTGGTTGCAGTAGGCGGGAGATGTCCAAGTGCTCCTGCCCACTGGAAGTTGAGGTTTGAACTCTTTCCTGCCCGCAGATATGCGGGCAGGGAAAGAGCTGGGGAGATGCACTTCCAGCAGCTTCCTGCGTGCACCAGCTGGGACTGTGTTGGCCTAGAGGCTCTCCCTGTGGTTCCTAGCATGCACACTTGGGGCCCTGGCTGGGATCAGTGCACCCAGAGAAACCTTGCTGGACCCTGGGGCTGAAATTTGCCAAGGGAGGGGGGACTTTATTGCAATTTGTCTGGGCACCATCTCCCCCCCCCCCCCCCCCCGCCATTAACACGTGGCCAGGCCTTGTGGGTTTGGGGTCCCTGGGGAGGTTCTGTCCCTTAAGTTCATTTCACAAAAACGAAACCTCAACAGTAAGCACTTAGGCATATAAACATAGCGGGTGCAACAGTTGAAGCTCCACTTCTGTAAAGTACATGGGATCCTAACTCCTGGGCTTGGTGAAGGCAAAGCAAGTGTATTTTCTTGGCAATTCAACATTGAAAAATTATCTGAAATCCTTTGTGGAGGTCAATGCATTATTGACCTATTGGAGTTTAATCTGTATGTGACTGACAAGTGGGTCTTCCTGCCTTTTGCCAGGATGATTCACAGCTTAAGTGCTTCCCCCCCCCCCAGCGAGTTTTCTGCTGATTTTTGGTGAGGAGTTCTTGATGCATAGAAATATGAGGACATCTCCACCAAAAAAGAAGCACTTACTTCATATAGTTGAGGAAAGACCCCTGTTGGATGGATATTTACCTCTTTGTAGGCTCGTTGTCTCCTCTATAGAATGATTGTTGTTGTTGTAGTTACATATTTCTGGATAAAGACGCACCAGAAACATCGCATTGCCTAAATGCCCCCCCCACTCGCACCCCTCCCCCACTCGCCCACTCGCACACCATCCCCCCACTCGCACACCACCCCCCCCCCACTCGCACACCACCCCCCCCACTCGCACACCACCCCCCCCACTCGCACACCATCCCCCCCCACTCGCACACCACCCCCCCCCACTCGCACACCACCCCCCCCCACTCGCACACCACCCCCCCCCACTCGCACACCATCCCCCCCACTCACACACCATCCCCCCACTCACACACCACCCCCCATCCCCACTCGCAGACTGACTAACGCACCCACTCACAGGCTCTCTCCGATACTAATGCACCCACTCACACATTCAGGTAGAAACTCATGCACTCACTTCCTCGTAAAGGTTACAGGTTAAAGTTGGGCAATACATTTTTTTTTAAAACCTAGAAATTCACACAAAAAAACTAAAGGTTACAGAGACGTTCTTCTTAGGCTTACATTTCACTCGTACAAAACCAGTTGAATTCAGCAGTTGTAGTTACCCGAGCGAACTGTATTTTTAGCCACTTGCAATGCACTGGTGATGTCCTCACATATCACATCACTTGTGACAAGGTCAGTGAAATCACTGATGACATCATCCACAGAAGCACTCATACACCCACTCACACCCCTATACTATCTCTCGTAAAACCACTCCCATTCCCATACAACCACTCCCAGACAACCCACTCTTACAGCCCCTCACACACCCATACAGCTACTCATAAAACCAGTCACTCACACATACATTGACTCACAGATCCACACATCCATACAGCTAGTCCCACACCTACTTAGCTATTTATACAGCCACTCATCATGCAGCTTCTCAACACAGCTACTCACTAACCCATGCAAACACTCCCACACAACCACTTACATATTTATTCATAATTCCATACTTATTCACACTTCCATACAAGCACTCTCGCATCTGCTCACTCGCCCATACATCCATTCACACAAACACTTACTCTACAATACAGCCACTCAGACACCAACACATACACCCCCCCCCCCCCACATATACCATTAACCTCTTTGATGCGCGTCAAATTCCCCCGTAGTGCGGGTAAATTTTACACATGTGCAGATCAGACGGCCGTACGATGCGCACGCCCACTGTGACGTCGGACGCACGGGGGCCATTTCCGCATGGAAGGGGTTAATATTTATAGAGAACAACGTTCACTCAGCGGGCATCTTGGCACTGTAGTAATGTCAGTTTACGCAGAAGGTCTTACTTACAGCAAAAGTTATGGGTAGAAAAACTATTAGGCTTATTTATTTGGGGAGGAGCCAAGTTGTTATGCTTTTTCTGAAACTGAAGGTTTGAGTTTAGTCTTAGAGAATTTGGGAATTTATTCCAAATTTATGCTGCTTTCACTTGAAAGGACCTCCCTCCGTATCTTAATTTTTAAATCTATGTACGCAGACTAGCTTTGCTGAGAATGATAAGGATTCTTGGTGGTTTATAGTAGCAAACTTTTTCTTGTAAGAGCCTAGGCCCAGTTCCATTGAGGACTTTATGGATTAGACACATGGCCTCAAAGATGCATCTCTCCTTAATTGGTAACCAGTGAAGTTCTGTCAAGGTTTCATTTGCAGAATCCAGTCTGGTTTTGTTCTTGGTTTGGCGGCTAACACTTGTATCCTGTAGAGATTATTTAACAGGTAGTCTGGCTCTCCAATCAAAAGAAAGTTACAATAACCTAGTCTGCTCAAGACTGTACATTGTACTTTGGGCTTTCTGGCACACTGTGGTAGTAAGGGGACAATTTTTCTCCGGTTCCTCAAAAGTCCCTGACAAATAGCAACTGTTTTGTTAACATGCGCCTCCATGGAGAGTTTGTAGTCAATCAGCACTCCAAGGTTTTGGACTGAGCAGAATTTGGAGCTATGCCCTATGACCATGGTCAGAAGTTGCATAGCAGTTGGTATTGTACTTTACCCGAGAAACAGCACAAAAATTCTGTTTTACGACTGGTAAATTTGAATGTGTTCTTATTGAGCCAATTGGCCATTTAAACTAAGCATGCATACATTTTATCGAGCTGGGTCGGATCATTATTGCCTTTGGAGAGTATTATTTGAGTGTTAGTAGCAAGTTTATAAATGACACCCCAAAATATTTAATCTGAGTCAAAGGCCAGAGGTAGATATTAAGCAAAAGGTGACTTAAAGCTGACCTCTGAGGAACACTGTGTAGAACTGCTTTGAATTCTGGCACATACGGCGGAGAGATGGTGCTTGGAATCTGCCAGAAAGATAAGAATCAATCCAGTCAAGAAGGACACCACTTACCCCTAACTCTATTGGTCTATTAGGTAAGATTTGATGATTGACTGTGTCCAAGGCAGCTGATGGACCCAGTTGAACCAGGACTGCTACCCGAACACCGCTGATCATCATTCTTATCTCGTCTGTTGCTACCACAAGTGCTGCCTCCGTGCCATGGGCTGGTCTGAAACGCATTTGGTCTTGTTCCAAAAAATCCTTATGTTACTTAACCAAACAGCCACTCTCCCGTACTGCCACATACACAGCCAGTCACCCACCCATACAGCCACTCACTTACCCACACAGCTACTGTCACACCTACCTATACGCCTATTCAGCCACTCGCACCCATACAGGCACCCACTTGCACATGGATTCACAACGCCACTCATATTAATATATGTTAGAAATACTATCACTCATTAGTAGTATCACTCATTAGTAGTACACCAAGTATATAAGTTTAACTTTTGTAGTACCTTGGTAGATATGTTTAAGATTTTAGAAAAAACTCACTGGATGATGTCATCTGTGATGGCATTTGAAATGTCATCAGTGGTGTCATTGATCATGTAAATAGTGATTTGAGATTATAAGCAGTGCATTGTGGGGCGGAAGTTAGTTGGCTCAGTTAACTATAATTGCTGAATTTCACTGATTTTATATGAGTGAATTGTGAGCCTAACTAGAACGTCCCTGTAACCTTTTGGTTTTTTCCAGTGTGTGTGTGTGTATGTATGTATGTGTGTATGTGTGTATGTGTGTATGTGTATGTGTATATATATATATATCTATATATCTATATATCTATATATATATATATATATATATATATCTTTATCTCTAGTCTCTAAATATATCGTGCCGCGGCTCTGGGGCACAGTTCCCAAGTTCTTGTTGTGGTAAGCCTTTGGAATGCAAGTTGGTATTCTAAAAATAGCATCATACTCAGCCTATCTCTTGTCATTCACTCAGATGTTTTGGCTGCTGAAAGCACCTTAAGAGACTTGGAGAAAGTCGGGGGCAAAATGAGATTGTCTGAAAGTGTACTTAGGTTTGTCATTTCTGCGTATGATTCTCATCTCGTTGAAAAAAGATCGGTAGTGGTGTTTCCAAAATGGAAAGAACCGCACATACACAGATTCTTATTAGTTAGACAATTGTACTGGATTTGTAATGTAGAGTAAAATCTCAAGTTTAAGACGGAGTGCTACGTAGACCACTGTCACTCACTACCAGGAGAGACTACTGCCCACCAAAGATTGGCAATTGTATAGCTACAAAGAGAGGGGTCAAGGAGAGCACAATCCTTAACTCCTTCGACGCTCATGACGAGCTCAGCTCGTGGTGTACACCTCCATACACTCATGACGAGCTGAGCTCGTCATGAACAATGGGATCCAATATAACTCAGCACAGGAGGAAAATAACACTAGCATCGATGGTGTTAAGAGCAAATGAATTTAAATGACTAGTCACAGTATACACAAACGACAGTCACATTTGTAAATATCATATGATGTTCATATTCAGACCGGATAGAAGAGCAAAAAGTTCATATTTTCATTTCCTTTATTTGAAGATCCATCATAAAAGTAGGGTTAACAAAGAACAGCCGACACGTGTTTCTTCAGTACCATTAATCAGTACCACAACTTTCTCAAGGCTATATGAACGAAAAAGAATCTGGATCCGCCCAATTCTTTTCTATAAAATGAGATGTAATATTGGGTTCAAAGACCTAGTTTCAAAAGATAAAATATCAAAAATGTATAAAGAGTATCGATTAAAGAATAAAATTAAGGACTTCATGGTTATATAGGGCATATGACATTGGATATACAAATATATTAAAAAATGTCCAGGTGAATATAGATATAAACATATCCACAAAAATATGAGGGAACAAACAAAGGGAGATCGAGTGGCAAAGAGGAACTATGGTTAAGGCACCCCATACTCCTACATAGAGGTATGGAGATAGGCAACCAAACTTGCTCACCATGGATGTATATAGTAGAGATGAGCAACCGAGAAATCCCAAGTGATCGAAACACAAGATAATAATCTGGATAGGCTAGAGATGATACCTAGACCAGTGTGCCATGCCACACTATAAAGAGCCAACAATAAATAATTAGACACTGTGTAAAAAGGTAAATGTAGTTGAAATTTATATTAGTACCGTGGCGTTTGTCAAGCATTGTAATTAGATATAAACCCCAAACACCACTGAATATATAGTAGTAGTATCTTAACTAGAGATACTGTAGCCAGTCATCAATAAATGCCACACTCTCCTCTCAACATATGATAGTAATCGGAACCGACCCACCCATATGCTAGATGTTTCAAGGTAAATGTTGGCATCAGATGCAACACAGAGAAGAATAATACAAATGAGACATGCTGGACGTGATGAACGAACTGGGTATATCACGTGCTGCTAGTGCCTCAAAAAATGGTTGCAGACCGGAGTGAGAATACATTCATATTTGGCTTGTAAATTGTATCTGCCGGTTCCATTGGATATATTGCCTTGTAAATAGTATGTCAAAATATAACGGATTAATGACATGGGGGTAAGGATTGCGGAGGCATTGGTACACAATACTCACCATTCTACAACACGTTAGATGATAAGCTTAATCTGTTAAAATTGTGAACCCAAAATTGTAAGATTAAAGCCTGAAATGAGATAGACTGCTATAAATATCAGGACCCTAAGTTGATTAAAAGTAAAATCATCGATCAATGAAACCAAAAAACAAAACCTAGCATACCCCGACAAGAAATGAGCGGGACAACAGTCCCAGGTAGAAACCCGGTGTCGAGATAGTAGATTAAAGTAGCCATGTCGCGAAATATCAGCGAACTACAAATAATGTAAAATAACATGATTCAAAATAGGCTAGTTGAAAGCTAGATGTAAACGTTACAACAGAGCTTAATATGGTTCGGGCTTACCTGAGGCACTGCCCCAAGGAGTTTAGAGGCTGAAAGGGAATGTTAAAACCTCCATATTAACGCAAATAATTCACAACTGGCAAAACTCTACCAATGTCCTAGTCTTGCTGGGGGGCAGAGATGGGCTTACCTGTGAACGAACAAACTGGTCCGCATAATAACGAGACCGAAAAAACAGTGCTCCATGGAGAGAACCAGCGTTTTAAGTGATCACCGAGCATTCGACAACGCAGCCCCTCAACTCGGCGTCCACAGGTCGTGTGCATAGAAAGCGGACTTATATGATAGTCCACAGTCATAAGGAAGCCCGGGGGGGAAGAAACCGCCATATTGAAAATGGGAACGGCTGAGTGTTGGGTATGGCAATCACTAAGAATAAAAGTCAGTTTATAAGAGTCCTTAATGTTAAAAAATAGTTGATGATTGTGTTCATACACGTCTGGGATAAGAGTGGGAATAAACAGAAAACAAGCTGGTAATCGAACAGCTGGGTGTAAAGTCATGACGATATTTAAACAGATGACGGGCAGTAAGCACTATGAAGAGTAACTGGCAACGATGTCAGATAATAGAAGTAGAAGAAGAACATGTATAATAAAGGTGTTCGATCCAGCTAAAATGTTATAGACCCACATAGATCAAAGTAAAAGAAGAAGGAGCAGTCCACAACATATCTAACAGTGTTAAGACAATTTTTTTTCTCTCATTCTACATATTTAATTATTATTACGTGAAAGTGCAAAATAAAGACTCCCACAAGGCTCATATCACAGATGTATAACATGGTGCATAGTGTATATATACAAACAAAAGGAGGGGATATATATATATATATATATATATATATATATATATATATATATGACCAAGGCCGCTGGGACGGCCGAAACGCGTCATGACACACTACCTAATGGCTGAATAAAGAATGCTGAAGGAAAGTTGGTCCTTGCCTCGAGTCTCTTTGTAAGGAGCGCTGCTGCGAGGTATTTGCAGATATATATATATATATTTTTTTTTTTTCTACACTCGGTAGAACAGAATTTGACATTACGCATCAGCATTTCTCATATCAAGGTGACACATGAAGAACCGTCCATATATTATGTAGGACATCAGTATTCATTAGCATGTAGAATATACCGTATAACAAAAAAGGTGGTAAAGTAAAACAGACAATTTCATCATAGGAAAAAGTATCAAGGTGCAATAATGGATAGAAAGGTAATAGAATCCTATATACATGCTGAGATTAAGGATTGTGATAAATACAAACTATTGTTGCAGAAAAACATGCATCTCCCTGTCTGTATTTAATCCCTGATCCACCGCTCCTAATTTAATCAGCCATTGGGTTTCCAGTTTTCTAAGTGCTAATATTTTGTTGCCGCCCGAGGATCACTTCTAAGGGTTGCAATTCCATGAAATTTGATGTTAATTAAGTCTGCTGATTTGTGGTTA